>NW_022681454.1:121036780-123436780 GCF_009764315.1 Trachypithecus francoisi | reverse complement strand
GTATTGCCATGTTAACAATATTAGGTCTTCCATGAATTCGAAATATCTTTCTAATTTAGATTTTTAATTTCTATCAACAATATTTTGTAATTTTAATGCACAATTTTTGCACTTTTTAGGTTAATTTTATTTCTATGCATTTTTTAAAATTTTTGATGCTATGGGTTGTTTTTCATAATTTCACTGTTCACATTGTTCGTAACTAATATATAGAAATGCTACTAATTTTCCTTATGTTGATCATGTATCTTGCAATTTTGTTAAACTCATATTATTAGCTGTCATATATATTTTTGGAAATTCTTTAGGGATATATCTACTGATCAACAGATAGATATAGATTGATACATATAAATATATCTACCTATATGCATAACTATCTATCTAAATAGGTAGGGAGGTAGGTATCAATCATCTGCATATACAGTTAGTTTTATTTACTATTTTTCTACTCTGGCTACATTGATTTCTTTGCCAAAGTGACTTAATTACTACCTCTAGTACCATGGCAAGAGTGGATATACTTGTTTGTTTCTGATACTTGAGGAGAAAACACTTTCGGTCTTTCACTATTAAGTATGATATTAGCTGTGAGTTTTCTATAGATAATGTTTATCATATTGAGAAGGTTCCTTTTTGTTCACAGCACTAGTGTTTTTGAAAAAGTGTTAGGTTTTGTCAATGTTTTTTCTGTATCGATTGAGATGATTATGCTGTTCTATTATTATATTAATAACATTGTTTCATTTTTGTATGTTGAATCAATCTTGCATTTCTGGGATACATCTGACTTGGTTGTGTGTATAACCTTTTCTTAAGGAATTATTTTGAATGCTAACTCATTTCTTTACTTATTTTAGGCATATTAAGGCTTTCTATTTCTTCTTGAGTCATACTTGGTAGTTGAAATATTTCTAGGAATTTCTCTAATTGATCTAGGTTACATAAGTTTTTGGAATATCATTGTTCTTAGTATTTTCTTATAATCATGTTTATTTCTGTAACATAAGTAATAATGTTTTAATTCCTAATTTTAGTAATGTGAGTCTTCTTGGTCAATCTAGGTATTTTTGTGTTCTTCCAGTATGTTTGTCAATTTTGTTGACATTTTCAAATATACAACTTTTAATATTGATGCTTTTTTTCCTGTTCCCTATTTCATTCATTTATGGTTTAATCTTTTTAAATTTTATCCTTACACTTGCTTCAGGTTTAGTTTTTTCTTCCAAGTGTCTTAAGGTAGAAGGATGGGCTATTGATTTAGAATTATTTTCTTTTTAAGAAAGGCATTTGCAGGTATATATTTCCTCTGAGCTTTGTTTTTATTTAATCCTGCACATTTTGATATGATGTGTGGTTTTCATCCTCCTCAGTATTTTTTATTTTCCTTTTTATTTCTTCATGTTTAATTTTCACATATTTGTGAATTCTCCAAATTTTCTTCTGTTTTAATTTCTAATTTTACTCCATTGTGGTCACAGAATATACTTGTATGATTTAAACCTTTTTAGGTTTTTGGAGACTATTCTTGCATTCTAACAGTCTATCTTACTGAATACTGTATTTGAGAAGACTGTATATCTGCTGTTGTTTTTTTGGTGAGTTCTAGAGATGTGTTTTAGGTCCAGTTGATAAATAGTGTTTTCAAGTTTTTTTTTTTTTTTTTTTCTCGCTGATTTTATGTATAGTTGCTCTATATGTTATTGAAAATGGGGTATTGAAGTATTAACCATTATGGTTGAATTGGCAATTTTCCCTTTCAATTATTTTAGTTTTTGCTTCATATATCTTGGGGCTATGATTTTAGGTCCACATACATTTATAATTTTTACATCTTCTGGATTAATGTATGCTTTTATTATGTAGTGCCTTCCTTTATTCTAACAATATTTTTTGTCTTATATTTTGTTCAACACTAGTATGCCACTCCAGCTCTCTTTTGAGTACTGCTTTCATGGAATATAAGTTTCCATTATTTTACTTATTTTACATGCAACTAAATTGTGTGTTTTAATCTTAATTGAGTTTCTTGTAAATAACATATATTTGTTTTCTTAAATATAATTTCAACTTTTATTTTAGATTCAGGGTTATATGTGCAGGTTTTCTATGTGGGTACATTGCATGATGCTGAGGTTTGGAGTGTGACTGATCTTGTCACCCAGGTGACATACAGGCTCCAATATTTCACCGAGTGAATACGGGCTCCAATAGTTAGTTTTTCAATCCTTTCCCCCTTCTTAATGTCTATTGTTGCCATCTTTATGTCCATGAGTACCCAATGTTTAGCTCCCACTTATAAGTGAGAACATGCAGTATTTGGTTTTCTGTTCCTTTGTTAATTTATTTAGCATAGATGTCCAGTTGCATCTTAGATGTCCAGTTGCATCTAAGACAACGTATATTTGAATCATGTTTTTTGATCCATTCTTCCAATCTTTGCCTTTCAATTGGAGTGTTTAAACCATTTACATTTCATGTAATTATTGGTAAGGAAAGATTTACTTCTGCCACTTGATATCTGTTTTCAATATATGTTGTTTTATTTTTTTCCTGCAATTCCTCCATTACAGTCTTCTCTTTGTATTAAAAAGATATCTTCTAGTGTACCTTGTCATTTCTTTTCTTTTTTTTTTTTTTGAGACAGAGTCTCGCTCTGTTGCCCACACTGGAGTGCAGTGGCCAGATCTCAGCTCACTGCAAGCTCCGCCTCCCGGGTTCACGCCATTCTCCTGCCTCAGCCTCCCGAGTAGCTGGGACTACAGGCGCCCGCCACCACGCCCAGCTAGTTTTTTTGTATTTTTTAGTAGAGACGGGGTTTCACCGTGTTAATTAGGATGGTCTCGATCTCCTGACCTTGTGATCCGCCCGTCTCGGCCTCCCAAAGTGCTGGGATTACAGGCTTGAGCCACCGCGCCCGGCCCCCTTGTCATTTCTTTTGCCATACTATTTTGAGTTATTGTTCCTTGAAGATTATAATTAACATATTAATTTATAGCAATCCACTTTGGATAAATACCAACTTAATTTAAATAGTATAGAATAACTTTGCTCCAATATATCCCTGACCTTTATGCTGCTATTATCACATATTACATCTTTATATATTATGGGCCCATTAAATTGATTTATAATTGTTGCTTCATACAGTTGTCTTTCCAATCAGACAGAGAAAAGGCGTTACGAACAAAAATACATTTATATTGTTCTGTGTATTTACTTTTGTGGTTACTTTTAATAGCGCTTTATATTTCTTCTTGAGTTGAATTACTGTCAGTGACTTTTTCATTTAAGCTTGAAGGACTCTAGCATTTCTTTCTGTAAAGGTATGTAAGCAGTGAACTTCTTCAGTTTTAGTTTACCCGAGAAGGTCTTAATTTCTCTTTCATTTTGAAAAATAGTGTTGCTAGTCACAGAATTGAATTATTGGCTGGTGGTATTTTTTGTTTTGTTTTGTTTCCTTTTAGCATTTTGAGTATATTGTAGCACTGCCTTTGAAAGTTCTTGGGTGTTTTTGTTTGTTTGTTTGTTTGTTTTGTTTTGTTTTGTTTTTTTTGAGATGGAGTCTCGCTCTGTCACCCGGGCTAGAGTGCAGTGGCCGGATCTCAGCTCACTGCAAGCTCCGCCTCCCGGGTTTACGCCATTCTCCTGCCTCAGCCTCCCGAGTAGCTGGGACTACAGGTGCCCGCCACCTCGCCCGGCTAGTTTTTTTTTTTTTTTTTTTTTTTTTTTTTTTTTTTGTATTTTTTAGTAGAGATGGGGTTTCACCGTGTTAGCCAGGATGGTCTCGATCTCCTGACCTCGTGATCCGCCCTTCTCGGCCTCCCAAAGTGCTGGGATTACAGGCTTGAGCCACCGCGCCCGGCAGTTCCTGGGTTTTGATGAGAAATTAACTGTTAATTGTATTGTTGTATATGTTAAGTTGCTTCTTTATTGTCACTTCTTTTTTTTTTTTTTTTTTTTTTTGAGACGGAGTCTTGCTCTGTCGCCGGGGCTGGAGTGCAGTGGCCGGATCTCAGCTCACTGCAAGCTCCGCCTCCCGGGTTCACGCCATTCTCCTGCCTCAGCCTCCTGAGTAGCTGGGACTACAGACGCCCGCCACCTCGCCCGGCTAGTTTTTTGTATTTTTTAGTAGAGACGGGGTTTCACAGTGTTCGCCAGGATGGTCTCGATCTCCTGACCTCGTGATCCGCCCGTCTCGGCCTCCCATATTGTCACTTCTAAGATTTGTTACCTTTTGACAGTTTGATCATGATGTGTCTAGGTATGGATTTTTTTAGTTTATTCTACTTGGAGTTTATAAAAATATTTGGATAGAAACAATAATGTTTTTAACAAATTTAGAAAGTTTTAGGTCATCATTTCTTTAACGATGTTTGCCTTTTTTTTTTCTCCTGTTGGGACTCTCATTATGCATATGTTGGTATGCTTGAGGTGTCCTATGGGGCTTTTATACCTTGTTTATTTTTCTTTATTCTTATTTATTTCTTCTTTGCAGACTGAATTGACCTGTCTTCAAGTTTGCTGATTATTTCTTTTGACTGCTCAAGTCTGCTGTTACGGCTTTTTAGACTGAATGTTTCATTTTAGTTATTTTACTTTTGAACCCCTAAATTTATAAAGTCTTCTTTCATAAATTTTCTCTCTCTCTCTTTTTTTTTTTTTTTTTTTTTTTTTTTAGACAGAGTCTCTGTTGCCCAGGCTGGAGTAGTGCAGTGGCATGATCTTGACTCACTGCAACCTCCACCTCCCGGGTTCAAGAGATTCTCTTTCCTCAGTCTCCTGAGTAGCTAGGGTTATAGCCTTGCACTGCCACGCCTGGCTAATTTTTCACATTTTTAGTAGAGACAGAGTTTCGCCATGTTGGCCAGGCTGTTCTCAAACTTCTGACCTCAAGTGATCTGCCACCTCGGCCTCCCAGAGTGTTGAGATTACAGGCATGAGCCACAGTACCCAGCCACTTTTATCTCTTTATTGGTAATTTCAATTTGGTGAGACATCATTTTCATACTTTTAAAACATTCTTTAAACATAGTTTCACTGAACTCGGTGAACACATTTAAACTAGCTGATTTAAAATCTTTGTCTGTAAAGTCCAGTCTCTGGACTTTCTTGGCACAGTTTTATTTATTTCCTTGCGTATATATAGGCCACACTTTTTTGTCTTTTGCATGCATTCCCATTTTTTGTTGTTGTTGTTGTTGAAGATTGTACATTTTCAATATTATAATGTAGCAACTCTGGAAATTGGATTCCCTTGCTTCCCCAGGATTTGTTGTTCTTTCTGCTTATTGCAGCTATTGTTTGTTGACTTGATGACTTTTCTAAACTAATCTCATTAAGTCTTTACCCTCTAGTGTGGTCCTGAAGTCTCTATGATATAGCTTAGTGGTCAGCTAATGTTAGAGCAGGGATTTTTTTTAAATACTTGGAAACAAAGTATCTTCCATTAGTTCTCAAGGAGCCCTGAGTGTGTGGTGGGCACACCTTCAACACTCCTCCAGACTGTACTTCCTGATTTTATAGAGCCTCAAGGTCATTAGGAGGTGGGAAGCTAGGACTTTATCAGGTTTTCCTGATAATGCGCACAACATTGAACACGTACACAACCTTTTAGATTCCCTGAAAAATGTGGAAGCTTTTCATAGCTCTTAAGGATATCCTATTTCCCAGCCTTTCTTCCCAAGATTTTTGCCCAAGCTATAATTTGCCCCCATTGTTATCTATCCCCTCAGGAAGCAGCAACCTGCAAATAATTTTGACAAATTCCTGGAAGTAGCAATAAGCTTTAGAAATAGGCTAGTCAGTTCTAATCATTTTAATAAAGACACACTTTTTGAGTTGTTTATTTAGGGAGTCATCAGAGAAGTCAGAATGAATAATTAATTACATTTTCTTGTGAATAAGGTTCATTTTGCTCCCTCTATCACTGGGAATGCAAATAAATCAATTGTTTTTTTTCTTTTAATAAATATTTTTTGGGTTGCCACAAGCCATTAGTTGATTTCCAGAGTTCCAGAAAAGTTGATTCTGATATTTTTTGCTCTTTTTTATTCATTATTTTATAGAGGGGCATATTTTTAAATTTCTTACTCTGTCATTTTTGCTGATGTACTGTTAACGCTGTATGCTAATTTTTATTACAGAAAAACCTTCCTTTTTATTGGTTGAAAAATTGATAGTTTATTTTCCTATTTTTTTGTTAACTGATAAATATTTTTGACCGTCTATTGCAATATCAGCTATTCTGATGAAAAGATTTGTAAATGTGTTTGCCCAATCTGTATATATTCACCAAATATTGGTTGAATATATACTATATGTGAGGCATATATTTTACCAGATATAGTATATACAATTAAGTAACTCAAAGTCTCGTGGGACAAACAAACCTCTTAATAGCAAATCAGTTATACATTTTTACCTTTAAATATTGATGCCATATGTTTCTAATCTGAATAAATGTACTCATCAAGTTATTCAAAATACAATTACAAGATTAATTTAGCACCTGGATATTTCTAATGTAGAAAGCATAGTCCTATTAGGTTATAGAACACACATTCTTGTAACCAGACATTCTCTCTGAGTTTGTTTAACTTGGACCAAAGACCTCCTGGCCTGAATGACATGCTTCATTGCAACTTTTAAACTGTTGACTGAGTTAAGATGTGTTGATGAATATTAATTTCTTTTAATAAAAGCACTGACACTGAGACATTCCTGTTGTCTGCTTGTTCCATCAAATAATGAAAGGTCCTGGTGATTTCCTCCAAAGCGTGGATGTTGGCACCTGGAGCTGACTGGCATATTTCAGACTGCCTGTGCTATAAACTATCCTGTTTTGGCATTTCTAGATGGCCTCGAAGGTGTCTTTACTCTATTTCTGCTGCACGTGTTTGATACTGTAGACCCCTTTTGAGACTGTCTCAGGGATTATTTATAATGTACTGATGTTACCTTATTAGTAGCTGCTATTTCTGCACAGAAGCATGAGGTTTGTTGACACTTATTTTACTGCCGAAACCTTATTTTCGGTGTCTGGTAGACCACTATGAAGTTTCACTACTGAAATGTTATGGCAACCTGAATGAAAAGTCATCCCATGTTCATTTCCCTCCAGGTTCCAAGGGTTTAAATAAGCACCTGAATAAGCTTTAGAAACTTGACAGATAATGCAATTTCACAGTGTTATTACATTCCTGTTTCAATTGGCACTTCTAACACTCTCACAAACAGTTCGTGGAGTTGGTAACTTTGCTTTGTAAGAATATTTCAAAAGTAGGTCCAAACCTACAGCATGAATTTAAATTTATAGAAGGGAGAAATATTAAAGCAATTTATATTAATTTTGGAACAGTGCTCTTTTGGCAGTGATTACTAATTTCCAAAGCTGACTCTCTTGTGATCTGATGATCTACACAAGGAAACCAGGTAACATGATGAAAACCTTCACTCTGCCCACTTCATGAGCAGTGCCTTTTTCTCCAGCTACCTCATGAAGAGCTCCAAACCAAGGCAATTTGACCAGGCTGCTGGTCATTTTCTTCTCTACCTAGCAGACCTTTTTGTGTCCTCTCTTTTCTACATTAGGGGGATCTAACTCTTTCTAAAAGATGCCTGCAAACTAATTTTTAATTTAGAATATATCATGAGGCAAAATTTTAACAAAATTGTACTTCTCTGAGGCAAGTTGTGGATTTTAATTAAAACTTCCCCCCCTGTAAAAATATATCCAAGGCTGTTTCAGTTTCATTTGGTTATAACATAGGGTTTTAAAGAAAAAAGCTAGAGCTAGTAGCCAAAACTTTTGTAAAACATAGGGTAATAAGTTGGCATTTCTCCTCATTCATACATATGTGTGTGTGTGTTTTTATATGTGAGTGGGTATATATACACACATATATATGAAATATTCATCAGTGCTTACATATTTTTATTGATCACATATGCATGTATATATGTATATTGTGTATCTATATATGTGTGTATATATGTGTGTCTGTATATATGTATGTTCCTGAAAATGACTAACATTTAGAAAAAGAAAAGTAGAATGTAATTTGCCTCATAGGTTTTATTTATTCAATATTTATTTTTGATGCTATAATGCATGCTAGGCATAATGCTCAGTGCTGAGTTACAAAGTGTCCTACAAAAACATGGCCTTGTTTTCTGATTGAGTGCAATGTAGGGGAGGCTACACTCAGGTGAACAGACAATTGAGATAGTCTGTGAATACTGCTGATAGGACAAGCAGAGGATGCTAGAAGAGGAATCTAACCCACTTGAGGGGACACAGAAGACTTCCTTGAGGAAATTCTATTGAGACCTGTGAGATTGAGTCACTCCTTAGCTAGACAAAGGGAGTGAGTGGTGAGGAGTAGGTGAGGAGGTAAATCAGAACAGAAGGAGCACCGTATATCTGAGGGCCCAGAGACTAGAGAACTAATGGCTGGAGGAAGCAGAGGAGGTCATAGCAAGTTATATGGCTGAAGAAATAGGTAAGATCCAGACCACAAAGACTCTCATAATTCATGTTAATGGGCTTTAAGTAGGAGAATGAGGTGATTGCATTCAAACATATGGCAGAGAACGGTACAATAACAAGATTGGAAATCTTAGAATATAGCCACCCAGAAAATTTAAAAACATGTGATTAATATTTAATAACTGCATTTTTTATAAAGCCTGTGGGTCTGTAATAATTAGACACCCATATGGCTGATCTACTTGCTTTATTTTGTAAATTTCTATAATATGTGATAGTAAAGATCACTTAAAATTCCTGGTTGATGTTACTATAGATAATTATTACTGGTTACAGACAGTGTTCATGTTAATATTTTTCTTTTCTTAATTGCCTCCTCTCTCAGTTCAATATGAATTGAATTTAGGCAAACTGGCCAGACACAGTAGCTCAGGCCTGTAATCCCAGCACTCTGGGAGGCCGAGTCCAGCAGATCACATGAGGCCAGGAATTTGAGACCATCCTGGCTAACATGGCAAAAACCCGGCTCTACTGAAAATACAAAAATTAGCCAGGCGTGGTGGCACATGCCTATAGTCCCAGTTATTCAGAAGGCTGAGGCAGGGGGATTCCTTGAACCCAGGAGGCAGAGGTTGCAGTGAGCAGAGATCGTGCCACTGCACTCCAACCTGGGTGACCAAATGAGACTCCATCTCAAAAAAAAAAAAAGAATTTAGACAAACTTAGGCAGTGGTAAGTTGTTCTAAAGAAGATAAAAGAGCACTATAGACATATAAAGATCCACTTAAGAGTCAAGATTCAGGTTATATGTATTTATTAGCATTAAGAAAATAGGAGACCCTGTTGTGGTGTTGGTCAAATTATCTAACAAAAAAAAAATCTAGAAAAAATTCATATTATAAACATTATCTAGCCCCGGAGGAAAAATATTCTTAAGGACAAGTGATGATTGAACAAAACTTGAAGGAGGTCCCAAAGTCCTTCACGGCTCAAAGTACCTGTGCAACTCAATTTCCAAGATTCCTGGAATTTTCACTTTTCTAGTCACCTCTTTGAGTTGGCTCTGATTTTTGAAGTTCATTTTAAAATGCCTTCATAGTTCTCTGAAAGATTTATACGTATTCATTATCCTGCATTAGTCTGGCCTAGCTGACTGTTATCCAAGAGATTACGAGGTTGAGAGGAAATAAGTATCAGGCCACATGTATTCTATGTGGGAAAAGCAGGTTTAGAAAAGTTGGAGATTTCAGAGAGGCAGGCTTAGGTGCAGAGCAATAACAGAAGTCTGACTCTCCGGGGATAAGAGGACAGGACTAGATTCTCAATAATTGAAAGTATATTGAAGAGCATTTGGAAGAAAACCTTGAAACTGTGAATTCCACACTGATTCTAAGTGCAAATTTAGTCGACAGAATTTCAACGCCATGACATCTATTTGGATAATATCTTAGAATTAGCTGTAATGAGAAACATTTTATAATTAAAGCTTATAGAAGCAAAACTTCCTTGCCCGTAGAGCAATTTTACTCTATTGAAGAAAGAAAGATTGAGGCTCTGCACCTCTCACTTACACCAGCCTCTGACTCTTTCAGTAATTGAGTAACATTGAGAGTCCAACAGCCAATTAGATCATATAACCCAGTAGTTTCTAAGGTCAGAGTGAGTAATCACATATCACTATGTTCCCAATGATTAACAAATGGCTTGCTCATAAGCATTTCTTGAGTAAATGAGCAAATGAAATAATTTATTTTTGAGGAGCCCTCACATTTTGTGGAGGAGCTTTTGGGACCACTACTGTCCACTGGGTGGGATGGACAGTGAGAGGAAGGTTGGTGGTCAGGTCTCTACCTCTTAACCTGAAGACGAGTCTTTAATTTAGTCATCAAGGCTCCATAAAAGACTTTTGAAAAAAAAAATTTAATAAGAAGCAAAAGGAATGAGTCTATTCTTTTCATTTTGCCTTGAGTGCTTGCTTTAGGGTTACACCTGGATCGGAGGCAAGACCAGATCTCGAACCTGTATGGCTTGTTATCTAGCCCCATGCCCTTTTAACTCCAGACTCCACTGTACACTCCTACAATACAGTCAGTACACATAGGTATTACAGTTTTTTTAAAAATAAAATATGTTAGGCAGCAGTACAGCAGGCATGCTTACTCAATCAGTTTTGCTTACTCCATCATTGCTCTCTCTCAATTTTCTAAATTGATGGCTGATATTAACTGTGTGGATGAATTAAATGTAAGCCCTGGCTCTTTTCTTTCATGGTATCACTAGTATCACTATTCGTATTTGTCAGTTAATCGCTGATAGTAATCAGGCTGCTTTTAATTACTTTACTTCCTCTTAAGTAGAGGTGGTTCTTTTTGGGAAAAGAGACACATATCCATGCTTGGTACTATTTTTTAAGCGTCATGGGCTGATCTACCTGCTTGTTTTCCTATGTATCTTATCAAAAGCATTGATTGACATAAAATACTCCTGAGACAAGGACTTGCTTGGTAAGATTGCTGAGGGCTGCAAGCAGGATTTCCTGGATAGGCCTGGTGGAAGTAAGCATACTTTTATTAGTTTGGAAGAATGCCCATTTTCAAATTTGTTTAAAAGGAAAAGGAAATTTTCTCCTTGCTGCTTATTCTATTTCTAAACATCTTGTAAAGGGCTCTTTTTCATCTTTTATTACACGACATTATGAGAATGGCAAAATTAGACATTCCTGGGCATTTACAAATCTAGTGTTTTGAAAGGTATATTACTTTTTCCACTGGAAATTAATGTAATGAGAACTGTTTTACAGACACTCTAAACTATAAAAACACAAACACATTTCGTGTGTGGCATTATTTTTTTCAGTGGAGCATTGTGTCTGGGTAGATGGATTCCTCCATGGCCTTGGCACTGTATCCTCTGCCCAGCCGTGCTCCAGCTTTTCTCCGTGGCTTACTTTTCTTCTTACCTTTGCACTCACTTTTGTACATCTTCAATTTGCCTTTCTTTCTTCAACGATTTCATTTCTCTATTAGCTTGTGTTCATATATATGTATATCTGAGGGACATTTTTCTTTTAGATGTGTCCTGATATATTTATATTCTTCCTTGGTGTGTATTACTCCTACATGCTGAGGACTCCTAAATCTATGTATCAATCATTAGCTTCTCCGTCTATGTCCAGATCCTTGGGCTTGACCATTGGAAGGACCAACAGCTATTCAAACAATGTCACATCTGACTTGTATTCCTGACTGGTGGCATCACCAGTAACCCTAGCCAGATGAAGTAGGAATCTCATTCTATCTCTCGCTCCGCTGTTTACCCCATATATTAATGAATTCTACAAAAATCCAAGCCTGCCCCTTTGTTACAAGGACACCCCCAGCCTGGGTTTATTCCTCAGGCTGTCTATCCCTTTGTCACCTTTGTCTGAAACAAATGTTGAACAAAGATACATCATATATTTAACAATAAACAAGGCATCCTTCTCTGCTGGACACTTTTGAACTATTATCATAAGATAATATACACTGATAATATTAACATACATAATAATGACAAAAATGTTGAATGAGATACGTGATATTTTGACAGATGTTAGAGGTTAGAAAAAGAAGGTTAGAGAGTGCCTTTCTCAATCCTCCTATCCTGCTGTCATCACAATTTCTCTATTTATAGTGACATACATTTTTAACAGATTTATATGGTGTTATTTTGTGTCAAAATTACTTAAAAAGGATCATGTGATTCATTTCATGAAATTATAATAACATGGATATAAATGACAGAAGAGTATAAATAAGCTGTCAGGATTTAGAGGAAGAAGCATAGTACAGCAGAATCAGCCTTAGAACATGGATTTTGGGTATTTTATCCAGTTATGTTCACTGCCATGGAGTACAAATATAAAGAGAAGATTTGGAATGCAATAAGGTGAAGGTCAGGAAAAACCCCAAATAACAGTCCAAACTGTATTTATTCTTATAATTTAAATTGTATTTAACAAAACTTACATAATACCTACTCTGTTCTAAATACCACTTAAAGTTAGTACTATTGTTACTCTGATTTTACATATGAGCAAACTGAGGCATAGCAAGCTAAGTCATTTGTACAATGCTGTGCAGCCAGTAATGGGTGGAACCAAGCTGAAGTGATGCCTAGTACATAGTAAATATTACACGGATGTTGTCAGATAAAATTTAAATTGTAAAAAGTAAGTACAGTTTGGTGCTATAGTTGTGTAAAATAATATCATTATTCTTATGAAATACACAGTGAAGTGTTCAGAGGTAAAGGACAATCATATATGGAAATTGCACTTAAGTGATTCTAGAAAAATTGTCTACATGAATATCCACACATACTCACCTAACATAGAGACATGTATACAGATGGGTGGATAGGAAAGTAATGAAAAAGTGAATGGGATAAAACATTAACAATAGGTAAATCTGGGTGAAGGGTATATGAGTATTTATTTTCCCATTTTTCCTATTTTGTAACTTATTGGTAAGTTTAAATTTCTAGGTAAAATTTGAGCATTTCTGAGTAAAAAGTTAAAAATACAAAAACAAAAATAAGTACAGTTGTTTGTTCTAAGCTGACTTTTCCTACTTTGTCTGAAACCCCTGTTCTTCAAACAGTTGTTAGAGCAAGATACGGATGGGGTCCAGTAGCATCCTGAGCTGGGTGGCAGCTCTCTTCCTTCTCCTCCCCAAATAGGCCCCATGTCTCATGAGCTCTCCAACACATTTTCTAAGAAGCAGGTGACTGTTCTGTTTCTCAGAAGGGATGGTTGACAGAGGAAGGGTGGGAGGACATCCTTTAGATTATAAGCCTTTGACAAGGAAATAGTTATTTCCAAATAACTCTTTTGGTTATTTGGTTATTTTCATTTGGTCCCCCAAATGAAAGCCTTTAAATGTGTAGATGTTTTCACAGAATTATAGAAATGATTATTTAACTGACTGGTTTATTAATATTTTTTCTTTTTAACCTGACTTATCCACAGATGAATTAACTGCCCCAAGACGATAAAAAGTAAGTTACAGGAGTCATGATTAAGAATGGATGATCTTCAAAATATCTAAATCCTTAACAGCCAGTAGGGCTCAGGCACTGGCCAATCACAACAGACACTGACAATATTGTTTTCTTGTGTGTCTGGCTGGTCTGTGAGATAAGACACCGGTGTTTAATGGCAGGTTGAGTGGTGTAAACTGGCAGAAAATGAGCTGTGATATTTCTACTTTAAGATGAGAATGAGAAATAACTTATCTTGGTAAAAGGTAGGAATAGAGAAAAGGATGGATGAGACTGGGTGGGTAGTTTTAAGGTCTTTGTTGAGAACTTTATGTGATTCTAAAATGTACCTTCTTTCCATAAAATAACTTTTTATTTCTCCCAAGTTGCTGCCTCTCTGTAGAGAAACTCTAGTTCGCTGGATATTTTATGTGTTATTTTTATATCAGGCATGCAAATATATGTTTTACAAATAAGGAAACTGGGTCATAAAGTGATAGAAAACTGTGAAAATGCTTTTACATTTCGGAGAAGTTTTCTCATTGTTAATAGAGTACATTCTATTATTCCAGATAATCTAGTTTTAATAATTAATTTGGTTTATTTAGTCAAATATTGTCTTAGTTATATAACACATTTATGCACATATATAATTATATATACATATAAATGTGTATATATATATGATAAATCCATAAAACAAGTTTACTAGATATTGAGAAATTCTTCTCCAAAAAAGTCTGACAAATATTTTCATAAGTAGAATAAGGAATCTATTTTCTGGAATCTTCTCCAAGCACCTAGCAGGAGTTATTTTATCTGCAATCTGATAGGTGTAGTATGGGAATTTGCCTTTAATACTTAAACCTTTCTAATACTAGCAAGGACCTTAATGATCATCTATTTCAAGTCTTTATTTTGAAGAGGAAAATGAGTCCTAAGGAATATAAGTGATTTTTCCAAAAGCATTAGAACCCAATACTTGACTGTCGTTCAGCTTGTCCCCTTTGTAATATGTTGCAATAAGCAATCTGATCTAAGTTTTCTCATGTATTGCTTATGAATTCAACTTTTTTGAAGTCATTCAGTGCTAATTTTATGGTGAACTGTAAGGGAAAATGTTATTCAGAAAACTGGAAGTTGATATCCATGATTTCAGATCAGTGGATTTCTTCATGCTACTAAACTTGTACTACAACACTATTATATGCCATATGCAATTAAATTATTTATTCATTTAAATGAAATTTGAATATTTACAATATACATTACACTTGCCAAGACTTTCTCTAGTTTTGCATTATTAACATGGATAAAATTAATGTATTAATTTAGAACAAAAAGTATTAATTTAGAACATTCTATAAAATGAAGCACATACTATAACAATACATGTTGCCAGTGTATTGGAAAATGGCTCGGCAAGTAAAATTGAATTCAATAGATTAGTTCAGTACTTCAAACGTAGTTTTACTAAGACCATTAAATGTGTATGAAAACAACCTTTAAATGTAGACAATTTAAATACTTTCTTCACATTTTTAAATGTTAGTTCTATTTTTCCCACTATGCTCCAATCATTAAGTCAAAAAAAAAAAAAAAAGAAGAAGAGCAATTAGCTTTAGAATACATACTTGAAATTACCCTAGGGACCTAATTCTGAAGAAGATTAAACAAGGATAATAGGAGAAGAGAGGCAGGATGGTTTTGCATTTCCCATGAGAAGGTGCATGATTTTCCTTGGGTCTTCATTAGATTTAACTTATGCTCTGTGGCATCTGAGTCAGTGTTCTTTTTCCAAGATATTATTAAGATAGTTAATTATGCTATTGTTTGTGGACTTTTAATCTGAACCTCATTATTTTTTCAATAATTGTTTACTCTGAATTTAGAAGGCTCAGCAGGAAAGCCAAATTAAAGGGGTCATTATACATCTAGAGGTCCAGAGTGTTTATGAAGCTTTAAAACAAGATTTTGCACTAAAACATTTTTAAAGCCCTTAACAACTCTCTTGAATTTGTGTATTTATGTATTTATTTATTTTCCTAAGGTTCGTGTCCTTTAGCCACACAGGCGATGATATCTGATGAGAGTAGAGTGTTATAGTATCTATTTGAATTATCCTAATGGGCTATTCAAATAGATACTATTCAAATAGAGACTCTCCACTATGAGCTCAGTAAGATACCAGATTAATACAGATTTGTATGTTGGAAGCATACAGTTTTGAGCTGTGATGCTGAGTCAGAGAGTAAACAGGTTAATTTGAGTTCTCACCATCTTCCTATCTCTAAAATATACATCAATATTTCATAAACCACATTGGTTTCAGAAATTCACTGATGAAGAAATTTTACTTTTAGATGAATACTGGAATTATTTTCTAGTGTATATGCATAATAGCTATTATTTTGCATTTTTAATCTAAGATATACTTTGAAAGGTTGAAGTTTTATGATTTTCATGTTTGCATTTTTGGGTCTGTGTGCATGTCTGCTTACCTGGATATATCACTGTATCAGTAATGATTCTTCATGGGTCTCCATCATGGAACAGTAAGTATTGGCTGAGTGAAAGAAAAGAGAAAATTATTTTTCAAATTATTGGTGGACAAATGGCATGATAGTGTGGAGAACATTTTCTTTCTCAATACTTACTCTACCTTGGACTGGCAGATTTAGACTCAAATTTTAAGAAAATTTACCCATGAAGAAATTTAATTTAGAAGGTATCCTGTTTAATAATTTTGTGAAATACAGTAAAAGCAGCATTTCCCAAGTGGCAGACAGCCCCAAATAGCCTTAGAGGCAAAATGGCAAAGACAATTGATGTTGCTGACACCAAAATGTAAATTGCTTTCACTTTCTTTAAGTACTAGCTAATCTCGACTGAATTAACTGCTGTCTATACACTAACAAGAACTGAATTATAAGATAGTGTTAGCTTAACATCTTTTCCTAATTTTTACCTCTTTAGACATTTATACTTAAAATACTTTTCAAATTGAATTGCCTCATCTGCAAATATTTTACTTTTAAATAGATATTTTAAGCTGTATTTATTAGATGGCTACATGTATGTTTGGTATAAAATTATTTTTATATTGGTTAAGTAAACATTATGACTACATTTTATGTGTACTACAAGTAGGAAATATTGAGCAGACACCGAGGATTTTAAAATTGGGCAAACCTAAGGATAGAGATGATGCATGCACATGGGTTTCCCAAAATGATTGAGCAAAGGAACACGTGAAAAAACTTAGAATTCTTTTCCCTTTCAAAGTTTTTGCTTAATAAGCCTGAACAGTGATATGTGTGTGTGTGTGTGTGTGTGTGTGTGTGTGTGTGTGTATATAATGTAGAAACTAAAGGTAAAAATTTAGATTTTTGTTTGTTTGTTTGTTTTGAGACGGAGTCTCACTCTGTCGCCCAGGCTGGAGTGCAGTGGCCTGATCTCGGCTCACTGCGGGCTCCACCTCCCGGGTTCACGCCATTCTCCTGCCTCAGCCTCCCGAGTAGCTGGGACTACAGGCGCCCGCCACCACGTCTGGCTAATTTTTTGTATTTTTAGTAGAGATGGGGTTTCACCGTGTTAGCCAGGATGGTCTCGATCTCCTGACTTCGTGATTCGCCCGCCATGGCCTCCCAAAGTGCTGGGATTACAGGCGTGAGCCACCGCCTATGACCTCTTTTTTTTTTTTTTAAATTTACCTTTCTTTAAACTTGCACATCGTAGCTTAAAAAAAATAATAATCTGAGATTGATGACTGATTTCTACTTTCTCATTTATAGTGGCTTCTAACTTATATGGTTTTACATGTAAGACACTCACATTCTTAAACCATGGAAGAGAAGGAAAATTCTTTAAAACAAGGATTTTAAGTGTAACTTGAACAGAAAAGAAAGAAAAGGCATAGTCTATATTCTGAGGAAATATATCACTTACCTTGGGAGACTGATACCTTATTATTTTGCTGATTTCTCCCAAACAGATGTGTAAGGTACCATAATTAACCAACTACCATAAATATAAATGTTAATAACTGATAAGGTTTTGTAACACTTTGGGTTAATGTCATGTTGACTTTTCCAATATACAACCAAAAGTTGTCTATCTGACCTAACAGTCTATATTTTAGTCAAATTTCAATCATATGAATCTCCCCGTAACTACTTCTTTTGGTTTTATGAACTTTGATCTTGCCAGGTTTGGATTTCTTGTTAAGTGCTCAGGGATTTTGAATGAGAACTAGTTGTACAAGTGAATTTGGCACCTGTTGAATGCCAGACATGAGAAGAGGCTTGCAGTGCCTAACACAATACAGAACTTTGCCTTTAGATCTGGGGAGGAGCCATCTGCCAATACTCAGGCAGAAGATTAACAATTAAGGGTAAAATATTACTGTCACTTCTCTTCTCATCCTCACAATCAATATAGAAATTTTGGGAAAAGCTCATAACATCAAAATGTCAGCAAAAGAAGATTAAATTATTGTGAAAAATAGTAAATAGAAAAGTGCATAATTTGCTCTGTGAAAATAATGCATAGAAGAAAAAAAAAAAAAAAAAAGCTTTGGAGGCCATGCGGTGTGGCTCACGCCTGTAATCACAGCATTTTGGGAGGCCGAAGCAGACAGATCACCTGTGGTCAGGAGTTCAAGACCAGCCTGGCCAACATGGTGAAACCCCATCTCTACTAAAAATACAAAAATTAGCAGGGCATGGTGGCAGGTGCCCATAATCCCAGCTACTACTCCAGAGGTTGAGGCAGGAGAATCGTCTGAACCCTGGAGGCGGAGGTTGCAGTGAGCTGAGATCGTGCCATTGCATTCCAGCCTGGGGCACAAGAGCAAGACTTCATCTCAAAAAAAAAAAAAAGGGTTTGGAGATTAGGTCATGAGGTCTTACTTTATGAACCAAGTCGTTTTAAGAAAATGATGATTGCTTCTTCATAAGGAGACATTATGTACATTAATAATACTTTTCTGAGTTAAGGAGAAAGCATATTCAGATAATAAGGGAGAGCAATAACATGAAAACTGAGTGTACAAAATTAAAGCTTTACCAGAGTAGCCAAAGCAGATTTGATAATATAGGAAACTGAATCAATTAGGTAGAACAGATGTGGAGAAGTGCTCTAAGAATTCATTTCATATGAATAAAAGAAACAACAACAAAAGAAAACAACCAAACAACAACAACAAAATAAGGAGAAATTAAGCATTGAAGGCAAACTACAGATTTCCAACCTTCAAATAGTAATCATTTCTCAATATATAGGGTAAATGGATCAGAAACAATGATTAAAGTTTAGTAGAAGGAGACTTGCCAGACTTTAAAAATAAGATTTGAGATTGATGATTTAGAGTCAATATTTCCAAGCATATAAAATGAATGAAGACGATGCTAACAGAGGCCCTAGAAAATTACTTTTACCGAAAAAAAGTAAGTTATATAAGAATTCAAGGTAAAAATCACATTATTTATAAAAGTAAATAAAATTGTATCCTTAATAATACATGACAGAAGGCAGTAGAGTGGTATATGTCTACATAATTCTGTAGGCAAAAAAGGAATTTCAGTGATATTAGACCTTTCCATGAAGATATACACACAAATATATATTAGAGTATGTACATATGTGTGTGTGTGTGCGTGCGTGTGTGTGTGTGTATACAGAGAGAGAGAGTGCGGGGGGGGGGGGGGGGGTATTTCTGCAGTAGTTGCTTAACAAAAAAATATCCAAAAGAAAAAGGTTACAATGACTGGTAAATAACTGGTTACAATGACTGGTAAATAAAAAATGTTACACCTTGGAAGGAAAAAGGGTAACACTGATAAATCTAAATAATTGTAACTAAGAAAATGAATTCAAAATATAAATAAATAAATAAGACCTGTAAAAGATCAAATAATAACCATAAAAGATATATGGCAAAGTGGGAAAAGCAAAGAGCTGAATATTTATCTTGCATCATACACAATACAAATTTTTTTAAGTTTACATTGATAAATATTTTTTATCAATAAATAAAAAAATGAGGTGAATATTTTTACAAACTTTGTGAAAAACATGAAAGCGCACAATTTTCCAAAACCTAGATCAAAGATAGGCTAAAGATGTACTCATCAAGTTTAGTAAATTAGGATGAGAAATACTTTTATATTTTTGAAATGAAAATAATCTAATGTTATATTAATACAGAATCCAATTATCTACTAATTATAAGAGGTGGTAAAGATTGAAACTGTTTGAAATACGACAAAGCCACATATAAATTAAACTCAAATAAAAGGGGATATTTTTGTATTACTTTTAAATATAAAATTTATGCCAAAAATGCTAAAAGAGGAAACCATTTGATTGTAACATACTAAATTTTGATGAATATTTTTATTATTATTTTTGTGTAAAAAGCACAGTAGCAATAACAAATATTCTTAATCAACAGAAAATTATATAAGCAAAATTTTAATTAGAAAGTCTTAAGCATTATTATCAGTATAGCACAGCAAGTAGTCAACAAAATCAATAAATTTTTGATAATTTGAGTACATGTGGAATAAAATTGATCATATTGTGCACCTTGCATATGTAAAATATACTTAAAATGTATCCATTTAATATCCATAAATGTATCTATTTATTTATTATTATTTTTTTGGGGGGGGATGAGAAAATAACTTTATTTCATTGTGGGGAGCAGGCCGATGTCCAGCCTCAGAACTTCTGGAACTGCTTCTTGGTGCCGGCAGCCTTGGTGACCTTGAGCACGTTGAAGCGCACTGTCTTGCTCAGGGGCCGACACTCGCCCACTGTGACGATGTCACCGATCTGGACGTCCCTGAAGCAGGGGGACAGGTGCACAGACATGTTCTTGTGGCGCTTCTCGAAGCGGTTGTACTTGCGGATGTAGTGGAGGTAGTCTCGGCGGATGACAATGGTCCTCTGCATCTTCATCTTGGTCACCACACCAGAGAGGATCCGCCCTCGAATGGAGACAGATATTTCTTTGGACACTGATAAAATTCAAAAGTGAGAAGACACATTAAAGTAGAAAGGTAAGATGAAACAGAAATTTTTGCAGGTTATTTTTATGGACAGTAATAAATATATAGTGTTTCAAGTAAAATATAATAAATCAGTGAAGGGCTATTTCTTGTCAATGTAAGTGCCCTGAATAGCGTCTTTGGGTGTCTTGAAGCCCAGACCGATGTTCTTGTAGTACCGCGGGAGCTTCTCCTTGCCAGTTTCTCCCAGCAGAACCCTCTTTTTGTTTTGAAAGATGGTCGGTCGGCTGCTTTTGGTAGGCACGCTCAGTCTGAATGTCCGCCATCTTCCCGGCCGGCCTGAAAAAGGAAAGCGGCAATGGCGTCCGGGTTTCCTTATCGACTACCAATGTATCTATTTAATATTAAAATTATATATATATATATTTGAGATAGAGTCTCGCTCTGTCACCCGGGCTGGAGTGCAGTGGCTCGACCTCAGCTCACTGCAAGCTCTGCCTCCCGGGTTTACGCCATTCTCCTGCCTCAGCCTCCCGAGTAGCTGGGACTACAGGCGCCCGCCACCTCGCCCGGCTAGTTTTTTGTATTTTTTAGTAGAGATGGGGTTTCACCGTGTTAGCCAGGATGGTCTCAATCTCCTGATCTCGTGATCCGCCCGTCTTGGCCTCCCAAAGTGCTGGGATTACAGGCTTGAGCCACCGCGCCCGGCAAAATTATATCTTTAATATTAAATGTGTCTATTTAATATTAAATGTATCTATTAAATATTAAAATTGATTATCTTTACAACTAAGACAAGTCAATAAAACAAGGCAACATATTTAAAGTTACATTTTCTGTTGAAAATATAAATTTAGTTAAATTAATAAATTTAATCAATCCATCTATTAAGGATCATCATAAATATTAGATCAAGAACTACTTTTTAATTTACAAAGTGATACAATAACCTTGAACATAATTACAAGAATACAACTGAAATCAAGAATACAGTTGAAAATACAATTGAATGTACATTTTTAAAAAATTCATATCTTTTATACTTTTATAAATAATATAAAAATAAATTTGAACAGTTCTAATATTAACATTTTTGTAAAACATAAAATAGTTTTAACTAAAATGAGATAAAATAAAAATTAATAATAAATGATTTATACATAATGTAAATATAGAAGATATTTACCTCTCTATATCATACATACCATATTTTTATATTATAAAGTTATCTGAAAACAACATAAAAATTAACAATTAAAACACAATTTTGTTAAAATGTTCTTTGAAACCAGAAGAGAAATAATAAGGAAGCAAATGTTTGAACAGTTTAATATATTTTTCTCTGTTAGTATGGCTGAAGATAAAAAAAAAAATCTCACTCTTTGGGGCTTTATGTCCACCATAGTATATTCTCTGATATTTGTCGTTATACATATGAGACAATCTATATCATCCCGCTATTTCCCTCATACACACTGTCCTTCACCATAGATTTGTTGGAAACATCCTTAGTACCTTTATCTTAACCTTTAGTTTTTCTTTCCAGCAATGTGAGTACAAGTAGTTTAAGAGCTAATCTGGGAATCCTAGCAGGAAAGAGGAATGACATAGAAAAGGAAAATAATTCATGACAGGGTTTATTAATTAGACACTAATTCTTTAGATAAATGAGACAGACCTGTTGGGGACTACCGAGAGAACGACTGAGAAGTACAACCCTTCTTGGTATAGTCTCACTCAAGGGAAGGGGAAGCTGCTGTGTTGAACCTTCGAATCTCATTTGTCAATGGCTAAAGATGCTGGGGTTGGGAAGTAATTACATTCTCAGCACTATTGACCTGCTCCTTGCTGAGAAAAAGCCCTTGAATGAAGAGTCACAGATGCAAGTACTAGACAGTGAGTGCCCTGGGGGCATAAACAATAGGAGTAGGTGAGTAGGTGAGAAGAGGACCACTTTCACCCCTGCCTCCACTGAGAACTTATGCCACACAAACTCATTCTGATAAGGAAAGCACATTGATGCTAGTCATACAGCCTCTGAGTCATGATTAAATACCATGGTGAGTGAAATATTATTCTTGGAAAAGATGAGGTGCTGAACTTCTCAAAATGGTGATGATTAATAAGATTAACACAGAAAGATATTTCTTTGGACACTGATAAAATTCAAAAGTGAGAAGACACATTAAAGTAGAAAGGTAAGATGAAACAGAAATTTTTGCAGGTTATTTTTATGGACAGTAATAAATATATAGTGTTTCAAGTAAAATATAATAAATCATTTCAAATTACACCTAGGCTCAACTTTGGAAGAGTGACTTACAAGAGAAATTTAAGAAATTCTGTGTTTTTTAAGACTGGTATTTTATAACATAAAATTCTGGCTTAAAAAATATTTCTCTCCACTTGAAAAAAATAGTGCATTTATTATTTATATTTGAATATAAGATACATATTTAAACAAGTATCAATGGTATATGTTTTACCGTTCCTTAATTAATTGGCCACTTTTAAGTCCAGTGTAAATGGCCACCTCTATTTTATCCAACACTGCAGTGGTTGCAGCCTATGTAGTATAAAGCACAATTTGAATAATCCCTTCAGCATTCTGATTTTTCTACCATTCAACAAAGTAGTTGGGAATTGAGTTGAGTGAGAGTGACATAACTAGAGAGAGAAAATTTTTTAAAATGCAATTTCTTGTTGCTCAGGCTATTAGTCTCAAATACTCTGCAGCATCTCTCATCTTGTTAACATTCTGTTGTTCAGCCTTCCTAATCTAAAGGCAACTTCTCGTTGCTATGCTTAGTTTTATTGTTCTGAATCTTGAAGGAACAGGTATCTAGTCCTCCTCACCCTCAATCACCCTCAATGTTTGTTTTTTTTTGTTGTGGTTTTTGTTTGTTTTTTGAGAGAGGGTCTTGCTCAGTCACCCAGACTGCAGTACAGTGGCACAATCATAGTTGACATAGTTGCAGCCTGGACTCAAGAGTCTTTCCGCCTCAGCCTCCCAAGAAGCTAGGACTATAAGTATGTGCCACCATACTCAGCCAATTTTTATTTTTCTAGTTTTTGTAGAGACAGAGTTTTTTCTTCCTTTCTTCCTTTTTTTGCCCAGGCTGGTCTCCAACTCCTCACTTCAAGCAATCCTTTTACTTTGGCCTCCCAAAGTGTTGGAATTACAAGCAAGAGCCATGGTGCCCAGCCTTGTTTCTTTTTTTTTTTTTTTTAACTCATCTTTGCTTGGATGGTTAACCTTAATGGAAATTACCTTTATGTTTCTCAATTTCCCTTTTCCTTGGTTAATTTTCTTTAATAGAATAATATTGTAGAGTGAAATAAGTGTCAAATAAACATTATTCAGTTTTACCATTATTGAGAAATGAACAACTGTTACATTTCTGGATTCCTGATTATGATTAAAAGTGCATTTGTGCACATTTCTTTTTTTAATATGCTTGCTCTGACAACTCTGGATCTTTTCTTGGAAGAAAAATCTACCATGTAAGTTGCTGAGCCTGGCTTAATTCCAGCTTTAGTATGCTAATTAGATTACATTTGTCTTCTAATGACATCTGTTTTGTTATTTAAAAATTTTGCAATTTTGCAAGTTGCTGTGATATTTAGACCTAGATTCAGCTTAGAATTTTATCTTTTACATAAATTAATATGTGCTTTCTTAAAGAAAATTATTTTAAAGGTTACTTGAAAGAAAGACAATATTTGAATTTTCTTTTGTAGCATAAGGAACTTTGATTTAAAAAGAAAAATACTCAAGTCCCTCCCTTAGGTGAGACCTGAGCCTCTGCTGCCAATCAGCCCCTAGGGTCTGATCAACCATCACAGCTTGTCAGTTCTCCAGCTTCTGGGTCCTCATCAGTGAGTAAATCAAGTTATCTGTCACCAGGACCAGAGTTCACCCTCTTCTAAGATGGTTGATCTACTATTTCTCCCATCCCTGTTTTCATGAGTCTAAGTCTAAAATATAAGCCCTTGGCCATTGATGTTTTGCCACATACGTCACCCATAATGCTCTGTTTCTCTTTATCCCTAACCCATTCCTTCAGACATCTATACCGGAGATGGTTATGGCAGTGCAGCCCAATAGACATGTAATGTGAGCCACCTATGTAATTTTATATGTTCCAGGAGCTGCATTAATAAAACAGTGAAAAGAAACCAGTGAAATTAATGTTAATAATACTTGAACGATATAGCCAAATATTACCATTTTAATATATAATTAACATAAAATAATGTATAAGATATTATATATTCTTTTTTTCATACTAAATCTTTGGACTCTAGTGTGTATTTTACACTTACAGCACATCTAAATTTGGAGTAGCTGCATTTCAAGCGTTCGGTAGCCACATGTGGCTAATAGATACCACATTGGACAGTGAAGCCCATTAGGAGCATGACCTCTATTCCCAATCCATTCTTTGTATCTTGCTTGGATTTTAGAGATTAAAGGGATAAAATTTCATTACCCCAACTCCTTTGTGTTTAGGTTTCTGCATGTGATTTAGGTTCTGTCAGTGAGAGGTGATAGCATGAGACTTTGAACATGGGAGTGAGTTTGAGGCCATCTTTCTTCGGCTGTGGCAACTGGCAAGAAGAGTTCAATATGCAGAGTGTGGTGACCAGGTTCCACATTCTTTATCTGGTCACCTCCTCTGTGCGGCTGAGGCACTGGTGGCAGGCGACTGGTGCGAGCGGCACAAGCCTCCTGATTTTTTCTTCCACTTGCCTGGGGCTCTTGCAATATTTTCCCAAAGTCTGGTTTTCTTTCACCCTATTATTTCTTCCTTTGCATAATACCAATTTTAAGAGACAGCTCAGGAAATGCCTTTTTGAGAAACTATTCCCTGACCTCACTCATCCTCTTGCCAACATATGCTTACTTCTTTCCTAAGCACTCACACATTATCCTATAGTTACCTAACTTTTCTGTCCTATTGATGGCAGAGATCGTTTCTTTACTATTATTTTTGTTATTATTTTTATTTAGCATTCAGCACATTATAGATTCTCAGTAAATGTTTATTAGACAGATGACTGGAGGATGGAGACAATAACAATGAACAGAGTATTTTGAGATAGAGATAAAACAATTTCAGGGCATGTGACAAAAAAAGGACTTCTGCAATATGGAAGTTCTGTCAATTGGGGAAAAACTTAGGCTGTATACCTTACTTACCTCCTTGAGGAAAAATATGCAGAGGTGCAAACAAAGGATCCTCAAGTTGTTCTATTTGCCTCATGAACTTAAGCGACGCACAGGACTGCTACTAGTCTGGTATTTACTGTAGTCTAATGAGTTCTCATTGACAAGTTAACTAAATGAGTATCATTTATATGATCTTGACATTTCTGCCATAAACCTTTCATTGTAGCTAATATGTACTTTGTCTTTTCTAACTTATACCATTGATTTTATACTTAGATGGGTCTCAAGTGAGATGACCTGTCCACTTACGTGTTTAAAAAAAACCAAAAAACAAAAACATGTCTCTCTGCCTTTTGGTTACAGCGTCTATATTAAATTAGCCCAAAAGAGGCACAAAGCTAAAGAGGAATAATCTTATTTTTAAGAAATGATAATATTACTACTGCTTCCATGATCCAACCATTTTGTGGACCACTGTTTACTTTTTGTGTTGGTTCTCTAAATTTGCTGCAACAAGAGAATATATATTCTCCACGAATATATATTTCAACACATAAAGTCAACCAGCTCCTTATTGAAGTGCCTTGAATTTCTTTTTTGTTGTTTCTGTGTTTTTCTCCCTTTAAACTGTTGGGGAAATGTCTGCAGGTTTGATTTGCAAACTTATTCACAACTTCTTGAATTGAGAAAAAAAGTGAGATGATGATGGGATATGAAAAATAAGATTAGTCCTTAATTAAAGATTAAGGATATGTGTTATGAATTTTCCCTGTAAACTGTTGGAAAAGTGTCTGCAGGGTTGATTTGCAAACTTGTTCACAACTTCCTGAATTGAGAATAAAAGTGAGATGATGATGGGATATGAAAAATAAGGTTTAGTTCATATTTAAGAGATTTAATTAAAGATTAAAGATTTGTATTATTAATGTTTATTTTTAAGAGAGATGTTATTCATGCTATATCTAAATGTGGAATAGAGTTAAAAGACCTTTTTAAGTTGTATATAGAAATCCTATAATCACAAATATGTAAGTAAATAACATATTTGCTTAGCTCCTATTCACTACCAATAGCTATTATATCTGGTGTAAAATTGCCAGTAGGGCAAATACTGGTGAGGAGAAAGGCTGAGGAGAAATCTTGGAGAATCTATGTGGCAGTAAAAGTGGAGGCATATTGAGGACTTGGAATATTCAGATCCCTTTCCTCATATAAAAGCTTGGAATTTCTTTTTGTAATCTGATGGGCTGTATCTTTCCTTTCTTCATTTTGTCTTTAGTATTAAATTCCCTACTTTTTTTCCTTGAAAAATGTTGTTAAATACTATCCAAAGTTCCCCATTTCCTGTTCCACCATTCATTGTGGGATGGAATCCAGCTTCTTCCTTATACTTCCTATTATAAAATTAGCACAAAGTCTTTTGCAGATATTCTAATAATTTATCCTGTGGGAAACATCACAAGATACATAATGCAAATTTTAAAGACATTAAGTAAAACTTCTCCCTACTTCTTATTCTAATGTAATAATGAGAACTAAGTTCTGATAGTTTTCATACCATTGTCATATCTGTATTGCTGAGAATCTCCGTGAGTGTGTCCTCAGAATTTCTCTTGATTCAGAGATGTATTGCCCAATCCTCCCTGACCACCTCTAGTAACCATTTTTTTTTTAAGGACCAAATTTTTCTACAAGTGCTTTGTTGAATAATAGTGTGTCTGAAAAACATGAGGGGATGTTACATGAAATAAGGATTATTTGGGCATCCAAGTTGGGAAATGCTTCAGCGTAGGTACTCGTGATGGTTAATTTTACGTGTCAAGTTGTCTGGGCCATGGGGTACCCAGACATCTGGCCAAATATCATTCTAGGTGTGTCTGTGAGAACGTTTCTGGATGAGGTTAACTTTTGAAGTCATAGACTAAGTGAAGCAGATTCCCCTCCCTAAAGTGGGTGTGCCTTATTCAATCAATTGAAGGCCTGAATCAAACAAAAGGCTGAGTAAGAGAGAATTCCAACTTCCTGATTGCTTCATCTGGACATTGGTCTTTTCTAGCCTTCAGACTTAGACTGAAACATTGGCTCTTCATGGATCTCAAGCCTGTGAACCATCAGACTCACACTTACACCATCATTTCTCCTGGTTCTCAGGTCTCAGGATTCAGACTGAACCTGCACATTGGCTCTCCAGGGTCTCCAGCTTGCTGACTGCAGGTCTTAGAAGTTCTCATCTCCACAATTGCATGAACTGATTCCTTACAATAAATCACATATCTCTCTGCCCTCTGTCTCTCTCTCTCTTCCCTCCCCATCTACCTCCCCACCCCCCACCCCCAACTCTCTGCATGGATGTCTGTTCTATTGGTTTTGCTTCACTGAAGAACCCTGACTAATACAGTACTGAAGGACTTTTCAGAGATTTTTTTATATGCAACAAAACTCTTTAAGATGAGGGAGCGTACTGAGCATTTCCCCAATCTGTTTAACTATAGAAGGGTCTTGGCTTTTGCTTTTTGTTTTGTTTGTAAATTTTTCAGCAGAAACTACTAGTATGCCAGCAACTCATCTTTTCCAAACACTTAAAAAAAGATACATTTCATATACACAAGAATAACAAATACAGCTTTTAGTTTCCAAAATACTGAGGCAACGTTAACCCTTAATTCTGGAGTAATTAATTTAAACAGTTCTTCAAGGGCCTGCTATATGTACCAAAGAATAGAATCACAGGTATAAGTGTGTGTTTTTCTTGTGAATAGGAAAAAAAGTAAGGTCTCATTATGTTAGTCTCTACCATCATGGAAGGGAATAAAAAAGCCACATCATGAATTATCTCTCTTAAAATTTTATCTTACTCCTTGATTCATTACTTTTAATGTTTCACTCTGGTTTAGCTCAGTAAAGAAGGAGTCACCTAGGTATTCTAGTATGAATAAGTTTAGAACAAAACTAGTAGCAGTATACCCAACCTTAGGAATTCTTGGGGAGCAAAGGTCATGAAGTCTGTCCATAATGCCTTTGGAAGTGCAAAGATCACGAAGAAGCCACATCTTCAACACCAAAGTACATGTGGGGAGGATCCAAAAACTGCGTGCCAAACCCCACATCTGCCATCTGCCATCTGCCACTACCAACGTGCCTTTCCACAAAGGCCACCAGAAAATAATCATGTTTTCTTGTCTTTTGCTTTTTAAATATTTCAGGATCACATCCCATTGACCAATTCTGAACATACTTGCTAGTGAGCGACTCTGTAAACATATCTATGGGTTCTAAGGTTCTGCCACCTAGAAAATAACAGGATTGGAATAAAACTGAGTGTCAAAAAATATTATCTAGGTATTTCTCAATTGCACTAGTAGAGGTAACAAGTAGAAATCTTTAAGGAGGCAAGTATGTTGAGTAGTGAATGACTATCCAGCACTGGGGAGGGAAATAGAAAAAAAAATAGTGTTCCTGATGCCACTAATTGATATAATCAATTATTAGAAAGAATAAGACAAATCAGTGGTTCCTAAAGTATGATCACTGGCTCAGTAGCAGCAACATCACCTGGGAAATTTTAGGAATGAAATGTCTTGGGCCGCACTCCAAGTTTTGACAAACTGAATCAGAAATGCTGGGGATAGGGTCTAGAAACCTGTGTTTTAATAAGCTCTCCGAATAATTCTGATGCACATGAAATTTTGAGAATTACCGATATAAAGTTCTTGAACAGAATATTTTGTGACTGTTACTTTGCTTCTAGGAAGAGTAAAGAACTAGTAAAGAGTAAAGAGTAACTCTTACTAGAGGTTATAATGACTTGAGAGTCTGTTCAGGAGTCTGGGTGGGGCTGAGAAGTTAAAAGAGAATGAAACGGCTAAACTTTGAATTTGGCAGAACATAAGTGTAAGAGTGGAAAGATTGACACCTGAGTTACTGAAAAAATAAGTTGGTCCTCATAAGAAAAAAGTATTGTAAGGATCTAATGTAAATAATTTTGGTTTTTATATACATGTTCCACATAAAAGTGGATAAAGTGTGTACATGAATATGGCTCAAATTACCTGAAAGGCCAGTACAGTTTACAGTACTTTTCAAAATTCATGGAAACCTACAACAGTGCAGTCTTAGGCAGCTCCTATTCTATCTGCACTTGATCCATGACAAGCTTTTTTGAATTAAATCTTCATCAATTTATGAATAACACCTTCCACTGAGGGATCATGGGTATGTGCAAATGAGCTTTGCAGACATTCTAAGAATAATATGGTAAAAGGAATGCTTTATTGCTCCCACACAGGGGTCTCCATCTTATCTTCCTCGCCCATAATTTTAAAAATAGTTTGACAAAATAACAAAATAAAAAACAGAAGGAGTTATCAGCTAACAAAACTGAGGAAGTTGCAAGTCTTATCATGAACAAACTAAACACAGGTTTTCAAGCTGTCTTTTTTAATTTAAATGTTGCTTCTGTATAAGGAGATTTTCCCAAGTCATTTAGCAGGTAGCATGAAGGCAGAGTTACTCCAGCAGATACGCTTCCCTGGGGATTGAAAAGAATGACTTCTGAAACCAGGCATTTCTTAGCAAATCATATAAAAACCTCACTGGAGACTTTTGCTGCCAGGAGAAAGATTTTAAGCATGCACTGATGGAACCTCTAAGACAATAAAGAGTGCAGATGCATCAGATTTAGGTTTTAAAACTGCTGATGTCCACATTTAGCCTAAACATGCTTTATCCAATCTTGAAAAACTAATGTAGTGCTACATTCTTGCTTGTGAGGTAATGTCGTTTTGGAGAGATTTTCTTTCCTGTTAATCCAAATCAGAAGGCTGGCTCTCTGCATAAAGAAAAGGAAAACAAAAATAAAAAGATACCATCCTGATTTATATTGGAAACAGGTAGAAATGGGTATATATGTTGGGGAGGGGTTAAATAGGAGGTGGGGCAGACGTGGGGGAGAGAAAGAGAGAGAGAATACATGTTCCTTATTGTGAAGGACAAGAGAGTTGAGTTTAATAATCGTATTTGATTTTATACTTATCAATCCTATAACTGAATGTCTATATTATTCAGAACCAAAGTAAATGAAACAAAATAATGAATTTTTGTCATGGATCAGGCTTTTCAAAAGTTGCTGTTATTAAATTTCTATACATACAGGGAAGTTTGGGAGTGATGGAACTATTCTTAATCTTGATTGTGATAGTGGATATATGACTACATGAATTTGTCAAAACTTGCAGGACTACTCTAAAATATTGACTGTTACTATAGTAAATTAGACCTTAATGAAAAATGCTATATATATTTTGCACTGCTGAGAGAGATGCATCATTGTTCTGAACATCTCAACAGTTAACTCTCACTGCAGCATATTAATTTTATAATTTATAAAATTAAATAGTGTAAACTATATGTTAAATAATAATGCTAAGACCTAGAATATCTATTAAAAAGTTGCATGGAAATAAAGCAACGCAAGTAGTTAAACAGCATGGAACATGAGTGGAACATTTTGATTTAACTTCCTTGAATTTTATTTTTCATGTCCCTCCAAAAAGCTAGAGCTAGATACACCTTCATTTTTTAAAAAGCCAGTTGAGATGATATTGCCAGTCTTTTATCATGAACATTTTTACACATTTTATTTAAATGTCCCATTTCTATACTATGAACAATCAATTATTTTCCATGAATGTATGCATGAACTTTTTCATAGACACCTAAATACAGGGGAATATGCATTAACCGAGTGGTATAAAATTATCTTATATCAGTTTCACTTTTACAGTATGTAATTAATGTTTTGGGATTTTTATTTTTGCTTTCACAGAATGCTTTATTAAGCATTTTAATAAAGTCTATTTTTAAACCTGATTGTTAAAATGACTTTTAACATGGCTATTTCCAATCTCTTTAAACTTTAGATTCCATCTCCTCCCAGCCAAGCCATTTTAAACCTCCTAATGGGTACCTTACTTTTCCTTGTTAAATCTTAACAACCTATTACTGGCTCTAGGCTGGTCTGGCTTTCTGCAGAAACGTATGCCGTCTTTGAGTCATAAGTGCATAAGGGCTTTTTTGGGTCAGATAAGGGCCATGGGGCAGAGCCAAATTAAGTGGAAATGTTCATATCTAAAAGAAATCTACAATGAAGGCATATTATGGAGAGAGTGATGAGGTGAGAAACCAGCGAGGTTGTATGTAGCTTACTGTAGTTGCGTTTGACAAAGGCATCCTTTAAAAATAAAAGTCCACTTTCCACTTAAAAGGAATGAATTGCATTGCATCAAACCAACATTCTTCCTTTCCCTTCTATGTTATATACATGTCTCAATACACTGAGTGGCCCAAACTAATTAATTTTTTGATTTCATTATGGTAGACTTCTACCCCATTTATTTGCAAAATTCCTGGAACAAAAAAAGCAAAACTTGTTGCTGTGATGCCTATATTTTTTTAATTACCATTTTTCTTAAAGATGCATAAATCTTCAAGAGACTTTGAATTAAATTGAAATTACTGGCCGGGCGCGGTGGCTCAGGCCTGTAATCCCAGAACTTTGGGAGGCCGAGGCCGGCGGATCACAAGGTCAGGAGATCGAGACCACGGTGAAACCCCGTCTCTACTAAAAATACAAAAAATTAGCCTGGTGCGGTGGCGGGCTCCTGTAGTCCCAGCTACTCAGGAGGCTGGGGCAGGAGAATGGCGTGAACCCGGGAGGCGGAGCTTGCAGTGAGCCGAGATCGCGCCACTGCACTCCAGCCTAGGGGACAGAGCAAGACTCCCTCTCAAAAAAAAGAAAAAAAGAAATTACACAGAAAATTTTTTCGGTGAATAGTAATATATAAATCACAATAGGTTATCCTATTGTTTGAGAAATATTCTAAATATTCAATTCTGTATCAAGCTTATCATATCCAAATTGATTCTAAAATATAGGTTACACAGGATCACTGAATATATAGAATAAGCTGTTAAGCAATGTCCAGTTAAGCTAATAATAGGAATCTTGAAACGGGTAAGAAACTGGAATGGGCAGAGTTGGAGAAAGGAGTTCTAGGAACATATTTGCATGTGAGTTCGCAAATTGAACTAGTAAAACTTCACAACTTGCTGTTCTACAACTATACACTGAAACATTGATTTGGGGTAGAGACTTCATTTTCCTGACTTCAGTTTTTTTTCAAGTTTTGTTTTGTGACCACAATCTCCACATAAGGCTAGTTGAACCTGGTGTAATTGACAAGAGTTGAAGGTGTTTGAGGAGCTGGTAAGGAGCAGAAGGTAGACTGGGTCAGGGATCTGAATGAGAATAAAGGTGGTTACACCTATTAGGAAAATGAGAAGACTGTGAATTGTAGACAACCAGTATGACTTCTTCACCAATTGGAAATAGAAAAGCCGGAAGTTTTCCTTTATGTTATTGTTGCTTTGCAAAAGCAGGGGGGTCCCATCCAAAATTTGTTTCATGTGTGATGACTGATGACGCTACGTATACGTGACACCGCATATACACACCAAGACAGAACAAAACAGGGTGTTACTGACATTTCCAGGGAGAGCAGAGAAGTTTCTTAAGCAGGTCCTAAATAGCTTGAGAGAGCATGGAAAGGATACTTGGCTTGGGTTAAATTGTAAGGGAGTAAAGTCTGAGTGAGGCTTCGCATGCACCAGCAGGGATATGCATGATTTGAATCTAGCCTCAGGTGCTAAGGGAGGGAGCAGCTAGGTGTTCTTCTTGGCTGGCCAGATGTGGGACAAGAGAGGAAGAGGAAGAGGTAAGGCTTATAAGCTACGAGCAGTCAAACATCAGAAAATGGAGACAGGCTTCTCATTATACCATACATTGCACATTTCTGCAATTCTCAAGCCTCATCTTTTCTCCTGAGAACAAGGTCTAGATTTTTTTTTTTTTTTGTCTTACCTCTGATGATGAATTTCCTCAGGCTTTTAAAGTCCCATTCAAAATGGAAGTTCATAATCTTGTTTATCTACTCCTGGGAGAGAATGCCAGTGTCCTCTTTGATGCTTATGTAGACAACTGCTGGCTTCCAGAACAGCCCTGCCTGATAGATTATATCAGACACTGCCTCATTGTCATTGATTAAGAGGGGGCCTGGAAACAGTGCCAGAACCTAGAGAGTCTCCATCTACAAGAACAATCCTGCAGAACCTCTGTGGTAGTCGCAGACTCCACAGTCAATTGATGCAGGTGTCACCTGGTTTGTGCAGGCCTAGAAGTCAATTCTCAGTGCAGAAAATTGTAGGGAAGGAATTCACTGAGGAAGGAAGGGTGTTCCCCAAAATCTCACCCAGGTTTCTGTGGGTTGAAGAGACCAGCAACAATAGAGAATGTCTTGGCTGTGTGGTGCGGCCTATGGCAATAACTTTTTCTTCTTCTTCTTTTTTTTTTTTTTTTTTTTTGAGATGGAGTCTCACTCTGTCGCCCAGGCTGGAGTGCAGTGGCGCAATCTCGGCTCACTGCAAGCTCCAGCCTCCCGGGTTCACACCATTCTCCTGCCTCAGCCTCCTGAGTAGCTGGGACTACAGGTGCCCGCCACCACGGCCGGCTAATTATTTTGTATTTTTAGTAGAGGCGGGGTTTCACCATGTTAATCAGGATGGTCTCAATCTTCTGACCTGTGATCCACCCGCCTCAGCCTCCCAAAGTGCTGGGATTACAGGCATGACCCACTGCACCCGGCCGGCAATAATTTCTTGGGTACCTTCCCTACAATGAGAAGAGTGATTTATTTCAGGGCAAATTCTCACCTTGTCCTCATTGTATTAGGGGTCCTAACATGCTTTACCAGTTCCTTACAGAAAAGCGATTGGTTCGTTTCTCCATGTCTAAGTTTATTCTTCTTTTCACTTATCCTGTGAAAAATGCACTGACGATAGGTAATGATTATGTTATTTAGATGTTTCTTCAGGAAAGTCTCAATGTTTTAGTTTTAAAAAGCCAGATGCTTCTGGTAAGGTGTAGTGCACATAAAAATCTCTGCTTTTTTCTCAGCTTTTTGAGAAGGTGATATTAAGAGGATATTAGAGGAATCAGGAATGTGCTGAATATTCGGTTTGCCTCCCTCTCTCCTATCCCCTTCCCATTGCCTCTCTCTCCTGGTCTGTGACTGTACTAAGCGGGCTCCTCTTCCCTCAGGCTTGCAGTTGAGTTTGGCTCATGGGTTTGCCAAAGTTGTGCTCCTCTCTGTAAGGCCATAGCTCTTGATGGGAGGCCATCTCTTACAGCTCTAGCTAAGCTAAGCTTTTTCTGAATCCAAGAGCAGCTGTTTTCCGCTGTTCTTTTCAGTGCTGGGGTGGTGACTTTTACATTGTTGTTACCTCTCATGTTTGGTTTCCCTTTGACGGGTCTAGACTTTGTAAATAATCCCTTCATCAATTACTCTGACTTTGCTTCTCTCTCTTTCTAGGACCTTGGCTGATTTTCCTGCAAAACAAGGAGTGAGCCATGAAAAGTTAGGGGAAAGGCATAATAATACAAGAGTTATTAAGAAATTATTTTTAGGCAGCTAGAAAGGGTAAAATAATTCTCGGTGGAATTTTCCTTTAATAAAAAGCAACCCCAAACCATTTCTTCTCTAACAGAAAGCAGCCTGAGAAGTCAAGCATGGATATGCAAACTAGAAGCTTTTATGTGTAAATACAGGCAGCTGTACCTGGAAGCCAGGTACATTCAGTATGGCCTCTCCTGCCCTCTTTTCCTTGTCACCATGTGTGCCAGCATCATGGCAACCTCCAGGTAAAACCACCTGTACAGGTATCATGGCTGCCTCCAGGTGGATGCTGCCTTTGCATAATAAAAGACTAGGGTGGGAGGGCCAGTCTTTTCTTGGGCTATGTAAATGGCACACCTGGTCAAACCAATCCCCTGATCCCTATATAAATCAATCACTGCCTCCTCAAGCCTCTGTAGGAAACCAATTGCGTTCAGCTGCAAACCGGAGACCCTCTTTTGGGCGACCTGTTTTCTCAGCATAAGGAAGCCTTTTCTCTCTTTTTTTTTTTTTTACCTGTTAAACTTTCCACTCCTAAACCCACTCCTACTGTGTGTCTGTGTCCTGAATTATTTCTCGACTGTGACAAAGAACCAGGGTATATACCCCAGACAACGGAGCCTTTTCAATAACAAGCTAAGATAGGAGCAAGTGCATTTGTGTGAAAACATACAAATTGATCATGCAGATAAGTCACATAGCTATGTAAAGGTGGTAAATTAACCACAAAATACCCACAATCATTTTTGGTTGGTGATTTTTCTTACATTGTTGTTCAACAAACATTTTTGATGATCTCTTTTTGTAAGGCAATGACTAGGTACTTCATCTATATGGATCTTATTCAAATATTGCCATATTCATTCATGAATCTGTCTTTGTGAATAGACATTATTCTTTTGGTGTTCACTTCTTGGGAACTAAAGTAGTAGTAAACTTGTATAGTGGGATCACTCAAAGAACTCCTCTCTTAGTAACAGAACATGAATGGAAGTGACTGTGTTGAGAACTTTCTGTTCCTTCCTGTGCTAACACATACCCTCACACCCACACATTCACAAAGCAAATTTTTAACTTATTCAAAGTGTAGCTTAGTACTTGAAACTGTCTCCAACAAGGTCATTGTACCCTACTTTGCTGCAGGTTTTGTACTTCAAAGCATAATTATTTGGCTTCAACTTTAATATTGCCTTTATATTGTTTTTATGAGAACATTGTTTTCTGCTTTGGAGTAATGTAATGCTTTGATATGATTAATGATGGCCCAATATTTCCTTCCCTGCTTCCGTGGACGAATTAAGCACTTAATATAAGTTTTTTTTAAACAAAATGTCCTTATGAAATAAATAGATGCCAAAATTTTGTTCCACGCAAGTTTTCATTAGATCTTAAATCTGAAAAGAAAATGTAGTTTTGGGAAATAAAAGGGAGTTTTGATTAGTTTTGGTTTTCTTGGTTGGTCTTGTTTTTACAGTAACTTTTATCAGCCCTCTTCCCTATCATGAAGCTTAGGAATGTTTGGGCTATTTCCATTGCTCTTTCTGTTTTTGTTTGGCAGGTATTTATGCATCTGAAAAAAAGTCTTATTTTAAAAGCCAGTGGAATGAGTATAAGATGCTTTATTGAAATTTTAATATTTTCTCTAATCTAAGTTCTAAGGGTTTTATATTTTATCTTTGTTTAGACTTCATATTTGATTTAAAAACTCAACTATTTTTGTTGATTATATATTAAGTTTTTTTTTTTGTTTTTTGTTTTTTTTACTCTTACTAGTGGCTTGATTTTTTTTAAGAAAGATGTTCTTTCTTTTTCCTATAAACATATTTATAACCCATTTGTCTAGGATATATTCTAAGAAAGTTTCTTCTGGTGATTTTTGATTCTTGTTTCTTTTCATGTTATAAACTTGTTCAACTATTTTTTAAAGCTTTGTTTTAGTTTTGGAAAATGTATTCCTCCTTAATTAAAGTTTAGAACAAAGAAAAGGTTTGATCCTAAATATGGAATTGGATAAACTACAAAAAAAAAAAAAAAAAAAAATTACCAGCCGGGTATGATGGCTCACTTATGTAATCCCAGCACTTTTGGAGGCCGAGGTGAGCAGATCACAAGGTCAAGAGTTAGAGACCAGCCTGGCCAGTATGGTGAAACCCCATGTCTACTAAAAATACAAAAATTAGCCAGGCGTGGTGGCACGCACATGTAGTCCCAGCCACTCAGGAGGCTGAGGCAGGAGAGTCGCTTGAGCTGGGGAGGTGGAGGTTGCAGTGAGCCAAGATCACGCCACTGCACTCCAGCCTAGGTGACAGAGTGAGACTCCATCTCAAAAAAATAAATAAATAAAATAAATTAATAATAATAATGATAATAATACCTTGCATATGTTGCTTTATTACTACAGAAACTAAAATAATATTCTGAAATATTTTAGGACAACTTTTGATTTGTCTATTTATATCTTATTTATATTGCCTTTTAGAGGGCATGGTAGATAGAATGTCCTCCCAAAGATGTTCACATCCTAATTTATGGAACTTGTGAATATATTCACATTACATTACATGGCAAAAGTTGAAAGATTCAAAGCTTGACACAGATACTATTAGGCTGTGTCTATGAAATATTAATTAACCCCTTTATATTTTGGAAAGAGCTAAATGACTGTCATTTAAACATAGAACTCTTAGAAATTTGCAAAATGCCAATAATCTGAGTCTTTGTTATATATATTAGATGGATAGAGATACTATGAACAAGCATAAAATCAATAATTAATTGTGTGTTCTCTCTGTGTGCTGCAGCAGATGTGAAAGTGACTTTACAATCTAGGTAAAATGTTGGAATATTCCTAAAGAATGGAGAGGGATTTTGAACAAAATATTTCATAAATATGCTAGGGAGGGTGAATAAAGTCTTGAAACTAAGTCATTATCTCAGTAAATGCACTGTAATCCAATACTTCTGTAAGCCTTAATTTTGAGGTCATAAGTGATTATCCCAATTTCCTTGCATATCAATTAATGAGGAATTCCAATGCAGTCTCTTTCTAATATTTATTCTTCCATTTATATATTTCTCTTCATATCCGTTCCTACCAGTCTAACAAAGAATAGCTAAGATTTATAATATGCTTACTACTAGGTGCTAGACCCAGGACTAAATACATTCATAAACTAATTCTTATAATTCTCCTACAATTCATAATAACTACTGTTATTATACCTTTGTAAATGATAAAGAATCAAAGGGGCCGGGCGCGGTGGCTCAAGCCTGTAATCCCAGCACTTTGGGAGGCCGAGACGGGTGGATCACGAGGTCAGGAGATCGAGACCATCCTGGCTAACACGGTGAAACCCCGTCTCTACTAAAAAATATAAAAAACTAGCCGGGCGACGTGGCGGGCGCCTGTAGTCCCAGCTACTTGGGAGGCTGAGGCAGGAGAATGGCGTAAAACCCAGCAGGCGGGGCTTGCAGTGAGCTGAGATCCGGCCACTGCACTCCAGCCTGGGCGGCAGAGCAAGACTCCGTCTCCAAAAAAAAAAAAAAAGAATCAAAGGAATGTGGGGTTATGTAACTTGCTCAATATCATGTAGGAACTAAGTGGAAGAGCAGGTGTTTCAACTCAGACAATCTCATTCCATAGCCTGCACTCAACCATTCCAACACATTCTTTTTCAGGTTGCAGATCCAAAGTCTTCCATGCCATTGACACTTCAATAGTAGTTTACATCTGTGGTTATTTATTTAGGAAAATGCTGCCTCTTAATATCATTGCTTATGGAGTTTGAGTTTTAGGGAGTTATCTATTGTTTAAAAATTGGTTGGAGGCACTTCCCTGACTTTCATTAATAAAACCAAAAAGATTTTATTTCTCTTTCACTTATGAAACTTAGTTTGGCTGGATATGAAATTCTAGGTTGAAAATTCTTTTCTTTAAGAATGTTAAATATTGGCCCCAACTCTCTTCTGGCTTGTAGAGTTTCTGCTGAGAGATCTGCTGTTAGTCTGATGGGCTTCCCTTTGTGAGTAACGCAACCTTTCTCTCTGGCTGCCCTTAACATTTTTTCCTTCATTTCATCTTAGGTGAATCTGACAATTATGTGTCTTGGAGTTGTTCTTCTTGGGGAGTATCTTTGTGGCATTGTCTGTATTTCCTGAATTTGAATGTTGGCCTGCCTTCCTAGGTTGGGGAAGTTCTCCTGGATAATATCCTGCAGAGTGTTTTCCAACTTGATTCCATTATCCCTGTCACTTTCAGGTACACCAATCAGACATAGATTTGGTCTTTTCACATAATTCCATATTTCTTGGAGGCTTTACCTTTACAGACAAGCAAATGCTGAGAGATTTTAACCACCAGGCCTGCAGTAGAACAGTTCCTGAAGGAAGCACTAAACATGGAAAGGAACAACTGGTACCAGCCATTGCAAAAACATGCCAAAATGTAAAGAACAGCGATGCTAGGAAGAAACTGCATCAACTAATGAGCAAAATAACATCATAATGACAGGATCAAGTTCATACATAACAATATTAACCTTAAATGTAAATGGGCTAAATGGTCCAATTAAAAGACACAGACTGGCACCTTGGATAAAGAGTCAAGACCCATCAGTTTGCTGTATTCAGGAGACCCATCTCACATGCAGAGACACACATAGGCTCAAAATAAAGGGATGGAGGAAGATCTACCAACAAATGGAAAACAAAAAAAGGCAGGGGTTGCAATCCTAGTCTCTGAAAAGCAGACTTTGAACCAACAAAGATCAAAAGAGACAAAGAAGGCCTTACATAATTGTAAAGCGATCAATTCATCAGGAAGAGCTAACTATCCTAAATATATATGCAGCCAGTACAGGAGCACCCAGATTCATAAAGCAAGTCCTTAGAGACTTACAAAGAGACGTAGACTCCCACACAATAATCATGGGAGACTTTAACACCCCACTGTCAACATTAGACAGATCAATGAAACAGAAAGTTAACAAGGATATCCAGGAATTGAACTCAAATCTCTGCACCAAGCAGACCTAATAGACATCTACAGAACTCTCCACCCCAAATCAACAGAATATACATTCTTCTCAGCACCACATCACACTTATTCAAAATTGACCACATAGTTGGAAGTAAAGCACTCCTCAGCAAATGTAAAAGAACAGAAATTATAACAAACTGTCTCTCAGACCACAGTGCAATGAAACTAGATCTCAGGATTAAGAATCTCAAATCAAAATCGCTCAACTACAAGGAAACTGAACAACCTGCTCCTGAATGACTACTGGATACATAACGAAATGAAGGCAGAAATAAAGATGTTCTTTGAAACCAATGAGAAAAAAGATACAACATACCAGAATCTCTGGGACACATTTAAAGCAGTGTGTAGAGGGAAATTTATAGCACTAAATGTCCACAAGAGAAAGCAGGAAAGGTCTAAAACTGACACCCTAACATCACAATTAAAAGAACTAGAGAAGCAAGAGCAAACACATCAAAAGCTAGCAGAAGGCAAGAATTAACTAAGATCAGAGCAGAACTGAAGGAGATAAAGACACAAAAACCATTCAAAAAATCAATGAATCCAGGAGCTGGTTTTTTGAAAAGATCAACAAAATTGATAGACCACTAGCAAGACTAATAAAGAAGAAAAGAGAGAAGAATCAAATAGATGCAATAAAAAATAATAAAGGGGATCTCACTACCGACCCCACAGAAATACAAACTACCATCAGAGAATACTATAAACACCTCTACACAAATAAACTAGAAAACTTAGAAGAAATGGATGAATTCATGGACACATACACTCTCCCAAGACTAAACCAGGAAGAAGTTGAATCTCTGAATAGACCAATAGCAGGCTCTGAAATTGGGGCAATAATTTATAGCCTACCAACCAAAAAAAGTCCAGGACCAGATGGATTCACAGCTGAATTCTACCAGAGGTACAAGAAGGAGCTGGTACCATTCCTTCTGAAACTATTCCAATCAATAGAAAAAGAGGGAATCCTCCCTAACTCATTTTATGAGGCCAACATCATCCTGATACCAAAGCCTGGCAGAGACACAACATAAAAAGAATTTTAGACCAATATCCCTGATGAACATCGACGCAAAAATTCCCAATAAAATACTGGCAAACGGAATCCAGCAGCACATCAAAAAGTTTATCCACCATGATCAAGTGGGCTTCATCCCTGGGATACAAGGCTGGTTCAACATATGCAAATCAATAAACATAATCCAGCATATAAACAGAACCAAAGATAAAAACTACATGATTATCTCAGTAGATACAGAAAAGGCCTTTGACAAAATTCAACAGCCCTTCGTGCTAAAAACTCTCAATAAATTCGATATTGATGGAACGTATCTCAAAATAATAAGAGCTATTTATGACAAACCCACAGCCAATATCATACTGAATGGGCAAAAACTGGAAGCATTCCGCTTGAAAATTGGCACAAGACAGGGATGCCCTCTCTCACCACTGCTATTCAACGTAGTGTTGGAAGTTCTGGCTAGGGCAATCAGGCAAGAGAAAGAAATAAAGAGTATTCAGTTAGGAAAAGAAGAAGTCAAATTGTCCCTGTTTGCAGATTACATGACTGTCTATTTAGAAAACCCCATCATCTCAGCCCCAAATCTTCTGAAGTTGCTGATAAGCAACTTCAGCAAAGTCTCAACATACAAAATCAATGTGCAAAAATCACAAGCATTCTTATACACTAGTAACAGACAAACAGAGAGCCAGATCATGAATGAACTCCCATTCACAATTGCTTCAAAGAGAATAAAATACCTAGGAATCCAACTTACAAAGGATGTGAAGGACCTCTTCAAGGAGAACTACAAACCACTGCTCAATGAAATAAAAGAGGACACAAACAAATGGAAGAACATTCCATGCTCATGGATAGGAAGAATCAATATCATGAAAATGGCCATACTGCCCAAGGTAATTTACAGATTCACTGTCATCCCCATTAAGCTACCAATGACTTTCTTCACAGAATTGGAAAAAACTACTTTAAAGTTCATATGGAACAAAAAAAGAGCCCACATTGCCAAGACAATCCTAAGTCAAAAGAATAAAGCTGGAGGCATCATGCTACCTGACTTCAAACTATACTACAAGGCTATAGTAACCAAAGAGCATGGTACTGGTACCAAAACAGAGATCTAGACCAATGGAACAGAACAGAGCCCTCAGAAATAATACCACACATCTACAACCGTGTGATCTTTGACAAACCTGACAAAAATAAGAAATGGGGAAAGGATTCCCTATTTAATAAATGGTGCTGGGAAAATTGGCTAGCCATATACAGAAAGCTGAAACTGGATCCCTTCCTTACACCTTATACAAAAATCAATTCAAGATGGATTAAAGACTTAAATGTCAGACATAAAACCATAAAAACCCTAGAAGAAAACCTAGGCAATACCATTCAGGACATAGGTATGGGCAAGGACTTCATGTCTAAAACACCATAAGAAATGACAACAAAAGCCAAACTTGACAAATGGGATCTAATTAAACTAAAGAGCTTCTGCACAGCAAAAGAAACTACCATCAGAGTGAACAGGCAACCTACAGAATGGGAGAAAATTTTTGCAATCTACTCATCTGACAAAGGGCTAATATCCAGAACCTACAAAGAACTCAAATAAATTTACAAGAGAAAAACAAACAACCCTATCAAAAAGTGGGCAAAGGATATGAACAGACACTACTCAAAAGAAGACATTCATGCAGCCAACAGACACATGAAAAACTGCTCAGCATCAGTAGTCATCAGAGAAATGCAAATCAAAACCACAATAAGATACCATCTCACACCAGTTAGAATGGCAATCATTAAAAAGTCAGGAAACAACAGGTGCTGGAGAGGATGTGGAGAAATAGGAACACTTTTACACTGTTGGTGGGACTGTAAACTAGTTCAACCATCGTGGAAGACAGTGTGGTGATTCCTCAAGGATCTATACCTAGAAATAGCATTTGACCCACCATCCCATTACTGGGTATATACCCAAAGGATTATAAATCATGCTGCTATAAAGACACATGCACCCGTATGTTTATTGCCACACTATTCACAATAGGGAAGACTTGGAACCAACCCAGATATCCATCAGTGATAAACTTGATTAAGAAAATGTGGCACATATACACCATGGAATACTATGCAGCCATAAAAAGCGGTGAGTTCATGTCCTTTGTAGGGACATGGATGCAGCTGGAAGCCATCATTTTCGGCAAACTATTGCAAGAACAGAAAACCAAACACCACATGTTCTCACTCATAGGTGGGAACTGAACAATGAGATCACTTGGACGCAGGAAGGGGAACATCTCACACGCTGGGGCCTGCCATGGGGTGGGCTAGAGGGGAAGGATAGCATTAGGAGATATACCTAAAGTAAATGACAAGTTAATGGATGCAGCACACCAACATGGCACGTGTATACATATGTGACAAACCTGAACGTTGTGTACATGTACTGTAGAACATAAAGTATAATAAAAAAAAAATCAAAAAAGCCATGTTCTTTTTGTCCCCATTGTTTGGAAGTTTCAGTTTGGGCATATGGCACAGGTTTAGACTTTGGGTAACTTGTGAGTATGAATATAAACGGAATGATACATAAAGGCAGGAAGAATTGGGAAAATGCCTTTGGCAACATGGAGACATGTAGAATGCAGGGAAAAATTTGAGATCAGCACAGAGTATTGTAACCAGTGGCAGTGGCATTTGGGAAAACATACCACCAGATTATGTCTTTGTCTTAATTCAGTTCTGTTTCTTATTGTCTAACCTTCTTGATTCCTGTATGGCTTCTATGTCTGATCTTCTAGCTTTCTGAATGCTTCTGTGGGTTACTTGATTTTCTTCCACATACTTAAAGTACGTTTCTGATGCTTGCAGCCTAGAACCTTAATAATTGTCCAGCTTCCATTCTTGATCCGTTTGCATTCTATAATCCCCTTGACACTCAGAGTGGTCTTTTTAAAAAGTTAGTTAATATTACTCCTCTGATAAAATCTCACAATTGCACTGAGAATAAAATATAAACTCTTTATCAGGGCTTGCAGGCTTACAACTTCTAACAGTATTTATTCTCATGTCTACTTTTCTTACTTACCCTTATTTTAATCTCTCTCAGTATATTTTCCAGCTATTCCCTGTGACTAGTAAGCACATGCTTTGATAGATATCTGTTGAATAAATGAACAAATAAGGAATTGATGAATAATTTGTTATATTTTGGCAGTACACCATCGTACCTCTCCTTTCCATTGGTATTCTGATTGTATTTTCAGGATGACTCTATTATAAGTAGTTTTGGTGAGAAGTAATAAGCACTTACTATATAGAAGTGAAAGAGACCAGATACTCATTCTCTCCACTCCGATAAATGCAGGATGAAACAGGTAGCACAGACTCAGTCATCCAAATCTCATGACAAGGCATGAACAGGGAGATGGGTGAAGGTCGTATTTTTTCTAGTAGCCAGCTTCTACTTGTGTGACCTTGCTATGCCTATTACTGTCTGGTCTTCTCAAAAGTGCTTAGTTTTTTAAAAAAAATTTCCAAACTGATACTTCAGGCTTCTATTATTTTTGTGATAATCTGATATTTTTCCAGTATTTCATTTCTTGCTTAAGATATAAACACAGTGCTTTCTGCTGCTAAATGCCAAGAAACCTCACTGATAATAATGGCCTAGTAACCTAGGTCTTACCAGAGAGAAACAGAAACCAATTTCAAACTTAAAAGATATGATGAAGATAAAACCACAATATAGTCAGTTGGATTTATTGCTGGGGATACAGGAAAAGAAAATGCAATTGGTTCATGAAGCTTGGCTTGTTAATCAGGGGTATGTTCCTAAATCATCACTTTATGTTTTTTGGAAGGAAATCTATTCTACCTGTGCCTGAGGTAGTATCATGTCTATGGGAAGAGAAAACATACTTCACAAAAAAATTAAATGGATTTACTGTTTATTAAAATGGGAGACAAGCACTTGTGTGGGGTCTTATAGTTCTGTGCCATAAAACACTATAAGACAATGTTGATCTGGTGATGTTTAAGGACATATAAAGCTTTAGTTATGTATAGTTCTGCAAGGCGATATGCAATAGGTGGAGTACTACACAGTGCAACTCCATGACATTGTCATTGCCCTGGAGTTCACTGGAATAGGAAATCATATTGACCAGGGCAAGGGTTACTTGAAATTGAATTGATTCCTTTGTAGGTTTTAAGAAAAAACCCATAGCCAAATATTTCCCCCCAAATTCAGAATCTTATTTATTAGACTTAGGCTGCAGGTCCTGCTTCCAGGAATTTTGTCTATACTCATGTCTTTAATTATACCTTTTTTTTTCACTTTGTCTTCTATGATCCCTTCTCCCCATAGCTGCCAATGAGCTATTTTAAAAATATAGGTTAGATCACATCATTCCCTTGCTTAACCCTGCAGAGACTCCCACTGTATTGTCTAAGGTCAAAATTTTTACTGTGCCCTGAGAAGATTGCCTTTACTACTGTACATCTCACTTTCTAATATTCAGCCATACTGGTATTCATACAACATATCAAGCTTCTTCCTATTGCTGGTCCACTGTCTTTCACTGTTACCTATTCTGGGAATGCTATTCCTCCAGGCTGTCCCTTGGCTGTGTTGCACCTCAGATATCATCTCTTCAATGAGTGCCTTTTCCAACCTTGCCAACATATTTTCCATCCCCTTGTTTTCTATGTTCACAGAACTTAACACTTTTTTATACTGTATTTGTTTACATACTTTTTCCTGTCTCTCCTATTTAAATATAAGCCTATAGACAAGAAATCCTTTTATCTAATTCACTAAGAAATTCCCTGAATGTAGAACTGTGCCTGATATAGTTTACTAGATGAGTGAGTAATGAGTGTTTTGCAGAAGATGAAGGTGAAGATTAGTAAATAGTGCTCTGCTTGTTGATGGGGTTGTGGATTTACTACCAAGTGAGACCAAAGTACTGTGACAGGACAAGCCAGCGGGTGATACAGGATAAAGGCCACCTGCATTAATCCCAAATGAGTCTCTAATGATGTGTTCTCAGTTTGAGTGACAGGGGCTCCCTGTAATAATCTTTGATGTGCCTGTAGACATTCAGTCTTCTGCCAGGTCATTAGCTCCTCTTACACCTACTGTACTTCTGGAGCATCCCATCCCAACCCACAAGACTTCTTAGAAAGGAAATGTAGTCTGGAATTTAGCCAGAGCAAGACAGAACCAGAGGCAGAGCTTCGTGAGCTTGGCTCCTCTGCCAGGTTTTACAGCCAAGTCAATTTAGCCTTTGGGCTTCCTGTGAATACTTTAAGGAATCACACCTGCAGTGAAGTGTGACTCCAAGGAAGTTCTTAAGTAAGCAACTGAAATGCAGAGGCATCATAAATGATAAGAGATTTTGGAACAAAAGGTAGGAGTGGTTAACTGAGCTGTTAAGTGAAGTCTTCACAGAAAGATGACATTTGACTTTAAAGTTAAAAAAATGATAAAATTTCACCAAACAAAGGAGAAAGGGAATCCTAGGTATATGCTAGGTATATGTTATAAACTACATAAAGAATTAGAAATGGGAAATGCACTGTTCGGGTGATTGTGGACAGTTTGACTTCACTACATTAATGGGGGAGAATAACTTAACAGTTTTTCATGCTGAATCTTATTTATTAGACTCAGGCTGCAGACCTTGCAAGGGATGATGGAAATTGCGACAGGAAAAATCACGAGAGTCCCAATTATGAAGGCCCATGAAGATTAGGAATTCAAATTCATTTTATGTGTCATGGGAAACCAATGGTATCTTTTATTTTGCTATCTTAAACAGCTACTTTGAAAATCATTCACTCAAAAAATACATAATTTTGAAATGACTACTCTTTCCTAGGCGCTATAACAATAATAAAAAAATTTAAAAATGCCTAACATTGGAGATCATCTGCTGATATAAATAAGGAAATATATTTTAAAACCAGTCATAGATGATTTTTCTGGTTGAAATACGAATATTCTGGATTGAATGCTCAATAGGGGATAAGCCAGAGTCTTTCATTGTGGTAGATAAAAGAGGGTTTCAATATTTCGCTCTGCAACCAGTTGTGCAGTAATGTTTAATTTTCTCCCCTTGAAACGAGGATAGCAGTAGTGACTCATATAGTCAATAATCTAAAGCAAAATGACCTTCTGGAAATTTACAGGTGAGGTTGTTGGAAATTTTGCAGTTTTCCTCCATGCTTCTTGAAACACTAGCCCTTGGAGCCCTAGACAACGTTAGAAATTTAGCTACCCTGAGGCTGCCATGATATAAAGACAATACTGAGTGAGCACACAAAGGGGACCTAAGAAAACATGCAGAAAAATTGATGCTTAGCCAGTCCCTAGCTATTCTAGCCACCAGCTATTAGAGTCAACTCAGCTGAGGTATGAGACACTGTGGAGTGGAAATAAGTGTTTCTTCCCAGTCATGCCTAAATCATAGATTTGTTAGGTATTTTAAGCCATGTAAAATGCCAGAACGTTTGTGCATTCCAAGGAGAGAGTGACACATTCAAAGGTAAATTGTTTAAAGACAAGTGCATATGAAAACGGAACACACAGTGATCTAAGAATTAGAGGGAAAATGATTTATCTACAATCTGAAGTCTATAAAGTAGCCTATTACTGGGCCAGGCACGGTGGCTCAAGCCTGTAATCCCAGCACTTTGGGAAGCCTAGGCGGGCAGATCACAAGGTGAGGAGATCGAGACCATCCTGGCTAACACGGTGAAACCCCGTCTCTACTGAAAATACAAAAAATTAGCTGGGCATGTTGGTAGGTGCCTGTAGTCCCAGCTACTTGGGAGGCTGAGGCAGGAAGATGGCGTGAACCCGGGAGGCAGAGCTTGCAGTAAGCCAAGATTGCGCCACTGCACTCCAGCCTGGGCGACAGAGCAAGACTCTGTCTCAAAAACAAACAAAAAAAGTAGCCTATTACTGTAAACTGAAGATTAATAAAATGAAATAGTCTGTCAACATTTATCGTGTGTGTGTGTGTGTATATATATATATAGCTTTTTTTATGTATATACACATATATGTATATACACACACACACACATACACACACACTAACGATCTTGACAATGTTTGCAATTTTTGAGGTAATTATTGATACCTGTATTTCTGGCCTGATTTTTAGGTTCAGAGGATACAGTTTAAAACAAACCAATATAGCGGGAAGCAAAATATTTCCATACTGTCATAGACTTTATGTTAAATATATGTTTATATAAAGGAATAAAGGAAGGAGAAAGAAAAGTAAATACATACATAAAATAAATTTTGATAGTGATAATTACTACATAATAGTATATATATTTGATATATATATCACTATATATTTTTGATAGGGCTAAGAACTATAATTTTTGATGGTGTATTATTTTTTAAATAAAATATAAATTTAGTTTTTTCATACTTGTTTAAGTTGTTTTCTTTAAAGCAATGCCTTCATTTATGTCATGAAATTTGTCAATATTTTTCATCAGTATACCATTATAAAACATCATTATTAAATTACTAATTCTACTAACTATTTTTGTAATGTTATAAGTAATACTAAATGATAGAATGAAAGTTGACTAATAAATCACACACTTAATATTATACCTGGGATGCATTACATTGTTCGTTTGTTCTTTCTCTTTCTTTCCTCTTTCTTTCTCTTTCTTTCTTTCTTCTTTCCTTTTCTTTCTTCTTTCTTTGCTTCCTTCCTTTTTCTTTCTTTTCTTTTTTCCTTCCTTCCTTCTTTCCTTCCTTCCTTCCTTCCCTCTTTCTCTCTCTCTTCCTTTCCCTTCCTTCCTTCCTTCCTTCCTTCCTTCCTTCCTTCTTCTTTCTTTCTTTCTTCTTTCTTCTTTCTTTCTTTCTTTTCTTTTTCTTTCTTCCTTCCTTCCCTTTCCTTTCCTTTCCTTTCCTTTCCTTTCTTTTCCTTCCTTCCTTCTTCCTTCCTTCCTTCCTTCCTTCCTTCCTCCTTCCTTCCTTCCCTACCTTTTCATCCTTCCTTCCTTTCTTTCTCTTTCTTTTCTTTTTTTTTTTTGAGATAGGGTCTCATTTTGTCACTGAGACTGGAGTACAGTGGTGTGGTCATAGTTCACTGCAGCCTCTAGCTCTTGGGCTCAAGTGGTGGTCCTGCCTCAGCCTCTTGGGTAGCTAGGGCTACAGGTATGCATGCCATGCCCAGCTTTTTTTTTTTTTTTTTTTCATTTCTTACATGTTTCGTAGAAGCAGGGTCTCACAATGTTAACCAGGCTCATCTCAAACTCTTGGCCTCAAGCAATCCTCTTGTCTTGGCCTCCCAGATCACTGGGATTATAGACATGAACCACCAGGTCTGGTCCATTAAGTTGGTTTTTGAAAAACAAAAATTGGTCTCAGGAGTTTTTAACCAATACAGTTTGATTATACATATGCCAATAAGCACATTGCTACAATTATGTGACTTAAGGCAGTGGACTTAATTACTCCTGGTTCTTTTTATTTATTTATTTTTTTGGTGGCTAGGGCATTCAAAATATTCATTGGGACTTGTGACTATGGATATATGCTCAGACAAAATTAATGTTTTATTTTGAAATACAACATCTGTTATATTATATAGTTTACCCTTTCCAAGAATAAAAATCCATAACTTACTTGCAGCCTCAAAGTACTTTATATATTTCACTTTTCCTCTAATTTCATGTTCATTTTTTTCTACCCTATAAAGTTAATCCTTAAGGTTTCAGAGTCTTTGTAGGTTTACTCATATATGAGATCAAACGTGTTTAAAACTACTAAAGTTTTATGCAACCGAAAAAAGACCATAAGTCATTTATTTCTATGATGATGATCTTTAATGGTATTTTAGTTACATGAAGTTACCAGAACTAAAAGTTTATAGTGACTATATTTTCACGTATTATAGGATGAATTTTCAAGTGAACTAAAACCTTTTTCCCATAACTATTAAAATCAAACATATTATTTTAAATTTACTTTTCCATGTAAAAAGACATTATCACAACTTTCTGTGTAATAATATTGCCTTTCTTCGCCTTTACCATACTTATAACACTTTGTCTTTGCAAGCTCTAATTGATATTTGTGTTTAATGAATGGTATAACAAAACACTTATATACAAAGAAGTAGAAAGACAATATCTTGACATTGGTCTGGGAAATAATTTTTTGTATATAACTCCAAAAGCAAAGGTAATGAAAACAAAAATAGACAAACATAACTACATAAATTTAAAAGTTTCTGCATAGGAAAGTAAACAATCAACAAAATAGAGACAGTGGAATGGGAGATGGAATACAGACGATGGAATGGGAGAAAATATTTGCAAACCACATGCTATGATCTGAATGTTTGTGTCTCCACAGAATTTACATGTTGAAACCTCATCATCAATGTGATTGTATTTGGATAAGGCATCTTTAAGAGGTGACTAGTTTATGAGGGTAGAAACCTCATAAGTGGGGTTCGTGCCCTATAGGAGGCCCCAGAGAGATGCGTTGCCCCTTCCACCATGTAAGAAGGCATTATTTGTGATTCAGAAAATGGGTCCTTACTAGACATCAAATGTGTCAGTCCCTTGATCTTAAATTTCCCAGCCTCTAGGACTGTAAGAAATAAATTTCTGTTGTTTATAAGCCATCCAGTTTATTGTATTTTTGTTATTGCAGCTGAATGAACGAAGACACCATACTTCTGATAAGGGATTAATATCCAAATATAGAAAAAAAAACAACTCAATGGCAAGAAAACAAATAACTAGATTAAAAAAATGGGCAAAGGACATGAATAGACATTTCTCAAAAAAAAAAAAAAAAAAGACATACAAACGGCCAACAGATACATGAAGAAAATGTTTGGCATCAGTAATCACGAAGGTATGCAAATCACAACCGTGATGTAATGCTACCTCACACATGTTAGAATGGCATTATCAAAAAGACAAAAGATAACAAGTGTTGTTGAGGATGTAAACAGACAACAGAAGCCTGTACACTGCTGGCAGAAATGTAAATTAGTACAGCCATTATGGAAAACAATATGAAGGTTTCTCAAAAAATTAAAATGGAAATACCATGGGATCCAGCAATCCCACTTCTCTGTATATATTTAACAGAAAGTAAATCAGTATCTTGGAGACATATCTGCAGTATTAATTGCGGGACTGTTCGTGATAGCCAAGATGTGGAATCAACCTAAGTGTCCATTGATGGATGAATGGACAAATAAACTGTGACTTCACATACACAGATATGCACACACACTCATACCATAATAGAATATAGCCTTAAAATAAAAAAAAAAAACTTGTCATTTGTGAAGACATGAATAAACCTGTAGGATATTATTCTACGTGAAATAAACCAGGCACAGAAACAGAAAAAGTGCCCAATCTTAATAAAATAAAATAAAATATTGAATAAAAATGTTGAGCTCAAATGCAGTAAGTAGAATGGTGGTTGCCAGGGCCTGAAAGGTGGAGGAAAAAGAGAGATGGTCAAGGGATACAAAGTTTCAGTTGTGCAGGATGAGTAAATTCTGGAGAGCTAATGTGAAGCATGGTGACTATAATTAATAATATTGTATTGGACACCTGAAATATGCTGAAAGGCTAGATTGAAAGTGTTCTCAGCACACATGCAAAAAGGTAAATATGGGAGGTGATAGATACGTTAATTAGCTTGATTATGGTGATCATTTCACAGTGTATAGCAAAACATCACAGGTATACCTTAAATATGTATAATTTTTGTCAGTTATGCCTCAATAAAGCTGGAAAAAGGTATTACATCAAAGTTTCCCAAGTAATTTAATGAATATGCACCCTGATAGAAATATAACTTATATTTTTACTAAAGAAAAATAAATCAACTGAAAATTTGGATGCCCTGCACATATGGGGAAGATTTTATCGAACCACTATCAGCTGGCCATGTGTTTTAAGTTGTTTTTCCAGTAGTTGTAATGGATTGACACTGACTCCTCCACACCCTTTCATCCCATTCTTGTTGTGAAGAAGAGCATACACGTGCAAGATGGCTGGGGTACGGAGCGCACATGATAGCCACAGAACAAAGAGAAGTTGACATAAAACATACATCCACACAAGGCGATTTATACATTTATGTTTTTACATGAATTTTAATTGATTATATCAATGAAAAATTTTGCATGGAAGAAAATATGTTAGATTAAAGTTTGAAAATGTTCATTAAAATGAAGAAATTCAGCTTCTTTAAAATAATCCACTGGATATTAAGATATATTATGTAATAATAAAATTATATAATATTATATAATATAATATTAAATATTTTTGTATTGTATATCATCTATAATATATAAATTATAATATTATAATACATATTATATAATACATAAAAATGTTTAAGGCAATGAATAAACCATTTTTAAGTATGAATGTCCTTTTGGAGTATGGAAGTCAAGGACTGCAGGAGTCCTCAGTCTTGGGAAGAGGCAGACCAGCTGAATGTCACATGCAGAGACATTGCACTGCTGGAGTCAACTAAGAAAAATTGAGGCACAAGGTCAAAGGTGTGGAAGGTAGAGCAACCGTATACATTCCAGAAAGTGTTCTTGAGATGTCCTGAAATCCTGATATGTGAAGTCCTGGTTGAGTACACACTAACTTATGTTTTAAATGCCTATTTAATATCTGTTTATAATAGTAACCTATGGTTACCTGAGGGATTTCTGGATGTTACTTTGTGATTTTACATCCTTTGAAATCTGAAAAGACAGCAGAGATCAAGATGATTTATGCAAGTTATTGAGGTACTACAAGATAAACAACAAATTTACCCTGTTCTGTCTGGGGCACCGCAAGAATGATTCAGTTCCCAGTGTCACTGTAATTGCTCACACTGAGCAAGATAAAGCATATGTGCTAAGGAAACTTTGCTTCCACATGTCACCTAGTAGGATGTCTTAGGAACAGATAATCCAGTGAAGCTCAACTACTCGCCTTCAGGTGGACATTCTGTGGGCAAGATAGACAAATGAGAAAAAAGTGCCTTTCCCATTCCCTTACTTCTGATGGCAGGAGTTGGGAGAAAGAAAAGGAAAAAACATGGCTGGGCTCTGGTCATGTGTCACTGTTCCCTATCTTTGGAAAAAATCAGTTACTTATAAAAAAAAAATGCATCAGATATCAAACTGCCAGAGTCTGGGAATCTCTTTTACATTATTTAAAGTATTTTTCCTGTATGTTTTTCTATGTATTTTTTAAGTAGTTGAAATTACTCTTTATTCTATTAATCTTTATAATTTATACTTCTTTTGATAAGTTTCTATGTATTTTTAAGTAGTTGAAATTACTCTTTATTCTGTTAATCTTTATAATTTATACTTCTTTTGATAAGTGTTATACTTTTTCATTTTCAGTGGCTTCATGATATGTATAAATATATTGTATAATTTAACATTTTCTTTATTTTGAGAAACTTTAGGTTTAGTTTTCACTTTTTTCTTAGTAGGAATAGGGTTTTGACAAGCATTGTTGTAACGACATCTTTTTACAAATACATATTTATATGTATGTATGTGTATATGTATGTACACATATACTTCTCCTTCCAGATAGATTCTTGTAAGTGAATCTACTAGGGTCAAAGTGCAGGCCAAAGCTTGAAGTTGTTAATAATAATGGCCAATTGCTTTCCAAAAATGTTTTGACTTCCGTTTCTTCAAGCAGTATATGAAAGTGCCTGTACATGACACACAGAGATACCTGAAGCAGAAGGGGCCTGGCTGAGGCACTAATATTCACACATTCTGCTGAAAATAGACAGCAGGCAGAGACATTTTGGCAGAGAAGAGCTCTGGCCACTTCAAAATACCTAGAGCCAAGGCAGCCTGAGGCTTTCTAAAGCCAAAGCTATTCACTACTTATGGGACCAGCTGCACATGATCTAAGCCAGAGACTGAGTCACAAAATCTGGGAACATCAATGTGAGTGTGAAATAATGTGCTCCCTCAAAAATAATCAAGGCATTTATAGATTGTTTCCATAGTACCTATGGATTAATAAGTTCCACAGCTAAATGACTTTTTATATACCACAATCACACTTTTATATGCTGGCTAATGAAGGAATGGTTTTAAATATCACCTGGTGTGATGCGATGCCTTCTAGGAAACTGTGTAGCAGTAGTGGTACCACTAACATTATCTTTGTCTGGGAGCCTATTTACTAATGTAACCACTTATGTAATTATGTAATCATTTTATGTAAATGAATAATAGAGATGAAAGGTCTGATAAGTATCAGTATTGAATTTTAACCATAGTTTTCATATTAAGTATTAAGAATTAAATGTAAAGTATTAATTGATTAAAGAAAAAAATGGTCATGAATTAGATTGAGCCATATGAAATTGTTTTGACTGTCAGAAAGAACAATTACATGTTTCCACATAACTATTGAGTGAATATTTAGCCTTGTTGAGATGAGCATTGGACTAAAGAAATGCAAGAAACAAAAAAAAAAAAAACCACCAAAATTTAGGGCATAGAAAATATTAATCAATTCTTAAAAATTGTGTCCTAAGTTTATTATTCTGGGAACTAAACCCACTCATTTCATGGAAGCCTGTTGGTTGACTTTCTTCCACACTCTTATCACCTACTCTCTCAAGAAAACTTCTGTATTGATATAGACTACTACTTGTGGATGAGAATGTCTGTAGTCAGGGAGGCATCCAGTGTGATTAGAATTACGTTTCTTTGAAATTACTCTTTAGTGTATCTGTGTGTATATGTGTGTGTGTGTGTGTGTGTGTGGTGTGTGTGTGTGTGGTGCTTCATTTCTTGTGTACTATTAACTACCTAAACTATTTTTATTTTAATAAAGAATTAAGATGAGATTTAAACTTTGTATTGTGGTACCAATCTTTTCCACCACAAATATGCACAATAAGGACATTTATTGCTTGGTCTTTATTCTAGATTAGGCCTCCATCAACGGTTCCATTTTGGGAAAATGCCTATCAAAATCTGTTCATGGGTCTGGAAAACAATATATTAGATAATTTAATTTCAAAACTAATTTTTTAAAGTAGTATCAATATAATCTGAGTTGCCATTATTGCTATATCTATACAAGTATTATAAGATAAATTAATACATAATATTTATCATTGCGTACTCAATTAGATGCTAGCAAAATTACAATATAGTTATTTTCATGTCCATTCTATTGCTGTTGGCCTTTACTTCTTTATTTAATTGTAAAGTTTTTGATTCTTTTCTTTCCTTATTTTCTCCTTCTAACATTAGAGTAGACAAATAATAAATGTATAATAAAATGGTCTTTGTTAAAATATTAGCTTCAAATAAGAAGTATATATTCATAATAATCAACTCTTTTAATAACCAAGTGTATAATCATAATAATCTTAATAGTCATAAGCATATATCAGATATTAAGAGTAATTAGTAAGCCAATTAACAAGTAACTAATATTAAATTAATTAATAATTATTTTATTGCATTTATTTAAATTATTGCTTTAAACTTTGGTAGTGATTTGAAGTTTTACACATATTAATTTATATTGACCTTCATTAATTGCCCAAAATTCATTTAACAACATTAAAAAATAGATTATCTCCTGAATGCCAGATACCACACTAGGAATCCATGATTAAAACATGGTCTAATTTTATGCAATTACTAATAATGGCTACAAAAATATACCTCAGCTTTTTAATGGCCAAGGAGGGTAAGAGTTATTGTAGTCACTGTGTTCATAAAAAAAAAAGACATACATCTTTTCCTACTACTAAATTTTAGTAGATTGCATCATTCACTTCAATTTTTCACTTAATTCTTTCTGGTTCATATAGCTATGCCCTTCACCTTGTAACTTTGTAGCACCATCCCACTGTGGACTGGCAGTCTTTGTTAATCCTTGACTCTGGGTTCGGTCATGTTTCTTACTTTGGCCAATGACATGCTAACATATATGATTCAACCAGAGTCTTGAAACATGCTTTTTTGATTGGTCTTACTCCATCTTGCACATCTGCTATTGCCTCGGGAAAGGTATACCTGTTTTAGCTCTGTAATCCCAGTAAGAGGATGTGAGATTTCTCAGATACATGAGTGAGATCCCAGCCTATATCCCTACAGCCCCAGTCTTGTGATTTGTAAGCTATAATGATAAATTATTGTTGCTTTAAATTAATGAATTTTGGGGTGGTTGTTCCTCAGTAAAATTTAACTGGTATAAAAGTCCTGAGAGGAATTTAGCATAACACCTTTTAAGAAGGAAAAATGCAACAGTACTTTTAAAACAGTACTTTTCTGTACACTAACACTTTTTTTCCTCCAAAGAAATCAGTGAGGTAGGTAAAACAGATTAATGTGGCAGCTTATTTGCAAAATTTAGTTTTGTTCCAAGGGAGTGACTAGCAGTATGTATATTCAATAATAAAGGTGTTATTACAAATATTAAGAGTCTCAAAAATCATCCTTTCAAGTTTTTAATCTCCTCTCCAATTCCCTTGCCATATATTAGCCATAGTAATCATTCTAAATCACAAATGTTATCTTGTCAATTTGCTGCTAAATCATTCATTTGCTCTTTGGATAAAATCCAAAATCCTTAACATTGTGTAAAAGTCCTTACTTAATCTTCTGCATCCTGCTTCCTTTGCTATCTTTATTTCTTAACATGCTTTTCCTCTTTTCCATGATATTCTTTTGACATACTACAGTAGTCTTCCCTTATATGTGGGGGATACATTCCAAGACCCCCAATGGATACCTGAACCCACAGATAGTACCAAACCCTATATACACTTTGCTTTTCCTATTCATATATATCTATCATAAAGTTTACCTTACAAATTAGGCACAGTAGGAGACTGACAACAGTAATGAATAATAAAATAGGACAATTGGCTAGGCGCGGTGGCTCATGCCTGTAATCCCAGCATTTTGTGGGGCGGAGGCAGGTGGATCACTTGAGGTCAGGGGTTCAAGACACGCCTGGCCAACATGGCGAAACCCCGTCTCTACTACAAAATATAAAAATTAGCTGGGCGTGGTGGTGGGCGCCTGTAGTCCCAGATACTCAGGAGGCTGAGGCAGGAGAATCGCTTGAACCTGGGAGGCAGAGGTTGCAGTGAGCTGAGATCCTGCCACTGCACTCCAGCCTGGGCAACAAGAGTGAAACTCCATCTCAAAATAAATAAATAAAATAAAAGAGAACAATTACAACAATATATTGTAATAAAATCTATGTGAATGTGGTCTTTGTCTCTCTTAAATATCTTATGCTGTACTCACTTATTTTTGAATCATGGCTGACCATGAGTAACTGAAACCATAAAAAGTAAAACTACAGCTACAGGAGGGGGCTACTGTGCATTTCTTTTTCTTTCTACTTTGATGTTCTCTTATCTCTGTGCTTTTATGCACTCTTCCCTCTGCCTAGTCACATACCACCCCATTCCTTGTCTAGTATACTTATTCTTCCATTTTCAGCATAGAAATTGGTTTCTTCAGGAAGCCTTCCCTGCTTGTCTAGTTTGAGATAAGTAGTCCTTTCATGTGTTCATTATGTCTTGTACTTTCTCTTCCTATCAGTTTATGATAATATAGGAAATTATCAGTCTGCTTAATTCTATCAGACCAGGTGCCCTGTAAATTCACTTTCTGCATTCTCAGTACCTGCATGGGATCTGGTAAGTTGTGTGTACTACAAGTTCTTGATAAATGAATAATGTCATTCATTGTTTCTAAATAAGCAGGAATAGTACAGACTTCAAGCTATCCACTTGACTCATTTAGTCATGCTTATAAACCTAAGAATTCGACCAAAACTTATGGTTTGAATGATTTGTAGTTTATTTCCTGAGGATGCAGACATCATTATGCAAGACTGGGACAATTTGATTCATTGAATCATTTACAAAAGTTTGTATAAATTATTCCTGGATGAATTAGTCATATAGTCAGCCATACAAAACAATTGTTTTGAATTCTTTAAGGACTGTATCCAAATTCATTAAGTTTTCATGGTAGAAGCACATTAATCACCAATACCATCATTTTCTTCACTTCATTTAACTTGCTTTTATTTTTCACATGTCTCCATATCATAGTGTTGTTACATTTGTAATAAACTTTGCAGTAAAGACAACTACCACACATTTGTATCTAATGACTAATCTTATATTAGGTGAACTTGAAAATCCTTTAGGAAAAGTTCTTTCTTAGTGTTTGCTAGAAATAAATATTTAATAGTTTTAAAGGAGTCTTCCTATAAAGAACTATTTGAGATACTATATATGTGTGTATATACCTTAAGTTTTAAGTTAATAATGTTTTTCCTGAAGAGCTAGGGATATGGTATAGAAAGAGTGTGGCTTTTTTTTTTTTTTTCCTGGGAGAAGAAGCTTGTAGTAATATTGTCATGTTGTTGCTGGTATTGAGTTATTGCTGAATAAAGAATAGGTGTAAAGCAAGCATGGACCTGAATGCTTGTCTTTTATTAATAAAACAATAAATTCTTTCATTTTGTTGATGCTACATGGGCATATAACTCAGACATAAATAATCACAAAGCCTAATTTTGAGGGTCTAAACAGAACTGCATATCCCATTTGCTTTGGTGCATCGATTACAAAGCCAGATGTTAAGAACAGATGTCAATGAGCTATTTTTCATATGCCATGGTTTGCATTTATGAACTCTCCATTTATCACCTCAGATGGGAATGGTTAATTTGACAGTGAGTGTTTTGGTTATTAGCCAATTTCAACATGAGTCTTTGGTTTTTGAAATCTGATGTACAGAGATGTGATAAAACACTTACAATAGAAGCACTGTTAACTTGATTTTTGTGCCTTAGAATTTACCAACATATATAAAGTAATGGAAATGAATGCTCCCTTTTATGGTGAATGAACATAAATCTAATGTTGGCAAAGAAATAATGTAAATGTTATGACTGAAATATAGAGTGGTTAATCCAATTGTAAATTCCATATAACCATAAGTCAGACCCTTGTAGTGATGTATGGTGTAATGGCGCAGTGGGTTTTGCTTATTTCTTCTATTTGATTGTAGCAATGATACTCATTAAAAATATTTCAGTCCATGTTTGTGCTAAATATGTTTTTAGAATTGGCTTCAAAATTTTGCTGTACTATGGGAAAATTTTCATATTGGTGAATACTGTATTTCCAGCTGTCTGTTAGCTATGTTGATATAATACATATTTAAAAGCAGGCATCTACTATATTCTACTAGGACACTTAAATAACAGAAAAAAAGGAAAAATAACATTTTTATTTTTAAATGTGTGGACAGCATCTGGAATATTAAACACTTTAGTATATACTATATTTTTATGTTTTTTTCACCAACTTTGTGAGATAGATCACTATTTTTATTTTATTTTTCCTAAGTCTGGAAAGGGATAGAAGTGGGACTTAAAGGTTATTTTTTCATTCCATTTTCAATTCTAGTTTTTGTTCTGCTACATTTTATTCCCTCTCTTTGAATTCAGAACTCAAAAAATAATAGTTACTTTAATCCAAAGTTTAAAAAATGGATTAAGTTCTACCCCAGAAGATCTGATTATGTTGCAAACAATATAAGCTCTTTTCATATCTTTAAATACACTGATGGCTTTGATAGGTGTAACATAAATTGGCTTAAATGGCTTATGCTTAATCAACTTCTATATTAATGGAAGTCCTCCATTTTCTCTGTAAACATGCTGATTAGAAAACATAGCACCTTGAAACCTTTGCATCTCTGCTTCTACCACTTTGTTTGCTGAATGTGAGTCAGTAAGGTAATTTCAAAACTCTACACAAATTATATCTGTGGTATTAATGAAATTTAATTGAATATTGCATATATCAGTGAAAGATGAAAGTGAGTAAGAAAAAAATTATATCTATGAAAACTGAGTGACATAGTTTGAAAGATATAGATAAAGGTTAATTGAAATAACATTAACTGAAAATTTACAAGATTGTTGATGGAAGAGGATTATAAAGTGCTAAAAGCCTTCTGCATTTAAATTGCCTTGCAATTATTTTTATAATTTCTAGTTTCTCTCTAAAGAAATCCAAACTGTCAATAATAGATTGTACACACTGCTTATAGACGATGTAAGAAAAGTGATAAAAAATGCAAAGAGTAGATCCATTCTCCAAGAAATAGCCTTATTCCTACAATGGAAAATGAGCAAGAATTTCTATATTTTAAGTTAAAATTAAAAGTTTGTCATGGCTATGTCACTTTTTAAAATAATTTCCAGATTAGACATCCTTTTACAATGATCTTAACCAATGATTGCGTTCAAATGTGTCAGATAGGAGGGATTCCGCTGTTTTTAAATAACTAATATCTGTTGCCTAATCCAGTGTCCAAGTCACAGTGATGGTTGTTCATAGGGCCTCAGAGTAGGCAATCAAAGGCTATAGATCCATCATGTGAAATCTGCCAACTGTGGAATCCAAATTTCTCATGGCAGGCAAGGAAGAGGCAGGAATATAAGTGTGATGGGAACAGACATAATAGTACCTTGCAGCACATAGAAATGTTGAGTTTTTCAGGGATCTGAGGTAGTTTCCTGGTTCAGAGAAGTTCTTTCTGTACTTGAAATTTGAACTGTTGGTTACAGGAGTGGAAGAAGCAGGTAATGCAGTGACTTTTTTAGTATGAGACTGTGTCCTCAGACCTTAAAGGGATGTGGATGGATGTGGTGTGCAGAGGGATGAATGGCCTCAAAGTAATTATGCCAGTGAGGATTCCAGTTTCACTCTTACAAATGTGTGTGTGTGTGTGTGTGTGTGTGTGTGCATGCATGTGTGTCATATAAACAATTTATTTTTAACCTTTTTCAGGCTAAAGAGCTGAAAGAATATTGGTTAAAATCAACAAAGCAATAGTAATAATATTTTATACTCTTTCAATATGAAAAATAAATGCAAACACACAAATACTTTACACCAATTCTGGTTAATTCTCCCAGAACACCTAATATTAAATTATATAAATAAGACTTCTTTGGACTTTATAGTAGTTAGATATATTTCAGAGGAGTGATTATTTTGGCACACAGATATTGATGACAATTCCTGGAGGACATAAAAATGCAGACTATTTTATTAATTTAAATTTGGCTTTCTTAAAATTCCAGAATTATCTTTTATGATCCAGGTAAATATGATCCTCTAAGGGAAAACACATAACTTAAAATATAATACCTATCAATTCTTAAGTTTTGTTGTTCCATCTGTAGTCCTGCAAAACACATTCCATTTCCATCCACAATTTAATTTCTTAAAGTTGTCTTAAGAATTTTATCTGCATGAAATTTTCAGCAATTACAAAGTAACTGGAAATTTCTCTGAAGATATTATGACTAAATTACCAAAAAATATCTTACATGCTTGGAATTTAAGAACAATTTAGATAAATAGCCAAAATCTTTGTCATCAAATCTTTGTTTACAAAGTGCAGCTAGGTACCTTACTGCCTTTTCTTTGCTTAATATTCCTCACTTCTGACAGAAAAATTGAAATTATACACATATGTCTGTGGATAGCTAATGAGGCTGTATTGACTGACCCAAGGTGAAAAGGAAGGATATTCTTTAGAAAAACTAGTTTTTAGTTTTTCAGGATGTTCTTGCTATTTGTTGGCCTATTACTTTTATCAAAATGTTCAAACTTGTATATACAAATGAAAACCAAATTAATAAAGTGGGTTCTCTTTTTAATGTAATAAGTTCTGATGATCTACTGTGGACCTCATGTTTAAATGGAATCTTTACATTGCCTGAATAGAGTAATTGGCTGAATAGAAAATTGAACATGCTTTCCTTTGTCTTCAGTACTAAATTGTCATGTATCCTCTGAAAAGCCATCTAGGTTTATTCAATTTAAATTTAACAAAAGAAAAATCTCTTTAGACAGTATGTGCTTCTTCTTTTAAATTACTTCTTTTCTTGAAGTAGAGAGTTGTAGACTCATAGGTTCAATTGCCATCTTAACTGGGAATCTCCTTCATCAGGTGTTTTGAGTTCTAAGTAGTTAGAAATTTTAAGAGGATACCAAGTTTGAAAATGTATCCTTAGCACCCAAGAGGTCAAGGAGTTTAGAGACCAGATTGTATGTAATGATTAAAGGCAATCAACACACTTATTGTTAATAAAACTGCTTGCTAAGGCATGCTTTCAAATATCTGGAGAGCTGACATTTAAAATGAAGAGTAGACTTATTATGCGCAGCTCCAATAGGATAAGCAAAGTAGGGATAAAGGGAATATAAAGAAAAAGGATTTCAGTTTTAAAAATGGAATTTGTAAATTTAGAATAATCTAAAAATTGAAGGAAGTAATTTGTAAGATTGTGATTTACTTTCTTTTGTGGCCTAAGAACATACTTTGTATAATTCCCATTGTTTAAATTTTGTTAAAGTGTGTCTTGTGGCCCAGAATGTGACCTATGTTGGGGAAGGTTGCATGTGAGCTTGGGAAGATGTATGTTCTGCTGTGAATGGATAGACTATTCTATAAATGACAGTTAGACCAAATTGATTATAATGATGCTCAGATCCTTTGTACTCTTATTATTTTCTGCCTGCTTGATCTATCAATTACTAACAGAGGTATGTTGAAGTCTCTGACTATAACTGTGAATTTGTCTACTTCTCATTGTAGTACTTCAAGGTTTTGACTCACGTGCTTTAAGGCTCAGTAAATACCCAGTATTTACTGGTTAACTATGAATACTGTTTAGATGCATGTAGGTGTAGGGTAGTTATGGCTTCTTGACGTATTGACCCTGTTGTCATTATATCATCCCCATATTTATTCCTGATAATCTTCCTTGTTTTAGAGCCAGCTTTGTCTGAAATTAATGTAATTATTCCAGCTTTCTTTTGATTAGCCTTATGGTATATCTTTTTATTTCTGTTTATTTTTAACTTATTCAAGGCAGGTTTCTTGTAGGCAAAGTATAGTTGGGTCTTTCCTTTTAATCTACTCTGACAATGTCTGTTCTTTTAATTGATGTATGTAGATCATTCAGGTTTGAAATGATTGTCTATATAGTTGTATTAATATCTTCCATGTTTGTAACTGTTTTCTAATCATTGCATATGTTTTTTGCATATATTCATTGCATATGTTCTCTGTTTCTGCTTTCTTTGGTTTCACTTGAGCTCCTTATGCAATACTATTTCAATCAGCTCTCATTACATATAAATTATACTTTTACTTACAATTTTTAATGGTTTCTTGGCCGGGTGCGGTGGCTCAAGCCTGTAATCCCAGCACTTTGGGAGGCCGAGACGGGCGGATCACGAGGTCAGGAGATCGAGACCATCCTGGCTAATACGGTGAAACCCCGTCTCTACTAAAAAGAAATACAAAAAACTAGCCGGGCGAGGTGGCAGGCGCCTGTAGTCCCAGCTACTCGGGAGGCTGAGGCAGGAGAATGGCGTAAACCCGGGGGGCGGAGCTTGCAGTTAGCTGAGATCCGGCCAAGGCACTCCAGCCTGGGCGACAGAGCGAGACTCAAAAAAAAAAAAAAAGAAAAAAAGATTTTAGCTTACCTTCATTATTTCTTCTCTGATGTTTTTCATTCCTTTATGTATATCTGAATTTCTATTATCATTTTTGATCTTCCTGAATAATTCTTATTTTCACATTTCTTGAAAAGCATGTCTGCTGATAATAAATTCCCTTGATTTTTATTTGTTGAGAAAATCTGTTTCTTCCTCATCAAAAAATAATTTGCTGGATATGTAAGTGTAGATTTTCTTTCAACAATAAATATTTCATTCTGCTCTGTTCTTGCTTGCATGGTTATGAGAAACATACTCAGATTCTTATCCTTGTTCCTCTATAGGTAAGGCATTTTGGTTTTGTCTGCCCTCTAGCTCTTTCAAGATTTTCTTTTTGTCTTTGTCTTTCTGATGTTTTAATATGATATGCCTAGGTGTGGTTTTTTCGGGGGGAAACATTTATACCACTAAAAGCACTCTGAGCTTCCTGGATCTGTGGTTTGGTCTCTGTCACCAAATTTTAAAATTCCTTCCTAGAGTTTCCACATTTCTACTTTACTTATCCCATATATTTTTTCGTATTGCATACTTCTTCCATTAGAGCCCTAAACATATTTCATTTTTTAAATTCTCTCCCCGATGATTCCACAATCTATGTTTTCTCTAAGTCTATTTCTGATCATTGCTTTATCTCTTCAGACTGTGTTTTAACTTGCATTTTGACATGTTTTGCAATTTTTTTTTTTTAAACCGGACATGTTCTATCAGATAAAAAGAACTAAAGTAAGTTTGGTTTTAGTATGAGGATTTGTGTTACTCTGGCTGTTAGACTATGTTCAGTGTTTGCTATAGCCACAGGTGTGAGAAGTGTGAAGTATCTCCAATGTCCTTGTTTTTGTTTTCTCTATTCACTTTGGGCTGACTTAAGTATTTTTCCTCTGTTTGATTTTAGTATTTCACCTGTAATCCAATGTTTGTATACCAAAGCCCTGTTGTGGCATAAGGCTAGGGGAACAGGAGCATTCTATAATTTCCCAATTATACTTCAGTGTTTTAGTATGCCTGTGTCTCAGAATTGTGACCTTGATAATTGTTTATTCGTTGGTATAGCCCCTTAAACCCTACTACGGTTTGAATATTTTTGTACCCTTCAAAATTCAGGTGGAAATTTGATTTCCAATATAATAGCATTAAGAGATGTTGAGATCTTTAACCTGTGCTTGGCTCAGCCAAAGGGATCCCAGTCACATGAATGGATTAATGTGATTATTATGGGACTGGGACTGGGTGATTTTTTTTTTTTTTTTTTGAGACAGAGTCTTGCTCTGTCACCCAGGCTGGAAGGCTGGAGAGCAATGGTTTGATCTTGGCTCACTGTAACCTCCGCCTCCCTGGTTCAAGCATTCTCCTGTCCCGGCCTCCCGGGTAGCTCGGACTACAGTTGCCCGCCACCATGCCCAGCTAATTTTTGTATTTTGGTAGAGATGGGGTTTCACCATGTTGGCTGGGCTGGTCTTGAACTCCTGACCTCAGGTGATCTGCCTGCCTCAGCCTCCCAAAGTGCTGGGATTACAGGCCTGAGCCACCACGCCTGGCCAGGACTGGGTTAATTCTTATAGGAGCGAGTTCTCATTCTTGTGGGACTAAATTAGTTACCAAAAGAGTGAGTTGTTATAAACAGAGGCTTCCCTCATGCTTTGTCCCTTTCATATGTGTCCAGTTCTTTTTCTGCTTCTTCACCATGTCATTACACAGGACACAGCCCTCACCAGATGCCAAAAAGATGTGGCCACTGGATCTTGGACTTCCAGTTCCAGAACTGTAAGAGATCACTTTCTATAGAAATTACGTAATCTATGGTATTCTGTTGTAGCAACATAAAATAGACTAGGACAACTTCTTACTCCCTTCTCTGACTTCAACATATTTAATCTATGTTTTTGAAGTCCTAACCCCTATTGTTTATGTTCCTTATGTTTTCTTTTTTATGTTTCCCTTAGGTAGAACAGGAAGTATAGAGTTGGCTAGAGTGAGAAATGCAGTTCCTCCATCTGGGAAAAGGCTCCAGGAGAGTCCTCTTCTTTAGAAAGTGGGTTTTTGTTATGATGAAGTCACTGGACATTCACACTGATTATTCCTGTCCTACCCCTGACAGAGCCCCAGGTAGGGTTTCTGGAGGCATAGACAATGAAATTGTGGAAACTTCTCTGATCTTATAATCTCTAAAAGTTTTTTACTTTCAAGCTAGTTCACACCTGACCTGCAGCAATTCATCATAATAACCAGGTAAATATTCTTATTAACTCATGGCCTTAGTGACTTCAATTCCAGGTAAGTTGATCTTGGCTGTATCTCTTTGGATAAGCCTGTTTCCCCAGGTTTCAGTATGACAGTTTGCTCTACAACCTCATTTATATGATGGGTGAAAGAAGAGGCTTTGATTGTCATTCTGTCCTGCTTTTACTTGTTGTAACACCAAGAGTGAACTCTTTCAACCTCTTTTCATAATGGAGCTAAAACATGTCCCATCTTTTTAATATCAGAAAACCTTTAAGAACAGGGAAAGTTCACCAGTTCATACAGCTCAGAAATAGTATAGGAGTGTCTTGCCCATCTCAGGGTACTTGTTTCTCATCTCTCTTCTGCTCTAATCCCCCTCACCATTCTCTCCTTATTCTCAGGTTTTCTCTTAAAAGTTACCTCTTAGAAATGTTGGTAAAGTATGGAGTGCTTTGGGAAGAGATTCAGTGGTCAACTTGCATGTTGAAATCTAGCTTTGTCACTTAATAGAAGCTGGCCTTGTCATAGTGCTCTCATTTGTGAAATGGAGATAAAAGTAAATCTTTGTCACATTGATAAGTTAATTAATGTGATGCAATTAGAATAGTGTGTGGCAGATGGTTAATTGCTTTATACACATTATGTATTATCTTAAATAAGTGAGCCACAATGAGAGTAAGCTGTCATATGTTTCTGTTACTTTATTTCAAGTCTTTACATTAAATAACCAGCAAACAATACCTTGATTTTGTAAAATCTCTAAGTTTATAGGATTATTATTTTGATATCTATCATTGCATTTTTAAAGTCTGACCTCCCGGATTCTCTGAGATAGACTCAATAGTCTTTCTCCTTTTGCAAGGACTTTGGGTCTTGCCAAAATCCCACAAGTAAGTCACTAAACCAAAACTTAAGTATATGCCTTCTGACTCTACCTGACTATTCCGCATCCTCCACTGACTCAGCAGACTTTTAGTGGCTTTTAATGGTATTCATATTGTGGTCTAATTGGTCTCCCATTTTCTTTGAGAGAGCACAGTGAAAATGTAAACTAAAAGTTATTTTCCTTTTAACCTGCAAATATTTCAGTCTCCATGTCATACTGTGGGCTAATTATTTTGTTTCTCTTACTGAAATGAACCTTAAAAATCTCAACATTCACAAAATATTGGCAAATATATGGAAAAGGGACGTCTAACCAACATTCTGTTTATAGTACCTAAGAAAATTAAAGTGAATATTTTGAAAGAAACCGATTTACTGCATGATTGTGCAAACTCCCACTTCTTTTTAAACTTGAACATACTACATAGAATCAATAAAGATTCCACAAGTATTATGTTAGCATTAGTGCATGGCCGTGATGCATTGTAATTACAGCTTATTTTCTGGGCTTATGTTATTGTCAACACGTTATGATATTCTACATTTTGTGCCTGTTTCTGTTAATAAATGCTTTGCTGTATTTATTATAATCAGTTCATAAGTTAGTATCTAGCTGTTGAGGCTATCCAACTTGGCAAAGAAAGTAATTATTACATGAAATTAGGAACAGGTTATTAAATTGCAGAAGAACTCATGATCTATTTTTTTTCATAAACTTTTTAAGTTTAACTATTTCTATCTTTATACAATTTTATATTTTTTTTGAAAGCAGGACACTGTGCAGCTGAAATTTGAATTAGTATTTGACCCTGAATAGGTCGTTTAATGTTTTACACCCAGGAGAACTTGTTCCTCATCAAGAAGGAACAACAATGCTGAACCACATCAGCAAGCCAAGAAGAAAATAAGGCTCATGGCTTTGTTTTAACTCTGTCATATGAGTCATATTTCTATTTCACTTGAAAGGAGTTGACAAACTTGTAGTGTGTCCTCCAAATGTCACACTTAGCTAAGTACAATTTATATATTTTGGGTTTTCCAGTGATTAGGTATTCTTATTTACCGTCATATTTTTGCTTTCTCCATATCATCTAAACACAAGGCCAAGAAAAGAGGAATTCATGATTTTAACAAGGAAAAAGTTCAGTTGTGCTGCCAAGTCTTCTGAAGAACACACACTCTTTTCCCCAGTTGTATAAAATATATACAGTACACAAATGGTGATTTCTCATAGCTCTGTAAACAAATTAAACTGTTATTCAGACTTGCTGAGTCAAGGGGCACAATTGCATGTCATTGGCCAGGTCGTTTTTGCACTGACAAACCACTGCCTTATATTTCTATTGACAATGAAAATTTTTAGGAAAACATTTATAAAAAATCTCCTTATAAGATTTGGTGGTGTTTTTTCCCCCCAATTAATTGTGGAGAACAGTTTTCAATTCTCGAAAGGATGGATGCAGTCTCATATTTTATGCAATAGTAGACTTCAAAATGAGTCCTCAGGAGTTCTAGGGTTGTTGGGAAATGCCTCAGGGCTGTGACAGGGGCAGGGAGAGAGCTGTGGAAATGGGGGTAATGAGTGGTAGAGTTACACGTTTTCCACTCTCTTCTAAACCCGAGTAGAAGTTCTTTATGAAATTTCATTTTGTCATTAGAAAAAACAAGGATGTTGCTGCTAAAATAACAGCACAAGTTTGAAGGCCATGACTTTTTTTTGTAGGTAATATTTTACACATTTTTTAAAAGAACTGATGTTGGGTATACTAAATCAAGAAATATTTAAAAAGTAATAATTATATAATTTTAGAGCTTGTTATAGAGAATAAAAAATAAAGGAATATAATATGGCTGAAAATTCACAAAAGGAACAGATTATTTTATGTATATCAGGTATGCTGAGGAAATAAGAACACTGGAAACATTTTTTCTGCAAGGCAGTCTAGGCACATCAACTTCTCATTATTTTTAAAAGTTGTTTTCTAAAAAGTACAGACACCTACATAGCCAATCACCCGTAACTGCTCCTTTGATAGCTGAAGGACAACTAGCCTTCAAATATACAGAATAATACCAGATTTGCATCTTCAATTACTACAACTTGAAGCAATCATTGAATTAAAATAAAGCAAAGTAAAAAGATTTCAAAAAATAATTTTAGTTAAATATTTGTAATGTCACACAAGAAATGTTATTTGCTAGCAGACAAATCATATTACAGAAGTACAGATGGGAAATCCATAAAAATCCAATGTGGATAGTTTTCCTTTGCTTCCTTTTTTTTGCTTCAAAAATCCTTCCATCACATTTCAACCTTTAACTTTAAACTTCATTTGACTGTGAGGCCTGCCAAATTCTCATCAAGACCACAGCATATAGATGCAAAGGGAAGTATAAATTATTATCATTAATAATCCATCCTGTTCTTCCCCCACCTCATTTAAACTAATGGACCATATGTTGCCATTTTCTTTCAACTGTATCCAAGAACATTTCAGAACAAAAGAGGAGAGGAGGCTGTAAAATATCGTGGAACCACAACCACACATTTATTCGCCAATTCAGACAAGAAAAATAATGATAACTGTGATACTTTTCATCTGTCCTGATGGAAATAATTTTTCATTAAAATAAAATAATTTTTTGGAATGGAAGATTGCAAGGGAGAAAAATACTTTTGAGAACATGTCAAGGATTTCTAAAATTTGAAGGTGTTGTAATGGACAAACATAAACAAAACTGTTAAGGGCTATACTTCAAACTGTTAAAACTGGTAGTTTTTCTTTTACTACTCAAATTAATTGATTCAGTTGTCATTAGTCTGTTAAAATATTAAAATTGTTATATCTATGCAAAGATGTACAGATCATTGGATGAGATGAAACTGCTTTCCAGGTATGAAAAAATTAAAGTAAACTAGTCATAGCAGCTAGATACAGATCATTTTCAGGATGCAACAAGTAGGAGAGAAACTGGGATGTAGCTTATGGTAAAGAAGAATAGGGCTTTCATGGGGCTTTTGAATATTTCCAATCATACATATCTGAAGGATAAAAAGAAACCAAATTGTCTCTTGAGGAACTTGGCAAGCATAAGGGGAAATACGGGTGAGGCACAAAAATTAGGTTCAGAAAGCTACACAAGGGTAAGCAGAAAGAGGCGCTACTCAGTACACTTTGATAGTGACACAGCCTATCCAAGCATTCAAACCTGGTGGTCCTCTGCCAGAAGCCTGTTACAACATCTCTTTCTTAAAAGGTATCAGGAGCACTACTGGTGTTAGTTTCATTGGAGTGGGAGAATCCTCACACTTTGACAAAGCTGTAATATGACAGGCTAGCCATCAGTTCTTTCAGTCTTTGACTTTGTGAGCTGGAGTATCTTCAGAGTGCTTAGGCACGAAGCTGAAGAAATGCTTTTTGTAATTGCTATGACCCAGGGCAAGTAAGACTATGAAAACATTTATTTATTTTTAATTATATTGCTAATAAGTAATATATGCAGAAAGTATGATAAACATTAACATTGTAGAAATCTGAATATTTCATTTAACTCATAATTGGTGACTCATATTTTAGTTTTACTTCATCATTTAAAATGGGCTATTTAACACCTATTGTATACTATGTATTGTGCTAGGCCTTAGCTACAGAGAATGAAAAATGATGTCCCTGTCCTTTAAGCTTATTTTGTTGTTTTATCCAATTTTGTTTTGTTATCGTTTTTTGTTTTATTTATTTATTTATTTATTTTACTTTTGCCTCTAAAAAGATGAAAATAAAGACAGAAAGAAAAGGAAGACGGAAGGAAAGAAGAAAGGGTTTCGGACACAGCTCAAAATAGAACTGTGGGAGACTCACTAGTTAAAAAAAATTGTTACCAGAAAATTTTGTATTGATAACAAACTTAAAACAATTGCAAGTAGGGAGATTTTTATTTTTCTGCATTATCATTGTAAACCTTCTCACACAGAAATTTTCTTGAAGTGTTAGATGATTGCTTTCTTTATCAGTTGAATTGTGTTTCCCTGAAACTCATGTATTGAAATGCCAGCCCCCAGTGCCTCAAGTGTGACTTTATTTGAACACAGGGTCTTTATAGAGGTAATCAAGCTAAAGTGAGGTCATTATGGTGGGTCTTATCCAGTATGACTAGTATCCTCATGAAAAGGGGAAATTTGGGGCCAGGTGTGGTGGCTCACGCCAGTAATCCTAGCACTTAGGGAGGCCGAGGCACGCAGATTGCTTGAGCCCAAGGGTTCAAGACTAGCCTGGGCAACAATGACACCCCAACTCTACTAAAAAATTAGCCAGGCATGGTGGTGCAGGCCTGTAGTTCCAGCTATTCAGAGGTTGAGATGGAAGACTTACCTAAACCCTGGAGGTAAAGGCTGCAGTGAACCATGATTGAGCCACTGCACTCTAGCCTGAGGGACAGAGTAAGATCCTGTCTCAAATAAATAAATACATACATACATAAATAAATAGTAGGATGGGGTGGAATTTGGACTGTACTGTGCATACATACAAGGAAAACAATATGAAGAAAGAAAGGAAATAGACAGCTGTCCTCAAACCCAGGAAACAGACTGTGAGTGGATTCTTCCCTCACAGCCTTCAGAAGAAATCAACACAGACAGCACCTTGAATTTGAACTCTTCAGTTCTAAAACTGAGACAATAAACTGCTGTTGTTAAGCCACCCAGTCCATGACACTTTGTTATGGCAGCCATAGCAAACTGATACAGCCTATGAATAGAGTAAAATGTGGAATAGCATCTAGAGATAAAATAGAACAAATAAGAACAATAAAAGAAGGGAGTCCAAATCAGAAGGTAAACATTTCCCTCAGCCATACAAGTTTTAGTCTCAAAAACATAATTAGAAATTATTATCAGGACTGCATTATATACTATTGTATATGATCTATAATTTCTTGTCTTTGGTAATAGTCTCAGAAAACACACATAATTCACATCATGGATGTTGATCAGTGTTCAAAATAATTCATTTTATGATCTCAATAAATCTTGAATTAAAAGAGCATTTTAATATGGGTGAGTTGAAAATACTTCATTCTTGAGGAATATATCTCTGGCATTGTCTTTCTTTTGGGGGATACAAAGAAAAACAGTCCATGATATCATGACTTTAGTGTCGCTACCAGCAGATGCCTAAATGAGCTGGACCAATTAGTGCAACTCTTCAAAGTACAGTGTGCATCACTTACATTATTAGAGTAATAGCCTCAGACTTAATCTTTTGCACAGAGGGCAATTTAAACGAATAGTTTTGCTTTCAGTCAGTCTCTGAAATTTATAGTGCTTACAAAACAAAATGAATATCCTAATTTTTTAGATTGAGTTTATTAATTACTAATTTATTTTTTTCTTTTTGTTTTTTTGAGGCGGTCTCGCTCTGTCTCCCAGGCTGGAGTGCAGTGGCGTGAACTCGGCTCACTGCAAGCTCCGCTTCTGGGGTTCACTCCATTCTCCTGCCTCAGCCTCCCGAGTAGCTGGGACTACAGGCGCCCGCCACCAGGCTCGGCTAGTTTTTTTTTGTATTTTTTAGTAGAGGCGGGGATTAATTACCAATTCTTAATCACAGGCTAAGAATATAATATGATCTATATTATTTAACTGTAGTTGTCCAAAGAAAGAACTAATATTTGAGTGTTAATCAGCGTTTTCTTGAGATACGTGCTTTTTTCAGTATAAGATGATAAGCAAACTTTCCCTAGACAAAATGTGAGTTGAACTGTGTTTTCCTAAAACTCATGTATTGAAGTGCTAGCCCCAGTGTCTGATTCTCCAAGACGCTGTGTAACAATGTCTGTGATTGTGCCCAATTATTCAAGGATTTGGTTCAGGTTAAACCATGGCATGCTAATTTGGATAAATATTAAAATCTCTACATTATATATCTTACTTTGTTGATGTTGCATTCTTTGCTAAAAATTAACATTTTTCATCTTTAGTTTTCATGATCTCAGTATTTTGTTAAAAATCAGTTGGACCATATTAATTTTCATGTAATTTATTAAAGAAACTAATCAACATGAAAAGCTGTCAGTATACATGCTTTTTTTTCCTACTTGGAAATACAATCAAACCATCTTGTATATTTAGAAATTCGGAAAGAGGCAGCCAGCAAACCACATTTATTTTACTTTTTACAGTTTATGTATTTGAAAATAGATAAGAAATAGACCAATTATTTGAAAAAGTTCTTAACTTTACACATTATGAAAAATCAAAGTAAAAAGTGTGTAAAACATATTAATCAGATTTTTAGAATTAATTATCTGTTAATGAGGCCCGCTTTCCGGGAGCCTTCTTTTCTAAGATGTTTACATTTGTAAGTAATGATTTTTTAATTAAACTAAATAGGGTACATCTGTGTATAGTGTGTGTGTAAAGGTCCAGTTTCATACCTTAGCCATTGTACTGCTAACACCAAATGAAAAAAAGTGCATAGTACAATTTCCCCCTAAAACAAAATACTATTAAAGTAATCTGGAAATTGTTACTGATGAGCTAGAGGCTGGTTTCTATGCTAGTTGGAACTACAAAGTATGCTTTACCCTTTCACAATGTTTTAATGTTGGAAACTGCCAGGGAGTGTTTAACAGGAATAAAAATCACAGCATGCATGCTTAACTTTGTATCAAATTCAACTTGCCTGCATCTACATTATTAGGATTGTTATTCCATTATTTCTAATCAATTCATTAGGATTTGGAAAAAAAAAAGAACACTGTAGTTATTCAGCTTATGGGAGGGGACTGTGACTTACAGTTAGGTTTATTTAAGAACAAAATATTATAGAGTAGAAAAATAAATGCAGAAAAATTTACGACTGGCAAATAAAAATACAGGAATTTTACCAAGTAAGGCAAGGCAGGGATGTGATACTGCTGAATAAGCTAAAGTCTCAAATCATCTTTGTATTTGGTACTCTCTATTTTTCTGGTGTTTTTTTTTTTTGGTTAGGATTCCATTTAAGATGCATGCATAAGACACCAGAAGTAGTTGAAAGAGAAAATTTTAGTAATTGGAAAATCTACATTATGCCAAGTGTTTTGTTGATTTTTTTTTTCTCCTCAATACATCAGTTTTCTCTGACTAAAATATTAGGTGAGATTAGCCAATATTTATAAGTAGTTCTTTTCAAGCTGCTGTTTTTTTAAGAAGGAATTGTTTCCATGTGCTTTTGGGTTTTTTGGGGTTTTTTTTTTAAGTTTTTCTTCATTTAGCTCTCATGGACTTTAGAATAATGTAGGTTTTTAAATAATCTTTATTCTATATTTCCTCTCCACTGAATTAAGAGCTAGAACTATTTACTTTCAATTATTATTTTTTAAAATTTTCATTATATTATTTTAAAAAATAAAAAATTTAAAAATTGATTTGGTTATTTGACAGAGTTTTTATTAGCCAGCTGCTAAATTCTATATCTCTGGCTTCTTTAATTAATAAAAATATTTATATAGCCTAAACCAAAATGAGACAAAATTGTCTTAGAGCATTTCTACTGCTACACAGTCGGATATTTTGAAAAATACTTGATATTGTTATAGTAGAGTCTGCATTCATCTTCAAATAGAGGAGAGTTGAAAGTAAAAGTTGTAAAGTTAGACTGCTTGGGTTCAAATTCAGACACTAAAAATTAATAGCTTTGTAAATTTGGATATAGTACCTAATCATTCTAACCCTCAGTATTCTCATGTAGAATATGGGAAAAATAATAGTGCTAAACTCACAATTCATTGTGAGGACAAATTGTGATCTGTGCAAAATACCTGACAACTTGTGCGCTCTCAATAAACTTGAGTTATTTTAAGTGTTCACAATGTTTCAGTTAAATTATAATTCAATATGTACCATCTTTACCAACTGATTTTAAAACATTATTTATTTGGTTTAATTCACTCAATGGCAGTAAATATTTATTTTATCTCGCAGCCCCCATTGTGGCATGCATTATTTTATGCAAGAGAAAAAAAAAGAGATGCTTTTCCATTTTTAGTTCAGAAAAACATTGCTACTTTTACACTTTGGTATAGCCTAGGAGTTTTCTCAGTAAATATTGGCAGACTTTAGAGGATGCCTAGTATGTCCACCATAAAAATACCAAATTAACTTTCATTATAAATGAACATTTTGGCAGAAAACTTCCATTGTAGAATATTTATTTAGTACAATAGCACTTTTTGCTCAAGGTTGATCAATATTGATTTTATTTTTTTCTTCAAGTTAAATATATAAAATTTTGGAGCTATAATTTAACTTTTCATTCACATTTCTTTCCATAATGATTTCATTGCATTTTATTCTCATGTTAAAAGAATAAATGTATTCAATTAACGAGTATATTTTCAGCATTTTTGTCACAGTGATTCTAGATGTTCCATATTCGATGACATGAATTAAAAAATAAACAACACATTTTTTCATTTTAGATTCAAGCAATTGTTTTATTTAGCAAGGCATGTACTGCAACTTTTCTTTTGTTATATTTCAGAAAAGAATGATTAGAAACAATTTTATGTCATCTTTAAAAGAAATATTAAATGTTAGAGAAATTACCTAGAATGGAGGGATACACAGCATTCCCAATTAACGGTATGACTGCTATTTGTCATTTAGGAGTTTGAAATTCCTTACAAATAATTATATTTCTATAATCAGTTTTTTTCTGGAAGAAAAGTTGTCTATGTTGGTGTAGTTCTTTAAATTTATAGAGAAGTCCCTTTCTTTTTTTTTTTTTTTTTGAGACGGAGTCTCGTTCTGTCGCCCAGGCTGGAATGCAGTGGCCGGATCTCAGCTCACTGCAAGCTCCGCCTCCTGGGTTCATGCCATTCTCCTGCCTCAGCCTCCCCAGTAGCTGGGGCTACAGGCGCCCGCCACCTCGCCCGGCTAATTTTTTGTATTTTTTAGTAGAGACGGGGTTTCACCGTGTTAGCCAGGATGGTCTCGATCTCCTGACCTTGTGATCCGCCCATCTCGGCCTCCCAAAGTGCTGGGATTACAGGCTTGAGCCACCGCGCCCGGCCGAGAAGTCCCTTTCAAGGGCCTTCTGTACATCAACTGTCTCTACACTGCTGTCTCAGTTTAGTCATGACTTCAATCTTAATATCAGCATCCGCTTTATTCAATACCTCAATTTCCAAGTAAGCCTGAATGACTGAGTGCGAGTTAAGTGAAACTGAAGCCTCCTAGCCTTAATTGAGACAGATGGATAATTATTTTGAGAAAAGTTATAATTTCTAATGCAGATACAGTCATTATATACATTCAAAAATGTGCTATCCTACATCAAAAGTATATATGCAAAACTGTAAGAAGTCAAAAGAAAATAAACCAAACAATTGCTGTTGAAATATTTACATATCTTCATCATTTGACATTGTTTAAAAGATCAAATACACAACAGGAACAGAGAAAATGTGAATGCTATATTTAATATGGATTCATTCATGTATTAATAATGTTGATTACTGTTCTTCTGTCTCCTCTGGGTAAAACCAGGCTTTCTGGCATGAGTAATGGCAAGAAGAATTTTAGCAATATATGATCTGGTTTTCTCAACCCCAGGCCAACTTATATCAGAATAGTGAACTTGTGTCTTTTCTCAGTTCATAGCTTTTCCAAGCAATGATATCAACAAGTATAGCTGGCAAGAATATGTAACTACTTTTCTACTTATAAAGATTTGACCAGAGTTACAGGACTTCCCTCGTGTGTGTGTGTGTGTGCGTGTATCACTATATATATGTTGATATATAAAAATATATGTTATATACAGTATAAAATATTTTATTTGTAATATCCTATAACTGTATTTCAAGTTTTAAAAGAAGAAAAAAGAGTAATTCTGCCATCAGTCGACCACAATCCAAACGCCTATATCCTACTTGAAGGGAAAAGAGTGAAAGAACTTTCGTGAAGCAAAAGACATGCCCACTCTCACCATCCCAGTTTCACAGTGGGGCACAGGTTATATAACATGGAGTTGTGCTTTTGATTATCCAGCACATCATGTAACCTGTTCTCACAGAAGTCAAAAGTGCTATAAGTTTTTAAGTAATTTTTTTATTAAGGCAAAACATAAATGTGGAAAATACACAAATTCTAATGTCCAAAATGTCACATTTTGTTAGTGTACATCTCTGATGTCAGCACTCTGCTCATGAAAGAGTATGACCAACTCCTCAGAAGCCTCCTTGGTGTTCCCTCCAGGTCACTACCCACTCCAAACTTTACACACTATTCTGACTTCTAACAATATAAACTGATTTGGCAAAAGCAGCTCTTGATTTAACTACATTTATTTATTATGATAAGGAGAATTATGCTTTAGTAATAAGCAAAATCTTCATAAATTAAAGCCAATTTATTTTTGCAAGCAGCTAGCAGATAAGAACTAGGTTTTAGAAGTTGCAAGCAGTGCTCAATATGCTAAATTTTCTTGTCATATAACTGAAAGTACTGATGCTACTCATCATAGGCCTCATGTCTGATAATAGAACCTCAGACCTGGGAATCTGACCTCTTTGACTTGTTTGAAGCTTTATCCTCAACCTACCTCGTCATTGGTCATTGAGAGTTTGAAATAACGAACTCAATGCTTAGCTCTAGCTTCTCCATAGAGAAGATAATCTTAAGGGGAATTGTGGAATCTGAATTGTGGCAGCAATTGTTGAAATCCTTTTTGTCTGAGTTTAGCCTTTGTAAATACAATATTCACCTCCACTTTCTCCCAAGGAGCATGAATAGCCCTGTATAGGAATTGGTAAATGAGCCATGGAGAATGGGGATGGAATCAAATTGAGTGAAATAATTTCAGCTGCTGGGAACCCTTAATAGGCATGTAAACAAGAAGGGGTTTGTTGTGAGTGTGTGCGCTCTCACGGAGGTGCATGACTCTTATGTCTTCATGCTGGCTACGTTTGGAGAGGTTCATGTTTAATTTGAAACAGTCTCCTGATGCTTAACTTCAATTTGAAACTGTGCTCAGCCCATCATTTTATTATTTTTAGCTTAGAACAAAAGAAAACACTTTCAAATAAAAGCCTTTTCAAGTTGGTGGTTTGCATAAGATATCATTTTTCAAAGTATCCTTACAATTTTTGGATATGTAGCTAAAGGCTTAGAGAATTGCATGTAGACATTTTATATGTCTCAGAAGTTAAAAAAATAGTAGAAGAATCACACCAAAAATTTCTGTAAGGCCTATAGTTTGTTCTTGATTAACATTACTGGGTCTTGCCTTTGTCCTCCTGATCTTTTAGAGTGCCTTTGTACATGTATCCTAGCTTTTTGTTTGTTAGAAAAATAAGTGAAAATAGACCTTTGATCTTTGCCTTCCAAGATTCACTTTCTAGGGTTATTGCTTCATTTTCCACTCTGATTTTTCTAGGGACTTTTGAGTGCTCATATCAAAGGACTATTTCCCTTTTTGAGACTTGTGATGTTTTGGGATGACTGTCTTACACATGGTTAACAGAGAAGCATTTTAATTATACAAGCAATTGTAAGAGTTACAGTTTTAGAATAAGTAAAGAACATCAAGAAAAATTTGCCACGTTTATGATTAAAATGCTTCCAAATACATTTTAACAATTTATACATCAATAAAAATTTGAATATGAAAAAACCCACAATTTTTAAACAAAAATTTTTTTTTCACAATTAGCTACACACATCAGGAATCCTAAGGCAGATTACTGAATTTCATGTCCCTTCAATAGTTATATCTTCCTTCAAAACAAACTAAAACACTGTTTTTAGTTATTTTAAACATGATGGAATTTAGCCTCAATTTTCCTGTGTTCTAAACTAGACAATTATGGCAAACACAGAAGTTTAATATTCATTTCATTTTTTGTTATCCCCCATCTGCCTTTGTCTTTGCTCATTGCTAAGAAAGAAGTAAAGAAAAACAAGCTAATTCATTAAATCAGATGTGAAAAAAACCCACAAAATACAACAAATTAATTAATAAAATGAAGTGATACTATTTCTGAACTATTAATTTTGACTTTGAAGCACATTCTCCAATCAGAGTTTATGCCAATGGGAGTGTTCACATCAAGGAATAGTGGCCTGGGAACAATAAAATGCTTTTTGCAAAAAAAGTTCTAACTTTGAATACAGAATGGCCTTGGGTCTGTTTTTGGTATAATTTGTTTTCTTCTTTGGATGTCAAACACTTCCAATGAATCACTGTCACAACAGTGAATGTTCATAAAAGACAACTTTCTATCTACAGCTTCTAGGTGGAGAAAAATTTTTCCTCAGTGGAAATTAGAAATTTATTTCTTGCCAGAAAAGGAGCAAAACTAAAATTTCAAGTTTCTCGTGTTCTTTTTTCTCAAGGAAAACTATTTTTCCCAAACTAATTATAATAGAAACATGTATTACAAAGCTAAGAGTACTTTAGATAATTGGTTATATGGTAAAGATTTATCAACATGATAGTCTTTTCCAAAAAAGATCAATTAATATAGGTAAAATCTGAAACTAGCAAAGACATTTCCCAATTTTCTGTTTTTTTGTTTGTTTGTTTGTTTGTTTTTATTTCTGTTTTTTGTTTTTGTTTTCTGTAACAGGGATGGACAAACTACAGTCTGGGGGCCAAATCTGGCCTGCTGCCTGTTTTTGTAAATAAAGTTTTGTTGAAACACAGCGATCTCTCTTCACTTATTTACTAAGGTTGCTTTCTTACTATGACCATAGCAGAAGTAAAAAGTGTCAGTAAAAACCCTACGGCCTACAAAGTCTAAAATATTTACTATGCCATCTGGCCCTGTAGAGAAAAAGTTTTCCAATACCTGTTCTAGAAAAGAAATCTCACACTTCATCTTTGATTACGTGAATCATAAGTGGGTTAAGTACTTTGACGGACTCACTCTATTTGTACTTCTTTATTCAGTATCAGTATCTAAACACAAATACACCTTTAATAAAATAAAAACTGTCTACATGTAAACATCACCTAGTGTGTGCCTATTAATGTAGTAAAATGGGTGTTTTTTTAAGCTAATAAATTTGTGGCAATTTCTTATGCACCGGTAAAAAACTAATACAGTAGGAATTCCTATTTGTTGGTAAAGAGATTGTCATTTTCCCAATATGTCACAAGCTAGGAAGTGGCAGATTCCATGCTACAAATGCCTCTGACTAGACCTATCCTACTGTAAACTTTTGGGATTTTTTTTTTCTTCTTAACGTTTCTTAAGCAAATGTATTTCTAGGTAGTTTTCTACCCTATATTGTGAATCTAAATTTCCAACAGGTTTTTTGTATTTTTCACCCATTAGACAAGATCTCTGAGACAAATTAAAGTGTAAATCATATCAAGGAGAAGGAAATGTTAGAATATTTTAACATTTTTATTTTAAAGATGATAAAATGTCATCATATTTTATGTTAGAAGAAACAAGCATCATTTTAGAAACATTGCCGGTGGTCTGCCTTACTCTAAGATCATTTTCTTGGAGACTGTGGTTGCCAGCATCACCACTGTAGAGCAAGACATGCTATGGACAAAGCAAGCTGATGTGCTTATCATTTAGGACATCAGAAAGCAGAGAAATGTAAACCTGTATTATTGTAAATTTTAAATTATAGGAAGAGCAAAACAAAAGAATCAAAAATTTAGAATATGATCATATAATGGCCAGAAAAATTTGTAATTCTGAGGTTTTTTTTCTTTACAGAATTCATTAATATTAACAATAAAGTCAAGGTAAGATACATTATGAAGGTAAAATTAATTCTAGAGGTTGCAAGATTTTTATTGCACTTAAGAAAAATATAAATGTTATATTTAGCCTACAGGTAATGGAGCTAGAAAATGGAACTGCTCAAGAGCTAATGAAGCTAGGAAAATTATATATTTAAGATATGTCACCATATGGCTATCTAGTTAAAACTACTTTGTTCTTTTTTTTAATTTTTTAAATTTAAGTTCTAGAATACATGTGCACAATGTGCAGGCTTGTCACATATGTATACATGTGCCATGTAGGTTTGCTGCACCCATTAACTCGTCATTGACATTAGGTATTTCTCCTAATGCTATCCCTCTCTCATTCCCCCACCCCACGACAGGCCTCAGTGTGTGATGTTCCCCTTCCTGTGTCCAAGTGTTCTCATTGTTCAATTCCCACCTATGAGTGAGAACATGCGGTGTTTGGTTTTCTGTCCTTATGATAGTTTGCTCAGAATGATGGTTTCCAACTTCATCCATATCCCTACAAAGGACATGAGCTCATCCTTTTTATGACTGCATAGTATTCCATGGTGTATATGTGCCACATTTTTTTAAATCCAGTCTATCATTGATGGACATTTGGGTTGGTTCCAAGTCTTCCCTATTGTGAATAGTGCTGCAATAAACATACATGTGCATGTGTCTTTATAGTAGCATGGTTTATAATCCTTTGGGTATATACCCAGGAATGGGATGGCTGGGTCAAATGGTATTTCTATTTCTAGATCTTTGAAGAATCGCCACACTGTCTTCCACAATGGTGGAACTAGTTTACAGTCCCACCAACAGTGTAAAAGTGTTCCTATTTCTCCACATCCTCTCCAGCACCTGTTGTTTCCTGACTTTTTAATGATTACCATTCTAACTGGTGTGAGATGGTATCTCATTGTGGTTTTGATTTGCATTTCTCTGATGACCAGTGATGATGAGCATTTTTTCTTGTGTCTGTTGGCTGCATAAAAGTCTTACTTTGAAAAGTGTCTATTCATATCCTTTGCCCACTTTTTGATGGGGTTGTTTGTTTTTTTCTCATAAATTTGATTGAGTTCTTTGTAGATTCTGAATATTAGCCCTTTGTCGATGGGTAGATTGCAAAAATTTTCTCCCATTCTGTAGGTTGCCTGTTCACTCTGATGGTAGTTTCTTTTGCTGTGCAGAAGCTCTTTAGTTTAATCAGATCCCATTTGTCAATTTTGGCTTTTGTTGCCATTGCTTTTGGTGTTTTAGTCACAAAGTGCTTGCGCATGCCTATGTCCTGAATGGTATTGCCTAGGTTTTCTTCTAGGATTTTTATGGTTTTAGATCTAATATTTAAGTCTTTAATCCATCTTGAATAAATTTTTATATAAGGTGTAAAGAAGGGATCCAGTTTCAGCTTTCTACATATGGTTAGCCAGTTTTTCCAGTATCATTTATTAAACAGGGAATCCTTTCCCCATTTCTTCCTTTTGTCAGGTTTGTCAAAGATCAGATGGTTGTAGATGTGTGGTGTTATTTCTGAGGACTCTGTTCTGTTCCATTGGTCTATATCTCTGTTTCGGTACCAGTACCATGCTGTTTTGGTTACTGTATCCATGTAGTATAGTTTGAAGTCAGGTAGCATGATGCCTCCAGCTTTGTTCTTTTTGCTTAGGATTGTCTTGGCAAGGTGGGCTCTTTTTTGTTTCCATATGAATTTTTAAGTAGTTTTTTCCAATTCTGTGAAGAAAGTCATTGGTAGCTTGATAGGCATGGCATTGAATCTATAAATTACCTTGGGCAGTATGACCATTTTCACGATATTGATTCTTCCTATCCATGAGCATGGTATGTTCTTCCATTTGTTTGTGTCCTCTTTTATTTCATTGAGCAGTGGTTTGTAGTTCTCCTTGAAGAGGTCCTTCACATCCCCTGTAAGTTGGATTCGTAGGCATTTTATTCTCCTTGTAGCAATTGTGAATGTGAGTTCACCCACGATTTGGCTCTCTGTTGGTCTGTTATTGTTGTGTAAGAATGCTTGTGATTTTTGCACATTGATTTTGCATCCTGAGACTTTGCTGAAGTTGCTTATCAGCTTAAGGAGATTTGGGCCTGAGACGATGAGGTTTTCTAAATATACAATCATGTCATCTGCAGAAAGGGACAATTTGACTTTTTCTTTTCCTAATTGAATACCTTTATTTCTTTTTCTTGCCTGACTGCCCTGGCCAGAACTTCCAACACTATGTTGAATAGGAGTGGTGAGAGGGGGCATCCTTGTCTTGTGCCAGTTTTCAAAGGGAATGCATCAAGTTTTGCCCATTCTGTATAATACTGGCTGTGGGTTTGTCATAAATAGCTCTTATTATTTTGAGATATGTTTCATCAATACCTAGTTTATTGAGAGTTTTTAGCATGAAGAGCTGTTGAATGTTGTCAAAGGCCTTTTCTGCATCTATTGAGATAATCATGTGGTTTTTGCCTTTCGTTCTGTTTATGTGATGGATTACGTTTATTGATTTGTGTATGTTGAACCAGCCTTGCATCCCAGGGATGAAGCCAACTTGATCGTGGTAAATAAGCTTTTTGATGTGCTGCTCAATTTGGTTTGCTAGTATTTTATTGAGGATTTTCACATTGATGTTCATCAGGGATATTGGTCTAAAATTCTCTTTTTTGTTGTGTCTCTGCCAGACTTTGGTATCAGGATGATGCTGGCCTCATAAAATGAATTAGGGAGTATTCCCTCTTTCTCTATTGATTGGAATAGTTTCAGAAGGAATCGTACCAGCTCCTCTTTGTACCTCTGGTAGAATTTGGCTGTTAATTCATCTGGTCCTGGACTTTTTTAGATTGGTAGGCTAATAATTACTGCCTCAATTTCAGAGCCTGTTGTTGGTCTATTCAGTGATTCAACTACTTCCTGGTTTAGTCTAGGGAGGGTGTATATCTCCAGGAATTTATCCTTTTCTTTTAGATTTTCTAGTTTTTTTTTGTGTAGAGGTGTTTATAGTATTCTCGGATGGTAGTTTGTATTTCTGTGGGATCAGTGGTGATATCCCCTTTATCATTTTTTATTGCATCTATTTGATTCTTCTCTCTTTTCTTCTTTATTAGTCTTGCTAGTGGTCTATCAATTTTGTTGATCTTTTCAAAAACCAGCTCCTGGATTCATTGATTTTTTGGAGAGTTTTTTGTATCTCTTTCTCCTTCAGTTCTGCTCTGATCTTAGTTATTTCTTGTCTTCTGCTAGCTTTGGAATATTTTTGCTCTTGCATCTCTAGTTCTTTTAATTGTGATGTTAGTGTGTCCGTTTTAGAACTTTCTCACTTTCTTCTGTTGGCATTTAGTGCTATTAATTTCCCTCTAAACACTGCTTTAGCTGTGTCCCAGAGATTTTGGTATGTTGTGTCTTTGTTCTCATTGGTTTCAAATAACTTATTTATTTTTGCCTTAATTTCATTATTTCCCCAGTGTCATTCAGGAGCAAGTTGTTCAGTTTCCACGTAGTTGTGTGGTTTTGAGTGAGTTTCTTAATCCTGAGTTCTAATTTGATTTCACTACGGTCTGAGAGACAGTTTGTTGTGATTTCTGTTGTTTTACATTTGCTGAGGAGTGCTTTACTTTCAACTATGTGGTCAATTTTGAAATAAGTGCTATGTGGTACTGAGAAGAATGTATATTCTGTTGATTTGGGGTGCAGAGTTCTGTAGATGTCTATTAGGTCTGCTTGGTGCAGAGCTTAGTTGAAGTCCTGGATATCCTTTTTAACCTTCTGTCTCATTGATCTAATATTGACAGTGGGTTGTTAAAGTCTCCCATTATTATTTTATGGGAGTCTGTGTCTTTTTAGGTCTCTCAGAACTTACTTTATGAATGTGGGTGCTCCTGTATTGGGTTTATATATATTTAGGCTAGTTAGCTCTTCCTGTTGAATTGATCCCTTTACCATTTTGGAATGGCCTTCTTTGTCTCTTTTGATCTTTGTTGGTTTAAAGTCTGTTTTATCAGAGACTAGCATTGAAATCCCTGCCTTTTTTTGTTTTCCATTTTCTTGGTAGATCTTCTTCCATCCCTTTATTTTGAGCCTATGTGTGCCTCTGCACATGAGATGAGTTTCCTGAATACAGCAAACTAATGGGTCTTGACTCTTTATCCAATTTGCCAGTCTGTGTCTTTTAATTGGGGCATTTAGCCCATTTACATTTAAGGTTAATATTGTTATGTGTGAACTTGATCCTGTCATTATGGTGTTAGCTGGTTATTTTGCCCATTAGTTGATGCAATTTCTTCCTAGCATCAACGGTCTTTTCCATTTGGCATGTTTTTGCAGTGGCTGGTATCGGTTGTTACTTTCCATGTTTAGTGCTTTCTTCAGGAGCTCTTGTAAGGCAGGCCTGTTGTTGACAAAATCTCTCAGCATTTGCTTGTCTGTAAAGGATTTTATTTCTCCTTCACTTATGAAGCTTAGTTTGACTGGATATGAAATTCTGGGTTGAAATTCTTTTCCTTAAGAATGTTGAATATTGGCCCCCACTCTCTTCTGGCTTATAGGGTTTCTGCCAAGAGATCCGCTGTTAGTCTGATGGGCTTCCCTTTGTGAGTAACCCAGACTTTCTCTCTGGCTGCCCTTAACATTTTTTCCTTTATTTCAACCTTGGTGAATCTGACAGTTATGTGTCTTGGGGTTGCTCTTCTCAAGGAGTATCTTTGTCATGTTCTCTGTATTTCCTGAATTTGAATGTTGGCCTGCCTTGCTAGGTTGGGGAAATTCTCCTGGATAATATCCTGAAGATGTTTTCCAGCTTGGTTCCATTCTCCCCATCTCTTTCTGGTACACCAGTCAGGTATAGATTTGGTCTTTTCACATAGTCCCATATTTCTTGGAGGTTTTGTTTATTTCTTTTTACTCTTTTTTCTCTAAACTTCTCTTCCAGCTTCATTTCATTCATTTGATCTTCATTCACTAATACCCTTTCTTCCACTTGATTGAATCAGCTACTGAAGCTTGTGCATGTGTCACAAAGTTCTCGTGCCATTCTTTTCAGCTCCATCAGGTCCTTTAAGGTGTTCTCTATGCTGTTTATTCTAGTTAGCCATTTGTCTAATCTTTTTTAAAGGTTTTTAGCTTCCTTGTGATGGGTTTGAATATCCTCCTTTAGCTTGGAGAAGTTTGTTATTACCGACTTTCTGAAGCCTACTTCTGTAAAATTGTCAAAGACAAACGCTCTGTTCTGTTGGAGAGGAGCTGCGATCCTTTGGAGGAGAAGGGGCCCTCTGGTTTTTATAATTTTCAGCTTTTTTTGCTCTAGTTGCTCTCCATCTTTGTTGTTTTAGCTACCTTTGGTCTTTGATGATGGTGACCTAGAGATGGAGTGTTGGTGTGGATGTACTTTTTGTTGATGTTGATGCTATTCCTTTCTGTTTGTTAGTTTTCCTTCTAACAGGTCCCTCAGCTGCAGTTCTGTTGGAGTTTGCTAGAAGTCCACTCCAGACTTTGTTTGCCTGGGTATCCCCAGCAGAGGCTGCAGAACAGCAAATATTGCAGAACAGCAAATATTGCTGCCTGATTCTTCCTCTGGAAGCTTTGTCTCAGAGGGGCACCTGGCTGTATGAGGTGTCAGTTGGCCTCTACTGAGAGGTGTCTCCAAGTTAGGCTACACAGGGGTCAGGGACCCACTTGATGGGGCAGTCTGTCAGTTCTCAGAGCTCAAACATCATGCTGGGAGAACCACTGCTCTTTTCAGAACTGTCAGACAGGGACAGTTAAGTCTGCAGAAGTTTCTGTTGCCTTTTGTTCAGCTATGCCCTGCCCCCAGAGGTAGAGTCTACAGAGGCAGGCGGGCCTCGTCGAGCTGTAGCAGGCTCCACCCAGGAAACAAAGCTTCCCTGCCACTTTGTTTACCTACTCAAGCCTCAGCAATGGCGGATGCCCCTCCCCCAGCCAGGCTTGCCCCCTTGCAGTTTGATCTTGGACTATTAGCTAGCAAGGCTACATGGGCATGGGATCCTCCAAACCAGGCACCAGATATAATCTCCTGGTGTGCTGTTTGCTAAGACTGTTGGAAAAGTGCACTGTTTAGGTGGCAGTGTCCCAATTTTCCTTGTATAGTCTGTGATGGCTTCCCTTGCCTAGGAAAGGGAATTCCCTGACGTTTTGCACTTCCCAGGTGAGGCGATGCCCCGCCTTGCTTTGGCTCGCCCTCTGTGGGCTGCACCCACTTTCTGACCAGTCCCAATGAGACGAACCAGGTACCTCACTTGGAAATGCAGAAATCACCCATCATCTGCATCAATCATGCTGGGAGCTGTAGAACAGAGCTGCTCCTATTCAGCCATCTTGGAACGGACCCCAAAACTGCTTTGTTCTTAACCAGAGGAGTGTGCAAAGAAGCTAGAAATTCTATCCTGGCATCAAATGGTTACTTGCAGGCTCATCAAAAGTTGGGTAGAACTTTCTGGAGAGTCTTCTTCCTCAATGCACTACATACACCTGTGTTTACAGAGACATTCAAAAGTTGTTTTTCTTCTGATGGTGTATCAAAAGCATAACATTGATGTTGTTCATATATTTGTATTGGGAATTTTATCCAAAATTTCCTAAGCCTGAAAAATTGTTATCCAACTAATCTTAGTGTGTTCAATATTTAAATGTTAATTCAAAATCTAAAATAAATTATAAGAATTTGTAATTAGAGCCAAATGTTGACAATACATCAAAAAACTAAAATCAAATTTCTACCAAGAACTAGTTCTTTAAAGAATTATTATGCTTCCTAATTATACTTTTTTGGGAGAGATAAGTGTGATTGACTTTAGAGTTTTCACTGAGCAATGTTTTACTGAAATTGACACAAGCACAAACTAAAAACTCAGATGCGACAATTTGCTTTGTTTTATTCTGATGTAATTAATAAGTTCTATTTTTATAATAACAAACTTAGCCCTGGATTATGGGATTGTGTAAGATAATAAAAACATTGAATTTTGAAAGAATAATATTATCGAATATTTCATACATTTTAACTTTATTTTTCAAGATACAACTAACATCTTCATCTTGACAGCTTTTTAAAACTGGCATTCAATATTTACAAAGATTAACCAATGAATGACATAAAATATTATTTTTATTATCTTGGAAGAGGTTCTTTATATAATATATACAGTGTAGAGATTTTTTAAGAATAATTTTACCTCCTATTCATTGTAGCTATTGATCAGTAGTTGCAAAACTATTATGGAGTCAAGATTAGAGGATATAAGGCTATACAAGAAACTTTAAAAGTTTAGACAAAGACTTGTACTTTACAGGTATATGCATTTAATTATTGAAAGTAACAATTATGTGAATAAGGTGAAGTGGATTAATCATTGTTTCTAAAGTCAGAGTCCTAAATTAACCACAATTCTAATTTGTCTCCCTAAGGCACTCCTGAACACTATCTTAAAATGAATAAAAACATATGCAATGCAATGTAACATGACTGAAAGTATAAGAGTTTCATTTAGTTTATTTTTAGTTATTATATGCATTGTAATCAATTTTTCAAAACTTGGAAGTACCATCTAACTCTCTTATTTCTGCTAGAAGGAGAAAATAGCAGAGCTAAAAAGATATGGGCTTTAGAATTTAAAATACCCAAATTTGATTTCTGTCTCTGTTTCATCCTTGAGTAAATTACATAATCTCTACCTGGATTACTCGTATCCAAACTGGTATTAACTGTACTCAACCTGGAGCAATGTTGGGAGGATTATTGATGGTACAACTTCTGAGCAGAGCACCCAGAACATAGGAGCTCCTCCAAATGTGTATGCTGTGATTATTATTCCTGTTGGCATCATCTTCATTGATGATGAAATTTGTTATTTTCTCACAGACCAAGAGAGGTCAGTCTTTAGACTGTAACTTTTCCTTCCTCTGATATAACATAAAAGTCCACCCTGACCTTAATCATCAAAAAAAGTTACTAGTTGGGTACAGTTTGAAACATTATTCATTGAACTCTTTGGTTCAATCCCGATGGTATTTTGAAACCTGTAGTCATTATTATATTAATTAAATTCTGCATTAAAATATTAGGTAACTTTGTAATTATATATGTTTAGGGGTATCTTAAAAAGAAAAAAAAAACATTGAAATTGAAATTGATTATTCTCTGTTTGATTCTCTTTTCCTTTATAATAAAGACTAGAAAGAAATGTTAAGGCATAGGATAAGAGGATTGTAGAGAGTAACACTACAATCTGGAAAAAAAAAGTAATGTACTATACATAAAACAGAATGTAATGAAAAGGAATACTGTATAAAACAGAATGTTAAAGACTACTAGATATACAGCAGTAAACAAAAGTTAAAAACCCTGCCCTCATGGGGCTAGTATTCTGGCACATACAGCAAATTCTGCTTAGAACTCCTAATTTTTTTTTCAATGGAGGAATCTTATTAGGTATTTAGAATTATTGACTGTGAACTTGGTCATTTTTTCAGTGAAAAATCTCATTACTCAAGATACCTAATATGATACTTTATTCAAATATGAGAAAAATTCTGAAATTCTGAAAGAGTGAACAGTCATTCTTTGAGGAGGAAGAAAAAATAAAAGATATTTGTAAAAAATAACTGCTTATGACAAGACATTATTTATTACAAGGATTAAATTGGCCACTTTTGAAGATTTTCCATCCACTAAGCGGCATTTTTATTGAGTTTCTAGTCTTCTACTTTAAAACTATTCTTTCAAAATTTTGAAGTCTTTCCTTTATGTCTCTCCTAGCACAAACACCTTTACACATATATGGATATGAAAACAGACATACCTTAGAGATACTGCAGGTTCTATTCCAGACCACCACAATATCTCAGTAAAGTAAGTAATATGTTTTTTGGTTTCTTGATGCATATAAAATTATGTTTACACTATACCCTAGTCTATTAAGTGTATGATGACATTATATGTAAAAAGTGTAACTACTTCAAATATTATTTATTACCAGAAAATGAGAACAATCACCTGAGTCTTCAGCAAGTAGTAATCTTTTTGTGTGTAGAGGGTCTTGCCTCCATGTTGATGGCATCTGACTGATCAGATTAGTGGTTGCTGAAAGCTGGGGAGATTGTGGCAATTTCTGAATAAAAGACAACAATGAAATTTACAACATCCATTGATGCTTTCTTCTATAAAAATTTTCTTGTAGCATGTGATGCTGTTTGATTATATTTTATCCACAGTAGAAAATTTCTTTTCAAAACTGGAGTCCATCCTCTCAAATCCTGCTACCGCTTTAGCAACTAAGTTTATGTAATTTTCTAAATCATTTCTTGTCGTTTCAACAGTGTTCACAGCCTCTTCACCAGGAGTAGATTCCATCTCAAGAAATCCATAGATTAGCAAGTTTCTTTGCAACTCCTCATACCTTAAAGTTTTGTCATGAAATGAAACCAATTCAATTACATCTTCAGGCTCCACTTCTAATTCTTGTACTCTTGCTGTTTCTGGTACATTTGCAGTTACTTCCTCCACTGAAGTTTTGAAACACTCAGTGATCCCATGAATCATGAATGTTCTCGATGGCATTTGGATGGTGAAGTCTTTCCAGAAGGTTTTCAATTTACTTTGCACAGATCCAGGAAAGGAATTACTCTCTATGGAAGTTAGAAAGTCATACAAAGTGCATTTCTTTCTTTTTCAGAAATGGTCTCACTCTGTTGCCCCATCTAAAGTGCAGTGGTGAAATCATAACTCACTGTAGCCTCAAATGTCTGGCCTCAAGCAATCCTCCTGTTCCAGCCTCCCAAAGTCCTGGGATAATAGGCATGAGCCACCACACTTAGCACAAAATGTATTTCTAAAATAAAAGAATTTGAAAGATGGCTAGGCGTGGTGACCCGTGCCTATAAACCCAGCACTTTGAGAGGCCAAGGTGGGTGGATCACGAGGTCAGGAGGTTGAGACCATCCTGGCTAACACGATGAAACCTGGTCTCTACTAAAAATACAAAAAATTAGCTAAGTGCGGTGGCGGGTGCCTGTAGTCCCAACTACTCAGGAGGCTGAGGCAAGAGAATGACATGAACCTGGGAGGTGGAGCTTGCAGTGAGCCGAGATCGCACTACTCCACTCCAGCCTGTGCAACAGAGTGAGACTACGTCTCAACAACAACAACAACAACAACAACAAAAAGAATTTGAAAGCTGAAATGACTCCTCGATTTATGGGCTGAAAAACAGATGTTTGGTTAGCAGGCATGAAAACAACATAATCTTGTGCACTTCCATCAGAGCCCTCGGGTGACCAGGTGTATTGTCATTGAACAATAATATTTGGAAAAGAATTTTCTTTTTCTTTTTTTCAAGCTGTAGGTCCTGACAGAAGGCTTAAAATACTCAGTAAACCATCTTATAAACAGATGTGTTCTCATTCAGGCTTTACTGTTCCATTTATAGAACAGAGGCAAGTAGAGTTAGCATACTTCTTAAGGGTGATAGAATTTTCAGAATGGCAAATGAGCATCACCTTCAACTTAAAGCCACTAGCTACATTACAGGCTAAGAGTCAGCCTGTCCTTTGAAGCTTTGAAGCCCCATACTGACTTATTGTCTCTAACTATGATAGTCCTAGATGGCATCTTCCTCAATAGAAGGCTTTTTTGTCTCATTGAAAATCTATTGTTTAGTGTAGTCACATTAATCGGTCATCTTAGCTTGATCTTCTGGAGAACTTGCTGCAGCTTCTATGTCAGCACTTGCCGCTGCACCTTGCACTTTTATGTATGAAGATGGCTTCTTTCCTTAAACCTCATGAACCAGCTTCTGCTAGCTTCAAACTTTCCTTCTGTAGCTTCCTTACCTGTCTAGGCTTTCATAGGATTGAGAAAAATTAGGGCCTTGCTCTGGATTAGACCTGGGCTTAAGAGAATGTTGTGGCTTGTTTGATCTATCAGGGCCACTCAAACATTCTCCACAGCAGCAATAAGCCTGTTTCACTTTCTTAGCATTGGTGTGTTCTCGGGACAGCATTTTTGATTTCCTTCAAGAGCTTTCTTCTCACAACTAGGCTGTTCAGCATAAGAGGCCTAGCTTTTGGCTTATCTTAGCTTTCAATATGCTCACTTCTTCACTAAGATTAATCATTTCTAGCATTTGTTTTAAAGTGAAAGAAGTACAACTATTCATTTTACTTTAACATGTAGAGGCTATTGTAGGGTTATTAATTGGATCAATTTTAATATTATGTTTTGGGAAATGGAGATGTCCGAGAAAAGGGAGACAGATGGGGAAGAGCTTGGTGAAGCAGTCAGAACACACACAACATTTATCGATTATGTTTGTTGTCTTATATGGGCTCAATTTTGGTGCTCACAAATAATGACAATAGTTTAACATCAAAGATTACTGATCACAGATCACCAAAACACATATAATAATAAAAAAGTTTGAAATATTGCAAGAATTACCAGAATATGACACAGACACACCAAGTGAGCACACGCTGTTGGAAAAATTGCACCAAAAAATGCTTGAAGGACAGTTGCCACAAAACTTCAATTCATAAAGAGCACAAAATCTCCAAAGTGGAATAAAACAAATAGAAATAAAACAAGATATGCCTGTATATATAAACATATACATGCGTTATATATTATAAATACATTTAGAATGCTGCATTTCATGTATATTCTGTATATTCTTAGATACTTTTAGTTATTCCTTATTTCTTATTGGTTTCATATAATTACTGAAGATGCTAAATAATATGAGATTTACCCCTAATCTTTTTTTGTCTCTCTTTAGGACATCCTTCCACCTGAGTTTGTTACACTGCTGTTTATCATGCTTTTTATTTATACTTACCTTTCCAATTTTTAAATTCTTTTGAAAGCTTCTATAGCTAAGTAATATAATCTCCTTTGGCTAAGCTTCATGTCCAAAAGTTATACATACGTTACAATACAAAAGTAACACCATAAAAGTTTTAAAACTACATATTCCCCAAAATAAATAAAAAGTATACCAAAACAATGATCTGGAAACAAGTGCTGTTGACCTTATGATATACAGATGTCTAATGTTTTTTCTGTTATTATAAAACACATATGTATATTTACAAATGGGCATATATATATATACTTCTTTTTTGAGGCAGACTTACCCTCTTGTTGCCCAGGCTGGGGTGCAGTGGTGCAGTCTCCACTCACTGCAACCTTTGCCTCCCAGATTCAAGCAATTCTCCTGCCTTAACCTCCCAAGTAGCTGGAATTCAGGCATGCACCCCATGCCTGACTAATTTTGTATTTTTTTAGTAGAGACAGGTTTCACCATGTTGATCAGAATGGTCTCAAACTCCTGACCTCAAGTGATTCACCTGCCTCGGCTTCCCAAAGTGCTGGGATTACAGGTGTGAGCCACTGTTCATGGCTGGGATTATATTTTTAAAATTTATTATGTTTTAAAATGTAAAAATGTACAATATAGATATGTTTCCTTAGTGCAATTGGTAATGGCTGCATGGTATTCCACTGTATAGATGTTCAATGACTAGCTTAATTAGTTTTCATTTTGGGACATTTGAGTTGTTTACAATTTTTTGATAATACAAACAATGCTGGAAAAATAACATTATAACTCTATCTTTGAACAAAGCATTGGTGCAGGATTTGTTGCTTCTTAGCTCAGCTAATATCCCGGTTCTTGTCTCATGACCAGGAAAAATTAGGCACGTGGACACATTGAAAGGTGAGGAGAGCAGAATTTATTAAAAGAAAGCGCTCATAAAAAAAAAAAAAAGGGGGGGGGATTCTGCCAATAGCCTCCCACCTCGCAGATTGAATACTAAGCCACCACACATGAGCTGACAAGGCCAGGCTCCTCTGCAGAAGGCGCAAATTCCTGATGGCTCCACCCCATTCTCCCAGTGTGCATGCCAGGCCCCAGTCTGTTGCAAGCATCTCCAAATAAGACCCTGGGCAGGTTCCCTCATCTGTATTAAAACATCTGATGTAAACCCTTGTGGGGCAGGTTGGAGATTCTCCAGGGACCCTCCTACATCTGCCTCTTTCGTCTATTAGCATGATTATTTATTTAAGATAATTTCTAAGCAATGAACTTATTTAGTCAAGATTATATATATTTTGTAGGACCCCGTATAAATTGCTTGGAAGTTTATACCAATTTAAAGTCCCACCTAAATATCTAACATGTAATTAGTGTGAACCTTAATTAATATTAACTAGTTTGTTTTTATTATTTTAATATTTATTAAGCCAAAGATGAGGAATTATAACTGCTTTTTAACTGTGTTCCCTTGATATTTAGTCAGTTTAAACTTTCCCCCTACTTATTTCAGTCATTTTAATTGCTTTTATGTAATGTTTCTTTTATCTCCTTTGCTTTTTTCCTTTTGGGACATTCATATCAGTTTCTTGGTTTGCAAAATCTCTTTAAAGTATAAAGAAATTAACATATTATCTGTCACATATTTTATACATACTTTAAAAATGTGTATAATATACTTAAATATATAAATAAAACATATAATTTAAAAACTTATAATTTCTGCATTTCATGTTACCAGCTTTCTTGTAAGAAGCCAATATAAAACATATTATCTTATAAAAATGCCTGGCAGAATATTGTCAATCAGCAGTTTGTTGAACACACAGATGCAGAACCCACCAATTGATATGGAGGGTCAACTATATTTACCTATGTGCCCCATCCTATGTGAAAGTAAAAGAATTTTAGATTAACTATATTTATACCACAATTATAAACAAATCAACTAAGCACTTCCTTTGTGATTATTTTTATAATCAGAGCAGATACCACTAAATATATACTCTTAGAGTAGTCTGTCCAAAAGTCACTTGAATTCATCATTTTTCTTGTGTGTGTTATATCTTTCAAATAGAGTTAGGTTTGCTTTTGTTCAGATGTAATTTGGGGTTGACAATTTTATCTTTCATGATTTTGTTTTATTTTTGAATATATGAAATATTAACGTGATTCAAAAGTCACTGTATATAAAAAATTATACAGTAGAATCCCCTTATCCTTGGGAAACACATTCTAAGACCCCCAGTGGATGCGTACAACTGTGGATAGTACTAAATGTGATTGTCATCAATCAGAACACATTCCTGTTCATGTTCTACACACAAATGTAATACCTTTTCCATCTTAACTAAGCATTTATCATGCTTTTGCAGTTTGAGGTGTGACAGAAAAACAGCACATGATTTTTTTTTCCTTCTTCACAAATGTACAGATAAAAGACTTATTCTTACTCTAAATCTTGGCAACATTCCCATAAGATTTCTATTTTCTCATTAATTTGAGTACTTTTACCTTTCAACTTAAAAAAGAAGGACTTTACAGGTTCTCTTTGGCATGTCTGAATTGCCAGCATCACTACTGATGCACTTTGGGGCCACTATTAAGTAAAATAATGGTTTACTTGAACACAAGCAATGCCATGAGAAAGTAGGTCTGATAACTGCAAGGGCTACCAAGTGACTAAAAGGTGGGTAGTGTCAGCAGTGTGGATCTGCTGTACAAAGGGAATGATACATGTCCTTGGCAGGATGGGCAGGCCAGTGCAAATTTCATCACATCACTCAGAATGGAATGCAAGTTGAAACTTATGAATTGCTTATTTCAGGAATGTGGTTGACTGGAGATAACTGAAACTGCAGAAAGCAAAACTGCAGGTAAGGAGTGAATACTGCCCACCCTTACCACTCCTATTCAGCATAGTACTGGGAATTCTGGACAGAGCAATTAGGCAAGACAAAGAAACAAAAGGCACCGAAATAGGAAAAGAAGTCAAACTCTCTTCACTGATGATATGATTCTATACCTAGAAAACCAGAAAGATTTTGCCAAAAGACTCCTGCAACTGATCAATGACTTCAGTAAACTTTCAGCGTACAAAATCAATGAACAAAAAGCAGTATAATTTCTATGCACCAATCACATTCAAGCTAAGAACCAATTCAAAAACAAAATCCCATTTCCAATAGCCAAAAAATAAAATACCTAGGAATACTTTTACCCAAGGAGATGAAAAATATCTACAAGGGGAACTAGAAAACGGCACTAAAGAAATTGTACATGGCAAAAAATGTGCTCAGCAAATTCTCACTCTCAACTCCATCCCATTAACTCAATTTTTTCCCACTCACTTGGGGTAATGATTTTTATTATCCGGATTTATTTTTCCGAAGTTTCTTGTCGCAAAAATAGCAAGCAGATATATTGCTTTCTTATTTATTTCAAAATTGTGGATTATGAAGTATGATTTGAACCTTATTTTTTTTCACCAAACAATAAATCTTGGAAACCAATCCATGTTAAGTTTGTAGAGATTCTGTGTGCTTGTTTATTTCTTTATGCTTCCATGGAAATTCATGTTTCCAATAATTTATTATGGCAAATAATGTCTAAGTAAATAAAATTGTTCATATGCTATTTTATATTTGGGAAGTTGTATCTTTAGGACCAATACTTAGTTGTATCTTTAGTTAAACCCTGGAGGCGGGATTGTACCATTTGGCACATTTGCTAGCAGTGTATGAGAGTGTCTGTTTCCTCACTGCTTTGCCAACAGAATATGGTATCAGGCTTTTGAAGTCTTACAAATTTCATAGGTGAAAACTGGTACCTTGGGGTAGTTTTCATTTGCATTTCTGTTAAGAGTGAAATGGAACATCTTTTAATGTACTTAGAAATATTTGGTGTATATGTTGACAAATATCTGCATATTTTTCTTTTTAATCCATTGAGATTTGGTCTTTTTTCTTCAATTTTTAAGAATTCTTTCAACAGTATCTCTTTCTCTGTGATATATGTTGCAAATACTTTTTTCCAGTTTTTCATTTTCTTTTGACTTCATTTATGATGTTTTTCATACAGTGGTTTTTTTCTTAACAGAGTTGACTTTATCACTAATTTCTTTTATTGCATATGGATTTTGAATCATATTTAGAAAGCTTTACCCCAAATCAACTAAAAAGTATGTTTTCTTCTAATAATTAGAATAATAGTGCTTTTTTGAAAGTGAAGAAGGTAATATTAATAATATTACTGGTATTTCACATGCAACCCAGGACTCAGGAGAAAAGGGACCTATAAACACCTGTTTACAGCTATTATCTCATGTAAACCATAGAGCTAGCATCTACATCATTTTTCTTAATTAACTTCAGGTTAAATCTATAGCTATTTTGTTTTCTCAATCCAAAATATTTTATCATCTCATTATCAGTGGCAGTGTTACACTATTAGGCAAAAGAATGCTTTATTTTCAGATATTGTCATATTCTTGCACAGATGTATATTATTCTAATTTGCCCCTCAAAGCTTCAGTGATTAAAGAGAGAATAAAGTACAGTATGCATCTATTTATTCTGCCTGAAAATTGAGCTCCAGATTGTTATTTTTATTTAATCACTAATAATTAATACTCTGTAAACGAAATGATTAATCATATTTAATTATTCTAAATGACAGAACCAGAATAACCTATAATTGTCATCAGTTAAAAAAATCAAAGTAAATGCAACCATCTGTATTAGAGCCAAATTAATTTCAATGAGGAGAAATAAATTAATTCCTGAGAGTTTAAGATGTTCTGATGCTTTACCTATGTTATTTCAATTAATCTTTGAGAGGGTTCAATATACTCCATATTACTATCCTCACTTAATAAGGCCAGAAATTGAAGCCCAGACATTAACTAACATGTCCAAGGGAGAAACTTAGAAATGATATGAGTCAGGATTATGGACACGGGACTGCACAACTCCAAACACTTTGCTTTTCTACAATACTTTGTGACCTAAAATAAAAAACAAGTTGCTAATTTTTCTAGGAATTTATTAGAAAACATTGTAGTGTTTTCACTTACTTGACTGTCATTATGTTAGCAATGTAGCTGTAATCTCCTGTGATACCCAAATTATCACTCTACTTCACATACAATTTAAAGATTGAACCCCATCTTCCAGTAAAACCAAGTGCAAGCAATCACAGAATATACATTTCAGTGCAGTCATGATGAAAATCTTTCCAGACCAACTCTCATGTGGGTGTTGGATATTCCGGTGTGCAGGAATACATGCCTCTTTAATTGAGATTCCCCCACCCCACCCCCATTTTGTTGTCATCTTTAGAAGGGATTTGTATTCTTGGAACATAAAGTTTCTTTAAAGGCTTCTTTCAGTAGAACATTGAGGGATGGACTCACTTCTTCTCAGGGGCTGGGGAATAGCCTCAGGCCCTCATTTGAAAGCACTATCCACTGCTTGTAAAATGACAAAAGCAGCAGCAAAGCCAACCTTTTATTTTCCTACCTTGGACTTCGATCTATTTAGTAATGCCATGACATTTCTATCAGGTTTCCTCCATAAGGCCCTTTCAGAACACAAATAAAAGAATGAATACAGGAGCTGAGCTTTCTCTCATTCAACTTTCAGCTCTGTTAGCTTTCAATACCAGAAATGTATTTAAGACTGGATAAGGTTTGTTAACTCTTATATACCACTGTCACTCATCCAGATAGAAAAGAATAAAACTATATGTGTGATAAGATTTGCAATTCAAATCAAACCATTTCACATTGAAAATATAGTGTGTTGTAAGTAGGGGAAGACAGAGAAGGCAAGAATAAGTTTTCACATTCATCTTTAGCAATAATATTGTAGTTGGTATATATGAAACTATATAATTTTTGTATGTTCTTCAGAATATAATAATAAAGATTTTCTGATGAGCTCATGCCTTAGATTTAATTCTAACTATATTATAGCATACCAGTTTTTAGAAAGATAAGAGCATTTAAATAAATTTGGATTTTTTAAATCATGAAAGCTAAATAAATAAAGCTTCTGTAAAACTTTTCTAATATTTTTATATTTTATAAAACATTTTATAGGTCATATCCATAATTTTTCACACAGCTTATAAGATTCCTCTAAAGGGCAGACAAACAAAACTGAACAGGTTAATTAGAACCTTTCAAAACACAACACAAAATAAAGACAAACTTCTTTCCTAATAGTTCAACTAAATGTTACTGCTTGTCATTCACATAGTGTTATTTTCATAATTTCAAAAAGACTTTAAAACTTTAACTTACTTTAACTCAAAAAATAAACTCAATACTTTTTTTAGTCACAGCAGCATCAATATGCATTTGAATAATTTACCTTTATTTTAAGAACTCTGAAAATGAAATGAAATAGTAAATAAAGGTTTCCAAGATGGCATTCTTTCTGCCAATTGATTATATTGGAGACCCAGTCCCTTGAATTAAGTGAGTTTAGTAATACCTGAATATTTGGGTAAAAATTAACACACAAAGGTACTTACTTGGCACCATGTTTATAAACAGAATTTTTTTAATGTTTAAACATGTTTTTGAATTGCCATTAATTGATGCTAGACAGGAATAAACAGCAGTTGGAAAATGAAGAATGATAATTATGTTTCAAACATAATTCATCATAGGATTTACTTAAACCCACATTGTGAGATAAATACATAAATATTGATACTGCATATATACATGTGTTTATGTATAAAATATATATAGTGTCTTTTTATTCATGCATGTTCATACATCTAATAAGTTTCCATCTGGATTGTCCTTTCTAAAACTCCAGTTGCAATATTTATCAACTATGAATATCATTATCTGTCTACAAGAAATGTTTCCATCTCCTGTGAAAAAGTAAACTATTTCCTGAGAAAATAATCAAATGTGAAGATATACAGTGAAATTATCAGTGGATATAGATCTACTTATTGCTAACCATGATACATGCAAAATTCAACATATAGAAATTATGCACCATACATTAAATTCAGAGGCTGGGCAAAGTCTGAGGACAAAGAAGACCCTGGGTGGTTGTAATGAAAACCTTTTTGGAGTCTGTAGGGTCTGAAATTATCATACGTTTTTAAAAATGACCCATTAGTATTACTTTATACTAGGAGTTTAAACAAAACTTATTTTATTGGTGCCTGTCCACATTGTGAAATGTGATTTGCATAAAGAGATATAGCAACTTTTCCTTCTATCACTACAAGCACCATTATTCTGTATTAAAAGATTCTTTCACCTGAAATTTTCATCTAGAAGCACATGTTTTTACATATGTGTTTTACATATACAGTTCTTTCTTATTTTCTTGTGTCATATTTATATTATATGAGAATAATGTTTTTCTAAGACTGATATTGTGTAGTTACAGTTATATAATGCTATTTCATTTAATAAGTTGCTTGAGGTGTTTCCATAATTATAATTTTTAGAGCAGCAACTAAAGCATAGAACTATGTTTCCTTAAATGTCACATTTGAAGATTAGTTTGCTCTTAGAGAAGTAGTAGAAATTTTAGTTATAGAAATGATTGATAATGGGCATAGTAAACACTACTATATAAATCTGAAGTTTCTGAATATTCTATTCTTTCATTTAATGCCAGACACACAATTTAAGGTAGTGCAAAAGAGAACTTTATTTTTAGTTCTTATAGAATATGTATGCTAACTTACTTTTTCCCACTATCAGATAAGCAGGTAACATAAACTTAACTATTTTAACACTAACAACGTATCACTTGGTGTAAGGGTGTGCAATATCAAACATGCTTTACGTATGAAGGTTACCTTTCTATATTACCAATATAGATAAAGCAAAACATCATTAACTTATTAATAACTCAGGGGAGTGGAAGATGAATGCATTATAGCTGCATACATTATTTTTTAAAAAATATTTTACCCAGTGTCCAAAAGAATTTAATGAGCTCTACCATGCAACAGACACTGATCTATACCCTGGAGAAATAGCTACAAATAAGAAAGTGAAATTATATTTTAAAGAAACATGGGAAGCTAACTAAATATAATACTACAGATGCTGAAACATGGTACAGGCTGAATATCTCTTATCCAAAATGCTTGGGATCATAAGTGTTTCATATTTTGGAATTTTTTTGGATTTGGGAATATGTGCGCCTTTGTTTACAAATCCAAAAATCTGAAATCAGAAATACTCCAATGAACATTTCTTCCAATGAGCATCAAGTCAATGCCCAAAAAGTTTCAGATTCAGGAGCATCTGACATTTCACATTCTCAGATTTGGGATGCCCAACCTATATAAAAAACAAAGAGTAACAGAGCCACTAGGTAGGTAAGCTAGGTTAGACAAGCTCAGTGAAAGCTTTTCTGAGTAGATATTTGGGCTAAGACCTGTGAAATGAAAGGCAGGTACACATGGGAAAATCTAGGAAAAGCATTCCAGGCCTAGAGAATTGCAAGCATATATGCTCCAAAGATAAACATCCTTGTGAGTGTGAGAAAATGGAAGATAGTGACCTGATGCATAGCCACTGAAGAAGAAATACAGTCAAATATAAATAGGCATGGACTGGACCATGAAAGATAATTTATATACATAAGATAGATTTTGGATTTTATTTGGAATCTCCTAAAGTAAAGCAGTGATGTGTATTGAAGTATATGTTTATGATTTCATTCTGTATACTCTTGGAAATTACTGCAGAAAACTTATAAAAATATGCCAGTAATGAAAACAAATACTATCTATATGAGATTTACCCTCACAGCGGAAACAATGAAGAAAACTAGACCAAATATATAAAACAGTAGTTTTCAAGAAATTGGATGTGAGGGAAGGAAAGACAGTAATCATTGAGAGATAATGGGGTGAGCCCTACAATTGCTCACCTTGAGCTTTCAGTCTTGAGAGCTTCACCAGGCTGTAGTACTGAGGGGAACCAGATGGAGAACAGCGGACTCTATCAGTTAAAGATGCAGATGTGAGACTTGGTGGGAGACCAAGATTGCTACAGTTTGCAGAACAAAGTACCTCAGAGAAATAACTACACAGAGAAAACTTAGAGGTCTGCAAAGGGTCCTCTGGAATATTTGGCAGAATACTGATCAATGCGTGCATGAGAGGAAACTATTCAAGGCTGTGGAAATAACCACCTCAAAGGATTTGAGGCAACAGTAGTCAGACCTCAGAGACAGCTAAGAATATGGCCCATTGCCATAGTCAGACTGAAAAAAACTAATTGTTCACAGGGCATTGGGTAGAATGCTCAGAAAGCCTTGCTTCATGTATTAGTTTCCTAGGCCTGCAGTAACAAAGTGCCACAAACTGGGTGGCTTAAACAACAGAAATTTATTGTTTTACAGTTTTGGAGGTCAGAAGTCTAAAATGAATGTGTTGACAACCTTTTGAGGGTTATGAGGGAGAATCTGTTCCATATCTCTTTCATACCTTCTGGTGGTCTCAGGCATTCCTTGGCTTGTGGCAGCATAACTCCTCTCTCTGCGTCCATCTTCACATGGCCACCTTAGCCCTTTGTATGTCTACCTCCACACTTCCCCTTTTCAGAAGGACACCAGTCATGCTGGCTTAGGGCCAACTCTAACCACCTCATCTTAACCTGGTTAAATATGCAAAGACACTGCTTTCAAATAAGGTCATGTTAGGAGGTACTAGGTGTTAGAACTTCTAATAAATCTTTTTTGAGGGGACACCTCATTAAAGGGAAATAATTAGCCTTAGAGTAAATGCTGCTGTAGTTCCATCAAACCAATTTTAAAGGAAATGCCAGAAAGAATCAAACTGTTCCAAGTAAGTTAACTGTGTCCCAGAATACAACTTAAGAATATTTACTGGAAAATAAAAACTATTCAGCACCAAACAAGGTAAAATTTACAATGTCTGGCATCCAACAAAATTACTGGGCATGCAAAAAAGTAGGAAACTATGAACTATGCTAAGGAGAAAAATTAATCACTTCAAAATAATATAAAACTGACAAAGATTAGAATAGACAAGGGTAATAAAAGTCATTACAATTACATTACATAAGTATAAAAGTCAAAAGTACTGAACATTTTAAGCAGAGATCTCCAAGAAATATATATCTTAAGCATACTTGAAGATAAATTATTTAATATTTTAAATAAAATGTCTAAGCATAGTATTTACAGAAATAATTTATCCATAAGCATACTTCTAGAATATTAAAATAAGATTAAAAGTTAATTAAAAACATGAAAAAATCATTTTCAAAATTTAGAGGAAATTTCTTTTTTTTTTTTTTTTTTTTTTTTGAGACGGAGTCTTGCTCTGTCGCCGAGGCTGGAGTGCAGTGGCGCGATCTCGGCTCACTGCAAGCTCCGCCTCCCGGGTTCCCGCCATTCTCCCGCCTCAGCCTCCGAGTAGCTGGGACTACCGGCGCCCGCCACCGCGCCCGGCTAGTTTTTTTTTTGTATTTTTAGTAGAGACGGGGTTTCACCGTGTTAGCCAGAAGGGTCTCGATCTCCTGACCTCGTGATCCGCCCGCCTCGGCCTCCCAAAGTGCTGGGATTACAGGCTTGAGCCACCGCGCCCGGCCAAGAGGAAATTTCTTACTTTAAACTCTTGATGCTGGAATAATATTCTTTTGTGCCATATGAATATCTTATTAGGTGTTTTTAAGGTTTTCTAAAATTAATTGATTTAGTTGCATTTTACACCTGCTCCTAAAGGATAATAAGCTGATCTTTATCAAAAAGAAAAATCATATAATAATATTTGTTGCCTACAGGAGAAAATTAGAAAGGTAACTTTTAGCCTCGATCAAAATCTAATATTAAGTATGGTTTGGATTCAATAATGGATATAGCATTTCCATTTTGTGATGAACTGCTGGGACTTTCTGACCATATGACTTGGGAGGGAAAGCTTGCCTGTTTTCATACATTCATCTCTAGTAAGGATCCATTGCATGCCTGTTTCTTACAAGGCATATCGTTTCCTTGTATGGATAGCATGGTCTTGCTCCAGATTTCCAGGGATCTGCATTGTGGTCCTCTCACTGCTGTTTGTCTTAAGCTCCATACTGTGTTTTTTTCCGCTAACAAAATCTCCACACAGTAAGAGTCTGCTCAATTGTTTGGTCCAAGTAACAGGATAGCTTGCAGTGCCTCTCTGAGCAACTACAGGGTCCTTCACTGCTCCTAGACCAGCTAAAAGTTAGAAATTTCCCATGTCACCTGTATATGGGCTGGAGCAGTATTCTTAGGTGTGGAATGTGATATTTTGAGATTCAAAGAAGCCAGTGAAACAGTGCTTCCTTCTTTCTGGTAGGGGATATAAGATGCAGTAATGTGCCTCTTATTTTGGAAGATATTTTCAGCCAGTTCTCTGACTATTGCACCCTTGGACTTTTACTAAAGTGGCATGCCCCTGAATCATCATAGGTCTTAACATTCAATTCATGAAGCACATGTCTTGCCAAGTTCCCCAGTGTGTTAGCCATCTCTTGCTTGTTCTGCTCAATTGGCATGATGTATTCAATATAACTGATCAATGTGATACTCTGGGGTAATTCAAGTGGTCCACAGCTTTTGGCACTGTTTTGTGTCAGAGGGCAGATCATTAACACAGCCCTGAGCAAAACTGTAAATGAATATTTTTGTTCAGTCCACTTGAATGTGAGCTGATGATCATACATCATATAACTGAGACTTTGTTATTTGGTTCTAGCAAGGAAATTGTATTTAAAAAATAGCAGTGATTCAAGATGCTACTTGATTAAGCCTGCAGTAGTCTAAAATGATACCGAAGGGTACATATAGTTTCTCTAGGGGGCAGAGTAGCAAATTAAATGGAGATAACATTGGGATCATTGACCTTGAATTCTTTAGGTTATTAAATGTGGTGCTAATTTCTGCCATCCTACCTGCCTCTTCACCCCAGAGAAGTAATGTTTTATTTTATTTGCTATCCTGGTTAGGGAAGGGCAATTTTATGGGTTTCCACTTGGTCATACCTCCTAAGCTAAGTATGTGAGGGGTTGTTCTAACTGTAAAGTATAAATTCCAATTGTACACTTGAGCACTGGATAACTGAACACTTAGTAAGTCCCCCTTGCCTACTGTGAGTTGGAATTTTAGACAGGACTCTATTTATCATAGGGTTTCAATAAACCCCCACTCCAGTAAGAAGCTCTGATGATGGCTTAATGTCAACTCAGGCCCCAGTTCTCCAGCTGTTTTAATATTCCTCTTACTTCAGTGTACAGTGACCCAAGTAAATGGACATAACTCCCTTTGGGAAGGACTGGGGAAGTCATTACAGTATGTAATTACCACGGTGCTGCAAAGTTCTTTTTCAAGGGACCAGGCCACTCTGTTAGTCAATGGGATCCAGATTTGAAAACTGGCTCAGGCCTGAGAAATGAGAAAGATCTCATTACTTTTTATTGGAGCAATTGCCCTCATCCCTCTGCTCCTCCATTATTTCCTTTTTTGGTCATAGATGTTAAGCAGTATACTTCTTAGCTATTCATCTCTTTTGCCCCTGGAGATGTTATGCTCTATTAACCATTTCCATAACTCTGTGAGGAAAAAGCCTCCTTAGCTGGTCCCATGACTTTGCCTATAATTATTGTAATTGCAGTCTCCTGACTTCTGGTGATTATACAATGTCACCTGGCTTCTATTGGTGATGATTCTAGGGAATCATCCTCATGGATGTTAATGAGTTCAGATCTATGACAGCTGTGACTATCTTCAGCACTGGCCTGAAGAGGGGAGCTACAGCTGAACATCTTGATGATACTGGTCCTCCTTTCAACAGAGCATAGCTAATGTCATTGGTGAATCATAGGACCTCGCACCATTCCCGTGGAACCTAGCCTTCAGGTAGGTCTCTTGCCTTTAGTAATATATCCATTCTAGCACACCAGATGACCTCAGCCTCTTTGTTCCTTTCTCTGTTAGCTCTTAGGGTAGCTCAAGTGTTCTCACTCACTGAGCATAGGTCTTTGTTTTCCTAAGATGCTAAAAACTACCATAAGATGAAGTTTGCTTCATCTTCTGAGGACTAAGCTGTTAAATTCTGCGTTCCCGAAGAAATAACTGAAGAAATTCTTACTTATCTAGTCTTACATTCTAGCCCCCTTAGTCAAGTCTGCTCAAATTCGACCCTGGGGGTTGTTTTTGCTTTTGTTTTCTGGATCTTACTTGTATAAACAAGCTAATTCTTGCAACTCTTTGGTCATATAGTCTGTTTCATTATCACTTATGAGGCCAGCACATCTCCGGACAGGTTGGAGAGAGATTGTTGTGCTGAACATTTACTAACATGAATAGGGAAGGTCCCAGGTTCAAGAGGCCAAAGAAGAGACCCAGAGCCAGCAAATGAGACACGAGGTTTTACTGGGGGATTACATACAGGGGAGAGAGTCCAGTGGCAGTGGGTGCAACAGGAGAACCACCTCTGTCCCTCCAGTCCAGGGGCCGTGGACTGGACAACATATCCACCTTCCTACAGTCCAGTGGTGTCAGACTGGGCAGGAAAACTGCAACCACGTGCCAATAGCAAGCAGTTATAAAACATTTTCACTTGATGCCTTCCCTGTAATAACCTCCACCTGGCAACCTTCATCCAACCCAAAACTCAGGACCTCAATCTGCTATACAGCATGTGTTCCACAGAAACATGGGGGGTAGGGTGTCAGATGTTCCTCATAGATGAGGAACAAATCTCCTGGTTGGCCACACCCAGATTCCCTAGCCATACAAGGCCATTCTAAGGATATGATTAAGTTATTGCCATCAGGGGCATTTACTCCTCAGTGATATAGTTCTGGTGGCAGCTGGAAGAGGTAATGAGGGTAGCTTCTGTGAGATTCACCCATTACATGGCAGGTGCAGGGGGGCTGTGTCATTCTGCAGTCTCTTTTACAGTGATAGAAACTCTAGCTCTTATTAGGGAAGGTGGGCTACCTCTTCAAATTCAGAGGGGTTTTGGGGATCTTCAGAGCTAACGTCTCTAGATGCATACACCTAGATCTCTCCATTTTGTGTTGGAGGATCCTATATTTTCCTCACCAAAGCCCTGATCTTTGCATAAAACACCCACCTTGGCTGAGCATTCAAAATTTTTTGGATCCTGACTGCTACAATTATTCATTCAGCCTGTCTCTCAGCTATTTCTGCCGCTGCACTACAGGTGATAAAGGTCTCTCTGTTGCCTGGCTTTCCAACTTAGTCATTAACTACTTGCTAGTAGTCCCTGGTCTGTCATCTCTCTGTAGGTTATCACTATAATTGAGCAATTTAGCTATAACCAGCCAACCGATGTGTTTTTGAAGGCATTGTTTGCCCCCGAAACACTGTATCTTTACAATGCCAGAGTCATTGCATCAGCCACTTCATTTCCCATCACCAGGACATGTTTTCAGGTCACCACCAGTGAGATCTTTAGCCACTGAGTTGCCACCTGGTGCTAAGTACTTTCCATGCCCTACCTACCAACCAGATTGGAGTCCTCTTGACAGTTGGATAGTGACTGTGCCAGTTGCAAATCCCCATCTTACTACCTGTTTTCTTGGACCTCTTTTGCTAGCACTATGTTGGCCTGGTTCTCAAAAAACAGATGCCAAGACAGGATTAAATGTTTATGGTATTTATTGAGGAGAAATGCTTGTGAGAGAAAGTAGAGGAGGAGCCAGAAGAGTTTTGGCCAGGTCGGGCCACGTTGTAGACCTGAACCTGTGGAGAGGGAGAGGAAGGAAGAGCTTAGACTGCATGGTAGTTCTAAGACAGTTTTAGAAGAGACAACAGAGAGTTAAGTCAAATTCACCCTTCAGAAGAGCCCTGCTTCTCCCAGGAAGGCCTTTGTGATTTTATCATACAGTGTGTCGTCGTCTGGAAGTTCCCCGTAAGAGGAACATTTCCTGGGTACAGATGATGAATTTCAGAGCACAGCAGTTGGGGACACTGCTTAATTTTTCTCCTCAGAGTGGGAGTTGTAAGAGGTGGATTCTGAAGGCACCACACAAGTGCAGTCTCATTGCTCTGTACTCACAGTGCTTCTCTCCTTGTAAAGTATGTATTTGGGGGTCTTGGGTTACTGCTCACACCACTCCCAATGTGTTTTAGGGTCTTAATCTCTGTGCTGAGTCTTGAGTATTGTTGAACGTCTTTCTGCCAAGAAAGAAAATAGCTTTCCCCTCTAGGTCCCAGGTCTTTCAAGTGGGAGGTGCATAGAAAAAATTATTGGGTGGGGTGTGGTGGCTCATGCCTGTCTGTAATCCTGTCTGTAATCATGCACTTTGGGAGGCCAAGATGAGCAGATCACTTAAGGTCAGGAGTTCGAAGCCAGCCTGGCCAAAAAGATGAAACCTTATCACTACTAAAAATAAAAATAAAAAATAAAAAATTTAGCCAGGCATGGTGGCCGGCACCTGTATTCCCAGCTACTGGGGAGGCTGAGCTGAGGCAGGAGAATCACTTGAACTCGGGAGGTGGAGGTTGCAGTGAGCCAAGATTATGCCATTGCACTCCAGCCAGGGAGACAGAGGGAGACTCAGTCTCAAAAAGAAAAAGAAAAAAGAAAAAGAAAAAGAAAAGATTATTGGGCATCATCAGTAGGCACGAGCCTTTTGTATCTATCACAGCCTCTCACCACATTGACTCCAAAAGTGCGTGGGCTCCACTCTAGTACATACCTGTGTCCTTGGGCATGTTTGTATGTGAGGGCCAAGCAAGTGTCACATGCCATATGACTATAGCTCATTTTGACGTCATGGCCTCACCCTTCTCTCAGCTTAACCAAATCTACCAGGCTTCTCCCACTGGTCATCCCCTAACCCCACACTTGTGTAGTAGCTTTACATGCGGTCTTCCTTTGCAAGCTGCTCTCCCACCTCCTCCTCAGTATGTTAATATATGAACATATTTTATCATGTTTGTTATATAGCTAACCCCCAACTTGTTTATCTTCTTATTACGGGACTTTGGAAATCAAAGACTATGACCAAATTACCTGACTAACGAGTTCCCCGATATTTCATGACAATATAGAAGGTTCTTGAAGAGTATTTGACATAAAATGTTCTTGTTTGTTCAGAGCAAAGACAGAAACACTAGGGGAAACCTTTGCCTGATTTCCCTGATTAGGACCTTACAACCTTATCCTTACGCTAGCTATAAAATGCATACAGTGCAAACTGTCATTAATATAAAATAATTTTTGGAGATCTATTGCTTCACTAAAACATTTACTCAAATAAGATGAATGAGAGTATGACTCCCTCATTTCATGTCCACTCATTTTTTAAAAATCTCATACCGCGCCATAATCCAGGTTGATTTGCACCACAATGGGAACATTCAACATTCAACATCAAAAGTGTTATAATAAATATAAAATGTTATTTTCTCTGACAATTACTACAAGATTCCAATAACAGAATCCTTCTCACTTGAATTTCTATTATTCTAACATTTGTTCCTAATTTGCTAATGCAAATGTTGATAATGGACTTCAGGAGAATCTGTAGTCTGTTTCCTCTTTGAAATTTCTATTCTAGAGTGAAACAGAAAGATATTCCTGGCGTGAAGAAAATAACTTCAAATCTATAATCATGAATCCCTATACAAATAAAAGCTATTTTGTGTTATTAATTCAACTTATAAAGTAATACTGAAAATAGAGTACTGCATAACTATTAAATCACTGTGTATTAGTGATTATCAAAATTTAGTACAGAGAAGAGTGCTATACTGAAGTGTTTATGTAAAACGTAGATTTCCTGAAGCCACTTCTCAAAACTTCCATTTAGTAGGTTTGCTGTGGGACTCAGGGATTGGCATTTTTAACACCCACTCTAGATCATTCTGATGCAAGTAGTGGTCAGTAGTCATCATATAGAGACCTATGACAAGTGATTTTATATTCATAAACTGGTTAAATTTTTAGAAGAAAGAAACCCTGGCAAATGGCTATAAATAACATCCTAATCTTGAAGATGGCAAATTAGAACCTCAGAGTTTTAAAGATTATATCAAAGTCATCCACCTTGAAGTCTCTGCCAGGACCCAAGCTGATGCCCTTCCCGTCACTGCTTCCTGATTGGAACATCATTAAATAGATAAAAGGTTGATTTGATGGAATTCAGATTTTAAAATGTTATAGAAGTCAGTAATTTTGGCTATGATACTCATGAAAAAGTTTATTATTTTGCACTTCAAATGATTACTCTGTGGTTATGTTGACACACATAGTAGCATGGATTCTTAATTTTCTAAGTGTTACTTTGGTAGACAGAAATATCATTATATATCTCTATAAAGGTTTTGCATATGAGAAATGCTTGTTCTATACATTCTTCAGCAACCTCTTGAAGACACAAATCAAAGCACCTTACTTGCAACATGAAAGCTTGAAATAATATATAGTTGTTCAAGTCCAACTAATTCAACCTAAATCTACATGGACTATCTATTCCTTCTCTTGAGACTCTAAAGAATTTTTAAAAGATGAAAAGACAACTTATCCCTCTTTTCAACTTATTTCCTGGTAGATACTGTGGTTTCTTTGGATAGACATGGAAATCCAATTTTAACATATGGCCCATATGCATTTCTAATTAAAATGTTCAATGTCAAGTACTAGAGATTCTTCTTTCCATAAATTACTCTGTATATTTTTTTCATATTCCAAGCTTACAGTTTTTGGAAAATATTATTTGAATGTGTACTTTCATCAGGGAACAATATTTTTGGCCTGAAGTTTTTCTTATTGATGTCAAAGTCTTGGCTTACACTAAAACTAGGAAAGTCACAATTGCCCTGTGGCAGCATATATGAATTTGGAAGCAGAAAATGGAGATGTTAAGCCATGTTACTATGATAATAAAATAGAGAATAAAGTAAAAAAAGCGAAGTGGAATAATGTGAAAAGAAGGCATGCTGGACTATTTTAGAATTGGAAAATTATAAAATAATATTAAATATAATATTAGAAATGATTGTTGACATATATTTACAATTTGACTTTAAAAAGTCACTTAATTTTCTTCTTAGTTCTTTTCATACTTCATACTTTATATCTTACTATCACTTTTTCAGTCCAGCTACCACCAAGTAAAAATATTAACAAAATGCTTGTAACTGTGTAATTTTCTCAGAAAAGTAGACTTTTTCTTTCTGTTACTTACAACAATTTGCTTATAACTTATAACGATTAGACATAAAAATTGCAGTGGTAACTTTGAATGTAAATTGTAATTCAAATCTTAGTAATTTTTATAAAGACCTTTCATTTTACTTAAACAACCCTATCCCACTACAATCAGAGAGAAATAGAAGTTGAGAAAGAAGGGGACAAGGTTTAGGAATGTGGTAAAGGATGACCTGGAGCACAGGATGGAATGAGACAGCATGGCAGTCCGAAATGGGTAATGGCTCAAAGATAGAGAGAGGATTCCTTTTCATCCTCTTAGAATAAATAAAATTGAATTTGAAAATGTAACAGTAAGGTTTGTTAAAAATCTTCCAAATCAAGAATAATGTTACATTCTTTTCTCCTTGTCTAGACTGAGGTTTTCCTTTCCTCTGGATCTGAGCAAACATCATTCTCTCTTCTAAGAAGTTAATTCTTTTTTCCCTTTATCTTGTTAGATCCCATACCTACAACATAAGGTATAAGAAGATATCAATTGTATTCAGAGGGTTGCATTTTCTAAATAGAGTAGGCAATCAGTAGATATTTGTTGAATTGCCTCTAGTGGGATGCCCTTCCCCCACACATCTTTTCTCACTGTGGACTTCTTTCCGACCTGGCTCCAAAGTTCAGGAATTACAGTCCAGTTTTTTTCTCTTTTTGGATTAGACCAACTTGGCCCAAAACTTTGTGCTATAGAAAATGACCTTAAAAGATATTCTGAAAAGAAAAAAATAATAATTATTCCAGAGTTAAATAGGTTTGGGAAATGTTGTATTACGCAGTATTTTCTTTCTCTCAGAAAGTCATGCTGTACTTTAATGTAAAAGATTCTACGTTCTGTATTAAAGAAAACCAACTAACCTTATATGACCTACTGTTTTACAGCCTTATTAAATCTTAGATTCCATTCCCCATGACATTTTCTGACATTCTACAGAAGAACTATGTCATAAATTCATCACTTTGGCTAAAGTTTGAGTTAAATAACATCTAACTATTGATTTGGATCAAGGTGCTTTCCCAGCATACATGCATATCCAATAATCATAACATGAATTCTAACCCCATTTCCACAACTTACTAACCATGATACTTAAACTATGAAAATTCATAAAACTCTGGGAAGATTAGTTATCTCCTTCTGCAGCATTACCTGACCTGCTGTTGTGAATTGAACGGTGGTCCCCCCAACAGATGTGTCTATGTTTAACTCCCAGAATCTGTCAATGTGACCTTATTTGAAATTTTTCAGAGGTAATTAAGTTGCATATCTTGAGATGTGATCACACCAGTTTACCCTTGATGGGTCCAAAAGCCAATAACAAGTGACCTTGTAAGTGACAGAAGAGAAGACAGATGTAGAGAAGAAGTTTATATGAAAGAAGAAGCAGAGACTAAAGTCACAAACAATTGAATGCCCAGAGGCAAGAGAAGCTGAAAGAGGAAGGGACAGATTCTCCTCTAGAACCTCCAGAGGCAGTGTGGCTCTGCCAGCACCTTTGTTCCAGACTTTTGGCTTCTACAAATGTGACAGAATAAATTTCCATTGTTTTATGCCACCAAGTCTGTGGTAATTTGTTACAGTAACTTCAGCGAACTTATTTACCTGCTTATATCACCAAAGTAGTTGAGACCATCACAGGGCACAATGCATATGAAAGTCATTATTTTTGGATATGAATATGAAGTATGAATATAGTTAATGTTTATTAATTGTCCAGGAAAGGAAGAAATGCTGGAAATCTGAAATTGTACAATTTTTACAAACAACTTTGTATTTCCCTTTCTCCCAGGAGTTTTCATGGATAAAAAAGTGTTAATATTAGAAAAATATTATTGGAAAGCAATATTAAAAGTAGATATAGCATAATTAAAACTTATTGAGTAACTAATAGCTTCAGGCATATTACATAAATTAGATCACTTAATTCTCACATTTACCCAGGAAAATATGTTTTGTCACTCATAGTTCTACAGGAAAATTTTGTTATTAGTGGTAGTTTTGATGTTGGTAGTTGTAATAGCAATACTCATAGCAATAACTGTTTATTGAGAAACTACATTATGATATACACTTTATGAAATACATTGGTCTAAGCCTTTATATTTTTATGTAGAATCTTTACTTTTCAGATGAGAAAAATGAAGTTCAGAGAGGTTACAGAGCTAGCCCAGAATCAACCAGATGGCAAGTTCTTGAACTGGAATTTGAACAAAAGTCTTGCCAACTTTCTATGATATTAAGTCAAGTTTATTTTAATCCACATTTACTTTTAAGGAAAACTTTGGTAGCTTATTATAGTGTGTTACCAAAAAACAGTTTAATGCCAGGAAGGCCAAATACTGAGCTGTAGGGAGGACCAATGAAAGAAAATTCTAAATATGCAGACACAAATACAAGTATTATGTTCTTTTCAGACAGACACACACATACACACACACAAATACCTCTGTATTGTAACTGGTTACAAAATATTTTCATGACTATACCAGCAAGTTACATTTATAAAAACTTTCTACCTGGAGCTGTGGCTCACGCCTCTAATCCCAGCACTTTGGGAGGCCAAGGCAGGTGGATCACCTGAGGTCAGGAGTTTGAGACCAGTCTGACCAATATGGTAAAATCCCGTCTCTACTAAAAATACAAAAATTAGCCAGGCATGATGGAGTGTGCCTCTAATTCCAGCTACTTGGGAGCCTGAGGCAGGAGAATCGCTTGAACCTAGGAGGCAGAGGTTGCAGTGAGCCAAGATTGTGCCACTGCACTCCAGCCTGGACGACAGAGCAAGACTGTGTCTCAAACAAACAAACAAACAAACACCTTCTCCTAACACCAGAAAATAAATAAATACCAGAAAATAACTCTTTGCAACTGCCTTTCTTGCAAGACTTATTATTCCTAGTGATGTAGCTTATTTAGAAATCTTGTCCTGTAACTACGCATTGGCCATAAAACAATCAACCAGGCCTTTTACCTTTCTTAATTTTGACTATAGTACTTAAATATTCTCATCAATATCTCTTTTCCATTCTTACTATGTTTATCCTTTTTGTTTATTTAATCCATGTTATCTTTTTACTTTTCTTAGGGAAGATGATACAGACCATTTAATATTTAAATGTCTTACATTTTTTTCGAGTACAAGTTTTTGCTTTTTAAATTTTTGCTATATTCTTACTTCATAATGAATAATATTCATGACCAAACTATTTAAGTTTTTAAATTATTTGTACTCCTTAGAGGAAGAATGTTTTCTTTATACATATATGAATGCATACATTAAATAAATATGTTTTTTGTTACTGAATTAGGGAAAAAGCTAGTACGAGCCAAAATAGAGGCTGTCAATCTTGTACATTGAAATCTGAAACTCAACATGCTCTATTTTCGGAGATAAATTTCTGATCTTTACAACTTTGTTTCTAATTATAGATGTAATTCAAATGCAAAAGTCAAATCAAGCAAATTTATCTTGAAACAGAGATTAGTGGAATCATTTCTTTATGTTTAGGATTCTTTGTAAAAACCCTCCTAAGTAGATTATTTCTCTTTTATTTATTTTTGAGGGGGATGAGAGTTTTTTTCTTTGCATACCACAATGAGAGAAAATAAGTACTTCATATGATTTGCTTCAGTTAATGCAGTCATTTTTAAAAATTGTTTGATTATGCTCTATGTCAATTACGGCACACTCTAGCTCAAAAGGGGATATCTGGGTGTACATAATGAGGGAGAATGCTATTACATTGTTGTTGTTTTCTTCTTTAACTGAAAAATCTTCTTGAAGTATGAAATTGCCCTGCTGGCCACAGACAAATTTTTACAATATATCTAATTACTATATGTGGAAGAAAACCTTCCCAGAGACATTCCAAAACAAAACATTGACTTCCCACTGTTATCTGCATTGAACAGATTTATTGGCAGCTACAGAAGTATCTTATTATTTTACTCTGAGAATAAAAAATATATATTTTCTCAATTTAACTCCAAAGATCTCAGCAGAACTCTGTTTAACAATTTATTTTTAAACTGGCTTTGTTTGTCACTCCTTTCTCTGAAAATAATGACACAAACATGCACATATATGACTTTGAAAATAATTTAAAGCTTACATCCACACCAAATAATTTCACTCTATCAAATATCTCTTTGCCTTTCTCTTTCCCTAAACAAATACCTTTGGAAAATCAATTAGTTCCTTGAGCTTCGGTTGTGTTACTAGACATCGGTTGTGTTACTCAGACATCTTCTAGGTCTAAAGTTCTAGAAGACAGAGCTGCAAATCATTCTAAACACTTGGTCATGTAGGCATCGGGCTTCAAAAAACAGGAAGGAAAAGCTTATTTGTAGATCCATTACTGCTTCCTTCCTTCCTTTCTTCCTCTCTCCCTTCTTTTCTCCCTCCGTCCTTCCTTCTTCCATCATTTGCTTCTTCTCATTTTCTCTCTAGGACTCCCTGAGTAGCTCAATGAAGGAGAAAACTTCCCACATAAAGTGAATTTTTAAAATGTCCATCATTGAGTATGTGTGTTATTATTTAATTTTTCTGTTGCTTCTAGCAATGTTTAGGCCTTTGATCCAGCCTTTTGCTACAGGAGATATAATTTTAAAACATTACAAATAATTATTGTTCAGTTATGCTTACCATAATAAAAATACTTTTCTCTGTCCTTTTCAAGGTAACTTTAAGTATTGTAAGTATTTGACCTGCTTTTAAATTTCCACAGCTATTATAAGAGGAACAAATATTATTTAAATTATAATATTATTACTTGTAAACAAAATAATAGCTAAACAAAAATAATAGCTAACATTTATTGAATACTGGTTATGTTTGAGGTACTATTATGTTAAACTTTTTTTTTTTTTTTTTTGAGACAGAGTCTCGCTCTATCGCCCAGGCTGGAGTGCAGTGGCCGGATCTCAGCTCACTGCAAGCTCCGCCTCCCGGGTTTACGCCATTCTCCTGCCTCAGCGTCCCGAGTAGCTGGGACTACAGGCGCCCGCCACCTCGCCCGGCTAGTTTTTTGTATTTTTTAGTAGAGATGGGGTTTCACGGTGTTAGCCAGGATGGTCTCGATCTCCTGACCTCGTGATCCACCCGTCTCGGCCTCCCAAAGTGCTGGGATTACAGGCTTGAGCCACCGCACCCGGCCTATGTTAAACATTTTATGTAAATAATTTTTTAATCAAGGTTAAAAGAAGAGCTGCAGTTTAGCGTGGTTAAATAACTTGTTAAAGATTTTATAACAATTCATTTGTAAAAGGGTCTATAATCAAAACCACTATGATAGAGAAACATGAAGTAGAAAATAAAAGTTATCAGCCATACTGGGAACCACTGCTAATATGTACAGAATGAGCCTCAGTGCTGAAAATCACTGGTAGTGGTGTCATAATGTGCAGGTCATTGTGAAGGCTGTTGGTGGTGGTGTCCCAGTGTGAAGGGGCCACTGTGGTGGTCTGTCCAGTGGGTCCTCTAGAAGAGAGCATTCCTCTTCCGAAGAGCTCATGCACTTAATCAGAAAGACCATCATTAGGGTATTACTTGGGGTAAGGCTGGGCATGATGGCTCATGCCTGCAATTCCAGCGCTTTGAGAGGTCTAGGCGGGAGGATCACTTGAACTCAGGAGTGTGAGACGAGCCTGGGAAACATAGTGAGACTCTATCTCTACAAAATATAAACAACAACAACAACAACAACAACAAACAAACAAAAACTTAGCCAGGTGTACAGTGGCTCATGTCTGTAGTCCCAGGTACTTGAGAGGCTGAAGTAGGAGGATCACTTGAGCCTGGAAGGTCGAGGTTACAGTGAACTATGATTGCACCACTGCATGCCAGTCTGGGCAAAACAGTGAGACCCTGGCTTAAATAAATAAATAAGTAGTATTCCTTGGGGTAAATGGTGCTATATAGGCCACCTAGTGCAGATAATCATTAAGATAGACAAGTATAAAGCAGTTAATAGTTATTTGCGCTTTACAAATACTACAAAAACAAAATTAGCTACCATATATTAAACACTTATTATGTTCCTGGTTGTGCTAAGCAATATGAGTGTATTCGTGAGTGCGTGCCTGTGTTTTTTGCATTTGTGGGTGTATGTTCATGTATGTATGATTGTCTTTTTATTAAGTCTATAAAGTTGCCTCATTTTATAGATACAAAAATAAGGCTCAGAGATCAAAAGAATTGTACCCAAAATTATTTGCCTCACTGATAGCACAGTAGAAGAAAATTTAATTTGGATTCAGGTATGTTTGAATATTTCTCTGCTACCTTCTAGGTATAAACTTGTGCCAGTTTCTTACTTGCATAAGTAAGGAATACTTAATATCATACTTAATATCTGTTTCTACCTTAATGAAATTCAGATAGTTACATCTAACTTAAACAGGTTGTATAAAATGTAATGAGGAACTGTATGTAAAACTATACAGTGCATTGCATACAGAGAGTAGAACTTTGTTTCCATATTTCCCAAGTCCAAGTACTCTACTTCCAAAACACGAGCAAATAGATTTAACTTCCTAGTATTCTGAGGAATTATGTGGGAAAGGATTACATCCAAATATGAGATGACAGTGTTGGTAATAAATTATTTCCTCAACAATCAGTTTAAGTAAAAAATTAGCATCATGTTCATTTACTGTGCCTTTCTTCTAGAGAAGCAGCATCCATAGGCAAGACCGCACCTTCACTGCAGAGCCACTGCTTGTGACTAGTGTGTGCATCTGGGGCACTGCTTGTTTACTTACAATATGCAGCAGGACATGAAGACTGAAGATACCACAATTTGCCCACGTTTCACACTCACTACACATTTAGAAATATGGAGTCATATCCCGATCTGCTTCACCAAGAGCATCAAGCTCAAGTAAAATGGGCTTGATAAATTCAGTGATAATTTGAAAGCTGTGTCAAAAGCACATTTTACTGAAATGGAAATACTAATAAAACTGAGGACTCAGAGGGAGTCCATTATCCTCCTCACCAAGTTTACAGAAAAACTGCCTCTCATTAGTTTTCGTCCCCTGGTGGATTCGGGCTATTTTTGCGGTCTGGGTTTGAAAAAAGTGTCTAGGACTACCTGCCAAGGAGGAGCAGGAGCTTTGTTCAAGCGACTTGCTCATCACATGAGGTAATGGGACATCTGTTTGGACAGTCTAAGCTGAGATGGCAGATGCTGCTGCAAACTAAGTATTTGGAGAAACAACAACAAAAATAAAGAGAAAGCAACTTTAAAAACAATTCCTCTTCGGCACAGATTCACAGGCTGCTGCCAAAGACTCTCAGAGAGCTGTCTGCACATCCCAAACATGATGGAGCAGCTCTGATGCATAGCAGATCTCAAGACTAGCTGAAAGGATTAGTTGAAAAGAACTTAAAAAAATACGGCCAATTCGTTGCAACATTAGAACATTCAAAGTGATATTCTTAACTGGTGTAACTTCTGGCAAATGGCAAACCTTGCTTTATGGCTGTGTTCAGCAGAAAAGGGTTATACAATCCTTATTAAGGTTGAGAACTGCCAGATATCATTCCACCTCTACTCTTTGTGGGCCTCCTTTTTCTGGAAGGTTCATGTTCTATATCTGGAACAATTTTAAACTAAACAACACATTTTTCTTTAATTTTTAATCTGCCCTTCAGACTGTCCATCCATGAATCAATTTCTCCTTCCATTCTTCCACCCATTCATTTATTCATCCATCCATCCACCCATCCATCCATTACAATTGTCTGCCAACAAACTGTATATTTAGGCTTGTTTTCACTTCCTAGTTACATTAATTCAAATTATATATTTTAAAACAAGTCATTTAATATGTTGATGTATTCATTTTTGGGGTATTAATGAGAGTTAGTCAAAACTAGTTTTAATTAATGAAGACTATTATATGTACATGTACCTACAGAAAACAGAAAAAGATAGTAGCCACTTTTACTGATGTAAGATGAGATCTCATTGTGCTTTTGATTTGCATTTCCTTGATAATTAGTGATACTGAATATATTTTCATATACCTGTTGGCCATTTGCATTTTGTCATATGGCTATTGACGTAAAGAGAAACTGACAAGTGATGGAATGAATATAGAGAAAGGGGAATACCTGTATACCGTTTGTAGAAGTGTGAATTAGTACAGCAACTATGGAAAACAGTATGAAGGTTCCTCAACAGACTAAAAATTGAACTACCATATGCTCCAGCAATCCCAATCTTGGATGTATATCTAGAAAAAAGGAAATCAGTGTATCAAAGAGATATCTGCACTTCCAGGTTTATTGCAGCATTATTCACAATAGCCGAGATAAGTAATCAACTTTAGTATCCATCATTGGATAAATGGATACAGAAAATATGTTATGTATACACAATGCAATATTATTCAGCCATAAAAAGAATCCAATCCTGTCATTTGCATCAATGTGGATGGAACTAGAGGACCTTATATGAAGTGAAGTAAGACAGACACAGAAGGACAAATTTTGTGTGTTCTCATGTGTGGGAACTAGAAAAATCTGATCTCATAGAGATAGAGTAGAATGATGGTTACCAGAAACTGGGAAGGGTAGGGGGAAGAGGAGATGAAGAGAGGCTAGTTAATGGATAGAATACACAGATAAGAGGAATAAGTTCCAGTGTAGGATAGCACAGTAGGATGAGTATAAGTAAAAAAAAAATTTACAGTATATTTCAAAATAGCTAGAAGAGAAGATTTGGAATGTTTCCAACACAAAGGAATGATGGGAATGATGAATAGTTGAGGTGACGGATACCCTAGTTACCCTGATTTGATCATTACACATTGTATACATGTATCAAAATATCACATGTGTCCCACAGATACATATAACTATTATGTATCAATTTTTATAAAAGAAATAAAAAACAGAAAGAGAGCACTAGGTTTTTTTCCAGGCAAATATTAGACATTCTATGTTTAAGGTAACTTTACAACTGTGCTTTCTCGGAGAATGCCTTTTTTGCAAGTTAACCTTGCATTCTGTCTAGTTTAACATTGGTTCTAAATTTTTCATTTTTCACATTTGTATTAAAATGAGCTTGAATGGATTTGACATCTCCCACACTGTACTTTGAGTTTCTGTTGTGGTTTCAAACAGTCATACGTGAGATACCTGGGCAGTAAAAATAATTCTTATTTTAACATGTAGTTCTAAGCATAAGCTGATTAGTAATGATAAAATAATAGTAACCATCCTCTCCCCCACATTGCTTTATAGATAAAGATGAACTAAACCTCTCTAAAAGGAAGCATAAAATGCTTGCTGATAAAGTGAAGTGCTCTCAGCTATATATGAACTGTCTAGGGACTGCTAACTCCTGATGCCCAGTCGTGGTAGGAGATATTTTGTTTCTTAGTTTGGTTTGTTTGGTGACCTGTTTTTATTTTCTTAGGAAGGAAACAACTAAGGGCTCAGCCATATAACAGGTACTCCTGGGGTGAAAATGCCAAAAATCCAGTTATTATATCCAGGCCACTTGCCATGTAGATTCCTTCTTTCTTAGACCACACAAATAAGCCCCATTTTACTGCTTATTTTTAGCAAACCATCACCAAAAATGTATTGTACAATGACAGCTAAGCAAAGTGTACACTTAAGTAGTACTTTCACACACACCCAAATGCAGGAAATCTCAAGTTCCTTGCTACTGTGGAGAGCCCAATAAAGTATGGAGAAGACAGATTTGCTATTTTTTATAAAAGCATTTATAAAGAGGAAGGTATGATATTGGAGAGATAAGAGTAAACAAAGAAAAACTGATCCTAGAACTAATGTTCCCTCCCCTTCATGATGATTGAGCCTGAGAGATTCATCTAATATCTACACAGAATATGCATACCTTCTTGGCAGGATGGGGGAAAGTAGGCAGCCCTAGGGAAGCCCCTCATCAGTGAGGTGAAGAGAAGAAGAAAGGTATATTGCTGTGGCTTGGGATTTGTGTTATTACAGGATGTTTGGAAACCAGACTTGAAGCTGGTCCAACAACCTGGTCAATGTGACTCCAGGTGAGACAGAGACAACCTGAACATCACACTCCTCAATTTCCCACCAGTACAGGGTCATATTATTTGGGTGAAATAAATAGTTAGGCCCTTGTTGTCATTAAAATGATCCATAGTGTTAAGGTTGAGAATCAGATGTAAGACATAGGTGAAAATGAAGAATCCTGACAAGGGGAACAACAGCCCCATCCAGAGGCCTAGGGAGAAGAAACCAAAATACTCCATCGTAACCAAGGATCAAGCTCAAAGAATTTGCGCTGCCAAGATAGTCAGGTTTTAATTTCTAAAGAGTTCAGCGCAAAGGCATTCCCTAAAATTATGAGAATGTGGTATTGCCTAAAAGATCATGAAGGTGTTTGTTTGCCAGTAATCAGAGTGATTGAGGAACATGGGAAAATATAGCTAAGTGTATATGAAATATGCATGATAAATAAGGGTTGAGCAGCTGTGCTGTAGAGTTTACAAAGAACACTCTAAGCATTCTTACTACAGTCATTTAGTTATACATTGTACAATGTAGACCTATAATCATGTATATAGTTATTTAAATATATATATAATTAGTATTTTTAATGTTGTAATGAATCTTTCATTAAGATGCCCAGATTTTTTCAAAAAATATGTTTAATGAAAAACTTGAGATAAAATATTTGTTGACATGAATCAACCAATATAAAGACTGCACTGATGAAATAAAAACCAAGACAATGCTGACAAAGCATCAAACAGTAATTTAAACTTTAGTAATTATTTTTAGAAGATTTTAGCAATGATGAACATGGCCTACTGCAGAAAGCATATATAAATCATTCTGTCTGCATGGTCTTTGGTATGTATTAAATACTTTTCTAAATTAATGTTGCTTATTTTTTGTTCAAAGTGTGTGTGTCTATGCACAGATGTACAGAAATGGATGCAATAGCCATGAATTCATATTAACAGAAAATTTTGCCAACTCTTTTATATCTGCCATCATCAGATGCTTCCAAAAGAAAATCAGCACACTCTAACAACAATTAAATTTTTCCCATTCCTAGTCACTGAATAATTCACTTCTAAAGAATTATTCTACTGAAAATGAAACCTCTGAAATTAGTATGTGTCCTATTATAAATTCAATGAATAATTTCACATTAAGATAACGTATGTGTGTTTGCAGTGATAATGCAAATACATATATGGAAGAGCATGGCAATGAAGTAAAAACCATGTCCTTACTAAATTGGAAAACTTGTTACTGGTTTGAAGAAGCACATAATTCAGAATTTTTGCCAAACAATGAAAGCTCTAGTTGGCCACAGTTCAGCATGACTGGAGAAGCCTCAAACACTTACAATCACGGCAGAAAGTGAAGGGGAAGCAAGGCATCTTCTTCACAAGGCAGCAGGAAGGAGAAGTGCGAAGTGAAGGGGGAAGAGCTCCTTATAAAACCATCGGATTTTGTGAGAATTCCCTCACTATCATAAGCGTAGCATGGAGGAAACCACCCCCGTGATATTCTCTCCACCTGGTCTCTCCCTTGACATGTGGGGATTATGAGGATTACAGTTCAAGATGAGATTTGGGTGAGGACAGAAAGCCTAACCATATCATGTGCATAAATACTTGTAATTTTTTGAAAATGTTTTTTAAATAGAACAACTTTATAAGACCAACTCTATATTACAATATTTTGTTAATAAGTATTTCAAAATTATATAATTTTAATTGCTTTAAATGCACCCTTTTACCCTCAAAGGTGTCATAGTTTGTACAACAAATTCTGTAGTTATTGTATTTGATATGTTAACATTTGAAATTGCCAGTTTCCGTGAGGTAAATGTATCATATATATTTTAACTGTAAGAAAATTAACACTGAGAGAAGATAAATAATTTCTCTAAAGATTTACTTTAAAATCTTTCCTCTAACCCATGATTACTGTATTTCCTTTAAACTGAATGATTGCTTGATTTATTAAATCTCTAAAGAAGCATTTATTCAGGGGGCTACAAGATGACATGCTCTATTCTAGGTTACAGAGTTTGAAAGTGACAGAGTACAATTATTTCCTAAGAAAAGCTCATAGTCTAATGAAGAAGATTTAAATATAAGGTGGGAATATTATAATGGGCTTGTGGAGATAAATCATGAGTGTTTATGTATAATCCAGTTAATCTTTACAGCAAGTGGGGTTAGGAAAGAAATAATGATGAAGCCATACGTTTTGTCTCTACATTATTATTTTTTTCCAGTAAAATATCAAACAAAAATTGAAGATTGCGTGAAACATGTGTATATGTATATGTACAATTAAAAAATAATTATACCAAAAGCACATATTGAACAACCACGCAAATTAAATAATATATTGACAGAAACTCAGTAGTCTCCAGGATTCCAACCAACGGTTATACTGACTTTTTTTGAACATTGTTTTAACATATATGTATATGTAACAAATAATATACTTTTGTCTGGTTTTAGACACCATGCATGGAATCATACAGTAATGTAAAGGTATTCTTTTGCATGACCTTGCCATACACTTTGGAAGAGGCCTGTGAAAATACCTACCAATTTCACTCTGCATGATTATGACAATCTGGAGAGTGGCAGATGAATTTATTCTCACTACCTTCTTTTGAAAGCTGAAATGAGAAAATCACAATATTACTATGAATTGTCACCATTACCATTCCTGGGAGAATTGTTGGAACTATACCAGGCCCTGATGAAAAAATAGCTGGTAGTATAGGTAACATGCAGACTTGGCTCAAAAGAAGTGGTTGTGTACTGAGGATAAATTCACTATATTTGCTACAGTTTGAATGTGGCCCCTCCAAAACATATATGGGAACTTAAAACCAGGGAGGGACCTGGTGGGAGGTGTTGCAGTGGTATTACGAGGTGAGATGGCCTTTTGGGAAGTGATTAAATCATAAAGGCTCTGACCTCAAGAATGGATAAGTGCCTTATACAAAGGGCTGGTGGAAATTAGCTTAGGCCATTTTTGCCCTTACGCTTCCACCGTGTGAGGACTCCAAGAGAAGATGCCATCTATGAAATGGGCCCTTGCCAGACACAAATCCTGCCAGTGCCTTGATCTTGAACTTCCCAGCCTCTCAAACTGTGAGAAATAAATTTCTGCCATTTATTTATTTATTTATTTATTTATTTTGTTGTTGTTGTTGTTGTTTTGAGATGGAGTCTCACTCTGTGGCCCAGGCTGGAGTACAATGGCATGGTCTTGGCTGGTGCTGAGGTTTGGGCTCCCATTGATCCTGTCACCCAAATAGTAAACATAGTACCAATAGATAGTTTTTCAACCCTAGCTACCCTCCCTGTCTTCTCCACTTTGGGATTCCCAAGTGTCTATTGTTCCCATCTTTATATCCATGTGTGCCCAATATTTGGCTTTGGCTCCCACTTATAAGTGAGAACACATGGTATTTGGTTTTCTGTTCCTGCATTAATCTGCTTAGGATAATGGCCTCCAGCTGCATCCATGTTGCTGCATTAGATGTGATTTCATTCTTTTTATGGTTCAATAGTATTCCATGGTGTACATGTACCACATTTGTTTTATCCATTCCACTCTTGATGGGCCTTTTGTTTGGTTCCATGTGTTTGCTATTGTGAATAGTGCTGTGATAAACATGTGGGTGCAGGTGTCATTTTGGTAGAATAATTTATTTTCCATTGGGTGTATATCCAGTAATGAAATTTCTAGATAGGTCGGTAAGTCTATTTTTAATTCTTTGAGAAATCTCCAAACTGCTTTTCATAGTATCTGAAATAATTTATATTCTTACAGTGTATAAGCATTCTCTTTTTTCTGCAGCCTCTAAACATCTGTTATTGTCTGACTTTTTGATAATGGCCATTCTGATTTACATCAGATAAAAATCTTTTGGTCATGATGTATAGTACTCTGATGATTAGTAATGATGAGCATTTTTTTCATATGTTTGTTGGATATGATGTTTGCATATCTTTTTTTTTTTTTTTTTTCTTGAGATGGAGTTGCTCTGTTTCCCTGGCTGGAGTACAGTGACATGATCTTGGCTCACTACAACCTCCACCTCCTGGGTTTAAGTGATTCCCCTGCCTCAGCCTCCCAAGTAGTTGGGATTACAGGCATGTGCCACCACACCAGCTAATTTTTTTTGTATTTTTAGTAGAGTCTGGGTTTCACCATATTGACCAGGCTGGTCTCAAACTCCTGACCTCAGGTGGTCCACCTGCCTCGGCCTCCCGAAGTGCTGGGATTACAAGCACGAGCCACTGTGCCTGGCCTATCTTCTTTTGAGAGGTGTCTGTTCATATGCTTTGCCCACTTTTTAATGGAATTGTTTATTACTTTTTGTTGATTAAGTTAATTTCAGATTCTGACAATTAGTCATTTGTCAGATGCATATTTTGCATATATTTTCTCTCCTCTTGTAGATTGTCTGTTTATTCTATTGATTATCTCTTGCGCTATGCAAAAGCTTTTTACTAGGTCCCAAATATCAGTTTTTGTCATGTTTGCTATTGAGGACTTAGTCATAAATTATTTGCCAAGGGCAATGTCTGGGTTTTCCTAAGTTTTCTTCTAAGATTTTTATAGTTTGATATCTTACATTTAAGTCTTTAATCCATCTTGAGTTAATCTGTCTAAATGGTAAAAGATAGGAGTAGAGGTTAATTCTTCTACATGTTGTTAGCCACTTTCCCCAGCACCATTTATTGATGAGGATGTCTTTTGCTTGTTGTTTATTTATTTGACTTTGCCAAAGATTGGTTGCTTCTAGGTGTGTATGTTGTTGTTTCTGGGTTTCCTGTTCTGTTTTATTGGCCTATGTATCTATTTTTGTACCAGTATGATGCTGTTTTGGTTACTGTAGGCTTGTACTATATTTTTGTAGTATGTTATGAAGTTGGGTAATGTTATATGTCTGGATTTGCTCCTGTTTCCTAGGATTGCTTTGGGTATTTGAGCTATTTTTTGTTCCATTCGAAAATTTTAGAATAGCTTTTTTTTTTTTTTTTTCTGATTCTGTGAAGAATGATGTTGGTAATTTGATGGAAACTGCATTGACTCTGTTTATTGCTTTGGGCAGTATGGACATTTTAAAAATATTGATTCTTCCAATCCATGAGCATGGGATGTCTGCCAATTTTTGTGTAATCTATGACTTCTTTTAGCAATGTTTTGTATTTCTCCTTATACAGATATTTGACTTCCTAGATATTTTGTGTGTGTGTCTGTTGTAGATGGGATTGTGTTTTTTATTTCATTCTCAGTTTGAATGTTATTGATGGATAGAAATGCTATTGATTTTATATTTTTATGTTTTGATTTTGTGTCCTGAAACTTTACTGAAATCACTTATCAGGTCTATGAGTCTTTTGGCAGAATCTTTAGGGTTATTAGGTATTGAATCATAACATCAGAAAAGAGAGATAATTTGACTTCCTCTCTTCTTATGTGGAGGCCTTTTATTTCTTTCTCTTGCCCACTTTCTCTTCCTAGGACTACCAATACTATGTTGAATAGGAGTGGTGAGGATGGACATCCTGTCATGACACAATTCTTAGGAGGAATACTTCCAACTTTTGCCCATTCAGTATGATATTGATTGTGGGTTTGTCATAGATGGCCCTTATTATTTTGATGTATGTTCTTTCAGTGCCTACTTTCTTGAGGGTTTTTATACTGAAGGGATGTTGGATTTTATTGAAAGCTTTTTCAACATCTATTGAGATGATCATATGATTTTGTTTTTAATTCCATTTATGTGATAAAATGCATTTATTGGTTTGCATATGTTGAGTTATCCTTGCATTGCAATAATAAATCCTACTTATAGTGGTGAATTAACTGTTTGATATGCTGTTGAATTCAGTTTGCTAGTATTTTCTTGAGGAATTTTGCATCTGTGTTCATCACAGACATTGGCCTGCGGTTTTCTCTTTACATTGTGTGTTTGCCAGGTTTTGGTATTGGGGGTATCTGGTAGAATAAGTGGGGAGTTCCTCTTCCTTGAGATTTTGAAGTAATTTCAGTAAAATTGGACCAGCTCTTCTTTGTATGTCTGATAGAATTTGGCTGTGAATCCATTTGCCTTTAATTCTGCTTAGGTGGTCAGTCACATTGATTTACTTGCATAGGTTGAATCATCCTTGCATCCCAGGAATAAAGCTCACTTGACTGTGGTGGATTATGTTTTTATGTGCTGCTGGATTCAGTTTCCTAGTGTTTTGTTGAATATTGAATGTTTTTACATCTATGTTCATCAGGGATATTGGCCTGTAGTTTTCTTTCTTTCTTTTTTTTTTTTACTTTTTTTTTTTTTTTTTTTTTTTTGGTGTGTGTGTGTGTCACTTGCAGATTTTGGAATCAGGCTCATATTGGATTCATAGAATAAGTTATGATGGAATTCCTCTTTCTTACTTTTTTTTGTAATTGTTTCAGTGGAATTGGTACCGACTCGTCTTTGTACATCTGGTAGAATTTCGCTGCGAGTCCATTTGGCCCAGGGCATTTCTTGGTTGGTAGGTTTTTTTGTTTGTTTGTTTGTTTGTTTGTTTATTGCTGATTCAGTGCCATAACTCATTATTGCTTTGTTCAGGTTGCTATTTCTTTCTGGTTCAATCTTGGGAGGTTGTGTGATTCCAGAAATTTATCCACTTCCTCTAGATTTTCTAGCTTGTGCATGTAGAGATTCAGAGTAGTGTCAGAGAATCTTTTATATTCTGTGGGATTGTTTGTTATGTCACCTTTGTCATTTCTCATTGCACTTATTTGGATTTTCTCTCATTTTTTCTTTGTTAATCTAACTAGTGGTCTACCAATCTTTTATCCTTTCAAAAAATCAACTTTTCATTTTGTTGATCCTTTGTATGAATTTTTTGTCTCCATTTTGTTTAGTTCTGCTCCGTCTTTAGTTATGTCTTTTCTATTGCTAGCTTTAGGTTTAGTTTGTTCTTGTTTTTCTAATTTCTTTAGGTAATACGTTATGTTGTTAATTTTAACTCTTTCTTCTTCTTAATGTAGGTACTGTAAGCTTTCCTCTTAACACTACTTTTGCCAGATCCCAAAGATATTGGTATATTGTATCTTTATTTTCATTTGTTTTAAATAATTTCAAATGTCTTCTTTAATTTGGTTGTTGGCCCAAGTCATTCTAAGCAAGATACTTAGTTTCTAGGTAACTGTAGTTTTATGAGTTCCTCTTGGTACTGATTTCTATTTTTATCCCACTGTGGGGTAAGAAGATGCTTGATACGATTTCAATTTTTTTGAACTTTTTGAGACTTGCTTTATGACTCAGTATGTGGTCAGTATTAGAGTATATTCCGTGTGCAGAACAGAGAATGTATATTCTGTAATTGTTGGGTGGAATATTCTGTAAATGTCTATTAGGTCCAATTGATCAAGTCTTGTATTTAAATATAGATGTCATTTTTAGTTTTTGCCTCAGTCTAATGCTAATGCTAATGCTGTATAATGTTGTCAATGGGGTGTTGGAAGTCCTTCACTATTATAGTGTGGCTGTCTAAAACTTTTTTGGGGGCCTAAGAATAATTGTTTTATAAATCTGGGTGTTCCCATATTGGGTATGTATGTATTTAGCATTGGTAAGCCTTCCTTTAAAATTGAAACCTTTATCATTTTTTTTTTTTTTTTTTGAGACGGAGTCTCGCTCTGTCGCCCAGGCTGGAGTGCCGTGGCCGGATCTCAGCTCACTGCAAGCTCTGCCTCCGGGTTTACGCCATTCTCTCGCCTCAGCCTCCCGAGTAGCTGGGACTACAGGCGCCCGCCATCTCGCCCGGCTAATTTTTTGTATATTTTAGTAGAGACGGGGTTTCACCGTGTTAGCCAGGATGGTCTCGATCTCCTGACCTCGTGATCCGCCCATCTCGGCCTCCCAAAGTGCTGGGATTACAGGCTTGAGCCACCGGGCCCGGCCAGAAACCTTTATCATTATGTAATTCTCTTCTTTGTGAATTTGACTGTTGTTGGTTTAAAATTTGTTTTATCTAAGAATAATGACCCCTGCTTTTTTTCATTTTCAGTTTGCATGATATAACTCTATCCCTTTACTTTGAGCTTATGGATGTTATTATGTGAGAGATGGATCTCTTGAAGACAGCAGAAGGTTGGGCTTTTAAAAAATCCAATTTGCCACTCTATGTTTTTTACATGGAGCTTTTAGGCCTCTTACATTCAAGGTTAATATTGATAAGTGAAGATTTGTTCCTGTCATGGTGTTGACTGAGTTACTCTGTAGTCTTGCTTTATGGGGTTTGTGATATATGTACTTATGGTTTTTTTTTTTTTTTTTTTTTTTTATGAGACAGAGTCTCACTCTGTCACCCAGGCTGGAGGGCAACCCAGATTCAAGCATTCTCCTGCCTCAGCCTCCCGAGTAGCTGGGACTACAGGCACACACCACCATGCCCAGCTAATTTTTGTGTTTTTAGTAGAGATGTTTTTCACCATGTTGGCCAGGATGCTCTCAATATCTTGACCTTGTGGTCTGCCTGTCTCGGCTTCCCAAAGTGCTGGTTATGTGTGCTTTTGCATAGCAAGTATTGTTCTTTTGCTCCCATGTTTAGGATTCCCTTAAGCATGTCTTGTAGGGATGAATTCCCTTAATGATTGCATAATTGATTGTCTGGGAAAGACTTTATTTCTCTTTAGTTTACGAAGCATGGTTTGGTGGGATATGAAATTCCTGGCAGGAGTTTCTTTTCTTTAAGAATGCTGAAAACAGGCTGGGTGCAGTGGTTCATGCCTGTAATCCCAGCATTTTGGGAGGCCGAGGCAGGCAGATCACTTGAGGTCAGGAGTTCGAGACCAGCCTGGCCAAGGTGATGAAGCCCCATCTCTACTAAAAATACAAAAATGAGCCAGGCGTGGTGGTGCATGACTATAGTCACAGCTACTTGGGAGGCTGAGGCACGAGAATCACTTGAACCCAGGAGGTGGAGTTGCAGTGAGCCAAGATTGTGCCACCGCACTCCAGCCTGGGTGACAGAGCGAGACTCCATCTCAAAAAAAAATGCTGAAAAAAGGCTTCAATCTTTCAATCTCATCTGGCTTGTAAGATTTCTGCTGAATAGTCTTCTGTTAGTCTGATGAGATTTCCCCTTATAGTTAATATGGTCGCTTTCTCCAGGTGCCTTTAAGATGTTTTTTCCTTTTGTGTTAACCTTGGAAAATCTGATGACTATGTGGCTTGGTTATGGTTGTATTGCAGATAATTTTGCAGGAGTTTTTTTTTAATTTCTTATATCTGCAGGTCTACTTCTCTAGTAAGATTGGTGAAACTCCCATGGATTTTATCCTCAAATACATGTTCCAAGTTGTTTACTTTCACTTCTCTCTCAGGAATTTCAATTAGTTGTTGGTTTGGTCGCTTTACATAATCCCACATTTCTTGTTCATTTTTAAAAATTCTTTCTTATTTATCTTTGACTGGGTTGATTCAAAGGACTGGTCTCTGAGTTCTGAAATTCTTTCTTCTGCTTCATCTAATCTGTTTTTAAGGCTTCAAACTGTATTTTGAAATTTCTGCATTAAAATTTTTAATTCCAAAAGTCTGTTTTTTTCTTAATATAAGTATGTTGTCTTTCAAATCCTGGATCACTTTTCTGGCTTCATTGGGTTGGGTTTCAACTCTCTCTTGGATCTCGCTGAGTTTCCTTGCCATCTATACTCTAAATTCTGTATCTATCGTTTCAGACATTTCAATCTGGTTAGGATCCATTGCTAGAGAGCTAGTGCAACTCTTTGGAGGTGATAAAACACTGTGACTTTTTGTATTTCCAGAGTTCTTGCACTGATTCCTTTTTATCAGAGGGAGCTGATACTTATTTTTATTTTTGAATTTGCTGTTGTTTGAATGGGGCTTTTTATGTTTTATTCTTTTGTCCCTTTAGGGTATGAATGTGGTATACATTGTGTATGATGGGTTGGCTTCATTTCTGGGTATGTTCCAGTAGGGAGATAGGCTTCAGTAGGGAGGGGGTTTCTCAGGCATTGCTTTTTGTAGTATTTGTTTGGTGATGTAACTCAGCTGTAATCCAATAGGTGATGTATAATAGTAAGAGTCAATAGGTAGGCTCTTAGCAATACCTGCCCACTGAAGGGCCAGAGAAACCTGAAAAGCACCATCCCCCAGTTCACCCTCACCTTCAGCCCCAGTAGAGCTGCTGGAGAATCTCAGTAAGTAGCCTCTTTTAGCACATGCTTATCAGGTCCCAATTCCAAGAGCCACTGCCTTGTCTGCAACAGTGCAGTAGGGAGGGAAGGGGAGGAGCCAGAGATGACTCCCAGCCCATTCAGAAGCTTTGGTGGTGCCCCCTTCAGTGACTAGTGCCATGTTCATGTTTCCTTTGTCCCAAGACTGACACTGATGAGCTGTACTACCTCACACTTTAGGGGCCAGCTGCACTGAGGGTTAGGACACTACGGGACGTGAAACTCCCTGGTGACCTACTGGCTCCCTGTGCTTGCCAGAGTCAAATCTGGTCACAGGGTATATTAGCACGTGGTCTGGTAACACAATGGCTTAGAGGTGGAAGACTACTGGGCAGGGAAGTGGCACCACAGTTGTACCATCAGAATGGTGCCCACAGACTGGGGTTTTCAGTCCTGTAGGCAACCATGGGGCCTGCCTAGCTAGTGTTCCCCTGACTCGGTGGGTCTCCCTCTAGCCCCTACCCCACAGCAGCCCCCACCAGCTAAGGCTTGCTCCATTTGCACTCAGATTGCTAAGCTGTTTTAGGTGTTTCAGGCCATGGGACTCCTTGAGGGAGAATTCTTGGCTATCAGGTCACACACTTCCCATGCTGGTCTTGAGAGGGGAGGAGTGCCCTGCTCTTCCTCTGGCACACAAACCCACATCACACTCCTCTATGTGGGGCAGTAGAGACTGTGCTGTGGGCACCCTCCCTTGGGAACAGTGAGGCAGGCAGTCTTGGGAGGGACCTGCAGGTAAAATGTACCTCGGTCCAGCAGCAATGGTGGTGGGGCCTGTCCTGGGCCCTGCCCTCTCCCAGCTGGCAGACAGCAGTGATTGTAGCTGCTCAGTACAAGGTGGAGAGCCTTGGAGATGGGCATGTATGTTCACGCTATGCTGCATCTATACAGCACAGCAAAGCCTTCTGGGCTCCATGCTGGTTCAAGCTGGCCTCTGTTTGTTCTCCGAGCAGTTCCCCTTATCAATCCAACTGTCTGTTGGGGTCGGAGCCACCCCGCCAGTCCAGCTCTTTGTGGGAGTCATGGAAACTTCTGTAAATAAGATCTCATGAGTCCATTGCAGGAATGTAGTGCCCCCAGGAGTGTAGTGAGTAGTTCCTTCACTCTTCCCTTCCTTCAGTCCAGTCTGGGTCCAGGGGCTGGTCTGGGAACCCAGCAACTATGAGCAGGGTGCCTTGCTCCTTCCCTTTTAATCCATGGTGTCTGTGTCCCCTCTATTGACCCTCAGTATTTTCTCCCCAAAGATTTGTTTGAATTGTGAAGGTTTCTTGATATTTCGGTTCCTCTTCATGGAAGAGGGGCCCTGCGGTGGCTTCTAGTTGGTCATGTTGCCCCTGACTGCTTGTTTATCTTACAATGAAAGCTTGTACCGTTTGATGCATATCTCTCCATTTCCTCTACCTTCAGACCCCTGGTAAGCTCCATTCTATTCTTTGCTTCTACAAGTTTGACATTTTTAGTTTCCACATATCATTGAGATCATGAAGTATTTGTCTTTCTGCATCTGGCTTATTTAGTTTAGCATAATGTCTTCCAGGTTCATCCAGGCTATTACAAATGGCAATATTTCCTCTTTTTATGATCGAACAATATTCCACTCTGTGAAAAATATTATCACACACATAGAGTGGAATATTATTCAGTCATAAAAACATACACAAAAGCACAGAGACTCATGAATATGTGTGTCTGTTTGTGTCTGCGTATAAACATTTTCTCTATCCATTTCTCCACAATGGACACATAGATTGTGTCCATATCTTGGCTGCAATGAACATGAGGGTGCAGGTAGCTCTCCAACATACTGATTTCATTTCCTTTGGATACATACCCAGAAGTGGGACTGCTGGATTGTATGGTAGTTCTATTTTTAATTTTTGGGGAACCTTCATACTGTTTTCAGTGGATAGAAAAGCTGTCATCACAACTCCATATTTAAAAGTATATGAAGGCACTGAAGGAATGCACACATAGAAATTCATTGAAGAAATCAGAGTAGAGTTAATGTCCTCAGTACATGCATTCAAAATTCTCAGTTTTTCACAAGTTAGGCACACAAACACAGGCTTGACTGAGTAGATATGAAACTGTTTGGTACTTATTAGAATTTATGCAATTGCCTCTCTTCAGACTTTAGAAGTGTATCCATGAACTCATCAGATATCCTGTCTTTCTAAAAAAATTACAGAACATTATGATAGAAATTTTAAATTTTAATATGCCATTATTAAAGTGTTTTTGAAGTGGAGGCTGAGAAAGACACTATCTGTAATAACTAGAACAGTTGTCAAATAATTATAGACAGATTGCCATATCTCTTAAAACAACTTTGCTAGATATTAAATGTCTATAAGTCTAAAAGACAAGCAGAAGTATAATCAACTCAGGAAACAATTGTATGCATAATAGCTAAAAAGGCAATGATGAATAATGCATATGTTGTTATTTACATAATTACTTGCATTTGGGTTTTTTATGTTTGTCTACTTCTCTAGGATAAGATAGGATGCTGTAAAAGCCATGAGATTAAAATAAATATGATTACATAAATAATTTGTTCTTTCGAAGACTCATTTTTGCCAGTGATATAATGTTATATGGAATTTGTCTGAGGACATGGAGTTCTTGAGATCTCCAACCCAAGATAAGATATCCTGAAAATTTAACCTTAACATATTCTCTTTTTGTTATATCTTACTTAGTTTTTTTTTTTTTTTTTTTTTTTTTTTTTGAGACCAAGTTTCATTCTTGTTGCCCAGGCTGGAGTGCAGTGGCACAATCTTGGCTCACCACAACTTCCGCCTCCCGGGTTCAAGCGATTTTCCTGCCTCAGCCTCCCTAGTAGCTGGGATTACAGGTGCCCGCCACCATGCCTGGCTAATTTTTTAAATTTTTTTAGTAGGGACAGGATTCACTATGTTGGCCAGGCTGGTCTCGAACTCCTGATTTCAGGTGATCCACCAGCCTCAGCTTCCCAAAGTGCTGGGATTACAGGAGTGAGACACCATGCCCGGCTTACTTAAATTTTACACACACTACTTGGGTACCAAAAAAAGGCAGGAGTTTCATTCTCTTAAGGATATAGATGTGCCTTTTGCACAGCTGACTCTCTTGGGACCTTGACTTTGCCTGTGAAATCCCAACAACCTTTCTCTTTTGTTTTTCACTGTGATCCAGCTGAACAGAATTGTATCCAATAGTTGGTGAACAGAAATTCCTTTTTACAGTGTTTAGAAAGTGTTTAAAGGGACCAAAACTGGATAAAACCCAAAATGTAATTTAAAAAGAGTTTTCTGAAATGTCATATACTTATGTCTAAGGGTCTTACCAGAGTTTAGGAGCTTGCCTTTCTCCATGACTTGTTTTCATGCACTTATTGTTTAATCAGCTGATTGACTGATAAACATCGGTACTTATATGTATTTGTAAGTTGTGGCAAATGTGTTCTTTCTGAACTTCAGAGTCTTGCCATTACTATCAGCTTAATGTACTGGTTCTTTATTTGCTTATTTCTGACTCATTGACTCAACTCCCACCCAACACACACTTTTTTTTTGTTAATTTGCCATATATATTCAGTCATATAATGTGTGTGTGCTTGTGGCTATCCTTTAAATGGTATCTATAGTCACTTCAATCAGCATGTTAGCATACAGCAATAATAAAATGATAAAACATCTGCAGAAAAGTTTTCTATGAATTTTTCATGTAAATCTTAAAATATAGAAAACGATGCTAATTTCTATTATACTTTCCTCTAATGTGCTGTTGCCTCACTTTCTTCTATTATTTATTCTTATAAATCTTTTACTAAAAAATTAAAAATTATATGATGATATTAATCTAGTAATGTGCAGCCAACATATTTTACACAAAATTGAAACCTACATAAATGGGTTAGGGAAAATGCTGTGAATTTGGGAAGAATAAGGAGAATAAAATTGGTTTAAATCATGGTTCTAATATTTACCACTGCCATCAGCATGTGTCTTAAAGCTAAAATGAGATCATCAACTGATACCCATCATAGCAATTTTTCCAGTTTTTAAATTTACAACTACAAGTCTCTTATTCATCTAGGAATGGGCTAAACCTCATTTTTAATAGAGATAGCTTGAAGTGAAAATTCATATTTGAATTCCTTTAGTAAAGATTAATAAAGTGAAATCCAAGTGAACAATAAAAAGAAAACAAACAAACAGATGTTTATTCTCTTTCTCATAGATATATTAATAGTAATGTATTCATTATTGACATGAATGCAAACCATTGTGTTACTACTTTTGAACGCATGCATCTAAAAATTTGTTTATATATTGAGCAAGGTTAGTAAATGAAAAGTTGCTAGTTAATACGTATGACAAGAATTTGTGAAATTATATGAACAAGCCCTACCACAATCAGATAACCACAGCAACAGCATTGCTTCATGACACTTTCTCACTAGGAGGGTCCATTGCTAGGAAGAAAATTGTCTCTTATATTTACTGCTCAACACTGAACTTGGAAAAGTTGTTGGAAATGTATGTAGAAAGAACACAAGTATATGACAATTATATGTTTATTTTAAACATATGAAAAAATTAGGTGAATAAGTGACATTTGATATCTCTCTCTAATAATATCTATTATGGTAATATTACATGTAATTACATATTAATCGTACATAAATAATATATATTATAATATACATAATTACATAGTAATAGTACATAATATGTATTATATAATATTATGTATACTTTATATAATATTATGTGTGTGTATATATATATGTAAAACCAAACTTTATTCTAAAAGGATTAAATTGTAACTGGAAAATGATGGAAAATAATGCATTGGTAATTTAAAAAATGATTAAAGATGGAAACAATGGTTGAATGACTAAGTAGGAGCAAGGACGCCTTAAGTAAAATAAACACATCTTGAAGCCAGGAGTGAGGCATGATGGACGGTGGTGCCATGCAAAGATTAGTTTTAGTTCTTCTATGGGCACATGGTAGGATTATATTTTTGTGCTTCCTTCAAGTTAGGTAGGGTCAAGGGAATAGATTTGGTCAATAAAATGTGAGTACAAGTGACATTTGTTATTTCTGAGAGGGAGGTTGAGAACCACTGAGTACTTTTCCATTCTTTCTTTTCTTGTGCCATGATGACCAGCAATGTTTGTGATGCTTAATGCTCTTTCATCATATTTCCAAAAGAAAAATATGCTAAGGTAGATGCATAGCATGAGTAGAAAATAAACTTTTGGGCTGGTCAGGGTGGTTCATGCCTGTAATCCCAACACTTTGGGAGGCTGAGGCGAATGGATTCCTTGAGCCCAGGAGTTCGAGACCAGCTTGGGCAACATGGCAAAACCTCATATCTACAAAAATGCAAAAATTATCAGGGCAGTTGTCCTGTTATCCCAGCTGCATGCATGTTGTCCCAGCTACTCCAGAGGCTGAGGTGGGAGGATCACCTAAGTACGCAGGAAGGTCAAGACTGCAGTGAGACATGAATGTGCCACTGCAGGCCAGCCTGGGTGCCAGAGTGAGACCCTGTCTCAAAAAGTAAAATAAAATAAACTGCCGTTCTAAGGTTCTGTGATTTGGGATTGTTCATTACTATTGCAAAATCTAGCCTCACCTGAATAATATATAAGGTTGTACACAAAACCCATAGTGTGAAATCCTCAATGACTAATAGAAGTGATTTGAAAATTGAGCTCTGGATTTTCTAGAAAACAACACAAAATGGGAAACCTGTTATATCAAATTTTTATAAGAAGTTCACACTAAAGATCCTGGTAGTTGAAGGAGGGCATAGTTATCAGGCTTTATAGCTATTGTCACACTTTCTCTTTAAACAGAGAAGTTCAGAAGGAATGGTACCAGCTCCTCCTTGTACCTCTGGTAGAATTCAGCTGTGAATCCATCTGGTCCTGGACTTTTTTTGGTGGGTAGGCTATTAATTGTTGCCTCAATTTCAGAGCCTGCTATTGGTCTATTCAGGGATTCAACTTCTTCCTGGTTTAGTCTTGGAGAGTGTAAGTGTCCAGGAAATTATCCATTTCTTCTAGATTTTCTACTTGATTTGCGTAGAGGCATTTATAGTATTCTCTGATGGTTGTTTGTATTTCTGTGGGGTCGGTGGTGATATCCCCTTTATCATTTTTTATTGCGTCTATTTGATTCCTCTCTCTTTTCTTCTTTATTAGTCTAGCTAGCGGTCTGTCAATTTTGTTGATCTTTTCAAAAAACCAACTCCTGGATTCATTGATTTTTTGGAGGGATTTTTGTGTCTCTATCTCCTTCAGTTCTGCTCTGATCTTAGTTATTTCTTGCCTTCTGCTAGCTTTTGAATGTGTTTGCTCTTGCCTCTCTAGTTCTTTTAATTGTGATGTTAGAGTGTCAATTTTAGATCTCTCCTGCTTTCTCTTGTGGGCATTTAGTGCTATAAATTTCCCTCTACACACTGCTTTAAATGTGTCCCAGAGATTCTGGTATGTTGTATCTTTGTTCTCATTGGTTTCAAAGAACATCTTTATTTCTGCTTTCATTTCGTTATGTACCCAGTAGTCATTCAGGAGCAGGTTGTTCAGTTTCCATGTAGTTGAGCGGTTTTGATTGAGTTTCTTAGTCCTGAGTTCTAGTTTGATTGCACTGTGGTCTGAGAGACAGTTTGTTATAATTTCTGTTCTTGTACATTTGCTGAGGAGTGCTTTACTTCCAATTATGTGGTCAATTTTGGAATAAGTGCGATGTGGTGCTGAGAAGAATGTATATTCTGTTGATTTGGGGTGGAGAGTTCTATAGATGTCTATTAGGTCCGCTTGGTGCAGAGATGAGTTCAATTCCTGGATATCCTTGTTAACTTTCTGTCTCGTTGATCTGTCTAATGTTGACAGTGGAGTGTTGAAGTCTCCCATTATTATTGTATGGGAGTCTAAGTCTCTTTGTAGGTCTCTAAGGACTTGCTTTATGAATCTGGGTGCTCCTGTATTGGGTGCATATATATTTAGGAGAGTTAGCTCTTCCTGTTGAATTGAACCCTTTACCATTATGTAATGGCCTTCTTTGTCTCTTTTGATCTTTGATGGTTTAAAGTCTGTTTTATCAGAGACTAGGATTGCAACCCCTGCTTTTTTTTGTTTTCCATTTGCTTGGTAGATCTTCCTCCATCCCTTTATTTTGAGCCTATGTATGTCTCTGCATGTGAGATGGGTCTCCTGAATACAGCAGACTGATGGGTCTTGACTCTTTATCCAGTTTGCCAGTCTGTGTCTTTTAATTGGAGCATTTATTCCATTGACATTTAAGGTTAATATTGTTATGTGTGAACTTGATCCTGTCATTATGATATTAACTGGTTATTTTGCTCGTTAGTTGATGCAGTTTCTTCCTAGCCTCGATGGTCTTTACATTTTGGCATGTTTTTGCAATGGCTGGTACCGGTTGTTCCTTTCCATTTTAGGGCTTCCTTCAGGGTCTCTTGTAAGGCAGGCCTGGTGGTGACAAAATCTCTAAGCATTTGCTTATCTGTAAAGGATTTTATTTCTCCTTCACTGATGAAGCTTAGTTTGGCTGGATATGAATTCTCGGTTGAAAGTTCTTTTCTTTAAGAACGTTGAATATTGGCCCCCACTCTCTCTGGCTTGTAGAGTTTCTGCCGAGAGGTCTGCTGTTATTCTGATGGGCTTCCCTTTGTGGGTAACCCGACCTTTCTCTCTGGCTGCCGTTAAGATTTTTTCCTTCATTTCAACTTTGGTGAATCTGGCAATTATGTGTCTTGGAGTTGCTCTTCTGGAGGAGTATCTTTGTGGCGTTCTCTGTATTTCCTGAATTTGAATGTTGGCCTGCCCTACTAGGTTGGGGAAGTTCTCCTGGATGATATCCTGTAGAGTGTTTTCCAACTTGGTTCCATTTTCCCCCTCACTTTCAGCAATGACTTTCTTCACAGAATTGGAAAAAACGGCTTTAAAGTTCATATGGAACCAAAAAAGAGCCCGCATTGCCAAGACAATCCTAAGTCAAAAGGACAAAGCTGGAGGCGTCACGCTACCTGACTTCAAACTATACTACAAGGCTACAGTAACGAAAACAGCATGGTACTGGTACCACAACAGAGATATAGACCAATGGAACAGAACAGAGTCCTCAGAATAATACCACACATCTACAGCCATCTGATCTTTGACAAACCTGAGAGAAACAAGAAATGGGGAAAGGATTCCCTATTTAATAAATGGTGCTGGGAAAATTGGCTAGCCATAAGTAGAAAGCTGAAACTGGATCCTTTCCTTACCCCTTATACGAAAATTAATTCAAGATGGATTAGAGACTTAAATGTTAGACCTAATACCATAAAAACCCTAGAAGAAAATCTAGGTAGTACCATTCAGGACATAGGCATGGGCAAGGACTTCATGTCTAAAACACCCAAAGCAATGGCAGCAAAAGCAAAAATTGACACATGGGATCTAATTAAACTAAAGAGCTTTTGCACAGCTAAAGAAACTACCATCAGAGTGAACAGGCAACCTACAGAATGGGAGAAAATTTTTGCAACCTACTCATCTGACAAAGGGCTAATATCCAGAATCTACAAAGAACTCAAACAAATATACAAGAAAAAAACAAACAACCCCATCAAAAAGTGGGGAAAGGATATGAACAGACATTTCTCAAAAGAAGACATCCATAGAGCCAACAGACACATGAAAAAATGCTCATCATCACACGCCATCAGAGAAATGCAAATCAAAACCACAATGAGATACCATCTCACACAAGTTAGAATGGCAATCATTAAGAAGTCAGGAAACAACAGGTGTTGTAGAGGATGTGGAGAAATAGGAACACTTTTACACTGTTGGTGGGATTGTAAACTAGTTCAACCATTATGGAAAACAGTATGGCGATTCCTCAAGGATCTAGAACTAGATGTACCATATGACCCAGCCATCCCACTACTGGGTATATACCCAAAGGATTATAAATTACTCTACTATAAAGACACATGCACACGTATGTTTATTGCGGCACTATTCACAATAGCAAAGACTTGGAATCAACCCAAATGTCCATCTGCGACAGACTGGATTAAGAAAATGTGGCACATATACACCATGGAATACTATGCAGCCATAAAAAAGGATGAGTTTGCGTCCTTTGTAGGGACATGGATGCAGCTGGAAACCATCATTCTTAGCAAACTATCACAAGAAGAGAAAACCAAACACCGCATGTTCTCACTCATAGGTGGGAACTGAACAATGAGATCACTTGGACTCGGGAAGGGGAACATCACACACTGGGGCCTATCATGGGGAGGGGGGAGGAGGGAGGGATTGCACTGGGGAGTTATACATGATATAAACGTCATGCACATGTACCCTAGAACTTAAAGTATAATAAAAAAAAATAAAAATAAAAATAAAAAAAATAATGTAAAAAAAAAAAAAAAAAAACAGAAGTTCTTTGCTGATCTTTTGTCATTTTGTATTTCCCTGACTTTAGTATAGAATATTTTCCAGGGAATAAATTCAAGTTACTTTTGTAATTCCTTCACCCTTACAATCAAATCTTGGACATGATGTCCAGCATAGCCAGACCTTGGTGGCAGGAGATTAGGGTCTCTTTAAATGCTATCATTGAGACCCTCTGAGTTGATAGCTGACTAGAGTTTGTTGGTTTCTTTGTTAAGGGAGACAATCACAATTTATACCATGAACTAACTCCAACATCTTTGTAATTACAAAATTATACGTTTCAAATACTAACACTATTCCATAAGCTATTGAACCCTTTTCATTCTAATCCCCAATCGTAAAAAAAATAATTATCATGGGCATATAATAGTTGTATATACTTATGGGGTACATGTGATGTTTTGGTATAGACATAAAATGTATAATGTATGTCGGGGGGTTTGCGAATCCATCACCTCAAGCATTTATCATTTTATTGTGAAACATTCCAAATTCATCTTTCAGTTATTTTCAAGCACTAGAGAGACACACAGTGCACCAGCTATTGTCTACCCCACTTGTCACCAGCCATTGGACACTTGTGGTCATGTGAGCAATAAGTGATCCAGTTCCACAAGTCCATCCTTAGAACCTGCTTTCTAGGACCACTTGTGGTAATAGTTGTCCTAGGTTTGGTTTCCCCAGAAGCCAGCATTGAGATAAGAGTTTGAGTAAAAAAGTTTATTTGGCAGTTTTCCCTACAAGGCACCCATAGTGGGTGGGGTGGGGAAGTGAGACAGATTAAGGCTGAAATCCAATCATGATTCATTATTGAACAGATTATTACTGTGGGCATTAAGGGATCCATCCTTCAGAGTCCTTCTTTGAGACTGTACTGTGTACAATTCAGAATTGTTTCTCCTGGGGTTGTGGAAGTTGGGATATTCACAGAACAAGACTTTTTTCTGTAATTGGTTGAGAATTCTTTTCTGATACTCCCAGGTATCATGGCCTACCTCATGCGAAGGCAAAGATCTGCTGTCAGAAAGAAACCCTCAGATTCTTGTAGCAGTATGGTGAAGGCTTACAGCATAGACTGCTTGTAGACTGGATATAGGCTGTGCACCAAAACTCATGGACTCGAGCAATCCTCCCATCTTGGCCTCCCAAAGTGCTCGGATTACAGACTAGAGCTCCAGTGCTTGGCCTAAGTAATAGTTTTTATATTTTTGGTTTTTTACATGTCTTTTTTGTTCATGTATTCTTCATGGCTTTTCATACAACAACATTGATTTAACCAAGCAAAAATAAATTCAATTAGTTTTCCTTCCAAGATGATAGCACTTCCTGCTCTCCTACTTACTGGTCATATGGTCTGAGATATGGAGGAATAGAAAGGACAAGAAAGAGAACTAGAGAATCCAGTCTACTATAAGCTTTTCTTTAGTTATTGTCAGAAATTATTACTGAATAACGATCCAACATAGTCCAGCAGACCCTTAATCTCTTAGCTGTGCCCTTGCATTCTGCACCCCTTTAAATGCCTCAGTGATATTCTGTACTCTGATTTCATGTTATCACTTTTTTCAGTCTATTTTCACATGCTTAGTTATTGTTCCTCAGGCCAGATAATTGAGCCAGGGTGGTGGAATTATAACATTTAACAAATATTATACTAAGTGAGAAAATTTTCTTGGAAACAGAGTAACTTCAGCCAGGCATGGTGGCTCACTTCTGTAATCCCAGCACTTTGGGAGGCTTAGGTGGGGAGATCACGAAGTCAGGAGATTGAGACCATCCTAACCAACATGGAGAAACCCCATCTCTACTAAAAGTACAAAAATTAGCTGAGTGTGGTGGCACACACTGTAGTTCCAGTTACTTGGGAGGCTGAGGCAGGAGAATCGCTTGAACCCAGGAGGCAGAAGTTGCAGTGAGCCAAGATCGCACCACTGCATTCCAACCTGCCAACAGGGTAAGACTCCGTCTTAAAAAAAACAAAAAAGAAAAGAAAAGAAAAAAGCTAGAGTAACTTTTTAACTCAAAATTTTAGGCATATTTTGTTGTTCTATTCTGAAAGCATTTATTATTGACTACAGAACCTGTTTTGTAATATTAGTAATTGCTCAGAAACATATATTTTGATGAAAAACATTTATTTCAATAATATATAACATGTATGTTTGTATATGTATGTGTTTCTAGACATAGAAGCACATTACTAAATACCCCACTGTGAAAATCTTAATGTGTATTACTAAACACATATTTTAAACCTGAACTTCCCAAGTATAGATTTAACAGTAAAATTAGAAAATTTTAGAAGACAGAATTAAAATATTTAAAGGTAAGAATAAAGAAAACTTGCACAGTAGAAGGTAAAATTAAGCAATAGAACTGTTTTCCAGGATATTTCTAGAATTCTTGATTATTTAAAAAATGTGTGTGTATATATGTATATATACATATATATATAATTCTACATAAGGAACAGGACTGAGTTTATACTCACTAGATAGAAAGGTCCTTATATTTCTTAGTGTGAATTATATTGTTGGGAATATTTTGTCATTTGAGAAATATTAAAGTTATGCTAATAAATTATGCACATTCTTCAATTAAGTTTGACACTGCATAACACACATGTATAATTGATCTTCTTTCATATTAAAATAAACTGTAAATAGCAAAGAAGAGTACATTGGGTGTTTAGTCTCAGGTGAGCATTAAGTTCAAATAAACCCCATTACTTTTCAATGTTATTTCACAAATGATTGCAATATGCAATATTATCAGATCGTATTCCTGGGTTTGTAAGAATGGGTAGCTTATCTAGCTAATAACAGGCCATGCATATTTTTACCAAAAATGTTGCTAATGTTAGCAGTAGAGTAAGTGGATAATTTGCTCTGTTTAACCCAATACTAATTTATTGAACTATTGGTCATCTTTAACAATTTACAATGTATTTGTTATAAAGTGGAAGTGTTAAATGGGTTTTTGATGGAATAAGGACAAGAGGAAAGTGGATCCTTTTTAAAGTAGGGTAAAAAAATGCAATCATTGGAAGAAAGAACTCTAAAACTTATATTGACTTGCTTAGAAAATATTGTTTTTCTAAAATTCTTTATGTTATATGATTTACTTTAACAAAATCACTTTAAAATCTAGTGTAAATTTCATTCTCTAGTCCCCTCACAGTTTTATCTCATGATTTGGTGTATGAAGGTTTTATTGTGAATATAAGAATTCAACTCAAGCCAGCTTAAACATATAGACAGTCCAACAAAGAAATTGACTATATGTAGACTAAGTTTTGTCTGTAGCTTTTAAAATGAAATTTGAGGCAGAAATTCAAGTGGGTGTCATTGAGAGAAAGGGAAACGAAAAACAGGAACAAAAAGAATCATATGAAATGTAAAATGTAAACCCTCCAACTCTCCTCTGTCTCTCATTGTCGATTAATGTTGCTGAGATGAGCTTTCTGTTACTTGGTTAACATGGCAGAAAATGGCTGCCCATAAATCCTGAGTTTGTGTATCTCCACCATTCAAATGTCTTCCCCTTAGTTATCCTTCTTGAACTTGACAGCTATTGAATTTTCCATGAGTGAGTCATCAACCCATCTTTCAGGACAGAATTAAGTCTTGTGGGGAGTTACTTCTAATCACCCAACTGTGGCATAGTTCATACCTAAATGTGTTTTCATATACTAGAGATTCCTAAATGGTTATTTTGAGCTTACAGCCTCCTTCTTACTATATTTTATCAGTGGATGAATGGTATATAGGTATGTGGCTGGGACATTTATGCACCTAGTGTTTTGGTCTTTAAACACCTAATGCAGGTAAATGTAGGCTAGAGTACATAAACTATCTGGCCCTATAATCATTCTGAGATATATTTCTGATTTGTTTGTGCAATCATCTGTGAAGCTTGCCACAAGATAGTTGAGTACAGAAGATTTGAATATTAAGGAAGAGAGTTGGCTAATTCAATATGTAATTTCTGATAAAGATATTTTCATAAATTGTTTTCCAATGTTCAGTCAGCCTTTTTTCTTCCAAACATACTTGCTTGAATTATATTTTGCCTCTGCTATTTTCCATTATGCAAATGAGTGGTATATGGGTATGGGGCAGGGGCATTTAAATACCTAGTATTTATGCAAATGAAAAACTCCTCACCAGTGGTTAAAAGGCCTTGGTTGAATTTGGCTGAATACCAAGCAGCCATTTTTAGGTCAATATCCAACAGCACATGCATAGTTCACCATGCTTCATTAGAGAACATTTTTCATTTGCTCATTAGTTTTTGGTGCAACCTATTTTGAAACTGGGCAAAGGTTTTCATTCTAAGCTGTCTGTAATTAAAATATGTGTCTGCAGCCTTTCTGTCTATTTAAATATACCTTCTAACATTTTACTACCTGAATCTGGAGAACAGGCCATAAAACATTAAATATGAGAAAACTGGGAAATGTAACACACTATAAATGCATGAAGGTAGGAGCTCAAAATGTATGGACATAAAGATTTTATTTCATTACATAGATTTAAATGAAGAGTGTGTTATATGGATCTTCTCTTTCAAAGTGAACTATCATTTTTAAGCAAGAAGAAGAAAATTCTTGACCATTATGAAGAAAACATTACATCTTAAGAACAACTCAAAAGAATCAAGATAATGGCTATGTAATAATAAGCATAAAACTCCGAATTTCCTCCCCAAATCCCAATACGAGTGTTGCAAATATTTTTTAAAAGTATATAGTGTTTCTTGTTTTTGTTTAAAAATTTATCCTTGAAAGGTAATAAAAGATGATTTTGTGTGTGTGTGTGTGTGTGTCTGGCATAAATAGTAAAATTATCTAAAATGTGTATGATACATCTTAGATAAACTTGTTTTTTAAGGGCCCATTTTAAATACTGTTTTATGCTTTTCTGTGTGAGTTTAAAAATGGTTTCCATTTTATCTCATATAAGTCTTATATTGTCTTATTATTATCTTCTATTCTTAAATGAGGAATCTCAGACTAGAAAAGCAAAGGAATGACTTAACCAGAGTCACACAGAAAGTAAGTACAAAAGTCTCCAGACACTAAATGTATCGAACTTGAGTAAATTATTTGATGGTGCTTTAAATCACAGAGAAGGCACTGCATTATTATCGCAATATCAGTATTGAAAAGTGTTTAACACTAAACACAGTCTTTTATGATTTTTTGTAGAACTGGTAATGCTTCTAGTGGTAATGACAATGCTGAAGAAAATCCAACTGGTAGTATACTAGGAAAACACTCCAGGATCATGTGCTGGCTAAGATACCTGTTGAAACATGCAGAGAACTAAAAAGCAAGACAAAACAAAAACCAACAACAAAAAATAAATCAAAACCAAAACAAATAAAACAAATTTAATGTATGTTAGAAAAGTGATGCTAAGTAATGAGTTGGATTTAACTGTGTGTGCATTTGAATGATGAGCATAAAGCATTTCAAAGGAAAGACAGTAAGTGTGCGATCACAAAATAACTTCAGGAACTCCAGGTGAAATGAATTTGTAATTTTTGGGGTAACACATTTACCTTGAGCTAAGTAGAGATAGACGAAAAAGAATTTGCTATAAGAAAGTGAATAATCTCTGAACTAGCTATATTCTATGAAATGTATACAATTTTAAACAGTAAAATGGTTTTCTACCAAGTATATTATGTAGTAGAAAAATACACTTAAATTTAGATTTAAGTTTTTTCCTCGATTCTTAAGTCCATTCACTACACTAGAAAAAGAGGATTAATCACATCTTATACTGTGAAAAATCTCACGTTTTTCCAGATAATAGCCCATAATTGACTTAAAGGAGAAGCACTGGTCTGCCAGCTGTGTGAAATCTAAATATCTCATGTGTTAGACTGGAAATGAGTATCTGCGCACAGTTGTGTGAATAAAATACATTTTGTAAAAGCGTTTTATGAACTTCAAAGCACTATACAAATGACAACTATTATTTTTAGTGAACTGTGATATGGAAATATATTAGAAATAAAGTTTTCCTAGTGGCCTTTCCAAATAAATCATTATAATCTCATGAATAATTATAAGAGCTTCCATGTATTCATTCTGAGTCTGCTGGGTGTACTTGTTTTTGGTCTTTAAGATACGTTTTGTTTGTTTGTTTGTTTGTTTGTTTGTTTGTTTTTGAGACGGAGTCTCGCTCTGTCGCCCAGGCTGGAGTGCAGTGGCGCGATCTCGGCTCACTGCAAGCTCCGCCTCCTGGGTTCAGGCCATTCTCCTACCTCAGCCTCCCGAGTAGCTGGGACTAAAGATGCCCGCCACCACGCCCGGCTAATTTTTTGTATTTTTAGTAGAGACGGGGTTTCACCGTGGTCTCGATCTCCTGACCTTGTGATCCACCCACCTCGGCCTCCCAAAGTGCTGGGATTACAGGCATGAGCCACCGCGCCCGGCCAAGATACGTTTTTTGCAGTTGCCGGTCTAAAATGTCTGGGACAAGTATAATTAAAATGAAAAAAAAAATTGTCATACTCTTTTCATAATTACATTAATACTTTATCTTCATAAATGTCTATGTTTCTCTCTTTTTTTAAATTTAGCAGGCTGTTACTGAAACCACTGGTGATATTGCCTTCTTTAAAATTTCAGCATAATATGAGCATTTGAAAGGTTCTTCTGCATTATTATTGTAGATACTGAATTCATTTATACACTCAATTCACCTTTTAGCTTTTATTAAATTTACAAGGTTTATATTTTTTATAAAGAGTGATTTATTGGCTTTTATATAAAACATCATTTAAAACTCAGTAGATAAAATAAATAGTGAGTCTTCACAATAAATGTCACACCTGATTTTGTTGTTTAGGGAAAACTAAATTTCCTTTCTTTCTCTTTCTTTCTTTCTTTCTTTCTTTCTTTCTTTCTTTCTTTCTTTCTTCTTTCTTTCTTCTTTCTTTCTTCTTTCTTTCTTTCTTTCTTTCTTTCTTTCTTTTTTTTTTTTTTTTTGAGATGGAGTCTTGCACTGTCCTCCAGGCTGGAGTGCAGTGGCCTGATCTCATCTCACTGCAACCTTCACCTCCCAGGTTCAAGTGATTCTCCTGCCTCAGCCTCCCAAGTAGCTGGGATTACAGGCACCCGCCACCACGCCTGGCTAATTTTTTGTATTTTTAGTAGAGATGGGGTTTCACTATGTTGGCCAGGCTGGTCTTGAACACTTGACCTGGTGATCCACCCACCTTGGCCTTCCAAAATGCTGGGATTACAGGTGTGAGCCACCGTGCTGGCCTAAATTTTCTTGAGGAAATTTGTCATTGACTAAGCCAGCAGGAGAAATTCCAATATTCATAGTATTTTCATTACATATTGATTCTTCAAAACTCTGGTTTGATTCAAAACCACTTTCTATTTATACTACTATAATTTATTTTAAATTCAGAATAAGCCAGGGTATAGGAGGGAGGGGAAGTGTATAGAAGACATGGAGGCTTTTTAAATATCACAGTACCATTAAATAATTTAAAGTCATGAGATTAAAAGACACTGTGTAGCAGGTTGTAGTTTTAAAATTCCAGTGAAAAGAATGAAAAAAAAGTTTGAACTCAGGGTCTAAGTTTTTAATCATTTAAAAAATCTCCCACAGCTTGTAAGGAAGTACCTCGCATACAGCAGGTGCTCAGTAAATATTTGTGTAACAAACTGGCTCTGCTTACCAATACCAAACCAAGTTTCCTACTGTTATTAGCTAGCCCCACTGGACTGTCCACTAGATGGCAGTCCCATACAGAAAAGTCTTTGAAGTTTGCTGGGTAGAATCTCTCAGATAAAACTACATTTATGCCAAAACCTGTTGTTGTTTTACAACAACAACAACAATCCTTAAAATAAATGTCTTAAAATTAAAACCCCTGCAACTTTTATATTGTTGGGTAGTATGTCAGTTTTTGTTCTGATTTTTAAAATTAATTTTGACAATCACAAGATTATAGTCCTCCTAGAAAATAGTACATCTCTCATGTTCAGGTCACTTGTATGAAATACTGCATGTGGTAACATTTCTACGGAAAAAGAAAGTAGGAGAAAAGCAAACATTGAAGGTCTTTTCCTTATTAATCATGCTAAAATTACTTGTGATGGGGTGGCTCTGCTTTACAAGCAAGCACCCGAGAAATCCATGGTGCTTAAAGCAGGGTGCTAGCAATGCCTGATCACCAGTATCCAAGACTGAGGAAAGCACAGAGAGGTGGGGTGGAACAGAATGTCATAATGCAGTTGTGACACCAAATAAATCAATATACAAAGATTTTCTTCGCAGCATATAGCATTGCAGTTAGAGACTGTACCATAGCTGAAGTTGAGGAGCTATGTATAAATACAAAAAGGTTATTTGTGACTCTTTTATATTGTTCAAATTTAGTATTGTAAGAACAATGCAATAAATGTGAAGATTTATACTTTTTGAATAAGGTAGATATTTGATATTCAAATATTTATTATTAGTCCTTTTAGTATTATTGTTCCTGTGTCTTCTGAAGGTTAATAATTTAGATAATTCATAAATTTTCTCAAAATTATTTTTCAGTGGGAGATACTATGGGGCTAGCATTAGACCTTAATCACCCAGCCAGTGATTGAGCCTAGTTGACTTGCTACCATCAGCATGTCAACATAACTCTCCTGTTCTTTGTGTTAATTATCTACTGCCATATAAAAAATTACCCTAAAACTTAGCTGCTTAAAAGCAATAAACATTACATTAACATTTCTATGGGTCAGGACTTTGGGCAAAGCTGGCTGCCTCTGACTCAGGAGGTCTCAGGCTGCAACTAAGGTGTTGGCAGGGGCTGCAGACATCCCTATGTGTACTGGCCAGAGATGTCTATGTGGGTTCTTAGGAGGGCTACTAACAATGTAGCAGCTTTCACCAGAAAGGGGATTCTAAGAGATTAGAGAATGAGAGAGAAGGACAAGGCAGAAGTCCCTGTCATTTTATAAACGAATTATAGAAATGGCATCGCATCACTTGTGCTGTATTGTTTTCCTTAGAAGAGAGTCAATGGGTCCAACCTATACTCAAAGGAAAGAGATGACATATGCCATTTGTACCAGAAGACAAGAATCACTGGGGACCATTTTAGGGGCTGCCAGCATTATTTACTAATTTAATTAATTATTTTTTTCTGTAACTTTCACGATCATAATGCATATGGTTCCTGCGAAAAAATGTCGTTGCAAAGAAAATTATTTAGTAATGATGAAATTTGAAAAGCTGAACAAATTAAGGAGTGCAATGCCAGATAATTTGGTGGACATGATTTATGAATATACTATCAGTAGAAGAAAAAGAAAAATACATGTATAAAATTGTTTCAATAACTTTATGGATAGTGTACCACTTACTTATCAAGAGAAATAGTCATACTTAAGAGACAATTGAAATGTAGTTGATTGTTAGGTAAGATTAAGCATGGAAAATACATGAATCATTTACTATCTAATCCCAATTATAATTTGATAAAGTCTTAGTTGTGTTTCTTTTTTTTATGATTTTATGATTGTTGCTTTCTTTTTCTAAGAAATATTTGCCTCATCCACACAAAAGGATATTCTTTTATGTTTTCTCTCATAGGCTTTCCAGAGAAATGGGCTTTTTGAAAAAGAAAAACACTTCTCCCATTTTGAATTACTTTGGTGCTTTGTTAAAAATCAGTCCATCAGCCGGGTGTGGTTGGTCACCCCTGTAATCCCAGCACTTTGGGAGACTGGAGCGGGTGGATCACCTGAGGTCAGGAGTTCAAGACCAGGCTTTCCAACATGGTGAAACTCTGTCTCTACAAAAATACAAAAATTAGCTGGGCGTGGTTGTAGGCACCTGTAATCCCAGTTACTCGGGAGGCTGAAGCAGGAGAATCGCTTGAACCCAGGAGGCAGAGGTTGTAGTGAGCCGAGATTGCACCGTTGCACTCCAGCCTGGGTGACAGAGAGAGACTGTGTCTCAAAAAAAAAAAAAAAAAAAATCCATCCATCATCATGAGAGATGTTGCCAAGATTACTATACATATAATAGAAATTGACATGTCAGTAGAAATAAGGACATACTTGTCCTTACAAACATTTTTATATTTTAAGAATAATTTTTACTCAATTGAGTATATTTTACGTCAGACATGTAAAATATTAGTTATACATATTAATATATATATAATAAACTTATATATGCTTCTAAGAATATCAGAAAAAGCATCTGCTTCAAGAAGAGCATATAACTTCCATTTGTGGGAGAGTTTCTATAAAATTGCCTCATCCGCATCAACAAAATGTTCAAAGTCCAGTAGTTGAAAAGAAGCCAATCTTGCCCTAATCAGTCTTTACTTTTTCCCTGACTTATTATTTCTTTTTTTCTCTATGAAAAGCTTCTCCTTCCTTTCCTAAACTATCTATGTTGGAGTTTCCCATAGCTCCATCCATGGACTTGTGTTTTTACCCATCCCCATGGCTTTAATACTGTCGCTATGCTGACAACTCCCCATCCCAATTCATTTTCTTTCCATTCATTTTATTTCATATCATATAGTTTTATGTGACTGGTTATTCTAACTTCACAATATAAGTTTCATCTTATCAGAAGCTACCTTCAAATAATATGATGCCACCTCACACATGGTCTAAGAAACTTACAACTGTATCCTTCCTTTTCTCCCTTCATGTCTTTTGTACTATTATTGTTAGAGATTTTACATCTCATGTGTTAAAAACTACACAATAATGAATTTATTAATTTTATACTAAACAATACATTATGTTTAAATAGATTTAAACATATGAGATGAAATCTCATAAAATCAAAGAGAGACTTCTAAGACAAAAAACATTGTTAATGAGGCAGACGACTTTTGAGAAAACATTTTTCAAAAGCCACCAAGCAGAATGCCTTCTCATCCCTAGAGGACCACACTTTCTTGTCCTTCAGCTCATTCTGATGCTTCTCCTCACCTAAAAAAAAAAAAAAAAATGCAGTATACAGAAACCTTTTAATCAAAACACAGCATCATAGGTGGAGACCGAAAGCCTGCCATTGTTTCTTACTGCTGCTGTTAAACAGACGATGCAGAGATTCTGGTGATGCTACTGTAGTGCTTAGTTATCCTGAATACATTATTGTTTCACTGTATTTATGCTATATCATATATTTTAAAGTACTTATATATGAATACATAGAAGAAAATGACTTCTTACAGGTAGCATACACATTCAGAGTCAGGAATGATGATGATGCCAGATAACCACAGATTGTCCACATGGATGACTGAGATAGTCATACCTTTGCTTTCTGATGGTTCAGTGTATATAAAAATTTTCTAATATACAAAATTCTTAAAAATATTGTATATAATTTCCTTCTGGCTATATGTATAAGGTATATATGCCTTAGGTATAGGTATATGTGTATATAACTTAAAATATGTTGTGTTTAGACTTGTGTCCCATCCCCAAAATATCTCATTATGTGTATGCAAATATTTCAAAATCTGATGAAATTCAAAATGTAAAACACTTCTGCTCCAAATCATTTTGGATAAGGTATACTCAAACCCAGTATCAGAACTCTGCAAATGTGCAATTTAGACTTCTTCATTTATTGCATGTAAATTTTACATAAAATTAAAAAATAAACAAAATTAACTATAGTTAATAATGTACATGCGGAAATATTTAGGGGCAAGCTAGAGATATTTGCAGCCTACCTTGAAATGTGTAAAATATAAAGCTCTATCAGAGACATGAAAAGATATGTGATAAAATACAGTAAATTTTAATGACACGACATTGGTGATGAACCTAAGAATACTTCCTCTAAAATATCTTTACGTTTCTTGTAGGTTGAAGTTTTTCATCAGGAAGTGTTTAATAAATTGATCAAATACATACATGTTTCTTGCATAGAAAAACAAAACCTAGTGGCAAAACAGGGTAAGGGATAAAACACCAGGAGCCAAGAAAGAAAGAACCAGACAACCAAAGATTTCCTGACATGCTTCTTTTATTGTAAAATATTTCACAGATCTGTGAAGTGAAAATTAGCCAAGACTCAGGGGAAAATTTGTGGGTGTTTGCGGGTGTTTGTAGGAACTCATGAATACCGCTGAACATCTGCAAAAATATTTTCTATTCACTATGTACTATTCACAGATACTTTTTCAATGGACAAGACAGCTTCCAAAAGCTAGTATAAACCAAACTGTATGAAGAAAAATTCTTGGCGCATAAATGCTTTAGTCTCTCCTGAACACAATGTGGTTAAATAATTCTACTTACTGTATTTCTGAATGCGTTAGTATAGTGTGATGCATACTTTTCCATCTGGAATTATGCAATATAAAGAGATGACTAAAAGAAATGACTCATGCTTTGTCAGAAATAACAATAAAATGTAAACCTTATCTTTTCATATCTATTACTTTTGTTTGAATATCCTAGAAAAACTTAACTATGATTAATGTTCTTGTTTGTATAGAATCTTACGTAAGTAGAGATGGCCATAGTTAAGGGCCCTGGGACAAAATGGCCTGCATGAGTCCTGGCTATACATTTCCTAGCTAAGAATCTTTCTACAGCTTTAGTTTTTCTAAATCTGTAAAATGTGGATGATAATGGTACTAATCTCCCAGAGTTGTTTTTTAGGGTTAAATAAGCATTTATACTAGAGCCAGACACACAGTGAGTACTCAACAAATGTTAGGTAGTATTATTAAATTCAGGCTTACAGCTGGAAAAAAATTGATATGATAAGCTTTTCACACATTCAAAGATCATCAGGACATGAAAAAGACCCAGAATTCTGAATGTGATGCCTAGTCTAACCATGGCAAGTACTGTATTAAAACAGATTACAGAAGATCTAAGAAAATTAATAAATAAAAGCTAATTTAGTTTCAGGTTGCTTCAAAGATTCATAAAGGAGTAATAGTACACAGCTTTCAAAAATAATTCCAACACCTATTCATGGTGGTGTTGGTCACCACTTTGGAACAGAGCTTTAATTTCACTGTGTCTTTTAACACGTTTTGTTTCCCTCACTCTAAGGCAATCTGTAGGAAAATTATGTGGAGAAAAATGAAATGATTTTCCAAAAGAGGAAATAACTAATATGAAATAATGAATGAATTAAAAATTATTAGAGTTCACTTTAGTATGAAACTAGATTGTTTTTCTAAAACACACATATATTACATTTTATGCTCTTAAAAATATGTCAATTTTATGTTGATTCTTTATGGAAAAATGAAATGTCATTAAAACACACGTTTATCCCACCTATTAAATTCTATTAATTATGAGTACACTTTATGAGGCAGAATTCTTGTCCTCATGATAACTTCTCTAAATATTACTCTTCTCACTAATGGGTACCATGTGCACAAAATACGATTGCATATTATATTGGCTAGCAAGAGTAATCCATACTCATTTTATATGCATAAATGGACAGCTGTCTTTCACCTTTCTTTGGAGAAACCCAGCACTGATCCAACCACCTCTTTAATTTATCTGAGCCACAAATGCCCGGAATTGTCCTACAGTATGTCCTTTCTACTGGAACTTCAGACTCGATTGTGTAGACAATCATTCCGAAGAATTTTAACAAAGAAAGCTAATATGTTTGGTGACTGTTTTATTTACTTGTTAGTTATATTTACACTGTAGTTCTGTTTTTTTCTCCTTCTATGGGGTCTTATCGTTTTAGATACCTAATAAATATCTGTTTCAGTTAAAGAAGCTTTTTTTTTTCTTTGCTCTTGACAGGACTTCTGTTTTAGAATGTAAGTGCAACAGGAAAGACAAAGTTCTTATAGTTCTTGGGTACATTACTAATCATCTAAGTAAATTTTAATGGGGAGAGAAAGAAGCCTAAGTTTTATATTGGAAACATATTTCCACTCATTTATATTTATCATTCAAATGAACCCTGGAAAAATATGCCACAAAAAGATTCATTCATACTTACCTTCTGTGCAAATTAGAATAGCTCCAATTCCCTAGCTCACCATCCATCTGTATCCATCAGTCCCCAGCTACTTCAGCCTCCAAGTGTGTCTGTTAAAAAAATCATTTAGGTCATTAATGGGAAAACTTAGGCATACCCCATCTTGAAAGCACTAATTTTGTGTTTGTTTTTCCAGACACACAATTTTTTTTCTGGGGATAAAAAAATAAAAATATGATTTATAACTTATTACATTGTATTATAGAAAAATAACTGAAGAATTATTTTTACATTTAAGCAACTATGATATTTTAAGTGATAATCTCAATGGCAGTAATCTACTTTGGGGTATATTACAATTTGCTGCATATGCTGATGCTACTCCCAGGAAAAGGAACATTTTGCTCACCACACTAAGGTAAGATTTAGCCATTGACTTGTTTTGCCCAGTAATAGTGATTAGAAGTGATATATGTTACTTCTGAGTAGAAGCTTCAAGAGCCAGTATATGGCTCCTAAAGTATACTTTTAGTATTTTATACTTGGAAACAGTGCATATAAAATAAGCTGTTATTTTCTTAAGTAGCTTTATATCAGAATTTTCCATTTTTCCATGATAAGCAAAAGAGATCAAAGATGTGTGTGTGTGTAATATATATATATACACAAATATAATATGTGTATATATATATTTCCCCCTCCACACACACAGGCACCCCTTCACACACCCCTTATATACACATATATGTATATAAGGTATGTGTGTATATGTGTGTGTCCGTGTGTGTGTATATATGGAAAATACATGCTGAATGTAAGGTTAACACTTATGCACTGAATTCCTCTTCAAGATCACTGTCCTTGTGGATCTACAACTTTAAACAGATAGACAGATAGATGGATAAATAGGTAATAAAACTTCAGATCATATGTACAGAAACAATACACAAAATATGTCCAATCATGTCAAATGCATCTAAGTAATTTTATAATACTATACATTGATAGTCTAACAATTATATAATTATGTAGATTAGAAAATAATACCAATGAACCCAAGGTCATGAAAAGCAAACTTTTACTGGATCAATTGATTTTATGCATTGAATGACCAAAGCTGCATAGAGACCACATACTTGACATTTATGCCTAGGTACAGAGCAAATTCATGGTATTTTTTATAAGAAGACAAAATGAGAATGTATATTTCTCTCTCTGAAAATTAGAAACGTACTATAAAATAAATGGAAACAAATACTTTGATGTTGGTGGTATATTTAAGAAAAAGTTAAATATAAATTATCAAAGGAATCATACTATAGTTTTAAAAATAAGTAAAAACATTAGAGTAAATCCCATTTAAAAGTTAATAATATTTGTATTTCTAGTTTACAAAATGTTTATATGCAAATATTAAATTAGCTAAGAAATTGCTGAATATCTAGGACTGATTTCTCATCTTTTAAAATTACATTAGTATGAGTATGACAGAGTGTTACTATTAGTCTTAATCACATAAAATGGGAAACACCGTCTCTCTTCTGTATCTACAAACTCTCTATTAATTGCTTCTCAGAATGGAGCCTGTTTCAAGTCTGCCTGGACTTGTACTCTGTGCAAGGAGAAGCAAGCTTCTGTATATCAATTCAAAGGTTTCATTCACTTATTCATTCATTTAATGAGACAGGGTCTTGCTCCACTGGCCAGGCTGGAGTGCAATCATGGCTCACTGCAACCTCTGCCTCCTGGGCTCAAGTGATTCTTCCACTTCAGCCTCCCTAGTAGCTGGGACTGCACGCACATGTCGCCATGTCTGGCTAATTATTGTACTTTTTTTTTTTTGTAGAGACAGGGTTTCATCGTATTGCCCAGGCTGGTCTTGTACCCCTGGGCTCAAGCAATCCACCTGTCTAGCTTTCTAAAGTGTTAGGACTACAGGCGTGAGACACTGTGCCCGGCTGAAAGGTTTTATTTATGTATAAAAGGCAACTCAATATGTACAGGAAAGAAAAGTTTAGATCTTTCTCTGGCTCTGTGTGTGTTTGTGCTTTACTCTTATTAAAATTGCTTTTTTGTTTCTTTCCTGGAAAGGAACTATACCTGCATATCCTTCCAGAATTTATAATGCATAATGGATGTGCACTATTTGTGAAGGCTACCTTTCAGGGTTTCGAACATTAGGATATTGTCTGGCATGCTTAAATCAACAAACACTATAGAAACAAGCTAGATACCCTGCATCATATCACCAAACTGTCATTGGAATGATGACCAGGTCTAGGAGTCAGTCCAAGATAAGCAAGTATGGTAGAAGGAATAAATTCTTACAAGGAGGAAAAAAACTGTAGAGAGGGATGTGTTAAACACACTAGAGTCCTTGAAGTAGTGGGATAAGTGGATATGAGCTAAAGCAAAAAATGCATGCTTGACTCAGAATTTGGATGATGCTTTAGTTTTTGAGTCTATAATAATGAGACCCACAACATTTCTAGCTGAATTTATCCAGGGACTATTGTCTATGAAGAAAGGTCCTTATATGTGCATTAAATAATCTGGAATTTTAACATGAAGTTAGATTTCTATAATTTTTGAAAGTCTGTGAGAAATATTTCTAATTGATGGATATATTTCTTTCAACATGCTAATTAAATGCACCTACACAAGGTGTGTTATATTTATTGGATAAGAAGTCAACCTAGGGCTTATTGTTTACATACCAAGGACTCAAACATTATGTAAGTGTGTAGAATCTGTGAGAGGGAGGAAAAAATAAAACAGTTAATTGAATACACAAAAACCAACTTGTCAAAGGCAGTTGTCAGGACAAGAAAAATAATAGTTGCTGTTGTGAGCATCTGCAGGATCCAGGGGATTCTGCCCAGGGTGCTTTCACTAATTGAAAGCAATGTTCTCTATGTTTATGCTTCCCATGGGGGGGAAACCAGGATGCCTAGGAAGTTGGCCACAGACTTACCCTGTTCAACAGAGCCATGATAAGTAGGTACAGCATACTAAGGAAAGATACATTAAAGAAGAAGCCAGAGGAAGGAGGAAAGTGTTTTCTACTGATGAGTATAATGTGGATTTTGAGAATGAGAAGCAGATAGAGTTTCAGGACCAATGAGCATTTGGGAACTATAGGGAACACTGTAAGCCAATGAAATAAGAGAACATATTAAGAAATACTTAATCAATTACATTTTATCTTGGTCTCCGGATTCATTAACATTTCTGGTTATGTTAGTATATTACAAAAATGAATAAAATCAAATATATGCTAAAGAACTTTATTAGTCAAAGTCTTGACAGAACACAGAAGGCACAGCTAGCCTTAATTAAAGAGGGGTAGGCATGGCTCTGGGAACCAATATAGAATGTTGAGACACCAAGGAAGTAGCAATAGGAAAACATTATTACAACAAGGACTAAAGTGACAGTACAAGGAAAGGGGGTTATAAAAGCCAATAAAAGCTCAAGCTATTTAGGTGGACCTTCCTGACCTCTTACTACCTGTTCTCTTATGTGCTGCCAAAATCTTTATTGGCTGATGCCAACTGGAAGGCAGAGGTTAAGTGAAACTGCGGAGATACTGTCTAACTTTATATTTCTTTCCTCATCTCAAGTCACAGAGCAGGACAAACTCATGTAGGATGGAGAATGAAGCAGGGGAGAAACTGAAGAATAAATATTATAATAATAGAGAATAAAAGGGATCAAAATTGAGGAGGATATTTTGTTCCAAATTCTATGATCCTCAAGTGCAATTAATATTTGATTTTTATGTGATTTTTTAAAAAATTGGCTTTATTTTTCTAGAGAAGTATTGGCTTCACAACAAATTGAGTGGAAGTTATAGAGATTTCCCATATACCCTCTGCCCTCACTCATCCAGAGCTTCCTCCATTATCAACATCTCTCAACAAAGTGGTGCATTTGATACAACTGGTGACCTAACCTCGACACAGCATCACACAAAGTCCATAGTTTACATTAGGGTTCACTCTTGGTATTGTATTATACATTTTATGGGTTTGAACAAATTTGTAATGGCATATCTCAACCATTAAAGTATTATACAGATGGCTTCATTACCCAAAAACTTATCTGTACTCCTCTTGTTTATTCTTTCCTCTTCCTAACTGCTGGAAAACACTGATTGTTTTTACTCTCTCCATAGCTTTATCTTTTCCAGAATGTCATAGAGTTGAAGTAATATAGTATGTAGCTGTTTCAGATTGACTCCTTTCACACAGTAAATATGCCTTTAAGTTTCCATGTGTATTTTCATGGATTGAGAGGACATTTCTCTTTAGCACTAAGTAATATTCCATTTTCTAGATGTACCACCATTTATTTATCCATTCACCTACTAAAGGACATCTTGGTTACTTCCAGGTTTTGGCAATTATGAATAAAGCTGCTATAAACATCTGTGTGAAGTTTTAATGTGGACCTATGTTTTCTAGTCCTTTGAGTAAATGTCTAGGAACATGATTACTGGATTATAATGTAAGAGTGTGTTTAGTTCTGGGAGAAACTGCCAAAATGTCTTCCAAAATGGTTGTAGCATTTTGTATTTCAAATAAGAATGAATGAGAGTTCCTGTTACTGAACGTCCATTCCCACACTTGGCATTGTCAGGGTTCTGGATTTTGGCCATTTTAATGTGTGCGTAGGGCTATTTCATTGTTGTTTGATTTACATTTCTCTGATGGATGTTATATGATGTGAGGCATTTTTTTTATGTCTTTTGCAAATATTTTCTCCCAATCTGTGACTTTTTTTTTTTAATTCTCTTGATACTGTCTTTCACAGAGCAGTAGTTTGTAATTGTAATGAAGTCAAGTTTATCACATTTATTTCGTGGATTGTGCCTTTGGTATTGTACCTAAAACGTTACCACTATACTTAAGGACATTTACGTTTTTTTCCATGTTACCTTCTAAAAGTTTTATAATATTCTGTTTTACATTTAGGTCTGTGATCCATTTTGAGTTAACTTTGATTAAGGATGTAAGGTCTATGTCTATATACAATTTTTTTCCATGTGCAAGTCCAATTTTTCCAGCGCCATTTGTTGAAAAGACAATTTTTTCTCCACTGTACTGTTTTTACTTCTATGTCAAAAATCAGTTGACAGTGAGTTCATGTGCCACATAATGATGTACAGTCAATGACAGACCACAGAAATACTGGTTCCTTGAGATTACAATGGAGGTTCCCTATATAGGCCTACAACCTATAGTCCTGTAGTGACTTCATCTATTTCTTCTTGCAGTTATATCCGTTTTTATCTTACATAGGTTGACACTCTGTTGTCGGGCACTTACACATTAAAAACAGTTATGTGTTTTGGAAAATTGATGCCATTACCATTATGTAATGTCCTTCTTTATCCCGGATAGCTTATCTCAGTCTGAAGTCTGAGCTGTCTGAAATTTATACAGCTATGCCTGCTTGTGTTTGATTAGTGTTATCATATTTCTTTCTCCATACACTTACTTTTAATCTATATTTTAAGAAAACATTTACAGTGGATTTCTTATAGGCAACATACAGTTGATGTTGTTTGTTTATTTTTTTATCCACTCTGACCATCTCTGTTTTTTAATTGGTACATTTAGAATGGTTTGTAGTTGAATATTTTCTTTCTTCCACATGGAAGACTAAAGGGGACTGAATTTGTGTTTTTCCTTTCTCCAGGTAGTTTAATCTCTGATAAAACTCCGTTAAGTTATGCTCTGGTTAAATAGTTTTTCCTGAGCGCAGATCTTGTTAAAAAGAAGAGCGTGCTCTAGTGTATTTAAAAATGGTTCCTTTTCCCCCCTGCTGGAAGCATGAGGAATTTTTTCCCCCATATTTACTATAAGGATCTGGTTAAGCTCCTGGAGGTAAAACTCATAAAATTGTGGGGGGCACTGATAAGTAGGTCTCCCTGGAGATTTTATGTCAGACTTGTTTATACTGAGTCTCTAGCAATTCATCAATTACAGTTCAGATTTTCCTAACCCAGCACTTGTTCTCCTGGAGGTTTTTGCTTTGGCAAACTGAGAGTCTCTACGTTCACCTTTGCATTTGGGACAATAATTTGCACTGTTGAATTCACCTCTCTGATGGAGCTAAGAAGAGTTGTTGATTTTTTCAGTTTGTTCAGCTTCTTGTGAGTTAGGACAGAGAGGCTCCTTCCAGTTTCTCATGTACTGAACTGGAAACTGAGAGTTTCCTGGCTTAATAACCCTTAATGTTAAAAGTCACTTTGGAAACTGTGGAGGGACTATTACCAGATAACCCTAAGTAGAAAACAGTCTTTTGACCTCCAGATTTGACCTGCTGGAGAGAAAGAATGCCTCAGTGCATTATTGGATTTCCATATTTTTCTAGTGACTAATAAAGTGCTTAGGAAATCTGACGTATCTGGGACTATTGACATATTTAGAAAATATTCTAGAGCACTTCAGAAAAACATTAAAATGTCATGTTAAAACATTTTTTTAAAAGAGATAAACTTGTTGTCTTTGGTGGAAAGATGTTCTTTTGCATTGCTGTTACATTTATGTAGAACAGAGTATTTTCCAACAACTGGTAAACTCTATTTAGAAATCTCTTCCATCACTCTCCCTAGCCTTCCGACTGCAGACAACTGAACACCTTTTTGGGATTTAGTATGTATTATAGAATGTCCCGTAGATCAAACCTCTCACACTCTAGTTTCTGAGATGTCACTAGAATCTCAGTTTGGCTTTGTCAGGACCACAAAGATTGTTGAGTTTGGGGCTAAGAATGAAGTGGACTTCAAAGAATTATCAAGACATCCAGGAAGCAAATTTCCAAAATATTCTGTATCATGATCTGAGTTTTGCTTCAAGGATATATATATATATATATGTTCTTGTGCAGTAAGAAAGAAATATTTGCTCTATTTCACCTGTTTCTGGCACAAATTTAAAACTCTTGGAGGTCCTGATTGATAAGAATGTCTTTTATCCTGATTGATCAGATGACTGATGGCTGGGGCCCAATATGGGCTTGTCATCAAAAAGACCAATACATGTTTAGAGAATTGGAATTTTTAGGGCTATCTCTGAACCTTCAGAGAGGGGAAAGGACCAAAAATTGAGTTTAATCACCAATGGGTGATGACTTAATCAATCATACCTACATAATGAGACTTCCATAAAAACCATAAACTATAGGATTCAGTGAGTTCTCACATCGGTGAACACATCAAGGGTGCCATGCCTTGACATTGCATGTGTGGTCTACATTCTCATTCCCCCGTACCTTGCCCTATGCATATTTTCCATTTGCCTATTCCTAAGCTGTATCCTTTATAATAAACAAGTAAATGCAGGTAAAGTGTTTTTCAGAGTTCTGTGAGTAGTTCTAGCGAATTGTCAAGCCTGAGGAGAGGGTTGTGGAATTCCTAATTAATAGCCAGTTGTTCAGCAATATAGGTACCATATTTCTGAACTTCAGGCCATAACCACTGCCCCGTCCTGCCCTGGAATTTGGATAGATGCCTGAAGTAGGGGGAGTTTTATAGGACTAAATCATTAATCTGTGCAGTCTATGACAACTCTTGGAATTGGTTTCAGAATTGCATGAACTGTTGGACATGCAGTTGGGGTCAGAAAATCACACAATTTGGTGTCAGAGGTCGTGTCACTTGACTTATAGATGTCACTTCCATATCTATAAACAAATATTTGAGGTATACACTTAAGATTTGTATACTTGAACAGGCATGGTCGCTCACACCTGTAATCTCAGCACTTTGGGAGGCTGAGGCAGGGGGATCACCTGAGGTGATCAAGAGTTCGAGACCAGCCTGGCCAACATGGGGAAACCCCATCTCTCTACTGAAAATACAAAACATTAGCCAGGCGTGGTGGCAGATGCCTGTAATCCCAGCTACTCTGGAGGCTGAGGCAGGAGAATCGCTTGGACCCAGGAGGTGGAGGTTGCAGTGAGCCAAGATTGCATCATTGCACTCCAGACTTGGCAACAAGAGCAAAACTCCATCTCAAAAAAAAAAAAAAGAAGAAGATTAGTATACTTTTTATGTATGTGTGTTACACTTGAATAAATCTTTTTTTTAAAAAAAAAAAAAAGAAAAAAAAAAGCTTGAGACCTAGCTGGTGATTACACCTGTGATGATTTTTGCAAATTCTTATAAATTTTTGTATTATTCATTAATATTAATAGGGAAGTCTTAACAGACATGTAATTATACTTGATTTCTGGGAAATAGAGGTCCATGACCTGTATCATCAGAGTTTATTTGAGAAATACAATATAGACAATTTTTAAGAAACTGAGTTGTCTTGAAAGTAAGCTTTAGTAGATAAGTTCCTTGGTTGCACCTTTTTGACGTTTGCCAGTACTTTCTCTTTTTCATTTCTAAATGTTATAATGCTTCAAGCTTTTGAACTGGCCATATTTTTTATTTTTTCATTTTATTGCACTTCTCTTTATTGGCCTTTGTAGGTATTGTGAGGTTTAAAAAATGAATTTAGGGAGTACAAGTGCAGTTTTGTTACATGAATATCAGCTGAATAATGTACCTTGTACCCAATGGGTAATTTTTCATCCCTTGCCCCCCTTTCAACTTCCCACCTTTTGGAGTCTTCAATATCTGTTATTCCACTCTGCATGTCCATGTGTACACAATTTTTAGCTCCCATTTTTACGTGAGAATATGCAGTATTTGACATTTGTTTCTAAGTTATTTCTTTTAAGATAATAGACTCCCATTTCATCCATGTTACTGCAAAAAAAAAAAAAAAACACATGATTTTATTCCTTTGTATAGTTGAGTAATAGTCAATTGTGTGTGTGTGTGTGTGTGTGTGTGTGTGTGTGTATGCATGTGTGATTTTCATCTTAGTTAATTTTTATATATAGTGAGAGATATGGGTCCAGTTTCATTCTTCTGTATATGGCTATCCAATTTTCCCAGCACTATATGTTGAATAGAATGTCCATGCCCCAGTGTATATTTTTGTCTACTTTGTGAAAGATCAGTTGACTGTAGGTATGCAGCTTTATTTCTGAGTTCTCTATTATGTTCCATTGATTTTTGTGTCTATTTTTATACCAGTACCATGCTGTTTTGGTTACTGTAGGCTTGTAGTATACTTTGCATTCAGGGAATGTGATACCTCCAGCTTTGTTCTTTTTGCTTAGGATTGCTTTGGCTATTCAGACTATTTTTTGATTCTATAGGAATTTGAGGATCGTTTATTCCAATTCTGTGAAAAATGACATTGGTAATTGGACAAAAAATTGCACTGAATCTGTATAGGACTTTGGACAATATAATCATTTTATCAATATTGATTCATCCAATCCATAAACATGAAATGTTTCTCCATTTGTTTACGTCTTTTATGATTTATGTCATTAGTGATTTTAAGTTCACCTTGTAGAGATCTTTCACCTCCTTGGCTAGGTTAATTGTATTCCTAGGTATTTTACTTTTTTGGTAGCAATTGTAAATATTGAGCTCTATATTTGGTTCTCAGCTTGATAATTATTGGTGCATAAAAATGCAACTGATTTTGTATGTTAATTTTGTATCCTGAAACTTTACTGAAGTCATTTGTCAAATCTAGAATTTTTTTGGAGAAGTCTTGAGAGTTTTCTAGGTATAACACTATGTCACTAGCAAACAGTGATAACTTGACTTTCTCTTTTTCTTTTTATTTATTTATTTATTTTTATTATTATACTTTAAGTTCTGGGGTACATGTGCAGAACGTGCATGTTTGTTACATGTGTATACACATGCCATGGTGGTTTGCTGCACCCATCAACCTGTCATCTACATTAGGTATTTCTTCTAATGCTATCCCTCCCCCACCCCACCCCCGCCCCACCCCCCACCACAACCCCTGAAAGGCTCCGGTGTGTGATGTTCCCCCTCCCTGTGTCCATATGTTCTCATTGTTCAACTCACACTTATGAGTGAGAAGATGTGGTGTTTGGTTTTCTGTCCTTGTGTTAGTTTGCTGAAAATGATGGTTTCCAACTTCATCCATGTCCCTGCAAAGGGCAATGAACTCATCCTTTTTTATGGTTACATAGTATTCCATGATGTATATGTGCCACATTTTCTTTATTCAGTCTATCATTGATGGGCATTTGGGTTGTTTCCAAGTCTTTGCTATTGTGAACAGTGCTGCAGTAAACATACTTGTGCATGTGTCTTTATAGTAGAATGATTTCATTTGACCCAGCAATCCCATTACTGGGTATATACCCAAAGGATTATAAATCATTCAACTTTCTCTTTTTCAATTCAGATGTCTTTTATTTATCTTGCCTGATTGCTCTAGCTCTGACTTTTGTGAATAGGAATGGTGAAAGTGGGAAGCCTCATCTTGTTTCAGTTCTTGGGGATAATGCTTTCAACTTTCCCACATTCAGTATGATGTTGGCTGTGGGTTTGTCATATATGGCTTTTATTATTTTGAGGTATGTTCTGCTATGCCAAATTTGTTGAGGGTTTTTATCATGAATTGATGCTGAATATTTTCAAATGTTTCCCTGCATTTGTTGAGATGATCATATTTTTTTTGCTTTAGTTATGTTTATTGTTGAATAACATTAATTTCCACATGTTGAACCATCCTTTCATCCCTGGAATAAAACCCACTTGATTGTGGTGTATTATATTTTTGATGTACTGCTGGATTTGGTTTTCTAGTATTTTCTGTACCTATGTTCATTAGGGATATGTTTTTTTTTTTTTTTTTTTTTTTTCCTGTGTCTTTATTTGGCTTTGGTATTATGGTGATACTGGCTTTATAGAATGAGTTAGGTAGGATTCCTTTCTTCTCAACTTTATTTATTTATTTAATTTTTTTGAGACAGTGTCTTGCTCTGTTGCCTAGGCTGGAGTGCAGTGGCATGATCACAGCTCACTGCAGCCTTAAACTCACGGCCTCACATGATCCTCCCATCTCAGCCTCCTGAGTAATTGGGACTGTAGGCGCAAGCCACCATGCCCGCATAATTTTTGAAAATAATTTTTGTAGAGATAGGGTCTCTCTATGTTGCCTGGGCTTGTCTCAAACTCTCGGTTCAAGCGATCCTCCTACCTCGGTCTCCAAAGTGCTGGGATTACAGATATGAGCCACTGCGTCCAGCCTTCTTGACTTTTTGAAAGTTTCAGTAGGATTGGTACCAGTTCTTATTTGTAAGACTGCTACACTTCAGCTGTGAATCCATTTGATCCAGGGTTTTTTGTTGTCATTGCTGTTTTAAGATATTTTATTACTGATTTAATTTCATTGCTCAGTATTGGTGGGTTTGGGATTTCTATGTATTCCTGGTTCAATCTTTGGAGGTTGTATGTTTCCAGGAATATGTCCATTTCCTCTAGGTTTTCTGATTTGTGCATATAGAGCTGCTCATAATAGTCTCATATGAGCTATTGTATTTGTGTAGTATCAATTGCAGTGTTACCTTTATTATTTCTGGTTGTGTTTGTTTGACTCTTCTCTCTTTTCTTCTTGGTTAGTGTAGCTAGTGATCTATCTTTTTTTTTTTTTTATCTTTTCATAGAACTGGCTTTTTGTTTTGTTGATACTTTGTTCCATTTTTTAATTCTCAATTTCATTTAGGTCTGCTCTGATCTTTTTAAATTTCTTTTCTTCTCCTAGTCTTGGGTTTGGTTTCTTCTTACTTTTCTAGTTCCTTGAGGTGAGATGTAAAATTTTTAGTTAGAGATTTCTCTATGGTTTTGATTTAAGCATTTAATGCTATAAGCTTTCCTCTTAGCACTACTTTTTCTGTATCCCAGAGGTTTGGCTATGTTTTGCCTCTATTGTCATTCATTTCCTTTTTTTTTTTTTTTTAATTTCTGCCTTAATTTTGTCATTTACTCAACGATCATTCAGCAGCAAGTTGTATAATTTCCATGAACTTGCATATTATTGAGAGTTCCTTTTGGTATTGATTTCTAATTTTATTCCACTGTGGTCTAGGAAGATATTTAATACATATATTATTTAATTTATTGAGACTTGCTTTGTGGCCAAGCATATGGTCAATTTTGGAGAATGTTCCACACGCAGATGAGAAAAATGTATATTCTGTAAATATCTGTTAGGTCCACTTGGTCTAGAGCCCACTTTAAGTTCGAAGTTTCTTTATTGATTTTCTTCCTTGATTATCAGCCTAGTGCTTGCTATCAGCGGGTTGTTGAAATCCTTCACTATTGTATTGCTGTCTATCCCTTTTCTTAGGTCTAGTAGTATAGTGTTTGTTTTATAAATCTGTATGTCTAGTGTTGGTCGCATATATAGACTTTGTGTTGAATTGAATCCTTTATCATTATATAATTACCTTCTTCATCTTCTTTTCACTTCTGTTGTTTTAAAATCTGTTTTATCTGATATATATAGCTACTCCTGCTTTATTTTGGTTTCCATTTGTGTGAAATGTCTTTCTCCACCCTTTTATCTTGAGTCTATAAGTGTCTTTATCACTTAGGTGCATTTCTTGTAAGCATCATATGAAGGAATTCTGTTCTATAAATCCATTCCACTAATCTATATCTTTTCAGTAGAGCATTCAGTTCATTTACCATCAAGGTTACTATCAATATGTGAGGTTGTGTCCCTGCCATAATGTTAATTGTTATCTACTTGCTTCTGAGTCTCAATTGTGTCATTGTTTTACACGACATGTGAGTTACATACCTCTGTATGTGTTTATGAGGGTGAATATTGATCATTCATATCTATGTTTAGAAGTCCTTTGAATATTTCTTGTAGGTATGGTCTAGTGATGAATTAATGAATCCCCTTAGCATTTGCTTGTCTGGTAAAGACTTTCTCTTTTATTTATGAAATTTAGTTAAGCAAGATACAAAAATATTTTGCTGATAGTTTTTTTCCTTTAAGAATACTGAAAAGTAGGACCCTAATCACTTCTAGCTTGGGGGTTTCTGCTGATAATTCTGCTGTTAGTCTAATTGGATTTTATATAGGTGATTAAATGCTTTTCTCTTGCTCCTTTTAGGATTTTTTTGTTCACATTGACTTTAGATAGTCTGATGAACTTATTACCTTCCCGAAGTCCATCTAGCAATGTATCTTCTTGGAGTTCTCTATGCTTGTTGTACTTGTATATCTGAATTTCTAGCAAAATCAGAGAACTTTTCCTTAATTATTCCCTGAAAGAGATTTTGCAAACATTTTACTTTCTATCTTCTCTCGCAGGAATACCTATAACTAATAGGTTTGGACATTTTACATAATCCCATATTTCTGGAAGGCTTTGTTCATATTTAATAATTACTTTTTCTTTACTTTTGTCTGACTGGGTCAATTCAAAAGACTTGTCTCCAAGCTCTGGAATTCTTTTTTCTGCTTGGCTTAGTGTTTGTTAAAGCTTTCAGCTATATTTTGTAATTTCTTCAACATATTTTTCATTTCCAGAAATTTCTTCTTTAAATATGTATCCATTTAGGTTGGGCACAGTGGCTCATGCCTGTAATGCCAGCACTTTGGGAAGCCGAGGTGGGAGGATCACCTGAGCTCAGGAGTTCAAGACCAGCCTGGCTAACATGGTGAAACCCCATCTCTACTAAAAAAAAAAAAAAAAATACAAAAATTAGCTGGGTGTGGTGGCAGGCACCTGTAATCCCAGCTACTCGGGAGGCTGAGGCAGGAGAATCACTTGAACCCAGGAGGCGTAGGTTCTAGTGAGCTGCGATTATGCCATTGCACTCTAGCCTAGGGGATGAGAACCTCTCTCTCTCTCCCTCCCTATATATATCTATATATGTATGTATCTATATATCTATTTATATATATAAATTCACTAAACGTATATATCTATATATGTATATCTATATATCTATATATATATATACGTTTAGTGAATTTTTCAATAATCTGAATTTCTTCTGATTTCTTTTTGTTGGTTTTCAGCTTTCTCTTAGGTTTCATTGACCTGCTTTAAAATCAATCTTTTGAATTAGTTCAATATTTTGAACTATTTGGTATTTCAAATATTTCATTTTATTAGGATCTATTGCTGGAGAGTTAGTATGGTCCTTTGGGAGTGTTGTAACACTTTGCTTTTTCTTATCACCAGAATTGTTTCTCTGCTTCCTTCTCATGTGGATATGCTATATTCTTCTTCTTCTTCTTCTTTTTTTTTTTTTTGGATGTGACACTAATGTATGTTGTGTCCAGTCATTCGGCTTTGGCTCTGGGTGCTTTCAATGGCAAACACTCTGTATAAGTTCCTTGGTAATAGGTAGCTTTTGTGTAGTGGCTTTCTAAATTGGTGGATGTAGTAGTGATGTACGGGTGTATGGTCAGGCTCACTGTCTTCTTCAGGGTTGGAACTGTTGAGGTCTCAAGATTTTCTCATTCTCCAGTGCAGCTCTGTCAGCAGGTTTTGTGTTCGGTTGTGCATATCAACCTTCAGGCCAATAGGTGGCGCTTATGGATAAGAGCTGGCTGAGTAGAAGCAGAAGGGTATAGCTTTGTTTACCAGGAGGAGCTCTCTATTGTCTCAGGTGATGGGCTAGTCTGTGGAATGCCTGTTGCCCTGAGCTCCCAGCTCAGCTCCAGATGGGGAGACTGTCAAGTTTCTCCTTGCATACCCAATGGCAAGCATAAGCACCAGTCCTGATGTGGGCAGTAGGGGGAGCTCCTAGTGAAATGCACTGAAGACTGCAAGGGGTAAAGGGGTTACCCCAACTCCACAGCTGTGCGTGTAGGAATGTAATCTACTTTCCTGTCCTGGGGCTTGGGATTCTCAGTTCAGATAGACACTGCTATCTATTTCCAGGCTGCAATGTAGCTGAGTGCCATAGAAGATGCCTGTCCCTCAACTTTCTGCTGAAATGGCTTGAGTGTGTAATCTTTTCTCTCAGCCCAAGATACCAAGTTTTATGACTTTCCTGATCTTTGCTGCAGGAAGACTGCCCAGGCCCAGTGGGCACACCACCAGTAGGGATGCAGTGCCCTTGAGAATGACCATCCTCTTGTGCATCCATTCCAGTCTCTTGCAGGGGCATCCATGGCTACATCTGCAGCAATGGGCTAGGAGGGATGAGAAATCCAACTCTTCAGGTCTGTGCCTGAGCACTGTGGCTGCCTGATCACTGGAGCAGAACCACACTCTTCCCTCACAGAGTTGAGCACAGCGCCTACATCTCTGTTGGAAGAGCCGCAGTCACTCTGTGCCCACAAGTGGGAGCTCTTGGGCACAAGAAAGCACATGCTCTGGTTTCCTCTGGCTTCCTTGGGCACCCCCCAGACAGACTGTACTCTCCTTTTCCCTAGGAGAAGCATGCCCTGAGGGCTAGACTACAAGGAATCCCACAGCTTCCCTTGGTCCAACAAGCTTTGTGTGGCTGCTGCAATCCCAGTGGGTGCTGGGGTATGTTTGTGGGGGATTTAGTGATGTGGAGACACAAGGACTGATAGATCCAATCAGTCCTATGATGTTCTCATGTGTCTCTTACCACAGTCATCTCATGGTAAGAGTCCTACAATGGGTACGCATTCAATACGGTGCCCTGTCATTGTAGCTGGGGTCTGGGCCAGTGGTGAGTGAACCTGGGCAAGCTGGTAGCTTGGTGCAAGGCCCTCAAGAAGCTCCCAATTTGCTGCCCACACTAGTGATTGAGCTTGCAAGGGTAGAGTAGCTCTCTGATAGTTTAGAAAGCAGTAGTATGCTGCAGGGGTGAAGGGTGCAAAAACAAAAAACAAAACCAAAAAAACAAACACACCCTGCCCTTTCCATGGAACACTAAATCCTTCAGGGTTCCATCTCTGCCAGATTCTTGCTTCCTTCTTTTTCTGTGTGCTAGCTTCTTCTCTTGAGTTCTTCCATAGGCTCTGGCACTTTCCCTTTAATATTCTGTTCGAGTTATGATTATTCACCTGTAACTTTGGTTCTTCTTTCTGAGGAGAACTGTTGTTCAATGTCTCTAGTCATATTAAAAATAAGAAAGAAAAAATATTGGGCTTTTATAATTATCTGTTTATACACATGATTTTAATGGAGGTAAGTCTTTATATCATATATATGTTTATGACTTTCAAATGTGTCACTAGCCCTGACCACTTCTTTGAACTACAGATTCACTCACATAGCCCATTTTCTATTCTAAACGTCCATTTAGATGGCTAAGAAAAAACCAACACATCCAAGGTGGAACTCTTTATACTCCTCTGGTAAATCTATTACACCTGTAATCTTTTGCATTTTAGCAAATGGTGGCACCACCTGCTGCCTTGGCCAAAAGAAACCATCCTTGCTTCCTCTCTTTCTATTATAACCATATAAAAGGTATCAATAACTTCTATCATTGCTGTCTTCAAAATATGTTCCATATATGGCCACTTTTATCATCTTCAGAGCTCTAGCACCCTAGTCCAAGTCACTATAATTTCTCTTGTAGTTCTAAGAAAAACTTTTAATGATTTTGCTACTTCCACTCTTGACCTACCTATACAATTTTGCTCAAGGCAGTCAAATGGATAAAAATCCATATGCCTAAGCATATAAAAATCCATTTGAATTCCTTGAGAAAAATTATAGATGGAGGACAAGAGTGGAAGTGGGTGTGGAGGGAGGGAGAACATCAGAAAACATAGCTAATGGATGCTGGGCTTAATAACTAGGCGTTGGGTTGATCTGTGCAGCAGGCTACCATGGCACACATTTACCTATGTAGAAAACCTGTACATCCTGCACTTGTACTCTGGAACTTAAAAGTTGATTTAAAAAAGAAAAAAACAAACCATAAACTAGATATGTCATTCCCTTGGAGCATACACTTCTAATTAGTGGAATAGCTCATTCAGAGTAGGTCCAATCTGGCCTATGATGCTCTCATGTGTCTCTTACCACAATCATCTCGTGACTTTTATTCTCACTCAGCTCAAGCTACCATTACCTTTATGCTCATCTCACAAATACCAAGTTTGTTCTCACTTCAGAATTTTGCTCTTCCTGCTCTTTGCTTGGCATTCTTGATCCAGAGAACTACATACTGTTCACTTTTCATTCCATCTAAAATTTTTCTTAAACATCTCCTTTACTAACCAACCATTTTAACAATTTCTCTCATCATTCTCAATACACTACCTTATTTTACTTTTTAACAACATATAACACAACTAGACATTTTATTATTTTTTACTGTTTTCAATTTACTTTCTGCATCGCAAGACTATAAGCTTCAGAGAGCAGGGACTTTGATTTTTTCCATTGGATCACTAGAACTTAAAAAAGTGCTTACATGGCAGAAGCTCAATACATCCTTGTGAAAGTAATGAACAAATGCAAGAAGCATGTGAAGTCTCACTATATCCTAACAAAAACCAAAGGGATGACTTAAACATCTCTTTAGTTCTAAAATTCTAGTATTTGTTGATTGAGATTAAGTATCTGAAAAGCTTTCCTGAAAATCTCACCTCACCAGGCACTGACATATTACTAGGGATGTCAGACATGTGGGATGAAACATACATACACAGACCCTCTTAAAAAAAGAAGCTAGCATGACTGAGAACCTGAAGTAACTCTGGCGGCTGTACCCACAGTGTCCAAAAGTTATGTAACCTTAATTTCTTGTTTACTGACCAAAGAGTGGGTGAAAAATATTCTCTGGAACATAGGTGATTTGAACCTGAGGTTGTTATTGAAGAAAAAGGGATCCTTGCAAGTAGTGAAGATAACATTTCTTCCCAAAGCACAATACTTCAATGCTATGTTTGTTTACTATAAGCATAATAGAAACTAGCTCTAGTTAATGAGTTAGTGTAAAATATTAAATAACTAATGGTAAACAATAGGATTTAAAAGCAGTTGATGTTGGGGTAACAAAATATGATGTTGAAATCTTAGACAAGGGAAAGATAGTTGAGCAAAATAGGCTAAATTTTATTCAGTGGGTCATGATAACCAGAGATGTCAACACAGAATGTAAGAATACCATTAAGAAAAACCACATGGCTTAACCATGCAGTCCATTGAGAAATGAAGAAGAGTGGCATACCCTCATACATATTTGCTAATTTTTTTACAGTTCATATAGAGTGATAGCAGGAAGGGGCAATCTCCTATACCAAACCATCGGATCCTAGAAAATACAATAACAGTGAGAGAGCATTTCCCTTGGTAAAACCAGGACCATTCTATCTGTATTGTGTAAGCTGCAGTTATGACATATATATTGTACGATGACATTTCGCTTCATTTAGTCACCTCTCAGACACATTCTAACCATGGATAGGGGCAGTGGTTAAAACGTTTAGGCTTTGGGAACATTAATTTGGGATATATGAAAATATCTAGAATAGCAAAATTCACAACAACAAAAATTTTAGAGAGATTTAGGGTAATATCTGAAGAAAAGAACATGGATGGATGAGTTCTTAGTGGTGGAGCAGGACTGAGGAATCTGCAGCTGCAAATGGCCCAGTTACAATGCATATGCTCATGGAGGGAGGTAGCCTCTTCTGAAGAACACAGAGACCCTTCAAATATCAGAACTATCAGGTGTGAAGAAAAGTAGAAATGATGCATGAGACAGACATTAGGTCATTGGAAAATCTATATGAAGAATAAGTGACAGCCACATCTGCTTACAACTACCCCTTAGGCAAAACCAAAGTGAAGCTAAAGTTAATGAAAACAAATACAAACAGAGATGCTTTTGAAAAATTTAATGAACACTTTGATGAGACCTAGTATGAAAGTCTGAGGTCCAAAAGTAAATGTTCAGTGTTCTCTTATTTGGGACACTGAAAAAATTAAAGTTCAGCTCCTACACATACGTACACACAGAACTATAGATGCTCACTAGCAAATAAGCCACACCCATATAGATCCAGCGAAGTATTTTCATTGCTTTATTATCGAGTACAAATGGACAACCTAGAAAAACCACCATTTGAAGGAAGGAAGAACTTAAAAGAAAATGATCAAGATAAACAAATAGAACAGACATGACCCAGAGAAAATAGACACTAAGGAGAGAAAAGACTATTCTATCCCATTATGGTATCACAAGAACAGTCATTTAATAATCATTTTGAAGTTTGTACAGAAAGGCAAAAGACTCAAGACAGCTAACACATAATTGTAGTAGAAAAAGAGTCAGAAGGTTAACATCGCCTGACTTCAAGATTTACTATAAAGCTGTAGCAATCAAGACAGTGTGGCACTGGTAAAACAACAGACAAATATATCAGTGGAAATGTATAAAGGGCTCAGAAATATACTCACAAAAATATAATCAAGCAAAATTTGATAATAACGTAAAAACAATCAATGGAGAAAGGACAATGTTTTTAAACAACTGCTGCTGAAACAACTGGACATTTAGATGCCAAAAAATGAATCTAGATACAGCATTATACACCTTTCAAATAAATTAACTCAAAAGATGACATACCTAAATCTAAAATGTAAAACCATATAATTTGTAGAAGATAATTTAGTAGAAAATGATAAGATTAACTACACTAAAATCTGAAAGTTCTGTCCTGCGAAAGATGCTGCCAAGGGAATGAAAACACAAGTCAATGATTGGGAGAAAATATTGGAAAAAAGCATATCAGATTAAGGAGTTGTATCTGAAATATACAGGGAACTCTTAAAACTCAACAATAAAATGAAAAACCCAATTTAAAAATAGGCAAATGATCTAGACACCTTAAGAAAGGAGATAGATGGCAAATATTTAACATCTTCTATCTTTGGATAATTGCAAATTAAAACAATATGAGATATGCCTATGCACCTTCTAAAATAGTTAAAATCTAAAATACTGAAAATACCAAATGCCGAGGAGCATGTAAAGCACCAGAGATTTTCATGAATTGCTGGTCAGAATGCAAAATGGTATAATCACTTTGGGAAACAGTTTGTCAGTTTCTTACAAAACCAAACACACTTTTATCATATAATCCAACAATTGTGCTCCTTGACATTTACTCAAAGGAGTTGAAAACTTAGGTCTACACAAAAACATTCACATGGATATTGACTGTTGATTATCACTTATTTAGAAGCAGAGAAGATGTAATTCTGTAAGTGAATGAGTAGACAAATTATGGTACATTTACAAAGTAGAATTTTATTCAGGGATAAAACAAAATGAGCTTCTGAACCACAAAAGGACATAGAGGAAGCTTAAATGCTTACTGCAAAGTGAAAGAAGCCAATGTGAAGAGGCTTCCCACTGTATGATCACAACCAATTTTCTAGAAAACATGGTTTTCTAAAAAAAGGAAAACCAAAGAGACAGTGAAAAGATTAAGGATTGCTAGGGATTCAGGAAGAGGTGGAGAAAGGGTGAATAGGTAGAGTATAGGGCATTTTGGGGTAATCAAAACTACTTGATATGATAATCTAATGGTGGATATACAGAATTATGCATTTGTCAAAACCCACGCAACCATACAACAAAAAGAGTGAACCCCAATGGAAACTATGAACTTTACTTAATAATAATATATCAAAGTTGGTTTATCAGTTGTGACAGATGTGCTACATTCATGCAAAACATTAATGATAATGAGGGAAACTCTGTGTGGGGGGGTGGAGGCAATTGCTGAGCAGCTCTTTGTGCTTTCTATGCATTTTATCTGGAAATTTAAACTGCTCTGAAAATAAAACTTCCTAAAAAAAGATGCATGCCTTACTGCCTTTAATTGCTATGCCATGGGGACAATTTCAAGACCCTCTGGGTGTTTTTAAACTACTCAATGTGAGACATATGGACTTCAGAGTAATAGATTAATGAATTTTTTTATATATCCCAAATCATTCCAAATTGAAAATGTACTGTGGGAATGGTGTGAAGAAGACTTGCAGAAGCTTCTCCAATTTCATGGTGAATTGGCATAAAGTCTTCTAGACTTCACATCAATGCCTTTATATTGTCAACTAGTCCAAGAACTGGATATATTCTACATTTCTTGTCTCCTTAAAACAATGTCTGCCACTTACTTTACACTCAATTTAAATGATGAACACTCTTTAAGTTTCTGAGAAGCCCGTGGCTTTCATTTTCTAGTATCTCTCTTTCTAAATTCTATCCAAAAACTGGAGAAAGAGAAAATAAAAATAAAGTCTTATAATTAGTTCCCTGCTTCTAGGTTTTCTTTGGCCTTTCCTCAAACTGAAAAAGGAAAAAAAGAGAAGCAGCTATGTAGGATATGTTTTTACTGCAACTATAAAACCATTAATGAGGTTTTCATCAGGTTAAACCAGATAATTTTTAACTCTTGAAAATGTTTGAAACACCTTTTTTCCCTTAAAATTCCTCTCTGCAGCATGTTTAAACATTTTATATTTGTTTGTTTTGTGTGTATGTGCGTGTGTTTCATACAATGCTTAATCGACAAGTAGGTTTTCAATTAAGTTCTAGTGAAAGTTAGCCACCTGCAACTCTTGGAAACTACCAAAGTGACAATCAGAGTTCTTTATGATATGTTTTATGAAAAAGCCCGGCATGTTCTCATGAACACGTAAAAGTTTGTACAGAGTTCAAGCTTGAATTCATAACATTTAAAAAGATCGTTATGTATTCAGTGAGTTCTTGACTGTTGATGTTGGCTGATGGATTTTCTTTACAGGGCTGCATTGTATTCATACAAACAAATAGTAATTTTAAGAAGAGTTTGCTCATGACGTTAGATAAATTTTTCATTATATTACTAGACATTAACTTGTGATAACATGAGACTGTACTGAGGTATAAAATATCAGTGTTCATATCAGTCTATGAAAGGTTAGTAGGTTAGTAGTGTTCATATATAAAAATCCAAGGATTAATGAAATGTCATTTAGTATACAGCAAATGAAATAGTCATGCTAGCCATAGATATCTGCAATAAAGAAATTTATTACACAATTTATTGCCAATTTGTCTCATTCTTACTAATGTGCTAATATGCCTCTGGTTTTTAAGTAATATTAATAACTGACTTCTCCATTCATGCATGATTTTCTAAACCAACTTTATTTAATATATAGCTGGATATGCTTTCCTAACATTTTTCATTTTAGTCAAATTTCTCCATATCCGAGACAGATATGACCCATATCATATGTATCTAACTACTGGTACAATTTTTATAATATTCTTCCTGAAGAGAAGGTCAATTTGGCTACACATTATTGCATTTGTTTGAAATAAGCTTTTCATTTTTACATTATTTTATATGACAAGTTTTCATTTACCTAGAAAAGTTGTGCTGTTTTCACTGTTACATATTTTCCATGGCATTCAGAAAGGTTAAAAAATAGACAAAAATTGCTCAGGAAAAACACATACACATGCAAAAACACAAACAGCAAACACTAAATGGTAATGCCAAATCCCGAATACTTGTATTTTTTCAAGAAAAAAATGTTGTTTTATGTTTATGCTAGTAGGAATTGTGGTATGAGGGTTATGCCAAAGAGAATTTGTGAAAATTATTAGGGAAATTATTGGTGATTTTGGTCACAATACACTTAGTATTTACCTGAAGCTTGCTTCTCAGGATCTCCAAGCACTTTGCAGAATAGCTTTTACTAATCTTATTACACTCCTTTTAATAAGGGGATATTTGAGTGAAGATATAAAGGAAGAATGCAAGTTGCTTAGCAAATCAGAAGAGTATGGAGGATAATCCAGTCTTTCCAGATTTTAGTGCAGTGTTACATATACTCCAAGTGACCCATCATTACAGTACAGCTGTGTCCCTGGCTATAACACGTGCATGGGAACAGTTTGCTGCACGCTTTGGAATTCTTCAAAAGATTGCGCTAAGCATTAATATTGCCAAACACCCCAGGCACTGGCAAATGCTCTTTCCATTTGCTCCCCCATATGTGATATTGTTTGTGTCTTTTATGCTTAAAACTGAAGAAAAAAGAACATTGTTTATGGGATTTTGTAATGTGTGTGCATGATTTTAAGCAAAGTATTTTGCATTCTGGTACTTAGAACAGTCCGTAAATATCCAAATAGATATAAAAATTATGAAGTTTACAAAAAAAGTGTTCCAAACATCACAGCCACTATTCAAAGGCAATCAAATTTACAATATTACAATGCAGAGCATCTCCTACCTCCCCACACACTGTGTTTCTTCAAGAGTCTAGGAATGCTTAAGTAGGACATGAAAAAGGAAACATAACAAATTCAAATTATTAGATTAGTGTATTTAACAAGGACTAAGGAACAGCTGATTCATTCATGCACTGAACTGGTTTTCAGTCCTAAGATGCGCAATATACTGTGGGAATTAGTAATTCAATTTTCAGATCTTATGCACTTTAAGAAATAGAATTAGTGAAACGGCACTATTTTTTAAAAATTAATCAGATATGTAAGCATTTAAAAACTTAACAGTTTGAGAATTATAGGTGAGGTATTTTATAGAATGATCCTCAATTGTAATTTTCTGATATTTTTCTCATGATTATGTTGGGTTTTTGGGAAAGGGAGTCTACAGAAGTAAAGTGCCATCTTCATCATATCATATGAAGACTGCACTTATCAATATAATGTATCACTGTTTGCATAATTAACTGATCACATAGTTTGAGGTAGCATCTGTCAGATTTATCCATTGTAAAGTTACTCTTTTGCTTTCTCCCTTTTCATAATACTTTTTGAAAGAAGGTTTCTGTGCACAACCCATGCTGGAGGGGTAAGGAGTTATACTCCCTCTATCTGAGGTCAACTTATCTACATCGAGTATTTGGAATTTTTCTGTATAGGAGATTTGACTATTCATCTCTATTTATTGTTTATTCAATCATTTATTTATATCAGTGTGGACTCATGATGAGGAAAGTCTGAACAGTTCTTACAGCCAAGAGAAGCCTAAGGAAATAGGATGACTAAATGCCTTGTAGTATTCCAGACCAGAAAGAACAAATTAGAAAAGAATAGAAAAGAAAAGAAAACTAAGGAAATTTTACGAAGAGGACTTTAGGTAATAAGAATGTATTAATATTGGTTCATTAATTGTAAAAAATGTACAATACTAATGTAAGAAGTTAATATCAGAAAAAACTGGGTGTGGGGTATATGGTAGATCTCTGCACTATCTTTATAGTAATTCTGTAAACCTAAAACCATTATAAGATAAATGCTTAGTAACTTAAAAATGCCCTCTACACACAAAAATATTGATGCATTCAGGAAAGGTCAGAGTTTCAGAACTAAAGTCATAAAATTTTAGTGGGAGTATAAATTGCCATGATCTGTCAGTAATTATCAAAATATTAGTATGCATGTCAACTTTGGTGAATCAAATTCACTTCTAAGGATCTCTTTAGAAGAAATAGAAAGATTTAAATGTATCATTGAAGCTTTATTTGTAATAATAACAAAACAACATAAGATAACTTAAGATAACCTACCAAAATATTCAGTTGTATATTGATTGAGGTCATTGTGGTACTTCTTCATAGGGTAGCCAGTAAAAAGAAGGAAAATTCTCTAGATGTATTTGCTCTCTGGAAATAGAAGTACAATATAATAAAAAATATATACTGTATTTTAAAACAGTAAGATGAACAAGAAGATATTATGTATGCATTGAATCATACATACCAAAATGTTAATGATGGTTACTTTAGGCAGAGTAAGACAGTAGTGGAGAATGTTGACTTTTACATTTACCTTTTGCTAGTTTGAACTGCTACAACTTTCATTTGTTACTTTTGTAATAAAAATATAACTTTTTTGTTAGTAACAAAGGATACAAGTATTTATGTATACATTATTATTTTGTAATAGTTATATTATAATGTATTAATATGCAATTGATTAACCAAGCACAGTTCAAGTTATCATAATTTAATTAATAGGAAATTATACATCTTGTGCCCCATCTAAATGTAAGAGAATTAGGTGTCACTGAGTCATTAACTTATTAATTTATTGACTAGTTCTCTAATATGTGCCTCCTGCACTCCTGTTGTTAATTTCTTGGCCTATGATTGAAAGGTGAATAGAATATTATCCATATTTTCAAATCTCATTGTGTAGTTGGTGAGATAAACAAATGGCTGACTTATTAATAAAGAAATGTAATAAATGCCCTACTTTACCTTTAAAGGTTTTGTAAGTAATATTCCGTTTTTACAATGGAGTATTGAAAATGAGGTGGGCTGATAGAAAACCATCAAACGGTATAGTGGAAACAAATGTGGAAATATGTTAAAATAGATACTTTTGTAAAACTAGGAAGGGGTCACATCACAGAAATTGTAATATGTTGTCTTGGATGACCATTGAGTTTTATCTTACATACCAGTTGCTTTCAGTTGATTGTGGCTTTCTGCGGCAAAGCATGGAGACAGATTCATAGGCAGAGTACGTGCTTGGTGGAGACTGTGGCAAATGCTTATTGATACCTATCGAAGGTGCCCATTGGGTAGGAACAACAGGTCTGCCAAGTATTTGCCTAGAATTCAGAAGTTTTGCAACATAGTTCTGACTTTCATCCCTTAGTGCTGTTTAGCAAGCTGTTAAAGAATTTAATTATCACTTGAATAGTGAATACAAGAGGATTATTTTCCTTGTTAACGAAATGCGTAAGAAGTGATCAAAAATAAAAATTACGAATAGCATAATGGAACTTATAGAAATGTAAGTATATGTATTCACAATTTTTTTCAATTTGATTGAAAGCAAGTCAGATCATTAAATAAAATTGAATAATTAAGCTCAACAGTTTAAGCCACAAATACTTCAAAATATAGATTACAAAAGAATGAAAAAATTCAAAAAGTGTGATTACTTAATCAGGCCTGTATTAATCAGAGAAGTAACCATCAGTGAAGACTGGACAGCAATTTTTAACCATGCAGTATTTAGAATATACAATGAATAATGAGATGTTTTGTTCCATTAATTTGATCAATATTAATTCACTGGAAATATTTTATGGTTCTGGAATGAAAGCAACTGGTGCCTATAAAGTCTGTTATAGTGAGTGCTAAGAATTAGACCACTAGTGCATAATTAGGAATGATCTGATTATTAGTATGAGTATTAGAAGGTATAAAAGAGATTAGGAGATGCAATTAAAATATGTCTAAAAGTAAATTCTTTGTTTTCTAAACTAAAAATGAAGTAACAAGAATAGAAACAATTTTTGTCTGTAAATATGGATAAGGATGACTATGCGTATGTTAATATATATGGATACATACACAGAAACTTTCCTCTTTATGAAAGAGAAACAATTTTGGAAAAATGAAAGAATACCAAAGAGATTTTTTGGTATGTTGTTCAGGGGTCAGTACGCACTCAGCCTCATATTCTTAAGTAAGATTGTAAAATGTGACAAATGATAAGCCTGTGGCACTTTAAGATCACGACTCCAAAGGGAATTTAAAAGACAGCTACAATTTGAAAAAATAGTCAGCTGCAGTTACTGGAGTATGCTTCCTCAAGTAGAAGAAAATGCAACTGTGATTTTTAATATTTTAATAAAAATATTTTAAGTTACAAGTGATTAATCCAAATACCTAATTCCTTGAACAATTTATATAATCCAAGTATTTCTAGATTTTTAATTGTAGACTTCATTAAACATTATGAAAATATTGATGCAGTTTCTCCTCAATTACAAAAAAAGATTCATTTTCTAATCAAACTGTTAGAAACAAAATATTTTTATATTTATGGTAATTAACCAATTGTCAAGCTATTTTATACTTAATAATGAAATAAAATGTAGAAGAGCTCATTTATATTAATATACACTCTGAAAACAAAATAAAAGTGTCTATAAAACTGACTAAAAAAGGAGAATCAACATTACCAAGTATACAAAAGAACTATGTAAACATTTATATTAACATATTTTCACAATTCACTTGGTTAGAGTGTCCATTAATATATATTTAAAAGAATAATGAAAACTACAGAAAAATAATTACAGATGTTTATTTTGCATGTCGTGTTACTGAACAGATCATAAAATATTCATGAATAAAAATGGTAGAAGAATAGTAACATATCTGTTCACATGAACGTGTCTCTTTTAGCTCTTAATATGAGCTAATGATAGGCATAACATCACAAAATAAAAGTCATGTTATTTTATGCTTTTGAGCTATTTTTTCCACAAATTTAGTATTTTCTAAATAAAATGTCTCAATTAGCAGTCATTTTAGTGATAGCTGATAGATTGACAAATAGATATATTACTATTTTATTCCCAGTATTTTTACAGTTATGCTTTATCTCCAAATGTCATGGAAACTATATGCCCTCTAGTTTCTCTCATTTCAAGATTGGAGATGATACTAGCCTAACGAATTTCCCTTTTAGAGGAATTCCTGTGCAGACCGTTCCAAACCCATTCTTTTATCAATCATCTCTTTAGTCTCATAGAGGCTTAAGGCCAGTCAGTCAGAATTGGTTTTTGCCCAGAGGATAAAGGGTCTAACATTACTTGAATTTAGAGGACAAATTGACTGGATTTGTCAATTTGAGACTTACTTTTGAGACTCAGATAATTTGTCAATTACCTTTGAGACTGAATCTCAAGGTAATTCCACATAGCTGCTGTTGTGCTTTTGTTTGGCATCATACGAGGTACAGGGATTTTCCTTGTTGATGGATGTTTGTATTATCTTATTGTATCACATCTTACTTTGTATACTGGTGGTATTTGCCTTGTTAAATTTTATCTTATTTGATTGCTGATATTCTACTCAGACCTTTATTTTTCCAGTTGCTTTGGAGCTGACAGGCTACATAACCCAATGTCACTTTCTCCTGAGTGTATCAGTGATCAGAACATACTCATAGGAAATCTAACAAAACCTTAGGGTATTTCATGGACAAATTAGCTAAGCTTTCATTGTTTTGTTTGGTTTGCTTCTTATAATCCTGGAAAATGTTGAACAATGCTGCCTTAGCATCATAGGCTTATATTTAATTTCGAGTTTATAAAAATGTCAATCATTAAGACATTCAATTTTTCCTATATTTATTCCTAGTAAAAATGCACACCTTTAGAAGAAGAGTGGGTAAAATATATTGGAGAGTAGAATAACTACAAAGATGTGTTTTTCCTATGTTAGCAAACATGAAAGCAGGACCATAAGAAAATGGAAATGAAATTAGAATTTAGAAAAAAGATGGAGCACTAATTAGTGAGTTTAATATGCACAGACAGAGAGAATGGAATGGGAAAAACGGACAGGATAGCCTTAATTGTGCTTTGTTTAGCTTAGCCATTTGGTTAGCCAGAGCTTTTACAACCAGCTCTTTTATAGCTATGACATCTTTATGCAGCTGTCCTTTTCTTTTTCTGACTTGGCTGCTTTTGTGCACATTTCAAATGTTTTTGATCAAATGCATATACAGTCCAATGTGTTTTCCCTGAAAGCACTGTCCCTTGACTAGGGACAGCCTTAGAGTAGCTTTCATCAAGAATAAAGGTATGGGAAGGGGGTGGGAGGATGATAGGAGGCAGGATGCTAGCTGTGTCTTAACAGTTTGAAAGAGATTAGAAGGGAAGTGACATGACTATTGAAAACCTGTCAGCTGGTCCAGAAAAGTGCCTCCACATGGGAGAAAGATCCATAAAATGCCAAAGATTTCATGTGTAGCATTGGTCATAATGGCTACTCCTTTTTTCTCCACTTGGATGGAGTAAAAAGTGAAGTTCCTGGACAAGCTCCGTGCCCCTGTCTCCTTCAATGCTGGCAGTGACCTGTACAGATAGGATTTCACATTCACACATATAGACAGACTGTCTCCCCTGTGATCCTAATACTTCATGGTTATCATCCAACACCCTCTGCCTCTCTCACAACATAAATCTTTTTTCTTTTAAAAAAATAAAATAAAAGAGGCTGAGCTAGTGAGGATAGAATATATTACCTCATTCTATTTGAGGCCCTGTGGCAACTCAAGATTAACTAAACCACTGAATAATCTCATTTAGAAAAACAGGCATGCAGCTCAAATTGGATCATTCTGTTTTGTTTTTTGCTTTTTTTCCACCACAGAAGAGATAGGAACAAAATACATTGAAAGAACACACAAATAGCATTAATTGGAACAGTCACTGTTAAAACAATCTCACCAGACTATTCCAAGAACACTTTTGGTCAACTTGGGACTTTGGAATTAAGAATAAAAGGAATTTGATTTGTGAATTTGGATTTTCCACATCATCCTTATAAATAAAATTATATACAAACATGAAAATTTATAAGGTACTCATAGTGCTTATATTTGATAATTATATATATGTACAACATGACAAAGGTAAAGAATAATGAAGTATTAAGACGCAAAGTCATTTCTTATAAGTATCACAGTGATCTATCTTCATATCAACAAATCAATTGGTTACACACAGTGTATTCATAAAGAAAAAATACAGCCTTTCTAGTTCAGTGGGATATTTAAGGTATCATATGAGATAACATACATAGATTCAAGGTATTAGATTATTTATTATTTTTCTATGTTTAAAAATACACATTGCCAAACCGTTCTTAAATACACTGGCATTTGTCTCAGGAGTTTATGCTAGCAATTTATAGATAAAAGCTGTCGCCAGTTGCTCTAGAGTTTCTCTGTTGAATATAGGGTCAAATACAGGAAATGTATAAAAGACAAACTTTGCCTTCTTATTGGACACACATATTCCTGGGTCTTTGGAGGAGAAATTTGCCAATAGTTTTCTAAATAAATATATATTTAAAATAAATTTTCCATTACATTGTAAGAAATGCTACAGTTCGTCAGACTTTTCCATTCTTCCTTTTATTTGGGCATTAGATAATTACAAGGAATATGTTGTGTGCTTTATATCTACTTGTCTTTATGTCTGATCTATCTACCTATCATCTGTCTCTCTCTCTATATATATATCTATCCATCTTCTATCTCTCATATATCCATCTACCTACCATATCTCCCTCTTCCCGCTGTTTTCATCTATCTATCCACCTACCTACCTACCAATATATTTATTAATTTATCTGTCATTCATTTACATAACTATTTAAACATTTATCACTTCACCTATTTTATTCTCGAGATGAAATGTGGGATTAATCATAATCCCAATTTTCTAGAACAGTGTTATTAAGTGTTTATCAGGGCACCTCTTTTGTTCAGCCTTTCTTCAATCCATCCTTTTTTCTTTCCTGCATTTCTTATTGTTTAACCTCTCTCCACTTATATTTCTCTCCCAACAGAAGTAATAATTTTGATACATTAGATATCTATAATTTATTTGCATGTGCTTTTGTTTTATGCACATATAACTTTACACAATGCTGTTATTTTTAAATTATTTTTTTTCCACTCAGCACCATGTTTCAAAGGTCTATTCACATCCTGTGTTTAGAGTTGGTCTGTTTTTCACTAACTGCTATGCAGTTTATATAGTGTTAATACACTACATTTTGTCCCTTCCTTCCAATGATGAACACCTTGGTTGCATCCAAATCACTGCTACTAAAGACAGCACCATAATGAACATTTGTGTATTTTCTCTCATACTGGTACAAGAATTGCTCTAGAATATACATCCAGGATATGACTATATCTAGTCATAACATATATCTATGTTTATTTAACTTTAATTTAATGCTTTCACATTACTCTTCAGAATACCTGGGCCAATTTAAACTCCCAAGAGTAATGTCTACAATTTTTCACATCACTAATTCTCAGGCAGCACTTGCATCATATAACTTTTGCATCGTTGCCACTGTAATAATTGCAAATTAATATGTCTTTTTATAATAACCTTCTTTTGAGTCTTCACTTCTGTGAAATAATGGTTCACAACTTTTGCTCATTTTTTCCTATTTTGATTTGCTGTCATTGTATTACAGATTAGCAAGAATTCTTTGTATATTCTGATATTAGACATTTGTGGTTTTAGATATTGCAAATAATTTCTGGAAATAATAAATTGGCTTCTCAACTTTGTTCATTGTGTCCTTTTGTTGACAGAAAGCCTGTATTAGATGTTATAGAATCTATGAGCAATTCATCTTTGTTAACATTTATTAACCTGTTAACTTTATTATTATTATTTTATTAATTTTTCCTGGTTGCCTATCTTGATTTATATTGTAAAGCTTCCATATTTGCTTTAATTAATTTACATATAATTACCATACATGAGAAATAATGTTATAATGACAAGAATGCAATTAAATATGGATCAAAAAATGAAGAAATGACTTTAGACAAGTAGCTTGAATGAAATTACAAAGAGGAGTGCATTAAAAAATACCAGCAGTAAAATCTCTGAATAATTAAAATGACAGGCTAAAAATAAAAAAAAAAAAAGTTTTTTTTTTTAGAAAATACTAATTTGCTGCTGGCACTGTGTATTCTTCTTCTTTGTTTTAATGGATGACTTGCAGGTACATCTTCCGGTTTGTCCCCTGGAGACTTTGGCAGATGAAATTACCTGTTTAAGTTTATTCCAAATTAAATTTGTTGTTGTATTCAATGAGTCATCGTGCATATCCACTTTAGATACATCTGGTAACAGAGGTCCAGTCATAACCTCATTACTACTTGAGCTTGTTTCAAGAAAAGTTCCAAGTTTATGATCGTCTTCTCTTCTTCTTTTGTGCTCCTGCAGTTGTGTTATCCTAGGCATAAATCTGTCAACTGCCTCTGAAGGAGTAATAGCCTTTTGTGCACCAGGGTAGGCCACTGAGTTTTTAAAAGTGTTTATTTGTGTTTTCTGCAAAGAGTCATTGTGGTTATAATGCCCCATTGTTTTACCATGGTTTCTACCATCCTTAGAAGAGTTTGATGCTCTGTCAACATGCCCCCTGGATGAACACATACATTTTGAGGAGAAATAACATAAAGACAATTCACAGGAATATGGAAGATAAGGATTTGAGTTGCCTACAGAAGTGTTCACAGCAGCTGTACAAAATCCAGACATCTCTGAGTGGAAGTCTTGTCTAAAATTCTCTGTGTCTTTATGCTCTGTAACCAATTTCTTTGTCATGTAATGGTCGTTATATTACAATTTAAAAGGTGAGGGAAAGGAAAACAGAAGTGACTTATTTATTGTTTTCATCATTCAGAATCATATAATTTAAACAATCACTTAAAAATGTTAACAATTCTACTCCAAAACATTTATTCCTTGAGAAGGGAATATATTCACATGGCTTAAAACCTTTATTTTCAGTAGTTCTTACTACATATGCCTTCTGCACTTCTGTTTTTTTTTTTTTTTCCTAGTTTCTTCAACTGTTACAAATTCTGAAGCATAGCACACATGAAGCAATCCACTGAGAAAACTCTGTTCATCCATTTTTCTCTTGGCTCTCCTTGCACTTTTTAAGTTTATAAATTTAATAAGATAAACTTCCGTAAAGTCTTCTGGTGGGTATTCATCTAGAGCATTGTACTGTTCATTTGCACCCAAAGTGAATCGCTCAACTATTTCCTTCATGGCTCCCACAGCAGGACCTCCTTGTATTATTAATAAGTACTGAGATTCCAAATTGATTGTATATACTTTGACAGCACCAGGCCATCCTCCCTCCCCATATTTGGCCCACGTGTTGCATGCTGCTCTCCAGACCTGGTGGTCAAATAAACTCCCTAGCTCCCCGCTGCTCGACGCCATCTTGTCTGCTTTGATCCTCTCTCTGTTAACTTTAAAGACTTTCACAATGATAACTTTTTTTGAAGTGTACCTTTTTGTATCGCACGAGATAGAAATCCAGTTCTGTTTTCTCCACAAAGTGAGCCAGTATTCATACATCATCAACTAAATACTCAGTTTTTGGCACATTGATCCATATACTATTTAAATACATGATTTTCTTTTCAGAAAAGCAGCAAGCTAGAAGGCAATGAAGTGACATTTATAAAATGCTGGAAAAAATATGTGTGTAGTGTATATATATTTTTTCAGACAGATACCAAGGGCCTTTACTGCACGAGGCATACTCTGTAAGAAAGATTTAACATTTCTTTCTTTCTTCTTTTTTTTTTTTTTTTTTTGAGACAGGGTCTCACTCTGTCACCAAGACTGGAGTGGAGTGGCACAACTTCAACTCACTGCAACCTCTGCCTCCCAGGTTCAAGTGATTCTTGTGCCTCAGCCTCCTAAGATTTAACATTTCTTTGGATATTTTTGTGTGAAACAGTGTAAATATTATTTAAATGTAGACTATGATTAATTAAATATGTATTTTGTAAGCCCTAAATCAACCACAAAATTTTCTTAAAAATAATGAAGTCAACATAGGTAATAAAAGGCAGTAAAAGTATTGACCAATTAATCTAAAAAAAAAAAAAAAACAGAAAAAAGGAGAGCAATATTTTTAAAAGAACACAAGGAACAAATAGAAAACGGCTGTCACAATGGTAAATTTTAGCCAACCATATCAATAATGATGTTAAATGTGAATGACCTAAGTACACCAACTAAAAGATGGAAATTGTTAGATTGAATTAAAATAAAAACAAATTAAACTATCTGCTATCTATAAGAAACCTTTTTCAAATATGAAGTTAAGGAAAGGATGCAAGCAAAATGAAAGGCAAAAGATATTGTATGTGTTACACCTGAATTGTGTCCCTCAAAATTATGTATGTTGAGACCCTAATTCCCAATATTACTGGATTTGGAGATAGGACTGTTAACAGGTAAATAAGATCAAGTGAGGCCATAAGGATAGGGTCCTAATCCTGTGGGATTGGTGGACATACAGGAAGAGGGAGAGAGATCTCTTTCTCCTTTTCCATGCACGTGAGCACGGAAAGGCAATGCTAGCACACCGCGAGAAAATTGTCATCTGTAAGCCAGGAAGAGGGCTCTCGTCAGAACTCAAGCTTGCCAACATATCAGATTTCTGGTCTCCAGAACTACGAGAAAATAAGTTTCTGTGCTTTATCCATCCAGTCTCTGATATTTTGTTATGGCAGTCTGGGCAGACTAAGTCACCATACAAACCTTGACTAAAAGAAAACTTAAGTAGCTATGTTAATATCAGATTAACTTCAGAACAAAGAATATTATCAGAGATAAATAGTGTTATTATATGATGAAAAAGGGATCAATTTTCCAAGATGTGACAATTTTAAGCATTTTGCACTGAAAAACAGAGTTTCAAAATATATTTATAAAAAAGAACTGAAATCCCAGCACTTTGGGAGGCCAAGGCGGGTGGATCACCTGAGGTCAGGGTTTGAGACCAGCCAGGCCATCATGGTGAAACCTCATCTCTACTAAAAATACAAAAATTAGCTGGGTGTGGTGGTGCACACCTGTAGTTCCAGTTATTCTGGAAGCTGAGGCAAGAGAATTGTTTGAACCCAGGAGGTGGAGATTGCAGTGAGCCAAGATTGCACCATTGCACTCCAGCCTGGGTGACAGTGAGGGCTCCATCTCAAACAAACAAACAAACAAAAAAGGACTGAAAGAATTGGAAAAATGCACAATTCTAGTTGAAGACTTTGATATTTTAATCTCACTATCAGTAATGGATAGAACAAAGTGTACAGAAAATTGCTAAGCATGTAGAAGACTTAAACAATACTGTCAACAAACTGAAGTAATAACATTTATAGATCACTATACCCAACAAAAACAAAAATACATAATATTCTTTAAAACAGAGAACTTTTACCAAGATACAGCTTATTCTGAATCATAAAACAAATCTAAAATGTAAAGGAATGAAAAGTATACAAAGTATGTTCACAGCTAATACCCAAATTAAATTAGACATGATGAACAGAAATAGCTAAACCACCACCAATATTTGGACTTTAAGTAACATACTTCTAACTAACACATGGGTCAAGAGGAAGTCTCAGGGAAAAAACATTTATATATATATATATATATTATATATATATATAGAGAGAGAGAGAGAGAGAGAGAGAACTAAATAAAATGAAAATGCAATATATCAAAATTTTGGGGATGCAGTTAAAAGTAGATGAAGAGTTGAGATCAGTATGCTTCTGCCTTAAGAACTACCTTGCTTAGTTTCCAAATGTCTGGGGATTTTGTGATTACCTTTGTTGTTGTTGTTGTTTCCTAGTAGAATTCCTTTGGGGTTAGAAAACATTTTCTGTGTAACTTCAGTATAATATTTTTTGAGATTTGCATTATAACTCAGCACATATTCAATCATTGTGTACATCCTGTATACATTTGAAAGGAACAAATACTTTTCAGTATTGCATTGTCTGTCAGCTAGGTCAGGTATGTGAATTACTTTATTTAACTATTCTGTATACCTCATGATTTCATGCCTGCTTGTGCTACCATTTAATGAGTGGTTTATTAAATGTTTATGATTGTACATTTGTTTAGGATTATATCTTGTTTTATTTCTCCTTTGGCACTTCATTTTTGGGCAATCTACTTAATGTATGCATTTAGCTCTCATAAGCTCAAAATTAGACTTTTATTTTCAAGTAGTCATTCACAGTTTTTCCTATTAGTCCCTTAAGTCTAGGCTGCCTTCATAGTTTTAAGTTATTGACATTTCTCTATGATTTGTTTCAAGAAGAAAAGCAGCAAATTAAGCTAGTTCTCTGTTTGTCAGGAACCAGAAGCCAAGAAGTTTTGTTTTTAGACATCTCCTAATAACTCATTAGCAATTAGTTGTATTTACAAATATGTATTACACACACACATATATATGTATACATGTATAGCTATGTCTGTATATATAGAAGCATTGACATTGATTTTTACATATATAACTTACTGTCCTGGCTTACTATTTTGGCACAAAATGGTATGACTTTTTAACCCATGTATAGTATCCTGCTAAAAGTTTTTGTAGTTTTTATAGGAAAATGATCAAAATGTAGGACTGAGTTACAAAGGCTATTACTTGAATTTGTGATTGGCCTGATGCCTTTCCATAAGTAGACATTTCCTTGAATTGCAAGCAATAATTGGACACTAGAGAGCTATTATTTGTGAGGCCTCTAAGTAAATTTTGTTTTAATGCAAAGCCAAAGTGGAGTGCTGGTAAAGGGTATCTGGAAATACGGTTCAACATATCTGGATGTAGTGGTTTTGTATGGAAAACACATTTCCTTTGCACTAGGGCATAGCATCTAAAAAGTTGGCTATGTGTATAATCCTTGATACTTCTGGATGATATCATTATCAGTGATAAAAAAAAATAAGTGCATTAACATCTCCAAAGCAGTGCACTATGTTTCTTGCCTTTTCATTTTTTATGTTTCCAACATTTTATTGTATAGGATTCTATTGCAATTTTAAGTACACAATTAGGAGGCATTATTTAGGAGGCATTATTTGTGGATTGTTTTGAAATGTTTTTTTGAAACATAAAAGAATTACTAACTAACTGGCTTGGGATTGAGAGTTTTATGTGTTTTTCCTGCTTCTCCTCCCCTATAACTAAATAGTCTATCAGGATAAAATCTAAAGGATGATATTGAGGTCAGCTAACTGTAGTATATCTATTTCTGGATCCCAGATGGTAAATTTAGGGATCTGAGGAAAATAGTCTGATAAGAGTTGATAAGAGTTGAAAAATTAAAGGTGAAAATTAATGCATTGAATGTGTCTCAACAAGAACTTTTTTTTGGAAGTGAGAACTCATGATTTATTTAGACTCTCCGAGGCTCTTTTTAAACAAAATGTTAGATCGTCTAATCATTTAACAAACATAATTTAGACATGTATAATTAACAGTATCAACCTTCTATTAATATCAAACTTGATAAAAAATGAATTGAGTTAAAACAATACTTTGTGTGAGTTTGCGTATGTGTGTGTGTGTGTTTAACAACTGGGTTGGGCATATATGGGGTAATAAAGTATAAAACTGTTCATTCTCTGTCTCTCAACATTAAGAGACAGCTCAATACTTGATAGCCTCTTTAATCTTGTATTTGGTTTTGTTTATTTTTTCCAGTTGTTGTTTCATCCCCATCTTGCAAATGCCTCTTTTCTTTTGGGCACCAGAAGTTATTTTATTTCTGAGGGCAAAATGTACGTTTTCAAACCAACTCTGAATTTTTTTAGAATCCCATAGTTTAGTATAGATTTATTTATTTATACCAAAAAGTAGTCTTGTTCTAAAACTGCTACTTATTCTACTGATTTTCCTTGGTGTCTGACTTTTGGTCTACTACAATCCACTGGGATTAATTTCCTTGGGCTGCTATAACAAATTACCATAAACTGGGTGGCTGACAAACAACAGATCTTTATTTCTCACAGTTCTAGATGGTGGGAAGTCCAAGATCAAAGCACTAGCAGATTCTGTGTCTGGTGAGGGCTCACTCTTCTGGTTCACAGATGGTATCTTATTCCCTGTGAACTCCACCCTCATGACCTAATTGCTACCCAGGTGCCACACCTCTTAACATCACTACATTAAGGATTAGGTTTCAATATACAAATTACAAGGGATGACAAGCATTCAGACCATAGCAGTTACCTTCCAGTGTGCTCTGCATGTGTTATCAATGCAATAGTTTCCTTTTCAGAAGGTCCCCTCTGGAATCTATCTCATATTTTCAGGCCCTGTTTGGAACTCTGGCACTTTGTTGTTGTTTTAATTTGATTTAATTTTAGGTTCTGGGATACATGTTCAGGACCTGTAGGTTTGATCCCCTGTGAACTCTGCTTTTAAATCAATGATTATACCGTAAGATCTGGTTTTGCTGATAATTCAGCTATACTTGGTCCAACTAGCCTTATGCCTGACAACGTGCTAATGCTGATGTTTCTACTTACAAGTCTGTTTTGATCTGACAACTTATTCCAACAGATTGTGAAGGCATTATAATTTATGTGTGTGTGTGTATTTATTTCTTGAAAATACATCATTAAACATTTTAGCACAAAAAATAACTGGTACTTTCTTATGGTTTAGGTTGATACAAAAGTAATTGTGTGTGTGTGTGTGTGTGTGTGTTCCTTAAAAGTCATGGCAAAAACTGCAATTACTTTTGCACCAACCTAATACTTTTAAACCCTTACTCTATTGTATTTTGGGCCTGATAAGAATTAAAATTCCTGTGCTATATTTTTTCAAGTCTATCTGTGGTTGGAAGAAACCATCTGGGCAGCAATAATTCTTTATTTTTCCTTATCTTCTTCCCTCTCTTACTTGTTCTATTTTCCATTATATTCATGTTAAATGCATAATGCTGAGGGGTTTCTTTCTTTTTTTTTTTTTTTCTTTTTTTTTTTATTATACTTTAAGTTCTAGGGTACATGTGCACAACATGCAGGTTTGTTACACAGGTATACATGTGCCATGTTGGCTTGCTGCACTCAACAACTTGTCATTTACATTAGGTATTTCTCCTAATGCTATCCCTCCCCCAGTCCTCCACTCCACAACAGGCCCTGGTGTGTGATGTTCCCCACCCTGTGTCTATGTGTTCTCATTGTTCAATTCCCATCTATGACTGAGAACATGCAGTGTTTGGTTTTTTGTACTTGTGATAGTTTGCTGAGAATGATGGTTTCCAGCTTCATCCATGTCTCTGCAAAGGACAAGAACTCATCCTGTTTTATGGCTGCATAGTATTCCATGGTGGATATGTGCCACATTTTCTTAATCCAGTCTATCCTTGATGGACATTTGGGTTGGTTTCACGTCTTTGCTATTGTGAATAGTGCTGCAATAAATATACATGTGCATGTGTCTTTATAGTAGCATGATTTATAATCATTTGGGTATATACCCAGTAATGGGATCGCTGGGTTAAATGGTATTTCTAGTTCTAGATCCTTGAGGAATGGCCACACTGTCTTCCACAATGGTTGAACTACTTTACACTCCCACCAACAGTGTAAAAGCATTCCTATTCCTCCACATCCTCTCCAGGATCTGTTGTTTCCTGACTTTTTAATGATTGCCATTCCAGCTGGCATGAGATGGTATCTCATTGTGGTTTTGACATGCATTTCTCTGAACACCACTGATGATGAGCATTTTTTTCATGTTTTTGTTGGCTGCATAAATGTCTTCTTTTGAGAAGTGTCTTTTTTTTTTTTTTTTTTTTGACGGAGTTGTCTCTTTTTTTCTTGTACATTTGTTTAAGGTCTTTGTAGACTATGGATATTAGCCCTTTGTCAGATGAATAGATTGCAAAAAATTTCTCCCATTCTGTAGGTTGCCTGTTCACTCTAATGATAGTTTCTTTTGCTGTGCAGAAGCTCCTTAGTTTAATTAGATCCCATTTGTCAATTTTGGCTTTCGTTGCCATTCCTTTTGGTGCTTTAGACATGTAGCCCTTGCCCATGCCTATGTCCTGAATGATATTACCTAGGTTTTCTTCCAGGGTTTTTATGGTATTAGGTCTAACATTTAAGTCTCTAATCCATCTTGAATTAATTTTCATATAAGGAGTAAGGAAAGGATCCAGTTTCAGCTTTCTACTTATGGCTATCCAATTTCCCCAGCACCATTTATTAAATAGGGAATAATTTCCCCATTTCTTGTATTTCTTGGTTTGTCGAAGATCAGATGGCTGTAGATGCGTGATATTATTTCTGAGGGCTCTGTTCTGTTCCATTGGTCTATATCTTTGTTTTGGTATGAGTACCATGCTGTTTTGGTTACTGTAGCCTTGTAGTATAGTTTGAAGTCAGGTATCGTGATGTCTCCAGCTTTGTTCTTTTGACTTAGGATTGTCTTGGCAATGTGGGCTCTTTTTTGGTTTCATATGAACTTTAAAGCAGTTTTTTTCCAATTCTATGAAGAAACTCATTGGTAGCTTGATGGGGATGACATTGAATCTATAAATGACCTTGGGCAGTATGGCCATTTTAATGATATTGATTCTTCCTATCCATGAGCATGGTATGCTCTTCCATTTGTTTGTGTCCTCTTTTATTTCACTGAGCAGTGGTCTGTAGTTCTCCTTGAAGAGGTCCTTTACATCCCTTGTAAGTTGGATTTCTAGATATTTTATTGTCTTTGAAGCAATTGTAAATGGAAGTTCATTCATGATTTGGCTCTCTGTTTGTCTGTTACTGGTGTATAAGAATGCTTGTGATTTTTGCACATTAATTTTGTATCCTGAGACTTTGCTGAAGTTGCTTATCAGCTTAAAGAGATTTTGGGCTGAGATGATGGGGTTTTCTAAATGTACAATCATGTCATCTGCAAACAGGGACAATTTGACTTCTTCTTTTCCTAACTGAATGCCCTTTATTTCTTTCTTTTGCCTGATTGCCTTGGCCAGAACTTCCAACCCTATGTTGAATAGGAGTGGTGAAAGAGGGCATCCCTGTCTTGTGCCAGTTTTCAAAGGGAATTTTTCCAGTTTTTGCCTATTCAGTATGATATTGGCTGTGGGTTTGTCATAAAAAGCTCTTATTATTTTGAGATATGTTCCATCAATACCGAATTTATTGAGAGTTTTTAGCATGAAGTGTTGTTGAATTTTGTCAAAGGCCTTTTCTGCGTCTATTGAGATAATCATGTGGTTTTTGTCTTTGGTTCTGTTTATATGCTGGATTACATTTATTGATTCATGTATGTTGAACCAGCCTTGCATCCCAGGGATGAAGCCCACTTGATCATGGTGGATAAGCTTTTTGATGTGCTGCTGGATTAGGTTTGCCAGTATTTTACTGAGGATTTTTGCATTGATGTTCATCAGGGATATTGGTCTAAAATTCTCTTTTTTTTTGTTGTGTCTCTGCCAGGCTTTGAGATCAGGATGATGTTGGCCTCATAAAATGAGTTAGGAAGGATTCCCTCTTTTTCTGTTGATTGGAATAGTTTCAGAAGGAATGGTACCAGCTCCTCCTTGTACCTCTGGTAGAATTCAGCTGTGAATCCATCTGGTCCTGGACTTTTTTTGGTGGGTAGGCTATTAATTATTGCCTCAATTTCAGAGCCTGCTATTGGTCTATTCAGGGATTCAACTTCTTCCTGGTTTAGTCTTGGGAGAGTGTAAGTGTCCAGAAAATTATCCATTTCTTCTAGATTTTCTAGTTCATTTGTGTAGAGGCATTTATAGTATTCTCTGATGGTAGTTTGTATTTCTGTGGGGTCGGTGGTGATATCCCCTTTATCATTTTTTATTACGTCTATTTGATTCTTCTTTCTTCTTTATTAGTCTTATTAACAGTCTATCAATTTTGTTGATCATTTCAAAAAACCAACTCCTGGATTCATTGATTTTTTGGAGGGTTTTTTGTGTCTCTATCTCTTTCAATTCTGCTCTGATCTTAGTTATTTCTTGCCTTCTGCTAGCTTTTGAATGTGTTTTCTCTTGCTTCTCTAATTCTTTTAATTGTGATGTTAGGTTGTCGAATTTAGTTCTTTCTTTCTTTCTCTTGTGGGGACATCTACAGAACTCTCCACCCCAAATCAACAGAATATACATTCTTCTCAGCACCACACTGCATTTATTCTAAAACTGACCACATAATTTGAAGTAAAACACTCCTCAGTAAATGTAAAAGAACAGAAATCACAACAAACTGCCTCTCAGACCACAGCACCATCAAATTAGAACTCAGGATTAAGATACTCAAAACCGCACAACTACGTGGAAACTGAACAACCTGCTCCTGAATGACTATTGGGTAAATAACAAAATTAAGACAGAAATAAAAATATTCTTTGAAACCACTGAGAACAAAGATGTAACGCACCAGAATCTCTGGGACACATTTAAAGCAGTGTGTAGAGGGAAATTTATAGCACTATAAATTCCTTTAAGGGGTTTCTTTAAGTTCAAGTTTTATAAAACACTAATTTGTTCTTCTGCAAATTTAAGCACCAGCAGCAAAAGGCAACAGTAAATGCATTTGTAATGTTGCTATTTCAGAATGGGTCTTTTGAAAGACAGGACATAATCATTGTTCAGGCCTGCTTTGGGAAATTAGTAGAAATTTTTATTTTATTCATTGGCATTCACCTACAAAATACATGTTTTCCATTGTTCACCTGGAGGTCTTTTGTTTCAATCTAGACTCTTTAAAGGCATAAGGAGTAATGTACTTAAGAAATGTGCCAATATACTTATTTCAGGTCATGAAACACAATATTTTTGTATGAACTTGCTCACCGGAAAAACTTCACAGAAATCTGTGCAGTTCTGCTGTGCTAGAAATTAAAAGAAGGATCCAATAAAGTTGTGATCAATTGCCCAATAATCAGGTCCATGGTATGCGTAAATGTGGCTCTGTGAAGATTAGTGTAAAGCCCTCTGTTCCTTTCACATATGCTGGAGGTGAGAGAAGAATTGGTACTTTTGTTTGTAACTTTTCTTATAGTCTTTAGAGCAGGCTTGGAGATAGAGCACAGAGTTGTTTTATTACATTATTCTTTGAATATAAATGTGACAGTTCCACCTTTCCTCATGTATTTTATCCATAGTCTCATCTGTGCATGCTCCTTTTGCACTGCACCTAAGGTAACCTGAAAAGCAGCCTTCCATGGTTTTATGCACAAAGGACACACTACTCTCTTGGCTAAAGCACGGAAGGACATCCTGTTTCTAGAGGGGTACTGGAACAGAACCTGGGCTTTCCTGACCAGTCCCTCCTTATCGCTGGATGTCATGTTCTCAGCATATTCTACGCTTATTCTTTAGAATTGCAAGCAAAACAAGTGGAAAGAACTGGTTCAGTCCAAAGCCACCCAGAGAACTGTCCTGCACCATGGAGACTGCGATAGATATTATCAACCTTCAGTGACAGGAGGTAAAAGAACTTTGTAAAACAAAAACAGAGATGCAGAAAAGCAAACTTAAGAATATACAAGTATTATAAATCTCTGTGTGATGTCCACACAGAGTTCATTGCTGTTAAAATCTTACTTCAACACTTACTGGGAAATAGCTACAATTTCCTGACGCATAGCTGCTACTACAGCAGAATGGTATAATTAGTCATCAAAATTGAGTAATTGAATAGTTAGATTATAATATTCAAAGCTTTCTCAGAAACATTAACCCAATTGTCTTTCCAATATTGGAAAAAAATAACATTCAGGGAAACAACCAAAGAATTGTACATTTTTACTTTTAGAATAGCTCATGAGACATGAGTTTCATGAATAAACACCTAAATGCAATAGTAGAAAAACTAGTTTTATTTGCTTCAAAGTTTTCATTTTCTCTTCAAAATGTTAAATACAATATTCAATTTAATTTAAGCAAAGCCCATCATGTAACTATACACTGTCTTTGTAAAGAATGAACACACATTGGCCGGGCGCGGTGGCTCAAGCCTGTAATCCCAGCACTTTGGGAGGCCGAGACGGGCGGATCACGAGGTCAGGAGATCGAGACCATCCTGGCTAACACGGTGAAACCCCGTCTCTACTAAAAATACAAAAACTAGCCGGGCGAGGTGGCGGGCGCCTGTAGTCCCAGCTACTCAGGAGGCTGAGGCAGGAGAATGGCGTAAACCTGGGAGACGGAGCTTGCAGTGAGCTGAGATCCGGCCACTGCACTCCAGTCCGGGCGACAGAGCGAGACTCCGCCTCAAAAAAAAAAAAAAAAAAAAAAAAAAAAAAAAAAAAAAAAGAATGAACACACTTTTTAGTTTCCTGATGTATATATGGTCAGGTACCCTATAAAATAAAATCTATGTCTTATTATCAATAATTACATGCCACAATTAGGGCACTTTGTGAGATCTTTTACTGAAAGGCTGTTAGGATTTTTGCCTCTAATTCAATCTGTTTTATTAAATAAGTAGATGTATGAATATCTGAGTTATTAATATACTGGAAAAGATTCTGAGGCTGGAGACCTAGGCCCTGTACGGTTGAGCTGAAGAGATGTTGCTACTTACAGAATTGGAACTAGTTCAGCACTGTTGTTAATACAATGCCAGATTTATATAGTTGTCCCCATGCTTCAAAGAATTCAGTCTCCTTGCCCAGACTTAAAGGACAATAATTTAATATAAAGCTGTGAAAGAGTAATGGAATGCACATAAAGACATTTTACAAGATGCTAGCCAGATCTAGCCCCAGAAGATTTTGTAAAATTTAAAGTAGCATGGAAGAATTGATTGGAGACCTGGCAATAGTTAAAATGGGAAAATTCAGGGCTCTATATTATTGCAGCTAAAGAGGAAATTTCAAGAGGAATTAAAGATATTTGCAGCTTTTTCAAGGTCTTTAAATAATATTGATAAAATATCATAACTTTTCCACTCCTGAAACTCAATAATTGAATTCTAAAATCTAAATCTAAAGTTATTTTTGGCTTTATAACATTTTGCTTTTCTAGAAGGAAGGCGTTATCTTTTTTTCTACAATCTATTAACTATTAGTATTATTAATACCAAAGTACTAAATTTTGATTACTTAATTGTTACGTTTCTTCAAAAAAAGGATTTTGATTTTCTAATGTTTTATGGGAAGTGAAAATTCAATACACTCTTCAAAGAGGTATTCTGACTTTCTGATGCCTAAAAAGCACAGGACAGATGTAGCACCTCTACCATCCTGCTGATAATAGACTTTGAATGTTGCCAGAAGGAAAAGAAGAATGTAAGAAACTTTAGAAAAGGAACATCAGCCTAACTCAATTCCCCATGTCTCTGAAATACTTAAGTAATAAGAGAAGGACAAATTAACTGGTTATAAATAAAGTGGATCCTTAGCTTTTCAATATGTATCCCCTTAGCATGCCATGTAAGATTCTGTCTTATCTGACTTTAACCTATGTTTGAAGTTTCATCCTCTCAACTTTTATAATCCCTAATCCAGCAACACACATCATTTTCTGTTTTCTGAATTTGTCGTTTATATTTCAATCTTTCCTGGAATTATATTATCTCTACATTGAATTCCTTTCTATTATTTCTCCACTTGGGAGCTTGGAACTTCTTCTTTCAACACCCCTTTCAAGTACCAGTGCTTATGCAGCTTCCCTGTCTTCCTAGTCCAAATTAGTAACTCCTACCTCTGTGTACACCTGCTATTTTTTTTAAACTATTCCATTACATTTCGTTTTATAGTGTATTTCTTCTTCTTCTTTTTTACTTGTCAACTAGATAATTATGTCAAATGCTGTCTTTTTCATCTTTGTGTCTGTCTTTCTGTAGTGCTCAGAGTAAGTACTGATAAGCAATCCTATTTAGGAATAATCTTTGTTAGGAGAAAGTGTAGTTTATAAAGAAGATATTGCATTACCATTGCCATATTTAAGATGCTGTTCCTCGAATCCTTCTTCTGCTTTTACGATAGAAGAATTGAGAGACTTGCAATTTATTGGGTTCATATATTTTATATATATATAACTCTAGTTAGTGCATAGTTTTTCTTTGTCAATATTTAGTGAACTGGATGTGTTTGAAACTTTAATTCTTTACAGTTATGTCTTTATAATAATAGTGAAGTTTAGGACGGTTATATTAAAGGGAAATTTTTCTCATTAAGAAATTAGGTCTTTTACTTGGATCTGAATCTGTACAACAAATTCAGTTAAAATAGTTAAAATTTAAATGCGATCCACACCTGAAATTTTCCCTGAAATATAAAATTTTCCCATATGCCACTTCAAATTTTATTTAATAACTTCTGTTTAACCGTGGTTTTTTTTTTGCCATCATTCAAATAATAAACAAATGTTCAAATCAAATCAAATATTAACAAACATACACCTTCAGTTATTTCATTGACTCTTTTTCTGAATTTTCCAGTTGAGGAAATTTGTTTTACATTTCATGTGGGTTAGGAACTCTGTCTTTCAGGTATTTGATTAACTATGGTTAGCACTTCTCTATACATATTGTAAGAATTTGAGAAAAGTTAAAGAGGCTTGAAAAATATTCATTACAAAATTAAATTGTTTATAGTTTTTGACAGTTGTATAATTTCAAATGTATTACATTTTCTTTCTGTGGCATTTCCACGTACTCCATCAATCACAATTTCCACAGCACAATTGGTGTCTCCCATGCCAGGTTTAGGGAAGAAGAACATTCTGTGGTAAAATGAGTTTAGGAAAATTGTTAGTTAAAAAAATTTCAACACTTTTTTTCCTTATCATTATTATCAATCTGGGCTCCCAGATAGATGAATTCATTGTGAGTGTCCAGAACAGTTGATCAAATGTGGAACATGTTTGCTCATATACTTTTTTGAGGATTGTGTTAGGTAATCGGTATTATGAGTAGATCTTATGTTTTTCTCAATACATTTTGAGAAAGCTAATATAAATCAAATCTTCCTACTCTATGAATTTTTTTTACTTGATCTTCCTGTGTAATAACAGCAATTTTGTTCCAGTAATTCTATTCTTTATTCAATAATTATTTTTAAAATACTACTTTGTGCCAAACACTCTTCTAGACACTGTGTATATGACAGAAATAAAAATAGACAATATTATTTATATTATTAATTATTAATGTTATTAATATTAAGATACTACAATATTGTCTCTTACAGAACTTTCATTTCAGAAAGATTTATTTATCAACTAGAAGAAGATTGAATTCTATTCTTGAAATTGCTTTGTGTGTATGTGTGTTTATTTTGCATTCTTAAAATGTTATATATCTTGGAAACTCTAGAAGTGCTGTTGGTTGTCATAAAAATATGCTGAGTCTAGAAAATGTAACATGCAGAGAAGCCATGGTCTAATGAGCTTCAAGGGTCAAATGTTTGGAACGAATTTTCTTCACCTAGAAAATTGATTTAGGTTTGATTAAATTCCACTTGAATAATTTTATTTATTTTATATTTATGTATTCTCTGCAAGGGAAAAAACACAATTTAAAACTCCATGGAGAAATAAATCTCTGGATTAGGATCCAAGAGACCTACATTACGTGAATAGTTTTTAAAGATTATTTGTCAGGCATAATTTGGCTAAGAGTGTGATCATTTGCAAGTCATTTCTACTTTTATGACCTCAGACTTTTTTCTCATGCATAAAATGAGATGACTTGGCTATGTGCACTCTAAAATATTCCTTTCAGTCCCATTCTCTGATATCAGAATCTAAATTTTGGAGTGCCTTTGTGGCATAAAAGAAATGGAAGTCTTTGTTTAAAAATTTTAGAGATAATGCTCTTCTATTCATGGATATCTGCAGGTATAATTATTTCTTCATTCATCTGTGCAGTGCACTCTATTGTGAGGACTGCATATATGAGGGCAAGTATATGCCTAAGAGGATACTGTATATGGCCTGGGGGGATGCTTTATCTGTGTGGGGAACCATTCAAATTGGCCAAGGTGTAAGTTTTTAAAAATCATTTTAATTTTCATTGGAATATTTAGTAGCACGATGTAGCTGCAAGCTCTAGGAAAGAGCATGGAAGAAGAACCTGTGTTCTCTGACTGTCTCTGCTTGTTCACTATGTGACTTTGAGCAATCCATTTTAGCTAGTTTTTTTGCACATAGAAAAGAGTTGAGCCCGATGTATTTCATATCCTTTCCAAACTTATAGTTCTCTAAATGTATTTGGGATGCATGCTTTGCCCTCTCCCAAAATGCATATAACAATACCTATTTCATGAGACATCTTTACTAAAACATTTAAAAAATTATCTAAGGACTGACACATTATACAATGGGATAAAAGAAATAATATTTATACAGTATCACATCTTCTGTTCTAGATTTATCTTCTGAAAGATTACTGAGCACATAACTTCTTTTGTCAGCATACTTTGTGGTTTCTACAGCTGTACTGCCACCATACTTGTTCTGCAGACTGCCAGAGCCACTGAGCCTCATGATTTTTGACTTGGCTGTTAGAAGGAAGCTGCTAAGTGGCTGTAAATGAAGTCAGCTTGGGCAACTTTATTAAGCAAATATGTGAAAGAACACTGCCGTATCTTTCTCAGAGAACACATTTAACTATGATCATAATTAAATCTGTATTGTTTTTCATTACAAACTAAACCCAAAGTAATAGGTTCATCTAGAAATAGTAAAGTTAATTTGAGAATACTATTTTACCCTGAGGATGCTTTATTTTGCAAAGACTAAAGTTAACAAACTGACCATGTGGGAAAAGATACTAGTGGTCATATTTCTTTGAACTTTGGACTTCTTTGGATTTTGGGGTCCAAAGGAGGACTTGGATGAGGATAGGAATTGTTCAGCTGTTTTGTAGTTTCAAGTAGGTATAGCTCCACAATTGCACTCTAAGTAGTGGAAGTTACTTATGAAAATAAGCCCTAACTGCAACCCATGGATTAGAAATCGAAAATAACTTACACAAATTCTCTCTCTATGGTATCATAATCCCAGAGAAACAGAGGAATAGAAAAAAAATTAAAGATATTGACTTCCCTCTCTCACTTATTCTCAGAAATGGGTGCCATTTTTCATCTATTTGGTCCAACGTTTCCTCTCTGAATTATTTCATCAAATAGAGTTGCTTTTCTGTTTCATTCCTGCTGTTTTTGGTGTGTTTTTATTTGTTTATTTTGTTTTGTTTCATATAAAATGGAAATGGATATGGATCATTCAGGAGAATCCCTTTTATATGCATTTGAATACTTATAGGTCATGTAAAACCCCCTGTCTATCTCCTTTTGTATGTGCCATACACATTGTTGACTCTAACCCAACCATCCTGAACGCAGGATTCTGAGGGTCATCCTGTTTGCATTGCCATACATTTGTACATGCTTTTTTACCTCTAGCTATAATGTCTTTCTGTTTCCCAACTTTAATCTCAAGGTCTCAAGAATCATAGTATTGTCTGACCTCCTATTTTCTCTTCCCAGATGGGAATACATCTATGTGTCTACATATTCATTATAATTCTCATAAAAATATTATTCATCATTGATTATTAATCAAATTATTGTTAATCATGTATTTCCTCATTGGTTTTCTTACTAATTTAATTGCAAGCTCCATAAAGGGCCAGACTCTGTCTTCGTATTTGTGTATTTTGAACCTACCACTGTGCCCAAATATAAAGGCCATTCAATCTCAATCAGAGAGGAAGATAAACAACTAATACTGTAGCAGGACAAGCCGCAGACAAAACCCCTCAGACACCGAGTTAAAGAAGGAAGGGCTTTACTTGGTCGGGAGCTTCAACGAGACTCATGTCTCCAAAAACCGAGCTCTCCGAGTGAGCAATTCCTGTCCCTTTTAAGGGCTTACAACTCTAAGGGGGTCCACATGAGAGGGTTGTGATAAATAGAGCAAGCAGGGGGTACATGACTAGGGGCTGCGTGGAATGGTAATCAGAATGAAACAGAAAAGGACAGGGATTTTCACAGTGCTTTTCCATACAGCGTCTGAAATCTATAGATAACCAGTTGGGTCAGAGGTCGATCTTTAACCAGGCGCAGGGCACGGCACCAGGCTGTTTGCCTGTGGATTTCATTTCTGCCTTTTAGTTTTTACTTCTTCTTTTGGAGGCAGAAATTGGGCATAAGACAATATGAGGGGTGGTCTCCTCCCTTAATACCTAAAGTTTTATACAGTGCACAAAGCACATATTTGATAAAAAGATAAAGGAGATTCAGTTCTGATCTTGAGTTTTGTTTATTGTTCTAGCATTGTTGTTAACTTTTGTTTTAGAATGGGAAAAAAACATATTGAGGTAAAGGGATTTCATTAAAATTTGCCTTACTTAGATTTTGAAGTAGAATTACCCAGAATAGTTTTTCCTGTGGGCTTAGAGTACTTGCAACATGTTCAACTAAGAAGAAAAAGTCCTGAAAGGGAATGAAAATGCTTATAACACTAGGGGGGAACCCTTTTAATGGGGAAGTTGGTGATTACCTGAACATCACTGTAAGATTCTGTTGCTAGTTTAGGTGCTTCCATGATTAAGAGTAAAAACACATGAGAACTAGAAGCTGTTTCATGCACCCCTGCTTTGGGAAAGGATATGGAAACATGGATATCTGAATGTTAAGGTCATAGACAGCTGGGGGCGATTTACTTTATGGCTTCTGTGTGTCTCCTGTTAACACACACCCTGTAGTCAGTGAGCGATTAAGAGAAGTTCACAGTTGCTGGCTCTGGTAAAAAAAAAAAAAAAAAAAAAATCGCCTGTAATAGGGTTCAGTGAATGTGCTAAATCTATATGCAATTTCTTGCAGGAAAAAAAAAAAAAACACTTCAGGTTTGGTTTTCTAAAATAAATAAAAAAGTTCAATGCAATCTGCTTCACATATCCCTCTGCAATGAACAATAAAATGATTGTAATGTAGATAATTTCTTCCCATATGGAAAAAATATAAGTATTTGTGTATTCTTTTGCTGGTTGAAAATTTCTGCTCAGCTGTTTATTTGAAATTTATATGGTGCTTTGAAAGATGTTTCATGATGCCAAATGGAGTAATTATTTTTATTTTTAAATATCTGGTGTTCTACCATGGTATATATTCTTTAAATGTTACACAAAGAAGCACATTTTTCTGTGCTTTTGATATATTTTCACATTTTTCTAACATATATGTAGTCAATATAATACAATTTACATCACTTGTAAAAAATATGAAAACCATATTCTTTCTATCTGGAGAAAAGGAAAATTAGTTAATGAATTGGGAACAATATCTAGAGTTCCACTGAATTAAGGACAATCCACATAATAGGTAACATGGTACTCAACAGAGATCAAATAGCTAGAGGCAATAATATCATTTATCTAACAATGCTACCTTGTTAGCTTACCTCTCTAAATTTAGTGGGAACCCTGTTTCAAAAAATATAATCTGATACTGATATTAGATGTTAACACAGAATGTAATATTTTCCATGCTTGGTTTTAAGTTCAAGTTTTGTTTTTATAATTAAGAAATCTTATTTGTGATATTTGGAGTCTTTTTACATACTCAATATATTTTCTGAAATTGGGCCTCATGGCGGTCTGGCAATAGTTTTAAATGCTAGCAATTATTGAATACTAGCTAGCTAGCCAGCCACTGCTCTAAGTACTGTGGTAGTATTCAGGAAAAACATAGCTAGTGTTGTGTAAAGCACTCATCAAAAACTAGTGGCTTAAGACAATGAAGGTCTATTTCTGATCCATGTCTCATTTAATTGGATTTTTAAGAGGCAGCCTTCCATGTGTTAATCAAGGATGCTGGTTCTTTCCAATTCTGCTTCAAATGGCCGACAAGCAAATTGAGAGAACAAAGACTCTGCCAAATATTGTGTGGGCAGACATGGAAGGGGCATACATCACTTCAAACCATAGTCCTCTGGCAGGAACACAGTGGTGTTGCCTCAAGCTAACTGAAAGGGAAACAAGGAGATATAATCTTCCAAGACTGAGAAAAAACAATGGGATTGGTGAACATTTTGCTAGCCTGTGCCGCATTCATATCTATTTGTTTAATTCTCACAACATAGTTACTTTATTATCCCCATTTTGCAGATGAGCGAGCTGAGACATGAAGAGTTTCATAAATATCACACAGTTTCATGAGGAGTAAAAGGTAGAGCTGAGAAATAAAGCCAGTCAAATTGTCTTCAGAGGTCAAATTTCTAATTTTTATGAACATACTGTTCAAATTAAATGTCACCTAATTCATAAAATACTTTTATTTGCAAGACAAGATTATATATTTTTAAAAACTCATTAGGGAAATAATGGGTTCTTTAGCTGTTCTTTATTTCAGTGTTATTTATCACTACATTGCTACTCCCAGTCTTTCTGTGAATATGTGTGTACATGTGTGTATGTGTACATTTTTGAAATGTATTCTTCTTAGTTTCTGAATTTTATTTCAGAGCTACGGTTATTGACTATCTTCATCATTGTTTAAGTATGTATGAAGCAGGTGGTCAGGAATTTAGATAGGATAAGCAGTAGTATTATCACCATTTTAGAGACAAGTAAATTCAGTCTTAAAGAGATTAAATAAATTTGCCCAGGTGACACTAAAGGATGGAACTATTAGAGTCTAAGTCTGGAGTCTGTGTTTTAAGTATTGTGATGATCTTCAATAAACATTTGTTTAAAGGAATATGGAAAATCTCTGAAATCTTGATCATTACATTGTACATTTCATTAAGCTGGCCTGTGGTCTTGCTATTATTATCTTAACTCTATTTTATGGTCTCTGAATACTGAGCTGGTATGTTGCTGGTATGTCTATAGTTTGAAATCTTAATATAACTAGAAATATGGTGGTTTAATAAGTATTATACAATCATTGCATGGTAAAATTCAGTTGGTTAGTGATTTGCTCCAGATGACCACCAGAGTAAATGCCAGAGAATAGGTAAGTAGGCAAAGTAAAAGAAAACTTTATTTACAACCCAATGTGAAGGAGGGGCGAGGTTCACCGGTCTCCAGCAGTGGAGGCCTACGAAGTCGCTCCCGCGTTCTGGGGCGAGGTTCCTAGGTCGGCACAGGAGCAGGGGCCAAGGAAGTTCGCACTGCGTGCCCGCCGGGAGCGGCTTTTATGCCCTGGGCCCGGGAGTGGGAGGGCAGTGGGCAGAACATAGGCAGGTCGGGGGCCGGGCGGTAGGTGTGGCTAGGCAGGTTCCGGTTTTTCTCCCTCGGAGGTCGGGTTGCGCCTGCGCAGTCCACCCGTGTCTTTCCCAGGCCGGGAAAGTTAACAATGAAGAACCCGGAAATGTGCCATTTTAGTCCCTTTGTTCTTTTTGTTCCCTCCCTCCCTCCGTCCAGACAGTTAGCACTGGATTCAGGGAATCTCCATTATTCATTCTTCACCCTCTATCTTGAACTCAGTGCTCTAGGGCTTGATTTGATCAGTTTTAAAACATGTTTGAGATAATTCTATCTTTAAAAATAACATATAAATATACACAAATATGACTGAATATTTCAGATATGTACAAAGTGATGAGAGTATAATAGACAACCTGGAGCATCTCACCCAGCTTTAACAGGTTCAGTTCCCACCCTTCATGGGTTGAACCGTTGCATTACTATCTGTGCCTTCAAATTTGCAAAAAAGAAAACAAATTCAAGATTTTATAATCATCGTCTTCAGAAGGGTTAGTTCAACCACTTATTCTGCCCTCATTCCTTCCTCTCCCATGAAAGCAGGTCTTTTCCTAGGTTTTATGACACCACATCCTGCTGACTCTATTCTCTTTTCCCTGCAAGCTCCTAATTCTCAGTTTCCTTGTTGGCTCTTCTCTACCTAAACTTTAAATAGTGAAATTCCTAAGGGATTGTTCTCAGTCCACTTTATGTCTCATTGTACCCTTTCCTGTTACACTCTCTTCCACTTTTATAGCTTCAAATGCCATTTCTAGATTGAAGACTTCCAAATTTATATTGTTAAACTATAATTCCTTTCTGAACTCCAGACCAATTATATTCAAGTGACATCATCAACATGATATATATTCAATTCTTAATCTTTTCTCCACATTTTCTTCATCTCTAATTTTATGTATCTTGGTAACTAGAACTACCAGAGCTTATGACAGAAACCTGGGTGTCAATCTTTACATTCTCCTCTGCCTTACCAACTCCCACATCACATTAGATTATAGCTGGAAAATATCAAGATATTCTGTTTTTTCTCTATCCACTTCTGCCCTCAGCTGCTTTTGTATTGTATAATCAGAATGATCTTTAAAAACAAAATCTGATTATATCATTACACTGTTTAAAACCCTTTGAAGTCTTCTGAGAGTGCTTAGAACAAAGGAAGAATAAGTAACCTAACATATAAGACTTCAAATTACTCTCCCTCTGCCTCATACCAGAGCCTTCTCATACCACTCTCTCTCCCTGTCACTTTTATTCATCAGCCACATTGGTCTTCATTTTGTCTCAAAATGTGCCAACTTTTCCAATATTGAACATTCACACATGCTTTGCTTCTCTCTGACAAAAATATTTTTATTCTATTTTCCTCCTAATTCGTACAAATCTCTCATGTATGTACAGAAATACTGCCTCTTCAGAGACATTTTTGTGTGAATTTAAACCCCATGCCAAAATAGTGTTGATTTTTTGTTTTAGCAGGCAATTAACTTAGCTGAACTTGAACTCCAAGTTGTATGCCTCTGCAGTGTGCAGCAGCTAAACGTATGTTCCCTTCTTTAACCTTAGCTTTACTGTTTCAAGTCTGCCCTATAATTGCATGGTTCAGAGAATAGCCAGAAACTTAGGCTCAGCCTCTGTTGCTCTCTCCTGGGATTTTCCTCTTTATTTTCCAGCTGCTGTGGGAGCCCAGAAATTTTTCCTCTGATTCCTCAAGCTGGTAAGAGATCAGATTTCCATGAAAGATTTGGCCTTCACAGTGGGAACTAAAACTTCCCTCGGAAAAAAAAAAATAACAATAAACCAAGGAAAGTAGACAAGTGTGGTTCTTTTCTGCCAACTTGTTTACTACTCACCGTTTTCTGCTTGTTTCTCATTTGCCTTCAGAGATGTGTGTGTGTGTGTGTGTACATATATATGCATATGCTTTGTCCAAGTTTGTCCAAAGTTTACAATTTTTCTGCAGGAGAGTTTGTCTAAGTTAATATGCATAAGAGAACCACAACTTTTATTCAAACAGACGACAAATAATCATTGAGTATCTACAGTGTGTTGTATACTGTGCTAAGTGGTAGTAATAGATATGGCCTCTGTTCTCATAGAAGATAGATATAGTTATAGATATAGACATATAGACGTAAATATAGATATATTCCACTGTGGGAGAGAGACATTAATCACCAAATGATTAATTGCAGTTGCCAGAAGAGATAAGAAAGTGAATTTCAAGGGGACATGCAAACATATACCAGGGCAACCTTACTTCCCATGTTGAATTAGAACATGCTTCCAGGAGAATAAAGTATTAACTAATATCTTAAAGTTATCACAAGTTAAATACTCAAGGAAGTCAAGGTCAGCTGGAGTGGAGAAAGCATTGCAAGCAGAAGAAGGAGTTGAAATGGAAATTATCAAGCAAAAAGAAACTTTGGAAAGTCCAGTATGACCGGAGTTTAGAGAATAAGAGAAGAATAGTTAGTAATATGGAATTGTTTTAAGAAAAATAGAGTGCTATTGAAACAATTTATATAGGAGAATTATTTTGTATGACTTGTAGTTCCACCACAAAAAAATAGCATTTAATTGCCTCATTTTTAATTTTTTTAGATTATACTTTAAGTTCTAGGGTACATGTGCATAACGTGCAGGTTTGTTACATATGTATACTTGTGCCATGTTGGTGTGCTGCACCCATCAACTCGTCAGCACCCATCAACTGGTCATTTACATCAGGTATAACTCCCAATGCAATCCCTCCTTCCTCCCCCCTCCCCATGATAGGCCCCGATGTGTGATGTTCCCCTTCCCGAGTCCGAGTGATCTTGTTGTTCAGTTCCCACCTATGAGTGAGAATCATGTAGAGTAAAATTTGTAACTGTATTTCTCATTGTCATTATAAGATATTTTTCCTATCTAATATTTATAAACATTTTTTTCAGTTACTTACTATTCCAATGAGTGTATTCTCTGTAACTTTTTCAACTATTTTCTGAAGTTTTATTTGACTTTTTCTATATTAGCAAGTTTACATAATGATACTATGAACATCTTTGCACAAAAGCCTTTTTTACTTTTAAAACACTAAATTGTTAAAAATATCTTATTATAGACCTTAGGAATTTAAAGGCAAAAATGCTTTGTAAAACAATATTAAGAACATCTTTAAACATAGAGTAAATATCATAATTTTCTTAAATGAGTTGTTTTAAATAGAGCATCATTTTTATAGGTTTTTGTCAAGTACCTTTGTGAGAGACTGAGCAAATGAAAATGTCATTGAAGTAAGAAAGTTTACATTACTACCACAGATCATTTGTTTAGAAGAAGGAATCTGTAGGGGATAGCAAAAGCTGTTTTTGAGCATTAAGTGTACCCTAACATGATGACATTTGTAATTATAGTCACATAAATTGCTTTAGAGTCCCCAAGTACCTTAATTACTTCACAGCTGCAATATTTCCAAACTCGTTTGAAGATTTTCCAGGAAAATTGCACTTTATGCCTGATTAAGGGTACTATCCCAAATAGAAAACCATAATTTGGCTTTCTTTCTCTTAAATTTGTTCGTGAATGAAAACTCCAGGTGAGGGTGATTCTATAGAGAATATTAGAAACTTAAAGAGACAGTAAGTTTCCAGTGATCAAACAATTGCTGAAAGCACAAATAATATTGTTTCTTTACCTTTTGTTGAATTACATAAATTATTATTTTTTTTGTTCCATAGCTAAGTATAATACTTTGTCTCCTTTCCCATCAGACTGTCACTTTCATCTATGTAAGCCTAAAACTGGTTTAACAGAGCTTCTGTGCAAATATATGATGGATCCAATTCTTAGAGCTTCCTGTCTGTAGGTCTGTAGGTAATGCTGCAGTCATTTTAGATTAGCGATAAACGATCATGAAATTGGAAACAGGTTTCTCCAGGTTTTCACAATAATCTGGAAAAACACAAATACGTGCACCCAAAAAGTATGAGTCCAACTCAAACATCATAAAATAATACACAGTGCATGCTTAACGGCATGCAAAGCCATATGAACATATTAAATGACTTTGCCTGATGCCAAAGTCAAGTATGGTTTCAACATTCAATGTGTGGAAATGTGGAGCAGTCTTAGCTTAAACTTGAACTAATGACACAGCTTTATATTTACCCTTGTGATGTCAAAAAAAAAAATTACTCTCTTCAACTCTCTCCTTCAAGGCTGTTGTTGATAACTGATGCTTTGCCAATATATTATCCTTGGAGATAAGGATTATAAAATGGCAACAACAGCAACAAAAATAATGTTGAACATTTAAAATGTGTCAGGAAATTTTCAAGTATTGCCTCATTTTATTTTCACAGCCATCATTTAAGGTAGGTGATATCATTATTATCCCCGTTGTATAACAGACAAAGCTGAGCCTTTAGACTGTTACATAACTACTTCGTGGTCATAGAAGCAGTAAATGGTGATGACTGATTTTAACGTAGTTTATTTGGGGCCAAGATGCTATTTATTTGAAAGTTCCTCTACTTGACAACTTCGCTAAACTGAGAATTCTGGTCTTTTCCTAATTAGACAACTCAGTTTCCTTCTATGGAAATTGGACTACACTTCTGCCTCTAAAATGGATGCTTTTAGGCAAGAATGGACTAATGACAGCTATCCAAGGACTCTTCCTAATTTGTAAAGTTCTGTTTCATCGCTTTCTGCCACAGGCATCACTATTGCTTCATACAACTCTAGAGTGTCAAACCCATGGAGGCAAAATCAGTCACAGATGTATAAACAAGTTATAGTGAAGTATCCATAACCTTTTTATTCAGATATCTGAGACAGATACATTGAAAGACCAAGAAATTTATACCCAGACTCTCTAACTCTCCACAACAATTTAAAGAGATCCCCTTCTGTGTTATTCTACTTAGTCATCCATGCAGAAAACAGATCCAGCAGGGAGCCTCCCTGGGAATTGATATTAAGATAGTCACCTTTAGTTCCATGACTTTCTATTTCTTATTAGTGGGGGAAATTTTAGAATAAGGAACATAGTCACCTAGGATTTTGTGAAGTGGAGCATGTGAGCTTTAAGACTCTGAGGTTTCATTAATATATTAAAATTTTGGAACTGACTCTTTGATTCACTCTGACTTGACCATTATATAAAATATTTTTTATTCCTTTCATCACCTCTTATGAATTCTCAGGCAAAGATTTCTGTATTTCCATAACAGATAGAAGAATGTTTAAATGATTTAATCTCTAAATGGTCCTTATCACAGAGATGGCATATCAATTAATATATGGTTTCAGGGTTAAATAGAAACCCACTCCCTAACTTCCCAAATCCATCTTTCACTTGCTCACAGAGACCATAAATTATTAAAGTTAATTACAGACCCATTTTTTTGATTTAAGGCTCCTTGTCGGGGGTTAAAGTTCAAATGCACCTGGGAATGACAATACACCAAGCTTTATAAATCACAGTGTGATGGGCTAACCAGATATTCTCATGAAGTGTTTTGATAGGGCAGAGTGCTAAAGGGAGAAGAGTATGAGCCCAAGAGAAGAAAGGGGGAGGGTTGAACTTAGACCTCTTGGAAAAGGCTTTATAAATTCATGAGAACCTCATATTTATGTGTTTACTCTGCAGATAAGGTCACGTACAGAGTGACAGAGATACCAAGGTTAGGAACTTTGTAAGACCTAATCTGAAAACCAGCCATTCACAGTTGCGAATCTGGAATATATGGGACACAGCAGGTCAAGTTTGCATCATGTGCAACAATCAGCATCAAAAATAGGAAGTGCTGAAATGGACTTCCATGCAGGATACAAACTCCAAAAATAATTATCGGATTTGAGGAAGAAGGAAGGAATCTGAAAAAACATTTATTCTGTGTATCTCATCAAAAGTTGGTAGAGGGTAGACAGTTTGTGAGGCTATAAATCCATGACCGGAACACAAGAGCGTAGTGATTCTTCATAAGCAAAGCACTTGTGTTGGTTCTCTGTTTTTGAGATTTGTTCAAGCAATGACAGATCCGGGTTAGCACACTAATCACCAACCCAGATGAAATGACCTAATACCAATAAGTAGTTCTTTTCGTCATTATAGCCGTCAAACTTGACCTTACATCTGCAATGGATCACATTCCAAATATTTTGGAGAATGAACCATATTTTGTTGATGATGATGATTAAAACAAATAAAAATAATAGCTACCATTTTAGCACAAGAGTTGGTTCTGGAATTTTCCAAAGTATAAAAATATGAGTCTCTGAAGTCTCTTTTTACAGAAGCTGTTATGGTATATATGGATTGTCAGAACACAGTCAGCTTGTGCTTACTGATGAGGGAATCATAAATTTGAATTTCCTCACATATGGTCGCATAAAATTTCAAAATAATACTACACTCTTGTAAAAACCTTACCATTTGTTAATGCAACAGAAAGAGGTAAAAACAAAATGAGACTTGATTGGCTAGCCATTGTGCAGAGAACTAAGTTGAGTCATTGACTTGGGAGAAAACCCGAGAAAAGTTAAGCAAATTAATTAGTTTGATTCTCATTTTTATGCTTAGGCATAATATAGCAATGCTTACTGCAGAAGGAAATGGTGTGAAAATGAACTGGCCTGAGGAATAGTAGAGAAAGTAGAAGGAAAGCTGACCCATGGTTTACTGCTTCCAGTAACAGAGGAATTTTATTTATATTAGTTCATATACCATAACCAATGTCTAGCTTGATTCTATACTCCGAACTCCTTTACTAGTAGATGAATTTCATACGCCATTCTATCTTCCGGATTGCCCATGGCTTCCTACTGCTGTGTGGAACTAAAAGACCAATAGCAAGAAGAGTAGGTTTATCTAAGATACATAATACTTATTCAGTGGACAAAGCCTATAGGACCTGGAAGCAATCTCTTCCAGTGGGTTCACTGAAAAGAATTTACTTGAGTCAATGGATCAATAAGCCTTCTATCATTTTTAGTTAATTTTCCTTCAAGATCTTCAAAACACATCCAATTTGTTTACTGGTATTAATAACTGTATTTTGCTCCTTTGTATAAAATATGGTGAGCTAACATTTTGGCTATAAAAGTACTCAGAGAAACGATGTTTTACAAATGTTTCAATGCTTCAGGAACTGCTATCAAAGTAGAGAGATTCAACAAGTAATGTGAAAAATGCCAGTGTCTCCATTCACTTTGCTACAACAAGATACCATAGACTAGGAGGTTTAAACAACAAAGACTGGTTTCTCATAATTCTGGATGATGGGAACTCCAAGATCAAGGCACCAGAAGACCTGCCACCTGGTTCATGGATGGCCGTTTTCTTGCTGTGCTCTCACATGACAAAAAAAGAAGGTAAGGCTGGGCGCCCTGGCTCATGCCTGTACTCCCAGCACTTTGGGAGGCCGAGGAGGGTGATTCATTTGAAGTCAGGCTTCGACACCAGCCTGGCCAACATGGAGAAACCCCATCTCTACAAAAATACAAAAATTAGCTCTTCATAGTGGTGTATGCCTGAAATTCTAGCTACCTGGAAGGCTGAGGCGAGAGAATGGACCTGGGAGGCGGAGGTTGCAGTGAGCCAAGATTACACCACTGCACTCCAGCCTAGGCAATACTGCAAGACACTGTCTCAAAAAAATAAAAATAAAAAAGAGGGTGAGAGAGCTCTCTGGGGTCCCGTTTATAAGGGTATGAATCTCATTAATGAGAGCCCCATTTATATTACCTTGTCACCTCACAAAGATCCCACCACCTAATACCATCACATTGAGAGTTAGGATTTCAACATATGTATCTATCGGAGGGGACACAAATATTACACACATCACAAGTGAACATTATTTATTTTTATTTTGGTTTTATTATTTTTATGAATACATGATAGTTACACATATTTATGGGGTACATGTAATATTTTGTAACAAGGATAAAATATGTAATGATCAAATCTGAGTAACTGAAAAATCTATAGCCTCAAACATTTAGCATTTCTTTATGTTGGGTACATTTCAAATCTTACCTTCTAGCTGTTTGAAATATACAATGAATTATTTTTAACTATATTCACTCTATTGTGCTATTGAACACTACAATTTATTTCTTCTTCTCTAACTGTGTATATGTTCTTATTAACCAACCCTTCTCCATCTCCCTCTCCTCACTCCCCTTTCCAGCCTTGGGTAACCACCATTCTGTTCACTGCTTCCTTATAAATAACTTCCATATATGAATGAGAACATGCAATGTTTATCTTTCTGTGCCTAGCTTATTTCCCTTAACCTAATGTCCTTCAGTTCCATCTGTGTTGCTGCAAATGACAGAATTTCATTTCATTGTATGAGTAAATATATCCCATTTTTAATCCTTTTGTCTTTTGATGGACACCTACATTGATTCCATATCTTGGCTATTGTGAATGGTGCTGCAATAAATATCAGAGTGCCGATCTCTCTTCAATATGTTGATTTTCTTTCTTTTGGATATATACCTAGCAGTAGGCTTGCTAGGTAATATGTATTTCTATTTTTAGTGTTTTGAAGAAACTGCATACTGTTTCCCAGAGTGGCTGTACTAATTTAAATTCCCACCAATAGTATAATTAAATATGAAATATGCTTGCCAAATGTTGTATATTAATTAATTTTCCTGAGGTTATTGTAAACATTATAGTTTACTAATTATTTCTCCAAGTAGTATCTTATTTGGGGCTTTGAGCAACCATGTACGGTAGACACCTTTTTAATCTATTGGAGGTAAACAGTGACAAAATTTCAAAATGTGATGCTGGTAAATGAGGCTCAGGAATGCCAACGAAAAAACTGATAAATAGCAGTATAAAGACTTCAACTTTTGTCATCTAACTTTCAATATTGCAAGGATTTCAATTTTGAATGCAATCTCATGTATGTAAAATTACATAAGGAAAACTATTTAGTAAGGTGATATTCACCATAAATTCATCAAATGGAACAAACATGTTTATTAAACTATCAATTAAATTGAAACATGTGCTTCAATAATACATAGGTACCTGCATATGGATATATATACACACACAAACACACACACACATCTATATATTCTATACAAATATATATGTATGTATGTTCTAGTATAAAAGTTGTTTACCTGAAGATGTATTTACTGTTGCAAGCAGCATTCTTTATGTTTTAGAATGACTAAATACTATTCTAGTTATTATCATTTCAGGCAATTAAATGGACAAAGACATTAACATCTCAACTAGTTTTCTTCGGAGACCTTAATTTCAAAATGCAATGATCTATGACACATTTTAAAATAAAGTATTAACTATCTTTTAGTAAAGAAAATCCCTTTTTGTATGCAAGTTAATTTGCCTTTATTGTCAACTGAAAAGCCCAAAACGCAGATAAGAGGCCAGACAAACCAAGTTTATGGAATGAAGTTTCATAGATATTCCAGTTGAGTTAATACTGGACAGAAAGTTTTCCATAGTTTTCTATTTATATGGACACTTCATACCCATTTCTGTGTGTATGTGTTTAATAGAAAATGAGAGATACAGAACTTTCATTCTTTATATTATTACGAGAGATATCATAAACCTGAGATTCGGTTTTCATCAATTATAGGTTTCTAAACACATCTTTAATATCCATTCACTATGGCATATGGAAAAATATGTCTAAAAGAAAAAATGACCTGTTAGAAGTGCAGAGAAACTTTTCTGTGAAGAACTCATGACAGTGTCTTAGAATTTTGCATGTAAAAGAAATCAAAGAAGAAAGCACTGGGACGCACTGCTAGATGCACTAATATTTGCTTAACCTTAAAATTGACTTTGGAAAGAACAACTTCCCAGGGAATATGGAACCCTTGAAATAAATGAGCCAACATGTTCAGAAAGAAGCTGTGTGACATGATTTCCATGGCTTTGACCTTGAAGGTAAACACAAGGGCAAAGAGCCCCCTGGTGTTCCTGGAACCCAAATTTACTCAAGTGGACAAACTTGCTAAAGTCACATTAATAGAGAGCAGAGGACATTCAGTGGAGACCCTGAAGATCAAATGAAAGAGAAACGGGACTTGAACTTTGTTATATGAGCATGTTTCTAGAAAAGAATGCCCTTCTGCAAAAGTAAAAATTTAATCCATATGTGGGAATAAGAACCATAAAAGAAAGAATTTAAGCATGAAGGAGTTTTAATTTATATTCCTACTCATCTCCTATGTTGGCTTGGGATTCCGAGACTTGGAAGAAAGTATGGTGTCATCTTGGTGGGCTAAAGTGGAGATTTACACTCTGTCTCAGCCAACTTTCAAGGTACCTTTGTGCAATCTGGGCTCTTAGCAAGGCCACTCTTAGCCCCGGTGGGTTAAAGGCTACAAGAAGGCATTCAGTGCACCAGCCAGAAACAAAGAGGTAGATTATAGTCATGAGGATGAAGTTCTCTCTAGACATGCTTTTTCTGTCATTCTGCATACTTTGGTAAGCTAAGTATTTAACTTCCTTTGTTTTGAGTTATGTAATCCCTCCGGAGATTTTAGCTAGTGGAATTTTAACCCTTTTCTACCAAAGCAACCTTTCAGTTGACCTCCAACTTTCCAAAGGAAAAAGTAGAGTTTTCTGCACTTCTTTGGAAAAGGTTAGTTTTGGGTCACTGAAAGCGGCAAGGTAGCACTGTGCCAGTGAATGACATGTCATGAGTAATTATGGAAGAACTGAGAAGAAAACCAATTAATGGTCTAATCAGTATGCATAAAAAACATCTGTTTCTAATGCTTACAATATACTTTTTTCTAAGTTAAATTTCATATCTAAGATAAAGATACATACAGAGGCACTGAAGTACATTTGTATTACTACCATTTTTAGGGGCTATACTGTGAAAACACATTCATAAATGAAAACTATGATGATTTACAAAGTTTGTGAAATTACATGGGCATTTCTACTTCAAAATGAGTGACATTGCTAAAGTAAATATTTACAAAGTGTTAGTAACATCACAATATTGCAACCAAGATTGCAAAACCCTTAATATACAAATATCTGCTTAATACTCCCCAACCACGTTATTTAAGCTGCAGCAGCAGAAGTCCCACTTTATTATCTGTAGTAATTGCTATTCATGATTGAATTAGGTGTATATAGGAAACTCCCTACCCAGGGATGATTCAGGAGAGCCAAATACACCATGTATTGCAATGAGGTAGCTTTATCGTTATTATTTACAATAGGATTTAATGGAGTGAAAGATTAAGATCTCAAAAACTCTGAAAGAAACTTAGCTTACAATGGGAACATTGATCAATTCAGGCATTGAATGAGGGCAGCACATTACTGACTAGCAGACAAACTAGACTGTTAGTTTGCTATCTCTATTTTTTTTGCCTTTCATGTCTATTTTGTTAAATGGAATTCCAGTTGCTCCTTTCTAAGACTCTGACATGTCTAGCAATGAAACAATGTTAGCTAGTCCTGCAGAGGAAGCTCTTGAGAGTTTCTGTGCATTCTTCTTCTTATTAATGTACAAAGTCTTTAAACTGCAATTTTTGTAGGTTCAGGTAAGACTGTATGTAATGTATTATATATCAGGTTGCTTCAGTAGCCTCTTCTATGTTATAGTTATTGTAATGTTCCTTACCTGCATAGCACAGGTCTGGGTTTGACATCTATGTTCAGAAGAAGGCTAGACTCCAGATACTGTGAAATGAAGAAACTTGTATCTTCTCATCATTGCATTTATCTGGTACATGTAAGCACTCAAGAAATATTTGTTGAATGACAAAATAACCAAGACTTACAAGCTCTTGAAGTTTTTTATTCCAATGGCAATCTAATAAATATCTCGTTAGTTATAAATTGAAGACCTTTATTCTGCTGTGACAATTTCCAATTAAAGACACCATAGTACTAGAATGCTGGTGTTTGAATCATGGACTCAACCATCTAAATAATCTTAGACAAATTATTTACTACATATTTATCTCAAATTGTGGTAATACATAAGGGAGGCTGTTGTGAGGATTTAATGGATTCATACTTGTAATCCCATTAGCACAGTGGCATAAAGTAAATGGTAAATATTATATATTACTAATGTTACTATTATGGTAGTATCAGGATTAATGGCAGTATTAGTGTTATTGTCATGAAATAGATTTTTGCTTCTTACATCAACACTTCAAAGTTAGATCTGAGGATTCCATATTATTAGAGGTCTGCCACATAATTATCCTTTAATAAATATTCACAAATAAGCCAAGATTAAGACTTTAGGAAAAGACTCAATGGTTTTTACATTGAGCTATTTTCAGCAACCCTACCATGCTTTCCTTACCTAGGCAAAGCTGTACACTATAGCAAGATGAAAGTAGTTTTGGTGAGCACCACCATATTTTAATTGTTGTGTAAGAAACTCAAATTTTATTCTGGAAATTGGAAATAATATCTGAGTACATGTATTGGCAAAGCCTTTTAGTCCTCTGTTGTTTTATTTTTATGAGTAGTCCACTCTCCTATTTGAGTATAAACATTATCACTAAATGTAAAGTTAAGAAAGGGTACAAGGGGTACTTATATAACTTTCAAATTTTACTTTGACAGTAATTTCCCCAGCTGTGAAAATAAGAATTGACTTATTTCCTCTGGAGATAGAAGTAATTTAGGGGACTGGAATAAGTGAATCATAAGCTGTTAGAGCTGGAAACAACCTAGCACATTATCTTGGGCAGATATGGTAACTACATGGCAACATTGTCACAAATATCATGAGCCCATGTTCATGGCATTCATCCACATTGGGTGTTGGGATTCTTAGTCTGAATGGACTTGTTTTCAGAATCTGTCTCAGAATAGCTCTCAGACACCCACTACCAAATTGATTAAAGTTGCTACCAAGATGAAACCCTTCCTGAGTTTCAGTTCATCCCTCCCTGAGTTTCAGTCCGTCTCTTTCTGTTGACAATCATACTGCAAGCCTGAGACTTTTATTTGAATCTTCCCATGTCACAAAATTATCTATAATCATATCTACAGTTTTCTAACTCTGAATTTAGAATTCTTTCTCTTCCAGTATCTGGGGGTAAAATAATCATGTGTGAACAAAAATAGAATACTAGTAAAAGGCGAAAAAAAAGTCCTTTAACTACATTTATTCTTTTGAATTTATTTTATAGGAAACTCAAGATATTATACAATAGGCAGGCAGGTATATTGGGGTGGGAGTGCATTTAGCAGTAGGAGGTAATGTTGTAACCACAAATGTGGGAGGAAGCCATTGATACATATGGGAAGAGACCATATACAGTTAATGATTCAAATGGAACACTGACAGGTCTTATTATTTTTGAAATGTATTTGAAAAGCTACCCCTGGTATCAGATTTTACTACCAATCCCACATGTAAGGAAGATTATAAAAAGTTTCACAAATGTTTGGAAAGCTTTTGTTAAACTCGTTCCAAACTTATTTAAGCATTTAATCAATGTAGGTTCATTTTCATCATCTTAATATAAAACTAGTAGTTTTCAATTGTTTTTTCATGACTTGAAATGTGCACTAGGCAAGTCAAGTTCAACTATGTTTTGTTTTTAGAGAGTGTTAAAAATGTTCAAAGAAAATGCAAATATTTGCAAATATCTGAAGCATTAACTAAATGTCTTTGAAATGATATTTCTCCATATGCCAAGTTAGCATATTACACATAACAATTCTTCTAACTCCAACCAAAAATCTATAATTTGATGTACATGAGTCTCCACTTTGCTGAATACAGACCCTGTTTACTCAGTTCAGGGGACTCCCTCTGTGAGGTCAGCTCCCTCTGAACCTTTTCAATAGTGTTTCCCAAATTGAGTTGTGAATTATCAGTTGAAGAATGCAATCCACCTTCTACATACTAGATGGATAATATTTAGCACAGATCTATAGATGGTTTCCAGTAGCCCACATTGTGATTTGTATTGTCAACAAACTAAATAGACTGAAAGATCTACACAAAATTTAATGCTATTAAATTGGAAAATTTAAATTTTAAAATTTAAATGGAAAATCCCCACTCTCCATGCTTTTAAAATGCTTTTTAAAATTTCTTTGCAGTGTTTTTAAATTTACTTGACTACAATCTCCTGAGGACAGAGACCAGTGAAGAGTTTTTGGCATGTAGTAGGTGTTCAAGAAATCCTCCTAGCTAATGAAAAAAAACAGGAAAACATCACTTTACATATCATAACAATATCACCACCTTCATCAATTTATAGCATTTATTTGATACCACATCAGCTGTTGGCTATTTTGTTAATAGCACATTCGGTTATTATTCACTTATTTTCAGCACTGTTTTTCATTAGAAGCTAGTAAATGGAAAACTAATTTTACATAGTGGTTATGTGTTTATGCTTGATTTTTGTAACTCAGAATTAATAAATGTTTTTTACTAATAGCCTCAAAAATGGTCTGAGAAGAAACTAATACTGGATTAGTTTAAAATTATGTTGATTAATTATTAAAATGAATTTTACCATATAAGTTTAAAATAGTTTCAAGAAGGCTTAAAATAAGTTCGCTGGAATGCTTTATTCTTTACGTTCAGAACACACTAATTTCTTAGGTGGTGATAATTGTTTATTAAGTTATAAAAATACTAAGTAACTATTTTATGTTTGGGGGATATATACATAGATATACAATTTACCTTTGAACAACATAAGGTTAGGGCATTGCCCCCCCAACAGTAGAAAATCTACATCTAGCTTTTGACTCCCCTCAAATTTAACTACTCATAGCCAACTATTGAATGGAAGCCTTACCAATAACCTAAGAATAAAACATATTTTATCTATAGATGATATTCTATATGCTTATAATAAAGTAAGCTAGAGGAAAAAATGTTATTACAAAAATCAAAAAGGAGAGAAATATATTTACTATTCATTAAGAGGAAGTGGATTATCATAAAGGTCCTCTTCCTATTGAGTAGGCTGAGGAGGAAGAGGAAGAGGAGGGGTTGGTCTTGCTGTCTCAGGGATGACAGAGGTGAAAGAAAATTCACATGTAAGCGAACCCACATGGTTCAAATTTATGTTGTTCATGGGTCAACTCTATATATACACACTCACAAACACACACACATATATATAATTATGTGTGTGTGTGTGTGTATATATATGTACATATAGTGACAGAGAGATTGCTGATAAGTTGTATTTCACAGTTCTGTATATGATTTTCAATTACGGTGTGTAAAATAACCTTTTTAAAAATTGAAAAAATTATTTTTGCTTTTTTGAATATTTCATTTTATCCATTAAGCATGTTCATTCATTGTTGGTTGAAGCTGTGATGTCTGGGAGTTGTCTAGAACTTAAAACAAAATGTTATGTGATATGGTTTGGCTGTGTCCCCACCCAAATCTCATCTTGAATTGTAGCTCACATAATTCCCATGTGTTGTGGGAGGGAACCGATAGGAGACAGTTGAGTCATAGGGGCAGTCTCTGCCATACTGTTCTCATGGTAGTCAATAAGTATCATGAAATCTGGTGGTTTTATAAGAGGAAACCTCTTTCACTTGGTCCTGTTTCTCTCTTGTCTGCCACCATGTAAGACATGTATTTTGCCTTCTGCCATGATTGTGAGGCCTCCCCATCCACATGGAACTGTGAGTCCATTAAATGTCTTTTTTAAAAATAAATTACCCAGTCTCCTGTATGTCTTTATCAGCATCTTGAAAACAGACTAATAGGGAGGCATTTATTGAAGGGTGAAGGGGGAGTATGTACACTAATTGGGAGCATATGAGGAAATTTAGCAAGACAACTTTGTCTAATGTCGTATTCAACAGAATCAAACCTGAGTATAGAAGCCCAGAATTTTGCTCATTTGGGAGAGATTTAATTCCAGAGTATAAGACAAAAGTTTCAGAATTAAATAATGACAGCTCCCCTTAGATATTTTTCTTCTCTCTAGACTAATATCTTCTTTTCAGTTCAGCCTTTTCAATTAACTGCTTAAATTTATTGATAGACGGGCATGGTGGCTCACACCTGTAATCCCAACACTTTGGGAGGCTGAGACAGGTGGATCATTTGAGGTCAGGAGTTTGAGACCAGCCTGGCCAATATGGTGAAACCCTGTCTCTACTAAAAATATAAAAATTAGCAGGCTGTGGCAGTGGGCACCTATAGTTCTAGCTACTTGGGAGTCTGAAACAGAAGAATTGCTTGAACCTGAGAAGTGGAGGTTGCAGTGAGCCAAGATCGTACCACTGCACTCTAGCCTGGGCAACAGAGCAAGACTCCATGTTAAAAAAACAACAACAAAAAAAAACCTATTAATAAACAAAACTCTTAAATATTAATGACTGTCATGTAGTTGTGTAATTAACAAAGAAAAATAAGATTCTAGTAATCTATTTGACATGGTTTTTTTTTTTTTTTTGAGATATTGTCATCCAGGCTGGAGTGCAATGGTGCAACCTTGGCTCACTGCAACCTCGTCTCCTGGGTTCAAGAGATTCTCCTTCCTCAGCCTCCCTAGCAGCTGGGATTACAGGCATGCGCCACCATGCCCGGCTAATTTTTTTGAAATTGTAGTGGAGACGGTGTTTCACCATGTTGGCCAGTATGGTCTCAACCTCCTGACCTCAGGTTGTCCACCTGCCTCTGCCTCCCAAAGTGCTGAGATTACAGGCCACTGACTGGCTTTTTGAAAGCATGGTGACCGCAGGGCAGTCAGACTCATCATACAAAGTGACTCAGGAGTCCAAGGGCAAATTTGAGCCAAAGTTTCATTCTTGTGACGACCTAGCCTTGCATATCACACTGTGCCAATTTCACTGAACTCTGTTAATTGAAGTGGTTACATGCATGCCTCCATTCAAGAGCTGCTTCTCAATTGGAGAAGTGTCAAACATTTGTGGATGTAACTTTTAAATCCCCACTTCTGACCTTTGACTATAAACCATTTGTGTTCCTACAACTTTTTATAATATATTCATCCCTTAGACTTTTCTGAATTCTCTATTTTATAGTAAGAGCGTAGGTGTCAAATTCTGGAAACTTTTCACCTAGACCAGGTCCAGGTGTGGATGAGCTTCTTCTGATTCTCATATTTTCAGGAGTAGTTTGGTCTGTCTGCATCTGAAGACCTACGAACTATGCAGACAAGTTACTTGCCTTCCAATCCCTAAACATATATTGGTAGGACAAATGTAAGGTCATGACTATAGACTATTCCAATAAAAAGGCAAGAAAATGGGGGGTAAGTGGTAGTCACTGTGCTGTAGCAATTCTTAATTGCATCTGGGAACATGTTGCCAGTTTCTTAAGTAGGAATCAGCTTTACGTTCTCTGAGAGTTGCTTTTTTATATGGCTTTTCGTTTCAGCTTCTGAGATCTCAGTTTCACCCTCTGAGTCATCCTTCCTTTTCCATTAAAAAATGGTAAACTAGTTCAACCATTATGGAAAACAGTATGGCAATTCTTCAAGGATCTAGAACTAGATGTACCATATGACCCAGCCATCCCACTACTGGGTATATACCCAAAGGATTATAAATTACTCTACTACAAAGACACATGCACACGTATGTTTATTGCGGCACTATTCACAATAGCAAAGACTTGGAATCAACCCAAATGTCCATCTGTGACAGACTGGATTAAGAAAATGTGGCACATATACACCATGGAATACTATGCAGCCATCAAAAAGGATGAGTTTGCGTCCTTTGTAGGGACATGGATGCAGCTGGAATCCATCATTCTTAGCAAACTATCACAAGAAGAGAAAACCAAACACCGCATGTTCTCACTCATAGGTGGGAACTGAACAATGAGATCACTTGGACTCGGGAAGGGGAACATCACACACTGGGGCCTATCATGGGGAGGGGGGAGGAGGGAGGGATTGCATTGGGGAGTTATACATGATATAAACGTCATGCACATGTACCCTAGAACTTAAAGTATAATAAAAAAAAAAAATGGTCCATATTTGCAGCTGAGTGCTTTTCTCTGCTTGTTTCCTAATTGTAGCAGTGAAGAAGTACAAAGTTTGCCCTTGAATTTTATCATATTAGTCTAATATGTTATAATCCCTTTAAAAGCCTTGTGGATTTCTCATATATCAATTTACAATCTACTTCACTAGACAAAAGCCACACTCATAAATCTCCTGAAAGTAGCCCTTTTTTATGCTAGGCTTTCTTTTAGTTGCTGTGGGACAATGCCCTGGAGGTTCTTAGACATTCTATTGCTGGAGACTTTTCTCATTCATTTCCTTAAGATCCTCGGAAGCTTTTGTGTATGGTCATACACCATATAGTGATGTTGTGGTCCACAACAGACTATTTATACAACAGTAGTTGCTTAAGATTATCAGGGAGCTGAAAAACTGCCCAATGATGTCATAGCAGTCTTAATGTTGTAGTGCAGCATATTATTTATATGTTTGTGGTAATGCAGTTGATATGGTTTGGCTGTGTCCCCACCCAAATCTCAACTTTAATTGTACCTCCCAGAATTCCCATGTGTTGTGGGAGGGACCCAGGAGGAGGTAATTGAATCATGGGGGTCGGTCTTTCCTATGCTATTCTCAAGATAGTGAATTAAGTCTCACGAGAACTGATGGATTTCTCAGGAGTTACCACTTTTGCTTTATCCTCATTGTTCTCTTGCCGTCACTATATAAGAAGTGCCTTTTGCTTCCGACTATGATTCTGAGGCCTCTCGAGCCCTGTGGAACTGTAAGTCCAATTAAACCTCCTTTTCTTCCCAGTCTCTAATATGTCTTTATCAGTAGCATGAAAACAGACTAATACAGTACCAGGAGTGGGGTGTTGCTGAAAAGATACCTGAAAATGTGGAAGTGACTTTGGAACTGGATAATAGGCAGAGGTTGGAACAGTTTGGTAGGCCTCAGAAGAAGATAGAAAAATGTGGGAAAGTTTGAAACCTCCTAGAGACTTGTTGAACGGCTTTGACAAAAATGTTGATGGTGATATGAACAATAAGGTCCAGGCTGGCTGAGGTGGTCTCAAACAGAGATAAGGAACTTCTTGGGAGCTGGAGCAAAGGTAACTCTTGTTATGCTTTAGCAAAGAGACTAGTGGCATTTTGCCCCTGCCCTAGAGATTTGTGGAACTTTGAACTTGAGAGATAATTTAGGGTATTTGGTGGGAGAAATTTCTAAGCAACAAAGCATTCGACAGGTGACTTGGGTGCTGTTAAAAGCGTTCCATTTTAAAAGGGAAACGGAGCATAAAAGTTCAGAAAATTTTCAGCTTGACAACGCAGTAGAAAAGAGAAACCATTTTTTTTTTTTTTTTTTAAGGAGAAATTCAAGCCAACTGTAGAAATTTGTATAGGTAGCAAGGAACCTAATGTTAATCCTCAAGACAATGCAGAAAATGTCTCCAGGCCATGTCAGAGAACTTCACGGCAGGCCCTCCCATCACAGGCTCAGAAGTCCAGGAGGAAAAGTGGTTCTGTGGGCTGGGCCCAGGGTCTGTGAGCTGGGTGCAGTCTAGAGTCTTTGTGCCCTGCATCCCAGCCACTCCAGCCATGGCTGAAAGATACGAATTTAGAGCTTGGGCTGTGGCTTCAGATGGTGGAAGCCCCAAGACTTGGAAGCTTTCATGTGGTGTTGAGCTTGTGGGTGCACAGAAGTCAGGAATTGAGGTTTGGGAACTTCTGCCTAGATTACAGAAGATGTATGGAAATGCTCAGATGCCCAAGTAAAAGTTTGCTGCAGGGGCGGGGCCCTCAAGAAGAACCTCTTCAAAGGTAGTGTGGAAGGGAAATGTGAGGTCAGAGCCCACACAGAGTCCCTACTGGGGCATTGCCTAGTGGAGCTGTGAGAAGACAGCCACCATCCTCCAGACCTCAGAATGGCAGATCCTCTGACAGCTTGCACTGTGCACCTGGAAAAGCCACAGACACTCAATGCTGGCCCATGAAAGCAACCAGGAGGGAGGCTGTACCCTGCAAAGCCACAGGGGCAGAGCTGCTCAAGACCATGGGCACCCACCTCTTGCATCAGCATGACCTGGATATGAGACCTGGGGTCAAAGAAGATAATTTTGGAGCTTTAAAATCTAACTGCCTTGCTGTATTTCAGACATGCATGGGCCCTGTAACCCCTTTGTTTTGGCCAATTTCTCTTATCTGGAACAGCTGTATTTACCCAGTGCCTGTACCCCCATTTTATCTAAGAAATAACTATCTTGATTTTGATTTTGCAGGCTCATAGGTGGAAGGGACTTTCCTTGTCTCAGATGAGACTTTGGGCGAGTTAAGAGTTTGGAGGACTGTTAGGAAGGCATAATTGGTTTTGAAATGTGAAGACATGAGCTTTGGAGGTGCCAGTGGTGGAATGAGATGGTTTGGCTATGTCCCCACCCAAACCTCAACTTGAATTGTATCTCCCAGAATTCTCAAGTGCTGTGGGAGGGACCCAAGGGGAGGTAATTGAATCATGAGGACTGGTCTTTCCCCTGCTATTCTCGTGATAATGAATAAGTCTCATGAGATCTGATGGGTTTATCAGAGATTTCCACTTTTGCTTCTTCCTAATTTTTTCTTGCCATCACCATGTAAGAAGTGCCTTTTGCCTCCTACCATGATTCTGAGGGCTCCCCAGTCAAGTGGAACTGTAAGTCCTATTAAATCTTTTTCTTCCCAGTCCTGGGTATGTCTTTATCGCAGCATGAATATGGACTAATACAGCAGGTGTAAACGAACTTATTGCACTGCCAGTCATATAAAAGGATAGCACATACAATTATGTACAGTGCGTAATACTTGATAATAATAAACATCTGTTACTGGTTTGTGTATTTACTATAGTATCCTTTTTATCATCATTTTAGAGTGCATTCCTTCTATTTGTATATAAAAAAGTTAACTGTAAAACAGCCTCAGATAGGTCTTTAGGAGGTATTTCAGAGGAAGGCATCGTTATCATAGGCGATGACAGATCCATGCATATTATTGTCCCTGAATACCTTCTTTTTAAATTATTATTATGCTCTAAGTTCTAGGGTACATGTGCACAACATGCAGGTTTGTTACATATGTATACACGTGCCATGTTGGTGTGCTGCACCCATTAACTCATCATTTACATTAGTTATATCTCCTAATGCTATCCCTCCCCCCTCCTCCCACCCCGTGACAGGCCCCAGTGTGTGATGTTCCCCTTCCTGTGTCCAAGTGTTCTCATTGTTCAGTTCCCACCTATGAGTGAGAACATGCAGTGTTTGGTTTTCTGTCCTTGTGATACTTTGCTGAGAATGATGGTTTCCAGCTTCATCCATGTCCCTGCAAAGGACATGAACTCATCCCTTTTTATGGCTGCATAGTATTCCATGGTGTATATGTGCCACATTTTATTAATCTAGTCTATCATTGATGGGCATTTGGGTTGGTTCCAAGTCTTTGCTATTGTGACTAGTGCTGCAATAAACATACTTGTGCATGTGTCTTTATAGTAGCATGATTTATAATCCTTTGGGTATATAACCAGTAATGGGATGGCTGGGTCAAATGGCATTTCTGGTTCTAGATCCTTGAGGAAACGCCACACTGTCTTCCACAATGGTTGAACTGGACCCAAAAAAGAGCCTGCATTGCCAAGACAATCCTAAGCCAAAAGAACAAAGCTGGACGCATTATGCTACCTGACTTCAAACTATACTACAAGACTACAGTAACCAAAACAGCAAGGTACTTGTACCAAAACAGAGATATAGACCAATGGAACAGAACAGATCCCTCAGAAATAATATCACCCATCTACAACCATCTGATCTTTGACAAACCTAACAAAAACAAGAAATGGGGAAAGAATTCCCTATTTAATAAATGGTGCTGGGAAAACTGGCTAGCCATATGTAGAAAGCTGAAACTGGATCCCTTCCTTACACCTTATACAAAAATTAATTCAAGATGGATTAAAGACTTAAATGTTAGACCTAAAATCATGAAAACCCTGGAAGAAAACCTAGGCAATACCATTCAGGCCATAGGCATGGGTGACGACTTCATGTCTAAAAACCAAAGGGAATAGCAACAAAAGCCAAAATTGACAAATGGGATCTAATTAAACTAAAGAGCTTCGGCACAGCAAAAGAAACTACCATCAGAGTGAACAGGCAACCTACAGAATAGGAGAAACAATTTGCAATCTACTCATCTGAGAAAGGGCTAATATCCAGAATCTACAAAGAACTCAAACAAACATGCAAGAAAAAAATAAACCTATCAAAAAGTGGGCGAAGGATATGAACAGACACTTCTCAAAAGAAGATATTTATGCAGCCAATAGACACATGAAAAAATGCCCATCATCACTGGCCATCAGAGAAATGCAAATCAAACCCACAATAAGATACCATCTCACACCAGTTAGAATGGTGATCATTAAAAAGTCAGGAAACAACAGGTGCTGGAGAGGATGTGGAGAACTAGGAACACCTTTACACTATTGGTAGGACCCTGAACACCTTCTAATGGGACAAGATGCAGAGGTGGAACAGTGATACCAATGATCTTGACCCTGTGTAGGCCTAGGCTAATGTGTGTGTTTATGCCTTAGTTTTTAACAAAAAGTTGAAAAAGTAAAAAGAGAAAAAAGCTAACAATAAGCATATAAAGAAAATATTTTTATATAGCTGTATAAGTATTATCCCAAAGGAATCCAAAACTTAATTTAAAATAAAAATGTACAAAATAAAATGTTACAGTAAGCTAAGGTTAATTTAGTATTGAAGAAGTAAAAATATTGTTTTATAAATTTAATGGAGTTTAAATGTATAGTGTTTATAAAGTCTATAGTAATGTACAGTAATGTCCTAGGCCATCACATTCACTCATCACTCACTCCCTGACTCACCCAAAGCAACTTTTAGTTCCATAAGTTCCATTCATGGTAAGTTTCTTATACAGGTGCACCATTTTTTTACTTTTATACTGTATTTTTACTGTACCTTCTCTATGTTATATTTAGATACACAAATAGTTACTGTTGTGATACTACTGCCTACAGTATTCAGTAGAGTAACAATGCTGCACAGGTTTGTAGCCTAGAAGCAATGAGCTATACCACATAGCATAGGTGTGTAGTAGCTGTATCATCTAAGTTTACATAAGTACATTCTATAATGTCTGCATAATGCTGAAATCACCTAACAATGTGTCTTTCAGAACTTATCCTCATCGTTAAGCACCACATGCTTGTATTTGGAAGTTTTTAATATGTTACTTTAACTTTTTATTTTATTTTTTTTATTTTTTAGATTTTATCAAAGCATTTTACTGTCAGATCCTGTGCTTCATCTTTATTATATTTTGCTGTAAAAAGCTGGGCCACATTTGTGACTTTTTGCTGACATGCCTAAGATTTGAGACATTGTCCTCAGACATGGGAGAAGAGAAATGGTTTTATTTTTGAATCCAGTTGTTCCTGGATCCTTTCTATCTCCTCTATATTTTGCTTGTAAATGAGATTTTTTTTCCTTTTTTTAGTTTGTCTTTTCCATATTTTATCATGCTAATGAAAATAAACAGGTGGAATATTCCATATTATGCCTGTGAATCATTAGTGTATTAGACATATTTTCTATTTCCACACTATCATTGATGTCAGTGTTGCCAAACTACACATAACAAAGGTTATCTTTCAATACCAATTTCTTATATTTTGTCTTCAGTCTTCAACAGTCTCCTCAAAACCTTTATAGTTTCTTCCTGCCAATCAGCCTCAAAGTCAGTGCCAGATGCTTTAGTTTCCTGTTATGGCAGCATGCTTCCTCTAGGTACCAAATTTGTTTCAGCAATTTGTCGTATAACAAATTATGCCCAAAGTTAGTGACTTAAGCAAACTATTTTATATGTGCAAGAATTCCATGTGTTAGAAATTTGGATAGGGCACTGAGGGGATGGCTCATTTTTATACTATGGTTTCTGAAACTTTAGCTAGAGAGACTTGAATGCTGGTGATGAGTTGAAAGTTGGGTGCTGGAATAATATGAAGGTTCATTAATTCACATGTCTGGTACATAGGCACAGATATCTTATTCTCAATCAGAATCTCTATATGTAACCTCTCCAGATGTCTTTGCTTCCTTGCTACATGAAGGAATTCAAGGTATTCAGACTTCTTATTTGGTATATCAAAGTTCCAAATCTACCTATCCCAATTAAGTATAAGTTGCATTGTCTCTTATGACTTAGCATAGAAAGTTATACAGTATCACTTTCACTCTACACTATTGGTTAAAACCTTCGTGAGCATGACTAATTTCAACTGGAAAACATTGGAACAATCTTTCAATATGAGGATATCATAGAATTTTCTGACCTGCTTTTAAATCACTACACTGTATCAGACTATTTCTTCTAACCACAGGATGTCTTATTAAGGTAAGAATGTGAACTTTCAAGCCAGTTGAACTTCTTCCAAATAATGGCCACAATAATTATTTGCTATATGAACTTGGACAAGTTTTGTATTCTTCCTCTTTCTTAACTTCTGGTCTATGCATTCCTGAAATGTAATTGTGAGGATTAAATGTATTCTGGTTTAAAAATTTGTAGTAAAATATTCATACATAGTTATATAAATGTGTGCTATTATGGTATAGTAATGAATGCTTCCTTGAGATATATCATAGATATCAAAGGAAGAACATCAATAAATAACTTAGTTATATCCATTCATAATCTGATATTTATTACAACCTAGGAAAAAGTCAATCAGAATTTTGTTCTTCTAAGTATCTGGATCTGATACAAACATTTCTAGATATTTGATGCATATGAAATAACAGAAGCAATATTGGAAACATAATGCTCAGGCAAGTCCCAACGTAAATTAAGAGTGAACATTGCTTTGCAGATACTTTTCTCCCCGTTTTCCCAGTTAGATTCTATCTACAGCCTCAAACAGGCTTATCAAATTATGAATGATTCATAAATGCATATTGAGTTATATCTTCTAGCAGGCTTTTAATTTATCTTGCATAAGAATAAGAAAATGATTAATTTCTGAGAAATATTTTTAAGTCAGCCTACTGTCATAAAAAGAAGGTAAACTTCACTTGGAAAGAAATAAGTACTGGCCATCAGTACTGGTCAGGAAGCTGCAAATTCGTTTACCTTTAAACTACAAACTATGACAATTAATACATATCTGAAATGAATTGTGCATAGCAACACATGCTAGGGGCATCAGTGACCACTAGGTTAAAAATAAATGCCTTACCAAAGTAAATGGCTTGGATCATCCTTAAGAAATAATCCTCTGCTATTTCTCATATTTACCAAAATTTAATATTATTTTTGTTATGGTTTTTAGAACCAAAGCTTTTTTCTTTTTGCCTTTTTCTATTTGATTGTTTCTAGAATATTGCTTTCTGGTACTTGGTCTGGGCTGTACTGTTTATCCTTCAGCAGGTAAGTACAAGTCTACTACTGAGCTTAAAGGACACAAGAATTTTTGTTAATGCCAACTGAAGTAAGTAAGATATAAAAATAATGACCAGTATGTACCTTTGCTTGAAACAACATGGTGAATAGTAATAAAACATGGCTATGGAACACCTCCTCTGAGCATTTTTCTATTACTTAATGAACAAATGTCAGCCTTTGAACATAAAACTTGTAAGTTCAATTGAACTTCAGATTTACTGGAATAAAGTAAAGATTTTTCTAATAAGACCGACTTTCCTTGTTAAATGAAATAATGATTTCATAATCTGTATTTTTTGAGTTCCACTTGAATATCAGTTTTCTTTAATTGAATATCAGTTTCTTCTACAGTTTAGCCTTGGCAAAACTACTAAGTTCATGTTATTTCCAAATAACATAAAATTCTAAAACATGCTTTAGTAAAAATATTATTGTGAATACAAATGTGTTTATATATTATACTTTATTAATCTGTGATAAATTAATATTTTCACATTAATTTACTAATGTTTCAAAATGTTAGGAGTAGTTTGCATTTTCAGAATGTCAGAATTTATGGAAAATAGAGTTTTGAATTTTGAGTATATTTTTTACATATACGTATATGAAGAACATGGGTTTGATTTAAAGCAAAGAATATGTACATACATATTTTGAAAGTATATTAGCAATTTGTCTCAACTTATAATTGCATCGTTTCAGTGATTTTGAAATGATACTTCCCAGCAGTCAAATATCAAAGAAAATCATCTAGAAATAGTTGCAGTTTGGACAAGAGATAGAATAATAGGTACTGGTACACTTTTCTTGATGGATGGCACCTCACAGGATTTTGCCAATGTTATTTAATTCTCTTTCCTCAAGGAAAAAGAGGATGTTTTCTATCTGTCCAATAAAGTATTCCATGTCTTGAGTTAAGCAATATTTAAATTATTCTGAGAAAGGCTCTAGGCCTTTCTGAGATAGAATAGAATAATATAATAATAAAGGCTAAGGCAATATATCTAGCATCAACGAAAGCTGAAAAAATCCAGTGGTCTTTCATTTCAATGACAGTACTATTAAAAATACTATATGGTAGTCCCCCTCCCTCTTATCCAAGAGTTCACATTCTGGGGTTTCAATTACCCTGTGTTTCAAAAATATTATATGTAAAATTTTAGAAATACCCAATTCATAGATTTGAAATTACTGCCATTCTGAATAGCATGAGGAAATCCCCCACCATCCTGCTCCATCCTGTCTGGCTGTAGATCACCTCTTTGTCTTGTGAAACCATGCTGTTAATAGTACCTACCAATTAGTTGCTTAGTTGCCATCACAGTTATCAAACTTACTGCAGTATTCAGTGCTTATGGACAAGTAATCCTTATTGTACTTAATAATGGCCCCAAAACATAAGCATAGTGATGCTGGCATATTGTTATAACTGTTCTATTTTATTATTAGTTATTGTTGTATTATCTCAATGGACCTAATTTATATATTAAACTTTGTCATAGGTATGTATGTATAGGAAGAATCATAGTCTGTGTAGGGTTCAGTAGTATCTGCAGTTTCAGGCATAGACTAAGAGCCTTGAATTCCCCTGCAGATAAGAGGGGACTATTGTAATAGAATTTTTTTTTTCCACAAAGATCCAGGTACTGTAAGTACCTATAACTATCAAAGAAAAGAGTTACATATTTTCAAATTTTTCAAGTAAAATGTTCAAGCAGCATTGAAGACAATTGCTTTTCTAGAAGAAAGCACCTTTTGATTTTGAAAATAATAAATAACATTAGACTAAGACCAATTTATTTTCAAGCCATTTATTTAAAAAATTTTAATCTTTCATATGTTACGTACTTTTATATTATTTTAGTTGACAAATAATAAATGTACATATGTACTCTTACCTAATTGATGTTATGAATCTGTTTCTCCTGTTTTTCAGTTGATCTGTATATAAGAAGAAATTTATCAATCATATTTATCTTTTCAAAGAACAATCTATTAATTTATTTCTGTATTATCTATTTTCCATTTGTTTAATGTAAGTTTTTTTTGTTTGTTTGTTTGTTTGTTTGTTTGTTTTTTTGAGACGGAGTCTCGCTCTGTCACCCAGGCTGGAGTGCAGTGGCCGGATCTCAGCTCACTGCAAGCTCCGCCTCCCGGGTTCACGCCATTCTCCTGCCTCAGCCTCCTGAGTAGCTGGGACTACAGGCGCCCGCCACCTTGCCCGGCTAGTTTTTTGTACTTTTTAGTAGAGACGGGGTTTCACCGTGTTAGCCAGGATGGTCTCGATCTCCTGACCTTGTGATCCGCCCGCCTCGGCCTCCCAAAGTGCTGGGATTACAGGCTTGAGCCACCGCGCCCGGCCTTAATGTAAGTTTTTTAAATCAGTTCTGTTTATTTAAAGTTTAATTTGTTTTTATATTTCTAGTTTTTTAAGAAGGAATCTTAGGTCACAATTTTTTTTCTGGATCAAACATTTGAACATATTAAATTTTGTCTAAACTTGGTTTGGTTGCTTTCCAAAAATGTTGGCAGTATGTGTTTAATTTTACTTAGTTCAAATTATTTCCTAACTTCTCTGTAATTTCTTCTTTCACCCGTGGATTTGTTTGTGACTATGATGTTTATTTTCCAAAAATTTGGGAATTTTTCTAGGCATACTTCTGTTAGTATTTTCTAATTTAATTCCACTGTGGTCAGAGAACTGCCATATAAAATTTCAATCCTGTTAAAATTTGTTAAGAATGGTTTTATAGCCCAAATTATGGTCAAACTCAGTGAATGCTGCATGACTTTGGGGAGAAAAAAAGTGTACTCTGTAATTTTTTTATATTTATATTAATCTATAAATTTTATTACATAAATTTGATTAGTAAAGTTGTCCTAATTCTTCTCTAGTTCCAACAATGCTCTATTTGTCTATTAACTAAGAGAGGATTGTTGAAAGATATTACTATTGTTGTGAAGTTGTCTGTTTTTCTCTTTTACTTCTTTCAGTTTTTCTTTATGTATTTTGAAACTTTGGGATTACACATACATTTTTTGATTGCTATGTTTTCTTGATAAGCATATGAAATATATTTCATTAAATTTGGTATTAGCCTCATTGATATTAATATAGTTCCTCCAGTTTTATTATCATTAATAGAAAATTATCATCTTTTTCTATCTTTCGATTTTAAGCCATCTGTCTTTTTCTTTGTTTCTTGTCAATTGCCTATAGTTATGTGAGTCTTCCTTTTTTATTCAGTCTCCGCCTTTCATTTGAAGTGTTTAGATATTCAACATTTAGCATAATTATCAATATTGTGTTTTATGATTATCCACTGGTTTTTATTTTCTCCTGTGTCCTTTTTTTAGATTAATTTGCATTATTTTGAATGAATTATGTTTATTAGTATTCCACTTATTTCCTCTTATTACTTATATCTTCATTTTGTATTGTTGTTGAGGTATTTACAATATACATTTACAAATTTTCACTGCATATTTGCAAATAATATGTTCCAAGCTGTGTCTCCTTAACTCCTTAATTTCTTCACTGGGTTTCCTCTCCTTTTGCTGCTGTCCAGAAAGTGCCTTCAGATAAAAATTTGAGGATCATAGGATTTGTGTTATTTTCCCATCTCTCCTGTGCCAAGTTGTACTTTGCCTGTTGTCAAATATATGAAAATTATTAATTATATTTTTTCATTTTTTAATTGTTTACACTAGATAACAGTTTATTAATCAGTAGTTCATAGAGGCAAGATTTCCATGACTGGAGGTTATGCAAGCTTCTGACCTTCACAAGTGATCTGGCTCACAGAGGCTTTCATCACAAGGAATAAGCTGATGTTATGGAGACCAAGTTCTACTAAAGCAAATTTGCAAAGGGCCAGGCTTGTGATCTTTAATACGGTAAAATCTTGGCTGAGCTGAATCTACCTTTTCATTGAAATGACTAGGGCCATAGGATATTAGTAAAATAACTAGACAGGAGGAGCCTAGAAGTGGGATATCATCTACTTGACTTTTAAACATGGATCCTTGGCTTCTCTTCAGCAGAAACGACTAAGACTATTTTATAAAGGCTATCAAGTCTTCATACTCAGCAGAATTCTCACACATTAGAGGATATAACACTAATAAGCAGCTTTCATCGTACTCTTTACCTTTGTCTGAGTTTCATGTATGGTCCAGAAATTAGGGTGTGACTACCTACATTCAAATTAACTTCACACTAACTGACATAGTCACTTGTAAGACATGTGAACCCCGAAGCTAGTCTTTTATAACTTGCTCAGAATAATATATTATTTGATTATTACTATTTATTGAGTAGAAATGAAATTCTCATCACCAGAAATTTTTCTTTATTTCTGTTGACACTTTACTTACAGTTCTGGTCAGAGGATTAATAAATGCAGCAGTTAATTTCCAGTTTAATCTTTAGACATATTGACATAACTCTCACTTCTTATTCATGGTTAATTTATTCAATGATATAACTCAAATCTTTATTCTCTCATATATTCTCTCGTATATTACAGATTCTTAATGATCTATATATCATTGCAATATACAGATATCTGATGAATGATTCGCTATGGGGAGGTTCACATCTATGGAAAAATCAGCCTTATCTGGAAACCTGCAAGTGTCTCTTCTTTCTTCTTCTTCTTCTTCTTTCTTCTTCTTCTTCTTCTTTTTTTTTTTTTTTTTTTGACAGAGTCTCGCTCTGTGGCCTGGATGGAGTGCAGAGCCATGATCTCGGCTCACTGCAACCTCCACCTCTCAGGTTCGAATGATTCTCCTGCTTCAGCCTCCTGAGTAGCTGAGACTACAGGTACGCGCCACCACGCCCAGCTAATTTTTGTATTTTTAGTAGAGACGGGATTTCACCATGTTGGCCAGGATAGGATGGTCTCAATCTCCTGACCTCGTCATCTGCCCGCCTCGGCCTCCCAAAGTGCTGGGATTACAAGCGCGAGCCGCCATGCCCAGACCAGTGTCACTTCTATGTACAACCTGCTTTTTTCTTTTGGTAATTTCTTCTCATTTCTTCAAAATGCAATGATTACAACATTTTGCTGTATTTCAAATAACATCTTAAACAGTTGCATATATTCAAACTTCTTTATTGAAAATATCTTTTTTATTTCCTCTATTTTGACTTTTTTTCTGTTCTTAAGACACTTTTACTACTTATTTATTCTCATATATATTATCTGGAAATTCTACAAGTGATCTATGACCTAAAGCAAAGACAGTTTACATAAAGTTTTGTCACTGAGGATTCTGTCATATTTTGACATAGTGTCCTCACATGATCAGTCATTAAACCTTAATATGAACATTTCCTTTATGTAATTATTTAAATCTAATTAGCTTGATTTCATAAAACTGAGACCAGAAGAATGAGCACCTACAAATAATTGTGAAGATATTCACAGAACCTAAGTCCTGCTTACAGGAATATAACATGAGAAAACATTTGTCCCACTAGTTAACAGGTAGAAATGGAAGTGTCTGAAATTATTTATCTTATTTGAACCTTAGTCTGTTAATCTGTGAAATGAAGGGGTTGATTAAATAATATTTAAGATTTCTTCCAATTTTTAAATTTGGTAACTTAAGAAATATATATTAAATCATGTAATATTTTTATCATTTTCCCCATATTAGCATCAATTAATAAATGTCAATGAAGAAGGAATTAGAGAAAGAGCGAGACAAAGACAGCGAAAGAGAGAAATGAGCGAAATTGAGAAAATGAGAAGATAACATAGATCAATAGTGAAAGTGCCTGTTGCAGAGTTTTAAATGAAAATTATTCAATAAGCCCTCATATTAAAGCTAAAAAATGACTAAATATAGTTCCTGAGATTTAAAAGTAACTCTGAACTAAATGGGTAATATCCCTTATCTGGCTTTCTGCAAATCTCTCCCAAGAAAAATTTGTCCCAGAAATATGAAAATAACAAATTTTTAAACTATCTAACCTCTAAAAGTTGATGGCCAATCAAAGATTTGGAAAAGAAAAGTGATATAATCCAAGAAGAAAATGACAAATTGGCCGGGCGCGGTGGCTCAAGCCTGTAATCCCAGCACTTTGGGAGGCCGAGACGGGCGGATCACGAGGTCAGGAGATCGAGACCATCCTGGCTAACACGGTGAAACCCCGTCTCTACTAAAAAAATACAAAAAATTAGCCGGGCGAGATGGCGGGCGCCTGTAGTCCCAGCTACTCAGGAGGCTGAGGCGAGAGAATGGCGTAAACCTGGGAGGCGGAGCTTTCAGTGAGCTGAGATCCAGCCACTGCACTCCAGCCTGGGCGACAGAGCAAGACTCCGTCTCAAAAGAAAAAAAAAAAAAGAAAATGACAAATTATCTTAGAGTCTGTTAAAAATAAGAATAATGTTTTTACTAACTTATTTAAATATATTCTGGAAGAAAACACTTTAAAATATAAAAGTAAATTAACCAGAATTCTGGAATCAGAGCACAGAGACTACTTCTTCTATCTTTTTGCCATAATTTTTTAACTCAGCCTAACTTTAAATACCCAGTTTTGTTAAAATATTCATTTTCCTAAGCAGCATTTGCTTAGGAATCTCTTCTTAATAGTTTTTTGATGCTTCTTTTAATTATATATTCAGTTATATCATGTTTTTGACTTGTGGTTGTAGTTATTTCCTACCTTTGTAATATTTATTGCTTAGCATATTGACTCTTAAACCTACACAAAGTATTTAATTTATTGTATGTTTATGAAATCAAGTGCCCTTTATTAGTTCATTTTGCATTGCTATAAAGAAATACCTGAGACTGGATAATTTTTAAAGAAAAGAGGTTTATTTTGGCTCATGCTTTGCAGACTGTACAAGAAGCATAGTGCTGGCATCTGCTTCTGGTGAGGCCTTAGGAAGCTTTTACTTTTGATAGAAAGTGAAGGGGAAGCACGTATGTCACATGGTGAAAGAGGGAGCAAGAGAGAGAAGTGGGAGGTTCAGAACTCTTTTTAACAACCAGACCTCTTGTGAACTAATTACAAAGGAGAGGGCATCTAGCCATTCATAATGGATCCATCCAGCATGACCCAGATAACTCCCACTTGGCCCCGCCTCCAACAATAGGATCATATTTCAACAATAAATTTGGAGGGAACAGACATCTAAACTATATCATTCCCCTTAATATTCACTCTTTTAAAACTGATTTATTGTTTCAAAATTTTATTATTAAAGTTTATAATATCTCTAGAATTATGTTAACATTCCTTTATTGGTCTTCTTCAAAAGTGTTAAGGTCATGAAAAACAGAAAAAACAAGAAAACCTCCCAGGCTGGTGGAGACCGAGGAAACATGATGGCTAAACACAATGTCATCTCCTGGACTGAATTCTCACATAGAGAAAAGACATTAGTGAAAAAGCTGTGAATCCAAATTAAGTCTGTAGGTTAATTAATGACATTACACCCATGTTAATTTCTTTGTTTTGACAAATATACAGTGATTACGTAAAATGTAACTTCAGGGGAACTTCCTGAAGTTAGGTGAAGGTATACGAAAATTCTATGTACTGTCTTTGAAAGATTTCTGTATGTCTAAAATAATTTCAAAATAAAAATATTTACAAAAATTATATTGCTTAAGAGTCCTAAAAATCATATAATCTATCCTAGAATTCAAATTCTTAGAAGTCAAACCTAAGACAATAAAAAATGATAGAGACAATATATGTATATGTAAATATACTAATTTAGAAATAGTTTATAATGACAATTATTACAAACAGCTAAAATACCAACAAAAAAAGGCACTGACTAAATAAAGGATAGCTTTGAGATAGAATATTGTAAAACATTGCACTCAAGATTTAAATAGTATGTAATGAAAATAGAAAATGCCTCTGATATATTGAGAGAACATGCTACAAATTGTAAATATTCGGTACTACCATGTGAGTTAGGAATACAGATATACATACTAGAATTACATATATTGATATGTTAAATGTACTTATTTATGGAACAAAGAGTTAAAATTTATTTTTATTTTCAGGTTCATGTTATCCTTGATTTGATTTTATATTTGTATTCAAATTTATGTTTTGACCATATATTAATATTGTAATTTAAAAAATCAGATTAAACTTTAAAAAAACGAAAAAAGAAAGTCAGACTTTATTGTGGTTTATTACCAGTGCTTTCATATACACTGCCAATTTACTCATCTGAAGAGACAGGAAGTAAAGTCACTTTGTGGTGTTGTGTGGGTTAAATTACAAAATGACTGTGATATATGGAATATATGTTGAGGAGGTTTGGCATACTTCTAGTTTTTATATAACACATATTGCACTATGCTGAAACATCAGCGTACATTGTTTCATAAAATTAATAATCACCTGTAACTGTTTCTGTCATTCACAAGATGCCCTAATTTTTTTTTTTTTTTTTTTTTTTGAGACAGAGTCTCGCTCTGTAGCCCAGGCTGGAGCGCAGTGGCCGGATATCAGCTCACTGCAAGCTCCGCCTCCCAGGTTTACGCTATTCTCCTGCCTCAGCCTCCCAAGTAGCTGGGACTACAGGCGCCCCCACCTCGCCCGCCTAGTTTTTTATATTTTTTTAGTAGAGACGGGGTTTCACCGTGTTAGCCAAGATGGTCTCGATCTTCTGACCTCGTGATCCGCCCGTCTCGGCCTCCCAAAGTGCTGGGATTACAGGCTTGAGCCATCGCGCCCGGCCAAAGATGCCCTATTAATGTCAGTATTTCTCTGTTTATTTATCCTTCCTATTAATTTATTTTTGTTTTTGTTCTTTCGCTGTTGAGACTTTGCTAATTAAGTTAAATATTTTCCATTATAATTCATATTCAAGTAAGAACACTGATGAAGCCTTTGCAAATTTTATCTCATTTTTTTCCACATTCCATAATTCACATGCATCTGAGCTTTAACGCCCTTGCCACTCTTAGTATAATGCGTTTCTTCAAAGTTTCAACATTAGCTTACAATAGTTTCTAAGATTTTATCACATTTATATTTTATGCCTTCGTACTTTGTGAACTGCCTTCTGGATCATTAATATTGTCACTATGCTCTTGTCAAAGACATTGCTAAATTAAAACTGTACTGTATTAGCTCAATTTTCAGTCTGATCATTTAAGAACAGTTTTTAGTTTGGATTCTAGGTTAAACTTAATGAATAGTTATAGTGATTGCAAAAAGAGATTAGAAAAATAATGATGTCATTATGGATCTCATATCTAAAAGGTAAAAGTAAATTTTACTAAAGCTTGGAATTTGTGTTGTCACTTACTTATATTTCTTCCAGTGTTATTTTGAGCATTTCGATGGATGACTTCATTATAAAGCAGTAGCTATACAAGCATAGTGGTGATCCACAACCTGCATTCTTATGTACCAGTACATTTTTTATGTGCAAAACCACAATTTAAGACATGCTTATAGATTCTCCTAGGCAGAAGAGTATGTACCATCAGGAATGCTTTGCTTCATTTCCTTGTCAGTCTTAGCTTCCTGAATGTAATTCCTTTTCCTGAGCAGGAGAGTTAACATATCAGTTAACATGTGAGATCAACCAGCCTGTGGATAGCAAACAAAGTGCTGAAGTATCAGAGAAATTTAAAGAAATAAAGAGAACCAGATTGCCAGTAGCTAGTGTTGTTTATGGTGAAACACCAGAAATTACCCTTGAGACCACAAAATAAGGGGTACAGAGTAGCAGTGGAAACAGAGAAATATTCTAGAACATTGCCAGATATTAGCAAATAATATGTAAGGTCCGGGAGATTTTCCAACTAAATAAAATGTAAATTCAGGCATCTTTTAGTGAACCAAGATATAAAACGTAATTATAGAATGATGTAATAGCAAAAATTTGCAGGTCGCCCTTTGTAGATTAGACTGTGAGGATGTGTTTAAAATGACTAGAGAGTGGTTACAGTCAATGCAAATTCTATCTTTCATTGCATTTCAAAGCCTATTATAAGCTTTGCCTGTTTGTATTTCTGGACCTTTTCTATTGCCATACCACTTGGAATTCTTTTCCAAGATACTGATATTCACACACATCTGAAGATAGTTACCTAGAAATATACTAGGTATCTTCTCAAGTAAGAGACTTGTCAATTTCTATCTTAGAAACAGCAATAAATAAAAATATATACAATTGCTTCACTGCATATGCACAATATGTAGAGTTTTGCTAAGCTTCTTTTGAGAAAGTCCAGAAACGTTGCAAAGCAGACTGTCGGTAGAGCAAAATTATCCACAGTGTAATTATGGAAAATACAGGCTAGAATTACACTGTATTGTCTCTTACATTGTTTGTGACATACTCTCTGAAAGCCCACTCTATATATTTATCTCCTGATAATGTATAAAATATTTTAGTTAGTGACTGCTATAACAACTATTTAGTAATTTGATAAGATACATAAATTTTAAATTTTTTGTTTGTCAATTTAAAACAGCTTGGATCTAAGCTAGAAGTTTTGAATCTACTGGTACTCTAGTTACCTCCTATACTATATAATTTCATACTTAGTTTTATATGATGGGCTAAAATGCTATTTGAGTTATGGAATTATGCTAAAAATTTTCAGATCATTCTGATTTGATTTTTTTTTTACAAATTTGCTTAATTTAATTTTCCTATGAAAATACTGCTTTAACCACTATTGTTCCAGAAGTTAGTAGAACCATTTGGACTACTATTTCAGTAGGGTGGAACCAGGACTTCTATTTAGAATGCCCTGATCTCAGAGACTGCACTTTTGTTTTAAAAAGACTGGTTGTGAGAAATTCTGAAATTATGTTGATTTTGACCATCTGTATATTCTCTAGGATTCAATGTTACATAGAAAAGTCTCTGGAGAAACTTTTCCATGAGCTCTAAACCTTTTTGAACATAGGGATTCTGCTTTATTTAACACTGTGTCACCAGAGTGACTCAAGAAGACACTGTACCTGACACATGAAGAATGGGTGCTTGATTGGAAGGATGGAGTTGGAGAGGAACAAGCCCTGATATCATAGAATGGAGATTATAGCTTTGGATGGTGTATCAATCTATTTTTGTTTTTCTTTTTGAGACAGAGTTTCACACTGTCACCCAGGATGGAGTACAGTGGAGCGATCTTGACTCACTGCAACCTCTGCCTCCCGGGTTCAAATGATTCTCCTGCCTCAGCCTCCCAAGTAGCTGGGATTCAGGCGCCCGCCACCACACCCAGCTAATTTTTGTATTTTTACTAGAGAAGGAGTTTCACCATGTTGGCCAGGCTGATCTCGAGCTACTGACCTCATGATTCACCCGCCTTGGCCTCCCAAAGTGCTGGGATTACAGGTGTGAGCCACTGCACCAGGCTTGTTGGTGTATCACTCTTAAGGTTCTATGAAGTATTCTATTGTACTGTGATGGACTGAAACAATTCAAACTCCATAAAGGAAACCTTGAATAGACAATTATTTATATCATTATTTGAAGTCAAGACTACCATATTGTAAGATATGCTATGATCATTTATGTTGACTTGCCAAAGAGTAAAAGATAAAGAAAACAGATTAGTGGATAATGTGGTATGTATACACATTGGAATACTATTCAGCCATAAAAAAAAGAAAAATGAATGGAAGCCTGTCATTTGCAGCAACATGAAAGAGCCTAGAGGATATTAAGTAAAATAAGCCAAGCCCAGAAAGACAAGTGCTGCATGTTTTCAGTCATACATGAGAGCTAAAAAAACATTGAGGTCATAGAAGCAACGAGTAGAATTGTGATGATTACAGTCTGGGAAGGGAAAAGGGAGGGGAAGAGTTGGTTAACAAGTAAAAAATTACAACTATACTGAAGGAATAAGTTCTAGTCTTCTGTTTGTTGTATATAGTTAGTAATAATTTATTGTATCTTTTCAAAAAGCTAGAAGAGTGGATTTCGAGTATTCCTAACATAAATAATAAATATTTGAGGTAATGGATATGCCAGTAAAACTGATTGGATCTACACATTGTATACACATATCAAAGTACCAGTCTGTACTCCATAATTATGTATAATTATTATGTGTCAACTAAAAAGGAAAAGAAAACAAGACATTGTTTCAAACTTCTTATGATTCTTTTGACATTTTATATCTCTTCATTTTTTAAAAAACCATTCATATTAAGCCTTTAATAAAAGACAATTTAAATAAAAGAAAACAGTCTCATAAGATCTAGGTTTGCTTTTAGGAGGAGAGTTGATTGATTCATGATCGCTATTAAGAAAATGCATCTTGGAAAATACAGACAGACATCTAGTTGTGCCTGTATGATGCAAATACACCTAATTTAAACTGTCTCCCTCATGGGACCCATGATGTGTTGCTGCCAATATTTAGTGATAAAGTTTATCCTTAAGCTCTTGTCTTTATAAACTGCTTTATAATACAGATGCTTTATCTGCCTCATGAAATAAAACATAAGTTTCTGTCAGGCTAACAACCACAATTAATAAATAGGTCAAAACTTTATATATCTTCATGCTATACAGTACCTAAAGTAGTGCCCTGTACTCATACTCAAAAATAGAGTCTATTTTTGCCTTTTGGTATTGATTTTATTGTTTTTTAAAAATTCTATTTTATTTTAATTTTTGTGGGTACATAGTAGGTTTACATATTTATGCGGTATATGAAGTATTTTAATATTGCATACAATGAAAAATAATCACATCAAGGTAAATGAGGCATCCATCAATTGAAGTCTTGATTCTTTCTTTGTGTTAGGAACAATCCAATTATGTTCTTTTAGTTATTTTAACGTGTACAATAAATTGTTATTGACTGTAGTGACTCTACTTACTGTGCTATCAAATACTAGATCTTATTTTTTTCTGTCTAACTGTATTTTTGTACCTATTAAACAACTCCACTTCCTTTCCCCCACTAGGCTTCCCTGTCTCTAGTAGCTGTCATTCTACTCTCTACCTCCATGAGTTCAATTGTTTTAAATTTTAGCACCCACAAATAAATGAGATTACCTAATGGTTGTCTTTCTGTGCCTGGCTTATTTCACTTAATGACCTCCAGTTCCATCCATGTTGTTGCAAATAACAAAATCTTGTTCTTTTTATGACTGAGTAGTAAATACACCATTGTATACATGTACCACATTTTATTTATTCGTCTGTTGATGGACATTTAGGTTGCTTCCAAATCTTGGCTATTGTGAATAGCGTATAAATAAATATGGGAGTGCAGATATCCCTTTGATATACTGATTTCCTTTCTTTGGGATATATACCTAGAAGAAAGAGTTCTGAATCATATGTTAGCTCTATTTTAAGTTTTTTGAGGGACTTCCAACCTTCTTCATAGTGGTTATATGAATTTATTTTCCCACCAACAGTGTATAAGAGTTACCTTTTCTCCACATTCTCTCCGGTATTTGTTCTTGCCTGTCTTTTGGATAAAAGCCATTTTAACTGCAGTGAAATGATATTTTATTATTGATTTGCATTTCTCTGGTGATCAATGATGTTGCTCATTTTAATCAGAGTATTAGACTTTTCCCTGTTGAATTGTTTGATCATCTTGTATATTCTAGTTATTAATCTTCTGTCAGATAGATAGTTTGCAAATATTTTCTCCTATAGTGTAGGATGTCTCTTCATTTTGTTGACTGCTTTCTTTGCTGTGCACAAGTTTCTTAACTTGATGTGATCTCATTTGTCCATTTTTCCTTTGGCTGCCTGTGCTTGGGGGGTATTGCTCAAGATATTTTTGCCCAGATTAATGTTCTGGAGGGTTTCCCCAATGTTTTCTTATAGTAGTTTCATTGTTTGAGGTCTTAGATTTAAGTGTTTAATCCATTTTGAATTGATTTCTACATATGGTGAGAGATGGGAGTGAAAACAGTTTTTGACAGTGACTTATTTATTTGAATTAATTCACTGGGAACTAGAAAATGAGTTCATAATTAATATAAATCTGAGTATGGAAGATAATTAGATTTTTTAGCCTAAGATTTTGATTAATATCAAGATAAGTGAGATTCATTACACAATTGGTATTGATGAACTACTGTGTGCCAGGTTCTCTTCTAGACAATGAGACTTCAGCAGTGATAACAAAATTTTTAAAACTCCTGCCCTCACAAGTTTTAGCCTAAATGAAAAAGGGATTTAGTGGTACATTTTGAAGCACATTAAACTCTTCCATGCCTATCTTTGTCTTTTGAGTTTTCCTCAATTTTATTTCATGAATTCATTTTTATCACTAGTAACTTCATTCCTTCATTTTAACTGCTACCAAAATTAAAACTGTAAAAATATTGTTTGTATTTACTTGTGAAGTTAATTCCCACTGTTTTCCAGAATAGTTTTACCTAAATCATAGATTTAATCATGTCCATTCCTTTCTCAAAAACCTTTGCCTACCTTTGCCAAAGAATGAAACTTGCATTCTTCACCCAAGGACTTTTATGGTTTAAAATCAAAGTACTACAAAGTACTATGAAAGATGAACTTTGATCATTTCCCCTTAACCACTGTTCTAGCCAAATATAATTGTTATTCTTCACATCTGCCTAGAATTTTTATCCCTCCATATTTTTTACTTTGTTTTTTTCTGCTTTTAGCATATTTTTTCTCATCCCTGCTTTGTTCATACCTCTTTATCCTCCAGTTTCCAGCAATGTCTTTTTATCATATTCTATAATTTATTAAATGATCTGCATACATATATTTTCTCTTCTACTGGATTTAAATATCTGGGAACAATTTTTATGTCTTTTAAAAAATATTTTCAAATCTATCTCAGTCATTACAATAAAGAGTAGGGTATTTGATTAATATTTGATTATTTGAGTATAGTAGAAGGAGAAGTGAACAGTGCAAAAGCCAAAGCATTGGCTGTAATACCACTGAAACAAAGAGGGAAGACTTAGCATCTGAGTGAAAGAGCAAATCACTAGGCAAATAAGAGTCATCATATCTGAAGGGAGAAGGGGCACCCAAGAAGAATAGGGGAGAGATACATTCATGGACTAATTCATTGCCTTCTTCATTATTTTGCATACACAGAATAAATAGACATTCAATCACCAAAATGTATTATGCATTCAATAGTTTTTTTATTTGGATAATCTATATCTATAGCAACAAAGGATGTCAATCTGTATGTCTATTCTATAAGCATAAATAAATGTTTATATGGTGATAATTATGAAAATAATATTTATTTGAAAAAAAACACTTCTCTTTTGGTTACTACAGCAGATTTGATGAGAAAACTTAGCATTTATCTATACTATTTGAACAAATTGAATTCTAAAATCCCTTACTAGAACTTTCTGTCAAAAGTTTCTCAGCATTTAAAACTGATTTTTGTTCTCTGGAATGCACAACACACATGCACAAACACACACACCCCTACTTTTGTCTTTCATTAAAATTTTAATAAATTCTATCAATAATTGAATTATAAATAAATTTTAAAATGAATATTTTTCTAGTAAACCGACAGCACTGGAATACTGAAACCTAACACATTTTCCAAGCTTTGAGATGCCTATTTAACCTTCCACATTACTTGAGTGATGACTGCAAAACAGACAGAAATTACATGCATGTCTTGAATGTGTAACACTGTAGATAAAGAGGAATGATGTGTAATAGATAAGAAACAGTCCATGTGAGAATTGGGAAGCCCCTCTGGCTCATCAAACTCTAAACATGGAGTCATGTTCAAGTACATCTGTTTTAAGATGCCTTTCAAGGGCCTGATTGCTGTTAAGGTAAAGTCTTATGAGCATCAGTTGTTAAAAATGCAATGTTTCTAGTTAGACACCACAATCTCCAATCATGATGTTCTCTTATAAAAATGAAAAAACCATAATTACCCAATCTTTTCTACCACTTTTCCTAACCTAAGCAATGAAGCAGAAAACAGGCAATATTAGAGAATATGCAAGGAAACATCTTCACTATGTTGTTGCTTATGCCACATCCTTCATGAGGTAACACAGTAATATTTCAAAAGTTTCCCTGGATATCTCATTCTGGCAACTATTTTTGTGTTTATGTACATTATCTTTAAAGGTAATTTTTGCTTTACTTTAAGTCAGTAAACACTTACAAATATAGTTCTTTGCTTTTTATCCTTTAGACATTTTCCTCCAAAATCTGAGGTTTATTTCACACATTTTACATGTATAAATGATCAAAATAATCATTGTTTTTCTGTCACTTTCCCACCTTCTGTCACTACTGTGGGTTCATTTTCACATTCTCATCCAACTAATAAAGGGATCTGCTGCTAATCAACAGAACAGACTCTGATTGTTTTTGCTTTTTTCTTCCCGCTCAAATGATTTTTAAGTGTAAATTCTACATTCTAGAAACATCTTGAGCTGATAGAAATATCCACCATGTGTAGTCATTTGGATCTAATATTGGAACATTAAGGTTGAGAAGTTAACAATGCAAGAGTCAGGAATTCCAAAGTCAAAATGCCCATAGTTACATTAATTCATCTGCATTACAAAGATGTAGAATTAAACATCCTTGATGGATACCTTAACAGAGAGCTTTTTGTACAGTGTGTTCCCATTTGCACCATTAAAGATATACTATGTGGCACTAAATATACACACTTCACAATTTTACAGTGATTATACTTTGCAAAGTAAAGAGTAAAAATATTTCGACATCTTGCACTCACTGTCATACACCTACATAGTTCTCACATACTATATTCCCTGATTTAGAGATATTTTTTCACTTGCCTTCCAATATTAATTTCTCATAAATGATCTAATCATTACATAAGACCTCACCCACACAGAGGATTTAACTTACACTTAGCTTTGGCTAGCTTTATCAAGCCATCTTTTCGTTATTATATCATAATATATTTCATGGAGGACTTTGCCATAGTTATTTTTCTCTTAAAAAGGTTTTAGACATTAAAAAGTCTAATATTTAGTTAAAACAAGAATATTCTTTCAAAGACTTTTTATTAAGATTTTATAGTTTACTTGTTTTTGACAATCCTTACTGTAAGATGTTTCATGTAACTTTCTTTTTGCAGAATGAATTAGTATAAAATACAATGTAATATATGTGTATATAATGTATATAATATAAAATTTAATGTTAAGTTGGTGCAAAAGTAATTGCAGGTTTCACTATTACATAACATGAATGTATATCTCATGTATGAATATATACATCTATATCCTTCAAAGACTGATCTAGTTGATTGGTGTATTTTTTATTGTAGATAAGTTCAAAAATATATATTGGATAGTCTCCGATCAATTGTTATTTTTTTCACAACTACATAAAACAAGAGAAATTTTGTTTCTCAAGCAAAGTAAAAAATATAACTTACTTTCACTGGCCTGTCATTTGAGTTTTAAACTTGTTTTAAGTTTATTTCTTCCTTACAAGTGTTTATAATACAATGTATATTTTCCCTTAATATAACTCGAGATTTTCTGGTAGGATTAATTAAACTTTTCTCTTACTTTTACAGCTTTGTTTTTCTCTTAAAAATTTACTCATGACTTGGTAAAATTTATCAAAAAAGAGGTTTGTTCATGAATTCACAATTTTTATCCATCGATCTGTATTTCTGAGTTTACATGGTGTGTTTTAAGATATTTAAGACACATTATCATATGAGGCAGGTCTTCCTGACTTCATAATTCTTACATCTTTCCTGCAACCCAAGAATGTATTTTTCCTTAGAATACAGCTGAATGTTCTTGATTGTTTATGTATCCTTATACATTTTATAATTATTTTAAGTAATGCCTTTTAAAATGTGGTTGAATTTTTAATTTGAAATATGTTAAATCTATAAATTAACTTGGTGAAAACAGACCGTTCTATAGCACTTAGTATTTTCTTCTAAGAACATAGTATATTTACCATTGATTACTTTCTATTTTAAAATTTTCCATTAGAATTTGTGACTTTCTTATTTGTTTTAACCCGGTTCTCATTAAGTTTAATACTAAATTGAAGATTAATACTTGCTATTGCTAATGAAAACCTGTTGTTTTCAATATCTTTTACTTTGCAAATTGTTGATAAATAAGGGTGATATTTAGCTTTACTGATTAATGAAATTTCCATGTATGGTTTTAAGCTATTTCACTAATTCATTTATTTCTTCATTTGAATTTATCTTGTCAATCTTAGTGTTATAAATGACAATTCTGAAGAGAATCTTATCAGAATGTCTTAGTATGAATATGTTAGGTTTAAAATTAGGTTGTAGAACTGCAAGGAAACATTTCTTAGAGTTGCTAAAATTCAACAACTACAGTGAGTCAAAGTGAGCAAATAGTAGAATTTTCTCAGTATTCAGACTGTGATTAATATCCCTTCCCATTATTAACTTGTATAAAATGCTATTTTATGGTATAGGTAATTTTTGTTTTTCCCTCAAACATACTTTATACACTTGTGGAAGTTATGGCAAGCCATCTTCAGGGTGTAGATGGTTTTGAAATCTGTCTAATATTATAACATGGATAGCACTTAAAATTGAGTCTTTATGAAAATACAGCAAAGTAGAAAAAGTTAGAATACCAAAAAAAGATCCTTTGTTGCTTTTGTTAGAGACTATATGAAGCACATCTGGAGTTATCATAAAATTTTGATGAACTTTTTCTCTGAAAGTTAAACTCTCTAGCTGGTAAGATTTTTTAAAAAATAATTATTTTACTTTAAGTTCTGGGATACATGTGCAGAACATGCAGGTTTGTTACTTACGTATACATGTACCATGGTGATTTGCTGCACTCATCAATCTGTCATCTAGGTTTTGAGCCCCACATGCATTAAGTATTTGTCCTAATGCTCTCTCTCCCCTTCCCCCTAACCCACCAACAGGCCCCAGTGTGTGATGTTCCCCTCCCTGTGTCTATGTGTTCTCATTGTTCAGCTCCCACTTATGAGTGAGAACATGTAGTGTTTGGTTTTCTGTTCCTGTGTTAGTTAGCTGAGAATAATGGTTTCTGGCTACATCCATGTCGCTGCAAAGGACATGAACTCATTTTTTTTTATGTCTGCATAGTATTCCATGCCACGTTTTCTTTATCCAGTCTATCACTGATGGGCATTTGGGTTAATTCCAAGTGTTTGCTGTTGTAAATAGTGCTGTAATAAACATACATGTACATGTGTCTTTATAGTAGAATGATTTATAATCCTTTGGCTATATATCCTGTAATAGGATCTCTGCGTCAAATGGTATTTCTGGTTCTAGATCCTTGAGGAATTGCCACACTGTCTTCCATAATGGTTGAACTAATTTACACTCCTACCAACAGTGTAAACGCATTCCTATTTCTCCACAACCTCATCAGCATCTGTTGTTTCCTGACTTTTTAATAACTGCCATTCTAACTGGCGTGAGATGGTATCTCATTGTGGTTTTGATTTGCATTTCTGTAATAAACAGTGATGATGAGAATTTTTTCGTGTTTGTTGGCTGCATCACTGTCTTCTTTTGAGAAGTGTCTGTTCATATCCCTTGCCCACCTTTTGATGGGTTTGTTTGTTTGTTTTCTTGTAAATTTGTTTAAGTTACTTGAAAATTCTGGATATTAGCCCTTTGTCAGATGGGTAGATTGTAAAAATTTTCTCCCATTCTGTAAGTTACCTGTTCACTCTGATGATAGTTTCTTTTGCTGTGCAGAAGCTCTATAGTTTGATTAGATCCCATTTGTCAATTTTGACTTTTGTTGCAATAGCTTTCGGTGTTTTAGTTATGAAGTCTTTGTCTATGCCTATATCCTGAATGACATTGCCAAGCTTTTTCTTCTAGGGTTTTTATGGTTTTGGGTTTTACATTTAAGTCTTTAATCCATCTTGAGTTATTTTTTTGTAAGGTGTAAGGAAGGGTTCCAGTTTCTGTTTTCTGCATATGGTTAGCCAGTTTTCCCAGCACCATTTATTAAATAGGGAATCCTTTCCCCTGTTGCTTGTTTTTGTCAGGTTTGTTGAAGATCCGATGGTTGTAGATATGTTGTGAGGTTTCTGTTCTGTTCCTTTAGTCTATATATCTGTTTTGGTACCAGTACCATGCTGCTTTGGTTACTGTAACCTTGCAGTATAGTTTGAAGTTAGGTAGCATGTTGCCTCCAGCTTTGTTCTTCTTGCTTAGGATTGTCTTGGCTATATGGGCTCTTTTTTGGTTCCCTATAAAATTAAAGTAGATTTTTCTAATTCAGTGAAGAAATTCAATGGTAGCTTAATGGAAATACCACTGAATCTCTAAATTACTTTAAACAGTATTGCTATTTTCACAATATTGATTCTTCCTATCCATGAGGATGGAATGTTTTTCCATTTGTTTGTGTCCTCTCTTATTTCCTTGAACAGTGGTTTGTATTTCTCCTTGAAGAAGTCCTTGGAGTCCCTGGTAAGTTGTATTCCTAGGTATTTTATTCTCTTTATAGCAATTGTGAATGGGAGTTCACTCATGATTTGGCTCTCTATTATTGGTGTATAAAAATGCTTGTGATTTTTGCACATTGATTTTCTATCCTGAGACTTTGCTGAAGTTTTTTATCAGTTTAAAGAGTTTTGGGGCCGAGATAATAGGGTTTTCTAAATATACAATCATATCATCTGCAAAGAGAGACAATTTCACTTTCTCTCTTCCTATTTGAATACTCTTTATTTATTTCTCTTGCCTGATTGTCCTGGCCAGAAATTCTAATACTATGTTGATTAGGAGTGGTGAGAGAGGGCATCTTTGTCTTGTGCCAGTTTTCAAAGGAAATGCTTCCAGCTTTTGCCCATTCAATATGATATTGCCTGTGGGTTTGTCATAAATAGCTCTTATTATTTTGAGATATGTTCCATCTATACCTAGTTTATTGAGTGTTTTTAGCATAAAGGGATGTTGAATTTTATGGAAGGCCTTTTCTGCATCTATTGAGATAATCATGTGGTTTTTGTCATTGGTTCTGTTTATGTGATGAATTATGTTTATTGATTTGCAAATGTTGAACCAGTGTTGCATCCCAGATATGATGCCGACTTGATCATGGTGGATAAGCTTTTTGATGTGCTGCTGGATTCAGTTTGCCGGTATTTAATGAGGATTTTTGCATTGATGTTCATCAGGTTTATTGGCTTGAAACTTTCTTTTTTTGTTGTGTCTCTGCCAGGTTTTTGTATTAGGATGATGCCGGCCTCATCACATGTGTTAGGGAGGAGTCCCTCTTTTTCTATTGTTTGCAGTAGTTTCAGAAGGAATGGTACCAGCTCCTCTTTGTACCTCTGGTAGAATTCGGCTGTGACTCTGTCTGGTCCTGGGCTTTTTTTGGTTGGTAGGCTGTTAATTACTTCCTCAATTTCAAAACTTGTTATTGGTCTATTCAGGGATTCGACTTCTTCCTGGTTTAGTCTTGGAAGGGTGTATGTGTCCAGGAATTTATCCATTTCTTCTGGATTTTCTAGTTTATTTGCATAGAGGTGTTTATAGTATTCTCTGATGGTAGTTTGTACTTCTGTGGGATCAGTGGTTATATCACCTTTATTATTTTTTATTGTGTCTATTTGATTCTTCTCTCTTTTCTTTATTAACTTCCTCACATCAAAATTCTAGAACACTGATTATGGCATAATATTCATAGCTTCCCTTGAGGAACTGAAAAGTATCAGCTAATTGTAATGAAGTAATGTATACTGCTACTTTCTTTCACAGAATATCTAAACACACAGAAAAATAATCCCATGTGATGGAAGCTTGGAATTTTTCTTATATTCTATCTGGGACACTAAATATGCAAAATATATTCTATAAGAATAATGTCTATGTTTTCACATGCTATTTCTATGTTATTCATGCCTTTATGTCTTGTAATTAGCAATCATTTTTTCTCCAACTGTCAATTCAATCGCTAAAGCATTCTATAGTAATAAAATATTCACTTATCCCCGAAGAGCTGCTGAGTACTAAACATGCAAAAGTAAGTTATTATTTTGTTTTTAGCCTGTTAACCATTGCCTCAACTAAAATGCATTCTTATATAATCAATCGAGAAAAAGCATTGTTCTACCTTTATCAAAAAGATAATCCAAAACTTCAATTTGTACTGCTTTTTTCCTCAGAACTTTTTAATTTCACTGTAGAATCATAGAATTTCTGAACTGAGAGAGAACATCTCATCAATTCTGCTTTTACTTTTCTCTTTCACTATAGTAGGTAACCAAGTTATTGCAGCAGATTTAAATTAAACTATTGTTTTAAATATCAGGTAATAAGGTAAGTCATAGAATTTCCATATAGCACCTTCAGATTGCATGTACATTTAGTAAGAGACACTTTTATTTTTATAATGGAAACAAAGTCAACTTAACTATAAAGAAAAAATTAGATTAAACTGATTTTGAAGCTTTACTGTCATAAAGAAAAAACAAAATATTCTATTTTGATCTTTTTTTTATTTTTTTAGAATTTAAATTTGGCACTACGACTACAGTGATAAACATCTGCATGACTTATTCCAGGTGAAGGCTGAGTGATGTGACAGAAGGAAAGACAGAGGGATTTGAAACATGAAAACAATTTTGCTTGCTATTCCTGGCATTGAAGATGAAACAGTCTCCAAACCAGAAAATGCAGGTGACCTCCAGAAGTGGAGAATATTTCCCAGCTTATAGCAAGCAAGGAAATGGGAACCTCAGTCTCACAACAGTATGGAATTGACTTTGGCCAACAAACTGAAAATGCTTGGAAATTGATATATCAGTTTCCTCCAGAAAAGTATGCTCATACCTTGAGTTGAGACTTGTGAGTCTCTAGACATAGGACTTACTTAAGCTACACTCTACCTGAACTTATGAACTAGAAAAACTCTAAAATGGTAAGTGTGTAGTGTTTTAAGTCATTAAAATTGTGAAGACCTCTTACACTGGCAATGGTAAATTAATACAGAAAGCTAATATCATGTGTTCTTAACTGAAAATTATTTTATCCCCCACCCATACCCATGAAGCATTTGACAAGGTTTGCAGTCATTTTGATTGGCCGTATTGCGGGGTGCTACTGGCTTACAGTGGGTAGAGGCTAGAGATTCAGCTAAGCATCCACAATGCATGGGACAGCCTCCAACAACAAACAGCTGTCTGGCCCAAAATCTCAATAATACAACTATTTAGAAAGCATAAGAAGTATACAAATATATAATTTTGTACAGTTAATGTTCTGTTTCTTTTTATCAAAATTTAGAATTTTTTTTTCTTCTTGAAATTGCACATATATTAGCATATTCTTTACTGCCTTATTAGTTATTGAAGCTTTCTCTATTTTTCTTATATATTTCCTCTTGTGCTTCAGTTTGAATTTTTGTAACATTTCCGCTGATTTACTGATCATTTTTCTTCTGTAATGTCAGTCTGTTTTTGAGCCCACATGATCATTTTATTATTATATTTTTAAATTCTAGTGTCTCCATTATTGAAAGGGTGGGATACAGGTAAGGTAATGGTTTATACTTGTCCTAAGATTAGTGATTACCTACCCATTATAATAAACCTTTGTTATAATTTTTAAAAAATATTTACAGTTATTTTAAACTTCTGATCTGCTAAGTAGTCTATGGGTCTCCTTATATTGTCCGGTTTTGCTCTTGTTTGTGGATTGCACTTTTTCCCTATTTGCTATTGTATACTAAGTTTTATTTTATGTAATCGATGTTTTATATCGTACATTGATACATTATAGAGACTCTAGAATTTACTTATCTTTGTCCAAATTGTGTTTAGTTTTGCCCTTGCAGGGAAGGAAGTTACTGATGAACATTATTTTGTGGATGCTGCATTTTCAACTTTTTTGAGGGAGTAGGTGATTTTAGCTCTGCCCTTAATTCTAGAGCATATCCTTTGGTCATAAATCATGTTTCTTATTTCTAAGGCTCACTCCTTCTTGAGTTTCAGTGGAAAATGTGCTATGTTCTAACTCAGCGAGACTCCAAACTGTCTGCATAGCACCTGGTGGTTGTAAAATTCTCTGCTCAGTGGATTTGCCTTTGCAATTTTGCTTTCTATAGAGTTCCCTGAAATCTTGTCTTGTGCATAAACATTTTAGGAATCAATCAAGGATTCAAGGAAAATTACAAGGGGATTTTTAAGCCCTCCTCTCTGTGATTCTCCATGGTAGGCTTGTACAACCCATGGCTCACAGGCCACATGCGGCCCAGTACGGTTTGAATGCTGCCCAACTCCAATCTGTAAACTTTCTTAAAACATTATGAGATTTTTTCTTGAGATTTTTTTTTAAGCTCGTCAGCTATCATTAGTGTTAGTGTTTTTTATGTGTGGCCCAAGACAATTCTTCTCTAAGTCTGGCCTAGGGAAGCACAAAGATTGGACACCCTGCTCTATAGCCTTTAAGTCAGAGGTCCCCAGTTCCCAGGCCGCAGTCTAGTACCAGTCCATGGACTGTTAGGAACCAGGCCACACAGCAGGAGGCAAGCAGCAGTCAAGTAAGCATTATGCCTGAGCTCTGCCTTCTATCAGATTAGTGTGGCAAAAGATTCTTATAGGAGTGTGAACCCTCTCCTGAACTATGCATGCAGAAGAAGTAGGTTGCATGCTTCTTATGAGAATCTAATGCTCACCCTTACTTTATCTGTGGAAAAATTGTCCTCCACAAAACCAGTCCCTGATGCCAAAAAGGTTGGAAAACATTGCTCTAAGTAGTTCAGAACTCTGAATCCTGACTTTGTAACCCTTTAATGCTAACATTTTCTGCTAGAGCCTTATCCCTAGTGCTGCTGTTAACTGGGAAATTCACTGAAGGAAAATTCTGCTTAGATGTTGATCTTGTGTGTTACACAACCTCTTTAAAAATTGTTGTATGCCCCATTAGTTCCTGTTTGCTTTTGGTGATTTTTCTGAGACTTCAGTTTGTTTGTTTATCTTCTCCTCTATACCTCTCCGCCAGAGTTTATAATGATTATTGGCAAATGGCTAATCTTAAACAAACTACTCTAACATTATCTAGGGTGAAACCTCTTTAAAATAGTATTTCGCTTTTGTTTAATTGATTGAAAAATCTTCTGAAATCTGTTTGAAGATTGTGTTAGTCCATTCTTGCATTGCTATGAAGAAATACCCGAGACTGGATAATTTATAAAGGAAAGAGATTTAATTGGCTCACAGTTCTGCAGGCTTTACAGGAACCATGGTGCTGGCATCTGCTCAGCTTCTAAGGAAAGCTTACAATCATGGCAAAAAGCGAAGGGAGAGCAGGCACATCACACGGCGAAAGCAGGAGCAAATGGGAGAGAGAGTGGAGGGGGAAGTGCCACACACATTTACATGACCAGATGTCATGTGAACACAGGGTGAGAGCTCACTTCTCACCAAGGAGGTGGCCTGATCCATTCATGAGGGATCCACAGCCATGATCCAAACACCTCCCACCAGGCCCCACCTCCAGCACTGGGGATCACATCTCAATGTGAGATTAGGGTAGAGACAAATATCCAAACTATGCCAAAAATTAGTAATTAGAGTGTTCCATATTCTGTTGTCTATTATCTCTCATTCAATCAACTTAGATTTAATTTCTTTTTGGCTTGATATTATTTTTCTTTTAGGTTATTGTCTGTAATGAATGCTATTTGTACCCCATACAGTCCCTCTTTACCAGGCTGATTTTCCCATTCTCTAGTGGATAATTGTGGTGTCTACTAACAGTTCATAGCTTAGAGTTGCCTTCTGTTTGAGAGAGTTGCCTTCAGCTGCCTTGCTTGGGAAGGCTTACATTTCTCCTTGGGGCAGACTGCAGATAATGACTGATTGATACAAGGGGTACACAGGTCCCTTTTGTCAAGGTGGAACAGTGTTGCAATGTAACTTACGCTCTACGGCTTAAGCTAGACTTTCCCTAGACAAAATATTTAATTAGCTCCTTATTCTTCCCTATCTTGTTTTCCTCACTCATTAGTGAAGTTTCCTCAATAAAACTCCCTTAAAATCACTTATATATAATCACTCTCTCAGGTTTTATTTCTAAGGATGGCAACAAAAGACATTGACTTCCCTCAAATATGTATGATCCTTGTATATTCATGAATCTTTAAGCGAAAGGCATTGAATAATAAGCTGAGATTTCTGTGTACTTGAAAGGAGTTTGTCAGCTAACATCATTTAATTTATAATTCTTTAGATCAGGGATGTCCAGTCCTTTGGCTTCCCTGGGCCACACTGGAAGAAAAACTGTTTTATGCCACATATAAAATACAATAGCACCGCCATGCCCGGCTAATGGAGGCAGAGCTTGCAGTGAGCCGAGATCGTGCCCCTGCACTCCAGCCTGGGCAACAGAGCGAGACTCCATTTAAAAAAAATAAATAAATAAAAAATAAAATAAAATAAGATAACACTAATGATAGATGATGAGAAAACACACACACACACACACACACACACACACACACACTCTGCCCAAATCTCATGTTTTTAGGATGTTTACAAATTTGCATTGGGCTGCATTCAAACCCATCCTGGGTTGCATGCGGCCCACAGGTCACAGGTTGGACAAGCTTGCTTTAGATCATAATTTTATTTCAGAACAGAAACAGCAGAGGCTTAGACTTCAATATGTTAGAATTTGAAGGGATTTTTATGGGTAGCTGAAGAGTTGAAAGTTTCAGTCATTTGAATTTTTTTTTTTTTTTTTTGCACATGAGTATGTAATGAATTTTTTCTGTATAACTACAATGTGCTTGGCATGTTTTCTTTTTCTTTTTATGTTTGTATTTATTCTCCTGTGTGGCCAATGAGCATCTTGAATCTTTATATTTATGTCTTTCTCCAAATTTGGAAAGTTTTTAGTCTTTATTTATTCAAATATTGTTTTATGCTCCATCTGTCTTCTCTCTCTTTTTGGGACTCTAGTACTCTATCTCAAACGTCCATGAAATTCTGTTTACGTATTTTTCATTAGATACAACTGTGATTCAGGTGTCTATGACAGAGAGAGATACTGTGTGGAGGCTTTAGCTGGCTCCTACGTGTAAATTACCACACAGACCCATAGGATCTATAGCAAAGTTAATGCTGTCCTCTGTATATACTATTTTTCTTTTTATGGAAAAATACATCTCTCTTACTACTAGGCTCTAGTAGAAACTAAACACTTAAAAATGTGCTAACAAGTTCCTATGATACCTGAGAGACTTATCATGAAATGCATGTGGTTTGACCTACAGAAGCAGAAAGTGTTATGCCTATGGTGAGTGGTATATGTGACACTCGGCTTGAGTAGGACCTGAAGCTGTAAGTAACTTATAGGAGCAAATGTGTTTTCTCCTGTGTTTCCTACCATCTATCCTCATCCTGCCACACTGCCTCCCTTTCTTTCCATGTATAGCTTCATAGCATCTTCCCTATGACTATATGTCTAAGAAAGAAAAAAAAAAAAACTAGACTCAGCTTAGTAGTGGTTCTGCATGGTTATCCTAGCACCACTCAAAAGTGGATAAATCCAGCATGACTGCCTGAAGGGTGGCCCTGAAAGAAATGATGAAAGAAAAGCCTCAAAATGGGAGAGTTTTGAATAGTGCAGTCCATCTGTTGTCTGTTTTACCTGGAATGAGAGGTGGCTGGAGATACGGATCTTCAATTATTTAATGGTAGTAGATAATTATTTGCGTGGATGATAGAGGCATAAAAAGGACATATTTGGTACACTGGTGAATAGTGATCTGAGTAAGATGACTATGAATGACTCTCTTCAAATGAGCAAAGAGTATAAAGGCATTATTTTTCCATATGCAAAATGCTTTTGAAAGAGCCAACTTGGCTGGAGAGAATTTTACTAATTGGGTAGACAAAATGAGTTATTCCTTGCTGTCTGCCTGTTGCTTCAGCTGCCCTTGTTTTTGCTTAATAGGCTAATGGACAAAGTGGCAATAAGGATAAGACTAAAAGTTAAACTTGAGCACATTGCTGGGTACCCATTTGCCAACAAGAGAGGCCAATAGTAATCAATATGGTAGATTGCTTATGTTGGAACACTTCCAGAAAAAAACAAAACAAACAAACAAAAAAAAAAAACAGTTCTTTGTTATCACTGAAATAGACACTATAGATATGAATATGTCTTTCTCACAATGTTTCTGCCAAAATTACTGATTATATATTTATTGAATGCCTTATTTATCAGGATAATCCACAGAGCATTAATTCTGATCTGGGAATTCATTTTAGAGCAAATTGAATTTAGAAATGGGCTCATGCTCCTGTAATTCACTGGTTTAAATTCCTTATCACCTGGAGTAGCTGCCCTGATAGTCCAATCTAATGGCCTTCTGTATATTGCACTGAATAAGCAGTCAATAAATGGTGCTCTTTTGATAAAGTCACTAATATGGACTCAAGGGTCATGGCATGACAAACAGAGTATATCTCTTACAATTACCTTGAAATATTCTCTAACAAATTTTTTCCTTTGTATGTCTGTACCTTAGGCTTCTGCTAGTTTACAGGTTTTAGTTTTCAAGGGAAGACTACATTTACCATGGAACAAATCAATGGTCCTATTAAATTGGAAGTTGAAACTGCTTCCTGGCCACTTTGAGTTTATCGTGTCACTGAACCAATAGGCAAAAAAGAAACTGATTTGTTGGAAGAGTTGATTCTATTACGGGAAAATTGGGTTGTTAATACACCCATTTTAATTTCTGGTGATAGAGAGGAGTATGTCTGGAAGGCAAGAGCCTTCTGGGAGATCTAGCACATGCGTATCATGTAACAAATTTCAATAGAAAAATAAAACATAACTTGATAAAGATAAGACTTTTACTGCCAGAGATGCTTCATGAATAAATGATTGGATCAATGTACCAAGTAACAAACCATGAGTCGATAAGGTGCTTGCTGAGGACAAAGGGAAGAATATTTTAAACAGCAGCTATGACTGTGTGAGCAGTAGGAACAAAGACTTTCATCATTCTATTTGTTTTTTGCTTTGATGTGAATATTTGTATGCAGGTATATATTACCAATTATTTTTCTTTTAAAAATTTCTTATTCCTCTACCGTGTACATAATATGCTAAGAGAAGATAACCTTATATGTTAATATTTAGGTTACAGAATATCAAAGGGGGAGTGTGACAAATATGAGAATGGACTTAACCTAAGGCGGATAAGGTGGGATTCTATGTATTTCTTTTTTAGCTAAGTGTTAGCATATTTTCGTAAAGCAGAGAATAAAATAAAGGTAAACAGAATAACAATTTTGATAATCTCTCTATTTGGAGGTTAAAAATGGTAAATAGATGATTATAAGATGCCACGTCACCATAGCTAGATTGGCCAAATGAGAATGTTGCATGAAAATTGAAAGGTGAAAATAAAGCAGTGACCATTACTCAGAAGGTTGCATGGACGGATAAGTCTCAGGCATAGGTAGGCCCTCAGTGGCTCCCAGCTTGTCTTATGCTCGTTTGTGTTTTTGAATGCTGCCCTTGCTGACTAACACTGGCCCAAGACCCACCACCAGATGCAGAAGCAGTGGTACACAAAAGCAATAGTTTGCCATAAACTGCTCCATCTTCTCCCAATCTGCATCATCAGTCTAGTGCCTGCATGTGCTTGGACCACTGGCTTTGCCTGCAAGCTCTGACTTTTCCAATGTTAGTTGTTCAGGACATTTGGTTAGTAATTCCTTCTCTCATTATACAGCATCAACTTCCAGATTTTTAATTCCCTAGTACCTCCCTTATTTACATAATGTATACTGCCAAAAATACATTTCTAGTTATCATGGGTCATAGTTGTTGTTCTTTCCCAGTTAAACCTTAACCAATATATTCAGTGAGAATATTTTTTATTTCTAGTTAATTTTGCAATGTTTAAATAAATCTGCCTTGTCTTTGAAAATTATTTTATCTCTTTATTATTAATAATTTATAATTTACGATTCTAAATGCATATATTTGTATTATTTGAAAATCCTCTTTTCTAAAGTCATCAGTATGTATGCAGTTGCATCCGATTGGTCACCAGAAAGAATAGCTGTGTACTCTACCATAACCAAAAAAGCCAACTCTACAGTTACCAAGATCTTATATGAAATTTTTCCCACCCCCAGATTTTCCTGCAGGTAACAGCTTATTGTATTTGTAGAAATTTCTGCATGAGCTCTTTGAAAGGATGTTTTGAATTGTCCTAAACTTGGTTTTAAGCAAGAATCTAGTGAAAAGTTATTAAATTAGACTGAGTTGTTACTGACTGATAAGCTTAAGTATCATTGCTACCCAGAAAAATAGGGTGTTTAACAAAAGTTTGGTGACAGTTATCAGAAAAAAAAATAAAGTAATTCCATGTATGCACCTTACCATGTGGAACTCATCAAACTTGTGAAGCCAAGTTTGACAAGCCAAACTCAAATCTTCTCATCCTTTCCATCTTGGTGACCTCTACATTAATTCTCTTTCCCAGACTTATACCAAACATCAGAAATGATCTTCTCATCCCAGGGTTGATCTTTCTACAAAGGGAAATCTGATTTTTTGACTGTGATATTTTAAATGTCTTCTCACTGCTCACAGCATGAAGAACATTTATTAGTATGATCTTACTCCCACCACACCCATACACATTGAATTAATTTAACTTGCTGCCAACCTCTATCCCCATACATATTGAATTAACAAGTCATAAGAAATGACCTACTTTACTATGTCTGGCTTTTTCTTACCTACTTATTTTTTAACATGCAATTCTTTGCTGTTCTGCTTTTCTGTATTTGTCTTTCTGGAAAATCCTACTCATATTTTGCTTAATATATCATCTATTCCAAGAGACTTTCCCTAATCTTCTTTATTATAATTTATAAACATTCCGTTGTGACTTTCTAGGATTATAATAAATAGCTTATTGAAATATATAATTATTTGTGTACAAGTCTGTCTTCCCTACTAGGCTTTAAATTTCTTGAGGAGAGGAGCCAAGTCATAGAAACTTTTATATTTCCAGTGGCTAGCACAGTTTCTGCTGCTTTAGGCTCAATAAATATTCAATTGGCATCACCTGTGCTACAATTTTGTAATGAATTACTGAGAGATTCTGACTGTTGTTTTGCAAAGTCTTTATATATATGTATATATACATATATACACACACACTATATATGCATATATACATATATATACACACATACATATATATATATATATGCCCATTTATTCTGTATAGTTTTGTAGTGGTACCACAAGAAGTGTTAAAATTGATGAAGATACTTTATAGAGTTAAGGATCACAGAACTGGCATGGGATTCATATTAATCTAAGAAAATTACCTGCATGATAATTAGATACTCTCCTGAGTTATTTCTTAATTCTGTAATCCTATTTTTAATAGTAAAAAATTGAAAATGTATGTCATGATATAAAGTGGAGTTAACTAAAAATCTGCATTTTCTTGATATTCACTAGAATATGATACATTTCAATAATTACTAATGTTAACAACAATGTGAAAGCAGGGCCACTTTTTCTAGAGAAAAACATTTTGCTAACTGTAAGAGCTAAAGTTAGAAGTGAGCTTGAAACTTTTGAACTCATTATCTTAAAATCACCTTTAGCTCTAGGACAATATAACTTTATAGAAAACATTTCTATGGTAAATTTAGAAGCAGGACAATAAATATTTTTGCACATTTGCACAACTTATGCTTCCGCTTTGATGGAAGAGACATTCTAAAATGACCTCTTCTAAAATGACCTATAATGTGTAAGCTAGTGTAACAATGCAGTGGTCCTCATTTTTTTAAACTCCAAAGTCCAGTAATATGATAAATTTAGAATCCAGAAATGTCCATCAAAATTGAAATTTTCCATTTAAGAACGCTCTCTTTACAAATTAAAGCATAAATTTTCCGTATAATACTTGCTTGGGAACATATTAATAATACAAACTCTGCCTGAAGTTTGTCCAGAGTCAAATTTTTATATCTTTCATAACTAAAAGACGCTCCCAAAATCATATTTAAGAAAATGCAAAAATTAGCTTGGCTTCTTCTTTAATTAGAATCAAACCTTTTCCCAAAGAAAAGCACCTCATTAAAATATGTTTCCAAAATACTTACATGGCTTTGTGACAATCCTGATTTTCCCAGGTGCCTTTCAGGCTGCTGGGGAATCTACTGATTGGCAATTGCTTTGAAAACCATTCAGACTTGGGTTGATTTCAAGGCCTGAAAATAAATTCCCAAATGGATAGAATTCCTATAGGTCTTTTTGGAGCTCTAAATAATTTTAGGGAACTGCTAAGGCTGCAGGAGAATGAATTCCAGTGCAGATGAGCAGCTGATCATTTGTGTGATCTTAGACAATTTTCCCAAATTCTATTTGCTTCATTTACTTTACTGGAGAACTATGTATGTGTAGGAATGGTGGTAAGGAGGAGGTGACAAGTCTGTGTAATAACTTCTGAGAAACTTAATATATAATTCTAGTATTTTGTGTCTGTGAATTTATTAGTTCCCAGCATCACTTCATAAAATATCTGAATTACCATGATTTGTCATGCCTATCCTACGTTTAGATGCTCTCTTTTGGAAATATCTTGTCCTAGACCTACCCCACCATCTCCCTGCCAGGAAACGTAATGCCTAAAGAGGCAAGTTTCTTAATCCTTCCTGACTGTGAAGGGAAATGAAACCTCAAGTCATAAATATACAGGAGCATGGTCTGAAACTAAAAAACAATATTACATGTTCACAATTAATTTGTATTTCAGTTTTGAATATTTCCTTTATTCCTTCCCTTGTTTTGTTTGTTTTGAAGGAAAAGTGGCATTTGTTTTCAGCATTGACACTAACATTCGTTTTGCAACTTTTACAACTGCCGAAACAACCTGGTTTTATATCAGGCTAGGCCTTGATTTCTTGTTTGAGGGACACTTTTCACTCATCTGATTGTTCCAAGTTTGCACACAACAGTATTATTTCATAAATTCTCTCTTACAGATTCTCTTGCTTCAATATTGTTCTCACCATTCTGGAACATCTGCAGTAAAGAACTAAAGATACAGAAAATATTTGTAAAATTCTGTCAGAGGAAAATATGGCACTGCACTCGGGGTTTCTGGGACACATCCTAGATAAGGAATTGTTGGCAAATATATTATTCCTTCCTTTCTTTCAAATCCCTGAACTCTTTTTTTAAGAATCAGTGATTTTGTGGTCAGGTGCAGTGGTCCACTCCTGTAGTCCCAGCACTTTGGGAGGCCCAGACAGGCAAATCACATGAGCCCAGGGGTTCGAGACCAGCCTAGGCAAGAAAGTGAAACCCCATCTCTACAAAAAATACAAAAAGTAGCAGGGCATGGTGGCACACGCCTGCAGTCCCAGCTATCCAGGAGACTGAGACAGGGATTGCTTGAGCACAGGAAGTCAAGGCTGCTGTGAGCCAAGATTATACCACCTACACTTCAGCCTGGGTGACAGGGTGAGACTGTATCCCCCCCCCAAAAAATAAAATAAATAAAAATAAATAATAGTTGTATTTTTTTCTTCTGAGTTGACCATTATTTTGTCAAAGCACTCCAGGTCTCTCCAGGAAATATCTAATGCTCTATGTATATATTTTTTATCATCCCTAGCTCAACTGAAATATATGTTCTTAAGTATTTTTATTTAGGGTCCTTGTTTTTTGTAAGAAAATCTAGCAAAGAAAAATCTGATAAACTATTCTTTATGCCGCCTGATTTTAAAAAATTGTATATTTGTGGTAATATTTGAAATACATTTTACACAATACAAACATTATCATTCTGACCCCATATATGCTAAAGATCACTCAGGTAGATGATAGTATCTCAAATTACCTCTTTGCAGTTTCTCACTAACAGGTCATGTTTGAAAATTTAGCTTTAATGAAATAAAATATCAGATGAGCCAAAACTATTGACAGTCAAGAAAGCTGTATGCATCAATAGATAAAAGAATGGAAATGTAGTCAGACTGCAAGATTTATATGTTGGACCCAAACTTTTAATAGCTGTGCATCCTTGAGAAAATTATATATACCTTCTGTGAATTGCAATTCACTCATCCTAAAAATTGGATAATAAAATTATATTTTTTTTAGATTTATTTTGAAAGTAAAATAACTGAATGATATTTAAAGTGTGATACATAGTACAGAGTAAACAAGAATTGTTATAATATTTTATTTTAAAAACTTCAGTATGGCAACAGTTCAATTGATCAACACAGAAAATTGGAAAAATCTCTAGTAGCTCTTTATTCTACTTGATTATGTGTTTTGAATGATTAAAAAATTGAATACCTTCAAACAGCAATATATATATACACACACACACACACCAAGTAATATTTTGGGGTTGCTTTCTTTGCATTGGTTTCTTGTTTCTATTTTTTTACATTTGCGTTGTGCCATCTAATTTACATTTACTCCGATCATTTAAAAACTTGTTCTATCCATCCATCCATCTTTTCAATGTAGGTAAGTACAGGTAAAACAATTTCACATAGTCATGTATTGATACGCTGTTGTTGTAATAATGTTAAGTTATATAGCAAATAATAAAATTCTCAAAAACATTTTAAGTACGTTTTATATGTCAACCAATTGGTCTTCACACGGTGTGCAAACAATGATCCTAAATCCAAGATATTCTGTGTGTCCCTATATTTCTAAACACAGCTCAAGGGTCACCAGTAAAAACAGGAATTATCCTTTTATGTTTTCTCCTCCCCTTCTCCTTTTCATTCCTGAAAAATGACAGAAAATGATTTTTTAAAATATTAGATTAGTCAAGCAGCAGTCTCCTTAGAATTTTGAGCTATGTTTGAACTTGGGCAAATCACTGCTAAGTCCCAATTAATCCAATTGGGATCAAATACATCATAGACTTTAAGAAGTATTCTGCTTCAAAGCACATTATTCATTATGTCATTTTCTTCCTCAAACTTCTTGACTCAGGTGAATATTATTATGAGCAGAGATTCTTCTTTCAATTAACCTTTTCATGAAAGGTTAATAGAGATTTTGTAAATTTTCAGAAAATGTATCTGAAGAATTACTAGTGCAAAAAGGAGAAATACTAACTACAAAGCATACAATACAATTCTATGTAAAATATGATGACTAGTTTACTTAAAAATACGTTTACTCTAGATTTGCTGTGCAAACATAGTTTTAATTTCTGATAGAGTCAGAGTTGGCTTTTTTTTTCTCCCATTAAAAAAATAGAAAATTTATAAACAAACTGACTTTGGGAGGATACATTTTCTTCAGATGCAAGGATAACTATGCCTGTGAAAAATTATGTATGGTTGCATGTAAAATGTCAAGTGTCATATATAAAGGATCTCATGTTACAGATAAAATGGAAATGCTGGTACATACAGCATTTAAAGAGTCATTTTGATAATATATTGTTAACAAACTAAGTTGATTTTGAAGTTGCTTTGTAAATTACAGTTAGCTCTAGCGTGATCATTTTGTTTTTATTTAAAAGAGAAAAACTCTTTAAATTGCAATTATAAAACACTAAATAAAGAATTTCATACAAGCAATGCATCAAGGAAACCTTCATTTTGATCTTGGATGCCTTGCTTTGCCATTTCCTGACAGTAAAACCTGAAACACAGCACTTAACTTTTTTATTCTGTCGCTTAATTGTATTAGTCAGAGTTCTCTAGAGAAGTAGAACCAATAGGAAATACATACCTACATATAAAATACATATATAATTTTTATATATACATATATATGTATATGTAAAATTTTCTGGGGAGATGGTCAAAAGAGACAAGATGTTATTTAGATAGGAGAAAAAAGGTCAAGTGATCTCTTGTACAACATGTTGACTATAGTTTGTAACAATATGTTGTATTTTTGAAAATCACTAATGAGACAGGATAGTTCCCTTGACCCCTTTGCAGGACTCTTGAAGGGGTAGCTCACTTACTTAGCTCACAGAGCTCACAGAGCTCACAAACCTCTTGAAGGAGGGGGAGCATGCAGGTGAGTGGGTGCAGGGGCCAGGGCAAGTCTGGAGCCAATCCTGTACCTGCCTGTGGCAGCATCTAGGGGTTTCCTGTGACCTCTGGAGCCCCAGAGGGAATGTGTTACAGCAGGCTTTTTTAGCTTTGCCATCCGTGGGCAGCTTAAGTGTTAAACAGCTCACTCAGTGCCACAGCCTCTTGCACCAGCACCTGGGTCCTTATCCAATGCCCAAGAGGAATGAGGTCACACAGACTTGAAGGATGGTTAATGTGGAGATTTTACTGAGCAGTGGAAGTGGCTCTCAGTGGGATGGGGAGCTAGAAAGGGGATGGAGTGGGAAGGCAGTCTTCCCCGCCAAACTCCTCTGCCACCATAGTCTCCAGTGTTCAACTGCTTCTTCTCCTCTTAACGTTCAGACCCTTCTCTCTTCTGTGTGTGTGTGTTGAGTCTGGGTTCTGGGGTTCTTAAGGGCACAGGATGGGGGCATGGCAGGCCAAAAGGCAACATTTGGGCAGGAAAATGAGGATGTGTAGTTCTCATTTAGAGCCACAGATCCAGGCTTGAGGGTAGAACCCCTGCCAGGTGCCCCACCCTTTTCTACCTAGTATTTCCCTGCCTCCTGTCCGAATTACTTACCCACTTTGAAGAAGCACATATAACTGCCATTAGAACATGGATGACAACAAATCTTAGCTACTTCTTGCCTAGGGGGCATTGTTTTTGGAAAGTGGAAGTCAGATTCCTGGAGCCATCATCTGAGGCTCCAGTTGCCTGAATGTTTGGAGTTTGATGGCCTGTAGGTGAAAAAGGAAAAAACAAGTTTACAAGGTTAAGTATGCATGGGTCAAACACGTGTATTTTACAACAAAAGAATCTACTGCAAAGATTGCAGAAAAAAGAAGTGAAATATACTAACAAATTGTACACTGAGCTCTTTGGTGAAAGAAATTAAACCTTGAATGGGAGTGGTTAAAGTTTAGAGGAGGGATTACTGCTCTTGCTACATCTGTAGCTGTTAAAATGTGCACCTTGGGAATGCTGGCATTTGTTGGCTTGCACGGTGGCCATTAAAGCTTCTGTCTCTTTCTTGTGTCTCTCTATTTCAATTGTAAAAGAACAAGGTGGCCGCTTTAAAGAGGACCTCTGAAGTACTATCTGGCCCCAGGGTCTGTTCCATTTCTGCAGCTTCCTCCTGATATCAGGGGCTACCTGAGTAATTTATCCTTTAGGATTAATTGTCTCTCAACAGAATCAAGAGATAGAAAGGTGTTCTTTACCAAGACCCCTCTTAGCCTCTCCAGGAATGTGGTAAGATTATCATTAAATCCCTTGTCTATGATGAGTAGTTTCATATAGTTGAGAGGCTTGGTTCTAGTCTTACATAAGCCCTCTATTATGCACATCTGCAAGTGTCTCCTCTTCCATTCTCCCATCTCATCACTGGAATCCCATTTAGGGTCATCCACTGGTACTGCTTTTCCTCCAGTTGGGTAAAGTTCAGCCCCTTCCCTGACACCATATGTAATAAAAAGCTCATCCCCAAATCTCTCTGCTGCTTGCAGAGGAGGCTGCTTCTCAGTATTTGTCAAGGTCTAATTCAAAAGTAATATAATGTCTTTCTAGGAGAGTTCAAATACTTGGGTTAAATTCTGGAAAGCCTCTATACATCTGTCAGGGTCATCTGAAAACTTGCTGAGATCCCCCTTAATTTGCTTTAAGTCTTACAGAAAGAAGGGGACCTGGACCTTACTGGGGCCAAATTCACCAGGCATCTGTTGAAGGGGCAAGAGTGAGACTGGAGCTTGTCTAGGGTGAGGATTTCTAGGAGGAGGCAAGCAAGAGAGAGAAATTGAATAGGGAAGACCGGGTGGATGGGAGGAACAGGGCTGGAGGGAGCTGGCTTCTCTGCTGAGGGTGCCTCTGGGATTCATTTCTTTAGTTTCCTGGGATTGCCCCTGGCAGCCTCTCCTGAGAAAGTAAACTCAGGGCTAGATCAATCCTACATTGTCAGCAAAGGTCTGGATTGCCCTGCAAGGTATAGCAAGGCTGCACATACGGGGCCTCAGACCATTTGTCCTCATGTTTACAGAAAAGGTCCAACTGCAGCATGGTATTGAAATAAATGGTCCCTTTCCAAGGCCAAGTCAGTCCTTCCTGTAAATCATAATTTGGCCAAACCTCTGTGCAGCGGGCTATGAGACATTTTTCCTTTAGAGTCTGATGGTCAAAGCAGTCCCAGTGATTCAGGATACAGTCCAGAGGAGTATAAACTGGGGTGATGAAGATAGCTGGTTGCCATCCTGAAAGGCAAATAGGTGTCCCTCATTTCCCTTCCTTCTTTCAGCACTAACCTGGGGTGTGAGGGATAGGGGAAGTGGGTATCTCTCCTTTCTCTACCATCTTTTTGTCCCTGAATTCCAGCGACATTGGTATGTGCCTTCCATGGGTGCCAGTATGGCTTGCAACCATACAGCAAAGAAGATCTAGAGAATAGGAAATATCCAAACTAACCTATGCCTCTATCCCCGCTACTGTGGACACTCTTTGAGTTCTCGGGGCCTCATCTATGCCATGGAGCATGGCCTGCTTTCATGAAGTGGGAGTTTAATCAGCAGGAATTCATCCTGTCCATTTACTCTGTGACTGTTGTCTGGCTTTAAATCTCTTAGATCTGTTTTTCCATTTTAAGGCTTCAACCTGAAACTTGGAATTGAGTTTGGGACAAAAAAGATATTTCATGGTGGTGCACGGATGTATTTACATTAAGTCCCAAATGGGTCCTGCAGATTTGCAGGTATCAGATAGCAGGGGCCGCTCCTCCGTTGTTTTCCTTATCATAAGCAGAGTCCTGGGGAAAAGAATCCTCTCAGAAAAGAGAAAAGAAACAGCTTAAAGTACAAAAAAGAAAGGGGAAGAGAACTTCCCATTCTATGCAAGTGGGTTCCTTCAATTACTGTATTCCTCTCTTGGTTCAGACCTATAAGGACCCCTCAGCCATGGGAGAAAAGGCTCTGTGGGCACCAGCACGTGGCGGGAGGGGATGGTGGGTGGAAGATTATAGGAAGTCTGCTGAGCAGGGCCCCAGAGGCAGCCCTGGGCATTGGTTTCCTCCCACCCTTTGTAGCCATTAGGTGTGGCTCTTGCATGCCACGGATGTGTCCAAGCATCCCAGATAGGTGGGGAGGGGGCAAGAAGGGGAGCCACTGAAGGCCTGCCTGTGGCTATTGGGGTAGGGTTCTGGGTCGCACCTTTAAGAACAAACAGAAATCACATTGTTCTGAATTGCACCTCTGATGGCTCGGCGAAAGATACATTCTGCCTAATATCATTGCTGCAGTCTGTAGCAAAACCCTTCACTTTATAAAAGAAAAGATAGGATCCATTTCAAATTTTGAAAATAAAAGATGCCATAGGAAAGTCTGGAGGTCTTGGCTGGCGCCTGTAGTCGGAGACTGGAGGCCAGTCCAGGGGCCTTCCAGTAACACCAAGGAGTGGCTTCAGCCAGTTGCCTTCAACTGCCCCAGGACTTTGTCCTGGTCCCACGGGACGGCTAAACCTCCATGAAGGGAAACAGGGCCAACATTCCTTTCACTCAAAGAAAGAGAAATGGCAGGGTTTCATTCTGTCCCCTGCAAGAGGCATAGCTCAGAGGAAAGGCTGAGGACAAGGCGAAACAGATCTGCAAGTTACCTATCTGATGAATCCCAGTAGAGTCCCCAGTTGATGTGGAATAATTTCCTTGACCCCTTCATGGAACTCATGAAGGGGTAGCTCACTTACTCAACTTTCAGCTCTCAAACCCCTTACAGGAGGGGCAATACACAGGTGAGCAGGTGCAGGGGCCGGGGCAGGTATCTATGGGCGCTGGCAGGAGCAAAGTACCGGGCCATGGCAGCATCTAGGGGTTGCCCGTGACCTCTGGGGCCCCAGAGTGTGTGTGTTACAGCATGTTCTTTTAGCTTTGCTGTCTGCAGATGGCTTAAGTGTTAAACAGCTCAGTGGAGAGTCAGTATGACAGCCTCCTGCATCTTCACCTGGATCCTTGTCCAGTGCCCAAAGAGGAAAGAGTTCACATGGACTTGAAGTTTGGTGAATGTAGGGATTTTACTGAGTAATGGAAGTGGCTCTCAGTGGGATGGGGAGCTGGAAAGAACATGGAGTGGGAAGGTGTTTTTTCCAACTGTCTCCAGCCAAACTCCTCTCCAACGGTAGTCTCCGATGTTCAGCTGATTCTTCTCCCTCAGTGTTCACATGCTTCTCTTTTCTGTGTGTGTTTGTTTATAGTCTAGGGTCTGGGGTTCTTATGGGCACAGGATGGGGGTGTGGCAGGCCAAAGGGCAACATTCAGGTGGGAAAATAGAGATGTGAAGTTCTCATTTAGGGCTGCAAGTTCAGGCTTGAGAGTGGAACCCTTGCCAGGGACTCCATCATTTCCTACCTAGTATTTCCCTGCCGCCTGTCTGTATCACTAAGAGAGTAGATTTCAAGTATCTTAAGCACAAAAGGTGATAATTATGTGATAAGTACATATGTTAATTAGCTTCACATGGTCATTCCACAGTATATACATGTTCCAAAATATGTTGTACATGATAAACATACAAAAAATTTGGTAATCAAAAAATAAAAATGTTGGCAATTAAAAAATTTTGGTAAATAAAAAATTAACTACAAAAATAGGAATAGATTTATTAAGAGAGATTGGCTCCCACAGTTATGGAGACTAAGAAGTCCCACATTCTGCCATTTGCAAGCTGCAGACCCAGAAAGTTGTTAGTGTAGTTCCAGCGAAAACCTGAAGGGTCGCATCTAGTAATAAGTCTGAAAAGGTTGGGAACCTGAGACATGTTGGATTATTAAATAGCACTCTCTTTGTTTCAAAGGTATCATCTCTATCTTTTACCTGCCTCGTTAGCACTGGGAAAGGCCAGTCCCAGAAGTGGCTGCCTGTTGTCACAGGTTCATGGGTCTGTGACTGAAGGTGTAAAGTAGGTAGCTAGTCAGGCATGAGCGGAGCAGGAGAGAGCTCCCCTGACTCCATCGGGAATGTCAGACGACCATCCATCGATGGTCAGTCAATTGTCACACTGCTACTCTAAAATAATAATTTGTCACCACCAGCGCCAGGGAAAGGCAGGTTCCCATTCTAGAGAAACACCTGATTGGCAGCTTCCCGATGAGAGCTCAGGAGTCAGGCAAGTGGGCGCACACATGCACACGAAGAGGCAAAATGGCAGAGTTTAACTGGTATACGACTGCGCCCGGCACCACCTTTGATTTTTTATGCAGATACTTGATATAAACTCCTCAAGCTAAGAGGGACATCAGAGTTCTATCACATAAAAAGATTTAAAAGTGACTTCTAGTGGCCCTGAGACTCTTGGAGGAAAAGTTGCCACTGAACACCTGTTGTAGAGTATACTGTCTTCCTCAAGGAACCCCAAGAGTTGTAAATGGTTTTCTCTCAGATCTTAAATTCTGCACTCATTTAATTTGAGCACCGTGCCATTTATTTTGTCTTTGGGGGCACTAAGGGTTATTTTATACTTAAAAAACACATGACCTTTGAGTCTATGATAACTGACAAGACACTGACAAGTCACTGACACGTCACTCTGCAGCAATAATTGCTTACTGTAACATTTGTCAGTCACTTTTAAAGGTGACTGACAAATGTTATAGTAAGCCTTATTGCAGAGGGTCAAACTCTCAGTTCTATTTTTTTCATTTCTTTGCAAGCTTAGGCTCCTAATTTCTTAAGATCTAAATGCTCCACGTTCCACCTGTGTCTCTCCTTTCTCATATGGAAATATTAGGATTTAAAAGCTCCAAATGTTTTCTTAGTCCTGTCTGTTAATGGAATCTGTCCTGAACTCTGTAATCCCATTAAAAACAAGAAAGAAAGAAAGAAAGAAGAAAGAAAGAAAGAAAGAAAGAAAGAAAGAAAGAAAGAAAGAAAGAAAGAAAGAGGGAGGGAGGGAGGAGGGAGGGAGGGAGGAGGGAGGGAGGGAGGAGGGAGGGAAGGAAGGAAGGAAGGAAGGAAGGAAGGAAGGAAGGAAGGAAGGAAGGAAGGAAGAAGGAAAGAAAGAAAGAAAAACTGAATTGAAAAGCCATCTAAGTTGGTCTCTAAATTTTTACATTCTCAGCTGGTTATTTTAAATGGGATTTTGAATTTTTTCATAAATTCATTTACATATTTTCTTTTAAAATTCTGTGACAAATTTTCAGCTTTTATGTTATCTTGTCATCCATGTGTAATCTTTCTCTGTGTCTCATCTAACTGACACAACCAAAGTCCTTCCTTAAAAAGTTTACATTTTTGGCAGGGCACAGTGGCTCATGCCTCCCAACACTTTGAGAAGCCAAGGAGGGTGGAACACTTGAGGTCAGGAGTTCGAGATTAGCCTGGCCAACATGGTGAAAACCCATCTCTACTAAAAATATAAAACTTAGCCAGGTGTGGTGGTGCACACCTGTAGTCCCAGCTACTTGGGAGGCTGAGGCAGGAGAATCACTTGAACCCAGGACGCAGAGGTTGCAGTGAGCCAAGATTGTGTCACTGAACTCCAGCCTGCACAACAGAACAAGACTCAATCCCCCCAACGCCCCCCCAAAAAGTTTACTTTTCTTTTTTTCCCTGTTTTGATGTTTTCTACCCTGTTTTCTCTAGAACTCAAGAAGAGTTTTAGCCATGTGGGACAGATAAACTGAAACTTGTTCCATTTACAAAGACAGTTTAAATCTAACCACCCTTTTAAATTAGTGAATTTTACCTGTCTCATTACTAAAATTTTAAAATCGAACCTATAAAATCTTTTTTATATCTGTGTATATTTTTATGTATACATGTGTACATGTCTGTTTTTGTATATTGTCCACATGGTACTCAACTGACGTAAAATAAATAAATAAATGCTCGTAAATTAAATATATAAACCCAAATGCTTTCTGTGTTCATGTGATTTTAGTAATCTTTGGTAAATAATAATAATATTGGGTTAAATATAGGTAACTAAAACAACTAAAATATTTTTAAAATGTGCACTAAGTGTTCAAAACATCAATTTATTTTTATTAAAATCGTAACTGTCTAAAATATTTATATTTTTTTCAAAATAGATGAATAAAAAACATAAATAAAAATAAAACTTTTTGTAAAGTGAAGAAAAGTCTTGTGTGGTTAAACTGACTAAAATTAAGTTTATTATGAGCATTAAATTTAAGCTTTAATATCAGTAATACAAATCTAGAATGTAGTCCTCTTTAAAACAAATTTATTTTATAGTATTAATAAAAATAATAAAAAATTTGTTTACATTTTAAGTAAGCTACAAAAAAGAAGGGAGAGAAAAGAAAACAGGTTTTACATGTTACATTGTCTTTATAAAGACTTTTATTTTTTGGAAACAGTATCTTGCTCTGTCACCCAGGCTGGAGTATGGTGGCACAACCTTAACTCACTGCAACCTCATCTTCCTGGTCTCAAGTGATCCTCCCACCTCAGCTTCCTGAGTAGCTGAGAATACAGGCACGTATCACCACATTCAGCTAATTTTTGGTACTTTTTTTTGGTAGAGACAGAATTTCTCCATGTTGCCTAGGCTGATTTCAAACTCCTGGATCAAATGGTTCACCCACCTCAACCTCTCAAAGTGCTGGAATTACAAGTGTGAGCCACGGCGCCTGGCCTGTTAAGACTTTTGTTTAAATAAATATTATTTTATAATAATATGTGAAAGGATTTTGATCAAATGTTTTGAAATTTAATTTTTGGCAAACTTTCCAAAATCAAAATTACGTCTTTTTGATCTTGAATTAACTTTTGGATACTTCAGAAGGGCTCCTGAAAGTTCAAAAGAGAGACATTAAACAAATCAGGTGAAATTTTATAATGTTTATGATGGAAGCACTAGGCTGATACAAACTACCCAATACTCTGTGTATGCTAATATTGAAACACACCATACACACCATGCCAAACCTTAGTTGAGGCCTGAGAATCTGGTAAAGCCAGCTAAAATTGTCCACCTTTCTCGTATAATAGATTGTATTCGGTTATTTTTATTTATATTTGACAAGAGTAAACACTTAATTTTTATCCTGTTTGATAATCCTAATGTTTTAAATAAAATATTTTTGCCATTTACACTTAATATGACCTCTCATAGGCTTGAGTTTATATCTATCATTTAATCTTTTGGGTTTTTTTTTTCTTTTTGGAATAATATGTTAACCTGTTTCATAGTCCTTTGCTCTCTCTTCCTTTTTTTTTTTTTAAAATTGAGTAGATAATTCTATCATTCCACTTTGACATACGTTGTACGCATATCTTCTTCTCCTGGTTACCTAGAGCAGGATTTTTCAACTTTGGCAATATTGACATTTTGGGCCAATTTTTTTTTTTTTCTTGTCATGGATGTGGTCCTGTGCATTGTAAGATGTTTAGCAGCATGTTTGACGTCTATTCACTACATGCCAGTAGCCCTTTCCTTTCCAATGGTAAGAAACCAAAATATCTCTTGATATTGCCAAATGTCCTCTGAGATATCAAATCTCCTCTTATTAAGAACTATTTCAGCTGGGTGCAGTGGCTCACACCTGTAATCCCAGCACTCTGGGAGGCCAAGGTGGGTGGATCACTTGAGGTCAGGAGTTCGAGACCAGTCTGGTCAACATGGTGAAACCCTGTCTCTACTAAAAATACAAAAATTAGCCAGACATGATGGCACATTCCGATAGTCCTAGATACTTGGGAGGCTGAGGTAATAAAATCACTTGAACCCAGGAGGTGGAGGTTGCAGTGAGCCGATATCGCCCCACTGCACTGCAGCCTGGGTGCCAGAGTGAGACTGTCTTAAAAAAAAAAAAAAAAAGAACTACTTCCCTGAGACTAAAACATGTATTTATTTTGACTTAATATGATTTAATATAAAAATGATCTAATATAAATATAATATGATTTAATATAATCTATGGTTGATCCTTGAACAATGGGGGGGTTGGGATTCTGAGCCTTCACACAGTAGAAAGTGTGTATAACTTTTGACTCCCCAGAAACTTACCTATTAATAGCCTACTGTTGACCAGAAGCCTTACCAATAACATAAACAGTCAGTTCACACATTTTAAAAATATTATATGTATGATATACTGTATTCTTACAATAAAGTAAAGAAAGACAATGTTACTAAGAAAACCATAAGGAAGACAGAATGCATTTACAGTACTGTGCTGTGTTTACGAATACTACAAGTTTGAGTCATCTGTTTGTAAGATGAATTATCTGTATCAAATGGTGAGCAACTGCAACTGTGGATCTAATCTACATACCAAGCTACTCAACCTTTCCTTCCTTCCTTCCTACTTTCCTTCCTTCTTTCTTTCTTTCTTTCCTTCCTTCCTTCCTTCCTTCCTACCTTCCTGCCTTCCTGCCTTCCTGCCTTCCTGCCTTCCTGCCTTCCTGCCTGCCTTTCTCTCTCTCTCTCTTTTTTTTCTTTTTTTTTTAAGATGGAGTCTCGCTTTGTCATCCAGGCTGGAGTGCAATGGTGCTATCTCAGCTCACTGCAACCTCCACCTGCCGGGTTCAAGTGATTCTCCTGCCTCAGCCTCCCTAGTAGCTGGGATTATAGGCACGCACCACCATACCTGGGTAATTTTTGTATTTTTAGTAGAGACAGGGTTCTACCATTCTTTCTTTCTTTCTTTCTTTTTAGACAGGGCCCTGCTCTGTTGCCCAGGCTGGAGTGCAGTGATGCAATCATAGTTCACCACAACCCTGACCTCCTCTCATTTTAGCCTCCTTAGTAGGTGGGACTACAGGTGCCAGGCACTGCACCCAGCTAATATTTTACCATTATTATTATTTTTGTAGAGACAAAGCCTCCCTATGTTGTTCAGGCTGCTCTTGAACTCCTGGGCTCAAGTGAACCTCCTGATCTGGCCTCCCAAAGTGCTGAGATTATAGGTATGAGCCACCACACCCAGCCTTGACTTTAAAATCCAGCCTTTAATGTCATGGATTTTCTTTACTTCTTGTGTGCATTCCCAATGTCACTGGTGGCACTTTGTATGGGTCTTCCGGTGTTGCTCAAGGTTTATGCTATTGCACTAAACATGATGAAAATTATGTGAGAACCACAAGAGACCACCTTGTACTGCAACACACAATTTACTGAAGAAATAAACTGCTCATGTGGAGATGATTTTTCATGGCATGTAAGCAGATACTCGTAACACTTAAGTTCAATACAATAGCAACAGGAAGTGACTACAAAATTCTAACAGTAGTAAAATGTGTATTACAGTTAATTTTATGCAGTTATGGTTTAATATTGCATTTTTTATTTGCTTATATTTCTCTCAACTGTGAATGATGCTATATATGGTGTATATCTGCATGCATATGTTTTGATAAATTTTAGCTTTTAAGAATAGATTTATGTATATTTTATGGTAGTAAGTGATAAAATTGACTATTATCCACATATATTTTATGCATTCATTAATTACCTAACATTTTCTTATTTTTTTGATATTTCTAGGCTATGTGGTTCACCTGCTAGTTTTTTCAATTTTTCATGAATCTCCAAAAATTTCCCAATGCACTTATTTTAGAAACTGTTTATAAGTGGGCCTATGCAGTTGAAACCTATGTAGCTCAAGGATCAACTATAATATCAAATCCTAGCGTGTACTAACACCTTAGGATATTTTATATAATTCTATTTATCCCCTGTCTTTATTTTGTTTTATGTATTATAGTACTGTATATATTCTAATACCCAAGACAGTTTTATCACTGATTTTGATAGGTAACATATATATGAAGTTTATATTTATCCTCATTCTTCATGCATAGGATTTTTTCCATTTTGCCTAAATAATTTTATTTAGTATTTTTTTTAAAGCAAGTTGGCTGGCGAAAATTTTCTTAGTTTTGTTTTATCTGAAAAGAATGTTATTTTAGAGTTGTTTTTGAACTATATTTGCATTTGGTAAAAAATTCTGAATTAGGAATGAACTTTTTTCCAGCATTTAAAGTGCACTTGTTTGTTTCCTGGCTTTCAAATCTTTTGTTGTAAAGCAAATCCTCAGTCTCAAATTAGGTTCTTTCATGTGATACGTCTTTTTCTCACATACAAACGCATACACTCACACAAACACACATATAATTTTGGTGTTCAGTTTTATGATTATGTTGATTGATGAAGCATCCTTTTCAGTCAGTCACCTTATTTTGTGTCCACAGAACTTTTGAAATTCTAACTCGATGTCTTTATTAGTCTTAGACATTTTTCAGCATATCTTCACTATTTCTGCTTCTTTTCTCTTCTCTCCTCTCTCTTCATAAAACTGTTAAATTTATTTTTACAGTGTAATGTTTCTATTGTGCTCTTTTTTTTCACACTTTTTTTCTCTTTGCTTGAGGCTGAATATTCTCTATTAACCTTTCTTCTAGTTCACTAATCCCGTCTTCTACTTTGTCTAATCTGCTGTTAAATTCATCTATTGAATTCTTACTTTCAGCTTTTATATTTCAGTTCTAGATTTCCTATTGACTATTGTAAAATAAAATCTCCCATATTTCTGGTGAAAATAAACAAATTTTCGCTTATTTTTTCTTATGTTCTTTTATTTCCTGAATATATTATTCATTGCAATTTCATAGTTCTTTTGTGATTCGTCTAGGAGCTGTGTCATCTATGGGTCTGTTTCCATTTTCCAATTTTTTCTTCTTCCTTTTCAGTAACTAAAAGCAATACAATCTATATAAATTGTACAGGCTGTCTATGTTTATTTTTTCTTCCAAGGAGAATTTATTCCTTTTTTATTTTTTAGGAAGATAGAATGGGACTGTTAGCCTAAAACTAATCAGGGAAGGAGCTAAATTGGTTTGCATTTTTAGTAAGGCTAGGCTTAAATCTTAGAAAGAATGCATTACCTCTTGTTGTTCTCCAAAGGCATAGCCTTGGAAGAATTCCAAATGACAATATATGGTCTTTACCTGTGTCTTCCCTTGTCTGGAATCTGAACTCCTACCAAATCTCCTCAGATCAATGGTATAGCTTATCAGCTTTGATTTTTAGTAACTTGTTGCATGGCTCTTAGCTTCCTGTGCATTGGAGCTTTAGAAATTTGCAAATGTATTTGTGGAAAAATATTTGGTTTAGTACTCTGATTTTATTTTGTTAAGATCTTGCAACTTCATATGTTTAATTTTTATTTTTCTAGTCACATGACACTCTCGTAGGTACTGCTGATATCTCTATCAAACAGAAGTAGCCTTTTATCATATAATTTGCCATTATTTTCAACCTCTGATCCATACCTAGAAAAAGGACATATAAAGAAAAATTAGTATTGGCGGAGTACTGGCTCATATCTTTACAGTTCCTCTTTCCTAATATTTTGCTTCTCATGTACTAGTTAACCTGATGGTGTTTCAGTGTTTTTAAACACATATTTTTAATTTTATTTTAGATGGATTTTCTCCTTGTTCTTCATGGAGGTGTTAGCCTGGTACAACTATTCTGTAATATTTGGAAGCAGCAATTGAGACCTGCTATTTTATTTGCCATCCCTCATATGGAAAGATAAAGTCCATATTTGATTGTATATGAAGAATTATATTACCTTAAGAGAGAGTACTTTAGAGTTATATGTTGAGGCAGAAATCTCCCCTGTGCTGAAGAAGTGATAGTCTCGAATTGTCTGCTAGTCACATTTTGTTTTTTTCTTGAGGGAAGCACCCCCATGGAATTTTTTTTTGTTTTTTTTGCATAAAGTGAATATATATTTTAAATTAAGTGTATACATTAAATTAGTTCTGCAACAAAGAGCAGGAATTAGTGGATAAAGCAAGACATTTCAGATAGTAACGAATCAACCTAACAAAATCATTTTACCTTAGGGATTACAACATGATAAAGAGGAGAGAAAAGATACCAGAATAGTAAGCATTAGATCACAGTTAGAGCACTAGGCCTGTTGTGTAATTTTTTTAGGTCCCATCAACTCAATTTAACCAGAAACTGGATACGTTGTGCTACTGCTTCTGGCTGTTGTTATTGGTACTGTTTTTCTTCTGTATAACAGCTTTATTGAGATAAAATGTACACATCACAAAAGTTGTGGTTGTTAATATTGACTGTCAACTCGATTGGATTGAAGGATGCAAAGTATTGTTCTTGAGTGTGTCTGTGAGGGTGTTGCCAAAGGATATTAACATTTGAGTCAGTGGCCTGGAAGAGGCAGACCCACCCCCAATCTGGGTGGACACCATCTAATCAGCTGCCAGCATGGCTAGAATAAAAGCAGGCAGAGAAATATGGAAGAAGAAGAATAGCTGAATCTTCTGGACTGCATCTTTCTCCCATGCTAGATGCTTCCTGCCCTCTAACATCAGACTCTAAGTTCTTCAGCTTTTGGATCTGGGACCTATACCAGTGGTTTGCCAGGGGCTCTTGGACCTTTGGCCACACACTGAAGGCTGCACTGTTGGCTTCCCTACTTTTGAGGTTTCCGGACTCAGACTGGCTCCCTTGCTCTCCTCAGCTTGTAGATGGCCTATTGTGTGACTTCACCTTGTGATCATGTGAGTCAATGCTCCTTAATAAACTCCCTTTCATATTTACATCTATTCTATTATGCCTGTCCTTCTAGAGAACACTGACTAATACAAAAGTCATGCTTTTAAGGTGTACAACTTATCAGTTTTTAGTGTATTTAGTTATGCAACCATTACCACTAATTTTAGAACATTTCACCATCCCCCTCAAATTTTATTTATCATCGTTTTATTTTAAATTTTCTCTATATACAAATGTTGCTTTAATTTTGTTAGCACTTATTTCTTTTTAGCACCTGTCCACTACCATTCTGAAACTTAGGTCCAAGGGCCTGAAAAAGTTAGTATACTGGAGCTTGTATATTTGCAATTATATATTTTACAGTATACATTCTGAACACACAAATAATATGTATTTTAAGTGCTGACTATTTAATACTGTGCAATCCAGGAACAATTTGCAATCTTGTTTCGGATTTTAAATGTTTGATTATAGCATATTTTTTAGGCATAGCATCAGAATTGATCCTCTAGATTGAAAACCAGCCTGGGAATTTAATTTGTATGAATTATTTCTATTTGATGGGTACATGGATCCCACATTACAATATTGTGTGGACTCATGACTTCTATCAACATTTTTATGTTCACAGAGTTTACAAAAAGCTTGATTGAAAAGAGGAGAGAATGGAACATGGTATGATGACAACAAAGAGAAAAGGTAGAGTTGAAAATGAAGATGCTAAGCTGTGGGGCTCCCTATTTATGAGTTTAGAATAAAATCTGTTTAATGCCTTGATCTCACCCTTAGCAGTTAAATGCTCTTTCCATTTTTGTTGCCTTCAAATTCAAAGGATTTTTCTACCTCAAAATAACAATAACAGTTCCTTTTAAAAATATCTTTAAGTTTCTATATTAGTGTCACAGATAAACCTAACAATGTATCAGTGTGGAAACTGATTTGATGAAATGAGACCCACCTGAGAAAAATTTGAGATGTTCAATTCATATTTTTAATATTTTTTAAACATATATCCAAACTTGTTAAAAGGCAAGTCATTTCAAATAAATAATGTTCAATCCCGTTTCGAGCTATTATATATATCCGTTTCCACTGTTTAAACATTCTACTGCCTAAAACTCCCCCCCTCTCTTTTTAAACTAAGGATAACTGTTCCTTCAAGGCTCACTTCAAAATTGAATGAGGCCTTTCCTTCCCGTCCAACTGAACCACTAATATGTTTGTTCTAGGAATATCTCTATCAGTTTTTAAAAAAATAATCATTGACATGAGAAATAATTCTCTTGGTGGTTTTTCTTCTTTTTTTAAAAATATATGTTCTGCTTTTCAAATTAGATTATAAGCTCACTTTACATTAAAACATTTGTTTGTGTTTTAGTATCCCAGCCTACGTAATAGTATCAATGAATTTTTATTTACGGCAATAGCTTAATTTAAAATGAAAATTGAGGCCGGGCGCGGTGGCTCAAGCCTGTAATCCCAGCACTTTGGGAGGCCGAGACGGGCGGATCACGAGGTCAGGAGATCGAGACCATCCTGGCTAACACGGTGAAACCCCGTCTCTACTAAAAACTACAAAAAACTAGGCGGGCGATGTGGAGGCGCCTGTAGTCCCAGCTACTCGGGAGGCTGAGGCAGGAGAATGGCGTGAACCCGGGAGGCGGAGCTTGCAGTGAGCTGAGATCCGGCCACAGCACTCCAGCCTGGGTGACAGAGGGAGACTCCGTCTCAAAAAAAAAAAAAAAAAAAAAAATGAAAATTGATAATATTAAGAAATATGTTCAAAGATTGCAAATTTAATAATTAACCTCAAGCAAGAGTCATAACAATATTTAGATAAAAAATTTTTCTTGGGGACTCCTAATTGTCTTAATTTTTTTTCCTCAGGAGAATACATGGGTCCCAGATAGCACTGTATACGCTCATCATGTATACTAACATTATCAGTGTTCATATTTATGTCAAAAATATCTATGATTAAAACATACTAACTTTATGAAAAGTTTACCCTGGATAAGAAAATTTAGTATTTGTAATCATTTATACTCTTCTGTATACTTAATTGTAAAAGGTATATCCAGTTAAAGGAGAGCACAATAATTTTCTTCTAAAGAATGAAACTAATCATTCTACTATTTTAATTGATTTTCTAAATCCCTTCCCCTCTTAGGAGCCAAGATTAGTCTGGACAGTATGCAGACCTTGACTCTGCTTTGAGGACTGAGCTGGAATTAATTTCGCATATACCATATAAGGTACTTAGAGTCAGAAAGAAAGTAAAATATATTTGATAAATTGAAATTTTAAAATTTCAAATACGTTCACATTCAAATTAAGTGACCAGAGGAAATGATATTTGTAGGATTACAGACCCTAAAATGTATACCCAGAAGAAAATTGGATCAGAATGAAGGCAATTTGAGTTAAAAAATGTAGGAAGATTCCACAATGATTAGAATGAGTACTGTGAGTATTTGATTTTGTTCTAATTAAGAAGATACGGATAAGGAAGAATATCTCTCAAACAAGTTAATTGAATAAATATTATATCTTTTTCCATAATAAATTCAGAGATTTCAAATAAAGTTTAATATTGATATAGATCCAAATTCATGTATTATGTCCCCATCTGGAGCACTTTGCATTTCAGTCTCTGAATTCATTGTCATCTTTTTGTAGCATATTTTCAGAGTTGTCATTCATGATCATTATTCAAGGTAGTCATTGCATAATATTTTAATTTTATGACAATTTTATAAAGACTTGTGGATTGTAATGAGAATATAAAAAGTAACATGGACTGGTGAGAAAGTGAAGTACAAATGCTTGTGTTTACATTTTTATGATATAGAAATTACAGTAAAATTGTATAGCAATTTCTGTAAAAAAGAATTCGGTTCCCAATACTTATGTTAAAACCAGGTAAAGAAAACAGCTTCAGATCATAATTATTTAAGATAAAGGGTCTGGGTTTGTAGATTAATTTCAACATAAGAAAAGCCGAGGATCTTTCATGACACACTGATGCTCTGCTGAAGGAAGTATGCATAGTCAGTATAAAGGATGAGGTGGACCAGAAAAGCTCCTCTGTCGGTTTCTTTGTTATAGAATTAAGAAAAATGTATGTGTGTGTATATATGTGTGTGTATACACATATGTTTTATGTAAAATATGTATTTTAGAAGATGGAAAATTTATTAATTAACATCAAGCAAGAGCCATAACAATATTTAGATAAAAATCTTCCCTGTGGGTCTTCTAATTGTCTTAAATTTTTTCAAAACAAATGTGTATATGTGTGTTCTGTAATATACATCACATATACACAATATATATACAATATATAATAGAATTATATTATATAATTGTAATATTTATAATTATACATTATAATTATACTTCTATATGTGTATATATGTATATAATTATGTTATCATATAATTATATTACATAATTATGTTATATGGTTATATAATTATATACACACATATACACATGCACACACATGTATAATTAACAACCTATTTCAAGGGTCGGATTATGATATGAGGACTCAGAGTAGACAGCAATAGTAAGATACAACAACTCGCCATGTCTTGTTTACTTCTATATTCTTAGTGACTAGAATACTGCCTGATACATAATAGGGAATTAATAAATACTTTTGAAGATTTAAATTTTGAATGCAGACTACCAACAGAATGATGATTAAAGTTACTTTATGCTTTTAATTAACTCAATATATGCACTACTACTGCTAGTATTTGAAAAACAGGAACAAAACTTTACAAAAAGCACTGTAATTTATTTATAATTATTTATCTGCTAACTGTTTAAGTTCTATGAAACATGTTAAACTGCATTTCTTAATCTTAGGAGCTTAAAAAAAGGTAGAGAGGAGTTAAAATGTAAGACCTCCTAATTGGATGCAAATCCACACTGATGTTTTCTGGAAGTGAGGTTAAACGGATAAAGCTGAATAAAGGTGAATCCTAATCATCTCAGTGAGTTTTGACTCAATTCAGAGTGAAAAAAGAAGATATTTTTGATTTTTGTTCTTGAAGATAATAATGCTATGACAATAATGAGTATCAGATTTAGGCCAACAGCATACTTCCTCTAGATTAAAAAATTAAAAGCCTCAAGTTTATTCTGCAGTTCAGAGATGTTTCAATGAAATCGAACCAGGTGCTTAGGAGTAGAAAACATAATAAATATATGAAAAATATATGATAAAAAGAATAATAAGCCTGCTGATGACAAGTAAAATATAAGGATGGGGAGCACAGGAGTCAAAGAGTGACTGTCTTTTTCAAGTTTATCTCTACGACAATGATAGAAGAAAGTAATGAGCGACAGAATCTAGTCAAGCAAAAAAAGATGAGGTTGAATTTAATTTTACATATGCAAAGTTGATTTAATAGTTGAGCCTCCAAGTGTACATATCCCAAATTAGGAGGGGGTAAATATTTGGAACCCATCATCTTGAAAAGGAATTATGCAATAGATGCCTCTTCTGCAAGAAAACAATCAGCAAAGTGAAGAGACAACCCACAGGATGGGAGAAAATCTTTGGAAACTACCCATCTGACAAGGAATTGATACTAGAATATCCAAGGAGCATTAACAACACAATAGCAAAAAGCCAAATAATCCGTTTAAAACATGGGCAAATGATCTGAATAGACATTTCTCAAAAGAAGACATACAAATGGCAAACAGGTATATGAAAAAGTGCTCAACATCACTAATCATTAGAAAAATGCAAATCAAAAGCACAATTGGATATCATCTCACCCCAGTTGGAATGGCTTTTATCATAAAGGAGACCATAGATGCCAGTGAGGATGTGGAGAAAGGGGAATCCTTGTACACTACTGTGGGAATGTAAATAAGTACAGCCACTGTGGAGAACAGTATGGCAGGTCCTCAAAAACTAAAAATAGAATTACCATATAATCCAGCTATTTCACTATTGAGGATATGTCACAAAGAAAAGAAATCAATATATTTAAAAGATATCTGGCTCCCATGTTTATTGCAGCATCATTTATTCACAATAACCAAGATACAGAATCAACCTAAGTGCCCATCAATGCATGAATAGAAAGAAAATTTGGTATATATACACAGTGGAATATTATTGGGCCATTAAAAGAATAAAATCCTATTATTTGCGCCAATGGATTGACCTGGAGGTTATAATATTAAATGAAATAATCCAAACACGGAAAGACAAATATGGCATCCTCTCACTCATATGTGGTAGCTAAAAAAAAATGATCTTATGGAGATAAGAGAGTAGAATGACAGTTGCCAGAGGACAAGAATTGCAGTGGGGACAGGGAATAAAGGGAAATTGATAATAAGTAAAAATACACAGTTTGATAGAAGAAATAAGACCTAGTGTTTGATAGATCAGTAGGGTGACTATAGCTTACAATAATCTATTGTATATTTAATAATAGCTAGAAGAAAATAATTCAAATGTTTCCAGCATAGAAAAAAGATAAATGTTTAATGTGATGGATATCCTAAGTACATGGATTTTTTTCTTTAAATATTGTGTAAATGTATTAAATAATCACATGTACCCAGAAAACAAGCAAGTGAACCAACTGTATAATGAGAAATATATAAAATGCAATGATGCTTAAAGGAAAATCCTTAACTCCAAAATACAATTATACTTAGAACCACTGCAGTTAAAATCATGATTCAAATTAGGTGTAGAGTAAAAGCAAAGTGTTATCAACATTTATTTCAGCAATTGCCTCAATTTTCATGTAATTCTTCTACATCTTGCATATCATAAGTTTTGGAACAATAAAAATAGCCTAGATTAAGAGCTAGTCTGGTAAATATTTGGTTTGCAAACTAATTTGCTTTTTTGGTATCTCTGCTTCAGCTGTACTGTCTAGGCCAAGAACACAAACATTATAATCACCACTTTAAGCTTTAAATTGAAAACATTTTATTGGTTGACTAAACTTACCATCCATTAGGAATGTCCACATCTGGTCAGATGGAGAGTTCACTGTTTGCATTCCCCAGTACTCACTGCTGTGTTAAGATACTTCGCTGGCTAGTTTACAAAGATTTGCTTTTTTTATTGCTACTCAATGTACAGACTTCTATAGCATATACCTCCCTGAAGCAGTTTCTTTCTCATACCATCTGGTAATGAGAGGATCATTTACAGTACATAAAACCATGGCATCTGGAGAGGAAAACTCATCTGATAACATCAGGTCCACTACCAGGAATGACCACATTTCTATTTTATTTGGGGGAAATTATTTAATGCTAAAACAAGATTAAAAAGAACCAGTATTAAGTAAAAACATGATGAAGTCACAGCAATCACATTTTTAATGGTTTCATCCATATAAACATTTTTAGGAAAAAATATCCTAATAAATAAACTATTTGTATAGTTTTAGTGAGATATAAGGCAAACATTTGAAGAATGAAGGAAGTGAATTTGAAATGAATGTCAACATTATTCTTCAAAATAAATTTGGAGGTTGTGACAAGACCTCCATCCCACATATGTAGCTTTTTTGTCATGTCTATATGAAAGCTGAACAGCAGTTCAAGACACCAGAGACCTTGAATGTGATGGTGGTGGTCAGCTGTGAAAGGACTTGTTGATTATGTGTTCTAGAGAGGAATAAGAGATGCACTCATTCACTCAGGTCCCTATCTCTGTACTTACTGTGTGCCAGGCATTATACTAGGCACTGAGGAGACGGTGCTGAACCCTATTGGAATGGTACATGCCCTCTTAGGGCTTACATTCCAGTGAAGGAGGAACAAAATGATGTAAATAATGTAGATGCTGCAAAAGAAATTAAACAGAATGAGTTGAGTAGTGACATGATGGGGAGTAATGGCATGGTCAAGGTGAGATGGCTACTGATAACTGGTTGGTCCAAGGAAAGCCTCCATTAGAAAGTAAATTTAAGATGGCATCTGATTGAATAATAGGAGACAACACTGCGGATAACTTGGCAAAGGTTTTTGGAAGCAAAGACACTGAGCCCTGATTAAGGAAAAGACTAAAAAGTACCGAGGAAAAGAAATGGAGTAAAGGAAGATTGTTGTGAAATCAGACTGTTGGACTAAAGAAAGGAAGGGTGTATTACTAGGACAGAGTTGACAATTTATGAAGGAACTTTTCTGTCACTTTGAAAAACAACCTAGTTTTTGTGACTTGTAATTTTTGCATTTTTACTGATTGGGAAGAAACTTCTAGTATTTAGTGAGCAAAGGCCACGGAGGCAGTGCATAGGACACTCCTGCATATCAAAGAATTTCTTCATGGAACACACAAATTATAAATATTCTGTGGACAAAACTTATCTTAATTCTAGGTGTCTGTACATCTAATTATTATATTACTGAAAACAAAATTTTCAGGAACTTTCACAAAGAGGCTAACAATTTAGGAGAAAATGAATATGAAGATGAAAGATTAATTATAATAAAAGTAATTTATTGATCCTACTAAGCATTAGAATTTATCCATTCAGCACATCATATCTAGTCAATCAGTAAATATATAATTTTGAGGCCACAGTACTAACAGTAAAGAAGCTGGGAATAATGTTGCTGATTTATTATATATCTCTATTTATACATTTATACATATGTCTGTATCCATATGCAATTTATGGTATATATTCAGTTTAACATATTAACACCTTTGCTGACAACAAGAGCTAGGTATTTCACACCTTAATTTTTTTCACTTTTACAGTCAATAATATGTAATTTTGGCAAGGCCTGTTTTTTTTTGCCCTTTTTCTCATCTTAGACAAGTAAGTCTAATTTATTATTACTTATCCAACTAAATGTTTATGATTCAATGCCCACTTACCTTTGCTTTTCATTTTCCTTTCTTTCCATGAAGACTAACTTCTAGGCATCTTAACTTAGGTAAAAAAAATATTCACTGTAAACTGGTGAAAGCATCTATTCAATTCAACATTTTAGGATGACCATGCCGTAAGATTCATAAAGGTTTACTTTATCTCTGAATTTCATTTTAGGATAGTAAAGGGGAAAATGTCAATTTATTTGTTAGTTGAAAGGTGCTTGTGTCTGATGGAAATGAAAAATTACAGAACAGAAACATCTATTTTAGACAATGCATTTTGGACTTGTTTTTATGCAGCTGTAGTCAAATTCCAAAGTCATTAGAACTTTAGCTCATGTTAATAAAAGTCCTTTTAAAAAGTGCTTGATTCACGCTGGAAAATTGTTAAAATTAGATCAAAGACCTTTCGCAAGTTTTTATACATGATACGAGAAACTTTATTCCTCATATGATTAATTTTATCTTGTTCATGTAAATATTGAGAGAAAAATAAAGAAGAGTTGCTTTTTTTATATTATCTTGTAGACCTTTTGTATATGGAGTTCTTAATTTTTTATATCAATTATTCTTTTAAATTACCCAGATATAAAGTTCTTGGTACAGATTAGAGATGAAATTTTCTAATTTATTTGTGCATAATCTTAAATAATAGCTTACAAACATAAGCAATTCATTAGATTTCCTCATGCTGTGTGTGGTTTATATTTCTGGTCAATGGAAAGCTCTATTTGGGCACATATATATATATATATATATATATATATATATATATATAGTAGCCCACACAATGGAAGTTAAATCCAAAATGCTACAGATTATTTAATACTGTTTTCCACAGTCAGATGAGTTTCCACACATCTCAACAGTGTGGGAAATTTACCAAGTCAAAGGCAGTCCAGAAATGATATTTTTCTCCCCTGCCAACAGCCAGATAAAGTTCTAAAACCCTTTCTTTGTATCAGTATACCACAATATGAATAGCTTGTATAGGCATAATTTTCACAGACATCAGGCATTTTGGAGAACACAGTTTTCTTTTTTATTTCATGAATCTGGAGAATTAAGAATTATTATTAAGACTATATATAATAATTATTAAGAATAATAGCAGCTAAAATGTACATACAAGTATTTCATGAACATTCATTTTAACATACCTTCTGTTGTGCAAAATATATGGGATGTGGTACAGAGAGTAAAGAATGGATGCACAGTGAGAAAAATGAGCAGTGAGAAACTGACTAGTGCCATGACATGAGCAGGCATAAATAAATGTATTGATGACTGCACAATAAGTTTGGCTTGCCATTGAAATAGGATGTATAGGATGTATCCACACTGTATCTGATATGTAGCCACATGTCATATGATTTAATACATGCCCTCTCCTTCGTGCACTATTTACTAACTTGCACATATTTTCATTGACAATTATGACTATAAAAAGTGTCTCATATAACTATCTTATCATTGGATCACAGAGTACATAGAATAGTTAAGAACCAAGAACCTGACTGATAAATCAATAAAAGGTTTCATAATCATTTATTGAATTCTTATTGCATATATGCAATTTTCTAACAGTCATGTGATACAGATAATAATTTATTTGATTTACTGTTAATGAAACTGCTGAATTAAGAATCACACAATTATAACTAATGCCAGGTTCGAGATAACCTAATCTGATTCCAAAATTCGCAAACTTCACTGTAGTATCCTGTCTCTGGAAACCTAAATTCGAGTTTCTATTCCATTAATCCTTGCTAGAGACGTTACATTTATTAAATTAATATATCTATGTGACAGTTTTCTTTTTTATAACTATTAAATGCTAATGACAAAGATTGTGCTTGACATACAGTGTTTAGCAAGTCTTAACTATTTCCTATTTGTCAATCAATAATTTAGAAAAGGTCTACTGAACATTTTCAAGTGTTCTGGTGACACATTCTTAAATGGGTACCGTCCCAGATACAGGCCAGCCAATCCCCACATACTCACTTAAATTAAAAACTAGCAATAATGTCCTCAATAGGAATTGCTAACAATTCTAGTGAAATTTTAACTATATTCTGATTAGGATGGCCAACTAAGTTACACAGTAGAAAAAATCAGTCTGAAAACCATTTTTCTCTGAGATCTTAAGTGCACATTAGGACAATGGCAGAAAAAGTTTTGTGAAAAATATGATCTATCTTGAAATTCATTTTATTCAATTTGGCTACTCTGTCATCCTCACATGAAATGACTTCGTCATTGCCATAACCAAAGCTTGACAATGTATTTAGTTCATTTGTTTCATACTTTCTCTTCAAAATTGATAAATATTTTCAATGACAACATAGGTTAAAGAAATAGACATCAAGTTTAACCTTATGGTAATATGACACTATAAAACTCACCCTAAAATAACATGGGGTCTGTCAGACAAATCCCGTTTTTTTAACCTTTATTGGATCACTTTACCTGGCATGTTAAGTTACTCTGGTAGAAGAAACATCATTGTCATTAGAGATTTAGAAATACTTAAACAGAAAAAAATACATAAATTGTGCGAGAGGCTTTAAATCTTTAACTCCCAGGTCTTGTTTGAAAATGTGTGTGAATCAAAACATGTTACTTTAGGGCAATAGCATGCTGATTCTCCAAAGCATAGGAGAAAGGAAGAAAACTAGGATAGGGAAAGCTTAGAATGCAAGGAATTCTCTTACTTTGGGATTAGTTATCAGCTCTTGTGTTAGGGTTCTCTGGAGAGATGGGACTAATAGGATAAATGTATGTATGCAAGGGAGTTTATTAAGGAGTATTGATTCACATGATCACAAAGTGAAGTCCCACAGTAGGCCGTCTGCAAGCTGAGAAGAGCAAGGAAGACAATCTAAGTTCCAAAACCTCAAATGTAGGGAAGTTGACAGTGCAGTCTTCAGTTTGTGGCCGAAGGCCCAAGAGCCCCTGGCAAACCACTGGTGTAGGTCCAGGACTCCAAAAGCTGAACAACTTGAAGTCCAACGTTTGGCCGCACGAAGCATCCTGCATGGGAGAAAGATGGATGCCAGAAGACTTAGCCAGTCTGGCCTTCCACATTCCTCTGCCTGCTTTTATCCTAGCTGTGCTGGCAACTGATTAGATGGTGCTTAACCACATTGAGGGTGGGTTGCCTCTCCAGTCCACTGACTCAAAAGTTTGCATCCCTTGATCCAATCAAGCTGATAGTCAATACTGACCATCACAGATCTTGAATGAAACATGAGTTTCTATACATCTCTAAGGAGATCTAAGCAAGTCAGAGAGCACCAGAGTGGAGTCCTGGGCGAAAGTAAAATTATTTACATGGTAATTGACAGCACAGTTCCCAGAAATCTTCTTAGAGAAATATTCCAGCTAGACAATACAGAGAAGGACCCATGTCTTGAAGGCAAGGGAACTTGCAGACCCTGGGAAAGGGTTCAGGCTCCCAGAAGGACTGGATGTAATTCAGAACAGGGATCCAGCCCTAATAGAGAGAGAAGGGTCTGATAGGGGTCCTGGAATATGTGCCTAGGGAACCAAGGAATAAGGGCAGTCATAAATTTTTCAAAAGAAGGTGGAAAATAGGACAGATACTGCAGAGATATGCACCTATTATTGATTCTAGCCCTAGTCTGACATCCAGAAACACAACTAGGATCAGCCACTGAAGAGGACAAGCTTCCTAATACAGCTTCTCACTTGGTCAGTAACTGAGTGGTTCATAAGTTTTTGGCCTTGAGTGAGATAAAACTGGGCATGGCAGGTATTAATATTGAGTAATGTAATCATTATGTACAGAATATTTTATAATATCATATATATTAGAAATGTAAGTTGGTTTTATATTTTAAATTAATGTAGTTTATAACCAAAAACAAGTTTAAAAATATATATCTAAACTGAGATTCTTAGGAAATAAAGCTTGAGAGGTAAACTTACTTGTCAAATTTCATTTCAATCCCAGAGAAGGAGTGAAGAAAATACTTCAGATTTCATACTACAGATCCTTAATCTCCTTTTCTTTCCTTTAGACAGAGTCTCGCTCTGTCTCAGTGGCAAATCTCAGCTTTGCTGGGCTTAAGTGATTCTCCTGCCTCAGTCTCCCAAGTAGCTGGGATTATAGGTGTGCGGCCCCATGCCAGACTAATTTTTTCTGAAGAGGGAGAGTTTCCCCATGTTCTCCAGGCTGGTCTCAAACCCCTGACCTCATGTGATCCCCCTGCCTCAGCATCCCAAAGTGCTAGGATTACAGGCATGAGCCACCACACTGAGCCCCTAATCTCTTATCTGAAGCCCTTAGAGTAGAATATATTAATTTTCAGAAAATTGTAGGAGTTTATAAAGATATTACAGTACAATTATTGCATTTTTTAGTAACATCTAGAATGGGGTCTAGGGAAGTACCACTTCATCAAATGAAAAGGAAGTTGAGATTAGGAGTTGAGTCCTCACAAGAAATTGTATTCCTGTACCTGCATTTCAGAAAACCCTCAAGAAAACATTCATTTAAGGTATCTGATACAACTGTCATAGATGACACAGAAGTTGTCTAAAAACTTGTATCATAAACAAACCTCAAAGGGACATCCGTTATCTGCCTTAACATCACCCTGCATTGTCGGTTTCTTTTCAGAGTTCACCTACTATTACTCTTACCCTGTAACTCTGTCTAGCCACTCTGATCTCCTAGCAAGTTTTCATATACCAGAGGCACTTCTCCTCTTAGCATCTAGCTAGCTGTTCTTTCTGCTGAAACACTCTTTCTCCAGATAACTTCATAGGTAATTCCTTTACCGGCCTCAAGTTGTTGCTTAAATATCACCTCCCAGTGAAATCTATATTACCCATTTTACTTAAAACTGTAACACAGAAAGGAAATTGATAGATCATATGGTAGTTCTATTTTTAGCTTTTTGGAGAACTTCCATGCTGTTTTCTGTAGGATTTATAACAATGTATAACCCCACCAACAATGCACCACAGAGATCCAATTTTCATTTTCTCCATGTCTTCAGACTTGTTTTCTTCCTCTCCTCCTCCTCCTCCTCCTCCTCCTCCTTCTTCTTCTTCTTTGTCTCTTTCTGTTTCTCTCTTTTTTTGTGGGGGTGGGTGGGAGTGGATAGTGGCCATCTTCATGAGTGTGAGATGATGTCTCATTGTGGTTTATATTTGCATTTTCACAACGATTAGTGATGCTGAATACTTTTTCATATACTTACTGGCCATTTGGACATCTTCACTGGAGAAATATCTAAACATCTATTCAAATTCTTTTCTTTTTTTTTTTTTTTTTGTAATTGGGACATTTTATGTTGTTGCCGAGTTGTAGGAGTTTCTATTTACTCTAGATCTTAAGCTCTTATCAGAAATATAATTTGCAAATATTTTCCTGTTTTAGAGGTTGCCTTTCACTTCGTTGTTTCCCTTCATGAGCAGTTTTAAAATTTAATGGTGTTCCCACAAAAGTTTCTCAAAGAGACATTTGCATGCCCATGTTTATTGCAGCAATATTCACAATAGGAAATCCTGGTCACATGGATGACTTAATGAAATGCATTTGGGTGAAAGTACATAGCATAAACATTATTTTTATGAGAATTTCAGCTGGAGGATGAACAGAACAGTTGTCAAGGAATAACAAAATCTTTTAGTCATCATCCAGTTCAACTTCCCTGCAGTAAGCTTGAGCTGCTGGTACAAAATATTTGTGAAATCAGTCAGAAAATATGTCCCTGGTGATCCATGTTTTTCTGTTAGCATAAAAATGGACTGGTAAAAAAAAAAAAAGTCACTTTTTGGAAATAGTCACGACTCAAGATTTTGCCTATCAAGGCAAGTTTACACTCATGCTTTCCTGCTGCATTGACACTTCTCGGCACAATTATTCTGTTCTTGGCATTTAAAACTTCTGTAGGGAATATCTCATCAGTTGTAGTCATTTTTCTAGGGCAATAACACCAAAGCAGTTATACTTCATCAGCATTATAAACTTGTTCTGGCAACAGATTTTCATTAGTGATGATCTTGGCAAACTCATCAAAGAATTTCTCCACTGCTTTGTGATCAGCTGATGCTTTATCACCACAAATCTTTAAAAATTTAATTCTATGTTCTTAATTTTCTGCAACCAGCATGTTGAATATTCACAGTTCCCTTCAGTTTATCATGATAGATCTTATTTCATGTTCAGCATATAATTAAGTGGCATATGCTCATTGTGACACTGATGGATCTACTCTTTTGATACATGATCAAGATCTCCATTTTTTTAGCTTAATGCAGCATTTCCCTATTTTTCATTAACTTTTGCTCATCACTTTCAGCACACAACTTCAACAGTTTATCTTTCTGTTTCTTTGGGTCATATACAGTGGTCATTCCAACACCATATTCTTCTGTAAGACATTTCACACTTACACCACTGATCAGTTGCAATTACTTGACTTTCCGTGCTATAGATAAATGTAAGCTCTTTCTCTTTTTGTTATAGGGATATCTGCAGGCCTTTTTGACATTTTCAACAACATCTTTACATCACAGAGCAGATAATAAGCAAAAAATCTTTGACTAATGCATGTAGGTCTTGGCCCCAAGGCAGGGTATAATGGGGAGACTGTTATTGGTGCGTCCAACTTGGACATGTGCCATTTTATGAGCTTTTTGGGCTTGCTTACATGGGGCAATCTGGGCATATGCAGAATAGAGCTTTTGCAGCTGAAGGGGGCCGCAAGGGTATTTTTTCTCTTGTGGACATTGAGCGAACTGTGTATTGTGCACCTTTACCCATCACCTGAGGTCAAGGGTAAAATTTTCTACTTGTAAGCACTATATTGGCACTCAGAAAGTTTTGGGTTTTAGATTTTGGATTTTCAAATTAGGGATGCTCAACGTGTATTACTGTTAGAAGCTAACATTCTACTGCCCAATACAAATCACAAACACTTCTCTGTATTAAGTCATTTGATTTTCTCAACTACCAAAATGATGTTTTAGATAAAATTATGACTCACATGTTATAGATGAGGAAACGGAAGCAGAGAAAAGTCAAATGATCAAAGATCTGGTCACAGAACTAATAAATTATGGTACCAGGAGTATATGCTTCAGTTCAAAAGAGTAGGAAACATAACCCACGTATCTCCAGAGTCTTGTCCAGTGTGTCGCACTTGATGCTCAATTAATAAATGCACAAATGAATGAGTGTAAGTTTAAGAAACAAAATGTAGAGGTTTGCACACCATGTTTTCTTACTTAGCAGCATCTAAATAATACAAGATCAGAAAAAGATAATTTGACAAGTTATCTAATGAGCTTATTTCTCAGTAAAGACTTAGATTATGCCCACATGGATACAATAAATGCACTACAACATATTGCATCTTCTCTTTATGCTGCTTTCAGTGAAATGCATACTATTATATAGTTGATTTGACATCAGAGAGAAGAATAAAATTAGGTTAATTTGGTTTGAAATTTCTTCAGAACTTAACATTGAGGATTCCTGTACTCAATTAATAGATAAAATCATTGGGTATGTTTAAATAGATGCAATTCAGTTACATTTGAAGAAGGAATGATAATCAGATTTTATATAATCAAAGGTAAAATAAGTAATATGAGGTCATTAGAAATATTTGCAATTGAGACAAACCAAAGAAGAAGAGACAGAAAACCAGTTAAGTTTTTTTTTTTTTTCATACTGATAAAGAATAGAAAAAAAAAAAAAAGATGAAAATGACTGTGGTGGGGCTTAAATAAAGGGATCTAAGAATCCTTAAAATCCTTAAATATCTGTAAAGCATTTAAAATGCACATTAAGTTTTGAATTCTTCTGGGAAACTTACAGAACAAATAAAAATCAACTAATTTTACATCTCTAATTTTTCTTCCTTCAAGACAAAACACTATTTTATTATAGGAAAATATACTTTGATCTTTTAGGTAAACACTTGTCACTGACTAAGATAACAGTTTTATATGATTCTTATGTATTTCCATGTTATCGGAAAAGTCTGAAGTTGATTTCAAGTTCAAAGCTATCAAAGAAGTAAAGTACAACAATTTACTTCTATTTTTAATCCTGTACAAAAGCAACTCATATTAACTCTAAAAAGAAAAAAATAAAAATATATAGTTCAATATTTACATATTTTCTTCATAACAAAAAGGCATTTAATATTATTAGTCAAAGGAGAAATGGGAAAAGATGGGGAGGTAAACTGAAAAGCAAGTGCCAATTAATTGTTTAAAAAAATTCTAAAAACAAAATATTTTAAAATGTGAAGCAGTTTTACAGTGTAACACTATTTAATTTAAAATACTTTGCTCTCTAGTATTGCACATAACATGAATCATTGCTGGTGGTTTTATAGGAGTAAATAATTAATGTAAATAACCATATGTGAGATAAGTTACATAGCCATTGAGAGATTTTCTTCATTAACGTGTATCAGTGAAGGCTGAATGTTGTACTCTTCCTGTCCTCAAAAGATCCTTGGAATGAAAAGCGGTCTCTTAAATCTACAAATGCAACTTATTCAAATTCTATTATCTCAAAATTGAGAAAATGAAAAGACCCGTCTCATGGGAAAGATCACTTTAGGTGAATTAAGTGCCGTTAGACATTCGGCACAAATGCAGAGACATTAGACTGTTAAGTGGTCACATGTGTATACACATGTTTAGTGTTAAGGCCGTAAAGCAAACATTAGCAATCAAGAGCATCAAATTGATTTGGGAGCATATGCCTTCCAAGATCCCATGAAATCTGGACAACAGCTTGGGAAAGACTCAGACAAATTCTTACACAGTGTGTCTCATTCTCAGTTGCAAGAGACCGTGCTCATATGCTAAACTCACTCAGAGAGTACCTACAAATCCATCTGTACCTTTGATAAAACCAAGAAGTGAAAATTTAAAAAATCTCTGTGTCATCATCCTTGACCAGAAGACAGCAATCGATAAGCTTCATCAAACTCAACCGGCACTTCTGACACATTTACAGACATTAGCGCAAAATTTGCTATTATGCATTGCTGTATGTGCAGACTCCCATTATCTTAGTTGCATGGTATGAGGTGTTTGCACATATGCCTACAACATGTTCCCACTAGGCACAGTAGGTCATCTTTGGCAGCTCAGTGACAATAACAATGCTGTTTTGTTTGGTTGTTATGGTTTTAGACAAAACTTGTCATTTATGTGCAAAACTTTCCAAGCTTCTCATTTATGTGTAAAAATGAGATCTGCACAATTATGATCATCTAAATAATATATACCAAAATATCACTTATTTAGAACAGTGGTTTTCACATTGTTTTCTATTTTTTTAATTAAGAAAATGTTTTCAAACACATCTTGCACAGATGAATCAGATAGAAAAAATGTTGTGTGGACACAAAGGGTAGGATGCAGAGGGTGGGAACTTCACTTTCTTCAGGGTCTATTTTATTCTTAAGCAGCCCCTGAAGCACCTCTTAATTACTTTGGGGCTCTGTGCAGCACTCTGAAAACTACGGAAGCCCAGAATGGCAAAAAAAGCAGAATTATTCTCTTCCTGGGTTAGACTAACTCAGTCAATGAAGCCATTACTGTAATAACACAATAATTAAGGATGGACATTTGATATTAAATTGGTGCAAAAGTAACTGTGGTTTTTGTCATTAAAAGTAATAACCTAAAAACCTATAACTTTCAGGCACAGAACATTTCTCCCCAGGAATTAGCTAATACTCATCTTCTGTGTAAGACCCATATTGAGGTGGCTTTTGGCATTTTATTAGCCATCACCAGTCATAACCATGAGGCAGTACTTATGTTCTATAGTAAATGGGCAGCATTCTAGCTTGAAGACTCATCAACCCAAATCAGTGAGTGATTTGAATTCTCATTCTATCATATGGGCATGCAATCTTCAGAAGTAAAAATGTACTTGATCCTGGAATTCTGAGATAATAATTTTTTCTGCACTAAAGCCATCTGAATTTCTGAGTTTCCTTCCTCCTTTCTACTCTCATGACAACGTTTGGAAAAGAAAAAGGCAATCCCCTCAACCACATTTTGTGGATGAAAATGTGTTTTTTAAATGCATTTCTAATGAAATAATACAATTGCTATGTATTTACGTATAAGCTTGAGCAAGCTTGTTTTTCGCCTAAAGTTTAAAAAGTTGCTCCCTTATTCTACTCTGAGCTCCATCACTGTGACAAGCAGAAACATTCTGACATGTTATATATTGTTCTACATCCCAGTGCTCCAAATTGAGAAGATAGTTGGGCATAATTACTGGAAACTCTTATTGGGTAGAATCACATTGCAGATGTAATTTCATTTGTCCAGTGATATGAAAAGTGCTACTAAATGTAGCTTATGTAAGGCCTAAACTGTAATTTAAAATGATTATTAAAAATGCTTGTATTGCTTCCAAGAATACTGGATAAGAAACTCATCATTTGCCAAGCCAAAGCACTATGCCAATGATAAGCCATAGTTTTCTGTTGGTTAATGCCTTAGATTTTGGTTAGCGCCAGATCTGGGAAAGAGATAAAGAAAACAAAAAGCTATAAGGATTGAGCCTGAGTACTCATGTAATTGATCTACTGGTGTCCTTTGAAAGAATAGATACCAGAATGCAAGATGGGTGGATGGCGGGGAGGGGGTTGGGACAGATAGTACAGTACCTTAAAATATTCTGCAGACCTAGAATTCTACTTTTTTTGTTTATGTAAAGAAAAGTAGCAGGATGGACTCACTCAATTTTTTGACTATAGTGTGTTTCCTATAGTCAAAGGAAACTATAGTAACTGAACTCAGACGTTCTAGGAAAGCAAGAGGATGACTTCATGTGAGCAGTCTTAGAAAAAAATGATAGGTTTATATAATTTTTTAACTGAAAACACCTGTATTACAAGCTCCTGAGAAACAGATATTTAGTAGTTCCATATAAAATTCATTTTCTAACATTTAAATATTTTCTCATATTCTCAGAAAGTTCCTCTTGACTGATAAAGGGGTTGGATGATGCTTCTCTTTTTACCATACTTCTGTTGGCAGATGAAACTGGGTTAATGAGTGAATACAGAAAGGAGTTGAGAACTTTCACAAGAGAGTTTTAAAATGTTCAAGAAAGAGGAAAATGTGAAACTATCTACTACTACTAAAACTTGAAATGTTACTATCCCACACTCTGACAATGAACTATTTCTCTTCCACTAATTCTATTTATTCCCTAAAGTCATCAATTATCAGTCTCTTCTTTCTATGTGTCTCCCAGTTTATTGATTCCTTTCTTGTCTATCCAGGATATAACACATATCATTTTGCCTTATGTTGTAACAACATAAAGTTTTTACTCCTTACTATCCCCACCTTTACCAGTTCTTCTTCCACACTTACTGGTGAAACTCCAAGCTGGAATTCTTTAACTGCAATAAATCAAACCTCATTTTTTAAAGAAATATGTTCCACAATAAACCCAAAGTTTCACTTCCAATTGGATTTTCAAAAATGCACAATTTTCAGTTATATCTGTCACTTCCTTTAATTCCTCCCATTTATTTCAACTTATATCAATTTCTTAAGCCCCTTTTCTGATATATACACTTTCACTCTTGCAAACTATACCCATACTTCTATATATAGCAAATGTATATCTTTTCCTGGATGTGACTCAAATACATACCTTTTGCCTTCCAATTAATGTTCATTAACCTCCACCCTTAATGTCTTATCTTAGTGAAAGTGGTTCTTCTCCCACACTAGAAATGTACACCCTTCCCCAATGGTTCTGGTTTTACCTTCCTCTACTTTCCCATATTTTCTTGTACATTTTTCATCTGGCATTCCATTTTAGTTAAAAGTCCTCTGATTACTATGTTAACTTAACCTTTATGTTCTCAAGAGTGAGTGTAAACTTTAAGTAGTTTGTAGCCTATTGAAGATCCAAACTCAACATTGTTATAATGTTAAAATAACTATTTTTAAAATTTGAGTAGGTGGCATAATTATGCAGAACTACTTAGGTTATACTTATTGATACACCCAGATGATAATGTATTACCTATTTTCTAAATAATTTTACTTCTCTATACCCTTCTTTACAATTCTACTGCATTACAACATATTTATCAAAAATTCATGCCCTGATACTTTTTTTCTCAATTATTTTACCTGCATCGAATACCAGAAAATTACAAATGAACAAATACAAAAACTTCTATAAGTTTTAGTTTTGATATAATTTTACCAGATCTCTGCTAATTTTATTTAGTTGCAAGTTCCATTTGCCTTAAATCTTCTCATTTTTCCTATGTATTTTAAGTGAATAAAGGGATTGGATGTTTTGACTAAAGCTTTTTATGTCTAACTAGTCTTGGAAAATTACATACTTCAGTGTACTTTACTGATGATTCAAATAATCTTTAAATAATGCATACTTAGATTTGCCTTTGTAATTTTTACTTTTATATCACTATTTGGGTCTTCTGCAGGGGGAAGATCATGTTAAAATTTTGGGTGATTAGTTATGGCTGTTTTAAAAAAAGAACTTGAAAATTTAGTGGAGATATGAAGGCACATATCGAGATGCTGAGAAGAAACATAAGTTCTCAAGAATTGCTGGCAATATTAGGAAGAATATAAATCATTAATGTAGTTATCATTTGTGTAATTATTTTACTCTTCAAGAACAAAGTGACTCCATCAGGCTAGAGAATTTGAGTAATCATTTGTGAGAAAGAATAATGGAAGATGACAGGCTAAGAAGTTGAAACCTTAAAGAGCCTTAGAAAAGATATTGAAAGTTTAAGAGCAAGATTAACCTTCTGTGGATGACAAGAGGAGATATCCAAGTCCTCATTTCATTTAATATCAGCTGATCAAATGCCAATGGGCCCGAGAGAGCAATGGGGTTAGGAGGAGAAATAATGATAGTCAAGCATTCATGTCTTTAAAAGAATATAATCTTCTACTCTACCACCTTCTATAGGAACGTCTTTTGTGGGAATGGGTCAAATATTCCCATGGAAGGTGAAATGCTACCAACTTTTCAGACTCTAGGGTGCACTGAGCATGAAAAAGCCAGAGTACATGGATTTGTGTTCTATTTCTATCCAATTCACTCAATCAGGAGTTGTAAGAAGGCCCAACTTTGTATGTAACCTGTACTTTTAATTTGGGTTACCAATATGTAGTAGAATTATAAACCCTATTTATTTATTTATTATTTATTTAATTTTGAGATGAAGTCTTGCTCAGTTGCCCAGGCTGGAGTGCAGTGGCACAATCTTGGCTCACTGCAAACTCCATCTCCCAGGATCAAGCGATTCTCCTGCCTTAGTCTCCCGAGTAACTGGGATTACAGGTGCGCACCACCATGCCTGGCTAATTTTTGTATTTTTAGTAGAGACGGATTTCACCATGTAAGTCAGGCTGGTCTCTAACTCCTGACCTCGTGATCTGTCTGCCTCAGCCTCCTGAAGTGCTGGGATTACAGACATGTGCCCCCACACTCAGCCACAAACTATATTTTTTAAAGTAAAGGTCAGTGAGGTTTAGTTGAAAAAAGCAGAGTAGTACTCAGGCCACATAGCCTACCTTGGTTAGAATCTATTTAGGTTTAATTGTTTAGGAAATGGGATTTCTTCGCAGACCTAACTGGATGTATCAGAGTTCCCTTCATTGGGATTTTTGTTCACCCTACAAATATGTGCTATTTTGGTTTCAATTTGTCATTGATTCTCATGCATATGTCACATATTGAAAAATCTGAGCAGAGGTAAGTGTTTTGAACTGAATTCAGCCATTGTTGTTGCCTTGAAAAAAAATGAAGTTATCTTAATATCATTTGATAACAACCCAGGAATTAAAAAAAAAAAAAAAGACATTTCTGTGCATTCACTCACCAGGTGTCGAAGGCTCAAACTTTCATCTTAACATAATCAATAATGATTATGATTAAAGCAACAATAGATACTGGTCAAGAAGATCTTAATGTTCCCCTCAGCTGGACTATATTGTAGACATTTATCCTGACTGTAGACTCTGACTTAAGAGCATTTATTTTCTTTAGAACACTTGTCATGGTAAATTCTTTCTTTGTTCCTTTGAGACGTAAATCTTTTTTAAGGCCTTCTGCTAGTTTTCTAACACAAGAATGTCTTCCTCAACGACCTGGGAGCCACCTTTTCTAGACACAGTCTCAGGAAGATAGTTCCTATCTCCTAGCCCCTGTGACAGGGCAGGAGCCTAATGTGGATGAGTGGTGCCACATAGTATACAAAGCTGATCTAACCATGCAGAAAAAAAAAAAAGAAAACTCATAAATAACTCAGTATGCTCTGCACAGTGACCAACTTCTCTGCTAGTATCCTCTAGTACTTTTCCACTCTCTCACCACAGCATTTAAAAAGCCTCCCATGGCCGGGCGCGGTGGCTCAAGCCTGTAATCCAGCACTTTGGGAGGCCGAGACGGGCGGATCACGAGGTCAGGAGATCGAGACCATCCTGGCTAATACGGTGAAACCCCGTCTCTACTTAAAAATACAAAAAACTAGCCGGGCGACGAGGCGGGCGCCTGTAGTCCCAGCTACTCGGGAGGCTGAGGCAGGAGAATGGCATAAACCCGGAGGCGGAGCTTGCAGTGAGCTGAGATCCGGCCACTGCACTCCAGCCTGGGTGGCAGAGCAAGACTCCGTCTCCAAAAAAAAAAAAAAAAAAAGCCTCCCACCTTTTGCCTCACAGTATTTGTGTTCAGACTGAATTCTGGCCTCTCTCCCCTATTTCAATAACCTTACTTAAAATATCCGCTTTCTGTTTACGTTGTCCAGGAACAATTTTTTCTTCAACAAAACTTGCATAGCACTCACAGCTTGCCAAGCTGGCGGAAACAAGGCGCAGAGAGATTAAGCCAAATGCTGATGGTTAACCCTGTTACTAAGGAGGAGAGCTGGGGTTTGAACTCCAGCTGTTTGACTCTATCTATGCTTCTAACTCAATGCAATACTATCATCTGGGCAAGTTCAAAATTCACAAGTATTGATACAGAATTTAAAAAATAATAACAGCTTAGACACAAATCAATCGTGAAACTTGTGTGGGATGCTGGGGAAAAACACAGTTCAAGGTGTTTCTGAATGAAATGTCTAGTTCTATTGAAATAGAATAGCCACCCTTGTGTGTACAAAAAATATTTTATTTAAATTTGAGTATTTGGCATAGGACCTTAGAAGAAAGCTTTAGGAGTCTTATACAGATCAGGGGTGTCTCCCATCATTTGTCTATGATCAAATTAATTATTTTTTTTCAAAGTATTGAGGTAAGTATTCAAAACTTTAAGAGAAGGGACTTCCTTTTAAGCCAAATAAATTTAATAATACAAACATTCTACCTGGAGGTTACCTGATTGTTGTGTGATATTTTGCCGTTGGTATGAATTAATAATTTTTGTATCAAATTGTGCTTGCTATTCTGTGGTGGATGGAATGTATTTCTTTTGAAGGAAGGGCTTTTCAAAGAAGAGAAGTGATTGGTAAATCCTGAGTGGCAAACCTTCCACAAAAAGAAACTTGTCTTTCAAATGTCAGCAGTAGAGCGTTCTTACTAAGAGAATCTTGCCTTTAAAATAGCAGGAGTAGAACATCACTAAGGCAACTTTGGTTTAAGGATTTTTGGAGCAGTGTTTTTTATCTCCTGACTCCTAGTTTAGTTTTGCTGGCCAATCTGGCCTGAATCACACATGGTCTTTACGGGTCAGTGCTTCCCAGAAGAGGGGGCCAAAGGCTTCCTTGGTGGTCTCTTGCAGATCCGTGGTGTTTGGTCTGCTGACCTGTAGCCTGTTCTGTAATCCCAGCTGCATCTACTGAATACAATTTAAGTAAACCTTCTCTTCAGGTAATGAACTCTCTGCCTTATTATGAACTCTGAATCCTGCTCAACTGGCTTATATCCATAAACACTCTTACTTGATTTTGACAGCAATCATTTTTTTCCCCACTATCAGTTTTATCCTTTTCCCAGTATTCTATTTGTAATTCTTTAGCCAATACCTTAGATCATTGATCAGAATACTAAACTCACAGGCCTCCATTTGGAGTACAATCTTTAACATTATGAACAGGAGCAGAATAATATTGCAATATGGGTCTTTAGGCTACTGATCCTTACTAGTGCACACAACAGACATGGGAATTTCCTGGTTTTAGGCTTCTTAATTAATGTCTGCTGATTGAATTAGACTCTAATCAGCTAATGTTACATAGCAACATATACATATATGTCAAGAATAAAAATTAAACTAAAAAAACCCATATTAAACTAAAAAATTAAACTAAAAAATCCAAGAAACAAAAAGAAACATCTGACCTTGCCTGACCTTAGTGATACTTACAAACAAGGATCCTTTTATTGCTCTCTATTCGTTAGTACTAGTAACGCTTAACTTCCCCCTTTATTTAACCAGCTTAGTTTACATGGAACACCTTTTCAGTAATAAAGTACATTCTTGACTCTCTGTTGTTTTTGCATTATATCTCTACACACAACCCTAATCTTGGACGATACCAACTATGCATTTTCTCTGGACAGAGAATGTGGAAAGAGGCCCATCAGCAGAGGCAAGTTCTGTTATAAATTGGTCACAACTCATACTGGGAGGCCCTCAATGTACTGCTTATAATTTTACCATGTCTCTGGTCCAATCAACTCACGTGGCCTCTGAAAAATTATGTCCACACTCTAACCACCCTTATTCTAACCACCCTCACTCTCCTTCCTCCAACTGTTTGATGGCCATTTCTAATTAATAGAAAATTACAGCCAGATGCTGGGAGCTTGTCATTTATTAGGACCAAATATAGAAACACAGCCTTGCTGCTCCAAATGTGATCTGCTCACTACAGTGTGAGAAGCACCTGGAAATCTGTTTGAAATGTCAAATCTAAGGCCCGGACTCAGACCTAATGAACCCAAATCTACATTTAAAAGGCTCCTAGTTGTGTTTTTTTTTTTTTTTGTCTATATTTAAGTTAGAGAAGCACTGAAATGAAAGAGGATACCAATTGTTTCTGATTATTTTTCTCTTTTGAAAAGCAGGTTCTTTTCCTGAATAAGGCATAATTTTTCTTTCTCCTCCTAGTTCCTCAGAAACTTATATTGAATTTTTTCCTTCTCTCCTCAATATATTCAACTTCTCTCTTAACTAAAATTCCCTGTACTCTATTCTTACCTCTCAAATTTCTCCATTAAACACTCACATTTAACCAATTAAAATAAAATAAACACACCAGTTTCAGCACTATTTTTTTCTAGTCTCCTGAGCCAAGCTGATGAAATGAGATGTTTATAATCAATGTGTCCATTTCTTCATCTGACACTTTCTTTTCAACCCATTGTAAAATTGCCTCTGGGCCATCACTCCATTAGATGTTGTTCTAAGTTCACCCACTGTCTTTAAGTTTCTTCTCATTTAATTCCCCTCCTTACTCCCTCAGCAACATTTAACACAGTGGAAAGTATGTATGAATGACCGAAGGACAATATCAATGATTGACATCTCAGGATTGTTACCTTTCTACTCTCTTTTCCAAAATATAATATTTTAGTCATTCGCCTTTACATTGTTGGTAAGCTTACATAAAGTCACATGCAAAAAAAGTTTGCTTTTGTAACTGCTCTATGTCCAGCACATAGCATAAAACTAGACACTCAAATTTTATCACAAGAATGAATATATGCTTTAGGTGAAGTGTTCTTCCCCTGATCTTCCACTAAAAGTTTTACTTCCTTCTTTATTTTAGTTTGTGTAGTAATCACCCATTACAGAAATAAAAATCCAGCCTATTTTTTTTTACCCACCCGGGGATAGATTTGTGTGTACATCAAAGAATGATCGTATATGTTGAATAAACAGGATGAAGATAAGGAGCTTTTCTATGCTTTTATTCTTGGGATTTTATCCTTTATTTAACTCTAAAGTCTCTTCAGGCTTATAAGCTAGAAATTGGGTTTTTACCACTTTCATTATTTGAATATCTGTTAGAAGTGGCTATCTGAATTCATGGAAAGGATGAGAGAATTTCCTAAGCCTTTTCTTTATTATATAATTCAAAAATGTTAAAAGCTTAACTCAATTTTGTTTTCAAAGACCTTATTTTGTGCCAGTGTACACATAAAAACTTATTCAATGTTTGATTATTCTGCTGGTTATTGCAGAAAGACAACTGGGAAAAAGTAATATATGCTCATTATAATTGTGTTTTTTCAGGGTTCAGTCAATACCCTACAGGAAAAAAAAGACCCTATTATTAAAGTAATTTTAGGAATGATTACATATTATAATATTGGTATACTTCCATTATAAAATTCATAATTATTATTATATAATCTGTATTTTCAAGGATCTCTACTGTTTTATTTTATAAATCTTGAGAATTTTGAGAAATAAGTTTGAGAAAATACTGATTAAGAAGGTGATTCAAAAGCAACCACTAGAAATAGCCATAAGGTGATCTAACACTGAAAGCAAGACAAGGAAAACAAAAACAAACAAGTAGAACTACAAAAAACCAAAAAGCTTCTGCTCTGTTAAAAAAAGAAGAAGAAGAACTAGAAGAAGAAGAAACAGAGTGAAAAGAGTGATCTAACGAATGGGATAAAATATTTACAAACCGTATATTTGATAAGTGGTTAATCTGGAAAAAAATAAGAAACTCATAGTAAAAGCAAAAACCTAATAACCTGACGTAAAAGGGACTAGGGTAATCCCAACATTTTGGGAGACCAAGGTGGGAGGATCACTTGAGTCCAGGAGCTAGAGACCCACCTGGGCAACATAGAGAGACCACTGTCTCTATTAAAAAAAACAAAAAAATAATTCTCCAAAGAAGACATAAAAATGGCCAACAGGTATATGACAAAGGTGTTCAACATCACTAATCATCAGGGAGATGTAAATCAAAACCAAAATGAGATATTTCCTCATACCTGTCAGGATGTCTATTATTAAAAAATCAAAAGACAAGTGCTGGTGAATATGTGGAGAAATTGAAACCTTTGCACACTATTGGTGGGAATGCAAAATGATGCAGTTTCTATGGAAAATAGTATGGAGGTTCATCCGAAATTTAAAAATAGAACTATGGTATGATATACAGCAATCCCACTTCTAGATATTTATACAAAATAATTGAAATCAATATCTTCAAGCGATATGAGTCCCTCTATGTTTGGTCCAACACTATTCACAATAGTTAAGATATGGAAGAAACTTAAATGTCCATGAACAGATGAATGGATAAAGAAAATGTAGTGAATACATACAATGGAATACTATTCAGCCGTCACAAAAAGGAAATTCTGCAGTATATGACAATATGGGTAACTTTTTTTTTTTTTTTTTTTTTTAAGATGGAGTTTCACTCTTGTTGCCCAGGCTGGAGTGCAGTGGCCTGATCTCGTCTCACTGCAACCTTCACCTCCCAGGTTCAAGTGATTCTCCTGCCTCAGCCTCCCGAATAGCTGGGATTACAGGCGCCCGCCACTACACCTGGCTAATTTTTTGTATTTTTAGTAGAGACGGAGTTTCACCGTGTTAGCCAGGATGGTCTTGATCTCCTGACCTCGTGATCCACCCGCCTCGGCCTCCCAAAGTGTTGGGATTACAGGCATGAGTCACCATACCTGACCAATATGGGTGAATTTTGAGGATAGTATGCTAAGTAAAATAAGGCAGTCACAGAAAGAAAAATACTGCATGATTCTACTTACATGACACATCTAAAATAGTCAAATTCATAGAATCAAAGAATAAAATGGTTGCTAGTGGCTGGAGGGAGGAGAAACGGAGACTTACTAATGAACAGGCACAAAGTTTTGGTAAAGCAAGATGAATAAGCTTCAAAGATCTACTATACAGCATTGTACCTATAATCATTTGTACCCTTAAAAATTTGTTAGCAGTGTAGATCTTACATTAAGTGTTCTGATCACATTATTTTTTAAAGAAAACTAAGAAAGGAAGCAAAAATAAAAAGTACTTATAAGACTAAAGCCGGCTTAATAATAATAGTTATCAGTTTTGGAGCTCCTACTCTCTCAAGCAATATAGACATAGTTATAGCTATATAAAAATGTTTAATATTATGCATATTTCTTTTGTATGTGAGGAAATTAAAATTGAGATAGATTCAATATCTTACCCAAGATCTTATACTTAGTCTTTACTGAAAGGGCCACAGATGATCTGAATTAAAGTTATCTTTCTTTCACCTTCTCTTTTTTATCTCTCCTACAATTGTCAACTAGGCCATTAGAGTAGAAAAACAATCTGTTTAATGCAAGTTATACATGTTTTTCATCCATTATTTGAGCTTTGATGAAGAACTTCCACTTAAATTGATGTCATCTTTGTGTACCTATTTATTTGGCTTTTCTAAAGAAATAGCAGTAACATGATTGCTTGATTAAGTGTCCTGACAGATGTGCCTTCTAAGAGTGTAAGAAACCCTGCAATTTTCTGAAAGCCTTCAGTTATTTTCCACTGACCCTGATCAAAATTTGTCCATATAAAGGAAGAAATTTTCCATACAAGGAAATAACCAGTATCGTAGTAAACTTTTCCAGCTTCCATTGTTACTTTCTTCCTCTGTAACCTCTGTCACTGGAAAAACAATCTCCCACTCACTCTTAGACTTTCTGACCTGAACTGACTAAGAAATTGCTGAACATAAGTGTATCACTTCTAAAAAGAAAAAACAATTGAAGATGCCTCATTATATTTTAGCTGTGTCATGAGGGATTTGTCTCAATATGGATATTTACATAGCATTAGGAGAAATTACATTTTACTGGTAATCTTTGTATACAAATTAAAAATATAAAAAGACATTTTAGAAATTATCTGAAATTTACCGATAATGAAGTGTCAACCATAAACAACACGTTGATATGTTTTTAAATATCACTCCTGGATAACAACTTTTGAGCCCTTCACATACTGGGCCCACTTACAAGGTGAGACTTAGGGAGTTACTCTCTAAGGTTTCATTTATAAAAAGGAGCCATTAGCAGTTTCTATGGTTTAGAGTTGTTCTAAGAATAAATAAAATAATCTTAATAATTTTCTTAGCACAAAAACTGGTATATAGCATGTGTACATTAAATTTTAGAGATTTGGTGTATTATTTGGTGTTTTCTTTCCAAAATAAAGATTATGATTAGATAAGTAGCTTGTTTTCAACATTAATAATGCTCATTCCATTATTACTCTTGTCTTTTATTAATGCTACACATTTGGGAGTAATCCTGAATTTTGTCATTTTAATTCTTTTATGAGAGGATTGCATCCGACATCATTCTTCCTGTATTCTTTGGAGGAGCTTTCGCCTATTGCCTCCACCCTCCCTGCACCCTGGGACACATGAAGCAGCCTTAGTTCCAGCAGATGGTAACATCAGGTACAGTGTTTTCAACTCATAAATGTGTCATGCTTCATGATATATAACATTCTTTTTTTAAGTTGATATTAAGATCTCTATACTTGGGGATAATATTTATTTTTTTACACTTTTGTTTTTTTTTTTTTTGAGACGGAATCTTGCACTGTCACCCAAGTTGGAGTACAATGGCATGATCTCGACTCATTTCAACCTCCGCCTCATGGTTTCAAGTGATTCTCCTGGCTCAGCCTCCCAAGTAGCTGGGACTACAGGCGCCTGCCATCACGCCTGGCTAATTTTTGTATTTTTAGTAGAGACGAGGTTTCACCATGTTGGCCAGGCTGATCCACCCGCCTCGGCTTCAGGTGATCCACCGCCTTGGCCTCCCAAAATGCTGGGATTACAGGTGTGAGCCACCGCACTGGCCAAGTTTTTACACCCTTAAGGGCATTTGAGATCAATTGACTGATCTTTCAAAAGTTCAGTTGATGAATGAAATAGACATATTTTGAAATTGGAACTCCTACTAACACCTACTTATCCCTTCCTCCAAATAAGAAAATTATATTTAAATACACACACACACACACACACACACACACACAGAGAGAGAGAGAGAGAGAGAGAGAGAGAATGGTAAGAATTTGCATTCTTATTTCATCACTCCTAATTCTCAAATATATCTTTTAATTGTTTGCTCAAAGTTTCAGTTAGCCAAGTTTCTAAAATGTGATGATCACGCTGCCAAAAACCAGCCACAGTTTTGATTGGCAGGTCTCACACCGTGTTATTAGTGTGTATGGTGTCTATGCTTTCTGTTAGAGGTATTAATATTATTTGAGATATCACTTTTTTGCATAGTGACTATGAGCTGCTGACACCTTGGCATTCTCCTTGAGAGTTTGATTTGATGAAAACATAACATTTGGTTATAAGAGCATATTAATAGGCATTCAAGCTGGCATTTTGACATGAAAATCAGCCTTCTTTTATTCATTTTTATTCCTCTATTATTCCTCAACATAAACAGTATTTACAAACAACAAAACTCATATGAAGAATAGCACTATGCTGTGGGAAAATTAGAAAACTATATTAAATGTGCTGAATTCCACCTTTCCCCAAGTAAATCCTGAGTTTTAGTGTCTGTATAGAAGATAGTTCTATGTTCCTAATAGCACTCATTTCTTGGTGACATAGCTTAAAAATAAACTCTATATTGAACAAATTTTTATGTGTGTGTAAGTATATAACCTACATATACATGTATTTTGTAGCTTTATGATACATAGCCCAGTAGACAGCATACCTTGACTAACTTTTGGCATTTTCTGCTAAATTCCCCCAGCTAGTGCAATCAAGAAGAATTACTACACCAATTGCTGTGTTTATGCCATATGAAAAAATTTTTGGACATAAACTTTGCAATTCATTCTGATTGCTACCAAGTAATTCTTTACAGACCTTTAAGTCAAAACTATGGCTGACTTTTGGCAGCTGGATTGTCACATTTTAGAAATTTGGCTAATTAAAACTTTGTGAGGCCGGGCTCGGTGGCTCAAGCCTGTAATCCCAGCACTTTGGGAGGCCGAGACGGGTGGATCACGAGGTCAGGAGATAGAGACCATCCTGGCTAACACAGTGAAACCTCGTCTCTACTAAAAATACAAAAACTAGCCGGGCGAGGTGGCGGACGCCTGTAGTCCCAGCTACTCGGGAGGCTGAGGCAGGAGAATGGCGTAAACCCGGGAGGCGGAGCTTGCAGTGAGCTGAGATCCGGCCATTGCACTCCAGCCTGGGCGACAGAGCGAGGAGACTCCACCTCAAAAAAAAAAAAAAAAAACGTTGTGAGTGAACAATTAAAAGGAAAGATCTTATATTTGAGAATTATAGTAGTGGCAAGAAAAGAATGGAAAATTTTATTATTGTGTGTGTGTGAGTGTGTGTACTTAAATATAATTTTCTTATTTGGGAGAGAGGATAAAGTTATTAGCACATGCAATGATTTTTTTTGCCCTTGAAATCTTCTTAAAGTCTCATTGACCTTGCCTTCAGTAAGCAAATCTACATTCTTCTTTCCACTGTTCCATGACACCATATGCCACACTTTCCAGGGTGGATTCTCTAAATTTAACTGAAATGAAATATGGAACTAGTGGGCAGAAAAAGTTTCAGTTGGATGTCTGCAGCTATAAGCGCTCATAAGGAATCTAAGAGAAAAATATTTGTTTAAAGTGTTCCGTAACAAAAATGAAATACAATAACTAGTTAAATGAAGAGAAGAGTTGGAAACCTGGCAAGACTTTTTGGTTCTCCTAAGTTTTGTATTTGACAAAAACCACTAAGACAACTGAACACATTTGCTTAGTGGTGGACTTAAGATAAGCTTAGTATTATGACCCCCACATTTATTTAAGAATACTGGTTTGCATTTGGTGTGGAGTCCCATTTACAAGACTTTTCCAAATGTCACAAAGAGGAGTCATGACATAAATAAAGCAACAAGACAATATTTGTAGTGTGCTTTACATTATGTTTGCTATTCCATCAGCTCTCATTTCTGGAAACACAGGACAGAGTAGTCTAACTCCCAGCTGTTGTGGAGCCTCTGTAAGAACTTCCTATATAATATACATTTAATTCACCTATTGTAAGAAGCCTGCTTGTATGTGCTGTCCCTTGGGGATGGTAACGTTTTACTATGTCAACCACTTAAATTTATTAGACTAAAAGCATTTGAGGATAGATTTTGAAGTAAAGAAATCAAGGAGGGTGTGTGAAGCATGTCATTCTGTTAGCAAGTTTTGATATGTGGTGCTTTATGAACCCTGGTGAGGCTGTCTGTCCTAGGACTAGCCAATCCACAGGGTCATTAAAGGATCCACTGTGACTGTGTCTTTTATATGCAGACTAACCAGTGCAGAACTCACAGCCACCACCACACCCCACCTCTTCTATAAAGTTCTAAAACTCTGGACCAATATTCCTTTGCTCCAAACATCCCAAGGTCAGGTACCAGGCATCTAAGAACAGTCCTTATGCCTCAGAACCTGTGAAGATTACTTAAAGTAGTGAACCCTAAACCTGCTTACCCCACCTTGCCCACTTTTTTCCCTGAAAACCATGGTAAAATCTCTTGACCTTGTTTTTCTGCAGCTTCCTGACCAACCTGGCATTTCCCCAGTGATGAAGGAAAGAGGGAATAAGGTTATTAATATATTCAGGTGATAATTTCTTTTTCTTTAAATTTTCTTGAAGTCTCATTTGACCTGAGTGCCTATAAATAAATTTATGTGGTTTTTCATGGCATGGTATGTCCCTTTTAGGAACTAAGTAGGAAGGTATCTTTTCAATGTCAGTCATCCCTTGATCTGTTGGCCTTATCAGACTTGAATAATAGTAAAATATGTATTTTAAAACAGAAAGATGCCTTGAAAACATTGGGAGCAAAAGGAAGAAAACAAAATACAAATAACTGGAGGTTTTCAATCTATGAAATTCACCATTTTAGAATATAAGATGAAAAAAAGGTACTTTCCCAAAAATGCTTTGCAAAGAATAGAAGATACTATATATTTATCTTTGTTATACATCTAAAATAATTTATAAAGAAGTTCAATAAATTCCAAATTGCAGGTCATCAAAGATTAGTTACTCAAAATGATACAATTTCTTTCTTTCATCATGTGGTATGGTTTGCATCTGTGTCTCCGCCCAATTCTCATGTTGAAATGTAATCCCCAATGCCAGAAGTGGGGTCTGGTGGGAGGTGATTGGCTCATGGGGGAATTTTCCTCATGGTTTAACACCATCTCTCCCTCACCACCCCACTAGCCCTGGCTCTGTTGCAATAGTGAATTCTCCTGAGATTTGCTTGTTTAAAAGTGTGTGGCACCTCTCCACCTCCTTCCTCCTACTCCAGCCATGTGAAGTGCCTCGTTCCTGCTTTGCCTTCTACCATGATTGAAAGCTTCCTAAGGCCTCTTTCCAGAAGCACAAGCCACTGTACTTCCTGTACCTGCAGAACTGTGAGACGATTAAACCCCTTTTGTTTTCTTTATAAATTGCCCAGTCTCAGGTATTTCTTTATAGCAGTGCAAGAATGGACTAATACACCCAGATTTTCAAACTTTATTATGTTCTTTTTTGAGACATAATTCACATATCATAAAATTCACCACTTTATAGGATAAAATTAAGTAGTTTTAAGTATATTAACAAAAGTGTGCAATCATCACGACCTAATTCCAGAGTATTTTCACCAGGCCAAACAGAACCCACTTACCCATTAGCAGCCATTTTCTTTTTCTCCCTCCCCACTTCAAACTCTGGTAAACACTGATGTACTTTTTATCTCTATTGATTTGTCTGTTTTGGATGTCTCATGTAAAGTGAATCATACCATATGCAGTCTTTTGTGTCTGGCTTATTTAACTTGGCATGATGTATTCAATGTTCATCCATGTTTTGATATGTATCAGCATTTTGTTCCTTTGTTGTTGTTGAATAATATTCCATTGTACAGATATACTGCATTTTGTTTAGTCATTCATGAATGGATGGGCATTTTTGTTGCTTACACTTCTTGGCTATTTTGAGTAATGCTTCTCTGTACATTCATGTACAACTTTTTGTATAGATAAATGTTTGCATTTCTCATAGGTGTACAGCTAGGAGTGAAATTTCTGAGTCATGTGGTAACTCTTTAAAAGAGCTTTTTGTTTTTGAGAAACTGTCAAACTATTTTATTTTTTATTATTATTATACTTTAAGTTCTAGGGTACATGTGCATAACGTGCAGGTTTGTTACATATGTATACTTGTGCCATGTTGGTGTGCTGCACCCATCAACTCGTCAGCACCCATCAACTCGTCGTTTACATCAGGTATAACTCCCAATGCAATCCCTCCCCTCTCCCCCCTCCCCATGATAGGCCCTGGTGTGTGATGTTCCCCTTCCCGAGTCCAAGTGATCTCATTGTTCAGTTCCCATCTATGAGTGAGAACATGCGGTGTTTGGTTTTCTGTTCTTGTGATAGTTTGCTAAGAATGATGGTTTCCGGCTGCATCCATGTCCCTACAAAGGACATGAACTCATCCTTTTTTATGGCTGCATAGTATTCCATGGTGTATCTGTGCCACATTTTCTTAATCCAGTCTGTCACTGATGGACATTTGGGTTGATTCCAAGTCTTTGCTATTGTGAATAGTGACACATCTATAGCCATCTGATCTTTGACAAACCTGAGAGAAACAAGAAATGGGGAAAGGATTCCCTATTTAATAAATGGTGCTGGGAAAATTGGCTAGCCATAAGGAGAAAGCTGAAACTGGATCCTTTCCTTACTCCTTATACGAAAATTAATTCAAGATGGATTAGAGACTTAAATGTTAGACCTAATACCATACAAACCCTAGAAGAAAACCTAGGTAGTACTATTCAGGACATAGGCATGGGCAAGGACTTCATGTCTAAAACACCAAAAGCAATGGCAGCAAAAGCCAAAATTGACAAATGGGATCTAATTAAACTAAAGAGCTTCTGCACAGCAAAAGAAACTACCATCAGAGTGAACAGGCAACCTACAGAATGGGAGAAATTTTTTGCAATCTACTCATCTGACAAAGGGCTAATATCCAGAACCTACAAAGAACTCAAACAAATTTACAAGAAAAAAACAACCCCACCAAAAAGTGGGCAAAGGATATGAACAGACATTTCTCAAAAGAAGACATTCATGCAGCCAACAGACACATGAAAAAATGCTCATCATCACTGGCCATCAGAGAAATGCATATCAAAACCACAATGAGATACCATCTCACACCAGTTAGAATGGCAATCATTAAAATGTCAGGAAACAACAGGTGTTGGAGAGGATGTGGAGAAATAGGAACACTTTTACACTGTTGGTGGGATTGTAAACTAGTTCAACCATTATGGAAAACAGTATGACGATTCCTCAAGGATCTAGAACTAGAAGTACCATATGACCCAGCCATCCCATTACTGGGTATATACCCAAAGGATTATAAATCATGCTGCTATAAAGACACATGCCAAACTATTTTTTAAAGTAGATACACAATTTTGCATTTCTACAATAATGCACATGTGTTCAATTTATCCCCATTAGTGCCAACACTTTTATTAGTCTTTTTGATGTACATTTATCCTTTTATTTGTGATTTTGATGTGCCTTTCCCTAATGACTAACCATGTCGAACATCTTTTCATGTGCTCATTGTGTATCCGTACATCTTCTTTGGAGAAATTTCTTTTCACATTTTTTAATTGGGTTATTTATGGTTGAGATGTTAGGGCTCTTTTTGTATTCTGAATACTAGCTTCTTATCGGATATATGTTTTGCAAATATTCCTACACATTCAGTGAGTTGTCGTTTTCACTTTCTTGATACTGTCCTTTGAAGCGCATTTTTAAAAATTTTAATGAAGTCAAATTTATCAAATTTTCCTTTGTTGCTGGGGCTTTGGTGTCATGTCTAAGAAGTCTAAGAAACTATTGCCTAACCCATGATGTGAATGTTTACACATATGTGCTTTTCCAAGAGTTTTATAAATTTAGCTCTTACCTCTAGACCTTTAGTACATTTTGAATTAATTTTCATGTGTGATACGAGCTAAGGTCCAACTTCATTCTCTTACACGTGGATATCCTGTTGTATCTGCATCATTTTGTTGAAAAGAAAATTTTTTCCTCGTTGAATTATTTGGCACTATTGCTGAAGATCATTTGACTATAGATGTGATGGTTTATTTCTGGAATCTTAATTCTATTGATCTATGTGTCTATCCTTATGTTAGTACCACGTTGTCCTGAACACTGGAGTTTTGCAGTCAGGATGTGTGAGTCCTCCCATTTTGTTCTTTTTTCCCACATTTTTGGTTATTTTGAGCTCCTTAAATTTCCATCTGAATTTCACAATCAGTTTGTAAATTCTTCAAAGAAGTCAGCTGGAATTTTCATACTCATTGCTTTGAATCTATACATCAAGTTGAGGAGTACTGGCACTTTTTAAATATTAAATTTTTCCATTAATAAACATGAGGTAGCTTTCCATTACTTCAGGCCTTCTTTAATTTTTTTCAACAATGTTCTGTAGTTGCTCCTAGGTGTTTTATCATTTTTGATGTTATCATAAGTGAAATTGTTTTCTTAATTTTATTTTCAAGTTGATCATTGCTGGAAACACAGTTGAGTTTTGTATTTTGAATCTTGTACCCTGTATCCTTGCTGTATTTCCTAAAACTCTATATACATAACTTATATATATTAAGATAAATTTATGTATATCTTTTGATCAATTTAATATTTAATAATTGCATTAGTCAGGTTTCTTCAGAGAAGCAGAACCAGTAGAATTATATAGAAAATAGAGAGACATTTATTTTAAGAAGTGGCTTATGGGATTGTGAAAACTCTCAAGTTGGAAATGTATAAGACAGGCCAACAGCCTTGAAACTCAGGCAGATTTTAGGGTGTTGTCTGGAGGCAAAAATTCTTGTCTAAGAAATCTAGTCTTTGCTCCTAAGATCTTCTACTGATTGGATAAGGCCCTCCCATATTGTCAGGTATAATCTTCACTTAAAGTAAACTGATATCTGGAGAAAATGATATCTACAAATACCTTCACTGCAAATCTAGATTATGGTTTAAATTGACACTTAAGACAATCACAATAGGGAAAATCTTACTTTTTGCTTTGTGCATTGTTAGCCACATTATTTCTGGAATTTTCAGTGAAATTTAAAACATATCAGGGCCAGACTCAAAAGAAACTAAAAATTCTCTGATATTTTGAGAAAAATCTACAGGTTTAAACATTACTTTTTCTTTTTCTTTTTTAGCTACTCCTTGTAGAGCAAGGCTACACCATAGACAATGTCCCCAGAGTAACCTAAACACTACTTTTTCTTTCCTAGGGTAGCTTGTTTAAACACATAATCTAAAAATTGTGCTTTGGGCACTGAATATTTTCTTATTCATCAGTGATCACCATGCAAAGAACATTACTTAACTCTCTGGTATGACAAGGGAGAGAGCCCTAACAAGAATGTATCTCTTCCCATATCAGATTTAGTTGCTGTGTGTGTGTGTGTGTATGTGTGTGTGTGTGTGTATTGCGTATAACTATCCCTGTATTTAAACAAGGACAGTAGGATGGGCCATTCATTCACTGAGTGGCAGTGGGGAAACCTTCAGATCTAGAATTTGTCTAAAGTATCCTTTCAGAACTACTACTACTGATTTCTTTTTGTTGTGCTGGGAGTTGTTGGGTGGTCATTAAACAGTAGGTGAAGGGTGAGTGAGTAAAGAAAGCAATCCATTCTGATCTCCACAACTGGCCATTACCTCACCCCCTGCTGGGTCAACATCTCCAGGAGGGGTAAGATGAGGCAGTTATAAAAAGGGAACAGCTATAGAATAGCTTTAAAATGTTTATAGAACACCTATAAAATGACCCTCGAGGCTCAGTGTAAAGGCTGTTTTACAGTTAAAGCATAGATTCCAGACTACTGGCAGGCCCCCTGCTCTGCAGAGAGGCCACCTTCACACTCACTAAACCAATTCAACCTAACCACTTGCTTCCACTGTTCTTTTTACCCTCTCACTAAAGGGGCCTATAAATTAGGCAACAAAACAAAACAAAATAAAAGCAAGTGCATCACATTTGACTTTGAATTCTTTAAGTTACTTAAGTTGTTGAGCCAAATCTGCTGATAAACATACTTGCACTTATGTGGCTGATCAAGATGAAATACCAAGATCTGTTTGGACTGAATTGCTATCAGTCATTATGAAGCTATGATGACTGGGACAGTTTTTTGATCCTGGCAACTTGTTGTTGGTGGTTTGTACAGAGAACAGTAAGACAGTCCTCTCCTCTAAATAATAAGCTTTATTTTAACTTATAATTCATTAAGTAAGTTTGTCTTCTGAGAAGTATTGAGTAAACTAAGAAGTTACTAAAAATATAAGTGAAAAGATTGGGTCTTTCCAAAACTTTCAGTCAGGTAAATGTATAATTTCTTTCTATTATTTGATACATTTTTTTTTTTTTTTTTTTTTTTTTTTTTTTTTTTGAGGCGGAGTCTTGCTCTGTCGCCCAGGCTGGAGTGCAGTGGCCGGATCTCAGCTCACTGCAAGCTCCGCCTCCCGGGTTCACGCTATTCTCCTGCCTCAGCCTCCGGAGTAGCTGGGACTACAGGCGCCCGCCACCTCGCCCGGCTAGTTTTTTTGTATTTTTTAGTAGAGACGGGGTTTCACCGTGTTAGCCAGGATGGTCTCGATCTCCTGACCTCGTGATCCGCCCGTCTCGGCCTCCCAAAGTGCTGGGATTACAGGCTTGAGCCACCGCGCCCGGCCTATTTGATACATTTTATAAAGAGGTTAGCATGTGACAAGAGAAAATTTTGAATGATACTTCCACTATAGTATGTAAGATAAGACAAAACCACAATGAGATACCATCTCCCACCAGTTAGAATGACAATCATTAAAAAGTCAGGAAACAACAGGTGCTGGGGAGGATGTGGAGAAATAGGAACACTTTTACACTGTTGGTGGGATTGTAAACTAGTTCAACCATTGTGGAAAACAGTATGGCGATTCCTCAAGGATCTAGAACTAGATGTACCATATGACCCAGCCATCCCATTACTGGGTATATACCCAAAGGATCATAAATCATGCTGCTATAAAGACACATGCACACGTATGTTTATTGCAGCACTATTCACAATAGCAAAGACTTGGAATCAACCCAAATGTCCATCAGTGACAGACTGGATTAAGAAAATGTGGCACAGATACACCATGGAATACTATGCAGCCATAAAAAAGGATGAGTTTGTGTCCTTTGTAGGGACATGGATGCAGCTGGAAACCATCATTCTTAGCAAACTATCACAAGAACAGAAAACCAAACACCGCATGTTCTCACTCATAGGTGGGAACTGAACAATGAGATCACTTGGACTCGGGAAGCGGAACATCACACACTGGGGCCTATCATGGGGAGGGGGGAGAGGGGAGGGATTGCATTGGGAGTTATACCTGATGTAAATGACGAGTTGATGGGTGCTGACGAGTTGATGGGTGCAGCACACCAACATGGCACAAGTATACATATGTAACAAACCTGCACATTATGCACATGTACCCTAGAACTTAAAGTATAATAATAATAAAGAAAAGGAAAAAAAAAGATGAATCATTTCCCCCTACTCACTAAATTGACTGCTTCAAGAACTACAAAATTTATATCTGTTATATTTATTTCCTCACTTTTGAATATTACTAGAAACTTTCTTGCTTTTATGATGAGATAATTTTTATTCTTTTTTTAATAAGTGTGAGAAAATTAAATGTTTTCTTTTAATTATACTTCAGTCTGTCTTTTAATATTGTGTTTTGATGAAAATAAATTGATGAACCATGAGATATTAGAATAACAAACTCTGGGATTAAAAACTGGAATATATAGGGAGCTCAAACAACTCATAGGAAAAAAGAAGATCTAATAATCTAATTTTAAAATGGGCAGAAGATCTGAAAAGACATTTCTCAAAAGAAGACATTCAAATGGTAAACAGACATATGAAAAGGTGCTCAACATCATCGATCCTCAGAGAAATGCAAATCAAAACTACCATGAGATATCTCATCCCAGTTAAAATGGCTTTTATCCAAATAGAGCCAATAATAAGTACTGGCGAGAATGTGGAGGAAAGGGAACCCTCATACACTGTTGTTGGGAATGTAAATTAGTGCAACCACTATGGAGAACAGTTTGGAGGTTCCTCAAAAAACTAATCGTGGAGCTACCATATTATCCAACAATCCCACTGCTGGGTATATACCCAAAAGAAAGGAAATCAATATAACAAAGAGATATCTGCATTCCCATGTTTGTTACAGCTCTGTTCACAATAGACAAGATTTGAAGCAACCTAAGTGTCCATCAGCAGACAAATCGATTAAGAAAATGTGGTACTTATACACAATGGAGTACTATTCAACCATTAAAAAAATGAGATCCGATCATTTTCAACAACATGGATGAAATTGGAGGTCATTATGTTAAGTGAAATAAGCCAGGCACAATAAGAAAAACATTGTAGGTTTTCACTTATTTATTGGGTATAGAAATCAAAACAATTGATTCTATGGAGATAGAGAGTAGAAGGATGGTTACCAGAGGCTGGGAGGGGTAATGGAAGGGTGGCAGGTAGGTGGGGATGCCTATCTAATGGGTAGAAAAAAATAGTTAAAATGAATGAACAAGGCATAATATTTGATAGTACAACAAGGTGACTACAGTCAATAATAATTTATTATGCATTTTAAAATAACTGAAAGAGTATAATTTCATTGCTCATAACACAAAAGATAAATGCTTGAAAGGATGAATATTCCATCTTCTATGATGTGATTATTACGTATTGCATGCTTGTATCAAAACAGCTCATGTATCCAATAAACATACACACCTACTATGTACCTCATGTAATTAAAAAAAAAAATTCAACACATACTATGTGACAGGAAAATAAAAAAAGAATACCAATCTCAGCAGATATACTAGAACTTGATGTCCCAACACAGTCTTCAGGTAATTTGCATCTTTCTCAAAAAGAGGAAGCAAATAATAGGCAGGAAGAGGTTTTTTATAAAATTAATTACTAAGCCAAATGATGTCTCAGATTGTATTTATTTATTTATTTATTTTTGCCTTCTAGAATATTATTAAGTGTTAAAATGAGTTCTTTGTTTTGTTGGTATTCACATATATTCATTTATTCTGCATCATTGTTCTTCATTGTTTCAGAATTTGGTAGGCAGATTTGGTGAGATTCTTTCATCAAAATTTAGAATTTTTTCATGCTATAAATGTAGTTACAAAAATACTAAATATCTTATATATTAAGTTAAGTCCTAGTTTTCTGCAGATTATTTTTTAAAAATCTCATGTCAAGACTGAATTTAAAAATATTTTATGTAATAAAATGGAATTTTTATATAAATCTTTTAGGAAGAGTAAGAATCTTCCTAAAAGATTCTTAAGATTAAGGAATCTTTTCTATAGCAATGTTTGAAGTTCCTCTTTCAACTTTAATTTATTCAAAAATTTTAAATTCTTGATTATTAATATTATTTTTTATTGACAAATCATAATGGTATGTATTTAAGGGATACAATGTGATGTTTTGATATATGAATACAATGTGGAATGTTTAAATCAAGCTAACTAACATATCCATCATTTCACTTATTTACCATTTTTTATGTGAGGCCATCATTTAACTCTGTACATTTGTGGGTTCAACTTTTTTATATTATACATATAAGTGAGATCATGTGGTATTTGAACTTTTGTGCTTGACTTATTTCATTTAGCATAATGTCCTTCAGATTTAACCTTGTCATGAATGACAGAATTTTCCCAATATTCTATAGTGTATATATACTACATTTTCTTCATCCATTCATCCATTGCTGAACACTTAGGTTCATTCTATATCTTGGCTATTGTGAATAATGCTTCTATGAACATGATAGTACAGATATCTCTTTGATATATTGATTTTGCTTCCTTTGGATATACACCCAGAGTGGTATTACTGGATCATGTGGCAGTTCCAGTTTTAGTTTCTTGAGGAAACTTTAGGCTGTTTACTATAATGGTACTAATTTACATTTCTACCCACAACGTATAAGAGTTCTGCATTAGGCCGTTCTTGCGTTGCTATAAAGAAATACCCGAGATCGAGTAACTCATAAGAAAAGATATTTAATTGGATTATGGTTCTGCAGGTTGTACAGGAAGCATAGCAGCATCTGCTTCTGCAGAGGACTCAGGAAGCTTCCAATCATGTCAGAAGGCAAAGGGGGAGCAGGCATATCACATGGCAAGAACAGAAACAAGTGAAGTGGAAGGGAGAGATGCCACACACTTTTAAACAACCAGATCTTGCAAGAGCTCACTCACTATTGCAAAAAGAGTACCAAGCTATGTGAGATATGCCCCCATGACTCAAACATCTCCCACTAGTTCCCACTTCAGCTTTGGGGATTACAATTCAACATGTGATCTGGAAAAGGACAATTATCCAAATTATATCATTTCTTTTTCTCTGTATCCTCACCAACACTTGTTATTTTTCATCTTTTTGATAAGAGCCGTTCTAACAGATGTGAGGTGATATCTTATTGCAGTTCTAATTTTCATTTCCCTAATGATTAGTGATACTGAGCATTTTTCACATATGTGTATGTCTTCTTTGAGAACCGTCTATTCAGATCTTTTGCCAACGTTTTAATTAGGTTGTTGGCTTTCTTGCAATAGAGTTAATCTTATATGTAAGAAACACCCTAAAGACTCCACTAGAAAACTGTTAGAACTGATAAATGAAGTCAGTAAAGTTGAATTTTATTGTGTATTGAATAATACACAGTCAACATACAAAAATTTGTAGCATTTCTAGATATTAATAATGAATTATTCTTTAAAAATTAACAAAACAATTACATTTACAATAGCAACAAAAAGTTAAATATTTAAGGTTAAATTTAATTGAATCAAGGAGGTGAAAGACCTATATAGTATGCCATTGTTACTTGTAAATTCTGAATCCATGGATTCAACCGTAGATCAAAAATATTTTTTAAAAATTTACCTCTGTATTGAGCATGTACAGGTTTTTTTTCTAAAAAACAATTTTCTAATCAATTATTTCCTAAACAACACAGTTCTAGCAATTATTTACATAGCTTTTTTTTGTATTAGGATCATAAGTAATCTAGAGATTATTTAAAGCATACGAGAAGATTGCATAGTTTACATGAAAATAATATTCCATTTTATATCAGGGACTTGAGTATTCATGGATTTTGGTATCTGTGGGAGGTCCTGGAACCAATACCCCAAGGATACTAAGGAATGACTGTATACTGAAAACTATAAAACACTGGTTAAAGAAAGGCAAGAAAACACAAATAAATAGAAAGATAAACCACATTCGTGGACTGAAAGAATTAATATTCATAAAATGTTGATACTACTCAATCTGCAAACTTATTGTAATCTCTATCAAAATTCCCATTCTTACAGAAATAGAAAAAAAGTTCTTAAATTCACATAGAACCACAGGAGACTCTCAATAGCCAAAACAATCTCAAGCAAAAAGAACAGAATTGGAGGTATCACATTCCCTGATTCCAAAACATATTATAAAGTAATTGTGATCAAAACGGTGTGGTCCTGGCATAAAAACAGACATATCAACCAATAGAACAGGGTAGAGAACTCAGAATTAAACCCATGTTTAATCAATTGATTTGTGACAAAAGTGCCAAAAATGCATGCAGAGAAATGACAGTCTTGAATAAACAATGTTAAAAAAAAAAAAACTGGGTAATTATGTACACAAGAATGAAATTGAAGCATTGCTTCACATCATATACAAAAATGAATTCAAAATAGACTAAAAAACATAGGACATGAAACTGTAAAACTACTACAAGAAAACATATGGAAGAAGCTCTTGCCATTGGTTTGGGCATTGTTGCAAAAATGACTAAATGTTACTAAACCTTTTATAGTTTTAAATTTTATGGCTATAAATTTTTTTTTTTTTTTTAGTTTTAAAAAAGTTATTTTATGTGCTGTCATTTATATTTATTTTTGTGAACGTCTTATTAAAATATTTGCCACTTGTTTTATTTTGTTTTATACCAACTATTTTAGACTTTCTTAGATTTTAAAGATTTAAATTAATTTTTATTTAAAATAAGAGTCTCAGTCTTTAACTCTATATTTTCTGGGATTCGAGTGCAATCTAAGGCCTCACAAAACTAGTCTTCAGCTGAAAAAAAATTGTTTTACATGTTTCACAAATATAAAGACGTGAATTAACTTAGACACAGGAATGAAGATTTTCCCCTGATTTCACAGTTTAGGAAATGTATATCAGTAATGTGCTTCCTTGTTTTCTCTACATAATAATATATTGCTATTCTCTCCAGTGTGGCATGAGGGAACTTAAGTGGTTTATAAATCTTTGTTTTATGTCATTTCCTATCATCAAAACTCTGTACACATTGTACCATTTCTAAACCATTTGTGTACCACTTAGGATTTGACTTATTCAGCTACTTTGGAATTAGCTAGCTACTATGGCAAGAATTTATGTTGATAAAACGTGTGCTATTCACAGCTACATTTGTTTTATAAAAAGTATGAAATTATTTCTCAATAAGTTAATTTCATCCACAAAATTAAAACTATAAATTTGTTTCTTGTCTCTGAACCTTCAGTCTAGAAATCACTCTTCTGTGAACTAAGTGCAGATCACAAAGATGTCCCTACCATCATATGCCCTCTCCATCACACTTAGCACCATATCTGTAACATATTGCTGAAATAGATCTTTAGGATGTTAATCCTCAATTATCTAAACACCTGCCATATTTCCAAATACATACCACTTATAAGGATTTTTAGAATAAATCTATGAAAAGAATTCTACATTAATTCAACACAATGTACACAAATCTAAGATAGTGAAACTCTCTGTTACCTCACTGTATACTCCTCCAATTTGGAGCATATAGTATTTTAGTGGGAGCTATTTCTCAAAAGCAGTGCTGTATGTATATGGCTCTGAACCTTCTAGTCCCCAGGTAACATTGTTTTGTCTATTTTAGTTATTTTGTTTCATTTGATGCATGTTAAGAGATGTTCTCCAGATGTTCACTATGCTGGCCAAATATATCTTATTTTTTTAATTCACTCTTTGAATAAATTATAAGCTGAATATGTGGTGTGACATTGATCTGAGAGTACATATAATAGACAGAAAATTCCTAGACGGTAATCATTACTTTCCTAGTGTGATTTATAAAATTCCCTACAACGAAATAACTAACATTAGAAACCATATAACTTTAAAAATAATATTTTATTGAGGGTATAGTGTTTTTTGGAAACATTTTACTGATGTTTTAGGAAAAGCAATTTAACAATTGGAGAAGTTGTAGGTTTGCTTTGCCTGCTGGCACCCACCCACGTCACCTGGGGGCCATGGAGAATTATGCTCTGCTCATTGTGCCCATGCATATTGCCTTGGAGCCTGGGGATTCATTCTGCCCCACCAACCACCACTGGCTGACAAGCACACCGTAATTCATGGGTCTGAGGAGAGGACTGGCCTACCCACCACCAGTGCCCATGCACATCATCTACGGGCCCAGAATCAACCTGCCTCACTATGGGTGTCCACATGTACCATGAGAGGCATGAGGAAAGACCTGTATTGCCTTCCACTGCTGCCACATGTGCAAGTCATTGAGAAACCTAGGGACTGACCAGCCCTACTGCTACAGCCAACACTTTGTGGGTTGGGGGACCTGAGGACAGGCCTGACACACTATTCACCTCTACTGCAAGTATCTGAGAGCAGCGTCCAGGAGTCTATAGATTGACCTGCCCTGACCACTGTGGGTGGTGCCTGTGCACCCACCATCAGAAAGCCTAAGGACAGGCCCATCCTGAATTTTGCTGCTGCTGCTGCCACCACACATGTGCATTATTTGAAGGCCTGGGGATCAACACACTCCATCCACTGCTGCCAGTGCCCACATGCACTATCACAGGGACTTAGGCCTTCCCTACGTACTGCCACTACTGCCAGCACATGAATATACCATCCGGGAGCCGAGATTAAATGGCCCCACCCTCCATTTCCGACAGTTATGCACATCATCCAGGAGCCTTAGGTCTTCCCTACTTACTGCCAGCACATGAATATACCATCCAGGAACCTAGGGACTACATGGCCCCACCCTCCATTTCTGACACTTATGCACATCATCTAGGGGCCTTAGGACAGCCCTGCCCTCACTACTACTGCCATCACTGGTGCCTGAATACTGGCCTTCCTGGAGTCACTGTCTCCATCAAAGTCTCACTACAGCCTCCATTAATGACCACTGTCTAAGTCACCCAGGAACTCACAGGAACCTCTGATGCTGATTGCACCCAAAAAAATCATGTGGAGACTACACTACTATGCCCATCCAGAATGAAAGCCATGTCACCTTTCTCAACCAACGCTGTAGAAGCATCTATAGGAAAAAGTATTTTCCTACAAAAGCCAATCCATAAAATAAACAGAAGAGACATACAACAAATGCACAGATATCAACTTAAGAACACAACAAACATCAAAAAAAAGCAAGGAAGAATAACATCTCCAAAGGAACATAGTCATTTTCTAGAAACAGATTCCAATGAAAAGAAAATTTATAAAATGGTTAAAAAAATCAAAATAATAATATTAAAGCAACTCAATGAGATGCAAGAGGGCACAGATAAACAATACAAAGAAATCAGGAAAACGATCTGAATGACAAATTCAGCAAAGAGATGGATATCATAAGAAAGGACCAAACAGAAAGACTGTAACTAAAGAATTCAATAAATAAAATGAAAAATACAATTAAGAGATTTAACAATATAGTAGATCAAGCAGAAGAAAGAATTTCTGAACTTGAAGACAAGTCTTTTGAAATAACACAGTTAAATTTAAAAATATAAGAGAATGAAAAAATTCTATGTGACATGTGAGATAATATAAAATGACTAAATAACTAAATTCAGGAAGTTCCAGAAGGAGAAATAAGGGCAAAGACATAGAAAACTTACTTAATAAAATAACAGCTGAAAACTTTTCAAGAGTCCAAGAGATGTAAACATCTAGATATAGGAATCTTAGAGATACCTGAATAGATTCAAACCAAAAATATATTCTCCAAGACATATTATAGTAAAACTGTCAAGTCAAAGAAAAAGAGAATGTTAAAAACAGCAGGAGAAAACCATCAAGTCACATATATGATAATCCCCATCAGACTAATAGCAGATTTCTCAGCAGCAGCCTTACAGACCAGGAGAAAATGGAATGACACATTCAAAGTACTGAAGAAAAACCCTATAAGAATATTATATCCAGCAAAGCTATCTTTCAAAAATGAGGAAGAAATAAACTATTTTCCAGAGAAGCAAAAGCTAGGAATTCATCACCACTAGACAGGCCCTACAGAAATGAATGAGAGAGTCCTACATCTGGAAACCAAAGGATGATATCTAAAATCATGAAAACACATAAAATTATGTAATTTACTGTCAAATATATACTCAAACGAGAAAGAAGTTAAATTGTACCACTACAGAAAACCACCAAACTGCAATGATAATAAGAGGCTACAAAGGGAGAAAAGGATATATAAAACAACCAGAAAACAATTAAGAAAATAACAGGAATAAGTTCTCATCAATTAATATAATATCAAATGTCGACAGATTAAACTCCACACTTAAAAGGTTTATTAACGGAAAGAAAAACATAACTCAACTATATGCTACCTACAGGCAACTCATTTCACCTGTAAAGACAATTATAGACTGAAAGGAAAAGGATAGAAAACAATGTCCCACACAAATGGAAACCATACGTGAGCAAGAGTAGCTATACTTACGTCAGTTAAAACACACTTTAAATCAAAAACTGTTAAAAGCCACAAAGAAGCTCATTATATAGGGATAACCAGATCAGTTCAACAAAAGGATATAATAATTCTAAATATATGTGTACTCATCACCAGGACACCTAGATATATAAAGTAATTATTAGAGATAGACTCCAACACAGTAAGAGCTGGGGACTTAGGAACTCCTCTCTCAGCATTGGACAAAACATCTAGACAAAAAAGTCAACAAAGAAATGTTGAATTTAAACTGCTCTTTAACCAAACCTAATGGACATTTACAGAGCATTTCATTCAATAGCTTTGGAATAAACTTTCTTTTCATCAGCACATGGAACATTCTCCAGGACAGGCCACAAAACAAGTCTCAGCAAATTTTTTTTACAAATCAAGCTTATATCAATAATTTTCTGAGATCAAAATAAAATAAAACTAGAAATCAATAACAAGGGGAAAATTAGAATCTGCACAAACTTATGAAAATTAAACAAGATGTTTCTGACAAGTATTGGGTCAATGAAGCAATTCAGCAGAAAACCAAAAAGTTCCTTGAAACAAGTGCAGATGGAAACAAAACATACTAAAACTTGTGGGATACAGCAAAAGCATTGCTAAGAGTGAAGTTTAGAGCAACACCTACAACAAAAAAGTAGAAAGATTTGAAATAAACAACTTAACAAGTTGTTTCTTCAAGCTGTTTCTACAGCTTGAGGAACTGGAAACAAGAACAAACCAAACCCAAAATGCATAGAAGGAAAGATACCATGATCAGAACAGATATAGACAAAATAGGGACTAAGAAATTACAAAAGATTAAAAAAGTAAAGGCTTGTTTTTTTAAATAGATAAACAAAATCACCATGCTAGACTAACCAAGAAAAAAGACAGAAGTGCCACATATATAAAATCAGATATGAAAAAGGAGACATTATAACTGAAACCAAACAAATACAAGGGATCAGTAGAAACTGTTATGAAAAACTTATACACTAACACATTGCAGAACCTAGAGGAAACTGATAAATTCTTGAACACATACAATCTCAAAAAATTGAATGAAGAATAAATAGAAAACATGAACAGACCAAAAATGAGTAACCATTGAGTCAGGAATAAAAAGTCTCCCCTCACTTCTCCCCACAAAAGCCCAGAAACCATATTGCTTTACTGTGTATTCCATCATACTTATAAAGAACCAATACCAATTCTTCTCAAACAAAGAAAATTCTTCCTAATTCATTCTACGGGGCTGGTATTACCCTGATAGCAAATCCAGACAAGGACACGACAACAACAACAAAAAGAAAAATTACGGGCCAATTTTACTGATTAACATAGATACAAAAATCTTAAACAAAATGCTAGCAAACCAAGTGCAACAACACAGTAAAAACATCATTGACCAAGATCAAGCGGTATTCATTCCAAGGATGCAAGGATGGTCTAGCATACACAAATTAGTAAACAAATTATTAAAATTTGTATTAAGAAATTATAAATAATCAATAAGACCAAAAGCTATTGTTTGGTAAAACAAAACAAAAACAAAAAACAATGAAATTGGTATTTCTTCACCAAATACGAAATTAGTGGTGCTTGCAGCATATTAATATGGCAAAAAGTGAACTAGTATTTTAAATTTGCAAGAAGTTTTCATAAACCAATTAAAAAATACAAAACCATAATGGAAAAAATGGCCCTAAAATATGAATATTTCACAAAAGTTAAAAAAAGAAACAAGTGGTCAATGAATATAAAAATTAATTAATCTCAAAATTATTAAAGCAAGAGAATCAAAATGAGGAAATACTAGCCCGCCCCACCAACAATGACAACTAAGGGTTATGAAGACCATTGCCCCTCTTTCCTTTTGTTGAAGCTACAAAATAGCTGAGCACTTTTAGAGGATATTTGGTAAAAGCATTTCTGTCAGGATAAAGGGGGCAGGAGAAAATGTCTTTCTCTTTGTATAAAGACTCAAAAGTAAAAAATTTACAAATTACAGAAAAATTTATATTTTAATTTTCCTAAATGTAACTACACTTATATTTGACATAGAAACTCCACTCATACAAATGTATGTAATTATGATATATTTGCATAAGTACACAAACATATATGGATGAGGCTCTTATTTCAGCATTAATTGAGCATAGAAATAATCATAATGTTCATCAAAAATCACACTCCCAAATAACCCATGATATAATCATAAAAAAATCCTACACAACATTTAAACAAGGAAATAGAACCTCATATTCATCAAGATGACTAACATAAAAATAGTAGAAAATAATAATTGTTGGTGGGGTTGTGGAAAAAAAAATGGTGCGGCTGTGATGAAAAACAGTATTGCAATTCCTCAAAAAATTAAAAATTATAATTATCGTGTGATCCAGCAAGTCTCTCTAGGTGTATTCCTAAATAATGAAAAGCAGGGTCTCAAAAAGATATTTATTCATTCATGTTCACAGCATCATTATTCACAATAGCCAAAAGGTAAAAACAACCCCAGTGTTCATTGATGAATAATTGAGAAAACAAAATGTGCTATATATGTATAACGGAATGTCATTCAGCCTCAAAAAAGAAGTAAATTTTTACATGTAGTACAACATAGATGAACATCAAACACATTATGCTGTAGTTAAATAAATAAACCAGTCACAAAAGACTACTGTTTGATTCATCTAGGTATCTAGGGTACTCAAATTCAGACAAAACAGAAAGTAGAATTGTGATTTCCTTGAGGGGTTTTAAAATGGGGAGTAATTGTTTATTGGATATTAACGTTTAGTATTACAATTTGAAAAAGTTCTGGGATTCATTGCTCAATGTGAATGAATTTAACAATACTAAGTGTACACTTCAAAATAGTTAAGATGATAAATTTCATGTTATGTGTGTTTTATACAGTTTAACAAAAAAGGAGGTAAATTTATCTTAAACATGTCAAATCTACTAACATGTGTGCAAAATATCTTAGCAGGTGCAATACTGACAGCTATAGTCCAAATGAAATATATTAAAAAAAAAATTGACAAGACTTTGTGCTTTGAGAATATTTATGAAATTCTTGTCATTCTCTCAGTTCAAATGAAGGTCAGGAAAAAGTATTTATGTAGGGGTTTAGGTGACGGTATAAAACGGCTTGCTCTTTTTATAAGTATTTCAAAAAGATAAGTTAAAAAATCATTATAGAATGATTGTCTACTGAATAATGTCTAAGAGGAAAGATACATTTAACTTTTTTAAAAAAAAGTTTCCCAGGACAGGTGAAGCAGACGGTCTGGACAGGAAAAAAAAAAAAAAAAAATGCTCTTTTACTGAAAGGAATTTCATACATGTAGCGTTCATCCTGGCACATTCACGCGGAGCCCTCAGCTGTGACTGGCTATCTGGTATGAAAGTGTAATATTGCCTACTCATTGAATCTGTGGCACTAAAACAGACTTACATTAACAAAGAAAATTTGTCAAGATTCACTCAGTTGTAAATAACAGAAATCCCATATGCCTTAGAAATAAGTATCTGAGAAAATCTCCATTCCTCATTTGGGCCTAGCCTAAATAAACTAATGAAAACAACGACAAAATTCATCTTGGTATGAAACTTCTTTTCATTTTTACTGAAGTGCCCCCAAGAGTTAAATCCACAAACCATAGCTGTAAAGGTGATGGGTACAATTTAAGGCTAATTCAGTTGTTTTAATGTAGGTAACATTGAATGTCAATGTATAACAGGTTTTATCCATAAATTTGCAAAATATTGGTGGTCACATTTTGCCTAGAGATTCCCAAATCCTGTCAACCTGGCAACTATGAAGGTAGGATCTAAATCCTTTAATTGCTTTTTAAATTTAGATTCAGAGGATACATGGGCAGGTTTTTAAAATGTGTATATTGCATATAGTGAGGCTTGAACATTGTACACAATAAGTAATTTTTTAACCCTCACCACCCCCCACCACCTTCCCTGCTTTTGGAGTTCCCAGTGTATATTGTTACCATTTTATGTGCATATATACCCATTATTTAGATCCCACTTAAAGAGAGAATATTAAATATTTAATTTTCTGTTTCTGAGTTATTTTACTTAGTTTAATGACTTCCAGTTCAATCCACATTGGGGCAAATAACATAATTCCCCCCTTTTTTGGTTGCACAATATTCCATGGTGTACATATAGACATTTTCTTTATGCAATCCACCGTCGATGGCACTTAATTTGATTCTATGATTTTGCTATTGTGAATAGTGCTGCAATAAACATATGTATGCAGGTAACTTTTTTTTTTTTTTGAGACAGAATCTCACTTTGTCACCTAGTCTGGAGTATAGTGGCACAATCTCAACTCACTGCAGCCACCGCCTCCCAGGTTCAAGCGATTCGTCTGCCTCAGCCTCCAGAGTACCTGGGATTACAGGCATGCCCACACCCAGGTAATTTTTGTATTTTTAGTAGAAATGGGTTCCACCATGTTGGCCAGGCTGGTCTCGAACTCCTGACCTCAGGTGATCCTCCCACCTTGGCCTCCCAAAGTGCTGGGATTACAAGCATGAGCCACCACTCCCAGTCATGTGTCTTTTTTATAGAATAGTTTTTCTTTTCTTTTGGATTGAAACCCATTAGTGGGATTGCTGGGTCAAATATAGTTCTATTTTCAGTTCTTTGAGAATTCTGTATACTGTTTTCCATAGAGGTTGTACTAATTTACATTCTTACCAACAGTGTGTAAGGGTTCTCCTTTCTCCACATCCATGCCAACATCTGTTGTTTTTGACTTTTTTGTGATAGTCATACTGACTGGTATAACATGGTATCTCAATGTGGTTTCAATTTGCATTTCTCTGATGATTAGTGATGTGGAATTTTTTTAAATATACCGGTTGGCCATTTATATGTCCTATTTTGAATAACATCTTTTCATATCCTCTGTCATATTTTAAAAAATTATTTTTATTTTAAGTTTGAGGGTACATGAGTAGGATGTGCAGGTTTATTTCATAGGTAAACGTGTGCCATGGTGGTTTGCTGCACATATCAACCTGTCACCTAGGTGTTAACCTCAGCATGCATTAACCATTTTTCCTAATGCTCTCCCTAACCCTCTTTTCCCCTGACAGGTCCAGTGTGTGTTGTTCTCTTCCCCATGTCCATGTGTTCTCATTGTTCAGCTCCCTTTTATAAGTGAAAACATGTAGTGTTTGGTTTTCTGTTCCTGCATTAGTTTGCTGAAGTTGATGGGTTCCAACTCCATCCATGTCCCTGCAAAGGACATGATCCCGTTCCTATTTTTGCTTGCATAGTATTCTATGGTGTATATGTACCACATTTTCTTTATCCAGTCTATCATTGATGGGCATTTGTGTTGATTCCATGTCTTTTCAATTGTTAATAGTGTTGCAGGGAACATACGTGTGCGTGTATCTTTATAATGGAATGATTTATATTCCTTTGGGTATATACCCAGTAATGGGATTGTTGGGTCAAATGGTATTTCTGGTTCTACATTTTTAAGGAATCTCAACACTGTCTTCCACAATGGTTGAACTAGTTTATATTCCCACCAATAGTGTAAAAGTGATCCTATTTCTCTGTAACCTCTCTAGCACTTGTTGTTTCTTTACTTTTTAATAATTGCCATTCTGACTGGCATGAGGTGGTATCTCATCGTGGTTTTGATTTGCATTTCTGTAATGATCAGTGATGTTGAGCTTTTTTTGTGTTTCTTGGCCTCATGGATGTCTTTTTTTGAGAAGAGTCTGTTCATGTCCTTTGCCCACATTTATTTATTTATTTATTTATTTATTTATTTAGAGATAGAGTCTTGCTCTGTTGCCATGCTGGAGTACAGTGGCACGATCTCAGCTCACTGCAACCTCCGCCTCCCGTGTTCAAGCGATTCTCCTGTCTCAGCCTCCCTAGTAGCTGGGAGTACAAGTATGCACCACCACACCCAGCTAATTTCTGTATTTTTAGTAGAGACAGCATTTCCCCATGTTGGTCAGGATGGTCTCAAGCTCTTGACCTTGTGATCCACCCACCTCGGCCTCCCAAAGTTCTGGGATTACAGGTGTAAGCCATCACCCCCAGCCTGCCCACTTTTTAATTGGATTGTTTGTGGGTTTTTTATGTTATTAAATTTGTTTAAGTTCCTTGCAGATTCTGGATATTAGATCTTTGTCAGATGGATAGATTCTTGTTTTTCTCTTGTTCAGTTGTTTTGGCTCCTTTATATTCTGGATATTAATCTTCTGTCAGAGGCATAAACTGTAAATACTTTCTCCCATTCTCTATGTTGTCTGTTTAATCTATTATTTATTTTGCGTGCAGAAGCTTTTTAGTTTAATTCAATACCGTTTGTCTAATTTGGTATTGTTACATTTGCTTTTAGGGTCTTAGTAATAAATTATTTGCCTATGCCAATGTCCAGAAGAGTTTTTCCTTAATTGTCTTCTGTGACTTTGATATTTTCAGGTTTACATTACGGTTCTTAATCCATATTGAATTAATTTTTATATATGGTGAGCTATATATGTTGAGATATAATTGGCTAGCCATATGCAGTTTCATTCTTCTGAATATGGCTACTCAATTTTCCCAGCACCGCTTATTGAATAGGGTGTCCTTTTCCTATTGTTTATTTTTGTTGATGTTGTCAAATATCAGTTGGTTGTAGGTATGTGGCTTTATTTCTAGGTCCTCTATTATGGTCCATTGATCTGTGTGTCTATTTTTGTACCAGTACCATGTTATTAACACAGCCCCATAATATAATTTGAAGTCAGATAATGTGATTGATGCCTCTGGCTTTGTTCCTTTTGTTTAGGATTGCTTTGGCTATTCAACACTTTTGTTATTGTCATTGCTCTACATACATTTTAAGTTTTATTGTAATTCTTTGAAGATTGAAGGCACTTTGATAGGAATTGCATGGAATCCATAGATTGCTTTGAAAAGTACAGTTATTTTCAAAATATTGATTCTTCCAATCAGTGATCATGGGATGTTTTTCAATTTGTTTGTATCAGCTATTTTTATTAGTGTTTTGCTGTTCTCCTTGTACAGCTCTTTCATCTTATTGGCTACATATATTCTTAGGTATTTTATTTTTCTTTTTGGCTATTGTAAATGTCATTGAGATTTTGATTTGGTTCTTAGCTTGAGCATTAGTGGTGCATAGAAATTCTACTGATTTTTGTATGCTGATTTTATATCCTGAAACTTTACTGAATCCGTCAATTCTAGTCTTTTGGAGGAGGCTTTAGGGCTTTTAAGGTATAAGATCATATAATCAGTAAACAGAAATAATCTGATTTCCTCTTTTCCAATTTGGATGCCTTTTATTTCTTTTTCTTGTCTGATTGCTCTGACTAGGAATTAATTCCTGTACTATGGTGAATACAAATGGTGAGAGTGGACATCCTTGTCTAATTTCATTTTTAGGTGGAATGCTTTCAACTTTTCCCCATTCAGTATGATGTTGAATGTGGTTTGCCATATATAGCTCTTACTATTTTGAGGTACGCACTTTCAATACTTAGTTTCTTGAATGTTTTCTTTTTATCAAGAAAGGATGTTGGATTGTATCTAATGTTTTTTCTGCCCCTAATGGGACGATCATGTGGTATTTGTATTTAATTCTATTTATGTGATGAATCATATTTCTTGACTTGCATATGTTGAAACAACCTTGCATCCCTGGAATGAAATACACTTGATCATGATGAGTTATCTTTTGTTATGCTATTGGATTCATTTTGCTAGTTTATTTTTGCTTTTTTATTTTATTGTATTTTTAAAAATTTTATTTGAGACAGACTGGAGTGCAGTGGCACAATCTCGATTCACTGCCAACTTTGCCTCCCAGGCTGAGGCCATCTTCCCACCTTAGCCTCTCTAGTAGCTAGGACTACAGACATGTACCACCATGCTCATCTAATTTTTGTAATTTTGTATAGATGGGGTTTTGCCATGTGAACAGCTGGTCTCGAACTCCTGGGCTCAAGTCATACTCCTGTCTTGGTTTCCAAAGTGCTGGGATTACAGGTGTGAGCCACCCTGCCCAGCCACACTTCGCTAGTTTCTTGCTGAGAAGTTTTGTATCTACGATCGTTAGGAACATTGGTCTGTAGCTTCCTTTTTTTTTTTTTTTTTTTTTTTTGTCGTTGCCTGATTTTCATATCAGGTTGATACTCGTTTTGTAGAATGAATTAGGTACCAATCCCTCCTCCATGATTATTTGGAATAGTTTCAGTAAGATTGAAACCAGCTCATCTTTTTACATCTGGAAAAATTTAGCTGTGAACTCATTTGGTCCTGGCCTCTGTGTGTGTGTGTGTGTGTGTGTGTGTGTATGTGTGTGTGTGTTGGAAGTTATTTTTATTATTTATTCAAATTCATTATTCATTATTAATTGGTTCAGGATTTCTATTTCTTACTGGTTCAGTCTTGGAAGTTTGTGTGTTTCCAGGAATTTATCCATTTCCTCTAGATTTTCTAGTTTGTGTGCATATAAATGTTCATATTAATCTATGATGATCTTTTGTATTTCAATGGTATCATTTGCAATGTCACCTTTGTCATTGTGCTTATTTGAATCTTCTCTCCTTTTTATTGATTAATCTATGTAGCAGTCTATCAATTTTGTTTATCTTTTGAAAGACCCAGCTTTTCCTTTTAATGGTCCATTGTAATTATGTATCAATTTTATTCAGTTCTTCTCTGATCTTTGTTATTTCTTTTCTTCTGCTAGCTTTGAGTGTGTTTTATTTTTGTTTTTCTATTTTCTTGAGGTGTGAAGTTAGGTTGTTAATTTGAGATCCTTATTTCTTTTTGATATATGCCTTTAACACTATAAGCTTTCCTTTTTGCATTTAATTTTTTGCAGGATAGCAGAGGTTGTGATATGTCTCTGTTTTCATTCATTTCAAACAATTTTTTATATCTGCATATTTTTGTTTCATATGAATTTTAGAGTAGTTTTTTTCTAGTTCTGTGAAAAATGGCATTGGTAGCTTGATAGGAATAGCACTGAATTTCCAGATTTCGTTGGGCAGTATGTCCATCTTAATGATACTGATTATTCCAATCCATGAGCATAAAATGTTTTTCCATTTGTTTGTATCATCTGTGATATCTTTTAGAAGTGTTTTGCAGTTCTCTCCATAGAGATCTTTTACCTCCTTGGTTAACTGAATTCCTAGATATGCTATATTATATTATTTTATTTTTTTGGCTGTTATAAATGTGATTGCCTTCTTGATTTGGCTGTCAGCTTAAACATACTGATGTATAGAAATGTTACTGATTTTTGTATGTTTATTTGGTATTTTGAAACTTTACTGAAGTAGTTAATCAGTCCCAGAAATCTTTTAGGTTTTTTAGGTATAGGATTATATTGTCCATGAAGGCAGATAATTTGCTTTCTTCTTTATGTATTTGAGTGTCTCTTATTTCTTTCTCTTGTCTTATTGGCTGGATAGGGCTTTCAATATTATGATAAATAGAATTGGTGAGAATGGGCATCCTTGTCTTGTTCCAATTCTTAAGGAGGATGGTTCCAGTTTTGTACATTCAGTAAGTTGTTGGATGTGTGTTTGTCATAGATGACTGTTATATTTTGAGGAGTTTTGTTTTTAATTGTTTATGTGGTGAATCACATTTATTGATTTGCATGTGTTGGACTAACCTAACATCTCAAGAATATAGCCCACTTGATTATGGGGAATTAACTTTTTTATATGCTATTGAATTCAGTTTGCTGGCATTTTGTGGAGGATTTTTATATCTATGTGCCTGAGGGATATTTGTTTATAGTTTTCTTTTCTCATTGTGTTTTTGCTGAGCTTTGGAATCAGGAGATAATGCTGGCTTTGTAGAGTATCTCCTTGATTTTTTGGAATCATTTTAGAAGAAGTGGAACAGCTCTTTGCATGTCTGGTAGAATTTGGCTATGAATCCAGCTGTTGTATAATTTTTATTTTATTTTTATCTTTGGTTCATAGGTTTTTAATTAATGATGCAATATCAAAGCTTGATATTTGTTTGTTCAGTGTTTCAACTTATTCCTGATTCAATCTTGGGAACTTGTGTGTTTCCAGGAATTTATCCATTTTCTCTAGATTTGTGTGTGTGTGTGTGTGTGTGTAGAGGTGTTCATAATATTCTCTGATTATCTTTTTTATTTATGTTGGATTCATTGTAATGTCACCTTTGTCATTTCTGGTGTGTTTATTTGAATTCTCTCTTTTTTAAATTTCTTTGTTAATCTGGCTATCGGTCTATCAATCTTTTATATCATTTCAAAAAACCAACTTTTGGTTTTATTGATCTTTTGTATGAATTTGGGGATCTCAATTTTGTTCAGTTCCTCTCTGATTTTAGTTATTTATTTTCTTCTGCTAGATTTTGGGTGGTGTTCTTGTTTTACTAGTTTCTCTAGGCATGAAGTTAGGTAATTAAGTTGAGATATTTTTGTCTTCTTAATGCAGGCATTTAGTGCTATAAAATTTCCTTTTGACAGTACTTTTTGTGCATCCCAAAGATTTTGGTATGTTGTATCTCTGTTTTCACCTATTTCAAAGAATATTTTTTGTCTTTATTTTGTTGTTTGCCCAAAAATCGTTCAGGAAGTCATACATATGTGACTTCTAATGTAATTGTGTGAATCGAGAGATCTTTTTGGTATTGATTTCTATTTTTATTCAACTGTTCTTCAAAAATATGGTTGGTATGATTTTGTTTTTTTTTAATTTATTTAGAATTGCTTTATGGCTGAGCATAGGATTGATCTTGCAGTATGTTCCATGTGCAGATGACAAAAATGTAAATTCTGAAGTTGATGGGTGGAGCATTCTGTAGATGTCTATTAGGTCCAGTTGGTCAAGTGTCAGGTTTAAAGTCCAGATTTCTTTGTTGGTTTCTCCCTCAATGATCTGTCTCATGCATCTATCAGTGGTATGTTTAAGTTCCCCACTAGTATTGTGTGGCTGTCTAAGTCTTTTTGTAGGCCTAGAAATACCTTTTTAAATTAACCTGGGTGTTCTGACGTTGGCTATATATATAAATTTAGGAGAGTTAAGTCTTCTTGTTGAATTTAACCCTTCATCATTATGTATTACCCTTCTTTGTCCTTTTTTACTATGGTTGCTTTAAAGTTTGTTTTATCTGATATAAGAATAGTAACCCCTGCTCTTCTTTGTTTTCTATTTACATGATAGATCTCTTTCCTTTATTTTGAGTCTATGGGTGTCATACGTGAGATGGGTCTTTTGAAGACACAGAAGGATGGGTTTTATTTTTTAATCCATCTTCTTATTCTGTACCTTTTAAGTGGAGCATTTAGACTATTTCAATTCAAGGTTAACATTTATATATGAGGTTTTGATTCTATCATGAAGCTATTTGCTCATTGCTTTGTAGTTTCTATAGTCTGGTTGCTTTACAGGGTCTGCAGGGTATGCACATTAAGTGTGTTTTTTGTTTTAGTAGGTGTTGTCCTTCCCCGCTCACCCCATGTTTAGAACTCCCTTAAGGATCTCTTTTAAGGTTGGTCTAGTGGTAATAAATTCCTTTAGTGTTTTCGTATCTGGAAAAGTTTATATGTCTCCTTTGCTTACGAAGCTTAGTTTGGTGGTGTAAGAAATACTTGGCTGAAATTTATATCCTGTAAGAATGCTAAAAATAGGCCCTCAATCTCTTCTGGAGATTGTAAGGTTTCTGTTGAGAAGTCTTCTGGTGGGGTTCCCTTTCAATGTGATCTAACCTTTTTCTTTAGCTGCTGCTAAGATTTTTTTCTTTAGCATTGAACTTGCATAGTCTGGTGACTACATGCTTTGGTGATGTTAGTTTTTTAAATAATACCTTGCAATTGTTCTCTACGTTTCTTGTATCTTGATGTCTATATCTCTAGCAACAATTGGTACATTTCCTTGAATTCTTCTCTCAAATATGTTTTCCAGGTTGTTTATTTTTCTTATTCTCTCTCAGTAATGCCAATAATTAATAAGTGTAATGGCTTTACATAATCCTATATTTCTTGAATACTGTTGATTTTCAAAAAATTTCTTTTTGTTTATTTTTATCTGAATTGTTTATTTGGAAAGACTGGACTTCAAGCTCTGCGATTCTTTCTTCTGCTTGATCCAGTCTCTTGATAAAGCTTTAATTGTGTTTGGAAATTCCTTGAATACGTTTTTTATTCCTGAAGCTCTGATTGATATCTTTTCATGTTTGTTTCTTCCATCATTTCCTGGATTGCTTTAGAAGTTTATTCATTTTGATTTCTAACTTTGTCTTGGATATCATTGAGGTTCCTTGCAATCCATGCTTTGAGTCCTCCATCTGTCATTTCTGAGTTTCCATTTTGGTTAGAGATCATTGCTAGGGAATAGTGCAACTTTTTGGTAGTGTCACTATATTAAGATTTTTTGTAATGCCAGAATTCTTGTGCTGGTTCCTTCTTATCTGGAGATGCTGGCATTTCTAATTATTATAATTGTTTCCATGAGATTATGATTTTTTTCCTTTTCTTTCATACTTATTATTATTATTATTTCCCTTTCCCTTCCCCTACTCCTTTGGAAAGTGACTGTAGAGAATGCTGGGTAGGGTTTTTTGTCTTTGCTTCTATAGCCCTAGGCATTTCTTTTGTCAAGTTTTATATTGGGCTTTGCAGTTTGACCTATAAGCCAGTAGATGGCACTTATGGGTAAGAGCCCTCTGTTGCCAATATGCTGGGTATATACTTGATCCTTTTTTACTGGCAGAAACTCCCTGTTGCCTAAAGAAATGGGCTGCTTCATGGGGTGCACAGTGGTCTGAGTTCTCTGCTGAACACCATGTGAGTGTGGGGACATCATAAAGGGTGGGGCCAGACTAGGCAGGTCCACCTACAAGGCCCCAATGGCAGAAACACTCAGCATTGCTTGGAGAGAATACAGTGGGTCGCTGCTGAGTGCCCAGTAATGTTCCGATGTGTGGAGCTGTGAAGCCTCCTTTGCCCTGTGTTCTCTGCACAGGGATGAGGGACAGCCTAAACCCTTAATCCAAAGGAGTGGGTGCTCCATATGCCTGGAGATCTGTATGAGCATGGAGTAGGGAAGGCCACCCTGCAGCAAGATCTCTGCACAGAAAGGGTCAGGCAACTCAGGCTACTGATCCATGTGAGCTGGTGCTCCAAATGCCTGGAGATCTACTTGGGCATGGAGTGAAGGTCTCTCTGCACCATGATCTATGTCCAGGAATGATGAGGCAGCTCAGGTTTCTGAACCAGATGAGTGGATGATCCTAATGCCTGGTGATCTACCTGGATGTGAAGCAAAGAGGGCCTCTCTGCAGCAGGATCTCTGCTTAGGAAGGATAGAGCAGGTCAGGCTGCTGCTCCAGGTCTGTGGGTGTTTCTAATGCCTAGATATATGTCTGAGCATGGAGCTGAGAGGGCCCCCTGAACTGAGATTTCTGTACAGAAGGAGTACAGTGACTCAGGCTGCCAGACCAGGCAAGCTGGTGCTCTGAATGCTTGGAGATCTGCCTGGGCATGTAGTAGAAAAGTACCGCCTGCACCAGGATCCCTGCATAGAAAGAGTGGGGTCACTCAGACTGCTGAACTAGATGAGTAGACAATCTAAATGCCTGGAGAGCTTCTTGGGCATGGAGTGGAGAGGGTTCCTCTGTACCACAACGTGTATTTATGAAGGATAGGGCATCACAGGATGCTGGTCTAGGCAAGGGGATACTCCAAATGCCTTGATTTCTGCCTGGGGTAGAGCAGAGAAAGCCCTGCTGCACCATGATCTCAGGGGTATAGGCTGGGGTACTCAGCAATGGCACAAGCAGATTAGCTTCATATCGCCAAGCTGACCCTGGCTGCATTGCTTGGCCTTTGTTGATGGAGGAAGTACTGGTGCATCCCTGCTGATGTGCAGGGCATGGGGTTCTCTGGGTCCTATTGAGAGGTGAAGCTGGCTGGGCTTCTGGGTTGGGTGGAGACTTGGAGAACTTTTCTGTCTAGCTAAAGAATTGTAAATACACCAACTGGCACTCTGTGTCTAGCTAAAGGTTTGTAAATGCACCAATCAGCACTCTGTAAAAACGGAGCAATCAGCATCCTATAAAATAGACGAATCAGCGCTCTGTAAAATGGACCAATCAGCAGGACGTGGGTGGGGCCAAATAAAGGAATAAAAGCTGGCCACCCAAGCCAGCAGCAGCAACCCCCTCAGATCCCCTTCAACACGGTGGAAGCTTTGTTCTTTTGCTATTTGTAATAAATCTTGCTGCTGCTCACTCTTTGGGTCCACGCTACCTTTAAGAGCTGAAACACTCACTGCAAAGGTTTGCAGCTTACTCCTGAAGTCAGTGAGACCATGAACCCACCAGGAGGAACAAATAACTCTGGACGTGCCACCTTTAAGAGCTGTAACACCCTCTGCAAAGGTCTGCAGCTTCAATCCTGAAGTCAGTGAGACAACGAACCCACCGAAAGGAAGAAACTCCAGACACATCTGAACATATGAAGGAACAAACTCCGGACACACCACTTTAAGAACTGTAACATTCACCACGAGGGTCTGCGGCTTCATTCTTGAAGTCAGGGAGACCAAGAGCCTACCAGAAGGAACCAATTCTGGACACATTTTGGCAACTCAGATGGGACAATCACCAAGCAGTGAGTACCATTGGACCCCTTTCGCATACTATTCTGTCCTATTTTTCCTTAGAATTCGGGGACTAAATACCGGGCACCTGTTGGCCAGTTAAAAGCGACTTGCGCGGCTGCCGGACTAAAGACATGGGTGTCAGGCTTTCTGGGAAAGAGCTCTCTAGCAACCCCTGACACTTTGGAGTTGGGAGCGGTGGTTTGCCTGGAACCAGTTTGTGCTTTTCCTGTACTTCCGGGCTGAGCGGAGAGTAGACAGAGAGGAAAGCCATTCAGCTCCAGGGTCCCGACAACAAGTTGGTTGACCCTGTGGCCATGAGAGGAACTCTCAAAGTCATATCACCCAAGCAAGACTCGCCCTTCTATCCTGTCTATCCTGACCCTTGCCTCTTGGTTCCTAAGACCTGTCAGATAAACTTCCTCCTGCCTCTCTTCTCCGAGGCTAGTCCCGCTTCTGAAAACCACTCCCTGTCTCTGGTGCTTTTCTAGTTTCTCCTGTAAGAATGATTTCTACTATAAACTTCAGGACTCAGTCACCTTCTTTAGGCACCCAGGCTCACCAATTGGAAAGACATAATATTTGCCCAAAGCCCCATTGGGGTGGGGGACTATCTGGAATTTTAGGAACCCTCCTCAGACAAGCAGACCTAACAAAAGCTATTCCTGAAGCTAGGATATGAGGAGCCTCAGAAATTGTACACTTCCTATTCATATAAGTGAGGACAAAAGGCATCACTCTTCCAAATCTGGAGATCCCTTCCCTCCATGAGTATGGCCCTCCACTTCTTTTTTGGGCATAACATCATTATAGGACATGACTAAAGTCTCAATACTAACAGGAGAATGCTTAGGACTCTAACAAGTTTTCGAGAATGTGGTGGTAAGAGCCACTAAATTCAATTTTTCTCGGTCGTCTTTGTGGTCTAGGAGGACAGGCAAGAGTGCATGTTTTTGAGGATGTGTCAGTAAGGGCCACTAAATCCGGCCTTCCTCGGTCCTCCTTGTGATCTAGGAGGAAAAGTAGTGTTTCTGCTGCTGCTTCAGTGAGTGCAAGTATTCCAATCACCAGGGTCCAGGGACCATTGAGGGTTCTTGGGCAGTGGGAGAAACAAACAAACCAAAACCGTGGGCGGTTTTGTCTTTCAGATGGGACACACTCAGGCATCAACAGGTTCACCGTTTGAATGCATCCTAAGCTATTGGAACCAATTTGACCCACAAACCCTGAAAAAGAGGTGGCTCATTTTTTTCTGCACTATGGCTTGGCCCCAATATTCTCTCTCTGATGTGGAAAAATGACCACCTGGGGGAAGTATAAATTAAAATACTATCCTGCAGTTCGACCTTTCCTGTAAGAGGGAAGGCAAATGGAGTGAAATACCTTATGTCCAAGCTTTCTTTTCATTGCAGGAGAATACACAACTATACAAAGCTTGCAATTTACATCCCACAGGAGGATCTTTAGCTTACCCCATATCCTAGCTTCCCTATAGCTCTCCTTCCTATTGATGAAAAGCCTCCTCCAATCTCCCCTATCCAGAAGGAAACAAGCAAAGAAATCTCCAAAGGACCACAAAACTTCCTGGGCTATTGGTTATGTCCCCTTCAAGCTGTAGGGGGAAGGGAATTTGACCCAACCTGGGTACTTATCCCCTTCTCCCTCTCTGATTTAAAGCAGATCAAGGCAGACCTGAGGAAGTTTTCAAATGATCCTGATAGGTACATAGATGTCCTACAGGGTCTAGGGCAAGCCTTCTATCTCACTTGGAGAGATGTCATACTATTGTTAGATCAAACCCTGGCCTTTAATGAAAAGAATGTGGCTTTAGCTGAAGCCCAAGAATTTGGAGATACCTGGTGTCTTAGTTAAGTAAATGATAGAATGACAACTGAAGAAAGGGACAAATTCCCTACCGGTCAGCAAGCCATCCCCAGTATGGATCCCCACTGGGACCTCAAATCAGATCTTGAGGACTGGAGTCATAAACATCTGTTGACCTGTGTTCTAGAAGGACTAAGGAGAATTAGGAAAAAGCCCATGAATTATTCAATGATGTCCACCATAACTCAGGGAAAGGAAGACAATCCTTCTGCCTTCCTTGAGCAGCTACAGGAGGCCTTAAGAAAATATACTCCCCTGTCGCCCGACTCACTCGAGGGTCAATTAATCCTAAAAGATAAGTTTATTACCCAATCAGCTGCAGATATCAGGAGAAAGCTCCAAAAGCAAGCCCTGGGCCCTGAACAAAATCTGGAGGCATAATTAAACCTGGCAAACTTGGTGTTCTATAATAGGGACCAAGAGGAAGAGGCCCAAAAGGAAAAGCGAAATCAGAGAAAGACTGCAGCCTTAGTCATGGCCCTCAGACAAACAAACCTTGGTGGTTCAGAGAGGAAAGAAAATGGAGCAGACCAATCACCCCGTAAGGCTTTTTATCAGTGTGGTTTACAAGGACGCTTTAAAAAAGTTTGTCCAACGAGAAACAAGCCACCTCCTCATCCTTGTCTGCTATGCTGAGGCAATCACTGGAAGGCACACTGCCCCAGAGTGCCGTGGTTCTCTGGGCCACAAGCCCCCAGTCAGATGATCCAACAACAGGACTAAGGGTGCCTGGGGCAAGCGCCAGCTCATGTCATCACCCTCACTGAGCCCGGGGTACGTTTAACCATTGAGGGTCAGGACATTGACTTCCTCCTGGACACTGGCACAGCCTTCTCAGTGTTAATCTCCTGTCCTGGACGACTGTCCTCAAGGTGCGTTACCATCTGAGGAATCCTGGGACAGCCTGTAACCAGGTATTTCTCCCACCTCCTCAGTTGCAATTAGGAGACTTTGCTCTTTTCACATGACTTTCTTATTATGCCTGATAGTTCCACACCCTTATTAGGGAGGGATATATTAGCCAAAGCTGGAGTTATTATCTACATGAATATGGGGAACCAATTACCCATTTGTTGTCCCCTACTTGAGAAGGGAATCAACCCTGAAGTCTGGACATTGGAAGGACAATTTGGAAGAACAAAAAATGCCTGCCCAGTCCAAATCTGGCTAAGAGACCCCACCACTTTTCCTTATCAAAGGCAATATCCCTTAAGGCCTAAAGCTCAAAAAGGATTACAGGATATTGTTAAACATTTAAAAGCTCAAGACTTAGTAAGGAAATGCAGCAGTCCCTGCAACACCCCAATTCTGGGAGTACCAAAACTGAATGGTCAGTGGAGACTAGTGCAAGATCTTAGACTCATCAATGAGGTAGTAATTCCAATATATCCAGTTGTACCCAACCCCTATACCCTGCTCTCTCAAATACCAGAGGAAACAGAATGGTTCACTGTTCTGGACCTCAAGGATGCTTTCTTCTGTATTCACCTGCACTATGACTCCCAGTTTCTCTTTGCCTTTGTGGATCCCACAGACCACATGTCCCAACTTACGTGGATGGTCTTGCCCCAAGGGTTTAGGGATAGCCCTCATCTGTTTGGTCAGGCACTGGTCCAAGATCTAGGCCACTTCTCAAGTCCAGGCATTCTGTTCCTTCAGTATGTGGATGATTTGCTTTTGGCTACCAGTTCAGAAGCCTCATGCTGGCAGGCTACTCTAGATCTCTTGAACTTTCTAGCTAATCAAGGGTACGAGGCATCTAGGTCAAAAGCCAACTTTGCCTACTGGAGATCAAATATCTAGGCCTAATCTTAGCCAGAGGGACCAGGGCCCTCAGCAAGAATGAATACAGCCTATACTGGATTATCCTTACCCTAAGACATCAAAAGAGCTGCGGGGGTTCCTTGGAATCACCGGCTTTTGCCAACTATGGATCCCCAGATACAGCAAGATAGCCAGGCCCCTATATACTCTAATCAAGGAGACCCAGAGGACAAATACTTATCTAGTAGAATGGGAACCAGGGGCAGAAACAGCCTTCAAAACCTTAAAACAAGCCCTAGTACAAGCTCCAGCTCTAAGCCTTCCCACAGGACAACACTTCTCTTTATACATCACAGAAAGAGCAGGGACAGCTCTTGGAGTCCTTATTCAGACTTGTGGGACAACTCTACAACCAGTGGCATTCCTAAGTAAGGAAATTAATGTAGTAGTAAACGTCTAGCCTCACTGTTGAAGGGTAGTTGCAGTGGTGGCCATCTTAGTGTCAGAGGAAAGGATCTCACTGTCTGGACTACTCATGATGTAAATGGCGTACTAGGTGCCAAAGGAAGTTTATGGCTATCAGACAACTGTGTACTTAGATACCAGGTGCTACTCCTTGAGGGACTGGTGCTTCAAATACGTATGTGGGTGGCCCTGGACCCTGCCACTTTTCTCCCAGAGAATGGGGAACCAATTGAGCATGACTGCCAACAAATTATAGTCCAGACTTATGACGCCTGGGATGATCTCTTAGAAGTCCCCTTAGCTAATTCTGACATTAACCTATATACCGATGGAAATTCATTTGTGGAATGGGATACGAAGAGCAGCTTATGACATAGTTAGTGATGTAACCATACTTGAAAATAAGCTTCTTCCCCCAGGAACCAGCACCCAGTTAGCAGAACTAGTGGCAGTTACCCAAGCCTTAGTACTGGGAAAGGGAAAAAGAATAAATGTGTATACAGATACAAGTATGCTTATCTAATCCTACATGCCCATGCTGCAATATGGAAAGAAAGGGAATTCCTAACCTCTGAGGGAACCCCCATTAAATACCACAAGGAAATTATGGAGTTATTGTACTCAGTGCAAAAACCCAAGGAGGTGACAGTCTTACCCTGCCAAAGCCATCAGAAAGATGAAAGACAAAAGGCAGAAGGAAACTGTCAGGTAGATGCTGCAGCCAAAATTGCTGCCAGGTGGAACCTCTCATTAGAAATACCTACAGAAGGACCCTTGGTATGGAACAACCCCCTCCAAGGGATTAAACTCCAGTATTCCCTGACTGAAGCAGAGTGGGGACTTTCACAGGGGCATAGTTTTCTCCCCTCGGGGTGGTTAACAACCGAAGAAGGAAAGGTACTTATACCCAAAGCCAGCCAGTGGAAAATACTTAAAACCCTCCACCAAACTTTTCATATGAGTATTGGAAATTCTCATCAAATGGCCAAATCCCTATTTACAGGGCCAAATCTCCTCTGAACCATCTGACAGGTAGTCAAAGCCTGTGAGGTGTGCCAAAGGAATAATCCCTTGGTCCATTGTAAGGTTCCTTTGGGGGAACAAAGAATAGGTCACTATCCTGGAGAGGACTGGCAGTTAGACTTCACCAATAAGCCTAAGTCAAAGGGATTTCAATACTTGTTGGTCTGTGTTGTTACCTTTTCAGATTGGATAGAAGCTCTCCCCTGCAAGACAGAGAAGGCTTAGGAATTGATTAAAGTCCTAATTCATGAAATAATTCCTAGATTTGGGCTTCCTGTAAGCTTACAGAGTGACAATGGTCCAGCTTTTAAAGATATGATTCAGGGAATTTCCAGGGCACTAGGGATACAATATCACCTTCAATGCACCTGGAGGCCACAATCCATAGGGAAGGTCAAGAAGGCAAATGAAACACTCAAGAGGCACTTAAGGAAACCAACACAAGAAACTCATCTCCCTTGGCCTACTCTCTTGCCCATGGCCTTATTAAGAATCCAAAATTCTCCTCACAAAATAGGGCTCAGTCCATATGAAATGCTGTATGCATGACCTTTTCTCACAAATGACCTCCTACTTGATCAGGAAATGACCAACTTGGTCAAAGATATAACTTCTTTGGCAAAATATCAACAAAACTTTAAAAACCTACCTGAAGGATGTCACAGAGAAAAGGGAACAGAGTTGTTTCAATCAGGAGATCTAGTGTTGGTCAAAATTCTCCTCTCTACCTCCCCATCTGTGGACTCTTTGTGGGAAAGACCATACTCGGTAATCCTCTCTGCCTCCACTGCAGTTAAGATGGCAGGAGTGGAATCTTGGATTCACCACACCCTAGTTAAATTTTGGACACCCCCTGAGGAACCTGCGGGACAATCAGCTCAGGAGTCCCAAGATCAGCCAAACCAGCCTCGATAAACCTACGAACCATTGGAGGACTTGCATCTCCTATTTTGGAAGGGAACATCCCAGACTAAAAAGACTCTTACACAGATCCTGAAGAAAAACCCCTTTCTCCTTAAAAAAGATAAGTGAAAACCTACATAATCTTTAACACTTCTCCTTGCCCCTTTAATGGAATTCTTTTATTATTTCATCATATTATTAAGTAGCATATTAACCATACTCTTTGCAATAGGACTATATACTGTAACTCCTGCCGGGATGAAAATCCTAATCACATCAATCTTCTTACTATCTTCCTTCCTTCTGACAGCAATTTACTCCTACCTTTAACTCAGACTGGATAAGATGATCTCATCTTCCAGAGCACCCTCTTTACCTTGCTTTTTACTCTTTCCCTATCTATCCCTCTTGCTTCCCTGGATACCTCATACAATCACCCCTCCCCTTCTGCTAGCTCCTAATTACCTCTAGAAGACTCTTAACCCATTCTCTGTTAAACCAGTCCAATCCTTCCCTGGCAAATGACTGTTGGCTTTGTATCTTTCTATCAATTTCTGCTTACATTGCCACTCCCATTCCTGCAAAAAATTGGATCTTCACCAACTTAACCTACAACCCTCATTATGAAGGAAAAGACCCTTTCTGACTTCTAAATATGCAATCATTAGCTGACTTCCCCATCTCTGATACGACCAAGAATGTCCTAACAGGATGTGCAATCCAACTTTTATGTTCTTACATTTCCAACCTCACCTATTACACAAGCAATGAAAAGCCCATACTTGGCCCTGTAACTACGAATACCATCTTAACTTTCCAAGCCCCTTTATGCATCCAACACAACCTGTTATCAGACCTGCCCCTGGGGCACCTACTACCCCATCAGTGTAATTACACCCTACAACTTCAAGCCCCAACTGATCATAGTAACTTCCGAGTCACTCAAACAGCTCCATTCGGATGGCTTGTCCACTTCTCAGGGCCCCCAAAATCATCACCTCCTCCCTGCTTAACAAACAGTCCAGGTTTTGTAATGGCCGACATACTCCCCACGTGACCATTCACCCCTGGATCCCCTGCAATAGCGCCCCCACCACTAGTGAATGCCTTCTCATCCCCTCTTTCAATCACTTTCTCGAATGTTTCCTAATAGATACAAAATGGTTTTTTCTCCAGTGGGAAAATAGAACACAGGGAGCCATTCAGTTTGCTTCCAACGCCCCTTTCCAGCCTCTCACCAGAGCTACCTTGGCAAGTACTCTAGGAGTATGGGAAAATGAAAACAACAAACTCACACACCTTTTTAACATACACAACCAGTCCTGCCTACCCAGCCAAGGTATATTCTTCTTATGTGGAACATCGACCTATGTCTGCCTGCCCACTAACTGGACAGGCACCTGCACCTTAGTTTTTCTAAGTCCAAACATTAACACTGCCCCAGGAAATCAGACCCTATAAGTAGCCCTCAAAGCTCAAGTCTGTCAGCACAGAGCCATACAACTAATACCCCTACTTGTAGGGTTAGGAATGGCTACTGCTACAGGAACTGGAATAGCCAGTTTATCTACTTCATTATCCTGCTACCACACACTCTCAAAGGATTTCTCGGACAGTTTGCAAGAAATAATGAAATCTATCCTTACTCTGCAATCCCAAATAGACTCTTTGGCAGCAGTGACTCTCCAAAACTGCAGAGGCCTACACCCCTTCACTGCTGAGAAAGCAGGACTCTGAACCTTCTTAGGGGAAGACTGTTGTTTTTACACTAACCAGTCAGGGATAGTACGAGATGCCGCCCAGCATTTATAGGAAAAGGCTTCTGAAATCAGACAATGCCTTTCAAACTCTTATACCAACCTGTGGAGTTGGGCGACATGGCTTCTCCCCTTTCTAGGTCCTGTGGCAGCCATCTTGCTGTTACTCGCCTTTGGGCCCTTTATTTTTAACTTCCTTGTCAAATTTGTTTCCTGTAGAATTGAGGCCATCAAGCTACAGATGGTCTTACAAATAGAACCTCAAATGAGCTCAACTAACAACTTCTACCAAGGACCACTTGACCAACCCCCTGGCCCTTTCACTGGCCTAAAGAGCTCCCCTCTGGAGGACACTACAACTGCAGGGCCCCTTCTTCACCCCTATCCAGCAGGAATTAGCTAGAGTGGACATTGCCCAATTCCCAACAGCAGTTGGAGTGTCCTGATTACAGGGGGGATTGAGAGGTGAAGCCGGCTGGGCTTCTGGGTCAGCTGGCAACTTGGACAACTTTTCTGTCTAGCTAAAGGTTTGTAAATGCACCAATCAACACTCTGTAAAAATGCACCAATCAGCGCTCGCTCTGTGTCTAGCTAAAGGTTTGTAAATGCACAAGTCGGCACTCTGTATAAATGGACTAATCAGCACTCTGTAAAATGGACCAATCAGCAGGACGTGGGCAGGGTCAAATAAGGGAATAAAAGCTGGCCACCACAGCCAGCACCAGCAACCTGGTTGGGTCCCCTTCAACACTGTGGAAGCTTTGTTCTTTCACTCTTCATAATAAATCTTGCTGCTGCTCACTCTTTGGGTCCACACTACCTTTATGAGCTGTAACAATCATGGTGAAGGTCTGCGACTTCACTTCTAAAGTCAGTGAGACCACGAACCCACCGGGAGGAACAACAACTCCAGACCACCCTTAAGAGCTGTAACTCTCACTGCAAAGGTCTGCGGTTTCATTCCTGAAGTCAGCGAGACCACAAACCCATCGGAAGGAAGAAACTCCAGACACATCTGAACATCTGAAGGAACAAACTCCGGACACACCATCTTTAAGAACTGTAACACTCACCACAAGGGTCTGCAGCTTCATTCTTGAAGTCAGCGAGACCAAGAACCCACTGGAAGGAACCCAATTCCAGACTGTGATCTCTTGCCAAGTCTGCTGGAGAAGGGAAAGCTGGTTCAGGCTGGACCAGGCAAGCTGGCAACCAGGCTCTCCATGGCAGTTCAAACAGTGGCCTTGGTTGGGATCTAGGGGAAGCTCTCAGGCAACCCACCAGAGGTGGGGTGGAGGCACCTCTGCTGCTCCACAGAGTTAACTCAGGTGAAGAAGGGTGGCTGGGGTTTTTAGCCCAACAGTTTGCCATGGGACGAAAAAGCTCCCACTATTCTGACCTAGCAGGTCTCCTTTTGGCATCTGGTCCCCAGCAGTGGATCCAACCAGTTAGGCTAGTCCCAAGCCATCTATGCCCACATCACAAGGCCTTCCAGTTGTTCCACAAACTACAGCTATCAGGCCACACCCCTCTCCGTCCAGGCTCGGAAAAAAAAAAAAAGACCTAAATTCTTGAATGCTATCTTTGGGACCAGGTTCCATGTCCCAAAATGCCCTCTTTCCCTGAAAAGAGCCGGGGGAGGTTGGGACCTCTTTTTTGAGCAATTGCGAGCATCACAAGAGACACATTCTGATTCAGGTCATTACTGATGCACCTGCTAAGACCTGCAGGCAGAGCAGTTGTTCCTCTTCTGATAGCAAAGAATAAGGGTTGTTTCAAAGATACTGGGGATGTGTAAGCTCTTGTGACTTAATTAATTCACACTTTCCTGCTCCACTGTTGACAAAATTCAAACCAGACAAGAATATGCTTCTTTGTCTAGGGTTCCACATCATAATCTTTCACAATAAATCTTGGAAAGTAAGGAAGCAGCCTTATAGATGGCATGTGTTTTACCAGACTCTAATTCTGTGACTGTTAAAGACTCATCCATGTGTTAAGGAAAGAACTGCTCTAGTTCCAATTATAAACTAATAAATTCACTGAAACTGACAATCCAACAACAAAAAAAAAACCCAAATACATGTTCATTTCTATATAAAAACATATGTAGGGTCAGACATGGTGGCCCACGCCTGTAATCCCAGCACTTTGGGAGGTCGAGGCAGGCGGATCACGAGGTCAGGAGATTGAGACCATCCTGGCTAACATGGAGAAACACCGTCTCTACTAAACACACACACACACACGAACACAAATTAAAAATCATATGTAGACACGATTATGTGACCAAGAGATAAAATGATAAACATAAATTTAGATAATGTCATAAAAATGACAAATTAACATTCTTTGTAAATAAGAAAACAAATAGCCTTAATAAAATGTTAGTATTTTCATCAAAACCAGTTTGAGTTTATTTCAAGAATGCAGAGCTGCATTTTTATTTGAAAATAAATTAATATAAATGTATACATGAATGAGAAAAAATAACATCATTTCAATAGATGAAGACAGCACATTTGATAACATTCAACACACACTTTTTCTAAACACTCTCAGGAAACTGGAAAAAGTAGGTCATTTAATTAATGTCACAAATTATATCTATGAAATACAACAGCAACATTATCATAAGGGTGAAATATTGAATTCTTTCTCTGAAGAATGTCTGCTCTTGCCATTCTATTAAATGTTGTATTCAAAGTTATATCCTAGTTAATAAGTGAAAAGAAAAGTTAGCATCTTTTTATACACAGACTATGTATGCACTGTTGCACAAGAAAATTTTGGGGAATTTTTCACTCCCCCTTGCTCATCAAATGTACTAGAATTAGTAAGTAGAATTAGCAAGCTCATAAGATAAATGGTAAATAAACAATAATCAATTTTATTTTTGTATTCTAAAAAAATGCAAATAATTTTTTAAATGCCACTTTTAAAGCATATCAAAAACATAAAATTCTAAGATATGATTTACAAGGTGTGTGCAAAACTTGTACACTGAAAATGAATGAAACATTACTTTCATATTGATGTAAATATTCAAATCAATCCAAATTAAATTTTTTTCTTTCTTTTATTAATTTATTTTATAAATGAAAACTAAATCATATAACAAAAAATTCTACATAACATAAATTTCCCAATTTTAAAGTGTATACTTCAGTTTTTTTTCTTATATTCACATGGAGGTGTAACCATCACCACCATACAATTCCAAAACATTTTCATAACCCCTCAGAAACATCCTATACCTGTTAGTAGTCACTCCCAGTTCCTTTCTTCTCCCAGTCTCTGGCAACCGCAACTCTACTTTGTTTCTATACAGTTGCCTATTCTGAACATTTTATATAAATGGAGTTATGCACTATGTGTCCTTTTGTGTCTGATTTCTTTCACTTAGCATAATTTTTGTGAAGGTTTATCAATGTTGTAGCATATATCAGCACTTCATTCCTCTTTATGGCGGAAAATATTCCATTGAATGGATGGCCTACATTTTGTTTAGCCATCATTCATTCATTTAGCCATATTTCAAAGTGTGGCAAAATGCATAAAACTTAAAATGTGCCATTTTTCAAGTGTACTGTTCAATAGCATTAAGTATATTTATATTTTTGTGCCAGCATCACCATCATTCATCTACAGAACTCTTCTCATTTTGAAAACTAAAATTCTGAAGCTATTCAACAGGTTTTTCAGTACATTTTCTCAAGCATATTCTACAATATGTGTGCCAATGTATAGTACCAATAATCATTCAAATATTCATAAAATACAGTATCAATGTTGGAGGAACTATGTTGCCTTATTTCAGGAGTTATTATAAAGCTATAGTCATGAAGAGAGTATATTTTTGGCATAATAGTAAACAAATAGTTCAATAAAATAAATAGGGATTTTATAAATGTAAACATTTTTGGCTTAGGCACCAGGTCAATTCAGAAGAGAAAGAAAAGTCTTTTTAACACATGGTCCTTTAAAAACAAACAAAAAATTAATGGGGGAAAACTGCTAGTCTACTCCTACTTCACACTACACATAAATAGTAATTTTAAAAGGATCAGTTATAAATTCAAGAATCATATATGATGTTAGAAATCAATAGTGATAGAACTGAATTGATGATAGGCAATAGAGATTGAAAATAAGGAAAGGGAATTTCCTGGTGTGATAGAAAAGTTATCTATCTTAAACAATTACTTTAGTATATATATTTGTCAAAATTTATCAGAATAGACATTTGCAATTCCTGCTTTTCTTTGTAGGTACATTTTATCTCAATAACTCAAAAACTAAAGCGCTAATTTTGCAAACTTTCATTTGCATAACACCCACGAGTAATCTTGACATATCCAAAATAAATGAAAAATAATTTTTGCAATTAAAGTATGCCTTAACTTAATGAAAATATAAACGTCCCTTGTATTTAGCCAAAAAGGAAAAAAAAGAACTAAAAAAATGATCTCTCAAGAATTGAATAATTGACCTCCAAAAAATGTCAATTATTTAAAATAAAAAATATTGCCATGTCCTTGGATACAATTATGTCTCTGTCACATTAAAACATCCAAGAAGAAAGTGAAAAATTCAAGCATGCATGCAGATTTTTTCATTCAGGCCAACCAATATTCTGTTGCTTTCAACTCCAAAGATAGAAGTCTTTGTATAAAGTTGAGTGTAGTTAGAATGACTATGTTAGACAAAGACGAAAGGTGATGCTAGAGATAAAATTAAAATTAAATACTGGTGAAAGTTAGCTTGGAAAATATTGCATATTTCTGAAGTACAAGCATCTAAAAATTTTTTGTTAGAATTAAAATGGAAACGAATGATGTTTATGACTGAAGCTCTACTACTTATTTTTTCCCAGTTTATGTATAGTAATTCATACATTTTCTGAAAGTTTATGAGATTCTATTTTTAAGTACGTTTATTTGAAAAAGAATCATGATAAAAGCCATAAAATGTATTACCAAGTAACTATCAGACCATGGACAAACTACACTTTCTATATTTACTTTCTTACCTGTATAAGAAAGCTTACCGGCCAGGCGCGGTGGCTCAAGCCTGTAATCCCAGCACTTTGGGAGACCGAGACGGGCGGATCACGAGGTCAGGAGATCGAGACCATCCTGGCTAACATGGTGAAACCCCGTCTCTACTAAAAAAATACAAAAAACTAGCCGGGCGCGTTGGCGGGCGCCTGTAGTCCCAGCTACTCGGGAGGCTGAGGCAGGAGAATGGCGGGAACCCGGGAGGCGGAGCTTGCAGTAAGCTGAGATCCGGCCACTGCACTCCAGCCTGGGCGACAGAGCGAGACTCCGTCTCAAAAAAAAAAAAAAAAAGAAAGCTTACCCTGATTCTCCACAATATGAAACTATGAGGCTCAACTGTCAGTGTGTGAATAAAGTTTAAAAACTATAAAATGTCATGCTCACTACATGTGCCATCTTAAATATTATCATTACATAGTTTTCAGGTCTGAAAGATATTAATAGTATCCCATAAACCTGTTTTAGGGGAATATTTATCTTTTTTACCTATTATTTTTCTCTATTTTATATTTATCATTTTTTGTTTTGCCTGAAAATATTTTTGGTAAACTCCTCTAGATTCAAATAGAGACTTAGCATGTTGCTCCAAATCTTTGGTTGGCCTAATCTTTTATATTTATTTTGAGACATGAAGCAGAACATTTTATTTTTCATAAAAATCTATGCTCACTCAGAATCTTTTTGATGTTCAGGGTAAATATAGATGGATCAAATAGCTTTACTTTGTAGACCACAGTTAGCATTATCTTTGGTTGGGTTTTAAAAGGAAGAATGGACACTAAGCAGAGAGGAAGTATTAACATTTTGTTTATGAGGACAGGCTCAGAGGCCAGTCTATTGGGTTGAGGTAATTACTCTGCCAGTTTACCAGCAACATGATTTTGAGAAGGAACCTAAGCTCACTGTGAATTCATTTTCTCATCTTTAAATATCTAACTTTAATTTCATCGATTTCATAGTTTAGCTCTGCAAATTAAACATTAGTATATTTAAAATGCTTTAAAAAGGGTAAAAATATAACATATAATCATTATTATTTTATTAAAAATAAACATCATTAGTATCAGGCATCTTAAAAGTCTGTAAGTTAAAAATAAATTGCATGTAGGAAGAAATGATCCATAAAAGGAAGTTAGATTCTGGAAGAAACTTGATCTTATTATAATTGACTGGGATCTAGGAGCTTTAATGTGGCACTTAATTAAAAAGTAACAGGGTCTGGCTGCACATTTCTAGTCCAAATCATCTTTGAGGATTATTGGAAGCAATCTGGCATTAATAACTGACTTGATATTTTTCTTTTTAGTGGTTTGGCCTCAATTATATGTGAAATTAAGTAAATCTGTAAATCAGTCTTAACACTCAATAAAATTGTTAGAGGAAAAGGTGTTAATTTTTATGTTTTTATATTTCAGAGCTACTAATCAATTAACATCTTTTTTTCTTAAAAGCCATTTTAAAGAGAGGCTTCAATAAAGCAAATAATATATGGAAATATCAAATCTTCACTTTCATATTCTCAGCTTAAAAGTTTAAAAAATGATAGAACATGATACATTGCACCTTTAAATATCTTCTTTTCCTGAAGATGGGGGATGCTGGTTCAAAGGCTATATATGATTTGAAGACATCATTGATCACAGGGGTGGACATTGACTTAAGAGATGATCATTGTATGAGAGTATTAGGTTCAATACTTATGTTGCTTTTTGTTTCTTCCATCTCACTTTTTTCTATTGATAAACGACAAGATTTTGGTTATGAGGGAAGTGTATGTGTGTGTTTCATATATATAATATAGATAGATATACATATAGATAGATATAGCTATAAAATGGGATAATCTCAGCTAAATAATACATAGAAAATTGTAGGATTTACTTGAGTGTACTGAGAAATTACTTTGGCAAGCAGAACATAATCTTTTTTGATGACAGTGCTGCCTTTACTTGTACTTATTTCTTTCTTATATTAAAATGTGTTTGAGATGGCATGGCCAGTGTATTATCAGGTACGATTTATAAAATAAATTACCTTTTTATTTTCTGGGCCAAGACATTTTAATTATTTTATAATGCTATTATGTACTATTTCTTTCATGTGGTTCTGAAACACAATGCTTCAAAATAAATTCCATTTACTAATATATACACTATTGATGTACATATGTACGCAGAAATTATCATATAGTGCTGCAATTAAATCAATTTAAGTAAACTGTCTTTTGGTGATACTTTAATAGTTGAGCAACTGTGCTCCTCCTGTGTGGTCTACAGTACATAGGTATAACTTTGTAAGAGCAGCTGTGAAAACAGACTGCCTTCCTTATGTTTAGATACCTATCTGGGATCATCGAATAATGGAGGAAATAAAAACTCCAAAATGTAATAAGGCTAGAAAATATACACTAGGTGTATTTCTCCTTAATCCTTCTAAGAAAACGCATCTTGTACACTTCTTTTTTTCCAATGTATATTTAATATATCGGCCTCTCTTAGAAACAATATATATTGCATATCATGTTTCAATACCCAAACCTACTCTTTTATGGCTTTAAACACAAGTGATACAATGCTGTAACTTCAGAAAAGTGAAATCGTAAAAGGATAATTCTACTATATAAGAACACTCATTTATGAGATCTTTTTTAAAACTTGGATTGTCAGAAAGCATTATGGAGGTGGTCTGGCATTTTGATTTAATCAAATATTTCTTTTATTGAATCCCCTTAACTATGCTGAATGAATCCATTGGAATTACGTTTAAAATATGGTAAAAATGAGTCAAGTTCACTCAGCAATGTGTTTAGGTAGATTTTAGAAGGGGTAGGAAAGAAAAATTAATACATATCTATGTGATAGAAATCTTGTTTCATATCATTTAAATTAAAGAAGAAAATGACAATATCTGCTACATCATTTTGGATTTAGACTAAGAAATAGTTGGTAGAAATTTTTACTTTATGGCCAAAACCCCTATATTTGAGGAACACAAATTAACATTTTTTGAAATATTTAAAGATAACTTTGTTTATTAGGAAATAAAAGACAACAATACCTTTAAAGCAGAATATGTGTTGTATAAACCTAAATCTAAATTAATTCAGACTCTTCTCTTTTAAGAGAAAAATAATAGAAAAATGTGGCTTTGGGCTTTGAGTTTTCTTGCATTAGTGAGTAGTATCTTGATAATTCACAAATTTCTTTCTAATTGACATGTTTTAGTTGGATACTAGATAAATTTTTGGAAATTATAAGAGCTATGATATATTGAAAAAATACATTTTAAAATACAGTTATGAACTTGGGAATAAATAGTTTATAATATGATACAAAATGTTTAGGCAAGTTCTTGGGTACTGATATAAACTACAGTTTTGGTAGGAAATTAACTGTTGGCTAGCCAGTGCAGAAAAAAAATCAGGGAGAAAAGTCTAGTGTATAATACCTGAAAGATAGGTTTGGCAGGAAGTTATGCTAAAAGCAAACAACAACAGCCTTTTGGTGATAGGAGAATTAAGTTTAGGAACAAAATGAAACGTCCATGACTAATGGAAGCATAAAAAATCAAATATAGGTAATCCAGATCTGAGGAGGCAGAGCAAGATGGCTGAAAAAAACCCTCCGGTGATCATTCCCCAAACAGAACACCAAATTGAACAACTATCCATTAAAAAAGTCACCTTTATAAGAACCAAAAATCAAGTAAGTCATCACAGTACCTGGTTTTAATAGCATTTTAAGGAAAGAGGTACTGAAGAGGATAAAAAGACAGCCTTGAATTGCCTACAGCACCCCTCCTCTATCCCCTGGCAATACCATGTGTGTTTGGGGGAGGGATAGTGCAATAATATGGGACTCCAGATTGGCACTCAGTGTTGCCCTGTCACAGTGGAAAGCAAATAGGGCAGACTTTTGCCCTATTACCTAGAGAAGGAGCACTTATATCAGCCCTAGCCAGAGGGGAATCATCTATCCCAGCAGTCAGAACCTGAGTTCTGGCTAGCCCCACTACTATAGGCTAGAGTTCTCTGGGGTCCTAAATAAATTTGAGTGGCAGTCTAGGCCACAAGGACAGCAATTCCAGGGCAAGTCTTGGGGCCATGCTCTGCTTGGAGCAAGTGGACTTGGGGTGCACACAACCTACTGAGACACAAGCTGGGGTGACTAGAGGAGTGCTTATGTCGCCTCTCCTCCAATACCAGCCAGCACAGCTTGAAGCTCTGGGAGAGAATCTTTCTTCTTAAAGAAAGGAGAAGGAAGAATAGAGAGAACTTTGTCTTGCAACTTGGAGACCAGTTCAGCCATAGTAAAATAAAGCATGAAACAGAGACATGTAGCTCTTATTCTAGGCCATAGTTCTTGGTTGACATTTCCAGACACACCTTAGGCCAGAAGGGAACCCACTGCCCTGAAGGGAAGGAACCAGTCCTAGCAGAATTTATTACCTGTTAACTTTAGCCTTTGGGCATTGAATAAATATCACTGATAGTCAGGCAGTAGTCACCATGGGTCTCAGGGAAGACCCAGTGCTTTGCTGCCTTCAGGTGTGACCGAGAGCATTCCCAGCTGTAGTGGGCACAGGGAGAGACTCCTTCCACTTGAGGAAAGGAGAAGGAAGAGTAAAAATGACTTTACCATGCAACTTGCATACCAGCTCAGCCACAGTAGAATAAAGCACCAAGTAGATTACGAAAGTTCCCAACTCCAGGCCCTAGCTTCTGGATGACATTTCTAGACCCCACCTGGTCAGAAGGGAATGTACTGCCCTGAAGGAAAAAACACAAGCCTGGCAGAATTCTGACTTAAGAGCCCTTAACCTTTGAATAAATATCAGTGGTAGCTGGCAACAGTTGCCACAGGCCTTGGGTGAGATCCAGTACTGTGCTGGCTGCAGGCGTGACCCAGCACAATTCCAATGGTGGTGGCCATGGGAACACTTTCATCATCCTGTCTCCAACTCCAAGCAGCTCAGCAGCAAGAGAGAGAGAAAGAAAGAGAAAGAGAGAGACTATTTGGAGGAAAGTAAAGAAAGGAAACAAGAGATCTTGCCTGGTAATCCAGGGACATCTCATGGACCTTACCCAAGATCACCAAGGCATCTCTACAAATCTGTGAGAGTAACACCATTACAGAGTTGATGCTGTTCCCAATGCAGATATGGCTGCAGTGACCAGACTTAGATTGCAACATTCACTTCTCTTTGAATACTTAGAAAGGCTTCTCAAGAAGGACAGGTACAAGAAAGCCCGGCCTGCAAAGAATAGAATAAATGTTTAACTCGTAAATGCCCAGACATTGATGAACATCCACAAGTATCGGGACTTTCTAGGAAAACATGACCTCACCAAACAAACTAAATAAGGAACAAGTAACCAATCTCAGAATGACAGAGATATGCAAGCTTTCAGACAGAGAATTAAAAATAGCTGTTTTGAAGAAACTCAACTAAATTCAAGATAATATAGAGAAGGAATGTAGAACCTTGTCAGGTAAATAAAGTGATTGAAATATATTTTAAAATCAAGCAGAAATTCTGGAGCTAAAACATTCAACTGAAAAAATAAGAATGCATTAGAGTCTCTCATTAGTATAATTAATCAAACATAAGAAATCATCAGTTGAAAATTTGAAAATACACAGGGAAATACATTTTTTCATGAAAATACACAGGGAAGACAAAAGAAAAAACAATAAAAGAAGTAGAAAATAGCCTCAAAAGGACCAATCTAAGAATTATTGACCTTAAAGAGGAGGTAGAGAAAGAGATTTGGGTAGAAAGTTATTCAAAGAGATAATAACAAAGAACTTTATAAACCCAGAAAGATATTGATATTCAAGTACAAGAAGTAATGAACAACAGGTAGATTTAACACAAATAAGACTACCTTAAGACATTAAATAATCAAACTCCCAAAAGTCAAAGGTCAAAGATAAAGAAAGGATCCCAAAAGCAGAAAGAGAAAAGAAACAAGTAACATACAATAGAGTTCCAATACATCTGGTGCAGACTTCTTAGTGACACTTTACAGGGCAGGAGAAAGTGGCATGACATATTTAAAGTGCTGAAGGAAAAAAAAAAAAAAAAGTTATATCCTAAAATAGTACATTTAAGTTGTCATTAATTTAAATAATGGGTTATAAGATTTTATTTGCAAGTCTCGTGGTAACCTCAAATCAAAAAATCTACAGTAGAAACACAAAAAAAATTAAAAGCAAGAAATTAAAACACACTACCAAAGAAAACCACTTTCACACAAAGGAAGAGAGAAAGGAATGAAGGAAAGAAGGAAGGAAAAGAAGGCCACAGAACAACTGAAAAAAAAAATGGCTATAGTAAATCCTTCCTTATCAATAATAAAATTCTCCAATCAAAAGATTTAGAGTGGCTGAACAGATAAAGCAAACTCCAACTATCTTCTGCCTAGAAGAAATACACTTTATCCATAAAGATACAAAACCACTAAAGTAAAGGTATAGGGAAACATATTAGATGCAAATGAAAACAAAAAAAAGTAGGAGTAGATATAATATCAGATATAATAAATTTTAAGACAAAAAGCATAAAAAGAGACAAAAAGAAGGTTATTCTATAATGATAAATGGTCAATACAGCAAGAGAATATGACAATTTAAAAAATATATACACCTAACACTGGAGCACCAAGATATATAAAGCAAATATTATTAGAGTTAAAGAGAGAGATGGATTCTAATAGAATAGTAGCTGGAAACATCAGCGCCCTACTTTCAGCATTGTACAGATTAACCAGACATAAAAATAGCAAAGAAACATCAGACTTAATCTGCACTCTAGACCAAATGGACCTGATAGATATTCACAGAACATTTCATCCAAAGGCTGCAGAATACACATTCTTCTCCTCAACACATGGATCATTCTCAAGTAGTAGATTTTATGTTATTTCACAAAACAAGTCTTAAAAATTGAAAAATAATTGAAAATCATGGCAAGCATCTTTTCTGACCAAAAGGAGTAAAACTAAAAATCAATAACAAGAACAATTTTAGAGACTATAAAAACATGTGAAATTAAATAATATGTTCCTGAATTTAAGCAGTATGCTATTCTTCTCTAAGGAGAAAAGAAAAGCACTGTCATCTGAGTAATGCAAACCCTTTTTATTGTCAGGCCCAGAGAAGTATTAAAATGAGACTGCACTCATGTCCTACTTACCTGGCTTTGAGCTATGTACTCATCTCTTGAAACTGCTTGCTATTGCCACAAGTAGCTATAAATTAATGTATCAATGTGAAACATTATATCAGGAGAATGAAGAATGAAATCCAGCAAGTCCATAAAGAAATTGAGGAAATGTTAAAATGTATTGAAACAATGGAAAATGTAAACATACCAAAACCTTTGGAATACAGCAAAAGCAATACTGAGAAGAAAGTTTATAGCAATAATAACCTGCATCAAAAAAGTATAAAAACTTTAAACAGCCTAATGATACATCTTAACTAGTGAAACAAGAGCAAACAAAACCCAAAATTAGCAGAAGAAAAGAAATAAAGAAGATCAGAGCAGAAATAAGTGGAATTGAAAACAAAAAATACAAAACATCAATTAGATGAAAAACTGATTTTTCAAGAAGTTAAACAACATTGACAAACTTTTAGCCAGACTATGAAAAAAAGAGAGGATTCATTCAGTATATGTGGCTGATTGGTTAAAATTTTAAAAATATACAAGAAAAGAGGATCCAAATGAATAAAATCAGAGATGAAAAAGGAGATATTACAGCTGACACTGAAGAAATTCAATGGATCATTAAAGACTACTAGCAACAATTATATGCCAATAAATTGGAAAACCTAGAAGAAACTGATGAATTCCCAGACACATACAACCTAACGAGATTGAACAATGGAGGAATCCAAAAGCAGAATAGACCAATAACAAGAGACAAGAACAAAGCTATGATTGAAATGTCTTGCAGTAGAGAAAAGCCCAGACCTGATGACTTCGCTGCTGACTTTTATCAAACATTTAAAGAACTAATACCAAACGCATTCAAATTATTCCAAAAAAAAAAAAAAAAAACAAAAACAAAAAACCAAAAAAACAGAAAAACAGAGGAGGAGGGAATACTTTCAAACTCATTCTACAAGGCCAGTACTACCTTAGCAGCAAAACCAGACAAAGACACATTAAAAAAAAAGGAAACTACAGGCCAATATCTCTGATGAAATTTGATGCAGAAATACTCACCAAAATACTAGCAAACTGAACTCAACAGCACACGTAAAATATCATCCGTTGTGAACAAGTGGAATTCATCAAAGGGATACAACAATGGTTCGACATATACAAATCAATCAACATGGTACATCACAATCAACAGAATGGAGGAAAAAAAACCATGTGATCATTTCAATTGATGCTGAAAAGAATTTGATAAAATGCAACATCCCTTCATGATAAAAACCCTGAAAAAAATGGGGTTTAGAAGGGACATACCTCAGACCCACAGCTAGTATCATACTAAACAGGGAAAAATGAAAAGTCTTTCCTTTAAGACATGGAAAATGACAAGGATTCCCACTTTCACCACTATTATTCAACATCGTACAGGAAGTCCTAGCAAGAGTGATCAGACAAGAGAAAGACATACAGGGCATCCAAATTGGAAAGGAAGAAGTCAAATTATTCATGTTTGCAGATGGTATGATCTTATATTTGGAAGAACCTAAGGACTCCACACACACACACACACACACACACACACACACACAACTATTAGAACTGATAAATCTGATACAAATACTGATACAAAATCAATATGCAAAAATGAATAGCAGTTCTATATGCCAACAGTGAACAACCTGAGAAAGAAATCAAGAAAGTAATCTCATTTACAATAGCTACAAACAAAATTAAAATGACCCAGGAACAAATTTGACCAAAGAAGTGAAAGATCTCTATAATGAAAACTAAAACATTGCTGAAAGAACTTGAAGATGACACAGACAAAATAAATAGAAAAATATTGCACGTTTTGTGATTGGAAGAATCCATATTGCTAAAATGTCCACAGTTTTCAAAGCTATCTACAGATTCAATGCAGTCCCTACCAAAATACCAATGAGGTTCTTTACATAAATAGAAAAAAAATTCTAAAATTTATATGGAACCACGAAAGACCCAGAATAACTAAAACCATTCTGAGGAAAATGAGCAAGACTGGAAGAATCATGTTACCTGACTTCAAGGAATATTATAGAGCTATAATAAGTAAAATAGCATGGTAACAGTGTAAAAACAGACACACAGACCAATGGAACAGAATAAAGAACCCAGAATTACATTCTTACATCTACAGTGAATTCGTTTTTGACAAAGTTGGTAAGAACATATATTGGGGAAAGGACAATCTTTTCAACAAATTTTGCTGGGAAAACTGGATATCCATATGCAGAAGAATGAAACTAGACCACTATCTCTCATCATATGAAAAGATCAAATCAAAATACATTGCGGACTTAAATCTAAGACCTCAAACTGTGAAACTACTAAACACTGGGGAAACTCTCCAGGACACTGGACTGGGCAAAGATTTCTTGGGTAATACCGCATAAGCACAGGCAACCAAAAGAAAACTGGAAAAACAGGATCACATTAAGTTAGAAACCTAATGCATAGCAAAGGAAACAATCAGCAATGTGAATTAACAACCCACAGAATGGGAGAAAATGTTTGCAAACTATTCATTTGACAGGAGATTAATATTCAAAATATATAAGGAGCTCAAACAACTCAATAGGAAAAATCAAATAATCTGATTTAAAAATGGGCAAAAGATCTGAATAGACATTTCTCAAAAAAACACAGACAAATGACAAATGGGTATATGAAAAGATGCTCAACATGATTGATCATCAGAAATGCAAATCGAAACTACAATGAGATATCATCTTACTCAGTTAAAATGGATTTTATTCAAAATACAAGCAATAACAAATGCTGAGGATGTGGAGAAAAGGGAACTATCATACACTGTTGGTAGCAATGTGTATTAGTACAACCACTGTGGTGAACAGTATGGAGATTCCTCAAAAAACTAAAAATAGAACTATCATATGATCCAGAAATCCCATTTTTAGGTATATACCCAAAAGAAAGGAAATCAGTATGTTGAAGAGGTATCTGAACTTCCATGTTTATTGCAGCACTATTCACAATAGCCAAAATTTGGAAGCAAGGTAAGTGTTCAACAAAGGAATTGATAAAGAAAATGTGGTAGATATACACAATAAAGTACTATTCTACCGTACAAAGAATGAGATTCTGACATTTGCAATAACATGAATGAAACTAGAGGTCATTATATTAAGTGAAATAAGCCAGGCACAGAAAGGCAAACTTTGCATGTTTTCACTCTTTTGTGGGTGCTACAAATTAAAACAATGGAACTTATGAAGATAGAGAGTAGAATACTAGCTAACCAGATGCTGGGACAGGTAGTTTGAAGGGGAGGAAGAAATGGAAATGGTTAATGAGAACAAAATTGTTGTTTGATAAAATGAGTAAGATCTGACATTTGATCACACAACAAGGTGACTACAGTCAACGATAATTTATTGTACATTTAAAAATAACTAAAAGAGTAAAATTGGAATGTTTGTAATACCAAGAAATAATAAATACTTGAAGTGATGGATACCCCCCTTAACATGATGTGATTATTATGCAGTCTGCCTGTATGAGAATACTTCATGTGCCCCATAAATACATAAACCTACTACATACTCACAGACATTACAAATAAAATTTTAAAAATAGGTAATTCATAAAAAATTGGAGACAATGTCCTTCATACCATGGGAGTCAAGATATAATGAATTACTGATGATTTTAAAAACTTCTACCTTATTTTTTCTTTTGTATCTTCCATCTAATAAACAGCATGCCAGTCATTGAAAATAATTGGTAAAGTAGAAAGAATAATAGGTAGAGTGCCGAGACTTTTAAGGTTGGGTAACTCTGAGTTTGCTTCCTGTTTCCACTGTGGGAATATAAACTGAGGCCAATCATATTAAACTCTTTGATGATTACACCTAACTCGATTTTAACAGACACTTCATACATTTCATTTTCCTTCTACCTCCACACTCTCTAAGCAGATTTTTTAGGGTTTACAACCAACTCTGCTACCCTCATTAAACTATTTATGGTCAAGTTACTATGGGATTCTTAGCTTAAAGATTTAGAATTTACAAATAAGTGTGTTAAATTTATTCTCTGCCAATTTTCTTGAATAAGGCTATTTTCACTTTCTGTTTATTTTTCTGGAAAATAATTTCCTTTTTCCAGAAAGGAATATGTCACTTCATGTAGGACGAGGGAGGAAAACACTTCTTACATTTCTCAAGCAGGAGTAAAAGTGCAAATAACTAATTTGCCCAGTCAGGAGAGTGAAATGCGTGATGTGGACAAGGTGGGCAAATGGAAACAGATGTGACTTAGCCAAATGATGCTAATAAAATTGAGGGCTTGGTGTGGCCACATGCTCACAATTTTAAGGGAAGCTGGAATGCAGTTTTTTCAGTATAATACTCTGATTTTTGTTATATTAGATAAATCTAACCATTTTCAAACAGTATGTGAGAGAAACAAAACTTGAGTTGTGTCAGCTAGTTCTTGCTTCTATTAAAAAATAGTTACCAGCCACATTCAAACTATGAGAGGGTGGCTGCAGATTTAAATTCTCTGAAGTAAAGTTGAATCATTATCTCTGTGTTAAATAGGTTGACTTCTGAATGATGAACCTTACTCCTTCCAAGGAACTTTCCCGGGTCCCTGCTACTATATAACGAGGTTTAATATGTCTTTTTTAAATTTTCCCATAGCACATTTTAATATTTTTTTCAGGGATATGTAATAATACCATTCCATAATTAAAATAGAATATGAGATATAAAAGGTAAAACTATAATGATGGTGTATTATAGAAAACATAATACATGTACTATCTTTGAAAAATTTTAGAGCTGTAGTTTGCACTGTAGAAAATATATATCAACATTTCATCACATTAGAAATATATGCAATGTTAGATCTATTACAATGTGACATTTTAGGGAAAAAATAACTAGGATTTTACTTGTGTATTCCTAAGATTGTGGCCAGATTTTGAATGATTTATATTTATAGAATTGAATTAAATGTATTTTCAAAAGTTTATTCTGATTTTCCATGTCATACCTGCTTAAAAGTCATGACTCCTGGCACTCATTACTTGGGGAATATTGAGGAAATTATTATTTATTCTTTGGCTCCTGTAAAAATAGTATTATTAAAGTAGGGCTCATGAATAGTGCCACAAAAGTAACCTGGAAAGAATGAGATATAGCAAAGAGTGTTACATTCTAATTTAGGAACTGGTTGCCTAGCGAGTGAAAATCAGTGAAGGATGACTATTATTTTACATTTTTTCATCTGTGAGGAATATATTCCAATCCAAACCTGAATCACAGAAACCTTTGGATCCAAATTTGATTGAGTAAAGTCTTTCTATGAGCTTTGCCAACATATAGCTGTTACCATTTATACTTAAATTTCTAGTCACTTAAAAGAAGCTGTCCTTGTGTTTCAGTCTTGAATTTTGAGTCACATATTCTCCTGAATTATTTTGTTATGTCTATGATTTATTTCATTTGCTCTAGGTATATTTACACCTCTACACACCGCACAGTCACACACACATATAACAACACAGACATATTTTGCTAGTGTTTTGAAGAGAAATTAAATGAAATTTTTAAAAATGTTATTTACTAAATTTGTTAGAAATTATGAAGCAATCCATATGAAATAAGGATAATGATGGAAAATGTCAAAATATGCAAACATATTTCATTGTGTTTATCAAGTATGTAAGTCTTGATTTAGTTTTATAGATATTAAACTGAAATAAAGAACATATTAGAAGTCTTATAAATAACTACAAAAAACATACCACAACATGGCACCAAATCATTGTTCATACTTAAAATATTCTTCTGACCTTAAATTAGACACAAATATATATCTTGGCACAATAGTGAAACACATATACACAGACACATACACATATACATGCATATGAATTTAAAAATTACATGCATACACACATATGACTTTAAAATTAGAATTTTAAAATTCAACCTATGTAGACAAAGTTTTAAAATGCATATTTTCACATCTATCATTGGAACATTATGGCAGTGATAAACTGTGAACACCTGGTGTGCCATCATTGATAATGACAGAGGGCTATATAAATTTGATATATACTAATTCTTAATAGGAAAAGTCATTAGACTTTATGGAAGCAATAAACCAATGGGTGTACAGTTGGCTTCCTTCGGTCTCTTATGATAGTTTTATTATTTTCCTCAAATAAAGGCTTGACTCAGATTTAAATAATATAATAACTTCCATATATTTTTAAATATTGTGAGGTTTGCAAAATATTTTTCATTTTCAAAGCAAAGTTTTAGAAAAGATTCTACTTTAAAGATATTCCAAATTACCTTAGCCAATAAAAACACACTTACCTCCTTGGTTAAGTGCATTTCTAATTCTTTTTTATATAATTGTTTAAGTAATTAAGTAATTGTTTGCTTAATTTTACAGAAAATTCATCATTAGTGTATAGAAATGCAACTAGTTTTTTTAGTGTTGATTTTGTATCTGCAACTTTATTGAATTCATCTATTAGTTCTAACAAAAGTTTGGTAGGGTCTTCGGGGTTTGCTATATATATAATATCATATTATCTGCAAATAGAGACAACTTTCCTTATTTCTTTCTGATTTGGAAATGCGTGTGTGTGTGTGTGTGCATGTATTTTGGAAGTGTGTGTGTGTGTGGGAAATTGAAAATGTGTTTGTATGTGTGTGTGTGTGTGTGTGTGTGTGTGACAAAGAGAGAGAGAGAGACAGGGTCTCACTCTGTTGCCCAGGCTAGAGTGCAGTGGTGCCATCATGGCTCACTGCAACCTCCACTTCCTGGGCTCAAGTGATCCTCCCATCTCAGCCTCTCAAGCAGCTGGGACCATAGGCATGCACCACCATGCCCAGCTAATTTTTGCATTTTTGTAGAAATAGGGTGTCACTACGTTGCCCAGGCTGGTCTGAAACTCAAACAATCCACTCTCCTCGGCCTCCCAAAGTGTTGGGTTTCCAGGCATGAATCACCGCACTTGATCAGAAATGTCTTTTATTTATTTTCTTTGCCTAATTGCTGTCTAGGACTTCCAGTACTACGTTTAATAGAACTGATAAGAGTGGGAATCTTTGTCTTTTTCCTATTGAATACATAGTTTTTAATATTGATATTATAATAAATGTATTAAATAAAGGAAACTTAGCTTTGTCTTAAGAATAAATTTCCAGTAATCAGAACCAATGACAAAAGGAACAGTGATTTTTTTTCTTACATTGAAATATATTTGTGGTGGCCTCACATAAATGGAGGCTTTCATTCACAAGATGTTAAACATAAGCGTTTTATTTTATTTATGAAATATAATAAGTGTTAGGTAGATCAGTGTATCTAGAGTTAGCTAGCAGAAAGACAGAGAGAGTGAAAATAACATAGCACAGAACTTTAGGGAAACTTGTACAAAATATACACAAATTTTTCTTTATAATGTCATAAACAGTTTTACTGCTGAATTTGCATATTTATTATCCAAGATGACATAAATTTTAACAACAGTGAACTTTTAGCCAATTCTAACATAGCACTCATTAAAATGTGGTGAAACAAAGCAGTATATGGGAATCACTACAAAATATTTTTACTTTAAAATTTATAGTAAGACTACAATTCCTGGGTATGAAGAGTAAATTAATAAACAATTAGATGAATGTACTGAATACTGAATAAAATATCAGACTCTGCCACTTTCTGTTTATCCATCTTCTACTTTCTCATCCACTTGTGCGTAATGGGCAATTCTTTAGCAATATTTATTTCCCTTATATCTATTAGAACAAGTATATTTAAAAGAATTTGAAGGTTAACACATGTCCTTCTACAATATTTTAATTGTAAGACAACTAATAGCTATAATAAAAATAATAATCAATAAAATCTTACCAATAATAATGGTAAGTTATTATAATGGTAAGTTATAGTAATGGTACTATAACAATAGTAACATGATGAACAACAATAGCTGAAATTTGTATGTTCTTCTGAATTCTACAAAGCAATTTATTTTAAATATATTAGCTCATTTCATTTTTAAAATGCTATAAGGTAATTATAGCAGATATTCTTATTGCTAGCATTAAAAATGAAGACCAAGAAGCTTACAAAGATTAAAATATATACACAAATTAACATATATAGACATGAAAGGTAAGCCTTTTGATTCTGAAATAAAACCAGTTACTGTAAGAGCATATACATTCATTTTTTATTCAAACAAAGTTATTCATTATTTTAAACTAAGATTGATGACAATATTTAACCTCATAGTAAATGATAATGTAAATTATGTAAGTATGTATAGATTTCATACCCATTGCATCATAGATGTAATGCATTTTTGGTCAATATTTTTAAGTTATTAAGAATGGCGATTAAGTCTTAGTTTTACCTGGGTTACCAAGTGGTTACTGTTTTCAAGAGAACAACAAATTGAATAAATCTGATGATTTTTTTTTTCATTTTAACACTCTCAGGTTGAATATCAAATAATTTCACTATGTTTATGCTAAAAAATAAGGCCTGCATGGAATGGGTTAAGAAAAATATAAAAACTGAGGATAAAAATATAAAACTAAGATCAAGTAAAGGTATTAAAATCACTCATATAAACAGATTGTTTTGAATTTAGGCTTTCTTTTCTCTATATAATTCAAATTCTACCTAATTGTGTTTATGATGAAAGGAAACACTAGACAGGATAAGATAGACAAATTTATTCCAATAAATAAGAAGAAACATAAAAGATTTCCACCATTATAAAATATTCTTACATTTTAAAGTGTTAGTGTTTATTGATCTCTCATTACTGTATTCGTGATTTAATTTAATGGAACTGAAAACTCATTTATTTTATTTTAACCAAACATTTTCAGTTAAGAAAACATGTTATATGCAATTTGATCTTTTACTGGTCTGAGTTGATCTTTAATTATCTATCCTACTCTTCATTTTAGGATGCTAGTCACCAAGACTGTTTACCCTTATCATCAATTCTCTTTCTCATGGTAGAAACTGTGATTATGGGAGGTACTTAAATCAGATTAATATTGTCACAAACAGGCAGTTTAGATTTTTCCTAATAGAGAATAGATCACATATTTCTCCTTTGCCTTTCAAAGCTTATATGACTGTTTTTAGGATATTATTGGGTTTTCACCTTTAGAAAGCCTCTTATTGGCCGGGCGCGGTGGCTCAAGCCTGTAATCCCAGCACTTTGGGAGGCCGAGACGGGCGGATCACGAGGTCAGGAGATCGAGACCATCCTGGCTAACATGGTGAAACCCCGTCTCTACTAAAAAATACAAAAAAATAGCCGGGCAAGGTGGCGGGCGCCTGTAGTCCCAGCTACTCGGGAGGCTGAGGCAGGAGAATGGCATAAACCCGGGAAGCGGAGCTTGCAGTGAGCTGAGATCCGGCCACTGCACTCCAGCCTGGGCGACAGAGCGAGACTTCGTCTCAAAAAAAAAAAAAAAAAAAAAGAACGCCTCTTATTATTATAAAATAAGAATCCTAGTAATATATCCTACTCTTCAATTTTGAAATCTATTTGCTAGCATTCTACAGATTTCAGTGTGGGGTCTAGGAAGATATGACCTTTGTGTCATTGAGGGTGGTCATTTGGATAAATTAACCAATTGAGTGGTCACTGCAAATGGCTCTGTTTTAAATTTGCATGCAGCCATTTATCAGCTATAGAATTTTCTTTGAAGCATCTGTGATTAGAGCCTCATGACCTCTGTGTTGATCATTTAGTTTGGCTAAAAACACAGAAGGGGCACTCGAGTATACATATACCTCACTCCCTGTTTTTAGTTTTTTAAGTTTTAAGAATCAAACCATTTCTGTTACTGCTTGTGGCAGACATAACTAGTTTCTTACATGGGAATTAATTCTCTCTGTTGTATTTTTGTACTAGAAGCTTGGTGTGTAGCTTTGCCCACACAGAATAAAAACATTTTGCTTCTCTGCCTCCCTTGCAGCTAGTTACAATCATGTGATGAAGTTCTGGCCACTGAGGTGGAAGTGGAAATCTTGTATCAGGTTTCTCAGGAAATTGCATAAATGGATCTAACTCAGTGGGGAAAGGTCACTTTTTCAATCCTTCCTCTTGTTTTGGCTTTCTTGAGATGTGACAGTTGAAACAGTAAGAAATCAAGATCATGTGTTCATTTGAGAAAGGGAAGACAGATTGGAGCTTGGATCTTGTAATTTAGTACATTTGTGCACTCCTCACCTCCAAATTGCTTTTATATAAGAAAGAAATGATTTTTTGTTTCATTTAAGCCATTGTTAATTTTTTCTTCTATATGCAGCCAAACCTACCTCAAACTAATAAAGAGTTTAAAGGAATAAAAATATATATTGTGTGGATGCTTTGGTAACATGATGTTCATTTTTTCCAACTTCTGTCTCATTTAAGCAAACGTTGAATTTTTTCTTCTATACACAGGCAAATCTACCTTTAATTAATTGATACACAGTATAATGTAACAATAAATGTATATTGTGTAAATTTTTTTGTCATATGATGTTACCTCTTTTTCTTTTATATTATTTAATACTGCCTTTTTCTAGGAATATCATTAAAATAAAATAAAATGTGAGGTCAAACTCTACTGCAGGAACTCAGACAGCATATACAATCTGTTTTCGATTTACACCTTCAATAATACCTTTTCAAACATTTTTCTTTTTATGGCACTTCTAAAATTTAAATATTGATGCTATTTTATGGAACTATGAATTTTACTTTAAAAATATTACTTTTATAAGGGTCTTATTATAACACCATAAAAGTGAGAAATTCAGAACTTTGGCTGAAATTTATTCTCAGTACCCTGTCTTCTATACAAAGTTCCTCAGACAGAAAATCACATATGTAATAGAAAATTTGGTCAGATATTTGGTTATATTACCTTGATCACGGGCCAACTTTGTTTGAAATTGGGAAAGCATGCTTAAATTATTCTTACATAAGATTGTTTAGTCACTTCATGAATTAATATATAGATAAATAGAAAGTGTTTTCTACTGGGAAGTGGTCGAAAGGCAATCTTCATTCTAGATAGTAAACTAGCACTGGCTGTGCCTCCTTCACATTAAATTTAGCTTTGGATATGTTATGGGAAAAGAAGAGAACCATAGATTCCAGAAACTAATATCTCAGGAGAAACACCTGGGAAGACTAACAGCTATCTTAAGCTGATAATTTTCAAAGGCTGATGACTGTGGCCTGGGACCAGGTAATTTGGAGGCAGCAGGAAGAGAATAAGCTGAAGAGGTAGAAGGAAAGCCTTCCATGTTCTGCTCCTGCCTAGCTCCTAGGTTGACCTGGAACATTTATCCGCTGCCTCTTATGTGCAGAAATCAGGAGCTATTGCCAGGCTTTCAGGCCAGTGTAACCAAGATAATATCAGGGAATCAGATCTTGTTGGGGACAATTGATAAAAACAAGCAACATGATAAACCATATGTTTCCTCTACTCCTATTCAAAATACCATGCTGTTTCTCCCTGAGGGTGGGAAGTTAAATCCTAAACATTTCTGGGTTTTTCTGGCTACTAGTGACAGCAAAGGCATGTAACCTATGGTGCTTAGGGGAAGCAAGGCTTTTTGCCCATGGGTCATCACCTCTCTGCTCTTTAAACTCCTTCTGCCCCGCTATTAGGGCCTTTCTCCTCTGCTCCATGACACTTCCTAAAGCAAGTACTTAGCCCTAGGAAAAGATGATTTCAGAGAGAAAATATTGTTTTACATTGCAACATGAGAAGTCCTTAGAGAAATACTATAAAAGACAAGAAAAAGAATAGCATTTACCCTCTGAAGCAGTAGTATCAAAATAGTTTGGTCATGTACTTAAACTAAACATGATAAACTACTTCAAATTAAAAGTATTGAAAAGATTTGTTTATTAATATGTCACCATATGTACCGTGAACTCCAAATTGATCACAACCATAATTATTAGAAGTAATAAAGTTTATAAAAAGTAAAAATGATTACTTTTGTCTAGGAAATTAAGGGATTTTGAAACATAATTTCATAATTATGGACCATAAGAAAATATAATTGTATTATATCGTTATTAAATATTTATGTTCAATGAAGAAGAATCAAAGGTCAAAGGTTATATAGCAAAAATAATGGAGGAACATTTGCAATTTCTAAAATCCACAATGAATTAACATCTAGAATATTCAGATAATTTTTCCAAAGCACCACTTCCCCTACCAAAAAAATAGCAAAGGATATGACTTGATGGATCACAAAAACATTAAAGCTAACATGTACATCAAATGATGTTAAAGCCCATTGGAAATGACAGAAATAACAATGTAAACAAAAGCTTTCAGTTTATACTCTCAAGTTGTCAAAAATTAGAAAGCTGGCTAATACCAGTGTTGGTGTATATGTAGGGTACAGAAACCCCTACGTAGAGCTAGTGGGAGTATATCCTAGCTTTATCATAAGGGAGAGCACCATGGCATTACCATGTAAAATTACTGATATGCTCTGTGAGTGGCCCAGATAATTTATTCTTAGGTATTTATCTGAGAGAAATTCTCACACATGTTCATAAAGTATTCAAGGCTGTATTGTGGAAATGCTTGTGAAGGTAGAGTCGGGTATTTCAGGTGCCCATCATCAGGAAATTAAGTAGCTATGATGTGTGAAATTCACCTTGTGAAGTACTGTGAATGTGGCAGTTAGAATAGAAAATCAGATACACACATAGAAACATGATTAGATCTGAAAAACAGAGTGCTGGATAGAATAATAAAGGATATACCCATTATAACATCATTGATATAAATTATCATATGCTCTCAAACAGCACACACCTTCCAGGAATGCATAAAACATAAAATTAAACAAACACATTTAAGTTTAAATTAATAACCTATATGTGGCCCAAAAAACGTAAAATGAAAAGAAAAACAAAATGAAACAAATAAATCAATATTTGTTAATTGCTAAGATTAAGAGAATGTTCAGGCTTAGAATAGGAAGAAGATGTTATCTGGTTCAAAATTTTCCATTTTCTGTTTAAGAATTTTTTGTTCAGAAAACTTAAGTGACTTTCTATGTAGAAGTAAAGCAGGAACATGAACTCAGATATGCTGACACTCAATCCTACATAGTCTCCTGACCACATAGCACTCATCCACTTCCCTCTCACTTTCTGTAGGAAAATAACTATCTTGTTTGATACACATTGATGCCCTTAGACTTTTAGATTTCTTCCTTTTGAAAAAGGCTTTACTAAATGAGAATAAGATCTACATATACAGATAGTGAAAACTAAAATAATTGAAAAGATTTGTTTTAACCACTTACAATTTGCTTCCTATATTTTCTTAGAGTATCTATCCAAACATATTAAGCAGTTTAGTTTGTTGAACCTAGATTAAATTTGGAAATGAAAGAACTTTTAACAAGATTTCAAGTGTGTGTGTGTGTGTGTGCACGCGCGCGCACATATGCATACATTAATAACAAGTTAGCTAAAATTCTACTTTTTTTCCCAATCAAAACTAGAAAATTCAAAGGTACATAAAATAATGATTACAGATCAAAATCAGTCAAATAAAATATAATTATGCATATATGTTGAAGAATGTTTCCTAGATTCCAATGAACTAAAATAATAATATTGCCTCTATAGTAGAATTAATTTTCAAAATGTGCAACATTTTCTAACATAAAAAATGATTAAAACTGTTTAAGAGCACTTCACTGTTAGAAGGTGAAAATTCAGGAAGGAATTTAATATGAAGCTGATTGTGGTTAGAAAACCAAGAGCTGACCTTGTTTTTCTTGAAAAAGTAAAATCAAAAGGGGCCTCAAATTATACCTCTTATCCAAAAGCCAACACCTAAAGTAACATTGTGACCTCTTCTCAGGTTGCTTGGGGACATAAACTCAGGACTTATTTGCAAAGTGGCTTCGTAACTGAAATGTTAACATCACTTTACAGACTTCTTCTCCTTGGGTGTTCAAAGGGTGCCACAGACACTTTCAGGTTATAAGTTCCTTGCTAATGGGGTCCCAGAACAAAGTGGGAGAGCTCCAGATCACAGAAAGTAAACTCAAATGTCTCCTTACTTAAAATAAGCAGAATCACAAATTGTAGTGAACAGAAGTCATTTCAGAATCCCCTGATGCTGGGAAGGAATGTATTCCTTCTTTCCCTTTTTATCTAAGTTAGGCACCCTGAGGAACTCTGTTAACTCTTCTGTATTACCTATACCTAAACAATAGTATGCAAATAGCAATCTCAAGAGGTGACAAATCTTCCATGGTTGAATCTAGTGCAAATTTCCAGAGTTTTGACAACCACAAATTCTGATGGGTTTGTGAGTCTGCTCTTGGGCAAACAATATTTTATTTTTTAATTTACAAATTCAATAATACAGAACTATTTTGAGTACATGAACCCATTTAACACTTGTAAACTCTCTTCTGAGACAGAACATGATTCGTTTTCTTAGTGTGAGCTTTCAGTGGGGAAGTAAAACAAAACCATAAAACAAAAACAAAACAAAGGCCTCACTGTATTTCTTCATCTCAGTTCATTTCCTGGTATTGACTGCTTCCAAAAAAGACAGAGTTGAGCTACCACAAGACAAACTTTTGTACTGGAATTCCAAGTCAGGCACAAACCAAACAAAGCCTACTGGAAATTTCGTGGGAAAAAACCTTCTGTAAGGTTTTCACTCTTAAGAACCTCAGTTGATGATTTGAATCAGCAGATAATTCAAGGTCATTCATCACTAATCATAGTTTTATTATAACTTTTGAAAGAAGTCCATCTCTGTATCTTTGAACATATCATTATATTTGCTTCTTAAAAGTTATTGTCCAAATCTAACCATTTCTGAACAAAGAATTCTCTAATTTTAAAAGTATTCTACAACCACAGTCTTTCAAAATACCTGAAGTAAGTTATTTTTACTACATCTCAAAGTTTGGTGAGGCCTTTGTAATAATAAGAGAAAATGGTTAATGTATTCTTTAGTTTTGTACACCTTTTTAAGTGTATCAGAGCAGAAAATGATAGACATTATGGATGCTTGGAATAAAGAGAGAAAGACCACCAGGTTGTGTGGTGAAAGGAAGACAGACCCTGAATACTGACTGGTGATGTGGGGCTTCTTCCATGGGCACATTCATGGTCCACCTCTTTTTGATCCCTGAAGTCTTTGATTTGAGATGCATTGTGATACTCATCTCCTCTCTGATATCTTTTCCCCTCAGGACTTCTACAGAGCCAGACAGTATTTGCCAATTATTATTCATATCTGGTGTCTCTGCACAAAGCACACGACCACCTGTTCGTGTTTTAAAGATTTTTAAGATTTCTAGTGAACAGATGGGATTAAGAAAATTGATGAACTTTGCAGCAGTTCCATCTTTTGATATCTAGTAAAATCATGGCTGAGGTTGTTTACAATCTTGTCATGCAAACCATGTCAATCCCACTATCTGTCTTTTTCTTATCCCAAGCTGAAGAATCAATCTGTGTAAGACATTTCAGGTTTAGTCTGGCCCAATTAAGTGCAAAACCCACTTTCCTAACCAAAATATATTGGCTATTTTTTTTTTCTTCTGGATCTTCATCTGCATATTCCTTATTGGGTTACTTCCATCATCATTTTAAATGAATTCACTACCCTTCCTTCTTAAAACATCCCTTTCAACCATTATCTCCTCAAAGTCACTTCCACATATTACAGTATCTATAAAGCTCTGTCTATTCTCTTTGTCTTTGCTTCCTCACTTTCATTAACTCTGATTCACGCCATTTAGCTTCTCACTTCTCCAGTCTACTGAAAGGGCTCTGGTTACACTGGTGAATTCCATGCTGTTAAAACCAACATAAACTTTTTAATCCTCTATGTCTATTTTAACCTTTTAGAAGCATTTGAAAAAATTCTCTCCGTACCTGTCTTTGTGAAATCTATTCTATTGCTTCTTATAATATCAAATTATCTTAATTTCTTCTTAAATATCATTAGTAATTTTTCATTTTTCTCTTGCAATTTCTCCTTTTTCCCAATCTTTAAATAATATTTGGACATTTGAATAATTTTACTTATTATACACCCTCACTCAAAGCAATCTCATCAATTTTTTTTTTTTTTGAGACGGAGTCTCGCTCTGTCGCCCAGGCTGGAGTGCAGTGGCCAGATCTCAGCTCACTGCAAGCTCCGCCTCCCGGGTTTACGCCATTCTCCTGCCTCAGCCTCCCGAGTAGCTGGGACTACAGGCGCCCGCCACCTCGCCCGGCTAGTTTTTTGTATTTTTTAGTAGAGATGGGGTTTCACTGTGTTAGCCAGGATGGTCTCCATCTCCTGACCTCATGATCCGCCCGTCTCGGCCTCCCAAAGTGCTGGGATTACAGGCTTGAGCCACCGCGCCCGGCCTCATCAATTTTTATGTCTTAAAAAAACTCATGTATTTGTGAAAGCTTCCCAATTACTATCTCTATTTTCATTTCTCTTCTGAGCTCTGTACTCCTCTATCCAAATGGCAACTCAACATATCAGTTTTGGTGACAAACATCTCAAAATTAAGGTGTTAAAAATGGCATTCTTGATCTTTCTTTTCAAATGTACTATTCCTCCAGAGATGACCCCCTTCATTTATTGACTTCAATGATGTTAGCCAGGAATTGGGAAATTTCACTTTCCATTGCCTATCTTCTACTCACAATTCATCTCCAAATACTGTTGATACATTTTCCTGCTTTCATTCTAGTCCACATCATTCTTCTTTTGTATTAGCCTCTAGTCTTGTCATATCCATCCTTACCTCCATCTAATGCACTCTTCACCCAGAAGACAAAGTGATTTTGTTAAAAGGTAAAGGAGGTCATATTAGTCTCAGTTTAAAATTATAAAACTATTATTTATTAAATTTAAAATAAAGTCTCAAATCTTTATTATTGGCTAATCATTTGTTATAGGATCCATCCTTTATTTAGTTTTCAGTGCTCATTTCTAGCCATTCTCTATCAATATTTTGCCTGCTTCAGCCACACTGATCTTTTCAGTCCATGCAAAATTCGAGTGCTTTCTCAGGACCTTTGAACATGCTCTACATTTTGCTTTCAATCATTCCCTTGACTTCACCAGTTAAATCCCATCATGATTCAGGATTTTCCTGACTTCACAGTCAAATCTAGGTGGCTTTTGGTATTCCTTTTTATATTACCTAGTTATTACTCTTAGAGGAGATAATGCAGGCAGCATTAATATGTTTTTCCCTTGGATTGTTTATTGTCTGTCTTACATAATGGATTATAAGCTTTATCAGGCCAGAAACTAAGGTCATGTTTTTCAATGGCATGCATTCAGCACTTGGCATGACCCCAGTGTGTTTCTCAATTTTTTTTCCATGGTATCATTTTTCTGCCAGCTTAGTTAATTTCAACCTTGTCCCAGCCTTATTAATTCAAATATTAAGTGCTCTACTGCATATCCCTATCTCTATCTTTGCTATTCTTATCCCTCCTGTCCTTACGATACGGTATACCCAATCTGGATAATGATTTTGGTAATGGTAACTCCACGGCACGGGCAGTGGTTGGGTCTGTACAGCTAATTCTAACCGGATCATCTTATTGTAGGCAGTTATGCCCAAAATGAAACCAGAGTTTCATGAGGCATTTCCAGTCAGTGATACTCATGTGGAGAGCCCTAAGGGAAGGGAAAATAAGAACCAGAGAGTTGGCGTGTGCTAGGAATTGCTGCCTGACAACCAGGGCCCTATGCCAAAATCTGCCCAGAGGTCAAGTGACCACATAATCAGAATGTCATGGAACTATACTTTATTCTCTGCAAGAAGGCCCCTTCTCAAATCCAAACCAAGCAAACCAAAACAATCAACAAACAAAAAAACTAAACAACAACAAAACCACAGAAAACAAAAGAAGCAATCACTGCTAATCCCAGATAACAAATAAAAGAAAAAGGGTTCACACTCAGCAATTACATATCAAATTAACCATTCTAGATAACTTTTTGGATGAACATAAGACAGAGCTGTTTTTGATCGAGTTAGTCTCCTCTGTAGGCCTCACATAGCTTCTTTCTGTGCTGGAATGTCTAATGTCTCTTATTTACACTACTGAGATGTGTTTTGCATATATACTTATTATAAGTACAATTTTAGTTCTGAGCTTTTATCATGGAAAAAATATGCCTTCCTAAATATATTCTGCAAATTGCAACTACCTGATATACTTTAACAAACAACAAAAAATGTGAGGTGCTCTAATATTCTCTAAAATGAAACATACATGCCTGCATTCTTCCCGTCATGTAAGATGTCCTTCATCACGATGCTGTGGTGGCATAGGAAGCAAATTTCTAGTTGTGGTAGTGAGAAAAAGTCAATTTCTTGTAGTATAAAAATATGGATTCCTATCACACAGAATGTATACTATTTTATTTCCATGTCACAAGATTTAAAAGCATACATGCAGCAGCAATAACTTGGTAAAAGTCAGTCACCTCATTTACTATATAATGTAGATTACATAAATATGACAATAATTTACTCTGTGCCATTTTTAAAGTGATTATAAAAAGCACCTCCAAAACCCTAAATCTTGTAAGTCACAATATTTGAGTCATTGAATCTAGGTCTTCTTTAAATAACAGTGTAGGCAGGAGAACAAAGTGTGTTGTTGCTTCTCTTAATTAAATAGTTGCACGTGATACTCCCTGCTTTAAAGAAAATGTGGTACTGAATACATACATATCTATCTACCAGAAGTACAGGTAGGTTCCTCCCTCATTTTCTTCCAGTCCTTCTGCAGTTTACTTATCAGTGAAAATTTCCTTGTCGATTTTATTTAAATAACAAACCCACCCTCAGTCTGGTACTCCGTATGCCCATTACACTGTTTTGCATTTCTCCATATGATATAATACCATTTGAAATAGTTAACTTTTCTCCTCCTGTTACTAGAATGTGAGCTCTTGAGTGTTGGAAACTTACTTTGTTCCGTACTATATCCCCTGATGTAAAACAGTTCCACATATTTTAATAGACATTTCACGATAGAAGATAAATGAATAGTTAACAACACATGAAAAGATACTGACATAATGAGCCATTAGGGAAATGCATTTCAAAGTCACAGTGAGGTACCACTTCACACCAAGTACGATGGCTATAATCAAAATGACATATGAAAAAAATGTTGGTGGGGATGTGGTAAAATTAAAATTATCATACATTTTTTGGTCAGAATGTAACATGGTCCAATCATTTTGGAAAATAGATTGACAATTTCTTAAAAAGACATAAATTTACCCAGGAATTTGATTCAGAGGTATACATACAAGTGAAATAAAAAGATGTGTCTCTATAAAGATGTGTACATAAATGTTCATAGCATTGTTAATCATAAGAGTCCCAAACTGAAACCAACCCAAATGCCAACCAACTGGTAAATGGGTAAACAAAATGTGACATATCCATACAGTGGAATACTATTCAGCAATATAAAATAGTGCATGATTGATACATTCTACCACATGAATGAAGCTCAAAAAATATTATATGGTAAGCTAAAAATGCCAAATGGAAGAGACCCCATATGTATTATTCCATTGATATGAAATTTTCAAAAAAGTGAATGAAAGCAAGTTGATTAGAGATTGGCTAGGGCTGGGGATGGGAAAAGAGAAATGACTACAAATGGACTGGAGGTGTTTTGGGGAATAAAAATGTTTGAAAACTAAGTTGTGGTGATCTTTGCACCATTCTATAAATTCACTAGGAATCATTGAATTTTACACTTAAAACTGGAATTTCAAAAAATGTAAATCAACTTCAAAAAACCGGTAATAAAATAGAGCCTGATTAAAAGTAGGATTTAAATACTTGTTGAATGAAAGTATAATTAATTATGGTTCTTACACAATAATGATTACAACTTCAGAAGAAAAAAACACATGAATGTATTTCACCTGTGAAATATGTGTGAAAATATACATAAACTTATACAAAAATGTACATTATACTGAATGTGTATATATATATGTATATGCATATATGTACACACACACAACACACATATACATATACATATGCACACACACATACATATGTATCCACAGTCTCAGGATACATACTGCAATACAACAAGCAAAAGAACCTAAAATATATATGTGATGTGACATTTTAGACATGGTTATAAAGCAGAAAGAAACAACAAAGAAGCCAAGATTCCATTACAACAGTGAATTCTAGGAGGAGAGTTTTGCCCATCCACTGTCCCTAAATGCAGTCATGGTGGTTTGAAGAATAGAGGTTTAATGAAAAGGTGCTTCTGTAGTCCTAGTGAAGCAGTTAAATGACCAAATGTCTGCTCAGATTTGATGGTCTACTGAAGACACAAGCACATGGGGCTTCTGCAAATTCTCACTACTCTGTGTTGCTGTGTCTGTTGCTCTCTTCCTTTTAAAGGTAACCAGAAACACTGAAAGTCATTATTTATGATAATAATAAAAAACAACATGGATATCTAACATTCTGAAGCTATCCATGCAGCAGAAAGGGGAAATGTAGCAAACTGAGACTGTGATAGATGCTTTCTATAAAGTGGACATTTATGAAAGAAGTTTTGTGTGACTTTTAAAATAGAGGCTTGTGTTTTAAAAGTTATTTTTAATAATAGACACTTGCTTTGTAAATTAAGCTTTGGCTTTGAATCCTTTCATTTAAAGTGTTAAGTCTTGGTTTTTCCATTTCAGGAATTATTCCAAGTCTCATCATTCCCTTTATGAAAGGAAGCAATTGGACTGAGTTACCTTGTTCCAGCTCATGAATATTGGACATGGCTTTTCTGAGTCCATCAGAGTCAGCTAACAGTTACTGCTTTGAATGGATGAATAAAACTAAGGAGCAGGTTTATGGAGAGTAAACGTGCCCTGAGAACAAACGGTCAGGTTTCTGTTCTCCATTGCGTCTCTGGTGTGAGATCATTGCAACTGAAACAAACGATCATCTTTTGTAGTAACACGTAACTTAAAAACATTACTCATAGAAAAGTAAAGGGACCAAAGTTTATTTAATCTATTTTTAGAAAACAGCAAATTGAGAGGAAGAAAACCACTTTAATGTTATCTGAACATTTAGGCTTTAGTAGCAAATTTCCCTGATCACAGTCCTCCTCAGTAAAACCTGGAGCGTTTGCCATGTGTGAGCAGAGCTATGTCAGTAGTAATGAACTGGTCAAGGATATTAAAATATTCTTCTCTTCTCATGTGGATCCAAAAGACTATCTGCCAAAATTTACTAATTGGATATTTGCTCTCCAAATTATTTACATATCTGCCAAAAGTGCTTTTGAAATTTTTGGCATGAGTTACTCTGGATAAAAAGAAATATGAGCTGTAAAATAATAAAATAATGTTGAAAATAGCAGCTTAGTGTGTTCGATTTCTTTATGAACAGCCAATACCTCTATTATTCAAAGTAATTTGAATCTTATAAAAATTATATGTATGGGGTATAGAGGATAAAACAACCACAGGAAATCCATCATTACAATCTTCCTTACATTCAAAATTTGCTACAAGAAGGGGCCATTTGTTATTCATCGAAGAGGGTTTAGTTGTAGATGTATAAAATAGACCTCCTTATTAGGTGCTTTTATTATTTAGAGATCTCCTGACATGAAACCAAAGGAAAGCATCTGATAAATGTTCTAATACACATGAATAAATGACCTCTTCAGAGGTGAGTATAAGCAGATATTTCTTAAAGTACTTCTTAAAATTATGGGGCACTTAGAGAAAATTCTTACACAAACATCTGTAAAGACAACAGTTTGGGCTAGTATTTAACATGGCAATGGTTTTTGGTGTGTACCTTCTCCCACCTCATTTTTATACATTCCTATACAATAAAAACTTACGATATGATATAAGGTATTTCTTATTCCAACCCTATTTAAATTCTTTTTCACCTGCTGACTTTAAGAATTTGGAACAATTTGACCTAAATTTTCCAACTGCTGAATGCAACAAGAGTTCATGACTTTATTCCATATCAGCGAGAAAGGTCCATCTGAAGTTTAAGCTATTGTAGTCCCTGAACTAGTCCCAAGTTGTCCAAGAGCCAGTTTACGAAGTATCCATTTAGAGTAGGAAGAGGCACGGCCAAGAGGTGAAATGCTGAAGGAGTTTATGTGTATTCCTAATTTAAGATATAATTTAAGCTACTGTAATGATTCCTACATTTTTGTTTGAGGAGCAATGTTGATCTAGAATGATCTTTTTAACCACTAGATAGCAGATGTGGAGAGTGATAATGCGGTGACATTTTTAGGTAAATGTTAATGACTAATTTTGATAGTTGTTTCGTAGGTACACATAAATATACATATGTGTACATATGTGGATATACGTGTGTGTATGTGTTTGTATGTGTGTTTATGTCCAAAACAGCAATATTTTTTAATAAAATGAGGATATTTAGTAAGGTAGTTGCTTAATTAAATTAATCAAATGATTGATTGATTGATTTTAACATCCTAATCTGACAAAATTAAAAGTCAGTAACTTTAAGGTGAAAATTCCTTTATATAATGATCCATGAAATCTCAGATTTTAAAAATTCCAGTGTTAGAGTGACACTTCCCAACAATGAAAAGTAGAAATTTGTGCCTTCCCTGTGGTCCCTCACATTTGCCACCCTTCAGGTGCATGCTATTTCGATATTTTTTCAATAGAACTTTTCTCTAGCCTTTCGTTTTAAGTCTGATGGATGTCAAAGGAGGTAATTTTAATCAACCATATTGTAGTATGAATTTGTCACTGTTCTTTCCTTCCTCGGTTTCCTTCAAGTTAATAATTAAAAGTAAAAAATACTTTTTTTATTCATTGAAAGACTTTTAGACCTAAACTACTTTGTTGGTTATAAGCAAAACATTAGTGCTTATCACAGTCTCAAACTCCTGGTGTCATATCTGTATAAGATGGTGATTTCTCCCCAGAGGAATCTGGGGAGGAAAAAATGTGGCACAGACTAGTTTTCCTTCTAATATTTAATCCCTTGATTCATTGTAGACTATTCTTTCCTCTAATATTCAATTTCTTTATTCATCAAAATAATTTGCACTTGGCTCTACAGCTGCATCAGACATTAATCAAGGGTTTCATGTAATTAAAGGGAATAATTACATAGGAAGATAATTCCTTTTTAATGTATTTCATATGCAAGTGCCTATACCACTAGTCTTGCTTCTTTGCCTTCAGATCTGCCTATCTCTAAAATAATTTTCTACTCTTTTAATGTCCCCTAACTGTTGGGACACTTTTCATCTTACCCACATGGATATGAATCTCTGTAAGATCCTTTCTTAGTCAGCTCAGACTGTTATAACCAATTATCATAGACTTGGTGGCTTAAACAACAAACATTTATTTCTCACAGTTCTGGAGTTGAGAAGTCTGGGGTATAGATTCCAGCACACTCAAGTTTTGCTGAGGGCCCCCTTCCTGATTTACAGATAGCAAATCCACCTGGTGGAGAACAGAGAGTGATCAAGTTCCCTGTCTCTTCTTATAGGGGAACTAATCCCATCATGAAGCCTCTACCCTCATGATCTAATTACCTGCCAAAGACCCCATCTCCAAATACCACCATATTGGAGGTCAGAAATACAACATGTACCTTTTGTGGTAATACATTCAGTCCATAGCAGATCCCTGCTCTTATTAGTGTCACATTTCACCCAACTTGGGTTGTTCAGTCTGCAATAACAGTTGATTGCAGCCTGTACAAGCTGAAACCTTGAATATCAAATATTCTCATGTCTTGGTGATTTTCAGAATTTCTTGTAATTGCTCCTGGTATTTAGCAAGTAAGTACTGGTTGAAAACTTTGAATGAAAAAGTACACACACACACACACGCGCGCGCGCGCACACACACACACACAAATAAATACATATATCTTCTCAAGGATTAGAGGATATTAAGAACAGCATAAGCTAAATCTAGAGCGAACAGAAGGATGAACATCTTCCTAGCTATATTTGATTTTTACAGTTTCCTTTATGATGACACATCAAATGGTTTGTGGCTACTACAGAGCCCAATTAGGTTTTGGAATGACTGCATCTTAACTACGAGAAAGTAATGTTGATCTTTATCTAGAACCAAGAGAAATTCTTAGAAAATTATTATACTCTTATTATAATCTGGTATCAGAAGATAGGTAATGTGATTATTTAGGATTCTTGGCTACAAGCAATCTTCAAGTTTGAGGAAGAGGATGCCATTTTTTATTAACCTTGGAAATTAAATTTCTCTCTAGAGTGCCATCTTGACAGTACATAATTGTTTTTCTGCAGATGACTTTATTCATTTCTCAACCTGCCAAAGAATTTTTTTAAAAAGTTTTGACTCAGGGTGTTTGAGGTGCAGGGAAATATAATAATTCCAATTAACTCTTTACTACCCATTGATGTGCATTGCATTCCTGGGAACATGTAAACTCTCTTTGGGAATGATTCTGAAGCATACACCTTGCCAATAGCCGGGAAATATAGAGGGTAGAGGGAAACAAAGAGAGATTATCTTTGAGGCCTTCACTGTAGAGGACTACATGCTGCTACTCTTTTACCTGACTTTACCAAAGCCTGCTACTTGACATTTTGCTCAAGGGTTTATCTACAGAACATAAAATGAAGCAGATAAAAATAACATATAAAATATTGTGTTAAAAAAAATTTAAACTTGTGGCATTTTATGGAACATGGGCTGTCCATATATGAATTTCCTTATAAATGGAAATCTGAATAACAGTCAACTGAGCTTATACAAGCCCAAACCTTGAACATCAAGTATTCTTCAGCCTGGGTTTGTGGGACTCATTTGTGGGAAATTGTGATGTGAGGTATAAGTAAATATTTTTAAATTAACGATGGAATGGGAAAAAAATCATAATAAAGTAGTTGTAGTTTGCTACATGTCAGATCATTTTCTTTAAAATATTCTACAAGCATTTAGGTGAAGTTTTCTTCTGCCCAATTCAATTTGATTATTCTTTCCTTTCACATGGGGTGATGTCAGAAAACCATAAAGAAATGTTGATTCTAGGTAGACCCCTTGGTTTAATATTAATGAATTAAAACTATATAACTTTGGTTATTATTTCTATGCTAAATGGGAAAGAATAGATTCTGTAGAAACATGTGGCATTATCCACGTATCACACAGAGGCAAACACACATTGTTCTTTAAGTCTTTCTTCTGGCAGACAAAATATGTGTACAAGATGTGGGAAATGTGTTTGTCAGTATCTGTGCCTACTCTAACAGGAAGAAAGTCAAATTTTGTTTATCTGTCTTGTCTGTATGTAACACCAATGCAGCTGCAGTCTTGGATTTGTTTATTTTGAAGCTTGGGAGGAACAGAGTGTCTAGACTAAAGAATGGTTTGTTGGGTTCCTGCTATTGTCAGTCATGAGCATGTTCTTCTTGCCATGGTGCTGTTATTAGGTGTGTACTCCAGATTATAATGAGGCTGTTAAAGTCACAGATACTCAGTGAGAAAAATAGACACTCTGTTCAGCAAGGGAGCAAAGAACAAGAACACTTATAGCTTTAAATATTTGAGAGTGAGGATCAACTTTGTTTCTTTCCCTTCTTGTTCTGGCTCTTATACAAATGTGTAGATAAGTCCAAGAAAAATACAAAACATCCAAATATTATGAACATAAGTCATGCTGGTCTCAAAATCCCTACAAGATACATCATCATAACAGTTGGCTCATATGTTCTTGAAAAGAAAAAGAAAATGTTGAACAGCTTTGCATATTCTATCAAAAAGATTACTCAACAATGTTGACTGTTATTATTTGTAAGAAGTAATTTGGCCATTTTGTTATTGTAGAGTTGGGAGGTTCCCTGCAGCTTACTTTCCAGCTCATGGATGGATCGTTTCTTTTCTTTTTTTCCCATAGATTTAGAATCATGTATGTTATTCAGATAGCATTTTTAAGAATAATATTATAAACACAAAACTACTTTAAAAATTCTGGCAACAGTTCTCCTCAAAAAACAACTTTATTCCATGTGACATTTATCATAGCAAATTCTGAAAATGGTCTTTTTTTTTTTTTTTTTTTTTTTTTGAGACAGAGTCTCGCTCTGTCACCCAGGCTGGAGTGCAGTGGTGAGATCTCGGTTCACTGCAAGCTCCGCCTCCCGGGTTCACGTCATTCTCCTGCCTCAGCCTCCCAAGAAGCTGGGACTATACGCACCCGCCACCACGCCTGGCTAATTTTTTTGTGTTTTTAGTAGAGACGGGGTTTAACTGTGTTAGCCAGGATGGTCTCGATCTCCTAACCTCGTGATCCACCTGCCTCAGCCTCCCAAAGTGCTGAGATTACAGGCGTGAGCCATTGCATCCGGCCTTCCCTTTTTATATTTTATCTATTTGTAAGTTTCTCCATGTGATAGTGAATATGGGCAATATAACCTCTTCCACTGTTCATGTTGCATCTATGAACCAGTTTTCTTAAATATTAGAAAAATATTTCCCTAAGCAATCTGTAAGAAAATTCAGCTAATGCTACTTAAATGTATAGTAAGAAACTCATGTCTAAGAATCTCTTTGGAATAGTAGTGTGCCCAGGAATCAACACATAATAGAATGCTAAATATGGAATTCCCTTTTATGCTAATATGACTGAAAAGATATGAATGGCTTAAAAAGGGGGTGGGTGGTTATAGTGTTTCTCCAAAGGAAGCTGTTTGTGCTAGAAATGTTGAAACAGACTGCTATAAAGTTTCTATATCTAGAAATCTTTTTACCACCACCTCTAAAACGCTCATTGAATTTCTCCACTTCCCTTCATCTAGCTCTGCCTTTTCTATAGTTCTAGCTACTGTGACCACTTCCAGGTAATACTGACAAGTGGGGTGGGGGAGGTCACCTAACGCCAGTGGAACCTCAACACCAGCTTGCTTCCAGGCTTTTGACATCGTTGTGAGAAAGAGCTTAAGATTCAGTCAGAAAATAGTGAAAGTACAGTGATTTATCGCAAAGCAAAAAGTACACACTAAAGAAATGGGAATGCAGTCATACTCAAGAGAGAGTCATAAGCAAGGGGGTTTGGGACTGCTACCATTATGAGTTTCTTTAACCAAGGGGTGGAATATTCATGAACATTCCTGGAAAAAGGTGGACATTCCTCAGAATTGAAGTGTCACCCATTTTTACACCAAATATGTGTATTCTGGGAAGTGTCATGACACCAGTATGTGTGTTATTTAGTATGTAAATGAGCATCTAATTAGGTCCTAGGAGCTCTCTATAGATAATGGTTTAAACCATTATTTCTTCTTATTCTTAAAAATACCACTTAATTTCCTTAAAATCTCCTAAAGTCACTTAGACTGCCACTTAACAATGCAAATGACATTTTTTTCTTCCTCTTTATCAGTCCTCATGAACTCTTAGAACAAATACTCGTTATAATCTTTGATTGCATAATTTAAGGTCTAGGAAAAAAATGCATTTTTTCCATCTTATATCATTCTCCTACCTTGTTACATGACTATTTTTAGATTAGTGTGGCTGCTTATTTAAAACTGAATAGTGGTAGACAACCTTATATACACAACCACCTACTCTTGGAGGTTCAGTCACCTGAACTGCATTTGTATACTGATTTGCTGAGCAGGGTTTCTTTAGGCTTTGCTTTTAATGGGTTTATATAATGACATTAATTTGCATTTTCTAAAATCAGGTCTTTCTACATATAAATACAAGTTTTATAAATTTTAGAGTTTAAGAAATTATCTTTAAATAATTCAAATATTTGATTATCTTGAGCTATGTATGTTTTTATATGTGTAAACCAAAGAGTATCTGAGACAAGTTTCAATTTAGAAAGTTTATCTTGGCAAGGTTAAGGAGGTGCTTGTGACATAGCCTCAGGAGGTCCTGGTGACATGTGCCCAAGGTGGTCGGGGTACAGCTTGCATGTATACATTTTAGGGAGACAGAATATATCAATCAATGCATAGAAGATTTACATTGGTTTGATCTGGAAAGGTGGGACAACTCAAAGCTGGAGGTGCTTCCAGGTCTTGGTAGATTTAAACATATTCTGATTGGTAACTGGTTGAAAGAGCTATTACCAGTAGAAAGGAATGTCTGGTTTATGATAAGGGGTTGTGGAGACCTAAGTTTTATCATGCAGATGAAGCCTTCAAGCAGCAGACTTTAGCAGATGCAAATGTTTCTTATCAGATTTAAGCTTTGTGCCGATATTAACGCTGGAGGGGTGTAATGAGGCAAGTCCAAATCCTACTTTCTGTCACAGCCTACACCACACTTTCAAGTTACATTTTAGAGTGCCCTGGCTGAGGAGAAAGTCCATTCAGATAGTTGTGGTGAGGGCTTCGAATTTTATTTTTGGTTTATATTTTCAACTAAAATAAATATGCAAATACATATGCAGGACCTATTTAAAGAATTACTGAAACTAACTTTGCTTTCCTTAAGACTCACATTCTACCATATGATCTTTCTTAAAAAATCTAAATGTCTTACATAAAGCTTTTGGAGATAATTTATGCTTTTTTTTTATATCTTTGACAATTACCTCCTGGATGATCTCATTATTCTTGCCTTGTTCATGCCCTATGTCTCCGCTACTTAGAATTAACCTGTATGTGAAGCATTTATTATTCTCTCTAGTAGGATATAGTATCTTCCTCCGGACTACCTTAGCATTTTGTGCCACCTTTCTTTCAACTTACTTTTTTTAACCTTAAATTGTTCAGATGTGAGGGTAAGTGCATATGTGTGCAAATAATCAGACACTATCTTAAGACATTTGTATTTTTTCTATTTATGTGTCTTGATAACTCTATTATATCGTAAATAACATGCAAAATCCTTCTGCTAATTTAATTTTTATCTGGTAAATGCCAAATACTTGCTTTCAATAAAAATTTGTTAGCACTCATCTGAATATACATAAAACCTATTTTCTGTAAAGTTTCTCAGTGCGTGAAAATTATATAAATCACCATTTCAGTATGACCACACCAGCTAAATCAGTTTCTTCCTACCTTTCTCCTCCTTTTCTGTCATATTACTTTACTTTTTTGAAAGTTAATATAGACTAAATATATGTAAATGAAGTAAATAATTACACACTTTATACTTTTAAATGTAGTGTGTGTTGCATTTTTATAATTGAGAATGCCAAGAATATCAGTCAATTGAAGAAGGATACAAGAAAGTCAGCATGGGACCTGCCCATTGTTGGATTTAGGGAGGCCACTGTGGGTCTAGAATATGATATCCAAAGGGTTGCAATGTCATAATAAAAAAACCCTGACATTAGGAGTCTAACTAATAATAGTAAGGTGTTCCAACATCATTATAGAGATGGGGCATCCATTAAAATGCACTATTTAAAAATCCACAGACAGAGCAGTGATAGGTATGAGACGTTCCTCGGTTGGTAACAAGAGCCATCAGGACTGTTAGATATGCCTAGAAGCATCATATTAATTGGGAAACCCAGACATTAACTCATTTACCGTGAGTTAAATAAGAAATCCTGTTAGCATCCCAAGGCAAAAGCTAAGAATTCAAGTTGGAGGAACCAGTCAAACATTAATATATTAGACTGGATTAGACTGGATTATTAGGTTGATAGTGGAAAAGCAGCAAGAGACTAGGCATAGACATCCACAAACGAGTCTGGAATAGCTAATGGATCACCTGCCTTTGGGAGGCAGAGAAGGGCAGATCACCTGAGGTCACGAGTTCAAGACCAGCTTGACCAACATGGAGAAACTCCGTCTCTACTGAAAATACAAAATTACCTGGCCGTGGTGGCATATGCCTGTAATCCCAGCTACTCAGGAGGCTGAGGCAAGAGAATCACTTAAATCTGGGAGGCGGAGGTTGTGGTGAGCCGAGATAGTGCCATTGCACTCCAGCCGGGGCAAAAAGAACAAAACTCCGTCTCAAAAATAATAATAATAATAATAATAATTGCTTCTTGGCCTACAAAACGAATTGGAAGGCTATTGGTGAAGGGAGGAAAAGGCTGCAGATTTGGAAAACTGGCAGAAGCTGACATAATTATAAACATATTTACTAAAATACTTTATATGTCATAATAAGAATATTAAACATTGTTACAATCATGAAATAATACATTCATATTTTGTAATCTCTACTGAGCCAATTAGCATATTAGCTACATAATCTTAAAACACTTATATCCTTATTAACTTTTCCTATATCTGAGCAGCACTTGGGCTATTATATATTACTTTACTTTAAATTGAACACCTATACAAATATAAATAGTTTTAATGTTTAAAAGATTATATTACTACACTAAGTGAAAAATATGTAAGAGATATGATCAATTAAAACTAGCTGTGGAAATAAATGTAATAAAGAACAATAGTGTTATTAAATTTTAGCTTGATTTACATCATTATCAATGTCCTCACCTCTCTGGCTTATTTCTGTCCTGTTAAAGGAAGAGATTAGAATGTGCTTAAATGGATACTGAGTTTCCCCTTTATGTAATCAAAATGATTACAGGAGAATAATTTCAAAGTTCTGTTTTAAAATTTAAAAATTTTTTAAATTTAAAAATAATTTTAAAGTTATTTAAATTCAATGACTTTGTAGCCCCTAAGCTCCTGCAGTTAACAGAATCTCACTTTTGACAAGATATTCATGGAGTGAAGTTGCCCTGGTGTATGCAAATCTTAATTGCCCTGGGTTCAAAGAAAAATCAGTAACAGACAAATCCTAACCAAAAATTGTCTACTCAGCATTTCTTCAACATTAGCCAGAGTCTTTCTTATAATTGATATTTAGAGTTTATTGTCTTTACCTATAGCATAAAAATTTATATGATGACAAGAATATTTAAATGCTTGGGTTGGGTTTTTCAAGTTTAAATCACAATGTTATGTTTATAAAAAATTTTCTTCCAAATTAATCTTTTTGTCTCTCTCTCTGTCTTAAGTATACATTATTCTCTTTTCTTAATCATATATAGAAATCTCGATTGCCTACATAACTGCACATTTAGAAACAAAATTTTAAAATTTTAAAAGAGCTTGTTTTATGCCAAATACATTATTAAGATACCTGATATTTTCAAAATATAAATCCAACGCTTATACTTAATTACTTTGCAGACTCTCCCACAAAGTTAGAAGTTTTAAAGGTGAATAATAACATCTTATTTTGAGGACATATTGACTCACTGTCATAGAAACATGTGGGAAAATAGATATCCTCTTTTAAAGTATAAAGTATAGAAACACTTTTATTAGTACCTTATTTTCAAATAATTTTAACCTGGAGATGTTTTAAACTCTAGTCAGGAAACTCAGCTTTTGCCATTCATCCCATGAGACATAAATGAATTATTTCCAATTGGAATGAGGCTCGTCTTTTCTAGGGTAGGCACCTGTCTATGGTAACAAGACTAAGCTTACCATTCATTATTCACATGCCACATGGCAGATGGAGGATGACAATGACCTTTAGTCATTTTGTCCAGTGAGAAATTAAAGTTAGCTCATAAATTGCCAATCTGCTAAGCCATCTGGTCTTTCACGGCAGATTTTTAAAAGTCATTCACATGGTTTAGAAAAATAATTTATTGACCACCTATGTTCTATATATTTAAGACTGTCTTACAATGATAATTTGTAAACATTTCAGGATGTCCAACAGGAGAGTATTCTCAAAATGCTCTATGTGGAATATATGTATATATCTTGTAGATATATGTGTTTAGAATATTTAAATTTTTTTACATGAGATGTTTTGACATCTCGTATTTTCTCTGCTATGGGAGTGAGGTAGGGGTATAGTATAAATATGCTAAATGAGAAACCACAGAGTGAACAGCTTTTACTTGGAATTATCCATAAATTTCCCTGACATAATTTTGCCACATTGATAAATAGGTTATTTATACTTTTCTAGCACATGTATTTTGGCATTACTGTTGTAGTTTTAAACTAGAATTAGAATAATTTACATGAAATTGAAGAACCAACAACATTGTAATGTGGAAAAAGATTTCTATAAGTCTACATCCTGATCTTGATTTCCAGCAGGTCATTTTTAATTTGTTTGCATTTTAAATATGAGAGGCTCTGAGAAGAGTGCCTCTCCTAGGCATCAGTAGTGATGGTTAAAGTGATGGCATATTTTAAAGCTGTGAACACCCAACATTGGTGCTCATTCTTTTGGAACTTAGGAATTATTTCAGTTAACCATTTTATAAAGAATGATGGAAAATGACCCTTTTTTTCTGATAGTAAATATGCATTAAGGCTTGTATAATATGACACCCTTAGAGCTTATTTATAATACTAATATATCAAACAATTGTTTTCAGAAAGCAAAAGTGTAAATAATGATCATACCAAGGGATAGCCAATGCTTTATTCAAACCAACTGCTGCCTTGGCAAGCAGTCAATATGACTTACTTGCTTTTTTCAAAAATAATATTGTTATCATTACCACTGTTATTTTATAAAATAGAGATCATAGGCAGGTACAAGCTACATTTTTTAAATAACATCTTTCTTTTCCTCTTTCTCCCTTTTTTTGTTTAAGTCTATGACTTAAAAAAAATTTTTTTTTTTTTTACAGCCAAATCCATGGCTGCTAAATTGGTAATGGTCTCTGACTTTGAGAAGATTGCCAGATGAAGGAAGTGTAAAACATGGTACTTGACTTCTCTATTTCCTGGCATTCCATCTGGGGACTACTATTCACTATGATTATTGCAGTGTGAGAAGAATCTCTCCATCTGTCCCCAGGCTGCAGTGTAGATGCTATATGTGCAATTGCCAAAGAGGGGAAACAATGGGAAACACTATATAAGCAGACAAAATCAGATATAGAATATAGGGTTAAGTAAAACCATCAAATGGTATTTGACAACATATGTGAAAGTTTGGAAGTGCTTTAATTTCAGACTCTTTTCTAAAAGTAACTTTCCTCCTTATCCTGTAAAAGGCAATAGAGTGTCTTAAATGTCAGTCAGGTGACTGCTTCATCTTAAATATGTGCCTCACATATGCACATAAGTACTTTTAAGTATTATTTGTTTATTATTTTACTTTAGGTTGACTTGTTTGAGACCTGAAAATTTTATTGTACATTTTATTCATAAGTGAAAGACTGGCCTGTAATCCCAGCACTTTGGGAGGCCGAGGAGAGCATCAGGAGTTCAAGACCAACCTCGCCAACATGGTGAAACCTTGTCTCTACAAAAATACAAAAATTAGCTGGGCATGATGGTGAATGCCTGTAATCCCAGCTACTTGGGAGGCTGAGGCAGGAGAAACACTTGGACTTGGAAGGCGGATGTTGCAGTGAGCCAAGATGGCGCCATTGTACTCCAGCCTGGGCGACAGAGTGAGACTCCATCTCAAAAAAAAAAAAAAAAAAAAAAAAAAAGGTGAAAGATTAATATCAATACCTATTATATAATTAAAAATAAGTACAATGAGAAGAAAATGAATAAAGGTTTACATAGATATTGTTGCCTATGAAAGACTCTGGTCTGAGTCCTTCTTTGTTAACTGAAAAGTGGAATTGTCAAGTACCAGAGAGGCAGTCAGTGTAGGGTATTCCCAAACTGCAGCTTACTCCTTGACTAATACAGAAAAGTAAACAGAAGTAGAAAGCAAATCACTTTCAAATTCTCTGGATTAATGTCATTAGAGTCTGTGGGTATGCATTGAATATTATTTCTCCATTTCACATTTTGGTAACCTGAAATAAGTGTTAGACTTTAGACTCAGAGGCATCTGAATTTAAAACCCAGTTTTGCAATTTTCTAATTTGTGTTTTTGGATAACACACGACTGCCTGAGTTTCTCTTTCTTATCTGTAAAAACATTGCTTATTTTGGAATATAGCAATGAGGACTGAACAAGAGTGCATGTAAAATGTTGTTCTGAAGCTATAATGTACAATTTCTGCAACAATTTGTAGATTGTTGAGGATAGAACATGAAATGAAAATATGAAAATATTAGTCAAAGCATACTAATCTAGTACATGGCCAAGAAAGTCTCCCAGTATTCTTTATTTTTAAAAAGATGAGGTCCACTCTGACATGTTTTTCATTCTTTGACATCATTTGTCTTTTTCTCACTTAAATTAATTTTAGATTTAAGTAAAATATTTCATAAATTGACACAGTTTTAATGAACGCTTATTCAAAAACTGAATGATAATTTTCCAGGGAAGTTATATTTTCCAAAGATAATCTCAGTGATATCTACCAGCCTATGGGCTGCAAGGTAGGCTTTTGTGGCGATTTCCACCAGCAATGTACAGTGGGAGTAACAGTAGGTGACTTCTGAGAGCCAATTGAAAAAGCCATGTATCTGCCAATTTCTTCACCAGTACACTTCTCCTGGAGCTCTGCACCTCCACAGGAGTCTGACTGCCCTGTGGTGGCTTCAACATAAAGAATGTCCAAATTACCGCCTACAGAGAGACCCATGGAGAAACTCTGAGAGGAGGTGCCAGGGAAAGCCCAGGCTGCTTCATCTCCCGCTCCACTATCCCAGCTCCAGCCCTCACCTGACATCTACGTGAGAGACCCTGAGCCAGAGAGCCCAGTCAAGCACTTCTGACAGAAACCAGGAATGATACAAAAGGTTTTCCTTGTTTTACACCTCTACATTTCAGAGTCATTTTTTCTATTACAATAACTAACCAGATCAAATTTCAACATGATGCAATCCTTGATATTTTTGTGTACATTGCCATACATATATTACTAATGTGCTTTCTCTTTCTCAAATAGCAGAAGGCTATTGTTCTGTCTGGAAAACATCATGTTCCCAAATGTTACCTTCTGGTAATCCTACCACCCACTTTATTCTCCTACATTGTTTTGGGCATTGTTATTATTTTTGTGTATTTTTCCAGTAATCAAATACTTTGGACGTATCAGGTAAATTTAAGTAGAAGGCTATGAAGAAAATGCACTATCATCTTGAAGAAAACTTTTCCCAATCTCTAATTAAAGAATATTTGGATTGTTATCTGGTTTATACTCAATTTCCCTTTTCTATTACAGAAGCCCAGAGCTGTGAGAAAAAAAGAAAGCCTTCCAACAATAAATCACATATTAAAAAAATTATTTTAGAGAAAAAGGATTAATTGAAAAAATAATTTTGATTATACGTAATAATTGAGAATTTACCTTTATAATACAGAATGATGAACATTAAAAGAAATAAAAAGAATGACATGGAATATTTTATTCTGTCATCATCTTGAGAAAAAAGGGCTTAGATTATTTTAAGAAAAGTATCCAGAGCTATAATAAAAATTTGACATTTCATGAGGTCTAGTTTTCTCTAGTTAGCCCCTCTTTTTCTCTTAACCACTACTCAGGGTTCTCTTGTTTTTCATAATAACTAGAAACATTACAACCTGGTCACCTGAGCCTCTTTCTCTGAAACTTTTCATCTAAAATACCAATTTAAGAAGTACTTTCTTTAAAGTAGGTTTTATGTGCTTCTATTTTTAAAGGCTGATAACAGCAAACAACACGGTCTTTTGATTTTAGTTTGAAAGCAAATCTAAATTGTCTGCAAAGACTCTGAAGATTCATTGTATGAGATTAATAAAGCCTGTAGTCCCAGCTACTCGGGAGGCTGAGGCAGGAGAATGGTGTGAACCCAGGAGGCAGAACTTGCAGTGAGCAGAGATGGTGCCATTGCACTCCAGCCTGGGCGACAGAGCGAGACTCTGTCTCAAAAAAAAAAAAAAAAAAAAATCAAATCAAATATGAATTTATTTTTGATACACTTTTGTCAAAAAACAATGCATTTTACTTTCATTGTTTTTGTTTGTTTTTAGTTCTACAAATTATGTTTATACTAGGTTATCAACCATATTGAGTTTAGCATCCAGCTCTTTTACTGAACTTGAAATTTGTATTTTGCTTCACCATTCAGCTACATGTGCGTCTCACTCCTGGCCCTGTATAACTTTGGGAGCCTTACCCTTTAATAAACGCCTTTAGAATGGGTACCTTCCTTCTTATGTTAAAAACTTCCCTTTATATGCAAGTTATTAGCTTGTATATTTTTATCAAACACACACACAAATACACACATCAGAGAGAAAGAGAGAGACATTATTTTTCCTGTTTCTAATCAGTAATAAATATCTCCATTCATCAGGATTGAGACACAAATATTTTAAAATATTATTTTTTAGATGATTGTAATAATATTCTATCTGAAGCAAAGATTAAAATGACAGATCAATACACACTAAAAGAAATAGATAATACTATCACATGAAGGGTAACAAAAAGAATTCTTTTTGTAGTAGGGTGATATATGTTAAACGCAATGGCTTTTCTGCCCTGGAGGACTGAGCACGACACACAAATCACCCCCTTAACGACGCTGATTTTTGTCATTCTTATCTTTCACTATGATTTGCTTATTTTTGACTCAGAAAAGAGAAACAATTTCCAGTTCTAACAGAAAGGTGATTAAAATATGTTATATGTTTCCTTTTGTTTGCTCCCCTTTGAAACTCCGTAGCGTATATTGATTGGTGGTTCAGGAAAGTTTATCTAAGTATCTTCCATAAAAGTTATTAGAATAAAATTATTATATGCATGTCTGAACCACACTATAAGTATCCACTTAAAAAAATTTCCTCACCAAGTTTACTGTGAGGACTCTTATGGGTACTTCCACTATTTGTTTTTATTTTTCACCCCTCTACTTCCCCTCAAATTCTCAGAAAAGTCTGTTTATAAGAGCCCAGTATTTTTATATTGTCATGAAGCTTTTAAATAATGAGTACTTATACATTTTCCCATATTAGTCCTTCTGAGTTAAAGGTTTTGAATGTTCAGATAAACTGTGCTTCATGGTGTGGAAATTTTGTCTAAAGTTCTAGAAGTTTCATTGTTTAAGCGTCAACAGTGACATATAAAAATAACCTTTTGTTGAAGACAGGTTTAGAATATTCATTATAGCTCTTAACAATGCCAACAAAAATACAGAATTTTATTTGCTGAGCACAGTACTCGATAAACGCTAATAAAATCCTCTGCTTAGAACACAGGGATTAGTTTCACTAGAAAAGATTTTAAAATAGTTTGCCTTTTACATTATTCCATGATAGGATAGGGTATTGCCTGCTCTCAGAATTCAAATAAAACACATAATTTCAAGTTAACTTAAGTTTGAGTCATATAAACATTTAATTAAGAATGAATGAAATATTGTACTTGGGCAAAATATATACAGAAAGCATCTGTTGGGCAATTTCTGAAAGACGAGCTGTATTACATTCTGTTACAAGCCTTTTAAAAGAAATGTATAACATAATTTAAAGTGGCAGACATTTTTCCTTATGAACACTGCCAACCAGTTTTATAGATAGCGTTATTCTAGAATGCTACCTATATCTTGCCAAAGTACATACTAAATAATCTTTTTTTTTCCCCTAGACTGAGTCTGTCCTCTTTGTAGAATTTGACTTTTGTTAGGAAGTTGAAGTACCTGAGATTTGATGTTACCTGCTCTGAGGAAACCAGCTCGAATCAATTTAACTTCATGCAGCAATCAGCTGTTTCTTATATTTTCTAATTCACTTTTGGTCATCTACTCTAAAGTGTTTTCACCGTTACATACTACTTCAAAAAAAGATAAAACTGCAGCTATAGATAAATGAAGAACTTCTTTTTAGTAAATTTATTACTGAAATTTATAAAGAATATCTTTTTAAAAGTCCCTAACAATTTAATTTTTTAAATCTTTTTTTTTTAACTTACTAGTTTATACTGGCATCTTTCTTGTTCTTTTCTATGTGAAATTTGGAGACAACTTTTTAGAGATCAGTTTATTTGTTTTTATAATCACCTTTATTGAGGTAACATTAACATAAAATAAAATGTACCATTTTTAAGTATATGAGTCAAACAATTTTAAAAAATATATTCAGTTATGTAACCACCATCACAATCATGATAGAGAGTATTCCATTACTCCGAAAAAGTTCTGTGTATATTCTTGTGGTCAATCTACTCCCCTAACTCCGACCCATGAGAACCATTAACTTCGTTCCTGGCCGATAGTTTCGTCTTTTCCAGAATGTCATATACATGGCATCCTACAGTATGTAACTTTTTGTGTCTGGCTTCTTTTACTTAGCACAACGCTTTGAGATTCATCAAGATTGTTGCATGTATTCACAGTTCACTGCTTTTAATTGTGGAGTAGCATCTGACTGTGTTGATATACCACAATTTGTTTATTCATTCACTAGTTGATTGCTTCTAGTGTTTTGAGAAATTAAATAATGTTGCTTTGAACACTGAAATACAAGTTTTATTGTGAACATATGTTTTCTTACTAAGTTGTATAAAAACTTAGGAGCAAGATTGCTGGGTTCTATTATAAGTGTATGTTTCTATTTCTAAGAAATGGCCAAACTGCCTTCCAAAATGTCTGTACTCCATGTAGTACTCCAACCAGCAATGAATGACAGAGTGTTCAAATTGTTCACACATTTACTCATAAGTGGTATCATGAGTTTTTGTAATTTAGATCATTCTATTGGAGTGCGTAGCGGTATCTCTTTGACAACTTTTAAAAAGTTTTATTCAGTTATTATTGACAAATAATATACTTCACATATTAAACTATACAGTTTGATAAGCTTTGACACATGTATACCTATGTTACTCCCATGAACTTATTACTAAAAATGTAAAAGTATTTGTTACCCCAAATAATTTTCCCATGCTCCTTGATATTTCTTTCTCCACTTAACGCAGCTCTACCCTATGAACTCATTTTTGTTGGCATAATTATTTTGAAATTTACTCATGTTTTCACATGTATCAATAGTCCTATTACCAAGCAGCATTTCATTGTAAACTGTAACACAATTTGTGTATTAATTAACCTGGTGATAGATATTTGGGTTACTTCCACTTATAGACAATTGCCAATGCATTTACTATAAATTTCCATCTACAAACCTCTTTATAGGCACACACATTCTTTTCTCTTGAGTAAATACCTGGATGTTAAATAGCTGAATCACATGACATGTGCATATTTAACATTTTAACAAACCGTCAAACTGTATCTTAAAGTAGTAGTGACATTTATAGTTCCATCATCAGTGTATGTGTGTGCCAGTTGGCCCATGTCTTTGTTCTGCTAAGTAATAGGTCTATTTTTACTGTTTTTTAAATAATGTTTTCTCTTCATCATAGATTTTTTAGTAGGTTGACTATGTTGTAAGTATTCAATTTTTTTTTTTTTTCTAATTAGAGTTACTTGAAATAGTTGGATCTATGGGATAATAATTTTCATTAAATTTAAAGAGGTTTGGCCGGGCGCGGTGGCTCAAGCCTGTAATCCCAGCACTTTGGGAGGCCGAGACGGGCGGATCACGAGGTCAGGAGATCGAGACCATCCTGGCTAACATGGTGAAACCCCGTTTCTACTAAAAATACAAAAAACTAGCCGGGCGACGTGGCGGGCGCCTGTAGTCCCAGCTACTCTCGAGGCTGAGGCAGGAGAATGGCGTAAACCCGGGAGGCGGAGTTTGCAGTGAGCTGAGATCCGGCCACTGCACTCCAGCCCGGGCGGCAGAGCGAGACTCCGTCTCAAAAAAAAAAAAAAAAAAAAAAATTTAAAGAGGTTTTTGTCATTAATTTTTGAGTTAAATGTCCTGCTTCTCTCTTTTCCTCTTTAGACATTTCAACTAAACAAGTGTTGGAATGTTTGATATTGTTCTCAGAATTTCTTTTTCATTTTTTCAGTCTTTTGTCTGTGTTTCTTTTTGGACATTTTAGTGTTCTCTCTTTTATATTCCTGATTTATGTTCTGTAGTTTCTAATATGGTATTACTTCCATTCAGAGTATCTTTTACTTCAGAAATTATGTTTTCATTTGGAATTACTAATTAGCTCTTTTTTATATTTTTTTATTTTCTCATCATATTTAAAATTTCCTCTACCTCCATCAATTATGTAGTGTATGCATAGTAGCTGCTTTAACTCCTCTTTCTGCCAATTTCATCGTCTATGTTAATTTTATTTTTCTATAGGCCATTTTTCCTGCTTCCCTCATGTCTGGTAATTTGCATTAAATACCAGACATTGTGAATCACATTGTTGATTACTGAATTTTGTTATATCATTTTAAATATTTTTGTTGATTTAAGATGCACTTAAACTACTTGAAATCATTTCTTTTTGTTGTTGTTGTTATTGTTCTTGTTTTTGTTTTTTTGAGATAGAGTTTGGCTTTTGTTTGCCCAGGCTGGAGTGCAATGGCACAATCTTGGCTCACAGCAACCTCCGCCTCCTGGGTTCAAGGGATTCTCCTTCCTCAGCCTCCCGAGTAGCTGGGATTACAGGCATGCGCCCCGACACCCGGCTAATTTTGTATTCTTAGGAGAGGCAGAGTTTCTCCATGTTGATCAGGCTGGTCTTGAATTCCCGACCTTGGGTGAGCCACCTGCCTCAGTCTCCCAAAGTGCTGGGATTAGAGGAGTGAGCCACTGCACCTGGCCATTTTATTTGTTTTAAGACTTACCTTACAACTTATTTAGGGCAGGTTCCAACTAGTTATTATTGTAGAACTAATGTGGTTCTACCACTAAATAGTGCCTTTTATATGACTCTATCCCAGGCATGCATTAAGATGCCATTCAACTCAGGTTTGTGAGAACACAAACAATTCTTATCCACAAGGGAGTTCCAGGAATTGTTTCACCTATTATTTTCTGATAGAAATTATAAACATTATTATTTTATAAAAACTAATGATGTTTTGGAAACACTAAACAATGTTATTTTATTATTAATTACATTTTACTATAAATTAACTATAATCAACTTATATTGTGTAGACATGGGGACATTTATACAGTATAACTTTAAGTTTACATTATAAAATATTATTCACAGTAAATCATATAGTATAGTTCTTTGTCTATAAATATGTCAGTGCACGTGTCAACTTGTATGAGAGAGAATTTAGCTCTATATTTAGAGGATTAGAGAGGAACGTGTTAAACAAAAGTAAAGAATGTGACCACCTCTTTCCTTTGGTAAAGAGGAAGAGAATTTAGAGGAAAGAAAGTTTCTTAATTTATATACTTGTGTTTTTTCATGATTTGATTCAAGAATGGCATCATTTGTTACATGAACAATTAAAAATTATACTTGATATGTTATTGCATACTATATGAATTTACCTTTACATCTCAAAGCAAAATAAAAATAAAATTCAATGAAAACTCAATTACCTTTGCATGGCTCAATCACTCAAAATGCATACTGGATATCTGCCTGGCCCTAGGACCTACACATAACTACTATAAAACAATAATAAAAACAGCAGCACAGGAAACCTTCCCCCTAAGGAAATTTCTTTGTCATTAATAATGCCAGTACACCTATTGAAAACATCTGCGCATGTCTAGGTCAAAGATTTATACTTTATTTTCATTGTCTAATTAAACATTCTAGTGAATTTTAAAATTGAATATGGAAAATTCCATGTTTTTCCACAATTGAGAAAAAACACGAAAAAGAAGCATGGAATATTTCTTTTTAGGATTAATTTAATTTGTTACAGGTGTCATCATGAGTGAGCATTGATGCTATTCTGTTTTGCATTTGTTAATGATTCTTGTACTTTTTAAAAAATTAATATAAATAAGACATTATATAAGATTGTTTCCTTAAAAATGACAAAGTAAATTTTTAAGATTTAAACTTACATCTCCATAAAATGAGCTGAAAATTTTCAGAAATGAAATGTGCCTCTCCTAAATATGCTTTCCAGCAATCCATTTTTATAGTAGAATAAATATCATAATATCATCTTATTTCTACTGTATCACTTATTTTTAGAGACAAAATGCTGGTTCTTAATAAGGGAAATTTTCGGGAAGAAATAATTTTCAATTAAATTATGTGACTTATCTTATTGAAACGTCTATAGTTAAAATCCACCATATATTGTGCACAGTCCTATCTCGTTAACCATATTTTCATTTATTAGAATTTCATTTTGCAGTAATTTGATTACTATCCCTTATAGAACCTATTCTAATGTTATGAAATCAGATGAATCTTTCTTCAATTGCAAGAAAGAATGCTAGACTTATTAGAAAATATTTCCTTAAACTGTTAATTAAGTAACTCTCATTAGAAATTGAGAGATGTGATACTTTGGGGAATTCATTTGAAGAATATGCACTTTTCTCCAATTCTATTTATTTTATATTCTACACTTATAAGCTAAGCATCCTAGAAATGAATAGTACACCGACATTACATTAACCCAGTGATTTTGAAATTTATCAGAACAAAACCTTCCTTTTCTTTTTAAATAAAATATGTTGTAATAAGCATTCAACTGAAATGAATACAAAACATAGTTTTATTCTAATATAAAACTTCAAATCTAAAAACAAATATAACCTATAAAATACCCTAATGCTAATATAAAGATATATAAGAAGAAAGTAATTCTTAATAAATTAATAATTTTTAATATAGAAATGAACAGGAGTGAGACTACCTTGGAATATATAAGGAAGAAAATCTATTTCCTGAACCAGGAACTAGGGTATGTATTTACAACAGCTATAGAACCAGACTTACGCAAATTTGAAAATGACAGTCCAAATACTTTCATATTGGTGATGTGACTTTCCCAAAATGAAAAAAAACTGATAAATTTCTAAACCAAACAAAATAAAATCTTCTCTCTTTATTAGTAATTACCTTTTCTACATAGTAAAATGCAAGAAATGTTTTGCAATTTTTTGAATGTAAACTAGTTTCTAAGCTCAAATAGTCATAAATGTCCTTTCTACCAAGATGAATGTCCAGCAGGTTATTTACAACTCAGATAAGTCTTGAATAACTGTATTGTGCAAGACCGTTACGTGTATTATCATATTTGCCATTCCTAGCCTCTTTTTTTAGGCACCAGTAATGCCTCCCTCAATTACTCCCATGGGAAAAAAATGCCTTCATCACTCCATAAACTTCTAATAATCTTTTTCCTGGGCTAAATGTTGATGTTATCAGTCTTTGTTTTTAAAAACTAGCACATTTTTATTTGTAATACATTATGAGAAAATATTGGTTTAATTTAATGTGATACAAATGTAATGTCTACAGAGATAAAATGTGCATTTCAATGATTAAATTTTCATATGCATTCTATAAAATGAATTGTGCATTGAGAAAATTATAAATCCATGCACTGTGAAAGTTATAAATCAATATATAATCAATATATTTTATCAGAGCCAGCTTGTTGTTTTAGAAACTCCAAGAGCATGAGTAAGATGTGTCAGCCCCATATGATGTACATGATAAGAATTTGATACTAAAATATAAGAATTATTAGTTATAAGAATAAAATTTAGTTTCTCCTATAAATCTAGTGAATATGTTTTTTAAATTACAAGTTATATGATAAAAAATCAAATGTATGTGTAACAATAAATAAAATAAAACTGGAGTTGAAAACTGCACATGAAATTCTTGTTGTATTAACCTAGCTATAACACATCTTGGAAAGTTTTCAAAAAACTTCTTTTAGATTACAGTCTTTATACTATGCTGGACTTCATCACCTTCTACTGCATTGTAGAATTCTGGCTTTTCTGTGCATAAGCAAAACACAGGCACACATGCCCACACACACAGAGTCAGATTGAAATGTCCCTAATTGGACAAAAATAGGAGACTCCTTAGCTTATTGCTGTCATGTTAGTTTAAAGAAATTACCTTATTCTTAATTTTATTGTCAATAAGAATAAGTACAAAGTGAATGATGCTTGTTATTAGTATTTGATAGTAGCTCCCTAGTGTATAAAAAGACAATATAAGTGAATAAGAGCATGGGCTCTGGGGCCAGATTGCACATGTCATATTCAAGTTCCTCAATTTGCCAGCTAGGTGACTTGGCACCCCAGAAAGAAAGAAGCACCTACCTCATATGTTGATACAAAGATTTAAATGAAGTTATGTATTTAGAAAAATATCTGGCAGAAAGTGTGACATAAGATTACACAGTATTAGTTTATTGTGTATTTAGCTTAGTTTTTGAAATAATAAAAGGTGAAAGAGTGACATGTCTTTTAAAGAAACAATATCTCCCAGTGTATTCCTATAATAATTGGCATGCAACGTAATGATTATTTTTGATTACTAGTTAAATACAAATTTAAATATCTCATTCATATATGGCATGAACAACATTGCTGATTATATATTGCCCCTCCTGTCCCTCCCTCCGTCCCTCCCTCCCTCCCTTCCTTGCTCTCTCCTCTCCTCTCCTCCCCTCTCCTCCCCTGCCTTCCTTTCCTCTTCCCTCTTTTCCCTCCCCCTCCCCCTCTCCTCCACTTCCCTCCCCTCCTCCCTCCCTCCCTCCTTCCTTCCTTCCTTCCTTCCTTCCTTCTTCCTTCCTTCCTTCCTTCCTTCCTCTCTCATCTCCTCCCCTCTCCCCTCCCCTGTTCTTTCCTCTCCTTTTCTTTCTTTTTTCTTTCTTCCTTTCTTTCTGTCTTTCTTTTGCTTTCTTTCTTTCTCTTTTTCTCTTCCTTCCTTCTTCTTTCTTCTTTCTTTCTTTCTTTCCTTCTTTCTTTCTTTTCCTCTCTTTCCCTTCCTTCCTTCCATCCTTCCTTCCTTCTTTGTCTCTTTCTTTATCTCTCTCCCTCCCTCCCTCACTTTTCTTTTCTCTTCTCTTTTCTTCTTTCTTTCTTTCTCTCTTTCTCTTTCTTTCTTTTTTCTTTCTTTCTTTCTTTCTTTCTTTCTTTTTTCTTTCTGTTCTTTCCTTCCTTCCTGTGCCACATTATTATTTAAACATAATAATATAGTCATTTAAACATATTATTTAAACATAATAATATAGTCTATAATTTGGACTATGTGAAATATTATTTGCCATTGAAGATTAGGTTTCATAACATATATATAATCTATTTATATTTTAAAATATATGTCACTCAAAACATTCACTCTATAGCACTCAAATCTATGATACGTTTTTCAAAAACAATTTTAATTTGTATTTAGACTACAAGGTTTATATGTAGATAATTTTTAACTGCTCATCATCCTAAAATTTAAATTTGTCACTGGATGCAGTGGCTCACACCTGTAATCCCAGCACTTTGGGAGGCTGAGGCGGGCAGATCACAAGGTCAGGAGTTTGAGACAAGCCTGGATAACATAGTGAAACTTCTTCTCTACTAAAAATACAAAAATTAGCCAGGCATCCACCTGTAGTCCCAGCTACTCAGGAGGCTGAGGCAGGAGAATCCCTTGAACCCAGGAGGTGGAGGTTGCAGTGAGCTGAGATTGCACCACTGCACTCCAGCCTGGGTGACAGAGTGAGATTCTGTCTCAAAAGAAAAAGAAGAATAAAATAAAATGTGTCAAAAGCTTTTGTTAAATAAGTAAAAATTAGTATCATCATTAGTATTTATAAAAATTATTTTATTAATTGATTCATTCACATGTTTATTATATTTTGATATGTATAAAACATTATATTAGGCCCTAGGAAGGTAATAGTGAGACAAAGAGTTTATATTATCATAGAAGTACATGTAACATATCTAAAATAAGTTAATAATATGACTTTTATGTGGTTTAAGTATTGTGGACAAAATGTAAAAGGAAAGGTTAATGAGGATGGTCAGAAGATATATGGGTATAGATTTAAATTTTAAATAGGTGAACAGTAAAGTCCTCATTAGAAGCTAGTATCTGAGGAAGTGCTTATAAGAATTAAAGGTAGAACGATGTAACTATTTGAAGGACTATGGACTCCAGGCAAAGGAGAGAGCAGTAAAAATGTTATGAGACAGAAGCCTGCATAATATGTTTGATGAATAGCGAGGCACCCAGTGTGGCTGTAGCAAAGGGAGAAATGCAGAGAGTAGTAAGAGGTGAGGTCAGAGTTAAGGGAAGGGGGTATATTATGCAGTAACTTTAAGACATTGAAAAGACTTCTGCTTTAATTCTGACAAAGGCTTTGTATTTCATTCTTAATGACATGTGACGAGCAGTTACATGACCAGGTAAACGTTTCTAGAGAATTAGTCACATGTTGAATTGAGGAAATACTGAAGATGACAAGATTTCAAATAAGGAGACCACATGAATTATTACATCAATAAATAATGGTGACCTTGACCAAGAAAGCTGCAGAAAAGGTAATTTTACATCTGTTAAAACTAATAATGACAATAATAATGATTTAATATATTGTTTCTTTCTTTTATTTTGCTGGTAATTAATTTTTATTTTATTTTATGAAAGCTTTTGACAAATTTAAATTTAAAAAAAAAACAAATCAAACAAAAAAACTGCCACTTCTCTATATAATTTGAGATGAATTGCTTTTAAGTAAGCTGCGTCCAGAATAGTTCATACTTGTGTATGTTACTGAGTCTCTACTTTTTCTAATGTAGTACATTTCCAATTTATTATACAAAGTTTATGTTACCCTATTGCAAAGCCTAGAAAAACTTAGCACACATACAAAAATTTACAAACATATTTGATTAAAGTAGATGCAAAAATGTTAACAAAATATTAGCAAATAGAATTAAGCAGTATATAAAACTCATGTGCAATATAATCAATGGTGCTTATTTGAGGTATAAAAGGCTGGTTTAACAAATACAAATTGATGAATATAATCCATTATATCGATAGATCAATGAAGAAAAAGCATGTTTATTATTTGAATAATAAATCATTTTTATTTTAATAAATAATTTATATGCCTGCATACATATGCATATATATGAATACATATATACATATGTGTATGTGTGTGTGTGTGTAGTAATTGATCTATGCAATGATGGAAACTGTGTATCCCATGATCCGCTGTCTGTCTGAGAGAACCTGGACAGCTGGTGATATAATTCAGTCTAAATCCAAAGACCTGAACATCAAGGGAGTCAGTGGTGTGAATTCCAGTCTGAGTTTGAAGGCTCAAGAATCAACAGAACTGATGTCTGAAGGCAGGAGAGGATGGATGTCCCAGCTCAAATAGAGCAAATGCACCCTTCCTCCTAATTTCGGTTCTATTCAGTCTTTCAAAAGATCAGAGGATGTCCCGCGGCGTTAGTGAGGGAACAATTCTGTACTCAGTTTGTTAATTCCTATGCTAATCTCTTCCAGAAACACCCTCACACACACCCAGAGATAGTGTTTTATCAGCTATCTTGGCACTACTTAGCTCAGTCAAGTTGACACATACAATAAATTATCAACAAGGTGGAAGTTCTAGCCAATGCAATATGAAAGAAAGAGAAATAAAAGACATTTCGGTTGGAAAGGAAGAAATAAAACTGTCCCTATTTGCAGAGGATATGATTGTTCAAATAAAAAATTCCATAGTATCTTCAAAGAAAACCTTCTAGAACTAATAAGTAAGTTGAGGAAGGTCACAGGACGGAAGATAAGATTACAAACAAATTTTATTTCTCCGTATTAGCAATGAATACATGGACGTGAAAGTTAAAAACAGAAAAATACCATTTACATTTACTCTCCCCCCCAAAAAAAACCCTAGGTACAAATCTAATGAAATGTATATAGGCTCTGTATGCCAAAAACTACATGTTGAAGAAAGAAATAAAATATCAGAATAAATGCAGAGAATTACCATGTATTGGGTTGGAAGATTCAACATTTTAAAGATGCCATTTGTCTTCAAACAGGCATACAGATGAAGCATAATTCCTATCAAACTCCCAATAATATTTTTGTAGATATATACAAGAATATTGTAAAATTTATATGAGAAGGGAACCAGAATTGCTAAAATAGTTTCGAAAAAGAAAATAATAGGAGGAATTAGTGTAACCAATTTCAAGACATTATATAGCTACAATAATCCATACTTGCTGGTACTGACAGTGGCATCAATGGAACAGAACTGAGAAACCAGAGATAGAACCACACCAATATGCCTACCTGATTTTTGACAAATTTGTAAAAGTAATTCAATGGAGGAAAGATTGCCTGTTAAACAAATAATATCAAGCAATTAGAAATCCTCAGGCAAAACGCTAAAACAAAAACAAACAGACTTATGACTCACATCTTACACAAACATTAACTCAAACTATATCACAGATTCATATGTAAAACATAAAACTGTAACTTTTCCAGGAAAAAAACACTCATAACAAAATATCTGGGACGTTAGGCTAGGTGAAGTTTTCCTAGAATTTACACCAAAAGCACAATTCATAAAAGGAAAAATTGATACATTATGCTACATAAAAATTAATTTTTAAAATTATGAAAGACTCATTAAAAGTATCAAAAATAAGCTTTAGACTGGAAGAAAATATTTACAAATCATATATCTTTTAAAAAACTATTTAGAAAATAAGAAGAAATCTCAAAACTCAAATACATTAGGCAAACAATCCAATTATAGAATAGTACAAAGAGATGAAGAGGAGTTTCACTGAAGAGAACAGACAGATGAAAAATGAACACATGAAAAGATTTTCAACATCATTAGCTGTTAGATAACTGAAAACTAAAACCACAATGAGATATCACTACATACCTAAAAGAATGGTTAAATTTAAAAGTAGTGACAACTCTAAATTCTGTGGGGAAAGAGAGAAAATATATACTCATACATTGCTGGTGTGAATGTAGAATATTACAATCACTCTAGAAAATCACTTGGCTGTTTATTTAAAAAAATGCAAACATCATATGACCAATTTCTACATTCCTACACATTTATCCCAAAGAAATAAGAATTACACAAAAATCTGCACATGAATGTTTATAGCAGCTTTATTCATAATATGCCAAACTGTAAACAACCAAGCTGTTTTCAGAAGATGAATGAAAATATCTGCTTAAATAAGAAATAAAACTGAATTTTTATCAAAGCTAGAAAAAAGTTAATGGGTAAAATTATCCAAGATAATTTTTAAGAGAAGAGTATTGGGAGGAAATTGCATCCCCAGGTATTAAAATATATAACTATAAAAGCAAATGATGTTATCATCACAAATATTTAAGGGTATTGCAGTAAAACAGAAAAAATATTTGGAAAATAAATGCTGCTTTGTGTAATATTTGTGTGCATTGTATTACGTATTATATGATATACACAGTCTTATAATATATTGTAAGGGCTTAATAATAGCCACAAAAAGAAATTAAAAGAGCCAAGATTATCCAACCTCATTCGTATTCATAGTAATGAAAGTCATAATATCAATGATTATTTATCTTACAATTTGGTGGACCTTTATAATACAGTCAGACTTGGTGATTGATATGGTTTGGCTCTGTGTTGCCACCCAAATCTCACCTTACACTGTAGTCCTCGTAATCCCCATATGTCAAGGGGAGAACCAGGTAGAGGTAATTAAATCATGGGGGTAGTTTCCTCCATGCTGTTCTTGTAATAGTGAGTGAGTCTCAGGAGTTTTGATGGTTTTATGTGTCTGGCGTTTTCCCTGCTTGCACTCATTCTCTCTCCTGCCACCCCGTGAAGCGGTGCCTTCTGCAGTGATTGTAAGTTTCCTGAGGCCTCCCCACCAATGTGGAACTGCGAGTCAGTTAAACCTCTTTCTTTTATAAATTACCCAGTCTCGGCTAGGTCTTCATTAGCAGCATGAGAATGAACTAATACAGTGATAATGAAGATGTAAATTAATAATAGCCCATATTGATATTGGAAACTTAATTTTATTTAAAAATTGACACCCAGTGCCAATTGTTTCAAAACTACATTTCTAGGAATCTAAAACAATAATTGTAAAAGTATTTACATAATTTTTGTTTTGCAGTAGTTTATCTGATAAAATACTACTTACAATATTGAAAAACTGGAAAAGAAATAAATGGTTAAATAAAATACTGCATATGTGGATTTTGTAGGGATTACAGTTATATATTTAAATAATACAATGTTAGTATGGTAAATAGTATATAATATTAAGCCATTTCATATACAAAAGTTACCAATATTTTTTCAATATATATCTTGTACCTTGTTCTTTAAATCTAATCTACCTACAGAAAACAATGTATATTATACATTTGTATATATGTAAAATATATAAGCACATAGATAAAAACTAGGAGACATTTCACAAACATATTAATAGCGTTTATCTCTGTATTGCAACATAATGATACTTTCCATATTTAGGGCTAAAAATGTTAAAGTAAAATTAAAGGAAACCAGAAATGAAGATGCATTCTGATCATCATTGTGTGTAGGAGCTGAACTAGGTAAAGGAATTGATTGATCAAAAGGAATGGACCTCTTGAGATGCTGCTGACCCGGACAATTCCTTCAATAATCTGGTCTAGCAGGCTCTATTTCTCCACATTTCCACCAGTCCATCCCAATTAGTTCATTCTAAAGAGGTTAAATAACAGACATCCTGACCAAGATGCCAAAAAGCATTTGATGATGGGTTAAATCTGCCAAGCAATCATTGCTATTCATTGGTAAAATTGGATGTCCATATGAGTGTGCACATAGAGGAAATTTCAGCATGTATTGCAACTGTGTGTGGCAATCTGTTGCCATGTAACGCTCACTTCCCGGATATTTACTGTCAGACTTCATTCACAGATATTTCACAGACAGATGGTTCCTTTCACTGGCTCAGGAGCCACTTCAAAGTGTTCTGACTCCTGACCAAATCATATATCATACTTCCTTTAGGAAGATTTTTTCCCAGCTGCAAACTTCAAAATAAAATCAAGAACAATCAGAAGGCTACACAACCCTTTCAGCTTAACTGCCTTCACAAGGCAGACAGCAAAGGCTTCTTCACCATGGCAACGTATTAGAAATTAAATCATATTTAATACTTCTTCAAAGACAAAATTAACATCATGGGAGAGACTCTTATTAAGACAACTGGCAGGAAATGTATAAAGAAATTCCACAGAGATTTGTGCTTGTCATTCACATTACTTCCAAACTAAAACTGAAGGCTTTGAATATACTATTTACCTCTTAATTTGCATTCATATGGACTATTCAGCCTTAAATTCTTTCAGCATTAGCACTTATTTTTCTGCTTGATCAGAATCTGAGAGTTCAAAATACATTAATATTTTTACAGTATGTGTTTAAGATTTGGAATAATTTTCTAGACAAAATTTTTACTATTACATTAAGTAGTTGCAATTTGTAGGAACATTAACATTTTAAAACAACCAAACTGAAATATAAGATGTTAACGGAAATTATAATAACAATAAACACAATGCAATAATTTTGAGTTTTCAATTCTTATAGCATCTCTAGCTTTCCTCTTTTAGTGTTCTTTTATCATTCAGACTTGATTGTAACTATTACCCAGTTTAGGATCTGACTCTTACATTTGGACCTGGGAAGGCTGACTTACAAAGTGTCTGTTTTTTGCATGCAGTAGGCAATTCTCATGAATTTTAGATCTCAGAGGCCTCAGAAAGGCAATTTTCATTTTTGGTTAATACAATAGAAATGCAAATAATGCTAATTTCAATAATTAAAGGAGCAGAGTTAATAAGAGTAAAAATAGTCATTCAAATGGTGGCTTCTTGGAAAAATGTTATTGAAATAGACCATTCTATTTGTGTTTAATCTTACAAAAATAAATAAAACATTAGGCTCAACTCTTTCTTCACTAAAGAAATAAGCAATTTAAGAATATTTTAAACTTATGCTTTTCCAAGTGGTCAATGAAATAAGACCGATGGAAGGAGCAACTTTTTTTAAAGCTTCATTTTAGTTTTAATTTACAAATAAATGTGTATATTTGTGGGTTATAATGTGATGTTTCAATACAGGTGTATTTTGTGGAATAACCAAATCAGATTAATTAACATATTTATTATATCAAATACTTATCTTTTTTGTAGTGAGAAGATTTAAAATTCATTCCTTTTGCTATTTTGAAATAGATAATACGTTATTATTTACTATAGTCACCATGCTATGTAATAGATTACGAGAACATTTTCCCCTTGTCTAACTGAAAGGTCGTAAGCTTTGATTGACATTCTCTTTTCCCATCTATCTCTTGGCTCCCAGCTTCTGGTAAACATCATTCTACTCTCTGTTTCTATATGTTCCACCCTTTCAGATTTCATATTAAGTGAGATCATGTGGTACTTTCTCTGTGCCTGGCATACTTCACTCAACATAATGTTCTCTAGGTCCATCCATGTTGTTGCAAATGACAGAATTTCCTGTTTTTTTAAAGGATGAATAGTATTGTATTTTGCATATATGCCACATTTATAATGCATTCATCAATTGATGCACACTTAGGTTGTTTCCACATCTTGACTATTGTGATTAGTGGTGCAGTAAACATGGTAACGCACACATTTCCTCAACATACTGATTTCAATTGCTTTAGCTATATACCCAGAAGTGGAAATGATGGATTATATGGTAATTCTATATTTAGTTTTTTGAGGAAACTTTATACTATTTTCCAAAGTGGCTCTATTTATTTACATTTCCACCAACAGTGTACAAGTGTTCCCTTTTCTCCACATCCTTGCCAATGTTATCACTCATCTCTTTGATAATAGCCAGTCTAATAGGTGCAATGTAGTATCTCATTGTGGTCTTTATTTGCATTTCTCCGGTGATTAGAGATATTCAACTTTTTTTTACAGATCTGTTGGCCATTTGTGAATCTTCTTTTGAGAATTGCACATTTTATAATATGTTATTTGTTTTCCGGTTATTGAGTAGTTTGAGTTCCTTGTATATATTGGATATTAGCCCTTTGTCCATGTTAGCCTTTGTTTATTCTATTTTGTCTGCTTGGCATATATCGTTTCTTTATTCACCATCAATATTTGAGTGAAGTAACTTTTTAACCCATTGTTTTATGCCTATGGATGCCTTCAATCGCGTTAATGACTTTAATTTAGTCAACTCTGAAAATTAAATGGTTTCACTTTTTTAACCACGTTCTCCTCTCCTTTTACTAACCCATTCTTATGTTCCCGGTATCTACAATTAAGTATCTTGAGACTCAAATATTTAGCATCCTCACTATCTCTTAGCTCAAACTTTACCTTTTTTGCTATCTAACCTATATTTGATAGGATCTTATACCGGAGTTTCTAAGCTCCACAGAGGAAAATCATACAAGCACAGGAAAGATTTTGTTCCTCACTCCTGTATAATAGTAGACCTGACTCTTTGGGCCTTTCTCATTCCAATATAGTGCCATGCCATATTTTTTCTTTTATATTCTCCTCCTACCCTTAACAATTCTTCTTGATTTTTAGTAAATAGAAATAACTATCTATTTCTCTCAGAATCGTAGACTATCAAGTAAGAACTCCCTCAAACTCCTCTCCTATCCTTGTTCTCCACTAGATGCTTCCTACCCACTAGGTGCTTCCTAGTGGGGAAACTCTCTTTTCATTAATAAGTATCTAAGGAGCATTCCTGAAATGACACCTTGGATTCCCTGCTTTCTCCCCCATTACTTACCATTTTTGGTACAATCATAATTGCTTGAAATGAAAACAAAAATTTACAGGGTTTCAAATCCTATAAATATCATAATATCTATAAAAATAATAAAATGATTTTATTAACTGCCCTATGGAATTTGGTGATACTTTTAAAAAAATGGGCTTCACTCTCTTTGGTTGCTTCTTGATAGGAAAATAATCTGATAATATAAGTTTCTCTAATAAGAATAGAAAAGAGAATTAAGAATTTCTTTCAAATTATTATTGCTGATATTTTGAAAATTTCCCTACTTCACAATTTGAAATTGGTAGTGACATACAAAGTTTTATGATTCATATCAAATTTGGAAAAACATTTAAGTGGCTTTTAAATTTAACTTGATGGATATCAGTACATATGTGATACAACCTCTGGTCCTGTCTTTCTTGTCAAGACGATGGGTGAATTGGCACAGTGAAGGTGAGGAACATTCTTCACAGTCATTGCTGTTGCATGCTGGCTTGCAAGAATATAACTGTACGCTGAAATGACTGTGAACCACAAAAACACATCCCACTAAACCAAAACTAAATGTATTTCCAACTCAACTTCCTTTCACCAGATCCCCAAAAATATCTGTGACCACTGCAATGCTACCTTAGATGAAAGGATGTGTATCTGAGGGAGGTCTAAGTGGAAAAAGACAGTGGTCTTTACAAGTGTGGTTAAAATACCTTACTTCTGCACATTCTGAAAAAACATATGACCATGCAAACGCATTCCTTGAGTCCTCTCTCAGGGCCTTAAAATCCAGGCTCAAGCAAGTGAGAGTTCTGTGACTTAATGGGAAATATCCTTTTGACTATCTATATTATATTTATATATATATTTTTCACACTTTCTTCAGTTATTTTCATTGTCTTCTTTTGCTCTCATCCTGGATCTTCTTGTCTGTTTCTCCACTACTCTCCGGACAAGGAAGATACATAATTATTTAAGCATCTTCAGTGTCTATCAAAGTATCTAGTGCAGGGACATTCATTGAAATATAAAGAAAAAAAGTTTATAATTTTGACAATTATAAGAAGAGTTATAAAAATATATAAAAATTAGATAAAATATGTTTATAAATAATCAAACAGATTGAAAGTATCATTGTGGAGCTTTGTGGAAGATCAGGTGAGAAATTATGGTAGTTCGGACAAGGTCAATGGTAATGAAGACGTGTACAGAGGGTACTTCAAGTTGTATCTTTTGTAAGTAGAATCAGCAGAAATTTCTGACCAATTGGAGGTAGTAAAGGGAGAGTGAGGTATAGGAAAGCATTAAGTGTTTAATTTGTGATTCCAGGTTTTTAGCTTGACAAACTGTATAGAGTGGAACTAAAATGGGAAAGAATGAGTAAACACCATGTTCTGGTTAGAAAATTGACACGTTACTTTTTGACATATTTTCATGTGTTTGAGAGATATTGAAGATTAGAAGTTGAGTAGGTAATTCAAAGTGGCTGACCAGGAGAAAAGATGAAAGAGCCTCAGAATATCACAGAGTAAAAGCAATGGCTTTGCCAAGAAGACTTTCAATAATGTATTGTGGTCATGAGTGCCAGAGGTAAGTAGAAGCAAGTGGTCAGTAGTGAAGAATGAAAAGTAGCTGAAACAGTGATGGAATGGAGAGAGGAGGCTAAAATACAGGGAACTACTTGGTTTAGTACTATTCAGTGGTAATAGTAGTCTGAGTTAGTGGGAAGCATGAATGTGCTTTGGACAAAATCACAGGCAAAAACCTATAGTCTAAAAAAGTTTAATGACTCTATGCAATGCAAAAAGTCACTCCAGGCAAACCATGGAATGCCACTCAACAAGAGGAAGGGTAAATAATTTTTGTAAGGGTTGGGTTTTCTCAGTTTCCAACTGAAAGGTTCTGAGGAAGGAACTAAGAGAAGCATAGATCAGCTGTTTCTGTGATGAGATTAGGAGAGGAGGAATTATGTAGGGTTAGCTTGCTGCCATGAGGCAAGAGTAGTTTAGGAACTGAATCTCCCCAGTCAGAGATGGGTGTGGCAAAGTGGGTTTGGAACATTACTGGTAAGAAAACAGTAGTTACTAAAATAGGTAGTCATGTCATTGTATAGCTGCTGCATGACTTTGGGAGAAACTATATCTCCTGTTAACTTTGAAGCTTGGCTTTATGTGTCTCTCCTCATAGCCTGGTTAACAGTGAGGTTACTTTTTTTTTTTTTTTTTCTGTATGAGCAGATGTTCACTTTCAGTCCCAGATAAGTTTTACCTCTTTAAAAACAGGTGAAATGGCCAAGCTAGTAAATATGACTGCTTTGGGGATAAACTAGGCAAAGCTGGCCCACTGGCAAACAGGGAGACTAGTGACAAGGCCTACCTGCAGGCAAATGTTTGACAGGTCTCTTCATCTCTTTAACAATAGGGAGATTTGTAATGATGATGCTACTTACTATTCTGTCCTGTATATTCTTTGAACCTCAAATTTTCCTTTTAGACTTCTATCCCAGGAAGTTATACACAGATGTGCACAAAGCTTTATACAAAGATGTTCATCACCACATTGTATATGTTACCCAGATATCAGTTATGTTTGCTCTGTATTTTGAGGTTACAAAAATGATTACCTCCATTTCTCCTTTGTTTGGGCCCATATACTTCATTATCATTATTTTGCATGGATCAAGTTTTTATCCTTCAAGATTTTTGGCCAATTCCTGGTTGGATTTGAGTTTCTTCTTCCAAGAGAGTTTAAGTTGAAAGTTTGAAAGTGCATAAGTCTTTTCTCTTTCCTCCACAACAAACCAAGTTTAATTTCCATGATTTTTTTTTTTTTTTTTGAGACTGAGTTTCAGTCTGTCACCCAGACTGGAGTGCAGTGGTGCGATCTCTGCTCACTGCAAGCTCTGCCTCCGGGATTCACGCCATTCTCCTCCCTCAGCCTCCCAAGTAGCTGGGACTACCTACAGGCGCCCGCCACCAGGCACGGCTAATTTTTTTTGTATTTTTTTTGTTTTTTTTTTTTTTGGTAGAAATGGGGTTCCACCATGTTAGCCAGGACGGTCTCGATCTTCTGACCTCGTGATCCGCCCGCCTCGGCCTCCCAAAGTGCTGGGATTACAGTCTTGAGCCACCGCGCCCAGCCATTTTCCTTGATTTTTATTTCTTCTAAAATACATTTTGAGACCAGGCGCAGTGGCTCACCCCTGTAATTGCAGCATGCTGGGAAGCCAAGATGGGCGAATCGCCTGAGGTCAGGAGTTTGAGAGGCTGGCCAACATGTCAAAACTTTGTCTCTGCTGAAAATACAAAAATTAGCCAGGCATGGTGGCAAGCGCCTGTAGTGCCAGCTACTTGGGAGGCTGAGACAGGAAGATCACTTGAGCCCGGGAGGCGGATGTTGCAATGAGTCAAGATCGCACCACTGCACTCCAGCCTGCACGACACGAGTGAAGACTCCGTCTCAAAATAAAATAAATAAAATAAAATAGCATTTATGTGTGAATAGTAATCTTCTTTGGCGTTTTGAGAAGCTCAGTTCATTTACATTGTTCAAATTATTTGAAACAGACCTTCTTTTTCTTAAAAACTTTTTGCCTCTTAGTATTAATTCCTCTTAGGTCCCTTATTCTGTAGGTTCCTAGATTCTTTTATTTGCATTCAGACTGGAGTTTTAGGTCATAATCTAAGTCATAAGCATCGTCAAAGAGTTTGCAGATAAAAATTGTAGAATCCTGTTGAACTTTTACAGGAAAAACATTTATCTATACATTCACTAACCTCAAAACTGTTAGTAGTACTTATGATTCTGTCGCCAATAGATATTTCTTTGATCCTTCCTTATTATCTTAAAAATGCTGTAGAAATCTTGAAATGCTATCTAACATGTCACTCCTTTGAAATCATGGTTTTAGAGCCACCACTGTATTTGTTTATTTAAAGTATAAATTTGAACACCCATCTATTTCAATATAATTGGGTTTCCTTACAATTCTATATATTTTATTTTATTCACATCAAAGCAATATTGTGAAAAGAGGTCCATGTGTGAGAGCCACGTGATTCTTCTTTTGAGGGACTAAGCAGACCATATCCTTTTAAAGTGGACTGTATCCCTACAAATTTGGGATTTCCTCAGAAAAGAGTTAACCTTCCCAATGTCAATCATTTTGGGAATAAATTTTTCGTGGGACAGAAAATATGAATTGTAGAGATAGAATAATGTCTTCCTCTTAGTGTTTCCTGTGAAAAACTGTATAGATTATGAGAAATGTCTCTACCAGAATATTTCTGGTAATGAGAAGTGATCTGATCCCTCCTTGTGGAGATGAGCAGTGACCCAGGTCAAGATGCAGCCACATAAGAGACCTTAATCAGTCCTCAGTAGGCAGTCTCTGGGAGGTGCCCTGTCCATCAGATGACATGAGCCATATGCTATGCTATATTTCTCTCAAGCAATATGCATTTCCTGAGTGAGAGACTACATGAGGCCCCCAAATCTCCTCTCACAAAGTTAAATAATTGAGAGAAGATAAAAATATTTTGTTTTTTTCTGATATACCATGTGGTACAAATAACAATCAAAATCTAAAATTAAGCAAATAATCTAGTATTATTAGATGTTAACTATTATAGTGTGACCTCTGAAATTCTGTCAAACATAAATAAACACATAATTAATTCTACCAGGAGTAGAGCATTTCTTTCTAGAAAGATTAGACAAGTTATCTACCCCAATCTCAAAAGATGTATTCACATTTCTAAAATCCTTTCAGACATATTTACTTACGAAGTGTTCCTCTTTGGGAAATTATTTAACCTCTCCAGTCCTCAGTTTACCTATATTTAAATTTTGGATAGTAAGAGTACTTAATGCATAGAGTTCTTCTGATTAAAGATGAGTTAATAGAAAATAACCCAGAAATGTGATTGTAATATATATGGTAAACACTCAACATTTTAGCTGCTCTTTTGATTGTTGTTATTATTGTTGTTACTGACTCTTTTAGGAGCCTGCCCTGCATACTTAAGATTCCCACATTTTGGCCTCCTTTTCCCAGCACACTGTACATCTTAGAAGACACAAAGAGCATTGGTTTCTTGGCTTCTACTCTGAAATGTAATTATGCATTCCATACTAGATTTAGCTACATAAAGAAATCCAAATTAAAACAAAAAATGCCCCATGTTTCTTGTTAAACACTATGGAAATCCTGATGCAGAATGGAATACATAGGATAGAAGTTGTTACGAAACATTTCAGTTCATTCCCAGTCTATTGCTTGCAGCCATGAGTTCTTAAATACATATTCAAGTTCTAATTTTCCTTACTAGTGCCTTGCCTATCTAAACTGAATGACTTGTTCTGGATTAGATCTAGATAGTGATCTGAATCAAAAGTATGTTAGGCTGATAATTAAAATTGATAATTAAAACTTTCTAAGGAAGCCTCTCACTCTTTTCACTAATTAAAGTTAAAAAACCCCTATTAAGGACTCTGCTGACTTTCCACACTGTGGTTTTGTTTAGAGACTGTGGACTTGAAAAGCAAAAGAAAATGTAAATGTTCAGCTTACCAGGACTTTAAACTCTTTCTTATGTGACCCAGAAGAGAGCTGGCATTTTACATGTTTTCTACTTCAATATGAGATCAAATTCTGTAATGTCCTTTTTTATTACCAATAACATAGATTCCATTTACTAATCTAATATGTACCAGGTATAGAATGAAGTGCTTTGAATAAATTTAATTTAAATATTACAATAACTAAAAAATTAAAAAGTCTAAAATTGATGCCACTTTGACCACATCATACAGCTGACAGGAGTCAGCATTGGATTCAGAATAACTATCTTCTGATTATAAAACTATATAGTTGACCCATCTGATTATTCCAATTCTGTATATAAGCATGCCAAAAAGTACTTATAGAGCAGCAAGCACTTATTTATTTGATAAGGGTACAGAAAACATTAAGAAACCATCTTTCTCATGTAAAAGCTAAAATCAATAGTTCGATCCAGAAAATTATGTAGATTCAAGTATAGTCTCACTGGCCATTACACCAGAAAATGTGGTATCTCTTGGGTGCATTGAGGAGAACATTTAGCTATTTGCAGGGAAGCTAATCAAATGATTGCAAATATCTAATTTGCTGAATTGAAATGTATCTATTAAAAATATAAGGTTCCTTTACATACATGTTTAAAGACTATTTGGGGACTTATAATACTTGTTTTTAGTATTGCACTTGCTTATTTCATAATGTAATTTCTGATTGACATTTTTTTATGCCACTACTTTTTTCCATAAAAGTTCATGTTTTTTCTTCCTCCATATTTTCTATTTCCTCTAAAGAATTGGAACTTTGTTCTTTGTATATACTGCCATGTCCTGAAATTATAATTCTTAGTTCTTTCAACCTGCCACTTCCAATAATGACATGAGAGAAAAAAAACTACTATGCATGCCAGTTGGCTCTATTTTGTATTGTAAGGAAAAACTACATCTGCTTTTTGGATTAAACTGCGCTTATAAAACCATGCCTATTTAGTTGAAGGGAGAAAAAAGTACAATTTACATGTTTTAGTAGACTTCAGAGCTTTAATTCACCCTAAGTTTACCCTTGGAAAAAAAAAAACTGAGAATTTCAATCTGATGGTTGTTAGCCAGCTGTTTTCTTTTAGACTGGCAGCATGATGTTTGCAAAGTTACGACCACTTATGCCAATCCCTATTAGTGACTAAATGCTGTTTGCCCCACACACTTGTTCATCTGACATAAAATTAGTTTCAATAAGCACTCATCTAAACCATAAGTTAATTCAGAAAGTATTTTAAAGTCACTTGTTTTGTGCATTGTTCAGTGCTGGTGCTGTAACAAATATGAAGAAACTGACTACGTGGCCTATGGTTCTGAGGACTTCCAGTTGCTTAGTGGAAGGGAAGGGGGATGGCAAATCCTGTAAAAACGTCGTAGAGTCATTATTACATAAGATTGGGGGATCTCTAATTCAAAAAACAGTCAGATTATTAACATGAATGAGTTAAGTGGTGGGAGAAAATGTGTATGGCTGATGTGTTCAGATAAGTCTTCATTGAGGAAGTACAAAATGAGAATAAAGTATGAGGTACAAAGGAAATCGCTCCCCCTTTAAAAATGATATGAAGAAAATGGTTTCTTTTTGTAAATTAGAAAAGAATACACTGGTGTGAAGCTCTGAACTACATGAGAGAAAGAAAAGGATTTTATCACTTCTAATATTTTGAATTAATAAAGGTTTAATTAATTATTTAGCAAGTATTTAAAATTTTACAAAATTTGCTTCTCGAGTAGAAAACAATGGATGAGTTGCTACCTCCATATAGAACTTGAATAATAGCTTGTGTTTGCATGGTTAATATTTAAAGTCATGTCTCATAAAAATTTTATTCAGAGTGCTACTGTCTCAGCGTTCTGAAGGTATAAATCCTAATGATCTCTATATCTTCATTTTCTTTTTAAATGTTGAGTTTCAGAAGCAAATTAGGGATAAAGGAACAGAAATGTGTACTGAAAGAGACTTATCTCTAAGTCAATAAGTCTCTTACATAGATCAAAGAAGGTATTTCAAGGGTCCAATACATTTTCAGTGCCTAAAATCAGCAATTAGGAAACATATTTGGACATGTCTTCCAAACACTTTTTTATGCCAGTTTCACTTGACTTTTCATTATATCAAAAAAGACAGCAAATCCAGGAGGAAAAAATAAGAAAAAAGCATGAACAGTCTAAAAATAATGTGGAAACTCAGTTGTTTAATTTTGAGATGGTATTCTTAAGGTCATAAAGAATTTGAAATCTTATAAATAAAACTCGAGTATCTGAAGGCTAAATGCCCTTGAAACTTAGAGACTGATGTTGCATATTTATGAAAATGCAAACTTTGATTAAATCAACTTAGTTTTTGTTGTTGTTATTTCGGTTATTCTAAGATAAAGTTATATATTGAGTTTTTTAAAAACAATTAAAATTTTTTCAGTTTATCAAATTAATTGAATTAGGTAGTTACTTTGGCATTATGTACTCAGTCTCAGTGTGGAAAAAAATAAAATTATAATTTCCATACTAAAAATAACAAATTTTAGGTGGAAATCTGTCATCAAAACATTTTCCAGCTCTAATATTACTGAAAATAAAGTTTCCTCTTTTAAAAAATTAACACTTAACAGCATCTTACATGGGCAGAATTTTATGAAATTATTTTGCTAAAAATAGATAAAAATTGAAAGAATTTATCATGAAAAAGTGCCAACAAATAGCAAATTAGAGATTTTCATCAACAGATGGCTCTTAAAAATCCAAATTTTCTCCCATCTGTAAATGCTATGATGCAACTAAAAAAACAACACCTACAATCTCTAGCTTATTAATACAATTATTATTTATTTAGACGCATTTACAGATGGGAAGTATTCTGCTGTAATAATTTGTTATTTTGCTCTGGAAATTGAGACATATATATATCTTAAGAGCTATTTTGTCATAGTAACTCCTAAAATTTGATCTGGAAAAAGTGTTCTTTATAATTTCTATTACATGTAGCATTATAGATGAGCTATTAAAATATAAATTTTTGAATATGCTTATAATATTATTTATAGTAATATGCATAGCATTATAGCATTATTTTAATAATATCTGAAATAATTTTTTGTCTCACATTAAAAGAAGAAAATGTTCATTTTTCTATGTATCATAGAAGTATAATGTAGCCACCTTTTACCTTATGGTTAATCATTTTTTAATAAATTGTTGAAAGAGTTTTATGATTGGGAATTTTATTACAAAGCATAGGGATTTAGAAGCGAAATGCCAGGTCTTGAACTTTTAAAATTTGAATTATCATTCAGTAATTTGCCAACCTGCTCTTTCATTAAACACCAAGGGTATCAAGACAAACATGTTTGTCCTTGTACTCAAAGTCTTGAGGTCTTATAAGAGAGACAGTCAAATAGGTAGATAATTAATTTAAAATACTGTCAGTATAGAGAGGAATGTGCAGTTTTCAAAAAATAATTCAGAGGTGAATACATGAGGATGGGATAATTAATTTTACTGAAGAAGCTAGGAAGCGAAAGTCATTGAAATACTAGAAAATTTAATGGAAACAAGACACTGAAATTCTAAATAAAGTTAACAGTAAGGTTCCCAATAAAAATGTAAAAATGTTTAATACTATGTTGGTCTGACTGCGTGGGCACCATTTTAGTCAATTTAAAGCACCACATTTATATGAGACACTGATAAACTGAACTACATAGAGATGATTGAGATCAACACTAAAGATACTAGGAACTGCTCAACATGAGAAAGTTTTGAGAAAATGAAGTAAACAAACTTGAGATATGATACTCTTTTTAGATTTCTGAAAAAGGGTTAATGTAAGGGTGATGTGTTTCTCTAAAGAGGAGAACTTTAAAAAATTGCTAGTTACCGGCAGGACAGATTTTAGTTAAATAATAACAAGGAAAAATGCAAAAAAAAAACAAAAAACAAAAACTTAAACCATTGAACAACATAGATTTTGTGTAGGCACACATAATTGTATTGTATTTCAATTTATCATGCTTCACAGATATTATATTTCTTATACATTGAAGGTTTATGGTAAACCTGCATTGAGCAAATTTATTAGTGCCATTTTTCCAACAACATGTGCTCACTTTGTGTCTTTGTGACACATTTCAGTGATTCTACCAATATTAAACTTTATTATTATTATATTTGTTAAGATAATCTATGATCAGTGATCTGTGATGTTACTATTGTTTTGGTACACAATAACACACCCCCATATAAGATGGCCAAATCAGTTGATAAATACGTGTATTCTGACTGCTCCACAAGAATCTGAAAAGGATTCTCCATTCTAGATGTCATTAAGAACACTAATGATTCATGGGAGGTCAAAATATGTACATTAACAGGAGTTTAGAAGAAATTGACTCCAGCCCTCATGGATGATTTTGAGGGATTTAAGACTTCAATGGAGGAAATAATTGCAGATATGGTGAAAATAGCTAGAGAATCAAAAGTGGAAATGGAGATGGGATTCATTTGCTGCAACTTCATGATAAAATTATAACAGATAAGGAGTTGCTTCTTATGATTCAGCAAAGAAAGTAGTTTCTTGAGGTGGATTTGAATTCTGATGAACATTGTTGAAATGACAACAAAGGATTTAGAACATCATATAAACGTTGATAAAGCAGTGGCTGGATTTAAAGGATTGACTCCAATTTTGACAGAAGTTCTACTATGGATACAATGTTATGAAACAACATTGCATGCTTATATTAGTCCGTTCTCATGCTGCTAATAAGGACATACCTGAGACTGGGTAATTTATAAAGAAAAAGAGGTTTAATAGAGTCTCAGTTTCATGTGGCTGGGGAGGTCTCACAATCATGGCAGGAGGCAAAAGGCACATCTTACATGGCAGCAGGCAACACAGAAATGAGAACCAAGGAAAAAGGGAATCCCTTTATAAAACAATCAGATCTTTTTCGATTTGTATCCTCCCATGAGAACAGTATGGGGCAACTGTGCCTGTGATTCAATTATCTCCCACTGGGTCCCTCCCAGGACAGGTGGGAATTACTGGAGCTACAAATCAAGATGTGATTGAGGTGGGGACACAGCCAAACCATAGCAATGCTATAGAAAATTTTTCTTAAAAGGGTGAGTCAATCAATGTGGCAAACTTCATTGCCATCTTAGTTTAAGAAATTGCTGCAACCATTCCAACATTCAGCAACCACCACAATCACCAACCACCAAGATTGAGGCAAGACTTTCCACTAAAAAAAGAGGACCCCTTGGGAAAGGTTCAGATAACTGTTAACATTTTTTAGCAATGCAGTATTTTTTAATTAAGGTATGTATATAATTTTTGTAGACATTATGCTATTTCATATTTAGTAGACTACAGTGTGATGTAAACTGGAAAACCAAAAAATATATGTGACTTCCTTTATTTCAGTGGTCTGGAACTGAACCCGCAATATCTCCAAGGTATGCCTTTAGGTATGTAGAAAACTGCAAGTAAATGTTCTATTAAGACATACAAATTTCAATTTATTTCATGTTGCTTTGTTTTACTCTTCACATAAATTACAGCACAACAATATGCAATATGTAGCGTGAGAAATTTTGTTGAATATTAGGTTCTTGAGCTTTCAATATGGCTATCTTTTTTTGCTCTCTAATTTTCATGTGAACATTGACATAGCTAATTTAGAAACTGTACAACGGTTTAAAGAACTACAGCTAGCAAGGATGAAAATAAAGGGGCTATCGATTCTTGTGCTTTAGGGCATTGACTGCTTTCCAGATGGCTTAGAGTAATACATACTCTGCAGTGTAGTTTATTAGGTGCATTAGCAAGATTTTATGACATTTTCAAAAACGCTTGACAATGGCAACTTTTAAAACAAAATACTGAAATAAATACCTTATAGTTTCTAGTTCTGTGTCAATTTTAGACAGTTTTTAATTTGTAAAATAATAGAATTCAATTAAATATGACCTTTTTAGAGATTTTACAAAGCGTACGAAATGAATTCTTACTTATGAAGTATTGAACAGTATTTTCTTTTTCCATATCATTTTAACAGATGATTGTAATGATTATTTATAAAGTTTACATGTAAAAAAATCAAGCTCACCTCCCTTGTTTTTACGTACTGTACCATTTTTGAAGGACATTAAAATAAGGTAGGAATTTGATGTATTCTGTTTAAGTATGGTAGTGCAGAAATGCAAACATGTGAAGTTGCGACTTGTGGTATTGACTGGAATTTCATGACTGCATTTTATTCAGATAAGCTAAAGTTTAAAAATGTACAAACATATGATTCTCTCTTCTCAGCTCCATAGTTCTGAAGATTTTAAAAGACATGGAGAATATATTTACACAAGAGATATTTGAGAAGGCTTGAGGGTGTATACTGTATTCTAGGCTTATGGTAATAGAGTTTGGGAAAGAATGGCCCCTCCCACCCTCACACACACTCACTCACTCACTCACACATACATACCTGATAGAGTTGCAATTCATGCATCTTAATCTCTGACCAGTAGAGCCATTTTTATTAACTTGTTTTGGGTGGAAAAAATGGAGGTAATACTTAGAAAGAAAATTGTTATTTTATTTATTTTATTATACTTTAAGTACTAGAGTATATGTGCACAACGTGCAGGTTTGTTACATATGTATACATGTGCCATGATGGTGTGCTACACCCATTAACTCGTCATTTATATCAGGTGTATCTCCTAATGCTATGCCTCCCCCATCGCCCCACCCTACAACAGGCCCCAGAGTGTGATGTTCCCCTTCCTGTGTCCAAGTGTTCTCATTGTTCAATTCCCACCTATGAGTGAGAACATGCGGTGTTTGGTTTTCTGTCCTTGTGATAGGTTGCTGAGAATGATGGTTTCCAGCTTCTTCCATGTCCCTACAAAGGACATGAACTCATCACAATAGCAAAGACTTGGAACCACCCCAAATGCCCATCAACGATAGATTGGATTAAGAAAATTTGGCACATATACACCGTGGAATACTATGCACCCATAAGAAAGAAAATTATTTTTATGGGGAATTTTGCTGATAATTAGCGTTCTCAAGATGACAGTGAAAGAGTTAGTGAGGTCAAACAGGGGTGCTTGACTGTGAAAGAGTAGAAGATGGGGGGTAGCCTGTTGAGTCTTAGCTTCTAATTGTAGCAGAAGTAAAAAGGGATGCAGATCATAACAAGATTAATTCTGCTTTAATCTTGTTTGGAGATGGTTTATCAATTTTCATTGTATATATGTTTTTAGAGACTTGTTTTCTAAATGGATGATAGTAATGAAACAGGAAAGTTTGGGAAAAAAGGAGACCTTGCCAGACCTTGTGGACTAACTACAAGAGTCTTCTTTTGTGTTCTGGCAGATGAAACTATAGAGGCCAGGAGAGTGAGATTTTATTGAAACACATGGCTATGCAAATTATTCTTGTCATCCAATCAATACAGCATTCAGTATATTTTGTCTTCGATTTAGAGTCATTTTAATGAATAAATAGAATAGAAATTATCAATTTATTTATAGATTTAGTCATTTAACAAGAATTTCTGAATTTATGCAGAAGATTCTTCCAGGAATTAGATTTCTTTTTAATATTATAATTCTAAAATTATTGTAGATTTACATGCACTTGTAAGAAATAATAGCGATTTACATGCACTTGTAAGAAATAATAGCGATATCCTATATATTCTTCACCCAGTTAATTATGATAACATCATTCATGACTACACTATAATATCACATAAATAGAATGAGTTGTTTCCAGTAAATGAGTAAATGTTTCACAATTCTGGCAGTCATTGTTGTACTCCCTTAGAAAAAAAATTAACAAGATAAAGAAGTAGTAACATAAAAAAATTCTAGATGAAAGTATTAAATGTTGAGATGGGCAGATCATTTGAGGTCAGGGGTTCGAGACCAACCTTGCCAACATGGTGAAATCCAGCCTCTACTAATGATACAAAAATTATCATGGTGGCACATGCCTATAATCCCAGCTACACGAAAGACTGAAGCAGGAGAATCGCTTAAACCCAAGAGGTGGAGGTGGCAATGAGCCAAGATTGTACCCCTGCACTCCAGCCTGGGTGACAGAGTGAAACTGTGTCTTAAAAAAAAAAAAAAAAAAGTAGCAAATGTGAGTAATATGTGATAAATCTATAATGATTTTAAAATAGTATTGTTTCAAGAATATGATAATTAAACAGATATTTTTAAAGAGTGCTGTACAATAAACAAATTTTTCAAATCACCAAGAAATAGAGACCATTAATGATAGTGGTACAGTTGTTCACTTTCAGAATAAATAATCTTCTAAAAACCTCAAAAAGGAAGATAATAAAATGTGAAGCAACCTGAATATATAAAACTTCTCGTGATCTTGGTTAATCTTGTATTTCTTACTCTTGATATAATTTTGACCATAAGAAAAATTTTATGTTTCCTGCTGTGAGCAAAGCAACAGAAACATTACACAAATAAATGACAACCTACACTTAGACACATGACATTCATTTCATAAATATTATTTAGACTCTTCTATTCAACAGGCTTTATTCTAGGTCCTGGAGGACCTGACAGCCAAAATTTGAGTGATCTAAACAAAGAAGAAATGTCCAGTAGCAATAATTGCCATGAATACAAAATAGACAAACAGGATGGAGATGAAGCTGAGTAGGAAAATGGTGAGGGAAGCTCTCAGGCAGTTCTATATGAAACCTAACCTTTATGACTCAGAGAAGAAGGGGTCTGAATCATGGAAAAGGAAAAAAATGGGCACCCTGTTTAAGATGCAGCTGTCCTTCAAATTGAATAGATTGTCATTGTGTGTTAATGAGGTATCCATGGTATCAGATTCTCTTACTTATAACTTAGAAAATGGATTCTTACAGAAAAATTGTGGATTTTTAAAAGTTGGTGACTAAATTAAGTTTAGAATTGATGCTGCCCACTCAATCAATTCAGGGCAAACTTATTACATTATTATACCAAATCCCTCAAGCCACTGATGTCCAACCACTAACATAGATCATCCTTATATGTATATTTTGGCCACATAAAGAGTTCATTTTCTTTATTAAAGAAATGAGAATTTTCAAAAATCCCATTAGTCCAGTGAATATGTACTCCCATCATCCACCAGTTTGTCATTTGTATTATAGATCATTAAATATTTTCTCCTACCATTCTTACAGAGTCCATATTGCTTCATTGTAGAAGTGGGAGTTCTAAAATTCCAGAGGTTCAGTGAGTATTTACTGCCTGGTGATTTATATCATTTCACTCTATAGATTTTATAGGTTCACTTGTTATGATGCATGATAAATAGGCTTTGTCTGAGCCACAGTTCTGGGATAGCCATCAGATTGGGAGCCCCCCAAACAATTAAATCACCTCTCATATTTTTAATGACTATAGGGAGCTAATTATGTCTAATTTTACTGAGGGAGTATAAATAGACATGAACTTCAAGTATCATTTTCATCTTCTCCAATCATATTTTGCAGTTTAAAAAAGTGCATACTTAGTTATTACAGTTTTAGAGGTTATTTTTATAACATTTCTATACCCCAAAGTCTGAATTTTTTAACTTGTTCTATCAATTTGGCAGTGGCAATATAGGCAGAGAAGTGAACAGCAATTAATATAAACACTAAAGCTTTTTCAAATTAAAGCTTACCTGCATACATAAAATAGAGTTTTAGTACTTTGAAAATCTAAAGGAAAACACAAATTGTGTATTCTCATTAAACAATGCAGTTAATAATTAATTTTATAGCATGAATATTTCAAACTATTTTACACACCTTAATCAGTGTTCATGAATCCCATTTGCATTTGATATTACTGCATGCATATGTGTATATCATAATAAATTTAGTGTAGAAGACAACTTTACTATTTACTCACTAAATTTATTTTGTCATATTGAGCATATATTTTCTGAGAGAATAATTCTGCCATTATAATTCCAAATAATATAGATTTTCCACAGGTAAGGAGGATTTTTTGTTTTGTTTTCTTTTGTTTTGTTTAATAACAGATGTACCGAGGGAAGCTCTGGGGTTTGCTAAAGAGCATACACGTCCTAACAGATTAATTGTTCAATCAATATTTATCTGGTATTCACCCTTTCACATTTTTCTTCTCTCCCCAATTCAACAATCTCACCCAGTATAAAAATCCATAAATAATAAGTAAACAATAAATCATACAACAGTGGAAGAAAATGTAATATTTTGAATATTTTTCTGTGTCAAACCCATGCCTAAGGTAAATTTTAGAAAAAAAGTGTTTGCCTTATGTAAAAATGAAAGGCATTGGAAAACTCTTTAAAAATGTAAAGTAAATGTTAAGAGAAAGATATGAATTTCCAAATACTTTCAAAAATTTGATAACCTATTAATATTAGTGATGTTTAGTATCTATGTATATATTTTTAAAATTTCTTTGCATTCAGCCTTTTTACTACTTATGGAAAGCAAATAAGTATTGTTACATGAAATTTAATAACTTTATAAACCAATTTAGTAAAGAAAATATTGGTTTTGACTGTAGTTGAATAATAATTATTTTATATTAATTATATCTCAAAAGAAAGTTATATGTGAATGTGAGTACAGACACAATATAAATTTATATTTGATTACTGGCAGTATATTACTAAAAATGTCTATTATTTGAAAAGATACATTATCATAATTAAAATTTCATTGATTCTAGTTATGATAGTAAATAGATTTTAAATTACTTATAAAATGTATATCCATTTTCACTGTCTATAATGGTATTAAGATATGCATATATAAACTAAATTAACTTTGTAAGAGTGGTAATCTGATTCATTTTTTTGTTGAGGTAGGCAGGGCATAAATAATTATTGATTGCTTTAAATTTATTCAAAAAATCATTTATATTGTAATTCAGTTGAACTTTGTCAATGAATCATAATTTAGGATAACTAGATATTCATTATGAAAATAAAAAATAAGCAAAGTTATATTTACAGCATAAAACAATCAGCTAGGGTTTAATGTAATATATTAGCATGCTCATGAATGTAATTGACTGCATATCACAAATCCATGATACAAAATATTAGATACTTGAAAGTATTATAGTTTAGAGCTTATTCTAATTTTTCAAAGCTTTAGAAGTAAATGATTCAAGTGTGACATTTGAAGCAATGTAACAGATAAAGATTGATTTTTTTAACCCCAGAATTTCACCCTTAAAAAATTAGAAAATGGGAAGATTAATGGCTTAATTTCCAGTTCAGTCTTAGTCTCATTTTAAGTCTTTCCATCATTCTATGTGCACCTTTTTCAGAACTAGGAGTCATTATATTCAATTATTTTTATAAAGGAACAACTGTTCCTTTATAAAAGGAAGAATATTATTAAATGAATACCTAATAAATGAGAATTTTACTCAAACTAGTACAAATAGCTTATAGGGATTATTTATCAAATTATTCCTAGAACTATGGGGATATTATTAATCATGTATATCTGCCAATAGTCACAATAAACACACATAGATTGTTAATAAACAAAACTATCTTTACATTAAGGACAACATAGAGAGATTATAATATTTTCCCCAAAGCAGTCAGCTGCCAAATTAGAGACAACAATGGAGGACTGGATAATAATAAGACATGAATTAGAATTAGAGTTATGAAATGTTTTCCCAGCTTGAACCATTTATAATAAAATGATCATGAAAATATAAAAGGAAAGCAACTTTAAATGATATGATTTTTATATGTAAGTGCTAGAGCAGTATTTAAAATCATTCAACAAATTTTGATAGTTTTTGTGCATGAGGGTTTGACTATGTGTTGTGTGTGTGTTTTTGTTTGTGGATGTTTAACATAGGAAGACTAAAATTATCAAAACATTTACTAATTTTATTATCAACTATAGTCTATTTTAAGCATAAACTTCCGTAATGTGAGTTAATAACTTTTTCTATTGACAAAGAAACTCCACAATAGCTGAGTATTCCCCCTTACATAGCAACCCAGAAAGAGCCATTGTTCAATGAGTTTATGCCCTTTAAGCATAGATAATTGATCATAAATCTTTAGGCGGCCCAGCTGGTTTTCCATATGACTGCAGAAAAGCACCATATGGCCTCACACACTCACAAGGATCCTCAGTACTCACAGGTTAGGGATTAAAAATCTGTCACATTATTAAGAATCGAGCTGCTCTCAAACTGGTGGAAAATAAATGATATCCCATTTAAAGTGGAGAGAAACAGCTTTTTCAAAATGCTGATGGCTATTTTTGCAGTTCCTGTACTGTTCTGATAATTTCCATATAATTTAGGTACCTGAACAACTCAATGAGATTACATTTTAAAGTCCTTATGCCTTGGAGAAAAGCATTAAATTGTGGCTTTGCTCAGTCCTAACATGTGTGAGTCCTACTCTCTTCTGCATATTGGCATATTTTCTTAGGTTTTGTCCATATGGTTGGAAATAATGTCTTCCAGATAGCTTCCCTCTTCACATGTCTCTACTACAATGGGACCTAATCCATTTACCTAGCTTTAGCTCAAATAATCCTATGGCAGGATGAGTTACGCGTCCATCCTTTCACATGTGGTAAAAAGAACAGTCCCTACTGTAAACTAATGGTTAAAAGGCAGAATAAAAAGTCCCCCAAAATACATAAGTTGATATTTCTAGAAGAAGAATTAGTTACTAAAATATTATTATAATGATCATGAACCATATGTGCAACCACTTACCCATACTAGCTAGGAAATTTGGACCCTGCCACCAAATAGGATAAGAAAACACGATTATGCCTAATATGTAGCTAAAACTTTACCATCTTTAGACCAAGGAAAAAGGTACCATGCCCTGGGATGAGACTGTAGGGCCAAGAAGACATGATCACCCAAAACTCACAGGTTCCTCTTCTGGATCATGTTCCAGATATCCAAGACCCTAGAAGGTCTTGCCCAAATGTCCCAAGGCCATGTTACCAGTTCCCGCATGGGCCTCTTTGAGTCTGCCTTCCTTAAGGCAGAACACACTGATGTGTATATAATTCTGGGAACATTCCAAGGAATGATCAAAGGGATGCTCTTTACAAAGGCTGTTTAGATGGACCCTAAAAGTAAAAGATGGAATGTTTACACATGCAAGCATTAAGTCCCTTCAGGTACAAGGTCGGAGATGGGAATACAACGGGGCAAGCTGTGAGCCGAAGACATGGGGCTGGGTCTAAGCTCTTCCTCAACCAGCACACTCAAGCACAGACATCCAAGGGACTGAGAACTTTAAATTCAAACCTAGCTTTCCAGGTTGCTGTGAAGGCATATTTTTTATGGTAAAGTACAGAACTAATTTTATCTGATAATTTTTTAGTTTGGTTTAAAATCTTTAATTTATAAACTTCCAATTTTACTTCTAATTTAGGGTATAAAAGGAAACTATCTTTAACATGGATGAACTATTAATTTATATTCTTGCAGACTGAAGTGATCACTTATCTGAGAAATGGATTAATACACCTTTAAATATGCTATGTATCTAGCATCTCCAGTTATAACTTCTAAGAATAAAAGAGTTTCAAACAGAAAATTCATAACTTGCATAGTTAATTTGCATCATTCAAAAATGCTAACCTTTGAGAGAATGAAGGTTTTAAATTTTAATAAAACTTTTAGCAATTATAGGATCAAAGAATAAGTTTGATTAATATCTAACCTTATGGCATTTTAGCCTCCTCATTTGTAAAATGAGGAGCTATGTATCTATCTACATATCCATCAAAGGTGTGGTTTAGGGATTTATTAAGCACCAGGAATATTATCATCTGTGGATATTAATCCTTGCTTTGAATGAACATTTAATTATTCTGAAAATGATTGCATCAACTTATTGGATAAATACTTTTATATACTTGGTAATAAGATGATAACTAATTGCATATTTCAAATTGTTAACTGTCTAGTAAGGCAAGAGTCTAATACATGATGGTAATATCACATTATTATGTAGGTTAAAATTTAAGAAATTTATATGAGGTAGAAACATAGGTTTCTATTAATCAAAAGGATTTGCCATTCACTAAAAGGCAACACTATTTTGATATTTCTATAGTCAGCCTCTACATAAACCAGTTTGATTTAATTCATTATAAAATAAGTGTGAAATGAAGAAACTATGTTTCTGATCTATGTTATACTATTCTAACTTAACTGAATATTTAATTTGTATATTATTTTAAAAATTCATGGCCGAGTGCTGTGGCCCACACCTGTAATCCCAGTACTTTGGTAGGCCAAGATGGACAGATCACCTGAGGTCAGGAGTTTGAGTTGAGCCTGGCCAACATGGTGAAACCCCGCCTCTACTAAAAATACAAATATTAGCCAGGCATGGTGGTGTGTACCTGTAATCACAGCTATTTGGTTGGCTGAGGCAGGAGCATCGCTTGAACCCAGGAGGCAGAGGATGCAGTGAGCCGAGATTGCGTCATTGCACACCAGCCTGGGTGACAAAGCGAGACTAAAAAAAAAAAAAGTTCATAAGCATCATTATAGATTATTTTAAGTTCATAAGAAAACACACATAGATAATAAATCTTTACTATTAGAAAGAAATCTATTTTTTTCTGATGTTTCAACTTGTTAGTATTTTTATAAAAATTAACTTCAAGCAGGCTAATTTGACATCAACTAAATTATATAATGCTGCACAAATGGATTGGTTTATCTTTTCTACATTATTATACTTCTAATTCCAAAAAGATTTTTTAACTTTTTGAAACAGTGTAACTTAAGATCAAAAGAAATAGAAATTACTAATATAAAAGCTCATATAAGAAGTCAACATGTATCATGCTTTTCTGTCTTATAGATTTAGTAATACAATGTATCTGAACCAGGCCACTGTTTACTTATTTTCTGTACTAGAAAAATTGAAATGTTGACTGTTAGACAAGCATAAATTTGTCAAACTACTAAGATAAGAAATGCATGTTTGATGGTAGAAACCAAATAAAATCAGTTATATGCCTTTGAAAATCCAGGTAAGTCCTAAATTTTGCCCAAAATGAGGTTGTGTATGATTCATCACCTTATATATGATCATACCTAAAATTTTCAATCTTCTCTGAAATGCTTAGGCAAAAGATCTTAACCTTTGTAAGATGAAGACTATTTTTTACCTTTGAGTATGATCCAATGATATCTACTGGTTTATGAGCTTGTATTCCTGCTTGAAACTAGGTGAAGTAGACAATTTAAACTAACATGTCCAGGGAATTGTCTTTTTGTATGTCTTTTTTAACTTGTAGATTGTAAACCCCACAGAAACGTCCCACCCAACGTAGAATTCTGGGCTTTCTCCATAACCAACACACAGAACTTGAATAAAACAGTCAATGCACGAGCTTTTTCTCATCTAGCAGAATAATTGAGCCAAAATATTAAACACAATGTTCAGAATATTTGGCAGCAGCTTTTTCTGCACTAGAGATAAGGCCTAAAGCACAGTTTTATACATGGTTTCTAATGGATATATTATTAACCTCTGTCAAAAGCAAGTAACCATTTGCAGTGAAAGAATTAGATAATTAACCAGGAGGCAAAGTAGTAGTGTGATTAGCTAGGTTTTAGAGTAATTCTGTTGTACACTTATCACTTCTGACTCCTACTATCTATATGATTTTCACAAACCTATTTAAGGATAGATTTTGGGAGGCATACAACTAATAGGTCCAGGAGGAAGAGCCATATGATTCAACTTTGAGCATAAACAGGACAAGATAAAATGCATCTTAATCGTCTTCACTTAAAAAATACAGCAGATTTTAAAATGTCCAAAACCCAACACAGTTTGACTTCTCAGTTGAGAAAGTGAAGTGGATATCAGCATGAGTCCGCAATTTAGTAATTCTCTGCAGTTTCATTAGTGACATTAAGAAAGTATGAACACCAACAAAATCAATCATTACATAGTCAATAGGCAGTAATAAACATAAAAGAAAGGATGTTTATAGATATACCCACAAATTCCCACACACCTCTACATGCACCTCTACATGAAACATCTATAAGTCTTTATCTCCTATTCTGCTCTGCCACTGAACATCGTTAGTTATCTCAATCTTACAGTTACAGATCTCCCTAACTCCAGTTATTCTGGACATATGCAATATTTAGCTCTGGGCTCATTTTAATGTCAAACTATGCTTCTGCTTATCAGGAAGGATCATTCTACCCATAAATCTATCTTAATAATATTAAGTTTAATAATGACACACAGAAATGCACCCTTATGTAATGTGTATAAAGAACAATAATAGAATATCCTTGAACACAAAGCTCAGGGATTGCTTCCAAATATAATCCATGAAAGCCTCACTTTGCTCAACTTCTTTGTAGTTTTTAAAAATACAGTGAGTAATGATATGAAGAACAAGAACTGTGTTTGGGAGGATTATAGATGTTGAAACTCACTTTTTGACATTTTTAAAGATGTCGATACATTTATGGTGTAAAAGTATAATTTTATAACATGGGTTGAATGTGTAGTGGTGAAGTCAGGGCTTTTAGGATGTCTATCACCAGAATAATCTACATTGTTTCCATTAAGTAATTTCTCGTCGTCCACCCAACTCCCACCGGCTCACTCTTCCTGGTCTTTATTGTCTATCATTACACGCTCTACTCCATATGTCCACATTATTTGGCTCCCACTTATAAATGAAAACATGCATTAGTTGGCTTTCTATATCTGAGTTGTTTCACTTGAGATAGTGGCCTCTAGTTTCATTCATGTTGCTACAAAAGATATTATTTCATTCTCTTTATGGCTGAATAGTATTCCATTGTTTATATATGACATATTTTCTTTATCTAGGCTTCCATGATGGACACAGATTAATAGTGCTGTGATAAATAGTGCTGCGATTTTTTAAACATACCAATGCGGGTGTCTTTTAGATACAATGACTTATTTTCATTGGTATATATCCAGTAGTGGATATATACTTTCAGTATGATCCAATGGTATCTACTAAGTTGAGAATTAGTTCCATATTTAGTTTTCTGAAAAAATCTTTATACTGTTTTCCATAGAGGATGTACTAATTTACATCCCCAACAATAGCGTTTAAGGGTTCTGCTGTGATTTGGTTGTATCCTGACCTAAATCTCATCTTGAGTTATAGCTCCCATAACTCCCATTTGCTGTGGAAGGGACCCAGTGGGAGACAATTGAATCATGGGGGCAGTTTCCCCCATACTGTTTTCATGGTAGTGGATAAGTCTCACAAGATCTGATGATCTTACAAGGGGTCTCCCCTTTCACTTGACTCTCATTCTCTCTTGTGTGTTGCCATGTAAGACGTGCCTTTCATCTTCCACCATGGTTGTGAGGCCTCCCAAGCTATGTGGAACAGTGAGTCCATTAAACTTCGTTTCCTCTATAAATTACCCAGTCTCAGGTATGTATTTACAGCATGAAAAGAGACTTTGCAGCATAAAAACAGACTAATACACACTAAAATATACTAATTTTTCTCTGAATATTCATCAACATCTGCTACTTTTTGTCTTTTTAGTAGTACCTAACCTGACTGATGAAAGATGTTATTGTGATTTTAATTTACATTTCTCTGATGATTAGTAATGTTGAGCAATTTTTCCTATGCTTGTTGACTATTTGTAAGTTTTCTTTTTGAAAATGTCTACTCGTCCTTTGCCTACTTTTGAATGGAATTATTTCTTGTTGTTGCTGAGTTGTTTGAGTTCCTCATAAATTCTGGATATTAGTCTCCTGTCAGATGCATAGTTTGCAAATATTTACTTTCATTTTGCAGGTTGTCTATTGACTCTTGATTATTTCTTCAGCTGTGCAGATGCTTTTTAGTTTAGTAAAGCCCATTTGTCTATTTTTTGTTGTTACCTGTGCTTTTGAGGGCTTAGTCATGAATTTTTGCAAAGACTAATGCCTAAAAGAGTTTTCCCTAGGTTTTCTTGTTTGTTTGCTTGTTTTTGACACAGGGTCTTACTCTGTCACCGAGGCTGGAGTGCAGTGGTGTGATCTCAGCTCACTTCAATCCCTGCCTCTCAAGCTCAAGTGATAGGCTCACCTCAGCTTCCCGAGTAGCTGGGACTATAGGCTTGTACCACCATATCTGACTAATTTTTATACTTTTGTAGAGGTTCAGTTTTGCCATATTGCCCAGTCTGGTCTCTAACTCCTAGGCTCAAGTGATCCACCCACTTCAGCCTCCCAAAGTGCTGGGATTACAGGTATGAGCCACCATGCTTGGCTATCCTAGCTTTTCTTTAAATAGAATTTTTATTGTCTTAGGGTTTACATTTAAGTCTTTAATCCACTGTGAGTTGATTTTTGTATACAATGAGAAACAGGGGTCCAGTTTCATTCTTCTGCTCACAGCAATCCAATTTATCCAGTTCTATTTATTTATAAGGATGTTCTATCTCCATTGTGTGTTCTTGCCAACTATGGTAAAGATCAGTTGACAATAAATACGTGGATTTATTTCTGGGTTCTCCATTCCGTTTCCATTAATCTTTATGTCTATTTTAATATCAATACCACACTGTTTTGGTTACTATGGCCTTGTAGTGTAATTTGAAGCCTGATAATGTGACGCTTTCAGCTTTCTTGTTGTTGTTTTTCCTTAGGCTTGCTTTGGCTATTTGGGCTTTTTTGTTTCCATGTAAATTTTAGGATTCCTTTTCCTAATGCTGTGAAAAATGTCAAATTGTAGATGAAACAAAGAAATGGAAAAACATCCTATGCTCATGAATCAAAATAATTGATCACTGAAAAATGATCATACTACCCAAAGCAATCTACAGATCCAGTGTAATTCTTATCAAACTCACTCTTTAAAGTTCTACAAAACTAAAAAAAATCTACAAAACATTTTCTCAGTGAAAACATTATAGAAAATAAAATTTGCTGACATTTTAATGTAAAATGTTAAGTTCTTAAGAGTATATGGTCAATAATTATATGAAGTATTTTCCTTTAATAATTTAATCCATTTGTAAACCAAAGAGGATTTTCTTTTTGGAAGGAAAAGGAAGGGTAAACAATGAAAGAGTAACAGAGCTTTTTAAAAATGGAATTCTTATTGTGAAATTACTTCTCACGTTATATAAAATTACAGTTAAACAAAAATTGACAAAGTAAATTAGCTATAGCTAAACTTCACTTTTGTTTATTTAATGCCAATACCATCTTTAAAAGATATCACGGGGTGGAGAACTACATAGTTTTGAGTTATTAAAAAACGTAGGTCTACTTTCTTGAGGATATTCTGTCCCGTGCATGTTGGCAGTTTTAAAATGCTTCATGCCTCTTAGCTCACAATATAACATCAAAGTACTTATTTTGACTGCATGCAAACAAACAGCCATAGGGACTAACATTGCAGTATTGTTTATAAAGAAGAAAATATAATAAGTTAAATGTCTGAAAAGAAGTATTTAATTAAATGAATGACAGAACTTTTATATGACAGAATTTTGTCTTTAAAGAAGATTTTCTCGAAATAAAAATATTCACAATGCAATGTTAAACAGAAGTAGGTTGTTCTGAGTGTGTGTGTGCTTTCAGGAAGAAAGAAAGAGCGATGAAAGAGACAAAAAGAGAAGAAGGGATAGGGAGGAGGAGAAGAAATCTGTCCCTGTCACTGAAGTGACCTTATCCTCTTACTGCTTGCTTATTCGTATTTTAAAAATGTTTGTAATTATTATTCATTATATTTTCCCTAAATTATTTTAAAATATACGAAGGCATTAAAAATAGAACAGAGAGACTGAGTTTCAAGATGTCATCTCTAGTTCCTTTGCCTTTGTAAAGCTTATTATGTTTGCACGTGTATATACTATACAGGAAATATTAATATTTTTTATTTTGGTTTATGGTAATATCATAGATAGTATCCAACATCGTCTTAAAAGTTATTTCTATATGGTTGTATTAGCCAGAACCCAAGCAGAAAATAGATAAGACTTACTCAGATTGTGTAATTCAAGGGCAGATTAATCTGAAGATATTTACAGAACTAGACAGAAGATGGGGCAAGGATCTGCAAGGGAGAGAGACTACTTATTTGATTGTGTGCAAAAGATGAAGCTTTTAGTAGCTACAGATAAATTATGTATTATACAAAACAGTCAGCTATTCATAAGTTATTAACTCCTCAAAATGATTCTATTTTTTAAAATTGTTTGGGGTTCATGCCATTAAAACAAAGTACCTTTAATGGTAAAACCACAATTACTTTGACATTACTTTTAATGGTAAAAACCTCAATTACTTTTGCACCAACCTAAATACTTTGGAGGCTGAGGTGGGAGGATTGCTTGAGCTTAGCAATAGTTTAAGGATACAGTGAGCTATAATCTTGCCACTGTACTCCATATTTTGATTTCCTTCTGATATTGTCTAAGTAGCAAATATGGTGAAAGTGTCTTGGGGATCATATATTAGCTATAAACAGCTAAATCTCTTTCCAATTTTATGGGCCTCATTTTGTTGACTATTCTTTTAACTTCATCAAATATCCATGAATATTAACAGATTTTTAGACCAATCTTTACTTTTTGGAGTATTACTATCTCATGCATCATATGGACAAACTTTAGTCATAATACTTTTTAAATAAAAAGTTGTAGAATAATATAGTAATTCTTTTAAAATTGATATGGTTTTAAAGTAACTTATTCCTTTTTGGATATCTCTGATTTAAATTCTTCAATAGTTGATTGTTAAAAGGCCATAAAAGTTAAGAGGAATTTATGAATGTACATAATACCTGAAAATATTATTAAGAATTCAAATGGTTCCTCATCTATTTTTAAAATGTTGATTTATAAATTATAATATACATCGTAGTTTGATGGGAATAGCATTGAATCTATAAATTACTTTGGGCAGTATGGCCATCTTGACGATATTGATTCCTCCTATCCACGAGCACAGAATGTTTTTCCATTTGTTTGTGTCCTCTCTTATTTCCTTGAGCAATGGTTTGTAGTTCTCCTTGAAGAGGTCCTTCACATTCCTTGTAAATTGTATTCCTAGGAATTTTATTCTCTTTGTAGCAATTGTGAATGGGAGCTCACTCATGATTTGGCTCTCCATTTGTCTATTGCTGGTGTTTAGGGATGCTTGTGGTATTTGCACATTGATTTTGAATCCTGAGACTTAGCTGAAATTGCTTATCAGCTTAAGAGTTTTTGGGCTGAGACATGGGGTTTTCTAAAATACAATCATGTCATCTGCAAACAGAGATAATGTGACTTCCTCTCTTCCTATTTGAATACCTTTTATTTCTTTCTCTTGCCTGATTGCCCTGACCAGAACTTCCAATATTATGTTGCATAGGAGTGGTGAGAGAGGGCATCCTTGTCTTGTACTGATTTTCAAAGGGAATGCTTCCAGCTTTTGCCCGTTCAGTATCATAAAGTTACTCTGTATCCCTTCAACTCAGCAGGCTGAACTTAGATCTCTGTTACAAAACAGCAGACGCACTGAAAACAACTCATCTTTGGATCAAACCATGAGTTTTTTAGTCATAGTTTTGTTGCCTTCCAGTTAATCCAGGCTTGCATAATGACCTTTGAAAAAATCCTGCATAACAACTTGTGAAATGGAAACATTTCTTGTCAGTTCTGGGAATTTATTTATTTTTGTTTTTGTGTTTTGTTTTAAGAATATGGAACTATTATACTGAACAAACTTTTGATTTTGTTGATATTTTGTATAGTTTTTGTGTCTCCATTTCATTCAATTCAGCTCTGATTTTGGTAGTTTCTTTACTGCTGGTATCTTTGGGGTAGTTTTGGTCTTGTTTTTCTAGTTCCTCTAGGTGTGATACTGAATTATGAATTTGAGAACTTTCTAACTTTTTGATGTGGGCATTCAGTGCTATAACCTTTCCTCTTAACACTGCTTTAGCTATGTCCCACAGATGTTGATATGTTATATTTTTGTTCTCATTAGTTTCAAAAAGTTTTGTGTTTTTTGTCTTAATTTTGTTTACCCAAAAAGTCATTCAGGAGCAGATTTTTTAATTTTCATGAGATTTTATTATTTTGGAAGATCTTCTTGCTACTGATTTCCATTTTTATTGCACTCTAAGCTAAGGAAATTCATTACCTCCCAACCCCTCTTACAGGTGTCCCTCAAGGGAGGTATAAACATAACAAAAGACTGTTACCAGCCACCACAAAAACATCCTTATGTAGGGAGACCATTAACACTAAAGTAACTACACAATCAAGTCTGTATAATAACCATCTAACAACATAATGACAGGATCAAATCTGTACATATTAATATCAACCTTGAATGTAAATGGGCTAAATGCCTCACTTGAAAGACCTAGATGGACACCTTGGATAAAGGAGTGGGACCCAACACTATGCTGTTTTCAGGAGCCCCATCTCACATGTAAGGACACCCATAAACTCAAAGTAAGAAATGGAGGAGATCTATCAAGCAATCAAAAGACAAAAATGAGCAGGAGTTGCTGTTCCTATTTCAGAAAAAATTGACTTTAAACCAATGATGATCAAAAAGGACAAAGAAGGGCATTACATAATGATAATGGGTTCAGTTCAACAAGGAGATTTAACTATCCAAAATATATATGCACCCAACATTGGAGCACCCAGATTCATAAAACAAGTTTTTAGAAACCTACAAAGAGACTGAAATAATCACACAAAAACAGTAGACAACTTCAACATCCCACTGACAAAATTTAACAGATTATTGAAGCAAAAATTTAAAAAGATATTCAAAACATAAACTCAGCACTTGACCCAGTGCACCTAACAGACATCTACAGAATGCTCCACCCAACAACAGAATATACATTTCTCTCATCTGCACGTGAACACTCTAAAATTGACCACATATTGTTCATAAAAAAGTTCTCAACAAATTTTTAATAAACTGAAGTCATTTGGGATTTTAGAAACTATTTATTTTGCAACTTGCAGATGCCAATATCTGTATTCAATCAAGTTCAGAAGAAGATATCCAATGATGCCCAAAACATTGATGGTAATACTTTCTTCAAATTGAAATTAGAATGGTCTCAATTTATTTAATTCCCGTCTTTGTACAGGATCTGATACAGAATTGTTGGCTTCAATAATTCAGTTTAATGAAGACACAACTTATTTCTAATTTTTAACCAGGAAAATACAACATACATAAATATCATAGCTGTGAAAATATGTGATTTATTGTTTTTCTGCCTTTCCTATCCACTATCATATTTGCATATGATGACATCTCATGAATTTTACCAAAATTGTTAATATAAATTTTTATGATTATGTTGTTTCATGTAATTTTGAGAATTGGATTATAAACTTTAAATTTACTTATATGGTAGTAAATCATCCCAGTAGTTTAAGGACAAATAATATGTGATAGATATTTCAAAACCAGGAATGTCTCATAATTTAGAGCCAAAGTATGATTTGTTTAAATAATTTCACATGAGATCTGGTTTCATATTTTGATATGTATTAAGAAATCAGTTCTTCCAGATTTCATTCAAAGTTTTCTAATATTTCTAGATTGACTACATGTTACAAAGAATGTTATAGCTATTATGACCTATATTATATTATATTAGAAGAAATTAACGTAAATCATTGAAAAACAGCTACAATTGATAGTAATGGCAAATTATATTATGTCATGGAATAACCCATAAAGTAACATAAGCTAATCTGATGAATTTAAAAGTTAGGATTTTTTTTTTCTTTTTTTTGCTCTTTTTTTTTAGATAGAGTCACATTTGAATGCCCAGGTTGGAGTGCAGTGGCATGATTTCTGCTCACTGCAACCTCTGCTTTCCAGGTTCAAGCCATTCTTGTCTGTCAACCTCCTAAGGTCTTCCAAGTAGATGGGACTACCAAGTCTGGCTAATTGTTTTGTAGGGTTTTCTTTTTTTTTATTTTAATTTTAATTTATTTTTAGTATAGACAGGGTTTTGCCATGTTGACCCGTCTGGTCTTGAACTCCTGGCCTCAAGTTATCTGCTCACCTCGGCCTCTCCAAGTGCTGGGGTAACAGGTGTGAGCCACCATGACTGGAATAGAATTTTCATTTAATTAGGATTACTAATATGTGGATAGAGAGCTAAACAAATATTGTAAGGAATAATATAAAATGACATGGTTGAAAGATATTATATTGATTGTTAAACATTTGGGGACATTGTTTACATAAATTTTTATATATTCTTTATAGTTACATGGTTATACTTTCAGATAAAGTTATATAAAATTTTAAGTATTATTTTATTCACAATAAATAATTGTGTGCAATTTGAATTATTCCATTAAGAATAGATCAGCATACAGTCCATGCTAAAAATCTATTTTCTTTAGATTTGAAGTGTATATTCTACTTAACTCATCTTCCAAATTAGCCTGCATGAAAAGTAGGAAGCTGGTACCTTGATGAAAACATGCTCTATCATCGGTATCTGACCAAGAATACTGAAGAAGAATGCAGTGTTTTATAAATTAAAAAAGGGTATTTTTAATGTAATTTTCAGCTTTACTTTTGGCATTAGTCAAAAGAATAGACTCACAGTTTATGAATGTTAAAGTAGGGATATAATTTCGATCATGTTCCAGGAATCTCAGAAAAGCCTCAGGAGAATGTGGCAGGGGCCTTTGAAAGGACATTATACACACTACTGGAGAGAACTATGAGAGTTTCAAGGGAGCAAGTGGAGGGCTGATTGATAAGAATAATTAACTTGGGAAGATTGATTCCTCCACATTAATTCAAGGGAAGATTAGGCACAAGAGGAGTATGTCATATTTTAGTGGTTATGGCTGACTTTGCCACAACAGTGCAGCAGACGTTTTATAAAGGCTTCCCGAAATCATGCTTTCTCAGAAACAACCGTAAACTCTTCTTCCAGAGTCACCACTCTTTGGTTTGGGTGGAGAGTTATTTTGCCAGACTTCTATTGTGAAATATCTAGATTTTCCATGGAGTGTGCCAGACTCTGAGAAGGCCAGAGGAGTGGGACATGTGATTCTTAGCTACACCAAAGAAAAGCCATTTAGAGAATGAGTTTAAAGTGACTCAAGTCAGCAGCTGATCATTTATTATACAGGATATATTGGTCTGGAATTATGAGTGACTTGGGAAACCGCAGTGTAATTCTCAGACAGCCTGAGCTCTGCTCCTAATTGAGAAGAGAGTGAGGGCCACTGGTGATGAAGAAAATGAAGATACTTGCACGTATCTGCCATTCAGACGTACCAGATTCTATACTGTGTCTTTTGTCCCACAATTAAGTAGTCTTTGGGAACAGGAATATGGGTATTGCCCCAAATTAACTGGGCAATGGGGTACCAAAAATTGACTGAAAATGTTTTGAGATCTTTCATGTTGATAAGGGATGACATTGATTTTCTTTAATTTCTGGGAGGAGTTAGGAGTTGCGGGAAAACAGAATAGGCTAGTAAAACATACAGGGAGACAGACTTGGTTGCAATAAATCTTTCTATAATCTGCCCGATTGTCTGATTGTTTGTCTTCTGAATTCATTAAATTTTCAGAATCATTATTTGTTAAGGAAACAAATTTTATTGTCAAATTTTAGGTTTATTTCTTTTTTTCCAGTTCATTAGGACTCTAAATATCTTTGTGATATAACACAAATATATTTACAAGCTCTTTAATGATCATACTGTGAGATAAAGGAAAGAACTATTGTACAGCAATGACACTGCTAAGATAAAGGCTTCTATTCCTTCTTTATCCGTCATGTTACTAGAGTGACATTTTCAAATCAGGCAATCAAAATCCTCTTGACTCTGACGTGGGCCTTGCCTTCTTGACGTTAATCATTTGTAACTCATATTCACCCAAAGAGGTGTATAGGCTTATTGAATGTTTCTTTGAACTAGGTATATAACAACCTTGACTATAGTGCACTAGCCAAGATAACCTTCCAAAATTGGACTATCATCATGCCAGTGACAATATTTTGAGTTATCTGTTTCATAAACCATATAGGTGGGAGAGCACAGAGCCAAATAATGCATTTTAGATTTTTTTGCATGAGGGCTTATATCAGGAAATATATATCTTAGCCCCCAAACAATGATGTCATTTTTCATTATGTAAGGTTAACTCAGATTTTGTAGGAAAATATCAACTGAAATTGTATTTTTTGCTCCAAATAATTTGGATCTTTTAAAGATTATAATAACTATGGCATTTCTAAATACTTTACTATGTTCCTAAAATACACTTCATTTATTTCCCTCTTTTCTAGTTACTTATAAAATACTATTTAAAATAAAATAATTTATATTAATAAAAAATAATGAAATAAGAATAATAGAAGTGTATTCATCATATTAATTCAGTAAGCCTATTATTGCTATTGTAATCTAATGTAACTTATTTGAAAATTAGTAATCCTTATAGCTACAAGAAAAAGTAGTATTATACATTGAAATTATAAATTGACTCCCTGCTAGTTTAAAATTCAAGACAAAAAAGTAAATTAATTTTATTTACATTACGAGAAAATAGTAAAAGACAAACATTGATAAAACTTGTCCAAATAATCAGTATAATAGCATAGCACAAAATGTTGTTATTTGTTGTGTCTGAGTGTGTGTGTGTGTGTGTGCCCGTACACAGTTTTCCATTTTTAAGGAAATGCCTGAAGGAAATAGGCCTTGAATTCTAACAATGATGTTGTAAACCGAAAGTCTGAAATGGTTGAAGTGACACTAGATCTTAGTATATTTTCTCTCATAGATTTTGGTTAGCCTTGAGGTTGGCAGATTGCTTATCATGGCTTACAGACATAGTGTCAACCTTATAAGCACTTGCATTCTGAGCCAAAGGCCATCAAATTACTGCTCCATAGTTTTGAGGCTCAGGAAATATTTCTAAACTACTCCTTAAACCCAGGCAGCCTGGCTGCAAAGCCCACACAATTAACAATAATATAGCATTGTTTCTCTGACTGCACGAGGGTAAACAAAATTGGAGGAATATTCAGACAAAGTCCCATAGTCCTGAGAAGTGAAAGAATAGTAGGAAGAATAAAAATTAGAGATTTTTATTATAAAAATAAAATAAAATAAAATAAATAATAAAAATAATTTAAAAAATGAAAAATTTCTAGATGATACAAAAACGGAGGAGTACATTATAAATGGATGAATAAAAACTGTTCAAATGGAGCTCAATTGGAGGTTACATAATACATAATTTAATACTAAAGATAAAGTTTACATGTTTTATAATTTACCTTTAGACATGTCTGCTTTTGTAGTTTTAAAACGTCATGAACTACCAAGTTCCAAAGTGAAATTAAGATTTTTAATAGAGACTTAGCTCAGATTTTCCACATGTGATACTCAAAAATATAAACATATATGTATAGTGAGTAACTTCCTGGTGAAAGACATGTGCATTTGCTAAGCTTTAGGCTTGGTATGAGCATGAACACACTAATTCAGTTTATGTTCCATTATTATCTTTACTTTGTTCTTCTTTATATCGTGAAAGTTTGTTTTCCATTTTACATATAGACATTTATCATTCTTACAAATCTTTATATTCAAAAATGAATTTTATTTTGCTATTTGACCAATTTGTAGGCACAGGTGTGAATTATTATATAATCCTGTTGTTGATAGTACTAGCTGTCCTTTCCTTTTTCTCAATTTCAACAGCAGCACTTGTAATCTACCAATTTACTGTATATGCTGCTTTTTAACAGCAGGTGTTAAAGTAATTTATTTGAATGAGCAACCACCTGGGCATGTATGAGATAATGAACTTCATTTCTCCACATTTTTATCTATTCATTCTCAACCCTTGTAATATTTACATAAGTTAATTATGTAAAGTTTCGTTAGTGATTTAAACCAAGATATTGCCTATTACAATCTAAAATTAAAGATTTTCATCAACAGCTTGGGAATTTGTTCTATTTTTAAAGCATCCTCAAATACACCAAAATAAACAACATTTTTTGATGAAAGAGTCAGAAGATTCAGTGGAAGTCATGGCTTCATAATAAAAACTAAATGAGTCATAATTTTGATATTTCATTTGGGATATAAGTCCATTTTTTCATAGCTTAAATTAAGATGAAAAGGGAGTTAGATTTGCCTTATTTGATACATGCCATTTGGATGCATCAAATAATAATGCAGAAAATTTGAAATTGACTAAAATCATTTTTAAAATTAAAGCACTATGTATAGCTCAAACATAGTTTTCTTGTTTTGCTTTGAATCCCAGCTACCTAATCCTGATTCATACATAGAAAGGTCATTTAGAAGTCTCAAACCCTGAAATGTGATTTTAAGTTGTTTAAATATGACAATTTATTATTTCATTCATTCATTATCAAAAACTTGTTAACTGTCTCATATATATAAAATACTATAATCACTAGGGATATTTTGGTCTTACAATCTGGAATAGAGAGACACATATAAACAGTTAAATACACCATTAACTAATTGTCGGAAAGAAGAATTGAGTTCATTTAAAGCATAGGCTGAAAGACCTAAAGGAATCTTGGAGGAAGGCTTGTCATAGAAAGAGAAAGCGCTGAAGGACATATCGAATGTGCGGAGATGGCGGTGGTATATTCTGAAAGAGTGAGGCAAAGGGTACTCTATGAAGATGGAGAGACATGTGAAAATGCCCTGCAAGAAAATGGAGTTTTGAATACTTGAGGAATTGAATAATTCTAGACATCATGTTGTAGAATGACACTAAGTTACTTTGGGAGGACAAGCAGGAGCAAATCGTTTGGGAATCTGACACATATTTGGAAATGTATCAGTTTTATGTAAGAGCCACTAGAGGGTTTAAGCTGTTGAAATGACATGACAAACATGAATCTTTAACAATCCCTCAAAAATAATACAGCAGAGAGAATAAGATGAGATAAGATTCTACACAGAGAGATAATTAGGAATTTCTAGTGAAAAATGATAGTGGTCTAGACTTGACAGACTGAATAGAGGCGGTTTGAAAACTGAGATATTCATAAGCTATATGAAAAGTATTTAGGGCCTGGTGTTAGATTGATTGCAGAGAGTGGTAAAGAAGAATAATGTTTGATACACTAAGGTCTTCAGGGTGGTATGAAGTCAGAAAAGGATGCTAAGAAACTGATATTACAGTTAATGTCACATAATGGGTACTCAATGATGTTAATTCTCCTCTGCTTCATCCATTTCTTTTCTACATTTGCCCAAGGTCTGGATGAATTAAAAATAAGAAAATAAAATGAGAGATATACAAAAAGACAATAAGAAATATGTGGGAGTCAAGGAAGAATCACTTGGGCATGAAGAGAGACTAAAGACAAATGTAATTTGTGGCAACCACATAATAAACCATTCTGAAAATAAAATAATAATAATTACTTGTGAGGCCTTTTCTATTACTTATTCCCTGACCATCTGATTTATTACTTAAACCTTGCCATTGAGGATTTCATCTCTAGCTCTTTCCATTTATAGGAGCACAGATAATCTATAAAACATAGAAAATATTAATTTTGCTGTAGTACAAATATGAATTTCACATGCCTGAAAGCATGGTGTGGAGGGATAGGCAACTTAACTGATGTATGAACATATCAGCTTACCTAGTGATATTGTCTAGTTCTGTGTCCCCATCCAAATCTTATCCTGAATTGTAATCTGAATTGTAATCCCTACATGTTGGGGGCGAACCTCATGGTAGGTGATTAAATCATGGGGTCACTTCCTGCATGCTGTTCTTGTGATTGTGAGTGAGTTCGTATGAGATCTGATGGTTTTATAAGGGGCTTTTCCTGCTTTACTCTGCACTCTTCTCTCCTGCTCTCTTGTGAAGAAGGCTGTGTTTACTTCCCCTTCCACCGTGGTTGTAAATTTCCTAAGGTATACCCAGCCATACTGAACTGGGTTAAATTAAACCTCTTTCCTTCATAAATTACCCAGACTCAGGTAGGTCTTTATTAGCAGTGTGAGAATGGAGTAATACAGTAAATTGTTACCGCAGAGAGTGCAGCACTGCTGTTAAAATACCTGAAAATGTGAAAGTGATTTTGGGACTGGATAAAAGGGAGAGGTTAGAACAGTTTGGAGGGCTCAAAAGACAGGAAGATGTGAGAAAATTTGAAACTTCCTAGAGATCTGTTGAATGACTTTGACCAAAATTCTGACAGTGATATGGACAGTGAAGTCCAGACTGAGGTAGTTTCAGATAAAGATGAGGAACTTGTTGGGAACTGAAACAAAGGTAATCCCTGCTATGCTTTAGCAAAGAAACTGGCAGCATTTTGTCACTGCCCTAGAGATCTGTGGATCGTTGAACTTAAGAGAGATAATTTAGCGTATCTGGTGGAAGAAATTTCTAAGCAGCAAAGGTCAAAGATGAAGCAGAGCATAAAAGTTTGGAAAACTTGCAGCCTAATGATGTGATAGAAAAGAAAACCCCATTTTCTGGGGAGAAATTCAAGCCTGCTGCAGACATTTGCATAAGTAATGAGGAGATGAATATAAATCCCCAAGACAATGAGGAAAAAGTCTCCAGAGCATGTGAGAGATTTTCAAGGCAGACCCTCTCATCACTTGCCCGGGAGCCTAGGAGGGAAACTTGGTTTCATGGGCTGGGCCCAGCACCTCCCTCCTACTCTGTGCAGTCTCAGGACTTGGTACCCTATTACTCAACCATGGCTAAAAAGGCTCAATGTATAGCTCAGGCCTTTGCTTCAGAGGGTGCAAGCCCCAAGCCTTGGCATGTGGATTGGTCCTGCAGGTGCTCAGTAGACAAAAATTGAGGTTTGAGAACCTCCACCCAGATTTCAGAGGATCTATGGAAAGGCCTGGATATCCAGTTAGAATTCTGCTGAAGGGGAAGAGCCCTTGTGGAGAACCTCTTCTAGGGCAGTGTGGAAGGGAAATGCGAAGTTGGAGCTCCCACACAGAGTCCCCACGGGGGCACTATCTAGTGGAACTGTGAGAAGAGGACCACCATTTTCCAAACCCCAGAATGGTAGATTTGAATGCCAGCCATGAAAGCAACCAAAAGGAAGGCTGTACACTGCAAAGACACAGAGGCAGAGCTGACCAATGCAATGGGAGCCTAACTTTTGCATAAGCCTGACCTGGATGTGAGACATGGAGTCAAAGGAGGTAATTTTTGAATTTTATGGTTTAATGACTGCCTTATTAGATTTTCGACTTACATGGAGCCTGTAGTCACTTTGTTTTGGCCAATTTCTCCCATTTTGAATGAGTGTATTTATCCAATGCCTGTATCCCATTATATCTTGGAAGTAACTAACTTGTTTTTGATTTTACAGGCTCATAGGCAGAATGGACTTGCCTTATCTCAGAAGAGATTATGAACTTGGACTTTTGGGTTAATGATGAAAGGAGTTAAGACTTTGAAGAACTGATGGAAAGGCATAGTCATGTTTTGAAATGTGAGAAAGACCAGATTTGGGAGGGGCCAGGGGCAGAATAATATGGTCTGGCTTGTGTCCCCACCCAAATGTCATCTTGAATTGTAATCTGAATTACAATCCCCACTCATTGAGGGAGAGACCTCGTGGGAGGTGAGTAGATCATAAGGGTGATTTCCCCATGCTGTTCTCATGATAGTGAGTGAGTTCTCATAGGATCTGATGGTATTATAAGGGGCTTTTCTCCTTTTCTCTCTGTACTTTTGTCTCCTTCCACCTTGTGAAGAAGGACATGTTTGCTCCCCTTCCAACATGAAAGTTTCTTGAGGCATGCCCAGCCATGCTTAACTGTAAGTCAGTTAAAACTCTTTCCTTTATAAATTATCCAGTCTCAGGTATGTCTTTATTAGGAGCATGAGAATAGACTAATACACCTAGCTATTTTGATATTTAATTAATGTATATACGTAGTAAATACTTGCACAGGCTCCACATGGTGGTTCACGCCTGTAATCCCAGCACTTTGGGAGGCTGAGGTGGGTGGATCACAAAGTCAAGAGATTGAGAACATTCTAGTCAACATGTTGAAACCCCGTCTCCACTAAAAATACAAAAATTAGCTGGGTGGGTGTGGTGTTGCACACCTGTAGTCTCAACTACTTAGGAGACTGAGTCAGGAAAATCGCTTGAACCGGAGATGAGGAGGTTGCAGTGAGCCGAGATTGTGCCACTACACTCCAGCCTGGTGACAGAGCGAGACTCCATTAAAAAAAAAAAAAGTTGCACATAATTATTTATTTTACTTGGGCACATAGTTCAAAAGAAATTGGTTTTAATGACAAATTTATTTCAATGATTCAATATATGGTATGATTCAAATGATTCAAAATATGGAGCATACACTGGTTTGATTTTTCATCATATTGTATTAAATTGTATTAGGAAAGTCCAGATTACATTATATTTATAAATTTTGGAATTAAGTTATGAGAAAATATATGAAATTTGAGAAACTCATACATTAGTACAGTTTCTTAGAAAATATTGTCCTTCTCAAATTGAACTAAACCTGAATATGCTTATGGATATACAAAGAGTATTTGTTTTCCCAAGTTCTTTTCTGAAAACTTTTGGATAAAGCAAAACGAAACTGGAAGAAATTGTTCAGAACACTGAATTATGTGTTAAAGCAAAGATTTATTTCACTGGATATATTTTAAGATAATTTAAGTGTAATTATTTAAAATGAAATGCTTACAAATTTCTAGATGACTATTGGACTTTGATCACAGTAGTCATGGTTGCAAAAATACCTGTTAGGTTATTGTGTTCATCCTTCTGCTTGGCCAAGCTATATCTCAAACCCAAGAGAGAGGAGTTAGCACTTCATATGCCAAGAAAGCATAATATCTTATAGGATGCCTAAGAGAAAGCATGGTAGAGCCAAGTCAATATCGTGTTTGACTTCTATCCAATAATCCCCCCACAACCCCAGATAAATGTTCTTCTGTCATTCCAGCTACACGATCTTGGCAACCATATTCTGTTCTAGTTGGAGCATTTGCAAAATTATATCAAGAAAACTATCCAAAAAGAATGCATTGCAGTGCTATTTAAGGAAAGAAAAGTAGAAGAAAATATCTTACATGTAAAAGAATTAGGACAAATGTGTTCCTGCAATAATATGATGGAAGTATAAAAAGTGCTAAATCACTAACAAAAAATATTTCTGAAAAAGATCAGCTATCTCTTCCATTTACTAGTAGAACATCTAACACTGAAACTTATGCATGTGGTAGCATAACAAATCCTGCTTGTTGAAGATGAGTGGTAGGAGATGGAAGACTTTAAGGCAATGTTGTAAATAATATCAATACAGGCTCTTTAATATTCAAAGTCTTTCCCAAGCACAAGGATTTATTAACCCATAGCTTATCACTACTTGATAAGACAAGGATGTCTATTAACTCTTTAGGATCTCTGCATTTGTACATCTCTGTTCATACAATTCCACTTTCCTTTGTTAATTATTTTTCTCATCCTATTTCCTAAAGTGACATGGAAAGGCCCTATGTAGAATCTGGTCCACCATTGTGTTTTGTTTGTGATTCACATATGTTTTTGCTTTTTACAATTATTTGGTTGTCGATATTGAAACATCAAAATAATGTCCAGAGTTTGACATTTTTTGACAAATTTTATAATTGGAAAAATTTGCGACAACTAATTAAAGGCATTTCTTCTGGAGTCCACTGCAGTCTCCATCGCTTGCTTTGTATCCTGACTCTGAATCATGATGTCAGTGGCCACATATAATCAGCATATGCTCTTGTTTATTTTTTAACATCTATGCTGTTTCATTAATTTATATCACCTTACTTGCCCCAGAAGAAACTTGAGTTTGAAAATTTTATCTCCAAGTTTGAATTCCTTCATGATTCTATTCAGAAAACATTTCCCTTTTCTTTTTTTTTTTTTTTTTTTTTTGAGGCGGAGTCTCGCTCTGTCGCCCGGACTGGAGTGCAGTGGCCGGATCACAGCTCACTGCAAGCTCCGCCTCCCGGGTTCACGCCATTCTCCTGCCTCAGCCTCCCGAGTAGCTGGGACTACAGGCGCCCGCCACCTCGCCCGGCTAGTTTTTTTTGTATTTTTAGTAGAGACGGGGTTTCACTGTGTTAGCCAGGATGGTCTCGATCTCCTGACCTCGTGATCCACCCGTCTCGGCCTCCCAAAGTGCTGGGATTACAGGCTTGAGCCACCGCGCCCGGCCAACATTTCCCTTTTCATCCCGTGTCATCTCTCGGTGAGATCAAGGACTTCCAGGTCTTCATGAAATCTCATTATTTTTCTTCTTTTAATGTGCTGGTTGTTTCTTTCATGAGTGCCTAATGTTTGGTGGAGCCAAATACCTGGATGAACAACCCAGAATGTTAGGACAAATCCATGGATTTTACCTCTTTTCCAATATGTGCATACACAATCCACCGAAGTCTTATAATTAAACATTCAAAATGTCTTCAAAATCCTTTTACTTATTTCTGTTTTCATGCTCTCCCATTTATTCCAAGCCACAAACATATAATGATTATGCTAATATTTGGTGTCATTTGAATAACAAAACAGGCTTCAAACAGGTATCCTCACCTCAAGCTGTGTTTTTCTTCAATCACAACTCAATGCCAGTGGAAGTGATCTTTCAAATACACAAATCTGTACATATAAATGCTCTGTGCAAAGCACTGCAAAATTTTTCCAATTTTATTAGAATAAAAGAAAAACTATGATGTCTTATTCAGCCCCAGAGATACTGGACCTGGCTGATTTCTCCTGGCATTTCTGTTTTTCCCTTAGCATCCCATACTCAAGAAATTACATCCTCATTTAACTTTATCCATGCACTAAACATTTTAAGCTCTGAGTATTCATTGCTAATATGCCCACTGTTTGTGTTCTCCTGCCTACTTCTCATTCTGGTATTATTATTATTATTATTATTATTATTATTATTAAGATGGGGTCTCATTCTGCCACCCAGCCTGGAGTGCAGTGGTGCGATCTCGACTTACTGAAGTTTCCACCTCCGGGTTCAAGCAATTCTCCAGCCTCAGCCTCCCGAGTAGCTGGGATTACAGGGGTGTGCCACTATGCCCATCTAATTTTTGCATTTTTAGTAGAGATGGGGTTTCAGCATGTTGGCCAGGTTGATCTCAAACTCCTGACCTCAGGTGATCTATACACCTCGGGCTCCCAAAGTGCTGGGATTACAGGCATGAGCCAACATGCCAGGCCTAGTCTTATATATTATTTATTTATGGACGTCTTCATTAATTCTTCTAGACTAAGTTATAACCCATTGTGGCCTCCAGACACTTTACTTCTTTGATATAGCACTCTCATACCTGTATTCTATTATCTGTAATTCCTAACACACTATATGTATTTGGAAGGTAAGAATATGGTCTGTTTTATTATCATTTATTTCTAGTCACTACCTCAGTGCCTGACACCTATTAGTCCTTCAGTGAATATTTACTCTATAAAAGAGGGTATGTGTAAGGAAATGTTTTATGCATTGCAGTTGTTATAAGGTCTCCAATAAACCAATAGGTTTTTATTCTTCTTAAGCTTTGGTGTTTGCAAACATAGGTTCTAACTATTTTCATTCTATAGCCATAGTTCTCATTAAAAAACATATTAATGCTCCTTTAAGTGATCAAGACACAATTACTACATTTTTATATTTACAGAAAGATCTAGGAATTTTTATGAAAAAAATAATAAAAAATAATATAACCATGGCAAGACACTGGAAATTATTTGATTTATTGCTTTCAATTTTTTGTCAATTTCAGCAATTTAGTGCTCATATTTTAATTTACTTTCTTTCCACATGTCTGCTTAGTTGGTTGCATTGTCTGCTGATATGTTCTAAAAAACAGTATTCTGCTGAGAAATACGAACAAAACTTTTTAGCTGAATGAGAACATTTAAACAATAATAAAACAATGCACCTGTTTCCCCAAGATTATCTATCTTGAAATCACAGAACCCAGAAGTATCATAGAAGAGATAAATATTTTAACCATTACTAAAATGTGTTGCAATTGCAGCTATATTGGTTGTTAAGAACACTGAAGAAGTATGAAGTAATCAACAATTGGGATCAGCAGTTGATATCAGAAGTCCACAAGCATTGAGAAACATTCAGAGTCTTATTTGGGTTGCTAGTAGTCAATGGATGGTAAGGAAGCCAAAGAGTTTGAGAACCACTCTAAGGAAGATGGAAAAACAGTCATGTGTCTGAGAGACTACAAAATTTAAGCATTATCTTGGACATAGGTGAACAAAAATTAAGATACCTTTGAAGCATGGTAAGGTGTAAAAGGCATGATAATATTCAGTGTTAAGAAAATAATACCATTATGAAAATTATACCCTCATGCTGTATTATCAAGTGGTTAAAAACCTTCAGTTTCACAAAGTGGTAAAAATATTCATACCCTAGATCCACAATTTAAAATTTAGAAATTATTTTATAGATGTGTACCAAATTTTTGCTCTAGAAGTGTTTATTTTTGTCCTCTACAATAGCAGAAGAGAGCAAAATAACTCAATTAGGGAACAAACAACAGTAACAACTTAATTCTCAACAGTAGGGATGTATTAAGTTTACTAATAATGGACACATGGAAGAACAAGTAAATAAATGAATAGATAGATAGACAAAACTAGATATAAAAAACTGAAGGGGTATACTCCAAATACTAACAGTGGGTATTTCTGAGTGGTGGATGTTTGTAAGATTTTAATTCGTTGTTATTTTCAAAAGACAGAAATACCATTCAACCTAGCAATCCTGTTACTGGGTATATACCCAAAGGAATATAATTCATTCTGCTACAAAGACACATGCATGCATATGTTCATTGCATCACTACTCACAATAGCAAAGACATGGACTCAACCTAAATGCCCCTTAACGATAGACTGGAGAAAGAAAATGTGGTATATATACACCACGGAATACCCTGTAGCTATAAAAAAGAATGAGATCATGTCTTTTGCAGGGACATGGATGGACCTGGAGACAATTATCCTTAGCAAACAAATGCAGGAACAGAAAACCAAATACCACATGTTCTCACTTATAACTGGGAGCTAAACAGTGAGAACACATACATGAGAAGAACAACACATAGTGGGATCTAAAGGAGGGTGTATGCTGGAAGGAGAGGATCAGGAAAAATAACTAATGAGTACTAGGCTTAAAACCTGTATCAGGAAACAAAGACAAACTCCCATAACACAAGTTTACCTGTATAACAAACCTGCACATGTACTTCCTGAACTTACAATAGAAGTTAAAAAGTACATATTTGAAATATTTCAGTTTTTCACTCCAACTCATACTGATAGTTCCCAAAATGACAAAGCAATCTCAATGTTTCATAAAGTAATCTCATCCTAGCATCTAGGAACTTAACACAGTTACAACGTAGTTGCATTCTATAAATGTAGATACTTTTAATTTATTGTATACTTCCCTTATGCTTGAAAAAGCAACATAAATTTATTAATAGAATAATGAATTATAAAAGGCCAGAATGAAATGGAAATGAGATTTTTGTATGACCACTGTTTCAACTGATAACTTTCAAGAGTATTGAACCGTGTCACCATTCATCTTAGGATCTCTCTGTGAAACTTGTCTTTAAGGGTGCTGATTGCCCTAACAATTAATTTGGTATTACATTTCTATATACTATTTGCTTTAAAGTTGAGCTGCACTTTCAAATCATATAAAAAAAGGGAAGCCTACGACTGCCAATGAGATGATCTTCATAGGCTGAGGAATTCAATCACTGTTTCCATCTGTGACTTTGGTTTCTATTTCATCCTGTAGATGCTGTGTGGCAAACAAGAGAAAAGAAGAAACAAGATAATCTTGAAGTGTATTGAATTTTGTAGCTATACCTACAAAAAGTCTTCAGAGCCCACAAGAATATTTTAAACCACAGTAAACATGATTGGCTTTTCACATATACTGCCAAACAAACCATTAACACATACTCATACTCCAGAGAACACAAAATGGAATATCATAATTTGTAAATACTTCTGTTATGTTTAAGAGTGTAAAAAAGAAAATAAAAATTAAATCAATGAAAATAAACTATAAATTATGGTTCCAAGTAAGTACAATGATGATACATTACACTACACTTGACAACCATTTAATAAATGTTTGTGGAATATTGAATTAAATTTAGTTTTTGGTAGAAGAGTTTGATGTCATGTAATGAACAATAAAATTCCTTATTTTTTATCCACATATTATTTTTTGCAAGATTATACTAGAATGAGAATTGATTGAGAACACTTAAAGTTGTTTATACTTATCTAATTCACTGTTTAAGAATTTGGAAGAATACCAACTTCTGAGCTGAATTTTGTTCAGTGAGTCTACAGAGAGCTTTTATCCCAGGTGCATAGGTACCAACTCACCTAAATATGCAAATGTATTATTATCATTTATGTCTGATATCTTAATATTTTAAAATAGTCTTTTTAAAGTTATGCCAAAATTAAATTTGCAATAGTATTCGTGTATAATTCATGAATCTTTCAGGGAGACAATAGAACTTATAGATGTTCTTGTTTTTGAAATCTCTGTAACATCTATTACTTCAATAATATTTTTCAATCAACTCTTTTGAATTAAATTGTATTACAAAATTGACAGCATGGCTTCATATAGGATTATTATTGATATACTCCAGGATGGTACAGAATATTATATCTTTTAAGTTGTCACTTGAAAGCAAGAAAAAATGTCTTTATTTCTTTAAGTAGAAAAGGAATTTACTAGAGAATATTTAAGTAGTTTATAGAATTGTTGAACTTTCTAGAGAATAAGTTTAAGGCTAACCTTTCAGGAAACATGTCATAAACACCACTGCAGATATAGCGTAATGAAAATACCACTGCCCTCCTGCTAGTCAGCAGCCAAGCTCTAGAGAAAATAGCAACGATGCTCTTTTCAGGCCTTTTCATGAAACCATCTCTGCATAGGCCTGAGACTTTGCTAACTCTGATATTAATTAATTACAGAGACTTCTGCTGCCACCATGACAAAGAAAATAGATTAGGTCCAGTGCTTAATGTCTTCAATTACTCATTTAGGAACGTGAATGACCTAACAGGTGACTGTTGTGTGTGTGTAAACTTACCTGCCTCTGTACTAGCTGTCAAAGAAGTTGGTGAATTTTCTGTCTTATCTTGATCAAGAACTATCTTGAACCTAAAAATTTTCCCTTATAGTTATAGTAGCAGTTTCCATTTTTATTATAGTTAGCAAAAGCTCGAGTCAAATGCTTCCAAAATTTATCAATTCAAAATGTTTGATGCTTGATTTGTCAAAGAAGACAATCACTGTACATATTTTATCGCTTAAAATTTAGCACACAATTGACCTATACATTTATAAAGATAGTAAGTCCAGAAGTAAAATATGTAAGAAATGAGACATAAAAGCAAATGTTATTCATTAGGTCCATTTGACAAACATTACGTGTATTAATATAGAACACTACAATAAAGTCCAATTGAAAAGTCATCATTTGAGATTATAAAACAAAGTAAGTGGTATATAATAGTTGACTTTCAACAAGTACACCAAGACAATTCAATTACAGAGAACAAGTTCTAGGACAAATGGTTCTAGGACAAATGGTTCTAGGACAACTGTGTACCTGCATGTAATAGAATGAACTTAGATACCTTGCTTATGTCAGACACAAACAATAATGTCAAACGGAACACAGAACAAAACTTAAGAGCTAAAATTATTTAACAGTTGAAAGAAAACATACAAGTAAATCTTTATGACCTTGGGTTAGGGAAGCTCCTGTTAGATTTGACACCAAAAACACAATAAAATAAAAATAAATACACTGAAATTCATCAAAATTAAAAACTTTTATGCTTCAAGGGATTGAAAGAAGTGTGAAAATACAACTCAGAATGAGACACAACATTTGAAAACAATCTATTTGATAAGGAATTTGTATATAGGATATTTAAATAACACAATACAATAACAAAAAGACAATAAATCAAAATTTTAAAAGTACTATGGATTGGAATAGGCATTTCTCCAAAGAATATATACAAATGTCTAATAAGCCCATGAAATAATGACCCATTTGAGTAGTGCAAATGGAACCCACAATAAGATATTTTACACACACTAGGATGGTTATAATCAAAAAGAAAGAAAATAACAAGTGTTTGTGACAATGTAAAAAAACTGGAACCATCATTCATTGCAAATGAGAATATTAATTGGTAAAACCACTTTAGAAAACAGTTTGGCAGTTCCTCAAAATGTTAAATATAGAGTTATCATATGATCCAGCAGTTCTACTCCTAGGCATATAGCCAAGAGAACCGAAAAGATATCCCCACACAGAAACTTGTGCATGAATGTGTATAGCAGTATAATTCCTAAGAATGGCAAAGAAGTAGAGAAAAACCTAGAGTCAATCAACTGAGTAGATACATAAAATTACACAGACACACACAAACACTCACAAATATCATTTAGAAATTAAAAGAAATGAAGTCTTTAAATACCCTACAACATGAATAAAGCTTGAATACATTATGTTAAGTGAACAAAGCTGGTCACAAATGACTACATATCACATGATTATATTTCTACTAAAATATCTAGAACAGAAAAATCTATAGAAACAGAAAGCAGAATAGTGGTCTCCTAAGGATGAAGTTACTTGAGATAAATGAGAAGTAATTATTAATGAGCATGTGCTTTATTTTGGAGATATAAAATGTTCTAATATTGTGATGAGGATTGCACAACTCTGTGAATACACTAAATATCATTAAATTATGTTCTTGCATGAGTGTATTATATAGTATGCAAATTACATTTCAATGAAGTTTAAAGTAGGTAGTATACTTTTTATTTTTTTATCAAAGTTTTAAAGCTTGGATATGATGCTGGGTGTTTTTCTTAAATATTTTGTTAGCCAAAATATTTATGGAGGAATGCCCCCCAAAATAATTTTATTTGTCAGTTATTCATCATTTCAAGTACATAAAATGTCATCAAATATAAATATACAGCAACAGCATTATGAAGCCAAGTTTTAATTTCCAAGGAGTGGAAACCACCAGTTACTGTAAGTAATACCTGTGAACAGGGTAAATGACTTATATTAGTGAATTTACCAGAAAAGTAACAAAATATAGTAACAGCTGAAGAATTTATACAAATGCTTCTCTTGCTCAAAAACCCTATGACGTCTAAAAATAATTGGAAAGTTTACTGCAAATTAATGCTAGAAATTTGCTTTTACACATCCATCAAGAAAGAAGTAATACTCAAAATATTCCCTCAATATTTTAATCACCTTTTGTGTTTCAAGGTAAATACATTATCAACCCTATTAAATGTATATATAAAACTGGAATAAACCATCTCAGAGATTTTTATATCTTATTATATCATAAACAAAATTCAAAAATGTTCTAATTAAGATCCAGTGTATGCATTAAAATGCCTATCTCGATATATTTAGTTTCAGTAAATACAAATAAAAATTTAAATTTTTTTGGATACATTTGTTATAGTTATTGACACCACCATATCACTAACATGCAATTACTTATTCAAATTTGGTCAGTCGAGTATTTATGTAACTTCCTTACTTTTACAATTAAGCTTCATGAGCCTGGATGGCAGGCATGTATTACCTGAGTTGCCAATCGTAAATCAAGGGCATATAGCATTCTTTTAGAAAATAGAGGAGGAGGGAGGACTTCTGAACTCATTCTATAAGAGCATTACTATCCATATACCAAAACCACAAAAAGACGTCACACGGAAAGTAAGCTACAGGCTAATACGCTCCATGAACATAAACATAAAGATCATTACAAAGTACTTGATAATTGGATCCAGAAACATTTTTAAAGGATCATATATCACAATCCAGTTATGTATTTAACTTACTAAAATGAATTAATATAATTATCATGCTAACAAAAAAGGGAGGATACATACACAAGTATCTTAACAGAGGCAGATAAATAATTTGACAAAATTCAACACTCTGTATAAAAACCTTCAATAATCTATAAATTAGACTTCCTCGATCTGAAAGAAAAACAAATATTTGAAAAACTCACAGCTAGGCTACATTTAATGGTGAAAACAAAAAAGGCTTTTAATCCCTTAAAAGTAGGAATAAATCAAAGATGTTCATGCCACCACTAGTACTATTCAAATAGCACTAGTTACAGGCACTGTAATAGGGTATGTAAATGTGCGTTCAAAGGAAGAAAGTGAAGGAGAAAAAGATTAATGTCATCAAGACTAGATAGAGGTAAGACTATCTTTACTTGCAAATGACAGGATCTAATAGGCTGAATATCCAAAGAAGACGCACACGCACGCATGCACACACAAATCTCCTTAATTGTGTAAGTCAGTTTACCTAGTTTGGATCAATATAAAAATCATTTGTATTTCTAAAGCCTATTAAAGTGTGATCTGAAAATAAAATTAAGAAAAAGTTCCATTTTTAATGGCATCAGAAAGATAAAAGTACACAGGAATACATTTTTCAAAGTTTCAGGTTTATACCCAGAATTGTATAAAATGTTTGCAGTGAGAAAATAAAGAAGGTCCACATAAATTGAGGGATAATCTGTTATTATTAATTAAAGGAAAAATACATTCAGGATGACAGTTCTCTTCAAATGAATTTGTAAATTCATTGCAAGCCCAATAAAAATTCTAGGAGTCTTACTTTGTAGAAATTTACAAGCTGGTTTTAAAATTTACATGACAATGTAAAGGACGTAGAATAGCCAAGACAATATGTAAAAATTATAATAGGATTGAAGGACTGACACTACCCAATTTTAAAACTTACGATGAAGCCACAGTAATAAAAAAAAAAGAAAGTGTGGTACTGGCATAAGGATAGACGATAAAGTAATAAAACAGATTCAAGAGTTCCGAAATAAATGCTTACTTTTATAATTTATTGATTTTCAATAAACTCTTCAAGATAAGCCAATGGGGAAAATTTTAGATTCAACAAATGATTCTGAGAAAATTGGATATAAAAAGGAACGTAGACCCTTACCCCATATAACACAAACATTAACAAATACTCTAACCTAAATATATGAGAAAAAGTAAGAATTTAAAATAAAACATAGGAGAAAATATTCATGAAACTGGGCCAGTCAAGGGCTCTTAGATATGGTAACAAAATTAATTCATAATAAGAAGAAAAAAATTGATTTTTTCATAATTAAAAATTTTGTATTTCAAAAGATCTTTAGAAAAGAAAGAACAATTGATAGAATAGGAAAAATGTTTACAAATTTTATATCATAATGAATTTGTATATAGTAACTGAAAAATTCTTTAAACACAGTAATGAGATAAATAACAATTTTCTTAAGTAGACATGCTATTTAAAGACAGATTTTACTAAAGAGCATATATAAGTAGCTAATAAGCACAGGTAAAATGGCTTAAAATCCTTAGTTACTAGAGAAATCTTAACATCACAATGAAGTACCACTTAACATGAGAATGCTTATATTAAAAACCATAAGCAACACCAAGTGTTAGCAGGGGTTTGGAGAAACTGGAATCTTTGTATATTGCTGAGGGTAATATAAAATGGTACAGTCACTTTAGAATATAATTCATCAGTTCTTAAAAAGTTAAGCATAAGCTTTCCATATGATCCAGTTATGCCACTCCTAGAAATCTAATTACCAGAATTGAAAATTTCTGTCCACAAAAGCTTTGTCAGTAAATGTTCATAGCAGCGTTATTCATAGTAGCTGAAGACTGGAGGATCTAATCCAAATGTCTATCAATAGTTACATGCATAAACTAAGGTGCCTTAGCCACACAATAGAACAACTAGTCAATAATAGGAAAGACACACTTTTTCCTTTTATTGATACGAACCACAACATGCTTTCATTGAAAAAACAAGCAAAAAACCCGCAACATTTTTCTTAATGAAATAAGTCAGATGCAAACGGCCTCAAGTTGCTTGAGTCTAATTATATAAGATGTCTAGAAAAGAAAAAATTATAGACAGACAGTGGACAAGTGGCTCTCTAAGGATGTTGTTGGGGAGGAATTAACTGCACACAGGTATGAGGCTACTATTTGGGTTAGTAGAAATGTTCTAACAGTGAATTTTGAGTGATAGTTGCATAAGGTGAATAGATTTACTAAAAATTGTGGAATTGTGTACTTCCAGACATAATTTATGACCTATAAATTATCACTCAATAAAACTGTGAAAAAAATAATGATGAGTGAAAAGCTCTGTTTGCCATTTAAAACCTACAAATTTCAGGATGGAATTTAATCTCATCAACTTTTATTACATGTCCACTCATGAAATAATTACTGTACCTATGGGGAAGGAGTTTACAACAGTCAGGCATAAATTGTGGGCCAAACTCTGCATCTGGAGTCTATGGACAGTCTCTCCTGGTTAATAGGGAGAGGATGCAGGAGTTAGTTTACCAGTAAAAATAGTAAAAAGGAAGAAAAAGAACAAGAAGGCCACCACTTTCAAATGAATGTGAAATTCTATTTTAATTGAAGCAAAATAGAATGAGCCCTCTGTATCCATGAGTTGCATATCTGTGGATTCAAGAAACTACAGATTGAAGATATTCAGACAAGAAAAATGAATGGTTGTGTCTGTACTGAACGTGTAAAGGCCTTTTTTCTTGCCATCATTCCCTAAATAACATAGTATTAATACAACAACCATTTACACAGTATTTACATTGTATTAGGTATTTTAAGAACTCTAGAGATGATTTAAAGTAAATGAGGGGATGTAGGTAGGTTATATGCACCATTTTATATAATAGACGAACATCTCTGGATTTTGGTATGGGGGAGGGCTAGAAACAATCCTCTGAACACTCAGAGAACTGCATTTACTTTTATTAGGCTGAAATGGAAGGCAAAATACCAGTAGTTATTAGATCAGTATCAGAAGTAAAGAGAAGTAGGGATGTTATCTGAGAATCTGCAATCTTTATCTGGGAGCATGGAGAAGATTAGGGCATTTGAACTTTTTGTCATTGGATGTTATTCTTATAGACAGATCGGTTTAGTTCCTGACATGGAGATCCAAAGATCTACTGATTCACAGTCCTGATGTGAAAAATTTGTGGATCTTTTTCCTGACATGGAAAAGTTGCTTCCTATTGTATTAAAATAAAAATTAGCCTCTGACACTAATGGAAAGTAGAAAGTGTACAATTATATTTAAGTTTCCTTGTCATTGAACATTGTTTAACACTATACTCTTTAAAGGCAACTGAAGTAAATTCCAGCACTCCAACATGCCCTTACCTTTCAAAAGACTGAAGAACCTCATTAGATGTTTTTTTCAAAGGAAAGTTGAGAAATACATTACTGACCTGGAAGAGATAATTTTTGTGTTTGATTTTACCATGTGCTAACTCTTTTATGGCACTAAACATGTTGTTTAACTTCTGAGCTTTAATTTTTCATTATAAAGTTATAAATAGCAGCATATTTTCTTACCATTTGTAAGAAATGAGAAACCTTATATTAAATCACTCAGTAAATGGCAAAACATTTTAAAACTTGAAGTCACATTTCTATTTTTATTTAACTTGAAAATAAATTACTGTTTCTCTGTCAAAAGCATACAGTAATTTCTAAATGTATGTTACAATGCCCCTAAAACAATCTCTAAATATATATTATATATATCTTGCTTTTAGAAAGCCAAGTATTTTTTTCTACACAGAGAAAATCAATTTATTGTTCCACTCAGTGTGGAGATTTATTTGTAACCTGCCTGTCAGCTCAGCACAATGTCAATGTAGATTTCTCAAATAGTTTTTATTTTAGAAAACTAAGTTTTTATTTTAGCAATATTGCAAAAGTAGTAGAGCAATTTCCCTTGTACCACACAGTTTTCCCATTATTGACATATTAATTATGATACTTTTGTCACAAAGAGCCAATACTGGTACATTATTGTTGAGTAATGTCCATAGTTTCTTTAGACTTCCTTATTTTCTACCTAATGCCCCTTTTTTGTTTTAACATCCTATCCACATTACCACATTGCATTTAGTCATCCTGTCTTCTTGATTTTGATTAACTTGGCAGTTTTGAGGAATATTGACTAGGTATTTTATAGAATGTCTCTCAGTTGGGATTTGTCCATTGATTTTCTCATGACTAGACTGAACTTGTAATTTGTGGGAACGAAGAACACAAAGTAACAAACTGTTTAAGATGTTTTTCATTAGATCATGTCAAGTGTACATACAGTTAACGTGGTTCATCACTATTGGTCCTAATTTTGGTATCCTGGTTGAGATAGTGTTTTCCAGCATCTCCATTCTAGAGTTAGCTTTATATAACCCTTTCCATACTGTGCTCTTTGTAAATAAGTCCACATATGAAGCCCACACTTAAGGAATGGGCAGTTATATTCCACTTCCTTGAGGGTACAGTAACAACATAAATTAATTGGAATTCTTTGACACGGGAGATCTCTTATCCTTCATGTATTTATTTATTCAGCCATTTATATTAGTATGGAATCTGGATATTTATTTCATCTTTTGGGATATAATCCAATAATACTTTACGTTTTGCTACTCAAACTGTTCTAGCTTTGGCCATTTGGAAGCTTGAAAGGTTGAATCTTGTATTCGTTTAACATACCTCTATCATTGTAGGTTGTTTTTAAAAATTTGTTTGTTCATTCTGAAAATTTTCTTACTTTCCTATACTACAAGGTACTCCAGGCTCATAATGTATATTTTCTGTCCTAATCCAAGAGTCAGCCATTTCTTTAAAGAGTCCTGGTTCTTTTGATTAGGTAATGGCATTAACAGTCAAGAGCAGGATGCAAGGTGTGCTCTTTGCTGCTGCAACTCCTTGTTTTGGGCTCTCTCAGCTGACAAAGCAAGGAAATGTGTGTGTGTGTGCATACTCAGCCATGTATAAACACATATTTATATATATTTCTATATATAACCATCTACCTTTACATTAAACTGAAGGTAAGTTCATACTGATGTCTATACCTCTAATCCAATACCATGCGAATTATTTAAGCTTACTCCCTTTGCCTAAATCTAACTTCCCACTTCAACAGTGAGTTATCGGACTCCCAATATTTGCCATCTATTTTCTTAATTGTTCAATTCCAGTGTACATGTGTAGCAGTTTTAGAGATTTCTCTTCTGTTCAAAGTAAGTGATGCGTATGTGTTGGATTAATTTGAGTAATTCAGTTGTGTCACTTATTGCCAACTGTGCCTCATTTAATGTATTTACTTTTATTTCAAGGACCCTGAGATCTCTTGGACTCGGGAAGGGGAACATCACACACCAGGGCCTATTATGGGGAGGGGGAGGGGGGGATGCCATTGGGAGTTATCCTTGATATAAATGATGAGTTGATGGGTGCTGATGAGTTGATGGGTGCAGCACACCAACATGACACAAGTATACCTATGTAACAATCCTGCACATTGTGCACATGTACCCTAGAACTTAAAGTGTAAAAAAAAAAAAAAAAAAAAAAGACAACCAATTTAATGGAAAAGTAGGCAAAAGACATAAATGGCGAAGAACATTAATGCAAATGGGCAATTAGCATGTGAAAGGAAACTCAGCTTCATGGTAATTAGCAAAATTCAAATACTAACAAAAATGAGATATCGTTTTTTACTTATCATATTGGTAAACATTAAAATATTTGGTAACGTTAAATATTGTTTTCCAAATATAAATTATTTGCAATTTGGAAGGGAAAAGTGTATATAATCCCATATACACTTTTATTTTTTATATACCTCTTACAGAAAATTTTGTTCATGTACACATGTGTAAGTGTCTGTATGCACATGCAAAACCACACACACACAAAAAAGAACCCATCTATGGAAGTTCTTTACATGAATGTAAACGTTACAAACACATACCCACACATACAATACATTTTTTGTGTATCCGTGTATGTGAAGGAGTGTGTGTTCGTGTGTGTGTGTGTGTGTGTGTGTAGAAAGACTGACATAGAGATAGAGATAGAAAGCTAGAGGGAGAGAAAGGAATCCTTAAAATAAAACAGACATTTGCCCCATTTGTATGTCTTTCAGCCTACAACTCAGATGTGATAGTTGGAGCTCCAGCAGCTAGCTATCTTGGACTAGGAGTTGATCTTGAGATAGAAATCTGGTGTTAAGATATTTGAGCAGATATATAGAAAATGTGTGTGTCCACAGTGACACTGTATGCATGATAACAATTCTGGACTAACCAAACCTTTAATGTTTATTTTGAAAAGGTATGAAAGACTGTCATTGAAGTATTGCAGCTTCTGTGTAATTTTGAGCATCTGCTCTCTACAAAGGGGTGAACGCAGTTCTACTTTGCTCAGGACAGAAAGTTTGTTCTCTATGTGAAGTCCTTATTTTATAATATCTGGGGACAGCATGTGTCAGAAAATATCATAGTAGGGTGTGGAGTTGTATCTAAGAATGATTTTTTTTCCATCCTAATTAAATCCACATTGGTTTGTGCAGGCTAAACTTGATACTGTTAGTGGCAAAGTATAGACTGGAAAAAGAACAGGTTTCAGTGGAAAGGCAGTACTTAAAATGTTGGCTTGGGATCCTTGACTTTAAACTTAGAACATTGTCAATATCTTTATTCCCCCGTTAGTACTTACCAAGATATTTTTAACTATTTTAATATGAATCATTTCAATCTAAAGCAGTGTCATATTTTGAGTTACATATATTTAAAGTCTATTTTGTCATTCCAAAAATACATACTCTGCACACGTACTTCAAGCAATGTAGAAAATGCTGACTTTTTCCATGTCACTTTGTGCTTTCAATTTTATTTTATGAATGTTTACTTTTAATATTCTCCTTTTTCCCCCCTTAGGTCCATGTTGCTGAGTTTATTGCTGAATATGATTTCCTCCATTCCTATAAATTCCCAATTCACCTATCTAAGTTTCTGTTATTCTTCCTTTCTTCCTCTCCTGTGCCCTAAATGCTTCTATCCTTTCTTCCTGCCCACTGCTTCACTTCCTCAGTAAAATTTCAAGCCAACACATGACTCCGTAATAAAATCATATACATTTACTATTTTCATTGTTAGTAATGAACTTGAGAGGAAAAAATATTTTAGATGAAACAACATACTTTGTATAGAGCTCAGAAATATACAGGACAATAAGAAACTGCATGTGATTCTGCAAAAGGTTTGAGAACTTACTTTTAAAATATATTGTTTTCCTGTGAAAACTTTCTCTTTCCGATAATACATGGTGAATAAAACCCCCAAAGGAAAATATCTACCTTATCTTTTTAGTTAAAAAAGCATGATAGGCCGGGCGTGGTGGCTCAAGCCTGTAATCCCAGCACTTTGGGAGGCCGAGACAGGCGGATCACGAGGTCAGGAGATCGAGACCATCCTGGCTAACACAGTGAAACCCCGTCTCTACTAAAAAAATACAAAAAAACTAGCCGGGCGCGGTGGCGGGCGCCTGTAGTCCCAGCTACTCGGGAGGCTGAGGCAGGAGAATGGCGTGAACCCGGGAGGCGGAGCTTGCAGTGAGCTGAGATCCGGCCACTGCACTCCAGCCTGGGCGACAGAGCGAGACTCCGTCTCAAAAAAAAAAAAAAAAAAAAAAAACATGATAAAATGTTATATAATGATATGAAATTTTATAAAGAACAGGAAGATCATTTTGCATTGGAAGTCATCCTAGGGAAATTTTCTTGCTCCTATTTTTACAGTGGATTTTTTTTTTTCATGCAGTGGCTGCTAGTGGGATATCTAAAGTATTATTTGAAAAAAACAAGTAAGATATGTAAAATGAGATGTTGATTATTCTTGATCCTCACCAACAACTCAGTGTTATTCCAGATATCTCCACAGATGTTTTTGGCTTAATTTCAGCTTTGATTATGATTTGATTGTGATTTAACTTCAAAATTAATAACTGTGCAGTCTATTGGACAGTTAGGTTTCTTCATGTGGGAATGAAGAACCTTCTATGCTGATGCTTATTTTCTGGCCATACATGCTTTTATTGCTCCCTGACACAAACACCCAAGCTGTTTTCCAACAATACTTTGTCCCTCCCAATATCTGTCCCTTTGATAATGTCATTTGCCTCTTTTACTTTTGGTCTGCTGGTTCTCATATCTTCTCTATTCGGACTTCAGCCCGTATCTGCCTCCTTAATAAAGCTTCTATTAATCACATTGCATTTATTCTCATTTGAACTGTAATAGCTTTTATTCAGTAGTTGATAGATAACCATCATTTTTGGTGTTCCAACACAACATAGTACATTTTGTTGCACATGGTGCACTTAGGAATTTCTAAGCATTTCTTAATTGTGTATTCTCAATAAACCCTGTTGAATGAGATTCCATGTATCTGGTGCATTCACCTAAACATTGAAGGCATATATTAACATACAACATTAGTTCTCTATAATCATCTAGTTCTAAATTAATATTATACAACTGTAATTACCTTTGTGTTATGTTAAGGAAACACTTAAATTTTAGTAGAGTTTAGTTTATATTCATATGAGATCCACAATGCCATTGCAATATATGTAGAAAACTGCTATGTAGTTTTATGTTTTCATTTTAATACCATGAAAAACCTTTGTAAGAACTGATCCTGTGAAACTCCTAAGAATTTTTCATATATAATAGATAAAACAATTTTTAAATGTGAAGTGGCTTTATACATAAAGACATTAGAAATTAATATTAAAAACCTACTTGGATAATTATAGAAATTACATGGATCTTGGTGTGAAATACTGTGAATATATATGTATGTGTGTATATTCAGGGTGCTGCAATGGACAACTGTAAGAGGCACCAGTCATGTGAATTATGATGTGAGTGGCACAATTGATGTTGGTACAGTGCATAGCCAGCACAACCTTGTGCAGCATTCCTGAACACATCTTAACATAGAATGTATCAACAATCCATTTTATAACGGTTGATGTAATTTTGCCTAATTAATGCACTCAAATGTGATACAGTATCAAGTGTTTTCTTTCTATATATATGAACAGTTTGATCACATCAAATTAAAGAACATGAACTATTTGGAAGCAAAATATTATTTATCTAAAAATTTTTATATGCAAATGTTCATAGAATTTGGTTAAACAGAACATATTTTTTGTGTTCTGTAAACAGAACATAGTTTATATGCAAATGTTCATAGAAGACAAATTAAACAGAACATATTCTTCATTTTGTCTTGTTTTATTTTTTTCTTTTTTGTGGAAAACTGGTCTTGTTATTTTGCCTGGGCTGGTCTCGAACTCCTGGACTCAAGTGATCCTCCTACCTCTGTTTCTCTAAATTCTGTGATTTTTGAGACACTTTGCCCTGCATGAGTCACTGTGACTGGCAAAACAGAATATTCTTAACTTTTCTTTTTTAAAAAAGTTTTGAATAGATTGAAATCACTTCTTTTTCTTATTTAGAAATGTTTAAATGTATTCCCTCTCCATCATGTATTCGTTTCATATAAAATGAATCCTTCTAACATTATTAAGTTTTTACTATGTGGTAAGTACTTTTAAAAGATTTTCCATTGAGGATAATATACAATAAAGTGTATTAATCTTAGAAATACAGCATGAAGAAGATATAAAACATATCTAGCACCTAAGAATATTCCTCATATCCCATCCTGTTAATAACTACCCAAAACCTGACTGCCCCCAACTCCCCAGCAGAGGTAACTCTTCTGATTTTATCACTGTCACATTGTTTTGTCTCGATTAATAAAATCATCAAGTATATATAGCAAATATGCATTTGTACCTGAATTTTTCACAAAACATAATTTCTGTGAGATTCATCCTGTGGTCACTTACATAATTCAATATTTGTTATTGCTGCATAATATTTTATTATATGTATACCATAATTTACTCTAATATATTTTTTATCTGTTTTTGAAAGTGAGCATAAAATTGGAACTGCTAGAAAAAAAGTACAAACATAAATTAAAGGGGTACACTCTTTCAATTACATTAAGAATCAATACGACTTTCTGTTTTACAAAGTAATGAAACTAAGAAGAATTACCTTCATTCCTCATTTTGATGAGTAAAATTTTACATTTCTTTTGTAACTCTAGATCTGAGAAGTTCTATTTTATATAGCTTAATGATGACAGAAAATTACTACACTCAATTTATGTGAAGTAGAGAAGTTTATAGTGTGTATGTGTGTTTTGATGACTTAGGAAGCAGAAACCTAATTAAAATGCAATCAGCTATATAACAGATTTCACAGTGGGTAGGTATTAAGCATATGGAAGATATTATGCTTGGATTTAATAATCTGCACTGCCTCTGCTCTCCTCATAAGTGAACTCTTGCAATGACTCTTAACCTAACTAAACACAATAGCTTGTGTATACTAACACTTCACTAACACAACATTTTTCTTGTGTTATTCTAATTGTTTTATTCTGCTACATTGTTCACATGAAATTAATGTAGGAAGACATTCAGTGTTGTAAGGAGAAACTTCGAACACACCACTCTTTTACACAAAAAACCCTTGCAGTATCATTAAGTTTTATCAAGAAAATCTTCCAAATTACTTTGTTTCCTTAATAATTATGATCAAATGGTCTAAAGTTTGTAGATAGAAGTCAGAATAATTTTTTGAGGCAGAGATTACTTCAATTCATTGTGAAAATATACTTTCTTTGTTTATATTCACTTCCATGGTTAGAATGTCATTTCACTACTCTACCACCGACCAATGAATATCAGAAACACATTTTTGAATAAATTTTAGGAAACTGAAATATTTTCTTTTTCTACAGCTACTATTTGTTTAATCATGCGACTATTTGCTGAGGGCCTACTGTATACCAGGCATGTGTATAGAAAGCCAGTGATATAAACGTGAATGCACTATAGGTCCTGCCTTCAAGGAGCTCAGCCTCTCACATCTTGGTATGATTTCACCATACAGGTCACTGTTGACCAAATTGCATATGCAAATTTTAAGTGATGGACCATGAAATGTAGAAAAAATAATAATAAAATAACATTTGCATGTAAGCTGACCTTGTCCGTGTAGGCCATTTGTCAAAGTATTATCATACTAGGTAAGAAAATAAAATTAAAAATACAATAAAAATATAAAATCATATATTTTTTACTTACGTCTTTTCTATTTTCCATAATTTAAGTAGATTGAGTACCTTGCTATTAAAATCAGAAGAAAGCAGGCAATACATATTAACAAAGTTTATTTAATCTGTATCATTCTTTTAATTTAATATCACTCTAAAGTTTATTTCATTTAATTATTTAACTTAATTTTATTTAATTAATAATTTAAATTATTTAAAGTTTAATTAATATGTGTATTCATTTATATATGTTGGTATGAAGAATATGAACTATAAGTGAATATGAACACTATATAAGGATGGTGTTGGCCAGAGTAGAAGTGCATACTAAGGATGAAAAGGAAAAGACGGTAAACTTTTTATTGCTAAACAGGAGCATATTTTATTTTCTCTTTTGTGCACTCATCTTCCATTATGGAAAATGTAAATTATATATTGAAACTCATACAGATACTAAGATATTAACATTGACCACATGTATGCAAATATTAACTTCTCTACTGCAACCATACTTTCTTCCATTGTACATATTTTTACTTCCTAAGGTACCAAATTGTCATATACACTTCTAACATGGATGTTTAGCATCACATATCAAATGCTTATACAATGTTTGATAAATGAATCAAAGGAAATAAATTAATACACTATATTATTTATTCTTTTTTTGTATATATAGTTGATCCTTGTGGATTCATGGATTTTATATTTATTAATTTGCCTACTCACTAGAATTTATTTATAATTCCAAAATCAATACTTCTAGAGTTTTGTAGTTATCTAGAGCCATGTGCAGAGCAGTAAAAATTTTGAGGCCAGGCGCGGTAGCTCACGCCAGTAATCCCAACACTTTGGGCGGCAGAGGCAGGTGGATCACGAGGTCAAGAGATCAAGACCATCCTGGCCAAAATGGTGAAACCCCATATCTACTAAAAATACAAAAATAAGCTGTTCATGGTGGCACGTGCCTGTAGTCCTATCTACTCAGGAGGCTGAGGCAGGAGAATCATTCCAACCCAGGAGGTGGAGGTTGCAGTGAGCCGAGATCGCGCCACTGCACTCCAGCCTGGCGACAGAGTGAGAGTCCGTCTGGGGGAAAAAAAAAAAAAAAAGATTGAATCGTCTGATGCACATGTCCCCAGCTGAGGTCAAGCAAGGTGATGCTCTGCTTTGTCTCAGCTCCTATACTGTAAGAAATGTCCCTCTCATGGTGTATTTATTGCCACTTTTTTTTTTAACCGTTTGTGTACCTTTGTTGTTGTTCACTATTTAAAGTGGCCCCTGGCCGGGCGCGGTGGCTCAAGCCTGTAATCCCAGCACTTTGGGAGGCCGAGACGGGTGGATCACGAGGTCAGGAGATCGAGACCATCCTGGCTAACACGGTGAAACCCCGTCTCTACTAAAAAATACCAAAAACTAGCCGGGCGAGGTGGCGGGGGCCTGTAGTCCCAGCTACTGGGGACGCTGAGGCAGGAGAATGGCGTAAACCCGGGAGGCGGAGCTTGCAGTGAGCTGAGATCCGGCCACTGCACTGCAGCCTGGGTGACAGAGTGAGACTCGGTCTCAAATAAATAAATAAATAAAAATAAAAAAATAAAGTGGCCCGCAAGCATAGTGTGGAAGCATTGTCCGGTGATCCTGAGCTCAAGAAGTCATCCATGTGCCTTACAGGAAAGACACAGATAAGCTCCATTCAGGCATGAGTTATCATGCATTTGGCTGCAAGTTCAATTTTAATGAATCAATAAGAGGATAAACCAAGAAAATTGAAGGAGAAATTTGCCCATTTGTATGTGAAGCTTCTGCGGAATGCTACCATAACATCTATAACAATGATGAGGCTATGGAAAAGATGAAAAAGCTGCTGACTTTGTGGATTCATGAGATGATGACTGATTAAAAAACATAGTGGATAGCGTTGTTGTGGGACTGAAAGCCAACGAAATTTACGGCCACATTACCCAGGGTCATGAAAATGTTAAATCCTTCTTGGCTAATGCTGGCTGGCTCACACTTTTCAAAAGGCAATATGGCTTGAAAAATGTTAAGCTTGCAGAAAGGCAGGTTCTGCAGATCAAGAGATTGTAGAAGAATTTTTAAAATACCGACTAAGTGTTAAACAGGAAAAGGGTTATGTGTAAGAGCAGGTTTTCAACATTGATGAGGTTGACTTGTTTTACAAGAACATTGGCAAACAAATCTATATAACACACATGGCCTCCAAAGCCCCCGGCTTTAAATCATTCCAGGACCATGCAACTAATTATTTCTAAGAAATATGTATTAAATAGGGTGCTTTAAACAGAACTCACATAAAACAAGGTTATGTATTGATTGGTTGACAAAAATGTTGTTACCACAGAAAACCTAGTTTTGTATTTTCTCCAGGAGCAATGGTTTCTTTTTGTTAATTCAGTTGTTAAAGCAACTTTATAGACTATAACTACCTGTACTGTGAATAACAAAACATAATTGTGTTCTTTTTAACGGTCACCTAATAGCCCACTTTTTGAATGTAGCATCAACAGCTGACATAAAATTCCCACTACATTTCCAGTAATTTGACCATACTTGATGTTTCTTGATAATCTTCTTTGACATGTTTTCAGTCCCATACTGCTTTATTCTTCGTTATTTTCCTTCTGTGAAGTTTCAGTTCTGATCTTGTCTCTCCTAATTTGTGATAAGGAAGTATAACTGTATCCTGTTTGTTAATTTTTGGTGCTGTCTCTACATGACTACATTTCCATTTCTAAACAGCATTGTATAAGGTTGGGGATTGCAATATGTATGTTAAAGTAATCTATACACTGAAACATACCACAGAGATATCATTTATTTCCTGCATAGCAGATTCTTTATATTTGACAAGGGGTCAGCAAATTATGACTCATTGACCAAATGAAGCCCATCATTTATTTTAACCAATAAAGTTTTCTTAGAAAAAAATCATGGCTATTCATTTATATATTGTGCATAGCTCCTTTTGCAGTACAATGAAAGAGTTGTGTAGTTAAAACTGAGATCTTATGGTCAAAACCTAAAATGTTTACTATTTGGCACTTCATTGATTTCTGACAGGACTACATTAAATAAGACAACATTTCATCTTCAGTCTCTCACCTAGTATATGTCTACTCACTAATTTCTTATTTTAATCTGTTTATTTAGTCAAAAATAACATTAGTACCATCATCAATTCTATAGTATTTATAAATATGTTATAAAATGATTTTTCTCTAATTTTCATAGTTTTTCTGTAAGTAGGTAGAGCTAATACAAAAATCAAATCCCTCTATTATTTCCCTAATTTAATCGACTTGTATATTTCTCATTTAATCCTTAATATTCTATACATTGTCGACCTGGGTGTCATGCTGGCATGTTCCATAAGCCATCCGAACCTAAGTAAAATGTGAAAAGGGTTATCTAGTAATTGGTGCCATTGTAAGTTTTAGAAGAGTTCTTAGCACATGACAGAATCTCATAAATAATTGCCATTAATACTACTATTTTATATGCAAAGTGACATCTATGAAGCGAGACTTTCTGGGCTTAATTTTCAAATCATTCACATAGACAAGTCAATTAACTCACCTTATTTATTGCTGTCTAACAAATTGTCTCCAAAATTAGTGGAGTAAAGCAATAAATTTTGTTATTTTACGTTTTCTGTGGTTTTGGAATTTGGAAACATCTTATCTGGTTCATGACGTTCTGTAAGTTTGCAATCAAGGTGTCAGTCAACAATGTGATTATCTGAAGGCTTCACTGAGGCCAGAGGATTGATTTCCAAGCTCACACTCATGGATGTTGGCAGGAGGTCTCACTTTTTTTGCTATGTGTTGCTGGCGGCCTCAGTTATCACGTGGGTCTCTTCACAGGGATGTTTGAGAATCCTAACACCATGTTCTCTGACTTCCCTCAGAGCAAGAGATCTGACAGAGAAATCAAGAGGAAAGCAACAATATCTTAGATAAAAATAGTCTCATGTATCACACACTGCATTTCAATTATACTCTCTTCATAATAAGCAAGGCACTAAGTCCACCCCACACTCTAAAGAGTGGAAATAAACTCCAACTCTTGAAGAAAGGAGTATCAAATAATATGGATATGTAATATTAAGATTACTATACTCAAACTGCCTCATCTGTAGAATGAAGAGAAATCAGAACAAAATACAGATTAATTATTGTTTGGAGAGTAAAACATGTAAATCACTTAGAATAGAGTGCAACACATGGTAATAAAAGTGAGCCAAACTTTGAGTTTTCTATATAAATATAATACTTTCTACTACAGTCTTAGCAGAATGATGAAAATCCCTGAAATACAACTCTCATTTTAATATTATTTTGTTACATCATTTATCTGAAGATTACATTTTATTTTCATGCTTTAGGAACAAAATTTCTCTTAGATTCAATTATTTGTGTTCTGAAGAAAAATCTTCCTTGCTTTTGTTTTCATGATATAAGAATTGATATATCTTTTCATTTACCAAAATGCTGTTTGTTATGGTGCTCTCTCAGTGACTAGATGGGTTTTCTAGGTTGCCATAGCAGACTCCCTTTATCTAGGAGTTATTATATTCACCTTTCTGTATTTATGGCCAAGATAAACAGAAACATTTATATAGAAGTACAGAGTTGCCTATTTATCTCTTTAATTTGACACAATTCAAATTTCTTTTTGTATTATTTTTGTTATTTTTGATTTTCTGAAATTTTGCTATATATTTTTAGATTCCGATTATGATATTCAAAGTATATTGTTTGAATGCAGTCTCATTGTTATGAAAGATTGTGCAAGAAGTCACAGATTATGTCATCAGATGTAATGTGGGCTCATCACAAAATTATGTGCACAAATGCACAAACATACAAGACAGATAAATCAATTGGCATAGGGACAGTTGACTATATATGGATTTAAAACGCACTTTTTGTAAGTTGCTACATCAATTCCCTTCATAACTTATTTAATGTCTTAATTATATTCGTTATACATTTTTTGTCCAAAAGTGCAAATGTAAGGATATAATCAGTGCCTATAATATTTACATCAACTATGGCTTGATAAGTACAAAAGCTTCCCTCTAATAATGAGAAAAATGGAAAGTAGGGATCACAGTTTATAATTTGTAGCAGTTCTCAGCTTTAACATCATTCTCTCTGGGGGAATATCTCTGACTGAGCAGGTTTCTCTTGTATTCGATTTCATAGCACTCTGTTATTTCCTTATCAAAGCACTTATCACTCATCATTGTGTCTGCATCTAACGTTGTCTGAATTCCAGTAAATGTTCTAAATTTCATGGTAGCAAGGCAGAGTGAAATTTTGCAAACTACTGTATCATCAGTGTCTTGCACGATATTTGAATCTCTGTAAGACTTGAGGATAAATTGCTTGAAGAAATGCTGAATAAAAGAGTTTGAGGACAGAATTATGTTACAATATGACTAGGAATTATTTGATTGTCTGGAAGCTTCCCTACTTCCGACTGCACACTAACTCCCCGACAAACATTTTGCAGGTTTTGACAAGAATTCCAGAAGAATTTAAATGCATTAGATGTTTATGGAAATATAATTAATAAATAATGGCACTTAGGATTATTATTATAAGTAAATTCCTATTTGTTGAGATTGGCAGTAGGATATTGAGTAACAAACTTTATTGCCATTAGTGTCACTATTAGAAGCAGAGTATTGGAATGCATGCAAAAGAGGTGTAGTTTATGACATTTCTTCACTCTTTATATTATGTTTGTAAGTGTATTTCTAATCCTAATCAGTTTAGATAGAATGGAAGTGGACATTAGGAGATATGCAAAATCATTTCATTTTATATTGCCCAGAACCTCCCAAAGAGTAAGCATTAATTGTTAATAAAACCTGTATAGCTACTATTCAATATCTACCATATGCCAAGCACTATATTTAGTATTTTACAAATATTATATAACATACATTCTACATTCATGCTGTGTGTAACTACAGATAGATATTACCTTGAGGTAATATTTGGGTAGCAATCATGGGTTTGCCCTTTAAACACATCTGTGTGATCATAAGCCACAGCCTATTTCTATTTGTTTTGTCATTTGTTAAAATGGAGCAAATGTTATTTTCCTATGTTAAGTATACACTAATAACTGATGATAGTCTGTATTATATTTGCACACATATACAGAAGCAGAATTTGGTCTATATTTCTTTATATCTTTTCTATGTGCCAGTTTTAAGCATCTTTTATCTCTTCCATTTTGTTTTAAATCGTCCGTGGTAGTTTACATACCACAAGATGGGCCAGACATTCTTTGTTTAATTTCAGTTTCAATAGCATATCTCTACTACTTCCCAACCTTGGGAAACCTTCCCCATGTGTTTGCCTGTATATGCCTCTGTGTGTGTGTGTGTGTGTGTGTGTATTCTTTCTGTTCATGAAAACATTTTAGCACAGTTGGATGCACTTTCTGTGATGTCATAAGGAAAGATACAATAGAAGATTATAAATGAACTGTAAACACTTGCCTCTGTAAGGTTATCCAATAATTAATAACCGCTATAAAGAGTTTCATAGAGATGGCTGTAATCCTCTGGAGGAGTTCAAACTCTACCTCTCACATTAGAACTTATCTTTTTGGAATCACTTATATAATAATCATAAAGTACAGATCTTTACTATTCTCACAGAAATTGATTTAAGTTTTATCATTGTCGCCAATTAGGCTTTTTTTTCTCTTTTTATTTCTGACATATACTTAAGTATAGTAGAGGATATACATGCTAAGAGAATTACAGATCAATGTGCTTAAATAATTTAAATGACTACAAATTTAAATCACTTAAGCACAGAGATGTAGGGTATGAATTTGCAAATTAGATACTATTCATGAAGAAACCCAGTTGCCAAAATGATTTCTTAGCATTTAAGTATCAGATATACCAATTATGTCCCATAATTTGGAATTTTGAAACTCTGCAAGAGTAGGATTGCAATTTATATTCTCACGGAACTGGCCTATAATTTAGTACTTTCTATGTAGAATGAGTAATACACTTATTGGCCATAGTATTTATCATAGTTAATGAAGCATCTCTCATAGATGAAAACATATGCCACATGAATTTAGTATGCTTAATATAGTTTTCAAAATACCTTCTATAAATTATATTCTAAAATTAAACAGGGCATGAGAGAGTATTTTAAACAATCTAATTAAACTAGTCATAAAGTAATGTAAAATTCAAAACTGATTCGAGAGATGCATCTGTGGACACATGATCTTCATAACTTATCTGTCTATATTAAACCACTTGGTAACCTTATTTTAAGAGTCCATCATTATCTCTAATTTTACCTCCAATATTCCATCATAAAAAATTAACTCAGAGAAATTGATTCAAGAAACAATGTGAGTTGGTTTTCTAATAAAGTTAAGTTATGCAACTCAGTAGATTTTCTGTGAATAGAATGAGCTCCAACATCTTATTAGACTTGTAAATGTAAAATTTAAATGGAAACATTCTTTTGAATATGAGAACAGTTTATTGCCTTATCCTGGCACAAAGTAACATAATAAACTGCTAGAATTTTAATTTAAAGCAAAATTTAAAAGCTATTGTGGTTTGCCAAGATTATCTTCCATAAAAATTTCTCAAATATTTATTTGTCAACAACTTATGTAATTATCCCAATTTAATCTGAAAACAAAATTGAACCCAACACTTTCAGATACTTTTGGAAAGCAAGAAACTTTTTTTTTTTTTTGGCTATGTTTTAATGACCATGACAAAAAGTAAAGGAATTTGAATTAAATAAGGAGAATGAGGGAGAGTAATGAGGAGAAAGCAAGTCAGCTTTTGCAGTAAGAACTTCTACCCACAAATTTAAATAGACATTTTATTCTGTGTTTTCAAAAGACTTCACTGGAGTCAAATTAGTGATACAGTGCTTTCACTCTTTTATCTTTGATAATACTTTTGTATTGGGGAAAATGTTACAAACTTTGGTGTGATTTTTATCCTCTAGAAAGATGAATTGTGTTAGAAACTACATTTTTCAGGAACACTGTGGTCATCTCTTTATTACACATTTGCAGAGAATGAGTCAAGTGAGGACGAATGACTCAAATACCTCCTTCCTTTTCTAAGACCAAACTAAAGTGAGTAGCATGAGTCTTCTTTCCAAACTCAGCATTTCTCATATGTGTGTATGTGCGTACACACATATTTATGCTTGATAGATATGTGGATATGGCCTACAATGTTTTGGAAACTGTGTTATGTTTTGTGAGACTTTCAAAGACATATTAAATACAATGCTTTATTTGTAACAAGCTATATTTTAAGCTAGAATGTGAAAATTACCCTGTCAATAGTTTAGACTGGTAAAAGAATAAGCACCAACGAAGTATTTCAAACCTACTGGGGACACAGAGAACACAGTGGATAAAAATTTGTACATTACCCTTTTTCTGCATGTAGGTTGAAGGGCATTAGAGAAACACCTGATGGTTGTCATGTCATTTTATATAGCAGTATAACCAAAATCTGTCTACAAAAACAACTTTTATTTATTGGAGAAAAACTGAGTTGAGAAAGATTTGAGTTTTTACTGTCAGAAATCAATCATGCTGAATCAATTTCTCTTACCTCTCTCTCTCTTTCTCACTCTTCTGTGAAAAATTGGGACCAAATACTGTTGTACCTAACATAGCACTGTTACCTGTGTGGCTAAATTTCTTCAAGTTCCAAGACATCTACTTGAGATATGTACCTAATAATAAGCATCACAGTCATTAATTGCCTGACTTTAAATAGATTTTATAAGGCCATTGGGTTTAATATTAATAATAGCTTTTGAGTATAAAAAGCATGCATCCAGACTTCAGACCATTTCACTTTTGCAAATGTTATGTATATTTTATTGTCATGATTGTAGAGTATTCTGTGCCTGCTGTGACTCTCAATACAGATTAAACCAAAAACAAAACAGAAACAGAAAGCCACAGCTCCGAAAACTAATGAATGCCATTCTCATTATTTAGAAATAACTGCTGTATTCTTATTAAGTTATTGTATTGAGTGACAAGACCAAATCTAAATCAACACAATGGAGTGGAGAAGACTATATGAATAATCGTTTTTTATCTGTCAGTCGTTTTGAGTGACAAAGACCACAACAGCAAACTCCTTATGTCTACTCTAACAGTACAGCAGTAAAAACAATTAGGACACTTACAATTTATTTTTCATTTTACATATATACATTCGAGGTCTGGATCTTTTAACCTACACCAGATCAGCCTTTGTAGTGAAGTGGGTGCTTAAGCTAGAGAAGTTTTCCAGAAAAGCACTGGAAAGCAAACCTGTTCTGATTGAAGTACATCTGGGGAACACAGAACACTGTTTCCTTGGACCTCCAATCCCTCCCCTCATCACTAGGATAGGAGTTCTGGATCTGTAGAATCCAGATAGCTTGCTGAGCATTGTTGCAGAAATACTACCTGGAAAAACAACGTGCATTATTTTCCCTTTTCAGCTATCCAAATGATTTGGCATGGTCAATCAGATTTCGCTTATCCAAGTGATTTGGCATGTTCAATCAGATTTCACCTATCCAAATGATTTGGCTTGTTCAATCAGATTTCACCTATCCAAATGATTTGGCTTGTTCAATCAGATTTCACCTATCCAAATGATTTGACATGGTCCATCAGATTTCACCTATCCAAATGATTTGGCATGTTCAATCAGATTTCACCTATCCAAATGATTTGGCTTGTTCAATCAGATTTCACCTATCCAAATGATTTGGCATGGTCAATCAGATTGCCAGAGGAATCTAGTGGCACACATGAACAAAATCTTTCAGTAATTTCAAAGGCATTTGATATGTATACAAGGCACCTGCAGCTGCAGGACCTTTGTTCTTATTTGGCACAGGCTCTAAAATTCTGGAATACTTAAAATTTTATGAAGTGCAGGGAAAGAAATAGGAATAACTATGTGATAGCGTCTAGGTCTTTTCCGAAGTTATCATTCTTAGAAATATTTGCACAGATGTCTTTGAACCTGTTTGTTAATTGGTCCCTCAAGAAGGATCAGAATTTGTATATTTTTTGTCCAGTATCTGCTTTCATTATTTCTTTAAATATGAGAGACAATGCCTTGGTCAAGGTGTGTTTTGGTGCATTTTTAATTGTAAATATTCACTGGCAAAAACATGTTTTCATTGTTCTATGCATGGTCATAATCAGATATTCAAATGCTGCCCACCTGAGTACCACTTGTGAAGAATTTAAAGAAAGCCTGTATTATATAAATGCCTTGTATATGATGCTAGAATCTGCTCTAGCTCCCCTAGTGTATTGTTTACTATATTCCCTCCTGATATATCAAACACTTGCAGAAAGCTTGAAACAGTCAAATCTTGGCAAAACCCAGGAAAATTACAAGTTTTCCTCATTAATGCTGTGCAGGCCTCTGTCTTCTCCAGCTTGCACCACTCCTGTCTTTATTTTACAATTTCCAGGATTCATGAGATCACGCATTTTTCCCTGAATTAATGATGAACTACAGAGTACCTTTTGAAATTAGACTGGAAGGGAGAATGAAAATCAGAATTTTGTATATTAAAAGGACAAAAGCTTTAGTCTTTATACATCAAAAGACAGAGTATGTGAAGGTCAGGGACACTCTTAACCCTGAAATTATACATGGGTGAGTAAGAAAAGCCAAAAGAGAAATCAGTGAAGAATTCAGACTCTGTACTAAGTCCTTTTTGTTTTATTACTTAGAGCTTTTTCTCTTGTTGTGGATGATTAGCTGCCAGAAACATTTTAATTAAATAATTTATACTTTAACAGCAACCCCTCCCTGCCCCAGTCTACTCTGTGTGTCCCTTACAGGTTAACACTGAAACCTGACAGGATCTACTGCAAATTCCTTTTACACTTTGCCCTGAGAATACGGAATGTGCTTTTCCTTCACTTCTCTGCCATGGGAATTAATTACCTGCAGTTTTCTGCACAGTGTGAAAGTCTTATCTGCTTTCTTTGGCAGTAAAATATTACTGCAAAGCTTTAAACTAGTTTTGAAGTTTTATTGTCTTTTTCCCTCTTGGTTTTAATTATGGATGTTTAAAATATTTCATGTCGGTAGGTAATCTCATAGCTATTATGGTAAAAAAAAAAATGAAAATAATCAGACTGAATTAAACTATGAAAATAAAACTTTATATATAATTCTGGGCAAGCTATTAAAGACCATTGTTTTACTAGGTGTTATAGTATTTGAGTGATTTGTGTAAAGAAGAATCAATATTATTTACTAATAGGCAAAAGTAGGTTATTTTCCAAAACTGCATATCCATTACATTTCATTGGATTCAGATGACAATACTAATATTTATGATGGATCCCAAACTCAAAACATAATATGAGAAGCGAAAGAAATAATTATTAAAACCTTACAATTCCATGGGACAGCGTAGGTTCCCGGCCTCAGGGTGAAACTAAAGTTGTAATATACAGTTGGAAAGAGAGTGAGAAAAACAAATAGTTATTTTCTATTTTGAGAGTATTCCTTACCTTTTTAGCATATGGTGATTTCAGTTATGTAAGCATTGTTTTTCTTAAACTTAAAGAAAATAAACAAATTTAATAAACCACAAGAAGTGACATAGTATGCTTCCAAATAAACTGGGTATTCAAATACATCAATCTTTACGAAAAGCTCATTTCTACTTTATAAAATGGCATCAAAAAAGAGTCAGAATGTATAACTCTAATACTTGTTCTGTAAGGTTTTAAATATTTGCACTTACACTTTTTGTTTTTTTGCTTTGATTTTTATGGTCTACAGCTTTCATATCCAGCTGTGCATAAACTGATTGGAAGTTTCAAATTAAACATTTTTATTCATTTTTTTCTATAGCCAACCTATACAATATATACATTTAAATTCAACCTGGAAAATGAAATATAAGGTTATGCGTGGTAACAAAATATATTATAATATAGTTCTATTTAATGAATTAGAGAGTAATTATTCAATGAGGAGGGAAAATTGTAAAGATCGCCATGCCTTTTTAGATTATGAGACTCCATGTGGTTATAGTTTTCTTTGGAAGTCCCTTTTATCTTCTTTAGATAAGTACAGTAAATGTTTTCCTTATTTGTAAATAATATCAATACATAAGAATAAATTTCTCCATTTTAAAATATTGATAATATCAAAAAAGTATTTACTTATTTTGATTACTCTCAAAATATTTAATTTAAAAATCAATGAAGAAGAGAAACAATTACTATATTTAGAAGTGAATAGAAGCAGAACTTGCCAGAAATCAACAAAGAATTTTCCATTATTGTACCATTTGTTCAAAACTCAATACTTTTCCTATCTTTCAAAGTCTGTTATTAGCAATACAGTCAAAAGTAGCTTTTGCTTCTTCTACTTTCATATTCAACTTTGTTTTTTTGTTTGTTTTCAACTGTTAGAAAATATATCTACTTAAATATTTTCTTTTAAAGATATTTTATAATATTTCAATCATATCATTATTCTTTTTTTTTTTTTTTTTTTTTTTTGAGGCGGAGTCTCGCTCTGTCGCCCGGACTGGAGTGCAGTGGCCAGATCTCAGCTCACTGCAAGCTCCGCCTCCCGGGTTTATGCCATTCTCCTGCCTCAGCCTCCTGAGTAGCTGGGACTACAGGCGCCCGCCACCTCGCCCGCTCGTTTTTGTATTTTTAGTAGAGATGGGGTTTCACCGTGTTAGCCAGGATGGTCTCGATCTCCTGACCTCGTGATCCGCCCATCTCGGCCTCCCAAAGTGCTGGGATTACAGGCTTGAGCCACCGCGCCCGGCCCATCATTATTCTTATGAACAAAAAAGAGAAGAAAAGAAAAAAAGATAGAGTAAATATATTTTGTATCTTTAAAGGAAGGCTTGAAATATAATTATTTTATTATAATTCATTCTGAATCCTTTGGATAATTTTTAAGTATATATTTTTTTCTCTTTTTCCTGAGTAGTTCTCACTCTGCCTTAGGTGTGGAAAAGGTTTCTAGATTCTGAAATCCATAGTCTTACTGGTAGTACAAAGTCAGTTGTAGACTACATGAATTAGTTGTTCCATTATTTACATAACGTAGTATGTGAATTTGCTGTTATTTGGACTACGTGATAAACTATAATAATATTTATTTATTCTATTTGATTTACAAAACTCAGCCAGTAACCCAATTATACCAAAATATACTATGTAATTTAATTATAAATATCATGAGGCAAAAAAACTATGGTTTGTTGTTGTTTTGCCTTCTCTTGTTCCTTCTTAATAAATTTTGTCAGAAGCACATCAAGGCATACAGGTATACTTAAGAAGAGATGGTGATAAATTATTATATAAACATTTAGAGTTGCACTAGGAAAACATTGGCACAAACAGGATCATATCTCCTAATACAGAGAGAAAATGATTCATAGGTCTTCATTTTTATGGGGCATTATTAGAGTTAGATATTATATAATATATAATATAACATATTATATATATATTTTATATATATGTAAAGAATTTTTACCTCTATAAAAATATTGGGAAGATAAACAAAATTTTGCATTGGTTATCACTGGATGTAGAGTGTATAGATAATAAAAGACCTCCTACGTTTTGTTCTTTTTGAGATGGGGTCTTGCTCTAGTGTTAAGGCTGGAGTGCAGTGGTGCAATCATAGTTCACTGCAGCCTCAAACTCTCAGTGAGTAGCTGGGTTACAGTCATGCACCACCATGCTCGGCTATTTTTTAAAAATTTTGTAGAGACAGGGTTCTGAATACGTTGCTTACACAGGTCTCAGACTCCTAGACTCAAGTAATTCTCCTGCCTCAGCCTCCCGAGTAGCTGGGAATACAGGTGCGCACCATCACTCCTGGAAAATTTTAAAATTTTTTTGTAGAGAAGAATTCTCACAATTCTCCTGAGGTAATCTAGCAAGTAAATATTGTTACAATCAAATGAATACAGATAAAAGTTATATAAAACAAATAATCTTTCTTAAAGATATTACTACTCCTGTTTGGTATTCAATATAAAGACAATATATCAATATGTTTAGAAAAAAAAAACAGAATGTTATAACATTATCTTTAAAGTGTTGAACATGTTAAAATTTATTTAGCAATGATACATCAGGGAAAAATCAATTAAGAGAGGTAGAATTTAAAATGGAATGAGAATATAGCCATTCCTTCAAGCATTCATTAATTCAGCTTAGGTGTTTAATATACAAAAATGAAAAAGGCACTCTTTTCTTTCAGAGTTTAGTAGGAGCCATTCCTTCAAGCATTCATTAATTCAGCTTAGGTGTTTAATACACAAAAATGAAAAAGGCAATCTTTTCTTTCATAGTTTAGTAGGAGACATACAGAGTTTTGTTTTGTTTTTCTAAAACAAAGGCTTAAAGATATGAGAAAACTAAACATAGAGGTGTTATATAGCTGCCATCTAATATATAACAGAGGTTGGAGAGAATGACATAATTTCACACAATCTGAGTAAAGAAACAGTATTTGTTGGGGAAATACACAAAAGAATTACCAAGAGGAGGAATGCAAACTCCAATTTTTCATCCTCCCACAAAAGACACAGGAGATTCAATGGGAAATCAGAGGGTTGAAGTTCCAGGATAGCGATTCCGCCACAGAAAAAAACCCTTGATCTCCCTTGCTTAAATGGTGATGCTTAAAATTTAACTTTGTCTATGAAGGAATAGTGAGATGTCAGACAGTCTGTTTACATTCTACATTTTGACAGATATGGTAAAAAGTCTCATTACTTGAGGACTTTGGTGGCCCATGGATAAGCAAGTTTCCATACAGACACTAGCTGGAAAAAGACACCAATAGTTTAAGATGATTTCAAATGGAACCCCTTCTATTAGGATAAGGGAAGGAGACCCTTTCCTAGCCCACTTATTTTTTTAAGTAACCAAGAGCAAAGTCCCAAAATCCGTTTCAGAGCTTCATTTATCTTGTACTCCCAGGTGGAGATTTAGGAAGGTGTCACTAGCATTTAGCATTTTGAAAACTGTAATTTTTTTCACATGCTTTATCTCTGTTATACATACATTTTTACGAAATCATTCCAATGAAAAGAGAAAATGGATGCTCTTGGTGCAGAGCAAGGAAAAGAGTGGCATGAGGATAGTTTCACTCTGTAGTTTTGTTTGAATAATTATGAAGGAGATAATAGAGGGTAACATGAATAATTTATGATTTATAGGGAAACATTAGAAATGACAAAAGAGAGGTATAAACAAAATAGTGTATAAACTCAAGGAAGGGAACTCTAATTGTGTAATAATAAACATTAATAATTCATATAATATGTACTATGTTAAAATTTATTTGTTAGTATAATCTTAAAACAACTTTAAGTGAGACTACATTAGTAAACTCTAAATTAGAAAACCCCACTCATTCTTCTTTAGCTGTATAAAAACAACATGGAAAGATTTGTGAATTATTTTTCATAAAAACTAAGCTCTTCCAATCTATCATATTTGTGTCATGAGAAATATGATAAATACATTTTTGTGTTTCTAACAAATGCAATGTATTCTGTTTGGAATTCTCAGAGCATAAAATAACAGAAAGGAAAGCAACATGTATATTTGCTATGTTTTAGAGGCTTTTATTTTAGGACCTTGAGGTTTCTAAAATATTAATTTGACACTTTGAGAAGAAGGGTTCTATTACTGCCATTTTTTCCCTCAAATTAGGAAATTAGACTGTAGACAGTTTAATATTAGGCTTTTAAACAGACATCCTGGCTTAAAATAGTTCTGTATTTTCACAGCACTTTTCAAGTGGTTCAAAATTATTTCGACTTACCACATAATAACAATGGCAGGGGTGGAACAAAAGGCACAAGGAAAAATACTGGATAGAAAAGTTCTGAAATTAGTATAACAACCTAGAGTCATTCATTCAAAAAGCATCTATTAGCTACATACATATTATTTTTTTGTCAGGGAGACAGGCATATACAGAAATATCTCATATAAAATGTCATATCAAAGCTTTGAATAAAAAGTTATAACATCCAATAAATGGTAGTGGTTAATTTTCCTAGCTGATTACAGTCTTTCCAGAGGAATTACCTTCTGAAAGACAGAACTTTGCTTTCAAAGTTTAGATCCCTTGCCTCATATCTGCTGGCCAAAGCAATCCAATCTAATTACAGCAGTGCTATCGACAGACACTACTCAGGAAAACTTATCTGTCACCACATGCCAATCAACACTGGTGACATGATCTACCTACAGAAACCAAGTGAGCTAAACTAAACCATCTCCACCTCACACCTGCTAGTATTGTTGGATCTGAATCTGTCCCCAGCAGTTACATGGTAGAGTGAGTGAGAGCGCCAGAACCCACATGATGAAATTAAGCAAGGTGACTGCCTGGTAAAATAATAGAATTATATAGGACTAACCATCTCCTAGCATAATATTCAAAATACACAAGATACAATTGAGAATCTCTTGTCATACCAAGATCCAAGTAAAGCACAACATAACTGACAAAGGTAAATCAACAGACACAGATCAAATATCTAGATGAATCAGATATTGGTGCTATCTGACAATGATTTTAAAACAACAATCTTAAAATTAAATTAATTCAACAAATAATTATGCATGTATTTGGGACAAGTATAAAATGGGAAATGTCAGCAAATACATTATTTATAAAAGTAAACCAAATGGAGATTAAAAACAAAAAAATATAATAACTAACTTAAAAGCTCATTGGAAGAGATCAAAAGTAACATGACAATGACGGTAGAATCAGTAAAGTTGAGAATAGATCAATAAAATGTATTCAATCTGAAAAAATTTGAGAAAATATACTGAAAGTAAAAATGAATGAACATCTAAAACCCAATGGGAAAATAACAAAAGTCAATTATCTGTATCCTTAGAGTTCAAGAAAGAAGAGAAAGAATGTGGGACTGAATGATATTCAAAGAAATAATGAGTAAGAAAGTTCCTAAATTTTGTGAAAGACAAAACCTTATATATTCCAGAAGCTAAATGAACCCCAAGTAGAAAAAAATCCAAAAAATTCCAAACCAAAACACATCATACTTCTAAAAACTAAAGACAAAGATGAAATCTTCAAAGCAGCCAGAGGGAAAAAATGGATTACTAATAGAAGAACATCAAGGTAAAAGAAAATGGGTTTCTCATAAAAAAATATAGAGGCCAGAAGGAAGTGGAACAATGCTTTTCAAGTTCTGAAAAAAGTTAACTATTTACTATAAATTCTACCTCCAGTTAATATGTTATTTAGGAATGAAGAGAAAATAAAGATACTCTCAAATTAAAGAAACATTTTTAAAATTATCGTTTGCAAACCTACCCTTTTTATTTATTTTTTCAAGGCTGTTTTTTAGAGCAGTTTTAGGTTCACAGAAAAATTGGAAGGAAGGAACAGAGATTTTCCATATACCACAACCCCAACACATGCATAATCTTTCTCATTATTGAAACATTTCAAACAGAGTGGTATACTTGTTATAATTAGTGCATCTACATTGACACCATGAGTACTCAAAGTCCACGGTTTACCTTAGGGTTCACTGTAGGGGTTGAATATTCTATGGTTTTGGACAAATGTGTAATGCCATGTATCCATTATCCATTTGCCCAGACTTCTAGGAAATCTGGAAATCTACTGTGCTCTGTCTACTCACCTATCTCTCATCCTCAAGCCCTGGCAATCACTTGTCTTTTGTTCTACTGTCTGCATCATTTTGCCTTTTCCAGTATATCACATATTGGGAATAATGCAATATGTAGTCTTTTAAGATTGGTTTCTTTCACTGAGCAATAAGCATTTAAGCATCTTCCATGTCTTTCCGTGGTGTTCTATCTAGTTTACTTTTAGCACTGAATAAAGATCCATTGCCCATATGAACCACAGTTAACTTATTCATTCACCTATTGAAGAATATCTTAGTTGTTTCCAAGTTTTAGCAATTATAAATACAGCTGCTATAAACGTTCACATGCAGGCATTTTTGGGACAAAAGTCTTCAACTCCCTTGAGTAAATACCAAGGAGGGTTATTTCTGGATTGTTTGACAAGAATATGTTTAGCTTTGTAAAAAAGTAGCAAACTGTCCTCCAATGTGGCTGTACCGTTTTGCATTTCCACCAATGATGAATGGGAGTTTCTATTTGTACCATTTTGCATTTCTACTAGCGATGAATGGGAGTCTCTATTGTGCCACATCCTAGCAAGCATTTGCTGAAAGTATTTTGGTTTTTGATCATTTTAACGGGAGTGTTTTCATTATTATAATTTACATTTTCCTGATGATGTATGATGTGGAGTACCTTTTCACATGCTTATTTACTAACTCTACACCTTCTTTGGTTAAGTGTCTGTTAAAGATCTTTGGTTCTTTTTTAAAATCAGGTTGTAGGTTTTCTTATGGTTGAGATTTAAGAGTTCTTTGTATATTTTGTATAGCAGTTCTTTATTAGATGTGTGTTTTGCAAATATTTTCTCCAAGTCTGTGACTTGTCGTCTAATTTCCTTGATGCTGTCTCTCAAAGATCAGAGGTTTTAATTTTAATACAATACGGCCTATTTATTATTTCTTTCATATATCATGCTTTGGGTGTTGTATCTACAAAGTCATCACCATATCCAAGGTCATATAGGCTTTCTCATCATCTAAGAGTTTTTTTTTTATTTTCACATTTTACATTTAGATCTATGATCTATTTTGTGTTATTTTTCAGAAAGGGTGCAAGATCTGTGTCTAGATTCATTTTTCTTTTCACATGTGGATTTCCAGTGGTTCCAACACTATTTGTTGAAAAGACAATCTTGTTCTATTGTAGTTTCTTTGTTTCTCTATCAAAGATCAGTTTATCATACTTATGTGGGTTTATTTGTGAGTTCTCTATTCTGTGCCATTGGTATATTTGGTACATTGGTTTATTCTTCTGCCAATATCACATTGTCTTCATTATTGTCTTTATTAGTAAGTTTTGAAGTCAGATAGTATCAGTTCTCTGGGATAGTTTTCTCTCAATCTGTATTGACCACTCTGGGTTTCAACTCTCCAGGTAAATTTTAAAATCAGTTTGTCAGTATCCACAAAGTAACTTGCTGGGTTTTGACTGGGACAGCATTGAAACTATAGATCAAGTTGGGAAAAGCTGACATCTTGACCAAACTAAGCCTTCTTCTCCAAGAATAATGAAATATTTCTTCATTATTTCATTCTTGATTTCATCAGAGTTTTATAATTTTGTTCATATAGATTCTGTACATACTTTCTTAAATTTATACCTGAGCATGTCAGTTTTGGGAATGCTAATAAAAATGGTATTGTGTTTTTTGTTTCAAATTCCACATTTTCATTGCTGGTATATACAAAAGTAATTAATTTCTGTACACTAAACTGGTATTTGCAACCATGTTATAATTGCTTACTAGTTACAGACATTTCTGTTGATTCTTTTAGATTTTCTACATAGACAAGCATGTCCTCTGTGCATTCTCCATTTTTGATGTTTGCTGACAGCTTTTAATCCTGATCACTACCCACTGTTCTGCCCCACATCTTGGAGAACCATTTGGTAAATGTAAATTAAAATAACAATGAGATAACTCTTTGCACCTATAGCAAAAACTAACATAAAAAGTAATGACAACACTAAATTTTGGCGATACTGTGGAGAAACTGGATTGCTCTTACGTTGCTGCTGTGTATGGAATGTAAAATGGTACACTCCAGAAAACAATTTCTTATAAAACTAAACATGCAGATACCTAATGGCTCAGCAATTTCATTTTTTGTATTTCTCAAATAATTGAAAACTTATGTTCACACACATACCTAGACATTAGTGTTCATAGGAGCTTATTTGTAGTAGAGTATAAACAATTCAAATGTGATACAATAGGTAAGTAGTTAATTTAACTGTAGTCCATTCAAATCATGGACTATTACCTAGCATTTATTAAAACAAATAACAACAACCACAACAATCAACTAAACTACACTTTGGATGAATCTCCAGGAAATTATGCTGAGTGGGTAAAAAGCCAATCCTGAAAGCCAATCTCAGGAAAGTATAATTCTAATAACTTAACAATCTTAAACTAATAATATGTATAGAAATAGAGAACAGACTAGCGTTATGAGGGATGGTGAGCATAGAAATGAGGGCGATTATAAAATGGCAATGCAGTGAATCTTGTGATGACAGAATTTTTCTGGTTTTTGTCTGTGATAATGGTAATATGAATTTATTCATGTGATGAAATTGTATAGAACCAAATACACACACACCACAAATAAGGGTACATAAAACTGATAAAGTCTCAGTAAAATCAATGATTATATCAACACCTAGTTTCTGGTTGTGATATTTTGCTGTTGCTGTGCAAAATATTGTCATTGGAGTGAAGTGGGTGAAGGTCATGTTGGTTCTCTTTGTATTATTTCTTATAACTCTATGTGAATCCCAATTATCTCAAAATAAAATATTTTTTAAAATCACCCCAAATTTATGATGCAGAAATAACCTTTGGTAGTATTAGAATAATATATTAGTCTAGACATCCTTCAACATATATATGCAATAATTTTATAAATATGAATTATACTTTTTTGTTATTTGTATTTAAAATAAACTTTTAATTTTATATTTAAAATTTTATATTTAAAAATTAATTTAAAATGTAATAATTTAATAATTAAAACTATTAAAATAATAATTTTAATTAATTATTAAATTAAATAAATATAAATAAAATTATATTTGTATTTAAAATTAAAAATTACTATTTTAATTTAAAACTTTTAATTTTATATTTAAAATAATTTTTAAACTTTTAAAACTTTAAAACTTTTAAACATTTAAACTTGAGGATAATAATAAATAGAAAACGAAGATAAACTGAAGGAACTAGAGAACTAATTATTATTTTGTGCAAGTTTAACTGTCGTAACTAATAATATTAGTAATCTTGAATTCTGTACCAATGGTTATATGTTATGTCATATCACAAGAAATTAAATGTTAATCTATAGTGCTACAAAGTGTATGGCACTGTCAATATTTATGGCATGGGGAAAAGATGGTTCAGACAGTTTAGGTAAGTTTCCAGAGATTCTATACAATTAACTGAGCCAACAATTAAATCCAGGTCTATTTAATTAATCAACCTGCCTCACTGAGTTATAAAATATCACAGTGTTTTTAAGACTGGTAAGAATTTTAATATGAAGTGCCTAAAGATAGGGCATCTACTGTGGATATAGTTAGTGATAGAACTGGAAAAGTAGTCTGTGTTAGACAATGAAGTCAGGTCCAGCCCAGAAAAGACGTTTTGTGAGAGTCACAGCTCTTTCCAAGGTGTTCTACCACAAGACTATACCGTTCATGTGCCTCCTCTTGCTGAAATTGATTTAGATTGCCCCCAACTGGCTAGGATTTGCTCTCTTTGTTAGCTGACTCCATTTTGACCATGAATATACTCAGCTCTGTTTTCATTCTACTTATCCAGGTAGGTGGTCACCCATTTCTCTAATTTCTAATCTTGGTCTGAACCTTATTTCATGGATAATGATGTTGACAAATTGGCAGTTATTAGAAGGAAACTCATACTGAGTTTGGCTTGGTGATATACATTTTAAATTAATGACCTCTGGAAGATATTTAGGTTTAGAGCTCAGGGGGAAAACAGCATCATACACACTTTCATCAGTTTGTTTATTTAATCAAAATATGTTTTAGCATTAAAGAGACATGGAAATAAACATGCACAAAATGATTTCTGATACTAGAAGGGACGGGAGAGATGGTAGTACTAAAGTTTCCCAAAGAGACACTGGTAAGTATTGATGATGAAGACAGAGGTAAGGGAAAATAATATTTGAAGTCAATATTTTATATGTATGAACTACAAAAGACCTGTATCAGAATGAGTTAGATATTCATTAAAATAATTTTGGATCCACACTTGGGCCCACTCAATCAGAATCTCTAAGGACATGACTTCTGATCTTCATTTCTGCAAATTTGAAGTTGTGCAGGAGTTTATTAAGCATGCTAAAGTTTGCAAACCTCTGATCTTAATACACTCTAACAGAACAAAATAGTGAGCCAGACAGACACTACAAAGGATTCATGTAGCCATAGAATTTAGCAAATAAAGAACTTTTGTAAATTTTATTTTTAATTGACATATAATAATTATACATATTTATGGAGTACAGAGTGACATTTCAATAGATACATTCCATGTGTAATGATCAAATTCAGAGTAATTAACATAGCCATCACCTCAAACATTTGCGTGAATGCCATTATTTCTTTCCTTTTTATGGATGAGTAGTATTTAATGGTGTGAGTATATACGTATATATGTACACCACGTTTTATCCACTTGTTGATTGATGGGCATTTGGGCTGGTTCCATATTTTTGCAATTACGAATTGTACTGTTATAAACATGTGTGTGCAAGTAACTTTTTAGTGTGATGACTTCTTTTCTTCTGGGTAGATACCTAGTAGTGGGATTGCAGGATCAAATGGTATATCTACTTTTAGTTCTGTAAGGAATCCACAGTGTTTTCCACAGTGGTTGGTGGGTTGTTTACATTCCCAACAACAGTGTAAAAATGTTCCTTTTTCACCACATCCATGCCAATGTCTTTTTTTTATTATTATTATTGTAGCCATTCTTACAGCAGTGAGATGGTATTGCATTGTGGTTTTGATGTGCATTTCCCTGGTAATTAGTGATGCTGAACATTTTTCCATATGCTTGTTGGCCATTTGTATATATTCTTTTGAGAATTGCCTATTCATGTCCTTAGTTCACTTTTTGATGGGATTGTTTTTTTTCTTGCTGATTTGTTTGACTTCTTTGTAGATTCTGGATATTAGTCTTTTGCCAGACGTATAGGTTATGAAGATTTTCTCCCACTTTGTGGATTGTCTGTTTACTCTGATTTCTTTTGCTGTGCAGAAACTTTTTAGTTTATAAGTTGCATCTATTTATCTTTGTTTTTGTTGCACTTGCTTTTGGTCTTGGTCATGAAGTCTTTACCTAAGCCAATGTCTAGAAGGGTTTTTCCAATATTATCTTCTAGAATCTTTATGGCTTCAGATTTTAGATTTAAGTCTGACCCATGTTAAGTTGATTTTTGTATAAGGTGAGAGATGAGGATCCAGTTTTATTCTTCTACATGTGACTTGCCAATTATCCCAGCACCATTTGCTGAATAGGGTGTATTTTCTCCACCTTACATTTTTGTTTGCGTTGTCGAAAGTCAGATGACTGTGAATATTTGGCTTTATTTCTGGGTTCTCTATTCTTTTCCACTGGTCTGTGTGCCTATTTTTATACCAGTACCATGCCATTTTGGTGACTACAGCCTTATAGTATAGTTTGAAGTTGGATAATATGATGCCTCCAGATTTGTTCTTTTTGCTTAGTTTTGCTCTGATTATGAGGACTCATTTTTGGTACATATGAATTTTAGGATTGTTTTTACTATTTCTGTGAAGAATGGTGGTAGTATTTTGATGTGAATTGCATTGAATTTGTGGATTGTTTTGACAGTATGGTAATTTTCACAACATTGATTCTACACATCCATGCTCATACTCATAAGCATGAATCCATGTGTTTGTGTCATCTATGATTTCTTTCAGCAGTGTTTGTAGTTTTCCTTGTGGAGGTCTTTTACCTCCTTGGTTAGATATTTTCCTAAGTATTTTATATTTACTTTTTGCAGCTATTATAAAGGAATTCAGTTCTCGATTTGATTCTCAGCTAGGTCACTATTGGTGTATGGCAAAGGTATTGATTGGTGTACATTAACTTTGTATCCAGAAACTTGGCTGAATTCCTTTGTCACTTCTAGGTACTTTTTGGATGAGTGTTTAGGGTTTTCTAGCTATATGATCATGTCATCAGCAAACAGTGACAGTTTGACTTTCTCTTTACCAATTTGGATGCCCTTGATTTCTTTCTCTTGTCTGAATGCTCTGGTTAGAACTTCCAGGACTGTGTTGAATAGAAGAGGTGAAAGTGAAGATTCTTGTCTTGTTACAGTTATCAGAGGGAATGCTTTCAACTTTTCCCCATTCAGTACAATGTTGGCTGTGGGTTTGTCATAGATGGCTTTTATTACCTTACAGTATGTTCCCTTTATGTCGATTTTGCTGAGGGTATTAATCATAAAAGAGATGCTGGATTTTGTCAAATGCTTTGTCTGCATCTATTGAGATGATCGCGTGATTTCTTTTTTTTTTTAAATTCTGTTTATGTAGTGTATCATGTTTATTGACTTGCAGATACTAAACCATTCTGGAAAAGTAAATTCAAATGGAATTAAAAGATTTACTTTAATTTTGCCTTATCATGTGCCAAACATAGTTTCCTAAAGAAGTATGTAGTCTTTGACTTGGTATATTGTCTTTGACTTGAGCAAAATATGCTATAGTTTTTATACAGTGGTTTGAAAGAACTAGGAGCACTCTGAGATTTTCAACTATAGTTTCTGTGAATGAATATTTCCTAAAATAAGTAAAATAAGCTTAAAAATGTATTGAAGGAGGAATAACCACTCCTCTTAACTGAGAGACTCCGAACTTTAAAAATGTTACTTATTAGTTACAAAAGGCAGGAGAATAAAAAAATGGTGAAAAATAAATTGCCCTGTTCATGAGATTCAAGGTTTGGAATCACTGAGTAATGTGATTTTCTTCTCATGAAATAGATAATGAAAAGAGCATAAGCCAGATAGCCTTTAACTTTCAATTGTTTAATTGAGATCTGTGTATGTTTTAAAAGGTGCTCACTTTATTTTTAAGAACGTGTCAACAAGCTAAAAATTTTGATTTCCCTGCTCGAAAACTGTCAGTGAGATCATAGCAAACGTGGATGCCCAGAGTATGAATCTTCTTCTAAGTTTTTAGGGAATACCACAATGGTCCAGTTTCAGTGTTTAAAATGTCTGAGCACCACGTTTCCATTGTTGGTTGCAGCATTATTACCACCAATTTACTATAGCAAGGGTTCAGTCATATTCATTCTTGTTTGCTTTTACATAGCACATATATATAAAGTGTCTACTATGGATGAGACACACTTCCAGATGAATGAGATATAGAAGAAAGAAAAAGAAACACAACCCTGAACTCATGGAGCTAATATTCCAGGCAAGGAGGTGGAAACTATGTGAAATAGGTAAGTATGTTTTCTAGTATGATGGAAAGTTGTACATGTTCTCGATAAAAATAAATAAGTAAAGTGAGGAAAGGAGATGAAGGTGTGATGAGGAGGTAAATTTGACAGTTTAAATATATGTTGAGGGAAGACTTCATCTACAAGGTGTCATTTGCAAATACCACTGCACTGCGTTGGTATTTAGGCCCAGTGAATTTGCAGGAAGTATTATATTTGACTTACAAAATGCTGTGACAGGAAATGGAGGCCTTCACTCATGTCTGCTAAGTATTAGAAACTGTCACAGAGCCAGCTAGGGCAGAACAGTGAAAGCCAAGATCAGGAGTCCAACTGGAAGGGCCTTGAAGACAGTGAATGTCTGGCAGGCACAGACCCAAGCACAGGAGGTTAGACAGCACAGATATTGTAAGTCCGGAGAGAGATGATGTGCTCCAAGTCTAATGATTTTGTGGCAACAGGAGAGGAGCAAACAGGACGTAAAATCCAAGTGCACAGCCTGAGGTCATCAACAAAGCTTCCAAATAGAGTGGAAAGAAATAGATAGAAACCAAAGACAGAATAGAATGAGCAATTTAAGTGCTAGAATTCAAACCAAGTTGAAAGTGAGCAGAAGGTCAAGTCAAAAGTAGTAGGCATATGTCAGTGCACAGTTACTGGGAGAGAACATGTTTCTGTAAAATCAGGCAGTTTCACCAGGGAAGCACAATAGGATTCATATGAAGATCTAAGACAGAGATCAACTGCCATGGCCCTTATACACAATATGGTAATCGGAGTCTGTGTGTGTGTGTATGTGTGTATGTGTGTGTTTGTAGGGGTAGATTAAAGAAAAGCACAATCAAACTCTAAGCTGCTCAGCTCCTTTAGATAACTATAGACGCTTCCTTTGACAGTGAGATTGTCCTGACAATAAGAATCAAGAAATAGGAGAACATTCTACCTTTGATTTATTGTTATTACTTTACATATATCAATTACTTATTTTTATGCCTGCTTCAAAAAGTTGTGAAATTCATGAAATATATACAGATACATACACATACATACACACACACACACATACACACAAAGAATAAAATATACATTAGGTTTCTATAAACTTTCTTTATAACTATTATATTCAAATCTAATGATTTGAAAAAAATATTGTATGGAATCCTAGGACCAGGGTATATAAATAGATGTTATATAAAAATGAATCCAGCAGTAACACACATGCAGGAAATTTTGAGCTGAACAAGATATTTGTTGGTGGACTTTAACTGTAGGAACTGTATTACAAACATGTATAATATAAATGTGTATTTTTATTATATAATCTCAGTGCTACATTTATTATAATAAATGAATCTATACTGGCACATCATTATCAACCACAGTCCATAGTTTACATTTGTTCATTCTTGGTATATTCTGTGGGTTTTGAAAACTGTATAATACCATGTATCCATTATCATGGTATCATCCAGATAAGTTTTCACTGCTTAAAAAATCTGTCCTTCACTTTAATTCTTCCCCACCCCACATTATTGGCAATCACTAATCTTTTTACCGTCTGCATGATTTTGCCTTTTTCAGAATGTCATATGGTTCAAATCATATGGTAACATAGCCTTGTCAGATTGCATTCTTTCACTAAACAATCATTTAAGATTATTCTATACAGTTTCATGGTTTTTAGCACTGAATAATAATCCATTATCTGAATATAACATAGTATATTTATCTATTCGCCTGTTAAAGGACACCTTGATTGCTTCCAAATTTTAGCAATTATAAATTGCTAAATTGTAAATTATAAATATACTTGTTATAAACACATCTGTGCAGTTTCTTTGCTTGTGGATGTAAATTTCAACTCCTTTGTGTAAATACCAAGGGGTGCAATTACTGGATCACCCAGTAAGTGTATGTTAAGTTTTGTAAAAATGTATCAATCTGTATTCCAAAGTGGCTGTAACATTTTGCATTCCCACCAGCAATGAATGACAGTTCCTGTTGTTCCACATCCTCACCAGCATTCTCCATCATCAGTGTTACAGATTTTGGCCATTCTAAAATGGATGCAGTGGTACCTCATTATTTTAATTTGCAGTTTCCCAATTACATACGTTGTTGAGCATTTTTTAAAGTTTATTTGCCATCTTTATATCTTCTTTGGTGAGGTGTCTGTTCAGATCTGTGGCCCATTTTTTAAGTTATTTATTTATGTTTTTATTGTTGAGCTGTAAGAGTTTCATGTACATATTGGATACTGTTCTTTATTAAATGTGTGTTTTGCAAATATTTTCTTCCAGTGGCGTGGTTTGTTGTATTCTCTTAACAGCATCTTTCACAGAGCACAAGTTTATAATTTTTTAAATTTTATTTTATTTATTTTTTTGAGACAAAGTCTTGCTCTTGTCACCCAGACTGGAGTGCAGTGGCACAATCTCAGCTAACTGCCATCTCCGCCTCGCAGGTTCAAGTGATTCTCCTGCCTCAGCCTCCTGAGTAGCTGAAACTACAGGCACATGCCACCATGGCCTGCTAATTTTTGTATTTTTAGTAGAGACAAGGTTTCATCATGTTAGCCAGAATGATTTCGATCTCCTGACCTCGTGATCCGCCTGCCTTGGCTTCCCAAAGTACTGGGATTATAGGCAAGAGCCACCGTGCCCGGCCCTAATTTATAATTTTAATGAAGTGAAACCTACCAATTATTTCTTTCACAAAACATGCCTTTGGTATCATATATGAAAATCACTGCCATATTGAAGATCACTGTATTATCTTCCATATGATGTCTATCTACATGTGAACATAGGGAGGTTACCATTTAGGACTTTTATATTTTTGAAGTCTGCATGAAGTCTTATAATCCATTTTGAGTTCATTTTTTTATTATGTTACAAGGTCTGTGTCCAAATTTATTTATTTTGCATGTGCATGTTCAGGTGTTTCTGTACCCTTAGTTGAAAAGACTATCTTTGTTCAACTGTATTACCTTTGGTCCTCTATAAAAAAGTCAGTTGATTATATTTATGCAGGCCTATTTCTGAGCTCTCTGTTCTGTTCCACTGGTTTATTTGCCTATCCTTTCATCAATACCATGCTGCCTTCATCACTGTCTCCTTTAGGTAAGTCTTGACTTTGGGTCGTATCAGTTCTATTCCTTTGCTCTTCTTCAGTATTGTAGATTGGCTATTCTGGGACTTTTGCCTCTTCACATAAACTTCAGAATCAGTTTGTCAATATCTACAAAAGAACTTGCTGAGATCTGACTGGAATTTCATCAGTTCTATCAGTCAAGTTGGGAAGAACTGACATAATGGCAATATTGAGTCTTCTTATCCATGGTCATAAACTATCTATTTATTTAGATCTCCTTTGATTTTGTTCATTAGAGTTTCACAGTTGTCCTCAGATAGAACTTGTATATATTTTGATAGTATTTTACCTACGTATGGTATTTTATTTGAGAGAAGATATTAGTGTAAATTATATTTTTTAATGTCTCCTACTCCTGATCTAAGTGTTTTAGGTCATCTCTTTGTTGTACAAAGAACTAGGGTAGTTTTCTCGGCTGACTTAAGAAGTGAATAACCTTATCATGTTGACCAGAGCCCTGAAATATAAGAATTAATCTTTCAAACAAAGTCTTAAATTATTTATAGCAAACTTTTTAATTTGATGCTTTTTCCCTTTCACTGTACAACTAGTAAATCTCTTCAATGACTTCCAAGAATTTGTGATTGATTAATTTATTCAACAGAATATTGAAGTGAACACATATTTTATAGCAGACACAACTCTGGGCTGTGGCTATTAAGCGGTAAGCAATACAATAGCATTCGCAGAGTCAGCATTTATTGAGTATACACACCGAAAATAAAACAGAGAAAAAGGAATATACATTAAAATGGCTCTGGAATTTTACATATTAAGAACTGAAGCTAAACTAGGCTTAAACAATACTGAAACTAGACGCCGTGTTATCATCCTAGATTTTTTGACAAAGCTGGCAGTGAGTGAGTAATTTATTTGCTTCCATCAGAAACAAATATTTAAATAAATGAGGAAACATCCAGGAAAAAATACTGTTACTGAAAAGTGAGATGATGAACCAAGTGAACAGCTGATTTTTAAGACTCTGAGCCTTCTTATCAAAACTCACTTCAAGATCTTTGCTTTACTCTTACCCCTCACCCATTTGAAGCTATTTTATAAATTCTGTTCAATCTCAGTTGATTTCCTGCCTAACTAGGTCTACTTAAAAAAATTCCCACACATGGTCCTAAAACCTTAACTCTCATAAGTACTCTGCCTTAATTTCCCATTTTGAGATATATAGATTCCATTCAGGTGGTATTCTACCTTACTTCAGCAAGCTTAATACACTTAGTTTTGCTTTAGCAATAGTTTTTTGTTGTTGTTGTTTTTGTTGTTTTGTTTTTGTTGGGGAACCAACAGTTAGCAACAGCACTGGAAAATATATTGGAATATTGAAGACAAAAGAAATGAATAACAAAACAGAGGTGATGTTTCTGCAAATGTGCCTGAGAATTGATTAAAATGTTAATAATATAGGCTCTGCATTCTACTTTGGTAGGAAGATGACAAGATGAGGGTAAGGCTTGGAAAGTGAGCTATTTTGGGGATTATACAAGGTTTTAATGAGCATAGAGACACCCAGGGAAAACTGGAGCTATAAAGTTGAATACGGAGCGGGAGACTATTGAGGAACGCTTGTACTTACAGATTTGGTTTCCTTAATATTACATAATTGCCCAGAGAATTGACTTGTAGTGACTAATATGTATTCCATAAACAAATGCATATTTGGCATCCAAATCAAGTGAATTCCTCAATATTCCCATAGACCGATGGAAATGGTATAGAAGAGAAGAGAATTAAGAGATTGAATGTGTTCTCTAGGGAAAAAATGTATATTCTGTGAAGTAGTCAATAAAAGATTCTCTGGCAAAAATCAACTTCCTTTGGAAAACAGTTATATCAGAGGCAAACTTTTGTAAATGTTGTATGCTTATGGATAGATAATTAAAAGTACTATGATTTAATTTAAACTACTAGAAATCAGCTAGAAGGAAACAGCTCAGAGTTTATCACTTTTAAATGAAAAATAGAGAATAATTTACTACTGTTTGAAAACAAAATCACAGAAACTGACATTGTGCTGTTCCTCCATTCTCTTCCTAGTAGTCCTACATGGATATAAATATGAGGAAAACGTGATTTAACAGCAGAGAAATATAAAGAAGACACAACAATTTTATTTTCCCGGGTGATGTTTCTTTGCAAGTGGCTTTGGTCAAAGAGAAAGTAAGAGAGCAAACACAATTCTTTGTTAGGACACCAAACATAATTTTGTTTCCAACAACAGATTTACAGTTCTGTAAAAATATATTGTAGTTTTTCTACTAATACAATAAGGATATTTTTCTTTTGAAGTTAAGTAAGGAAAAAATAAGTATTTATATAACAATGTAAAATATTTTACAAAATAAATTACATGTATATATTTTCTTTAAATATAATTCTATTGTGGACTCAAACTGATCATGTCGTGTACTACTATGCTTGTCATTCAAAAGTGCGTTTTAGTTGAGAGGAAAAAGTTGTAAGATAGTGTTTTTATCCAGAATTATTCCTGAATTATTAAGGTTTTATTTAAATGTTGAAGAAACTTCAAAATGAAAGAAGGGTAAAGGCCAAGCAGATTTTCATAACTGTTAAGAAAGTGCATTCCACATAGCAGTATTCTTCATGCTTATCTTATGACTGAACTATTAAATAATCTTATTGTTAACTCCCAGAAGAAGAAATGATGAGTAGGAGGATCCAGTCCTCAATACGGGTGGTATATTATAGTATACTATAGTATAGTAGTATAGTTATAATATATCAAATGTAGATCATATGGTGTATCTGGACTTCTTTAAGGCATTTTTTTATGTATTTAATAACAACATTGTAGCTAGGCTGAAGGAAGAGTATGTCTCTCACAGTGTTTGATAGCCTAGAGTAATAGAACAAATGTTACAAGATAAAACTAAATTTAGTTTTAAAAATATCAAAATCTCCTTAAGATAGGAAAAATTTATACACATATTAGCAGATGTTGATTTAATAAAGACATAAAGATTTTAGATTGCAGTAAACACGAATGAGAAAGGTGATAGTCTTGCCCCATTCTTTGTCAGAGCACATTTGAATATTGAATTCTTTTCTAGTTGTTGCACATTAAGAGGGAGAGAAACACATGAACATATTCAGAATGGGAAACCCAGATAGTAAAGAGAACAGTTTGGACAAAAATTGTACCACAGAAATCCACAGTTAGCAACTATATGATAGTAGATTTGGGCTAAGTATAAGAAAGAACTTTCAAATAACAGAATCTTTTCAAGAAGGAATTGAGTTATTTTGGAAATATAGCCAAATGCGTATGTTTGTGCGTGTATGTGTACGTATATGTGCACATATAATGTGTTTCCCTTGTTTGAACTTACTTTTAAAAGTTGTCTTATTTTGTAAACCACAGAAATGGTGCATTGTTATAAGAGAGTTACTTTATTTAAAAAGCGGAATAATTACTTAAAATATAGTGAAGTACCTGAACAGAGAATTCTATGTTTATGATTTATTAATCAAATCCCAAACATTTATCTTGCCCATACCTATTTGATATAACTTGTCTCTGGCAACTTACTTTTACTGATGTTTTTCAAAACATTCAACTTCATTTTAAATTGGGTTGCATACTATAAATTTAATGATCTTTTATAACAAAATGACTCTATTATACAAAGATTCAGAAGGGATGGTTCAAATTGTTGACTGGAGCACTGATTGCTATAGTGTCAAGAATAACTGAAATGAACTATTATTGTAATGTAAAATTATTATTTTTTTTATTGTTAGATGGAATCTCACTCTGTTACTAGACTGGAGGGCAGTGGTGCAATCTCGGCTCACTGCCACCTCTGCCTCCCGGGTTTAAGTGATTCTCCTGCCTCAGTCTCCCAAATAGCTGGGACTACAGGCATGCACCACCATGCCCAGCAAATTTTTGTATTTTTAGTAGAGATGGAGTTTCATTGTGTTGGCCAGGATGGTCTTGATCTCTTGACCTTGTGATCCACCTGCCTCGGCCTCCCAAAGTGCTGGGATTACAGGCATGAGCCACTGCACCCAGCCTATAATGTAAAATTCTAAGTTACAGTAATGGTATATTATTCTTTTAGTTTTTTTAAAATAAAGAGTACTTAGTGAATATTAAAAATTAAGCAAATTAACATAAAATATTAAATAATTTCTACTTTACCCCCTTCAATCTATAGTTTTTCTCCTTCAGAATGATTTTTTAAAATTTTTTAAAAAAATCTTTTATATTCTTAATTCAGAAAAATTTATCAGTAAAACAATTGTTAATGTTATCCATTTGTGTTCCACTAAGGAGCATAAAGGAATGAACTTATATAAACTACCAGTCACTACCTCTTTCTCAATTTTCTTCTCCAACCTGAATTTTCTATTAATCATTTTTATTAATTGTAGGAATAAATTTTAGCAATACATTTATTCCTCAAATTTTGGATCCATTCACATCAGATATTATCCTTTGGGCTCTGCCATGGGAAATTAGGAATTTAGTGTATGTCTCTTACCTCCACACATCAATTTAGCCCCTGAGTTATTTGTGTGATGCCATACCTTTTACACTGCAAAGTCATGCAATATTTACCTCAATTCCAAGTTTTGTCAATGGCTTGATTCTAAAAAATTGAAAGTCAACTTTCATAATATAACTAAATAAAATTGACTGTTGAAGCAAGTAATGTAAAATAACTCTTTTTTTTTTTATTATACTTTAAGTTCTAGGGTACATGTGCATGACGTTTATATCATGTATAACTCCCCAATGCAATCCCTCCCTCCTCCCCCCTCCCCATGATAGGCCCCAGTGTGTGATGTTCCCCTTCCCGAGTCCAAGTGATCTCATTGTTCAGTTCCCACCTATGAGTGAGAACATGCGGTGTTTGGTTTTCTCTTCTTGTGATAGTTTGCTAAGAATGATGGTTTCCAGCTGCATCCATGTCCCTACAAAGGACGCAAACTCATCCTTTTTGATGGCTGCATAGTATTCCATGGTGTATATGTGCCACATTTTCTTAATCCAGTCTGTCACAGATGGACATTTGGGTTGATTCCAAGTCTTTGCTATTGTGAATAGTGCCGCAATAAACATACGTGTGCATGTGTCTTTGTAGTAGAGTAATTTATAATCCTTTGGGTATATACCCAGTAGTGGGATGGCTGGGTCATATGGTACATCTAGTTCTAGATCCTTGAGGAATCGCCATACTGTTTTCCATAATGGTTGAACTAGTTTACAATCCCACCAACAGTGTAAAAGTGTTCCTATTTCTCCACATCCTCTCCAACATCTATTGTTTCCTGACTTCTTAATGATTGCCATTCTAACTGGTGTGAGATGGTATCTCATTGTGGTTTTGATTTGCATTTCTCTGATGGCGAGTGATGATGAGCATTTTTTCATGTGTCTGTTGGCTGTATGGATGTCTTCTTTTGAGAAATGTCTGTTCATATCCTTTCCCCACTTTTTGATGGGGTTGTTTGTTTTTTTCTTGTATATTTGTTTGAGTTCTTTGTAGATTCTGGATATTAGCCCTTTGTCAGATGAGTAGGTTGCAAAAATTTTTTCCCATTCTGTAGGTTGCCTGTTAACTCATTTTAAAAAGTCATATATACTGTCACTCAGAAGAGCAGTTTCAGTGTTAAGTTCAAATTGATCTCCTTTCCTATGTGTCACTGATTGCTAAAGTGACATTATCAGATAATATTTTGCTTAATTTTTGAACGATTCATTTCCTTTATAGCTTTATGTGTCCATTCAAGTTGCTAATCATTTTTCTTTCTCTCATTTACAGAAAAGATTTGTTACTTTTTCACCAGATCACTACAATTTTCTAACTTCCTGATCATTATCTCTATTGACTAGAATATATTTTCATTTTAGGAGAGATTCTATTCATTCTTTTGCCTTCATATTTTGAACAATATTTTTAAAACAGTTGGATAACTACCATTGTAAAAGGATACATGATACTCCACTGTGCCAAGAAACACTATTAGAATTAACTGTTTTTCTAATTATATATAATTAAGATGTTTCTAACATTTGGTATTGCTAAGAATGTAGCTAAAGTAGTATATGTGTATTAAGTATATAAATGTGCATTATATGTAGTATATATTTACATAATACAATGTAGTATATACACAATTGTTATTTGGATTTTATTACATTCTTAACCCATGAAATACATAAATACACTGTTGTCAAAAGATGATATTGCGTTATTCTGTTCACATGCTGCTAATAAAAACATACTTGAAACTGGATAATTTACAAAGGAAAGAGGTTTAATTGACTCGGAGTTCTACATGGCTGGAGAGGCCACACAATCATGGTGGAAGACAAATGTAGAGCAAAGTCACGTCTTACATGGTGGCAGCCAAGAGAGCTTGTGTAAGGGAATTACCCAATATAAAACCATCAGATCTTGTGAGACTTATTCACTGTCATGAGAACAGCATGGGAAAGACCTGCTTCCATGATTCAATTACCTCACACCGGGTCCCTTCACAACATGTGGATATCATGGGAGCTACAATTCAAGATGAGATGTGGGTGAGGATACAGCCAAACTATGTCCAACATAATATCAAAAAGTTAGTATAGTATCAAAAACACAAAAGTACACAAATAAAGGATTCTAAAGGTAACCACTAAAAACAGAATAAAATACATAACTCCAAATATATTTTTATGCATTTACAAACACAGATATACATATAGAAATGCATACTTTATGTACATATTTGGCATAATTTAGAATATAACATGTAATACTTCACAGTTCCTTTATTATAATAAATGTACACAGAAAAAAATTCAAAATTGGTATTTTTTGTCTTTAACCTCTGCATATTATTCCATTGTATAGATGTACTAAGAATTATTCAAACATTTTTACTGATTTAGCTTACATTGTTTCTTTATTTTCAGTTTTATAGAGAAAGCCAGAGTTATCTTATTTTCAATACTTCTTCATGATCATGAATAAATATTTATGTAACTGTGAAATTGAGAATTAGACCTGATATTAGAAGGGCATCTACTTCAATAATGTAAATAGAAGTAATCACATTAAACCATAAAATATTTGTAAAACTTTCATCTTCCATTAACAGCTAATGACCCATTCTTCTGTCCCCACCAAGTTGCAAATTCTTTTTTTTTGTGCAAATTCTTAATATTAAAAGGTTTTGATATTGCTTAAAACACAGATTAGAAATAAAGAAAATATATTTGATGTCTAGATTTATTTGTGTATCATAGTGACCTCCTCCACACTTTTTCTTTTTAAATTTAGCAAAGCTAAGGAAACTAGATAGCCTCCAGAGTGCTTTGTTTTGTTTCGTTTTATTATACACAGAGGGTGAATCTGGGAAAAGCTTCTGATGGTGAAAATAGTCCAGATAAAAATATAGCTTAATAAAAACTAGGATGTAGGAAAAAGGTGAAATCTATACTTCCCTGGTTTTAACGTAATTATATTTTGATTAGATATTAATATAATCGGTGGGTATTATTAGTATGTTTTACATGAATTTTATTTGTGGACAGAGGCAAGGCTAACTTACTTGTGAGGTGTAAATCACTAATCTTAGCTAATTAAGACTTGGAAATATTGATCATTAAACTATATTCCCTCCCTCTTTTGGCAGATAAGGGAACCACAGTCTTAGTGGCTAAGGAGGAAATGCTTGTAGAGAAGTGGTGTATTTTAAAAAAAGTAAATATTGCACAAACAGTGACTACTCAGAGGATGTTTAAGAAGAAAAAAAAAATCATAAGTAAAGATAACTGAAAAACTATATACACATACCCACATTAGAAACTTTTATTCAGGCCGGGCGCAGTGGCTCAAGCCTGTAATCCCAGCACTTTGGGATTACAGGCGGGTGGATCACGAGGTCAGGAGATCGAGACCATCCTGGCTAACACGGTGAAACCCCGTCTCTACTAAAAAAATACAAAAATCTAGCCGGGCAAGGTGGCGGGCGCCTGTAGTCCCAGCTACTCAGGAGGCTGAGGCGGGAGAATGGCGTAAACCCGGGAGGCGGAGCTTGCAGTGAGCTGAGATCTGGCCACTGCACTTCAGCCTGGGCGACAGAGCCAGACTCCGTCTCAAAAAAAAAAAAAAAAGAAACTTTTATTCAGCACATTGGGAGTGTAATTCTGATACGGTATCTCCATCTTTATCTTCTATAACCATCAATGGTTTATGCATGTTTAATTTCTTAAATGCTATCACATTTCAAGGAACTGCATAACTTCTCTAATGCATTTAAGAGTTGAGACTTAAAAAAAATTAACACTACCACTTTTCAGAATATGATTAAATTTTTATGTATTGTCAGGATGTTAGTCAAGTAACAATAATTCAATAACAAATGTATTAACAATGGTATCAGTAATAAAATTAATATTAATATATTATTGGTGTTATTTTTTCCTATTATATTACTTTAGAAATTCATTTTTCATTATTTATGCTCTTTTTATATTTCTTAGTATTGTTTGAGTATCCCAAGATGCTAAAAAATTGGAATACATACTATGAAAAATATTTTCTGCTTACAGTCATATTCATCAAAGATGTTAAGCCTACAGGGTTTCACCACAACCAGTTCATTATCTGAAGCTGATCAAGGATCATGAACTTCTAATGACCTACTCTGCTTGACCCTTCAAAGATCTGATTGAGATAACATTTTGCTAATCAATGAAAAATAGAACTTTTAGTCTACTGTACATTGGCTGATACATACATTTCATATTATCCAGACAGTGAATTTCCAATGCTGAATTAGCTTAACCATCATGTAGCTACCTTTCCATTTCTAGCACTAAAAAAACGTTGACTGTTCCTCCTTAAACAATTTCCTCATTGTTCAGGGTTTCCTTTACTGTCAGATTGAAAGACTCAAGATAAATGGGTTATTAATTTATTCATTCATACACATTCTTCATTTATGTTTTGTAATGCATTGCAACAGTTTTCATTTTTCAATAGTAAATGGCACATCAAATGCTGTTAAATTTTCATTATTAAAACGTAATAATTTGTTTAGTCTTTTTGCCTCTTTGGTACTAAACTACACATCATTTTTCATATGCCCTTATTATCTGTTTTAGATTATGCAAAAAATGATTAAAGTGTATATGGATTTGGAAAAGTTTCAAGTGTCTGAATTTTTGTGCAATCCTACACATTATTCCTTTGCATTTTTAAGAAAGGCCTTCCAAAAATTTTAAATTCAGTAAATAATAAAATCGTGATTAAAAATGACAAATTAATATAATTTCACATTCCACAAATATTACAGTTTTAGAGTAAACTGTAAAACGCAAGTACTTTATCAATGGGGTGCTCAGGTATAACTTGAAGCATACAAGTGATGAGCAATATTTTTACTAAATGCGTATCTGGGAAAAATTAAATATAATTGTTTTCATAGATGAAGAAAACTATGATAACTGGATAATTTGTTTTTCTATAATGGTAATATGACACAAAGGCGTGATAAAGCAACAGAAGTCAAAATTATACTTCATCATCGTATTTGTATATAAATGACATTTGGTAAATAAAAATGTATAAACTATCTCAAGATCAGTTAACTTTATGTAATGGAGACTGATTAAAATGTCTCTGATGACCTGTATGGAGATTACATTTGGTAATATGCACATGCAGCCACAGGCACAGGGCCTCACATATTTTAAGTCTTCAGTTATTCTCGTATTTCTTGGGGTGTGTCTTTTTCCTTCTCCAAATGGTTAGAGCAAGATTTTTGGCAGGCAGTATTGCTCTTCTTTGAAATTAATGTTTATATGCTTCTCCCGATATCTGTGAAGATTATAGATTCTATCCTAACAAAGCTAAGAAAAAGAAGGTATCGCTGATCTGAAAACAGAGAGAGAAAGCCATAGAAAGAACAGAGGAGAGAAAATGCCCTAAGTAGTTAACTGAGACAGAAGCAGGCCCCCATCTGTTGGCCAGATTCTGAGTCTCTGGATAGGTTCTGTTTATTGGGGCTGATCCCAGAGCCATCCGCCCAAGTATGACCAGCTGAGTGTGAGAACAGGGGGAAGGTGGTGAGGGCTCAGGGGGCATTTATTTTATTTCATTTTATTTTTGAGGAGAGGTCTCTGTTCTTGAATTCCAGGTCAATGAGAATGCCTGGAAAATGAATTCCATCTGTTTACATGAGTACATGAAGAGGGGAAGGTTGTCACTGTGTACAGACTGGTGAATCAGACCTAAACAAAACCCAGAGTTAAGGAAGTAAGTTTTGTTTGGAGAGAAATTTCAGCTCCAGAGTAAATGCCAACTATTGGGGTAAGCTTCCAGAAGGAAGCAGGGAACAGCAAAAGGGGGAACCTGCCAGAAGTAAATTCCAGCTGGAATACTGTAAAGTGACATATGTGTGAGGTGCTGTACCACAGCTGGTTTACTTCTCTAGTTATCATCAGGGAGCTGAACATGCTGGGTGAAGCCATCCATGGCACAGACTTCTTGAAGGTTCAGTAATGACCTGGACAAACCTAGGTAATTCATTCATTTCCAGACACAGTCTCCTCTAATATTTTCAAATAAGTGAATTTTATGTTTTGTTAGAACAATTACTAAATTACAGTTTCATAGTGTATCTATTTGATGAGCATTTTTTTCTCATGAACCCCAAAATAGTTTTACTGTAGAAAATAATGGAATTATGCTGTGGTGTGAAAGTTTGTGTCCTCTTAAAATTCCTATGTCGAAATCCTAATTCCCAAGGTGATGGTATTAGAAGGTAGGACCCTTGAGAGGTAATTAGGTCAAAAGGGTGGAGTCTTCAGGAATGAGAGTAGTGCCTTTGTAAAAGAGACTGCAGAGATGTGCTTTGCTTCTTCTACCCTGTGAGGACAACCGTGAAAACTGAATTATAGTTAAATGTGATAGTGCCTTTCTTTGTGAATCAAGAAATGATCCTGAATCTGTAGGTGCCTTGGTTTTGAGTTTCCCGGACTCCAGAATTTTGAGAAATAAATATCTGCTGTGTATAAGCTATCTAATCCATGGGAAATGATCCTGAATCTGTAGGTGCCTTGGTCTTGGGTTTCCCAGACTCCAGAATTTTGAGAAATAAATTTCTGTTGTGTATAAGCTATTTAATACAGGGCATTTTGTAATAGCAGCCTGACCAGACTAAGACAGATTATAATTGCAGTTTTTTTTTTTTAACTCAACTTATTGTGTAACCTTTATGAAAAGTTTGCAGTATCTAAACACTTAATACTTAAACACAAAACAGGACTGGTCTTATCGCAGATCAACTCTAACAAAGTAACAAAAAAAAATGCCCTTCAATGTTTTCTACAAAATTAAGCTACTTACCTTTCATGGTCAAAATAACAGAAAAAAAGATATTATTCCTCAGTTCTCCTTATGAGAGACAAAGATTTCCAGATTAGGATTTAGAAGGACTGAGTTTGAGACAAGTTTCAACACTTATGTAATTGATCACCACAGAATTCTTGGACTCTGATTCTTTATCTGCAAATTATTATCTCTTACTTACTTTCTACACTAAATTTTGATATAATATTGATCTCCATGTTAGGGTAATTTGTTCAAACTGAATTATGGCTAAATATGAGAGCCTTCAATCTAAATTTATAGTCTGAATGACAGTTTCAGTGGTGGAGAGACAAAAAAGTAGAAAACTATCTCATTTCCTAAATTGTAAGAATTTGCCTGTGTGCTAGACTAGTTATTGCAGTAGCCTTAAAATATTGAAATTGTTCTATTTGTCATTAACTGTAATGAAGACAGACATCCTTACTTTCAAAATTAACATTAGGATCAGAGAGGCATAGAGGAGTAAATTATCACGCTGTTTTATCTGACACAATTTCGTTTTAACTTGTGGTGATTTATAAACACATAAACATGTGGAAGATGTGCATCTATGAATGCAAACTCATGTTAAGTCATGGGCTGCAGCAGGATGGATGAGCAGAACAAAAATCTGGAAAACAGATTTATCAGTCAGGGTGAAACAGGTGGAGCTAATCATACAACACCAAATCCCAATTATTGTTTTTGTGTAGACCAAGGGACTGTGATCATATTCAGAGAGAAAATGAATCCAGCCAGGGCTGGAGATCTCAGATCAAATCAGTCATAAAAAGAAAAGCTATTTAAACATGACGTTTTGAATTTAAATCCAAGATTAACTTTTGAATTTGGAATTGGGCAGGAAACATGTTCAGAAAACAAACAGAAAAAACAACGATTAGAGAAAGAAACATAGTAACCCCCGGTCCACTGATGATCTGCTGTGAAAACTTCGTATTGTTAGATATACACCACTTCCCAGGGCGAAATAGGCCTCTCTTGGTAGTAACAACCAATGACTGCAACTTTAATGGAAAGTGTGATATTGATGGAGAACTTCTTGACTATCTTAGCAATGTGTGTGTGCACATATCCTTACATTTATGTGAACACCTTCAATTCATTCTATGACATGGTGTAAAATAATATATTACTGAAATTGTACAATTTCTAAAAGCCAGTGAGGGTTTATTTCATAACACTCTAAGGACTTTGTTTACATATAGTACCTGATGAGATTCCCAAATGATGACATTGTTAGAAAATGTTACTCTCACTGTCCTGTGAAGAAGCAGAGGTTTGGAGAAGAAATACAAGGTGCCCAAATTCGCATAAGTCAGGAAGATGTAGAATTAGGATTCAAATTCAAGTCAGCAATTCCAGAGTTCTTTGGTTCTATCTCAACACAAATCTCTACATTAGATTGGTTAACATTATTTTACCCAGATATTCCCAAATATTTTGTTATATTGTTTAGTACATTTGCCTAACAAACATGGATTTGGGTGATATTAATTTTACTTTACTTTGCTAGTACTCCGATGTTAAACAAAAATTATGGGAGGCTGTTGTTTGGGGCTAAGCTCCTGCATGAGGCCCCAACAGACCAAACCAAACCAAAATGGAGCTGCTTATGCTATATGCCACGTAATCAAACTGAAACTTTAAGGAAGCAAATCATTCCAAAACAGACCAGCTTTTTCTGAGTCAGATCAACTTCTACCTTAGTCAGCATAGTTATAAAGTTCCTTCTGCATTAACCCTTACAAAAAGTCACTGAAAGTAACCTGATGCTAGACAGCTTTTTTTTTCTATTGTTCTGTTTTCTTGTTTCTCTCTTACAAAACCCACCATTCTGCCATTGTTCAACAGGAGCTCTCATTCTGTTTTGTAAAATGAAAGCTGCCCTGATTCATGAATTGCAAACAAAAGCCAATTAGGTTTGCTGGAATTTTGACTTTTGACACTGATAAAGGTGCAATAGTCAGCAAAAAGGGAGAAAAATCAATAATTCAAAATAAAGGACCAAAAACCAGTGTATCATTAATGCTGAGTAACATAAAATATGCTGAAGCAAGGGGGATGTAGAAAGGAGAAATTTCCTCATTTGCTATATTTTCTGTTTTGTTAACTCCTGTTTTTCAGTCAGAAACGTTGACTTATTTCTTATTATGAAATTAAATTCAGCATTTATACAGTTAAACTTTGAAAGGAAACAAAATTCTACATGATAGATGAATGCTTATGACTTAGATTCAGTTCACTCTGCATACAATTGAGTTGCCTTGTGAATAGAACAGTGATTTTTTTTTTCTAATTTTAGGTGAAATGTCTGATATATTTAAGTCTAGAAGCCATGCAAAACTGTATGTTTTATGACATTTTACTTAAAATTTTATAACTTATCTGTAATTTTCTCTCTATCATTCTTACAACTTGACAACCAGTTTTACAAGCAATAAATGTTTTCAATTCTTAAAATGTAACTTCAGGCTACAGACAGAGATTATAATAAAATGGGGAAAATCAGACTTAAAAGTTATTTATAAATTTCTTCCCTTCATTTACCCACAATTCTGAACAAAGTCTGGAGATATAAATAAGGCTTCTGGTAAGAAAATTCAGTTTAATTTTGAACTGCACACATTTGGCAGTTTCACACTTTAACTGCCTAATCTTCCTATTTGGGGGCCACAAAAAGCTTCTGTGGACTAAGAAGCGAGAAAGAGTTACCAAAAATAATACCTGATTTGACCTTCTTCATCTTTTCTTTCATTCATTTAGTTAATTGTGCCAGGTAAGATTGTCTCTAGTTGGCTGAGTACCCAAGGTCACCATCATGACTAATAATCATTGTCTGGGTAAGGATACTATTGTTGTTTTAAAAGGAATGTTAGTGTTTCTGAGTAAATAAGGAAACTTGTGATTGTGCTTTTAATTAAAGTTAGTTCTTATACAAATTCCAAAGATGTATGAAAACCAATTTTTTACTTACTCTCAATTCACTAGATTATAGGCTTACTGAACACAAGTATAGTATCAATTGGTTCCTCAGTGCCTAGCAGAGGTAAGTACTCAATAAACGCTTCTGACAAGAAATGTCTCTATAGTTTTTGTCTGTATTTTTTTCTCTCTCCTTTTTTTTTTTTTTTTTTCTGAGACCAAGTTTCACTCTTGTTACCCAGGCTGGAGGGCAATGATGCAATCTCAGTTCACTACAACCTCCACCTCCTGGGTTCAAGGGATTCTCCTGCCTCAGCCTCCCCAGTAGCTGGGATTACAGGCATCTACCACCAGGCCTGGATAATGTTTTGTATTTTTTGTAGAGACATGGTTTCACCATGTTGGCCAGGCTGGTCTCAAACTCCTGACCTCAGGTAATCTATCAGCCTCGGCCTCCCAAAGTGCTGGGATTACAGGTGTGAGCCACTGCACCTGGTCTATTTCTCTCTCTCTGTTTTTTTTTTTTTTTTTTTTTAATGAAAACTTGAAGCAACTTTCATATATATGGAATCATGCCACTTGATAATAAAGTGGTCAATATGTTGCAGTTGCACAAATTTATTTGTGTGAATATGACAGGTTTCTCTGATTTACAAAGCATTTAAAAATACAGGAATATCACTTTGGTTAGTGAGGTTTCTTTGAGAGGTTTTCATATGATTTTTTTCTTTCTTTTCTTCCTTTCTTTTCTTATATATCATCTATTCTTTATCCTGCATTTATAGAGAGATTCATGTCTGCAAAGCAATGTGCTGATCTTGAGAATAAAATGGAAATATACTCAAAAGGCTACAGGCAGCATCGAAAACAAGAGGGTGTCAAGAATAGCAGTAGCTTCTAAGACAGGCTCTACACTGGAGCCCCAACTGAATCATTGTTTTAAGATTAAAATTAAGGGACTATATAATAATTTTCTAATTTTAATCTGTTAAAAATTAATCATATAACAAATTGGTAAAGACACTTAACTTCTATTTAGGGTCATATTAGAATTAACCATACTCAAAATAATATTTTTCCTTACTAGGTAAAATGTTGTGAAAAATACTATATGAATATATAAGAACAAATAGTTATAGCTGCTTAAATCTTGCTAATTCCTCTTAACTATTCGCTAGATTTAAAATGAATTTTGAAAGAGTTGAAAGTAAGGATTAAGACTATATAAAACCAAGGGCAAATAAAGAATAGAACTTTAAAACTCTAGTCCTATAGAGAACCTTGAATAACCTCCAACATCAACTTTGTTTTCTACTTAAAAGCATAGTATGTACTACCAAGGACAATTGTAGAATGAATAACTCCATAGATAGCAAGAATAATTCTTGAGGGAGAAAAAGAAACAGAGAGAATGAATCAGATTTGTAGTTGATAAAATAACAGCCAGTCACAAAGAATGGTGAAAACTGCTGCGCAGGTAAGAGTGATTCTTGGGAACTCTAATTTCATCAAGAGTAGATGTTATGCCCAGACCGTTAGTTCCCCGAAAAAGACCACCAGAGTCCAGAGTCAAAGCCAAGCGGCAAGGATCTTTAATGCAAGTTCGAACTTGGTCCCTCCGTTCCACAACATACAGGAGGGCCCTGAACAATGCGTGCGCTTGCCTTTTATAGCCTAATGTAAACAGGACTTGTAAAGCTGCAGAGGAACGAGGGAATTCTCTAGGTTACAGCATTACAATTGGTTAACATTTTAAGTTTATACATTTAGCAGTTTTTTTATTGGTTCCCGTGCTCTCACAAACGGCTGTGTTCTTATCGGGGATTTTCCAGGTGGTGTCCTTCTAAAGTTGAGATATATGGTAGTCTTTGAATTGAAAGATATATGGTAGGGAGACATATGGTGGGATGAGCCCAGGAAGTTGAGGGATATATGGAGGGGAGACATATGGTGGGATATGTTTATACTGGGCTCAGGAAGTTGAGAGATATATGGCAAGCACTAGTAATTAGAACAGAAAAAGAACAAGACAGGGACTTTCACATTGCTTGTCTATACAACATCTGAAATCTATAGATAACATTATCGGTTAGGTCCGGCATCAACTTTTAACTAGGCTCAAGGCGCCGCCCGGGCTGTCTGCCTGTAGGGTCAACTTCTAACTAGGCTCAAGGCGCCGCCCGGGCTGCCTGCCTGTAGATTTCATTTGGTCTCTTTCATATACACAAGAAAGGGAGCCTCAGGAACTCTTTAAATGGTGGCCTGGAAGTGGCACTTAGGCCAGCCAGCACGCTCTGCCATCCTCCTACCCCTGCCTATGGAGAATTCGCTAAACATGTTTGTAAGCTAAAACTGAAAGTACAAGTGTGACTTCTAGTTTGAAAGCTGGAGAAGCAGAACAGTGTCCTAAGTAGCTACCTAGCCCCAGGAACAGAAGAACGCTATGAAACTACTGTGGCAAAATATGTCTCCCTCCCTATTAGTTTATCAGAAGGGTTATTAAAAAGCATGACAGAGAGATGAGCTGGGATTTGTCTACAAAAGCGTGTCACGAAACACGTAATAGAATTGTGCCTAGCCTATAGTGAGATATCAGTAAATTTTGGTCATTATCTGTCTTTTTACCTTTTGATTAATCCAACAATAAGCATGACTCTTAAAAGGCAAAAAAAAAGTCTTCAATGTTCTCAGTGAAATTGACTTTAAATTCCTATTTTACAAAAAGCCAGATTAACATTTAAATGAGTAAAGAACTGTTTTCAAATATTAAAAGGCGTTGTATGTGTAAGGAAATAATCTGAATTGTCCTAAAGGGGAAAAGAATAGAGAAGAATAGATTTGGTAACAAATTATGGGAAAGAAGATTTTATCTTACACTCAAAAGGAGAAACTACTACTACCAGAACTCCTCAACAAGTAAAATACTCCTTTGTTTTGCATGAGACCAAGGCCACTGTACTTTAAAATACTTAAGTAGAGGCTAGGTGATAACAACAGTATTAACTTATTTTGGTAATACAGTAATAGTAAGAGCAATTGTATATTAGTACGTAATTAGCACATAATATTAGTACATAATATTAGTACACAAATCACTACAAAAACTAGTAACATAATATTAGTACATGGAAGACATTGCATTATATATTTTAAATAAATTATCTTTGATTAATTCACAATTTTAGTATCTTGTCCCTGGCACATATTTGTGCAATAAATTGATGAGTAAATACATGATAAAAGATAACATTTAATATGAACCAGGACCAGTATTTTCCTTAATTCAGAAACTAGAAGGCTCTAAGTAAACTAGTCAGTCAAATGGCCAGAAATGAAATTAGCAATCTTATTTCTTTGTGACATTTGTATTCAGACATCTCAATAATATTAAAACACAAGGTATTTTAAAACTATTTAGTTTAAATTCACTAGAATAAAATAAATGACAATCTGCAGTTTTTGTTTTTTTCTTTTGTTTAAAGTGAAAGAAGGATACTAATATAGTTAACATCCTATAATATAATTTTACATTTATACACTTATTCTCCTAAACTTACATTTATTTTCATCTAGACAAGGCAAGGAAAAGAAACTCAAAATGAGATTCTTTGCTTTTTGCAAAATACAAAACAAATCCATTTTATATGTAATATATCCCATATTTCAGGCAAAAATATTAATATAGAAACTTAAGTAAATACCATAGAAAATAAAAATCTAAGGGACAGTTACATTAAATAAGAAAAGTAACTATATTTTCACCTGTTTTTATTTTTAATCTTTTCTGTTAGTTGGTTTATTTTTTGCTTTTCTTATAAAAGAACATGATGATTATGATTTTAACCACATCTACGATGATTCCTCAGTTCAAACAACAATTCTTAATTTTTTCTCTTTCAACTCCATTATATAAACAAAGTTTATTTTTCTTCTTTTTAGGTAAGCCTCTGCTAATGTTTAAAACATACCCATACATAGAACTGCAAATATACGTATTTACCAAAATAAACATGCCTATGCATGAGAAAAACATATTTCCTTCAGAAACACTTGATTATAATCCCATTTGTGTACATATATTTGTCAGTGCTTCTAAATATTTAGGCTATTAACTTTCTTAAAATAAAAGACAAAATATGAATGCCTACACAGATTTATATTATTTTATTAAAAGAAGGCAGAAATGCTGTAAATATTACAAAATCGACAAATTCTACCTTTAATATTATTCCAAAAACTCTTTATTTCTTACTTCTCTACTTTTTAAAATTTTACTTAAGTTCTAAATGTTCTTCTCACCTGTTTGTCAAACTACTCATTACCAGTACACCCTAACCTCAGTTGACTCTTCCAAAGGAGTGACTTCTAACATAGTAACTTACATTGGTGTATATATTAACAGTTAAACACTATTTTTATAGGATAAAAGTTTATAACATAGTAAAGGAAAGGACAAAACTTAAACACTGAAATTTCAGTAAGCAAGAGATAGAAAAGGGCCTCTGAAAGGTAAGGAGCCCTCAAAATCCACCATAACATGTTATCAATGAATGATGCCTTAAATAATTTAAGACTTCATAGTGAAACCCCTAATTCTAATATTCTCTCCCCTTCAAAAAAAAAGTGGAAATTATAGCCATGAATTTCCAAAACTAGTAACCCTCCTAAAGGTCAATTAAATAAAATTTTAATTATATAAGAGAATTAATGTTCCCATACCTAGCCACCTAGCCACATAGTGACAAACTGGGCGATTTTTATGACCTTTTCAAATGAAACTGATTGATAAATAGGCAAGATTGGCCATGTTGTCAAATTAATCTATACTGACGCCACTGACAGCTGTAGTGACTGGCACAACGAACTATAGAAATGTCTAGTCTTCCTATCTCAAAGATCTTACTTTATAACTTGTCATTCTCAAGAGGTAAATAATACATGCTGTTTCTTTCATATTTTTCTTACAGACAGAAGTCCAAGCAGGAAATTAAATTTAGATTCTTTAAATGATGAATTGTGTAAATATTTATTACATTTTCATCTGAGTAAGACAGCTAAGCTGACCTATTTTTACAAGGATCATATAAAAGAACATAAGGCAATAATTCTGCATGGATCCAAGGACTCCATCTGTCTTTATGATCTATTTTTCCACTGGCTTCATGTGGAACTTACTGGTGGCTAGGGTCAGTAGTGCATATTGAAACTTGATTAAAGTTGTAGATGAAATATCAAGACTTTTTTAATCCTCACAAAATTTATCCATGCAAGACATCACAAACTCTTTCACAGACGATTAATGCTGCTCACTCTGCTTGGATGGCTGTGTGATTCTAGAGCTCCTCTTTCTACTTCTACAGCCTCTCTGTCTACTATAAAGATAACATATTTAAATCTTTTTCCTAGGTATGTGATCTTGGGCACTTAGCTCCCCTTACTGAGGTACCACTTTTTGGCTTATTAAACGATGATACTGTGTACCTCCACAGTGCTTTTGTGAAGATAAAAGAGATAATACACATGAAGTGTGACCATAAACACATACTAGGAACCCAACAAATGTTACTGTTTGACCTCTTCACTCACATATTTACTGTAAAAGTAAACATTGAGTCTACTCATTAACTTTTCAGAAGTGAATTAATTTGTATTTTGACTGATTCATAGAGCACAAATATTAACATTAGCTTAATGGCAAAATAAAGCCAATTTACAAGCATACATTTTTATCTATATTTCATATTGGTCAATCCACTTTTAGCTGAGAAAATAAATACATCTATGAAGAATTATCCTAAAGAAAAAGAAATTAATCCTGCAAGCTAACTCATTATTCACCAGTTGATGATTTATTTATTTATTTCCTTAGAGAACAATTTTGATCACTCAGTTTAAGGTGGGATTTAAAGCATATTCCAGGAGAGAGAATTTCATAATCAGTACATTAATATACTTATTATCCTAAACTTACATTTATTTTAAAATATATTCTGTTACTTTAAATTCTCACAATTTTATTTCCATTGCAGTATAAGCCAACTCACTATCATATCATTTCATATCCATACATGCCTAATTGATCTAAATCCTTCCCGTTTTTCCTTAATCTATTTTCAGTAACTCTTGAGAGTTATCTTTAACTTTATTGGATCATGGCCTTTCTTTAAACGATCAAGAGAGGACACCACCGCAGAACCTCTCCACCTTGTTTAGTACTGTTATTTGTTGCATTTTAATGAAGATGATTTCTTCATGCCCAAATAACATCCAAAATGTTTAGCTTATTCTATTCACTTCTATTCCTAGGCAGATATTTTACCTTTTCCAAATATTCTAATTTCCAAATTCCCCCACTTTCTATACTAAGTTCAATGAGTAACCTATTGTAGTGGGTATATAGAAAACATTGTCTGTAGAAATCAGAAAAAATACACCTGCATAAATATGACCAGACTTGCCCTCGTTGTGTAATATCACATCTCTGTATCATTTCACTTTGTCTGAAAATTCTATTTATTTTTTTCTTTTCTTCTACTATCACATTGATCTCCATAATTTTCAGCTTTAATGCAACTGACCTGCATAATTTCCTAGATTTCTTTGTTTGTAAGCAGTTATTCCTAAGGCATATTTTTGCATCACTAGATTATAAACTATTCCATTCTGCTTCGCTTGTGTTACTAGGTGTTCTCCTGCCTGTCTCCACACTAGACAATTTTTTTTTAACATTAAGGACAATACCTTAGGTGTCACTCTATTTTTGTAAAAACTTTTCCTATGTTTTGAATATATTCAAATAATACAGAAGCTACATGTCTCTGAAAAAAAAAAGGAGCCAATAAAAATGTACTGAAATTCGAGAATGTACATTCAAGCAAATCTCTTTGTCTAGGGCCATTTAGATTTTGTAGATCAAGAAATAAACAAATGACCAACAGATCAGTAAGTCACATGAGACACATTATGAATACGGTCACTCATCTCTGTGATCATTTTTCTGTTAAATAATATCTTTTTGTGTCTTTACAGTAGTGTCTGTAATGAAAAATGCAAGACAATTAAATCTGCTCCTTTTAAAATTCCTTTTCTCCAATTCCATGCTTATATGAGTTAGAATTAGGTGGGGCTGTGAATAACAGAACCTTCCCTAAATGGCTAGTTAAGCATGATGAAAGTTTATTTTTCATTCTGAGAAATCTGGATGTGAACAGCTCATGGCTGGCTTATAAGTCTTGGCAGTCATATGGGACCCAGCATATTTCCAGTTTTCCTTTCTGTCATTCTTAAGGTCTGGCCCTCAGTCTCATGAACTAAGGATGAGTTCCAGCCACCCATTCTATGTAGGGCCAGCACTTTAATTTTCAGTGTGCAGTGTAAAGTGAAAATGCTGCACTCCTTTTTTAAAAATCAGGAAAAGGATGGATTTAAATATATAAAAACATAAATCTACTTTGCTTTTTGAAGATTTTTTCTTTATCTTTTCTTTTTTTTCTGTTTTTTTTTTTTTTACAAAAGGGCTTGCTTTGTCACCCAGGTTGGAGTTCAGTGCTGCAATCACATTTCACTGCAGCCTCAACCACCCTTGCTCAAGCGATCCTCCCACCTCAGCCTCACAAGTAGGTAGGAGTACAGGTATGCCCCGGCAAATTTTTGTATTTTTCGTAAAGGGGGGATTTCACTGTGTTGCCCAGGCTGGTCTCAAGCTGCTGAACTCAAATGATCCACCCAACTCCACCTCACAAAATACTAGGATTACAGGTGTGAGCCACCATCCTCAGCCAGATTTTTTCTTAGCTTGTTAGGGTGGTTTTTTTTGTTTGCTTGTTTGTTTGTTTTTGCTCTTAATGTTCTTCTATGTAAAGAGAAGTTAAACTTTTAAGTTATTAGCATAAATTTTGTCATTCCCTGTTTACACTTATGATGGTAGTTTTAAGTGCAAACATAAAGAACATTTAATTCATATGTTTACCTCACCAAAATCACATGATTCATATTTCATAGTTCAGATATGCAGAACAGTGGAAACACTACATGAAAGTGACTCAAATGTTTTTATTTCACTTTTTATACACACATGATCTAACAATATTCTCTACATTTAGCTTACTAATGAATCAGGAAAGACTGAAAGGAGAAAGAACTTTATCATTTTCAGCAAAGTGGTTGACTAATGATACAGAGAAGTAACACAAGTAGAAAAGGACATGATAGGACTCCTGAGTCCTTTTTGTCTCTTAGAATGCTATTGCCTTCTCCCTGGATGTGAGCTAATTTTTTCCTCAAATAGTGTTGACTTCTGAAACTAACGGTATTTCTTGCTTATTTAGTTGAACATAATATAACCTGTTTACTTTGTACTCACTTTTCCTCTTGAGAAACTCTCACACATTATCCACTGTAATTCTGACCTCATGAGGCACCCAGAATGCTATATATGAGGAAGTGAGGGATGTCTGAAACACATATTGCATTTATCTCTTCTGCTTGAGTATATGCTCCGTTGTTCCAGAGGACTTCACTTACAAAACACAAGTTGAAAGAAAATTATTAAAAGTTTCAACAAGCCTACAGTGGAGCAATAAATCAAGTATCGATCCCTTCTAAGTGTAGGGTCCAGTGTGATCATACTGCTTAACTGTCATGAAGCTGACTGTGGTGCCAGGTTTCACTTTCAGGGAGGCTGGAAGAAGAGGAGAGAAGGTAAAAGATCTGCATCAATTATTTAAGATTTCCCAGAAGCTGACTTATAATACTTCTATTGAATCCCATGACCAGAACTTTTATATGAGGTTGCAACTAGCTGCAAGAGAGGCTGGGTAGCATAGTCTTTGTTTGCAGGCAGCCATGTACTCAGCTAAATATTATAGAAGTGGTGGTGGGTAAGTAAGAGTTTCCACCATAACATTTCCTATTTTAACCACCACAATAGAAGAAAATTAGTCAAAAGTGAATTTCAACTTTTCATGAGAGGATTCTAAAATAGCTTTCTAGAAGTAGAAAAACTAGTTAGTGATGGAAATAAACTGGAAAATCTAGAAGAAATTGATAAATTCCTGGACACATAAAGACTCCCAAGACTAAACCAGGAAGAAGTCGAATCCCTGAATAAAACAATAACGAGTTCTGAAATTGATGCAGTAATTAATAGGCTACCAACCAAAAAAAGTCCAGGACCAGATGGATTCACAGACAAATTCTACTAGAGGTACAAAGAGGAGTTGGTACTGTTCCTTCTGAAACTATTCTAATCAATAGAAAAAGATGGACTCCTTCCTAACTCATTTTATGAGGCCAGCATCATTCTGACACCAAAACGTGGCAGAGATGCAACAAAAGAAGAAAATTTCAGGCCATTATCCCTCATGAACATCGATGTAAAAATACTCAATAAAATACTGGCAAACTAAATCCAGCAGCACATCAGAAAGCTTACCCACCACGATCAAGTCATCTTCATCCCAAGGATGCAAGGCTGGTTCAACACACACAAATTAATAAATGTAATCCATCATATAGACAGAGCTAGTGACAAAAACCACATGATTATCTCAAAAGATGCAGAAAAGGCCTTCAATAAAATTCAACACTCCTTCATACTAAAAACTCTCAATAAACTAGGTATTGATGGACATATCTCAAAATAGTAAGAGCTATTTATGACAAACCCACACCCAATATCATACTGAATGGGAAAAGCTGAAAGCATTCCCTTTGAACACTGGCACAAGACAAGGATGCCCTCTCTCACCACTCCTATTCAACATAGTATTGGAAGTTCTGGCCAGGGCAGTCAGGCAAGAGAAAGAAATAACAGAAAGAGAGGAAGTCAAATTGTCTCTGTTTGTGGATGACGTGATTGTGTATTTAGAAAACCCCATCATCTTAGCCCAAAATCTCCTTAAGCTGATAAGCAACTTCAGTGACGTCTCAAGATACAAAATCAATGTGCAAAAATCACAAGTATTTCTGTACACCAATAATAGAAAAACAGAAAGCCAAATCATGAGTGAACTTGCATTCACAATTGCTACAAAGAGAATAAAATACCTAGGAATCCAACTTACAAGGGATGTAAAGGACCTCTTCAAGGACAATTACAAACCACTGCTCAAGGAAATAAGAGAGGATACACACAAATGGAAAAACATTTCATGTTCATGGATAGGAAGAATCAATATCGTCAAAATGGCCATACTGCCCAAAGTAATTTGTAGATTACATGCTACCCCCGTCAAGCTACCATTAACTTTCTTCACAGAATTAGAAAAAAAAAATACTTTAAATTTCATATGGAACCAAAGAAGAGCCTGTATAGCCAAGACAATCCTAAGAAAAAAGAATAAAGCTGGGGGCATTATGCTACCTGACTTCAAACTATACTGCAAGGCTACAGTAAACCAAAACAGCATGGTACTGGTACCAAAACAGATATATAGGCCAATGGAAGAGAGCAGAGACCTCAGAAATAATGCCACGCATCTACAACCATCTGATCTTTGACAAACCTGACAAAAACAAGCAATGGGGAAAGGATTCCCTATTTAATAAACTGTGATGGGAAAACTGGCTAGCCATATGCAGAAAACTGAAACTGGACCCCTTCCTTACACCTTATACAAAAATTAACTCAAGATGGATTAAAGACTTAAATGTAAGACCTAAAATCATAAAAACCCTAGAAGAAAACCTAGGCAAAACCATTCAGGACATAGGCATGGACAAAGACTTCATGACTAATACACCAAAAGCAATGGCAACAAAAGCCAAAATTGACAAATGAGATCTAACTAAGCTAAAGAGCCTCTGCACAGCAAAAGAAACCATCATCAGAGTGAACAGGAAACCTACAGAATGGCAAACATTTTTTGCAATCTACCATTCTGACAAAGGGTTAATGTCCAGAATCTACAAAGAACTTCAACAAATTTACAAGAACAAAACCAAACAACCTCATCAAAAAGTGGGTGAAGGACCAGGCGCCGTGGCTCAAGCCTGTAATCCCAGCACTTTGGGAGGCCGAGACGGGCGGATCACGAGGTCAGGAGATCGAGACCATACTGGCTAACACGGTGAAACCCCCTCTCTACTAAAAAAAAAAATACAAAAAACTAGCTGGGCGAGGTGGCGGGCGCCTGTAGTCCCAGCTACGTGGGAGGCTGAGGCAGGAGAATGGCATGAACCCAGGAGGCGGAGCTTGCAGTGAGCGGGGATCTGGCCATTTCACTCCAGCCTGGGCGACAGAGTGAGACTCCATCTCAAAAACAAACAAAAAAAAGTGGGTGAAGGATATGAACAGACACTTCTCAAAAAAACACATTTATTCGGCCAACAAATATATGAAAAAAAACTCATCATCACTGATCATTAAAGAAATGCAAATCAAAACCACAATTAGATATAATCTCATGCCAGTTACAATGGCAATCATTAAAAAATCAGGAAACAACAGATGCTGGGGAGGATGTGGAGAAATTGGAACACTTTTACACTGTTGGTGGGAGTGTAAACTAGTTCAACCACTGTAGAAGACCATGTGGCAATTCCTCGAGGATCTAGAACCAGAAATACCATTTGACCCAGCAATTCCATTACTGTATATATATCCAAAGGATTATAAATCATTCTACTGTAAAGACACATGCACACGTATGTTTATTGCTGCACTGCTCACAATAGCAAAGACTTGGAACCAACCCAAATGCCCATCAATGATGGACTGGATAAAGAAAATGTGGCATATACACAGCCATTACAAAGGATGAGTTCATATCCTTCGTATGGACATGGATGAAGCTGGAAACCATCATTCTCAGCAAACTAATACAGGAACAGAAAACCAAACACCACATGTTCTCACTCATAAGTGGGAATTGAACAATGAGAACACACAGACACAGGGAGGGGAATTTCACACACAAAGGCCTGTCTTGGGGTGGGGAGCTAGGAGAGGGATAGCATTAGGGGAAATACCTAATGTAGGTGACAGGTTGATGGGTACAGTAAACCACCATGGCAAATGTATACCTATGTTAACAAACCTGCACGTTCTGTACATGTATCACAGTAATTAAAATTCAATAAAAAATAGACCAGTTAGTAAATATTTACTTTTCAATTAAAGACAGCATGTTAAAAGCAAAACAAAATAACCAGGCAATAAACTTTAAATTTTGACTCATAGCATCAATTTCTTTCTTAGAAAACTTTGTCAGGTCTGATAATTTTGCAAGATTAGTTGCTGGATTTTAAATTCTATTCAACTCAAAAATTGTTCCTGCTTATATTTTGAAAGTAAGTCATGTACAGGAGATTAATTTACCTCTGAGTATTTCCAGTACCATTTGGAAATTTGGATTAAATTGTAAATCATTCCTATTTGAAACTCACAGCAAAAATCTTTCAGGGTAGATGCTATTATCTTCATTTTGTAAAAAAGCAAACAGGACTTTGACAGAATAAGAAACCAAAAATCCCACTATTATAGACAACTTTACCTCATATACTGGTTTCTATACTCTAATATTCTTTCTCTCTTTATTCGTTTCTTATTTTGGATATCACTTTCTTGAAGAGAGAGAGAGAGACAGAATGACTGGAGACACAAGCAGAAACTGAAACACACCCACCCACACACGAGTCTGTGTAATATGGTAAAAATTTAGCATTCGGAAAGGACCAGAATATCTGAGTTATAGGCATATTATCTGGATAAATAGCTGTGTGACTTCAGAAAATTATTTTCATTTCTCTGGATATAAATTTATTTAAATTTTAAAGTATTTGTTAAAATCATCACTTTTCAACCTATGGCCAATAGACTATATGTTTCAGAGACCAATGAATTTTAATTTATATTTATTTTTAGCATAAAGTCATTTCATTATTCATGTTAGTTTTATTCTAGAATGCACCAGAAACACTGAATTACTTAATACTCAACCATTGCTCCTAGGAGAAACAGATGTGTGTGTATGTGTATTGATCCTGCATTGGAGATACACACACACACACATTCTTTGTGTGTGTAATAATGTGATATTGCATTTATACAACACACATACATATATGTGTGTATATGTGTGTGTGTGTGCATGTGTGTATACATATATTCTTTATTTTTCAAAACAGAAAAGCTAGTTGACAGTATTAAATCACTTGCCTGAGACCATCCCACTACAGGTACCAGAGTTGGATTTTACACCCGCTCCAACTGGTCCCAGAGCAAGAGCTTCTTGCACCACACTGCCCTGCCCTCAACCATTTTTATTCTCTGGTCATCTCTGTATGAGATCTAAAACAAGAAGGCGGAGTGAAATGGTTTGGCTGTATCCCCACCCAAATCTCATCTTGAATTGTAACTCCCACAATTTCCATGTGTTGTGGGAGGAACTCGGTGGGAGGTAATTGAGTTATGGGGGTGGATCTTTCCTGCTCTAATCTCGTGATAGTGAATCAGTTTCGTAAGATTTGGTGGTTTTAAAAATGGGAGTGGTCCTGCACAAGCTCTCTTATGTCTGCCGCCATCCACATAAGATGTGGCTTGCTCCTCCTTGCCTTGCACCATGATTGTGAGGCCTCCCTAGCCATGTGAAACTGTAAATCCAATTAAACCTCTTTCTTTTGTAAATTGCCTAGTCTTCGGTATGTTTTTATCAGCAGCATGAAAGCAGACTAATACGCAGAAGGTCTTGTTGTTCAATCTTAGCTTGGAATATATATGTTGAGGGACTCAATTTTTTTGCAGCTCTGTACATGTCTGGAATGACATAAAAATATAAGGATCGAGAATTTGGGTACTACAAATAAATTGTAGTGAGAGGACAAATTGCAAATACAGAATCTGAATAATGCAGATCAACTGTATTAGTTTTTAAAGCAAATGTGAAAGGAAATACATAATCATGGTATTATATCATATGCCAACACAATAAAGCACCATCTGCATTTCATTATGAACACTAACATATATTTTAACTTCTTGAAAAAGTATCATTGATTAGGGAGGTGTCAGTTCTATATTACTCTTTCAATCTTTCTCTCTCTCTGTCTTAATATATGCCTGTGCATGTCCATTCATGTAAAATGTACCTGGAATATATTTCTCACCACATGCATGCCTTCTTCAATTAAATGTCAAATAAGATTCAAATGCATCTGTTCAGTGAATGTTCTTGTCATGGTATGATAGTCACTAGTAGTGAGTCCTATAGAGAAAAGGTATGTGCAACTGATAATGTTTCATAGAAGATCTTGATAGCGGCAGGAGGCAGACAAATTCCTAGGCAGATGGGGCAGGTCCCCGCTGAAACCCGACCTTCAAGCCAAAGACAGCCTGAAGCCTGAAAACTGAGTAGTCAGTTCCAGGTAGAATCCACAACCCGGAGTGCAAACTTCCTTGATGCCTTTCAGCCAATCAAATGGTACTTTTTTCAGGCAGGCCCATGGACCAATCAGCATGCACTTCCTCCTGCCCATGGACCAATCAGCATGCACAGCCTCTATTCTGAGCCCATAAAAGCACCAGGAGCTGTCCGCTTCAGATATGGTCTCTGCTAAGAACTGTTCTGTTGGTAAATAAACTCTTCACCTTGCTCATTCTCCTGGTGTCTGCATAACCTCATTCCTCCTGAACATGGTACGAGAACTCGGGACCTGCCAAACAGTGGGCGTGAAAAGGGCTGTAACCCTTTCATGGCTTGTTCACCGAGCTTTGAGTGGGAGCAAAAGGGCTGTAATGCATTCCTGGATGGCTCACAATGCTGTTGGCAGTGACACACTCGTTCATTGGCCTGTGGTAGTGTAGAGTGGCGACCCTTCCAGGGGTCCAGACCTTGGTATTTTCTGAGCCAGAGCTGTAGTCCTATAGCCCGCCCATCCTCTGCTGACATGGCATGGCTACCCCACATGACGGGAAGCAGCAGCAGGGCTGAATCAGCCTGGGAGATGCAGGCCGGAACAAGGCAGTGGGACTGAACAAGCTGAAAACATGCCCCACTCTGTCAGCCAAGCTGTTGGGAGTAGAAACAAGAAAACTGTAGCACACCTCCCCCAACTCCTTGAGGCTCCAAGGTTGCTGGTGCCTTTGAGTTTTCGAGTGAGTGCCACCACATTCCTCTGGTTCAGATGCTGTTGCCAGCAGCAGAAGCCACTTGTGGTGTGCCTGGTCTAGCCGCGGCCTCCTACAGAGCCAGTTCCTGAACCAGCACCTGGACAGCTGGTGCGCCTGTCCTGAACCCCACCTGCAACAGCTGGTGTGCCTGGCTGATGCAAGCTGACCTGATGCTGAAGGAGAAGAGGTGTAACAATAAATGCTATTTTGGGAGGTGAGTGGGAGTTAACTAAGGACAAACGGGAAAAAAAAAGAGGGCTCCAACAGTGGAATCAACATGCCAGAGACCTTCTAGTGATATGAGCCAAATGTGTAGGAAGAGAGGAAAGACCTGAGTGATAGGGGGCACAGAGAACCAGAGAGCTGAGAGATGGCTAGGGGCCAGGGCATGCAGAGCTCTGTAGGTCTTTATAAGAGGAGTAATAGAAGGTCAGTGTGTTCTAAAGAGTGGGTATGAACATCAAATATGATTTTTGGAAAGGTCCACCTGTATAGTATGTGAATGAGTGATCTAAGAGGGACAGAATAGATTTGGAAAGATTCATTAGGAGATTATTTCAATGTATCAAAGAAGGAATGGTGGTAGTTTCAACTAAGGACAGGGTGAAACAGAGATAAAACTAAGTACATATAATAGATTTGTGTATAATTTTAACATAGTGCCATTTGAATGAAACATAATCATCAGTATTTCTGTATTAAGAATTATTAGCTGATAGCAGGTATATTGCTTTTAATTGTTAAAAGAGCTACTGTAAAATGAAAACAGTTTTCTAGTTAGGCCTTTCTCTAGTGTGTTTATAATTACTTTCCTTCAAATATTACTAAGCCTGCTTGACATAAGACCACCATAAGAACCCTGACAGTTCCTGTCAAATTATTAATATTTCCTGTGTTTTCTCAGTAGGAGATTTAACAACCTAAGAAGACCATGGCAATCATGATCTCAGCTCATTTTGTTTTCCCTAAACTCTTTGTGTAGTGATAATGCATTCCATTCAAGACCCTAAAATAAAATGTAATTCTTCCAGGGTGTCTTAACAAATTGTTATTTACAGGTTGAATTTTTTAAAAGCACCATAGCAACATTTTCTCTTTAGAATGGAAATACAAGAAGACATCTGATTCATTGTGAAGACAAAAGCATACTCCATTCCAGCATATCTGGCAGATGTTCTCTTCATAGGCGGAGAAAATACATGGCAAGTTAATGTATCCAGCCGATTCCTAAATCATTCTGAAATTATCTGTGTCTGCTCCCAAAAGGTGTAAATTGGCCCATAAAGGGAACAGCAAATAACCTGACTATAAAAAAAAGATAGAGAATAATTCATATTATAAGAAGAAGCTAATGACAAGTAGAAAAAATTACTATTATTTGAATAAATTAGGTAAATTAAGACCTCTCTATGAATTTACTATTATATTCAGAAGGTTTAATATTCAATCAACCAGGAAATAGTTATCTTTTGCTTCTTTTATTCTTGATCCTACGTTGCATTATTTTCTATTTAGCCAGAGCCTAGTCTTGATTTGCCAAAGTCCTGCAACAATGAAGTACAGTGAATAACTGCTGTAAGCAGTTATTTTAAGTAACACCTGAAGTTATTTCTGGTCCAATATGTAAAAAACTTAGTAGTCAATCCCATCTTCCGAACATGAAAAGATTGTACAAACTACAAAGTCAAAAACTCTTTTTAGATTCATTATAGAATTGCAAAGTGGCTACCCCCAAAACTGGAGAGACAGATGGTTGAATGTACAGAATTACAACTTATTAGCAGAAAAAGGAGAGGAACAAAAGTCCACAGCTGAAATCAAGATTGATAGGATCATATTGTCCTATCCTATTGATATCACATTGATAGGATCAAACTGTCATTGACAAGTTGCTAAAGGCTTAGTTAGTGTGCACTAGATTAAAGGGAAGCCAGACTTGTAGAGATCCCCAACACTTTCTTGAGTTTTATTTCCAGGAGCCCTACCATGTTCTAACTATGAAGATCTGAGAAAAATTCCCTTTGCTTCCAGCAGGAAAGAGAAAAACTAACGATTTGAAATAAGACAAGAACTCTCTGTTCTTCTTAATAAGGCATGCACTCAAGGAAACCTATTTTATCAAAGTCTTACCAACTGGGGTTTTGCCAAAGCCTAACCAATCTGGGGAAGGGAGAGAACTGTAGTTTCCTATATAATCTTTAATATGAGGAAAGGGAAATGTCCAACTCAGGCTCACTGAAAGACCACGAAATAATCATAAGTCAATAAGTACTTCCCCTCTCCCCACAACTACCACCACATGTTGGCGCTTCTGTGTAATACCACAGGATTATAGGTAAAATATTGTAATCCTCAGATGCTATTGTAACAGTCTCTAGTAAAACCCAAAGACAGTAAAAGGGATAAAGGTGGACACTAGAGAAAAATTTAGCCATTGACACTGCATTTACAACAAACGGTAAACACAGTCTAACATCCAGCCAGATACACCTAAGACCTCACACTAAAGACCCATCAAACTCAATTCCTTTTACCTTCAACAGAGTAGGCATCAATGGAAAATGTCTCAAAATAATAAGAGCTATCTATGATGAACCCACAGCCAACATCATAATGAATGTGCAAAATGTTGAAAACTTCCCCTTGGGAACTGGAACAAGACAAGGATGCCCATTCTAACCATCCCTATTTGATATAGTTCTGTAAGTCCAAGACAGAGCAATCAGGCCAAAGAGAGAAACAAAAGAAATCCAGATAGAAAAAAAAAAAAAAAGAAGTCAAACTATCTCTCTTTGCTAATGATATGATTCTATACTCCCAAACCCTAAAGATTCTGCAAAAAAACCTACAAGAACTCATAAATGATTGTAGCAAGGTTACAGGGTACAAAAATCAGTGTACAAAAATATGTAACATTTCTATTTCAAGAGCATCCAGGCTGAGAGTAAAGTCAAAAACACAATCCCATTTAAAATAGCCACAAAGAAAATAAAATACTTAAGAATATATCTAACCATGGAGGTGAAAAATGTCTACAAAAAACACAAACCAGTGCTGGAAGAAATCAGAGATGACACAAATAAATAAATAATTCATTCTCATGAATAAGAAGAATTAATATCATTAAAATGGACATACTACCCAAAGCAATTTACTGAGTCAATGCTATTTCTATCAAACTACCAATAACAATTTTCATAGAATTAGAAAAAATAATTCTTAAATTTGTATGGAACCAAATAAGAGCTTGAATAGCCAAACAAATCCTAAGCAAAAAGACCAAAGCCAGACCCATCACACACATTACAATACCCAACTTTAAATTATACCATAAGGCTACAGTAACCAAAACAACATGGTACTGGGAAAAAAAAAAAAAAAAAAGACATATAGATCAATGGAACAGAATAGAAAACTCAGAAATAAAACCACATAGGTACAACCATCTGATCTTCAACAAGTCACAGAAAAACTAACAATGAGGAAAGGACTTTCTATTCAATAAACAGTCATGAAATAACTGGCTAGCCATATGCAGAAGACTGAAACTGAACTCCTACCTTTCACCATATACAAAAATCAAATCAAGATAGATTAAATGTTTAAATGTAAGACTTCAAGATATAAAAATCCTAAAAGAAAATCTAGAAACAGTCTTCTTAATATCAGCCCTGGAAAATAATTTTTTGCTAGTTCCTCAAAAGCAATTGCAACAACAACAAAAATTGAAAAGTGGGACCTAGATAAATTAAGAGCTTGGACATATGAAGATCACGAATTGATAAATGACTTTAAATTAATTATTCACATTTACTATAAGGAGAATAGAAATAGGGGAATATACAAAATTTTTAGGATTTATAGGATAAATTGTCACAAGTTACAGATTAAAAATAAGAGAAAGATGCATAATAAATGTAAATGTTGACAACAGTCAACTCTACTATTTTATCAATTTTTTAAAAGCTCTTTCTGAAAAATCTAGAGAAAGTGAATTGCTTCAGTCAGTTTTGTTGAAATAGAAAAATCATCTGGACTTAACATCTAAATACATGAGTTTTATTTCCAGGGCTATTGTTTGCTGATTATTTGTGATATGGTTTGGTTCTGTGTCCCCACCCAAATCTCATGCTGAATTGTAATCCTCAGTGTTGGGGAATGGGCCTGGTGGGAGGTGACTGGAACATGGGAGCAGATTATCTCTCTTGCTGTTCTTGTGATAGTGAGTTCTCATGAGATCTGGTTGTTTAAAAATGGGTAGAACTTTCCCCTTCACTTTCTGTCTGTTGCTGCCATGGAAGACGTGCTTGCTTCCACATCACCTTCCGCCGTGAGTATATGTTTCCTGAGGCCTCCCCAACAATGCCTCCTGTGTAGCCTCTGGAGCTATGAGCCAATTAAACTTCTTTTCTCTATAAATTATCCAGTCTCAGGTAGTTTTTATAGCAATATGAGAATGAACTAGTACAATTTGATTCTGAGTAATCACCTAATCTCTCTGGGTTCAACATTCACTTCTGTAATGTAATGGAAAGCATAGTACCTTCCTCTTATTTGTTTAATGATTAAATGTGGTATTGCATGGAGGAACTGTAAAATATTATGCATGCTCTATGTTCTATTTGCATTTGCACAGTATGGGTTTCAGTTACTTTATATTGATTTCATGCTTTTCTCCAGAGTTACTGATTTTGTTCAAACCTTGAAATCATGAAACTAATGATTTCTAGTTTGTCAGTATTGTTTAGTAATAATAATAAGAATTATGATTACCACTTTGTTTTTATGGAGACTTGGAGTTGGAGAAGTTCAACAATTAGGACTGGGAACATAGATACAATGTGTCTGCATGACCAGTTCACCATAAATATTTTCACCAAAAGTTGTCTTAGGTGTCCTGGCACCAAGGTCTTTTGCTGATGGTTCAAGAGCAGATGGCAATATGCTTCCTGTTTTATCTGGCCCAGTGTGGGAGGACCAGCTGCACCTGAGATGTCAGGAAACATTTCAATGTGTAACTTTCCTTTGTTTTGCTATTTTCTGCCCTTTGCCTATAATAAAGAAGATCTAGGAGTAAAAACTGTTTAAGACTTGTGTGTTCTTTCGGCACTCCAACACTTATAGTATTAATGAGTTATTAATTAATGAGTATGTCATTAATGCAGACATGATAGATGTCAAGCTTAAAAAAATTTGGTAACACTTACAGTGTAATTTCCCATATCTTCTTAAGTGCACATGGAGATTAAACATTAAAGAAGAAAACAAAACCAAAACATTTCTGCTAATCAGCAAGGGAAAATACAAATAACTAAATGAAAATAATGTATTTTGCAACAACTTTTAAACAATATTCTGTAATCTATAATCTTTGTTGCAGTGTTTCCTGAAGTGATTAAGGAAATTTATAGCCTTTAGACATATAAAAACACATAAAATCAGCTCATTTTTCTTCAAAAGATTATGGCTCTTTTTTAATGTTCAAGACATTGGGCAAAGTTCTGAGATACCAACAGAACAGAACAACAGAAGAGTTCCTATTATTATGGATCCTACAGTTAAGCAGAAGAGACTGACATTAAATAAATAACTATACAATAAGCATATAAAAATAATGTCTATGAAGTAAAATAAATGAGCGTTCCGAGGGGAAATAATGGTAGAAGGTGGCATTAATTTTCTATGACCTCTTTCCAAAAGCTGTCTGAAAGGAAACAGGGTTTTAATGGTAACTTAAAGAATATGGAAAAATTATCAAAGAAAAGAGTAGGAAGAGCACATTCTAGGCAAGAAAAATAACACGTGCTAAAAGCATTTACAAAATTTATGAGCTGAAAAGAGTGTCGAGCTGATATAAGCCCAGTGTGGTGGGTACTCAATGACCAAGTAGAATGAACTGGGGGTACTTGATTCAAAATAATTTTAAATGTAAAGAGATACAAGGAAACTAAAGAATTATAAACAGAATAGTGACAACATATGATTTATCATTTTACATTTTCATTTTTACTGTTATAAGGAAAACAAAGAGATGTGGATGTAGTTGTGTAAAAGGGCAATGTGATGGTCAATATTGTGTCAACTTGATTGGATTGAGGGTTTAAAGTATTGTTCCTGGATGTGTCTGTGAGGGTGTTGCCAAAGGAGATTAACATTTGAGTCAGTGGACTGGGAGAGGCAGACCCGCCCTCAATCGTGGTGGGCACCATCTAATCAGCTGCCAGAGCAACTAGAAAAAAGCAGGCAGAAGGTGGAAAGAGCAAACTTGCTGAGTCTTCGAAGCCTTCATCTTTCTCCTGTGCTGGATGCTTCCTGCCTTTGAACATTGAACTCCAAGTTTGTCAGCCTTTGCACTCTTGGACTTAAACACCAGTGGTTTGCCATGGGCTCTTGGGCTTTTGGCCACAGACTGAAGACTGCACTGTCAGCTTCCCTACTTTTGAGGTTTTGAGACTTGGATTGGTTTCCTTGCTCCTCAGCTTGCAGATGGCCAATTGTGGGACTTCACCTTGTGATTGCATGGGCCGATACTCCTTAGCAAACTCCCTAAATATATCCTATTAGGTCTGTCCCTCTAGAGAACCCTGACTAACACCAATTTTGGTACTAGGAGTGATTCTAGAGGTTACAGAATTTTAAGGATGGAGTTCTTTAGTTGGTTTTGGGGTTTAGGGAGATGGCTGCTTAATTTGATGAGACCCCCAAATGCTAAGAACTCTACTTCTAATAGTATAAAGAACACTGAGAGTCCTTGAGTGAACTGTATAGTTACGTAAAATAAATACATTTGCTACTCCTGATTCACTGCTCTTGAGAAGCAAGGAATTAATGACTCTGCATATAATACTTTTGACCATATGCGGAGAACCAAAGAATATAATGAAGTTGGTTGGTTGCTCCCAAGTTTGCTGGATAAAGTTGTAACCACCCAATGGGTTCACCTTGCCAGCTGCCTAGACAGAACTGACTTATCCAGACAGAGGAATTGCAATGGAGAAATAATAATTCACACAGAGTCGGCTGTGTGGGAGACAGGAGTTTTACTATTACTCAAATCAGTCTCCTGAGCATTCAGGGATCAGAGTGTTGAAGGATCATTTGGTGGATGTGGGCTCAGAAAGTGGGGATTGTTGATTGGTTGGGGTCGAAGTGAGTTCTTTTTGCTTGCTTCTGTTCCTGGGTGGGATTGCAGAACTGGTTGAGCTGGATTATCATGCAGGGTCTGCAAAATATCTCAAGCACTGATCTTAAATAGTGATGTTACTCCCAGGAGCAATTCTGGGGAAGTTCAGACTCTTGCAGCCAGAGGATGCATGGCCTCTAAACTATAATTTCTAATCTTGTGGCTAGTTTGTTAGTCCGACAAAGGCAGACTGGTCCCCAGGCAAGAAGGGGTTTTTTTTCAGGAAAGGGCTATTATCCATTTTGTTTCAGAGTTTAAACTAAATGAAATTGTTCCCCAGGCTAGTTCAGCCTACACTATGAAGTGAACAAAGACAGTTTAGAGCTTAGAAGGAAGATGGCCTCAGTTAGGTCTGATTTCTTTCACTGACATAATGACTTCAGTTATAATTTTTGAAAAGGTGGTTTCAAAGTGATAAAAGAAAATGATGAGCTCAGGGACTCTTAACTCCTGGCCTCAGAAGAACATACTGAGCCTCAAATCTTCTAAGATTGTCCTGAGTGAGAGTCTTATCTCCTGTATACAAAGGACTGAAATTGTGGAAAACCAGACACAAGCTCTTATCATACGAATGACTGACGTGCAACAAAAGGTGCATGCTTAGCCTCACCAGGTGTCTACTATTAAAGTGAAGGCATTGATTGGAAAAAAAATGGGACCCTGCAACTTGGAATGGGGACATGTGGTAAAACACTAATGAGGCTGGGGACAATGAGCTCCTAAATTCGGATAAGGTTTTTGTTTTTCTTTTTTTTTTTTTTGCCAAAGGAAACAGTCTTCCCACCCCCAGTGGTGGCAACATTCCCTCTCCCACCCACACTGCCATCAGCCTTTACACTTTTGTCTGAGGAGATTAACCATGTACTGCCTGAGGCAACAGGGATGACCTCGCCTGAGGCAGTTGCCAGGCTAGACAATGCTGATCCTTCTCAAAACCCACACCCAACAACCCTGTTTTCATCTAGACCTGTAACTAGACTCAAGTCACAACAGGCCTCTAGAGGTGAGATTCAGAGTGTGATGCATGAGGAAGCGCGCTACACTCCAAAAGAACTTCTAGGGTTTTCTAATTTATATAAGTAGAAATCTGGAGAACAGGCACGGGAATGGATATTACGATTGAGGGATAATGGTGGAAGGAGCATAAAGTTGGATAAGGCTGAATTTATTAATATCAGCCCACTAAGCAGGGATTCTACATTTAATGTTGCAGTTTGGGTAGTAAAAAAAGGTTTTGGCCAGGTGCAGTGGCTCACACCTGTAATCCCAGCACTTGGGAGGCCGAGGCGGGTGGATCACCTGAGGTCAGGAATTCAAGACCAGCCTGACCAACATGGAGAAACTCCATCTCTACTAAAAATACAAAATTTAGCCTGACGTGGTAGCACATGCCTGTAATTCCAGCTATTCAGAAGGCTGAGGCAGGAGAATCGCTTGAACCTGGAAGCTGGAGGTTGTGGTGAGCTGAGATGGTGCCATTGCACTCCAGTTGTGCAACAAGAGTAAAACTCCATCTCAAAAAAAAAAAAAACAAAACCAAAAACTAATAACTTATTGCTTGGTTAGCTGAAACATGGATCAAAAGATGGCCCACTGTGAGTGAACTGAAAATGCCTGATCTTCCCTGATTTAATGTGGAGGAAGTGATCCAAAGGCCTAAGCAGATTGGAATGCCAGAGTAGATTAGTCACTTTAGACCTACTCGTCTCAGCTGGGAGGGCCCCAGAAGACATACCCTTCACCAATACCTTGCAAAACATATTTGTGAGGGGAGCACCTGCATCTTTGAAAAGTCCTATAATTTGCTCTTCTCTGTATGCCAGATCTTAGAGTGGGAACTGCAGTCACGCAATTAAAGAACATAAAGGCAATGGGATTAATTGGATCCCAAGGTTGTGGGGAACAAGTGGCAGCACTCAACCATCAAAGGCCAGGTGGATATAGTTACCCTAATGTACAGCAGAGGCAAAGCAGCAATCAGAATAGTTTGACTCATGTAGAGGTCAGTCATTGGCTAATAAATCACGGTATTCCTAGAAGTAAAATTGATATGAAGACTACTGCATTCTTACTTAATTTGTGCAAGTAGAAAATTTCCCAGGTAAAGTGGACAAAAAAACTAATTTGAATTATAAATGTAGAGAATCATGGCCACTCAGTTTCTAGACTTAGACCAGTTCACAGACCCAGAACCCCTTAAATCAAGGGGACACTGGATCCCATTGAGGAAGGACTCCACTACAGTACTAGCAATTTACACTGTTACCCTTTCTCCCATCCTTCCCCAAGGAGACCTCTTGCCTTTTACCAGGATAACTGTGCATTGGGGAAAAAGGAATGATCAGAACTTTTAGGGACTATTGGACACTGGCCTTGAGCTGATGTTGATTCCAGAGGGCCCAAAACATCATTGTGGTCCTCCAGTTAAAGCAGGGACTTATGGAAGTCAGGTTATTAATGGAGTTTTGGCTCAGGACTTATAGTGGGTGCTCTGGGTCTCCAGACTCATCCTACCGTCCTTTCCCCAGTACCAGAATGTATGATTGGCATAGTCATACTTAGCAGCTGTCAGAACCCCCACACCAGCTCCCTGACTGGCAGGGTAAGGGCTAGCATGGTGGGAAAGGCCAAAGAGAAGTCATAAGAATGGTCTCTACCTCGAAAAATAGTAAGTCAGAAACAATATTGCATCCCTGGTGGGATTGCAGAGATTAGTGCCACCATCAGGGACTTGAAAGATGCAGGTGTCATGATTCCCACCACATTCCTGTTCAACTCTTCTATTTGGCCTGTGCAGAAGACAGATGGATTTTGGAGAATGACAGTGAATTATTGTAAGCTTAACCAAGTTGTGATTCCAATTGCAGCTGCTGTATCAGATGTGATTTCATTGCTTGAACAAATTAACACATCCCCTGGTACCTGGTATGCAGCCATTGATTTGCCAAGTGCCTTTTTCTCCATTCATATTCATAAGGCCTACCAGAAGCAATTTGCCTTTATCTGGCAAGGCCAGCAATATCCCTTCACTGTCCTATCTCAGGGGTATATCAACTCTCTGGTTTTGTGTCATAATCTTGTTCACAGAGATCTTGCTCAGTTTTCCCTTCCACAAGATATAACACTGGTTCATTACACTGATGACATTATGCTGATTGGATCCAGTGAGAAGTAGCAAAGATATTGGACTTATTGGTGAGATGCTTGCATGCCAGGGATTCAAGGAACTTCTACCTCAGTAATATTTTTAGGGGTCCAGTGGTGTGGGGACTATTGAAATATTCCTTCTAAGGTGAAGGATAAGTTGCTGCATTTGGCCCCTCCTACAACCAAGAAAGAGGCACAACACTTAGTGGGCTACTTGGAATTTGGAGGCAACAAAGCCCTTATGGCCCATTTATTGAGTGACTCAAAAGGCTGCCAGTTTTGAGTGGGGTCCAGAACAAGAGAAGGCTCTGCAACAGGTGCAGGCTGCTGTGCAAGCTGCTCTGCCACTTGGGCCATATGACCCAGCAAATCCAATGGTGCTTGAGGTGTCAGTGGCAGATAAAGATGCTGGTTGAAGCCTTTGGCATGCCCTCACAGGTGAATCACAGCAGAGGCCTCTAGGATTTTGGAGCAAGGCACTGACATCTTCTTCAGATAACTACTCTCCTTTTGCAAGAAAGCTGTTGACCTTTTACTGGACTTTGGAAGAAACAGAACATTTGACTATAGGTCATCAAGTCACCATGTGACTTGAACTGACTATCAAGAACTGGGTGCTTTCTGGTCCATCTAGCCATAGATCGGTGTGTGCACAGCAGCATTCCATCATCAGATGGAAGTAATATATTCATGATTGTGCTCGAGCAGGTCCTAAAGGCACAAGTAAGTTATGAAAAGAAGTGGCTCAAATGCTTATGGTCTCCACTCCTGCCACCCTGCCTTATCTCCCCCAGCCTGCACCAATGGCCTTATGGGGAGTTCCCTCTGGTCAGTTGACAGAGGAAGAGAAGACTAGGGCCTGCTTTACAGTTAGTTCTGCACGATATGCAGACACCTTCCAAAAGTGGACAGCTATAGCACTAAAGCCACTTTCTAGGACATCTCTGAAGGACAATTGTGAAGGGAAATCCTCCCACTGGACAGAACGTTGAGCAGCACAACTGGTTGTACACTTTGTTTGGAAGGTGAGAGGACCAGAGTGCAATGATATACTGATTTATGGGCTGTAGCCAATGGTTTGGCTATATGGTCAGGGACTTGGAAGAAGCATAACTGAAAGATTATTGACAGAGAAATTTGGGGAAGAGGTATGTGGATGGGCCTCTCTGAGTTGTCAAAAACTGTGAAGATATTTGTATCCTATGTGAATGCTTATGAACAGGTGACCTCAGCAGAGGGGGATTTTAATAATTAAGTGGATAGTATGACCTGTTCTGTGAATACCACTCAGCCTCATTCCCCAGGCACTCCTGTCATTGCCCAATGGCTACATGAACAAACTGACTATGGTAGAGGAGATGGAAATTATGCATGGGCTCAGCAACATGGACTTCCACTCAAGAAGGTTGGCATGGCTACAGCCACTGCTGAGTGCCCAGTTTGCCAGCAGCAGGGACAAACAGTGAGCCCTAGATATGGCACCATTCTTCAGAGTGATCAGCCAGCTACGTGGTGGCAGGTGATTCTACTGGACTTCTTACATCATGGAATGGGCAGCAGCTTGTCCTCACCAAAATTAGACACTGACTACCGATACAGGTTTGCTTATCCTGCATGTAATGCTTCCCCCAAGACTACCATCCATGGACTCACAGAATGCCTTACCCATCGTCATGGTATTCCACACTGTATTGCCTCTGACCAAGGCATTCACTGTACAGCTAAAGAAGTGTGGCAGTGGACTCATGCTCATGGAATTCATTGACTTTACCGTGTTCTCCATCATCCTGAAGCAGCTGGATTAATAGAATGCTGGAATGGCCTTTTGAATTCACAATTACAACACCAACTAGTTGACAATGCTTCACAGGGCTGGGGCATAGTTCTCCAGAAGGCCGTGTATGCTCTCAATTACTGTCCAATATATAGTGCTGTTTCTCCCATAGCCAAGATTTGTAAGTCCAGGAATCAAGGGATGGAAGAGGAAGTGGTACCACTCACCATCACCCCTAGTGATCCACTGACAAAATGTTTGCCTCCTGTTCTCGAACATTACATTTGACTGCCCTAGAAGTCTTCATTCCAGAGGGAGGAACACTGCCACCAGGAGACAACAATAATTCCATTACACTGGAGGTTAAGTTTGCCACCTAGACACTTTGCACTCCTTCTATCTTTAAGTCAACAGGCTGAGAAGGGAGTTACAGTGTTGGCTGGGGTGGTTGACCCAGAGTATCAGCCTAATACTATACAAAACTGTAATGAAATCAGCCTAATACTATACAATGGAGGTAAGGAAGAGTATGCATGGAATACAGGAGATCCATTAGGGCGTCTCTTAGTATTATCATGCCCCTGTGATTAAGGTCAATGGAAACTACAACAGCCCAATGCAGGCAGGACTCCAAATGGCCCAGACCCTTCAGGAATGAAGGTTGGGGTCACTCCAACAGGAAAAATAAAAACCCATGACCTGCTGAGGTGCTTACTGAAGGCAAAGGGAATATGAAATGGGTAGTAGAAGGCAGTCATCAATACCAGGTACAACCATATGACCAGTTGCAGAAACCAAGACTGTAATTGTCATGAGTATTTCTTCCTTATTTTATTAAGAACATGTTTGTGCATATATACATTTGTAATAAGAAAATATCCTCATTTTATTTCCTTTTTTCTATATCACGTGACATAATATTTACTGACTTCATATCAGCATTTAAGTATTGTTAACTTTATGTAATATCAATTAGATTAAGGATTAGTGTACTTTCGGTTGTACCAAGGATAGCTGTATCATGTTAGGTGCAATTGACCCCATTATTATCTTTATTTGAAGATTATATATGATTTCAGGAGATGTGTATCAGTTCAAGTTAACAAGAGGTGGACTTGTGATGGTTAATATTGAGTGTCAACTTGATTGAATTGAAGAATGCAAAGGATTGATCCTGGGTGTGTCTGTGAGGGTGTTGCTAAAGGAGATTAACATTTGAGTCAGTGGACTGGGAAAGGCAGACCCACCCTCAATCTTGATGAGCACCATCTAATCAGCTGCCAGTGCAGCTAGAAAAAAAGCAGTCTTCCAGCCTTCATCTTTCTCCCATGCTGGATGCTTCCTGCCTTTGAACATCTGATTCCAAGTTTTTCACCTTTGGACTCTTAAACTTACACCAGTGGTTTGCCAGGGCCTCTTGGGCCTTTGACAACAGACTGAAGGCTGCACTGTCGGCTTCCCTACTTTTGAGGTTTTGGGACTTGAACTGGCTTCCTTGCTCCTCAGCTTGCAGTCCCCCTATTGTGGGACTTCACCTAGTTGTTCTACAAGTCAACACTCCTTAAAAAAACCCCTTTATATATACATCTATCCTAGAGAACCCTCTAGAGAACCCTGACTAATACAGGAAACCTAGAGGAAATCTGCAGGCTCTCTCAAATAGTCCAGGTGAGAAATGGTGGCAGTTTGAATTTGAGTGGTGTCAATGCAGTTACAAATGTATGTAAGGATACAGAGTGTATTTTGGACTATTAAAAATTTAGAATTAGTTTAAACAGGGAAGATTAAAAAAAAAAACTTTAGTTGTGACTGGATGTGCAAGGAAAACATTTAAAAATCAAGTTATACAAAACTTAAATTTGACATTCGTGTTCAATTTTCAAGTTAAGAGGTCAAGTGCTTAGTTTATATTATACAGATTTAAATCTCAAAGATGGATATTGGTAGGACGGATATTGGTAAAATTCCATAGCCAAACACTATAGGATGAGAAAAGGGTCTGGGATATTGCAAAGACAAATTTACAAATTTTCAATGATAAGAGAAGAATCTTTTAGGAAAAAGAGAGGGCTTAGTAATGTTAGGTGCTGTTTTATGTGAAGCTCTTCATTGCCAGGTTAAAATTATTTGCAAAGTTTAAATCAATCCCAGATCACACAACAGAAACCTATCACTTCACTTCTTACTAAAGAACAAGAAAGTTCTTCCCAAGTGAGCATCACCAGCCAGGTAAGAGTAGGGGGAGATGAAGTGGTAGAAGATTCAGTCTACATTTTTCATAGTACATTTAACTCTCCAAGATATCTCCACTACCATCTCCTAAAAGAAAGAATCAACAGTAGACTGAAGACAATTGGTCATCTCCAGCTGCAAAGCCATTTCATGCTTGTTTTCTTGTTCAACTCTTCTGCACTCAACTTTCTCATAGTTTCAAAGTGACACTTTTTAGACAGCACTGCATTTATGAACCACTCTAACAATTGGAGCAATGAACGCTTATACTATACGTTATGGCAAGAACTGCGCCATTCCTGTTTCTTCTGGTTTGATACAGGTTGCTGCCTGCTTCACACATTGCCTGCCTTCCCTTACTCCAATCTCTCCAACCTGGAGCACAATATTGGACACCCACAGTGCTATGATACAGGTCAACCAAATGAAGGAGGATAAGAGGTTACCACACAGTGAAACATATAATGCTTTCACTTATGTTTCCCACATGTGAAATATTTTCTTTAAAGACCTGACTTAATGCTCATGCTTGTATTATTTAAGTCATAACATTCTCTACTTTTTATTTTTTATTTTCAGTTTTTGAAACAAGCATAAGGATGTTATAATGTACCATATGCATATTATTGCCCTCACTGTAGGTGTCTATTGATAGTGTACATTCTTCTATGATTCTAGAATGGAGCAGCAAATATTATGGTTCACATGTATTCTACTTGTTACTGAAGAAAATATTGTAAAAATGTTTTACACCATTCATCTGCAGATTAATGCTTCCTGTGTTTTAAAAGACATGGTACACAGCAGCAGATGGATGGTATAAAATTAATTAAAGTCAGCCATAGCCTGCTGGCAAGAAATGACCTTACCTTCAACTGAACTGTGGGACCAAAAGCATCTATTGTTTTAATTTTAAAGGAATTTGATGAAGAATATTATTTCTTGGTTCAATTCAGAAAAGAGTTATTGAGTGCTCATTATATGTAAGGTTTGTTTTTTTGTTAGGCATTATGGGGTCTCAAACATGAATTTTTAAGTATTATGTCTGTAAGAAGCTCACAATCCAGTTGTCCAAACAAGCATATGGTACAAGCTGGGATGCATGTCATATCAGGGTAAGTGCTATGATGAAGACAACAGAGTCGTGTTGAGAATTTGGTGGGAAGATTTCAGGCATGCTTTCAATAATGTGCTATACTTCAGCTGGGATTTGAAGAAAGAATTGTATTTCAAATACTAGAAAATAGAGAGAGTACTTGCAGTCAAGCAAGTAATCTGCGCACTACATCATTTTACTGCTGAGTGCATGACTGATCTTTGATTACTTACCAAACCTCTAGTATATCCTGATGTCATGAACAACAGTACCATTAAGGAATGTTCTCATCACAAAATTGACAAGCCTTTTTGATTCTCCTGTTTGAATTGTTTCCCCACAAAATTTTCTGTCACTTTCTTGTTGTCTTTGTCTGTAAATGTTTCTCAAATTGTCCCTTCTTGTTTAATTTCACTGTCTGCCATTGCCTGGCTTCAGACAGTTCTATCCTTATCCATGTTACTTATGACGGCCTCTTCAACTATCTTCTGTAATCTATCTGAGGCCACAAATTATCTTCTACGTTTATGCCACAATAAGCCCTAAATTGCAAATATAACTACGTCATAAGCCTGTCCCCAAATTTTTGAATTTGCCTTTATGACTCTATTTCAAACTCTACACTGCTAGGAAAGGTTCTTTGTGATTTGATCCCACTCCTTTACTTTGTGTCTTTCACTCACTAATTTTTCCCATTTAGAGTCCAGTGCTCTTCAGTCTTCCAGTCAGGCGTTCTCAGTTTCTCTCTTTCTCTTATGAAACACACACATAAACACACACACTCTTGTATTAGTGATTCTTCACCAAGAACACCATTCTTCTTGCCATTTTACTTAACAGACTCTTCTAACATTTTAAGACTTGCTTATTCCTCATGACAGTAATTTTCTGGCTGGTGCAAGCTATATTTGACCTCCAAAACTCATGTCTAAATTATACGTTCCTCCTACATGTCTCCATAGTATACTTTGTATGTCTCTGCCATAGCACATATCACAATGTATGATAAGTATCCATTTGTTTTTCACTTGGCTGCCATTTTTGTGCCATGATTTCAAGATTATTGTTTTTAAAAGTTGTTCAGGAATCATAATTAAAAGGAATTTAGTTCTAGAAGCTAATCCTGGAAATTTTCCCAGAAATTTGGAGGCCTGATATATAGTACACACTCAATGAATATTACTAAATGGATGGAATTGAATATACTAGAATAAACAAAAGAATAAAAGAATGCACACAATGAAATAATGTCTTCCTGTGGATATATGCTCCCAATAGATGGTAGTTTCAATAAAAGACATATATATGTGTGTATATATATGTGTGTGTGTGTCTGTGTATACATAAAGTTTACTTTTCACATTTATTTTAGCTTTTAATTCAATAAGTAAGAAATGAAAGTTGTTTTTCCTTCTTTGATGTCTATTATTAGTTGAACCAGAGAGTCATCAATATGACAAAGTGTTGAAATCACTAACCCTGTTTACATCCAGAGATAGCATCATTGCAGCTTGGAGCCTGGAAATATCAGCCATGCAATGGGAAAAATTTTGTGAATCAAGCTCCAATAATTTTTTTCAGTCACCATAATTGACTTCATACATAAATTCTCCTCTCTTTTTTCTTCTGAAATTATCTTGTGAGCCATAAAAGCAAGAGAAAATATGAAAGTGTAAAGCCTTTTTATAAGTTATAAAGATTCTGAACTGATTTGTATACCCTTTTGGTAAACTCTTTGTTCATTATTCTTTTTAGTAGCACATCTGACACTGGATGTCTGACCTCTGCTACTCTAATAGTTGTTAATGGAAACTTCACCTCATGCAAAGATAAAATGGATTTTTGGCAGCTGTGAGAGATTATGAAGAGTAAAACCAATCTTAGTTGGAATAAGAAGAAAAGAAGTCATCTGTACCTTAAACTACTCAGCTGGTTTTCATTAAACGTCAAGCCTACATTTATTACAAAAAGGGTAGCCAAGAGACAGACATTGATAGGTCTCTGTACATAGAAAAAGAAGGCCAGTACTTGATAGATTCTACTTTTCATCTTGACTTGAGTTCAAATGACTCTTAAATCTGTTTGAATTAAATGGTATATTTCTGGAGACAAACTCAGGAAGACCTCTACTTTTGCGCTTATCAGATTGGTTGGCCCTTATTTGTATCTTGAGTGTAGTGAAATCTTAGTTCTTCCAACTCATTAAAAGAAACAAGTGGTTCTATAAATCCCTAAAGTTATATAAATAAAACTCATTTAAATTTGTTTTATGATATGCTTTATATATTTATATTTAATATGGCTTTTTGTGATGTCCTGAGAATTTACAATATGTCCAAACAAAGAAAGAGGCTATACACACAGTGCTGACGCAGAAGCAGCTTGGTGGGAGCCTAGTTTCCTCAAGTGGGAAACAATAGCATCAGAATTTCTAGAATCATTTATTAAGTTTTGTTTTGTATTGTTTAAACTATACATTTAAATGCTAGAGAGAGAAAAGTCTGGCTCTTCTAATATAAGCACTTTTAAAATTCATTAATTTTAACTATAGATCTAAAATAAATAATACTTTAGAGAACTGGAGGAGGAGGAGAATGCCTGTACTCATATATGTAAATCATGGCAATTAAAATAATGACAGATAATAGCCCTAATACATATCTATACTTTGATAGCTATCATAATAACTATCATACTGCTAAAATTATGTATCCATATACCCTTTGCTTCAGAAATTTTATATAAAAATTTATTATATAACTATGTCAGCAAGTGTGGTATATTTAAGTTTACAGCATAAAACAATAAAGGCCGATATATTCGTATTGAATATTTGGGTTCAGAGAAAGAATGATAGTTTCAGACACGACATATTCAGAGACATTTTTGGTTTACTTCGAGAGAGTGTTAAGAGGAAATGAAGACACACAGCATTAAGAGAAGCCTATTTATGAAGACAACCAATTAGTTCAACTTAATTCAATAAAATTTAAATATACTTTTCTTCTGTCATCTTTTATTTTAGATTCATGGGGTACATGTGCAAGTTTGTTAAGTGGATAAATTGCGTGTACCTTGAGCTTGGTGATTTCATTACCCAGGTAGTGAGTATAGTACCTGATAGGTAGTTTTTACACCCTCAGATTCCTCCCAGCCTCCCCTCTAAAGTAGGTCACAGTGTCTTACATATGCATTTTAAATATGTAAGACATTTGTGCCAGGCATTTAAATGTATGTTTGTGCCATGCAATGCATTGCATAAGTATTCATATGGATAATAGCATATTATTCCTATCTTAAAAGAGATCGTAAGCTAATGAAAAGATAGAAATGTACAAATGATTTTGCTCCACTGAAAATGAAGATGAGACTGGTCAAGCTTTTAGAATAAACAGTATATTTTTTCAAACTTATTGACAGATATTCACATGACCCAAATATAAAAGATATAAGGAGGTGTGTAGTTAAAGGTCTTATCTTTGTTCCCCATAATTGGTAACAACTATTACTAGTTTTTTGAGAATTGTGTTTACATATGAAAGTCAATGCAGATATATAGTGTTTTCCTCATTTTTATAAAAATTGTAGCATACTATACACACTTTCTGCATTTTGGTTGTTTCATTTTATGAAAGATGCTGAATATATTTTCATATGAAATGATAAAAAGCTTCTGTGTTTTGTTTGTTTGGTGTTCTTTTCTGGCTACAAATCATTCCACTATATGAATATTTCAGAGTGTATTTAATCACTACTGAGGTACATTAAAAACAATGCTGCAATCCACAATCTTTTAAATACATGCTATTCTTACACTCTTGGTATATTTGTATGATGAATTTTTACATGAAATTGCTGAAACAAAGGATATATGTTTATATAATTTTGCTTATTTTGGGGAATATTCTTAATGTTGACAATAATGGACTAATTTGGCATTCTGTGAACCATTTTCAGGTATAAACTAACTCTTTTATTTTGAGCATGTTCTTCATAATTAAATAATTAGATATTTTTTGGTTAACATTATCTTAATTTTCTTTTGGAAGATTTCAATTATGCATATGATGGAACATTTTTGCCTGCTTTTTTTATCTATCTTTTCTCTCTGATTTGTAAACTTTACACAAATTGTTTATTGTATTTGATTTTGATTGTGCTTTCTACATCCTTTGCTTTAATTTTTGCAGTATGTCTTTATCTTTGTGTTCCTTCTAATTTTATATTATCTCCTTGATTTTATTTATTTTATTTTATTATTTAATTTGTTTCATTTCATGGCAGAGTCTTTCAGTCTGTCACCCAGGTTGGAGGGCAGTGGTGCCACCTTTGGCTCACAACAACCTCCACATCCTAGGTTCAAGGTAGTAGCTGGGATTACAGGTATGAACCACCACACCTCCCTAATTTTTTGTGTTTTTAGTAGAGACAGGGTTTCACCTTGTTGGCCAGGCTGATCTCAAGCTTCTGACTTCTAGTGATCCACCAGTCTCAGCCTCCCAAAGTGCTGGGATTACGGGCATGAACCACTGCGCGCAGACTATTTCTGTGATTTCAAAACATTTTCTTAGTTTTTCTAGACTGTCTTTCATCACCTTTTCATATTTCCTTATGTCTTCCTTGTTTTTCTATTTTTGTTTTTGAGTTTTTCTTCCGTATAGAGTTTTTACTTAATTATTTTAATGCATTAATTTTTTCAGTGTTTATCTGTTTAATGGTCACATTTTTTCTTAATATTAATTTTATAACAATTTTTGTAATCTTTTTTTTCAAATTGCATGTATTTCTAGACATTGTACTTGTCTTCTTTTTAGATTAAATGGTCCTATTAGGGTAACTTTGGACCAACTATTTTAAGATTTTTGTATTGTGAGGTGTGGTCAGATTATTATAATATGATTGTTTTTCTTAGCTTAAAATAATTTTTTCTCTTAGCTGTCACAAAGCCAGGCTTATTCCTGCAAACATTTCTGTGTAAATATTTTAATTATTTGTTTCCATATTTTTATACGTTTATTTTTCTTTCTTCCTTTTTTTTTTTTTTTGTATCTCTGACCCTTTTTTCTCTCTAAAATCAAAACAAGGGGTTTTCAAGCATCACCTAAATGTCTCAGTTTTCACCCGTTTGCATCGCAGAGTGTGACCCACAACTTCATAATTGTATTTGAAGTTGTCAATGACTCCCATTAAACTCTTATTTTACTCTATTCATATTTCTTCAAGGATGGTGTTCGCGTAAACTTACTGAGTTCCATCAACCCTTAAAAATGTTATAGACACAGTGTCTCGTTTTGTTAAAATTGAAGTTTCAATTTCTGTCTTCTATTCTTCTTCTATTTGAATTATATCTAGAAAGAGAAATGAAAAATGTCTTCATTTACACAGCTCTGTTTATAGTAGGTGTCTCAAGTTGGCACTTACTTAATAACCAATGCTTATACAGAAATAGAAAAATGACATTCCAGTTTTTATGTTTTTTCTTTCCTTGCATTAAAAAAAAAGATTTTTTTTTCAGAAACAATAGTATAGAACTAATAAAACTGTCAGCATTTAAGAGCCAGAGACTTCTACGTTTTCTTTTTTGAGATGGAGTTTCACTCTTTTACCCAGGCTGGAGTGAAGTGGCACAATCTCAGCTCACTGCAATCTCTGCGTCCCAGGTTCAAGCGATTCTCCTGCCTTAGCCTTCGATTAGTGGGGATTACAGACACAGGCTACCACGCCTGGCTAATTTTTGTATTTTTAGTGGCGATGGGGTTTTGCCATGTCAACCAGGCTGCCATCCAACTCTTGACCTCAGGTAATCCACCCACTTTGGCCTCCCCAAGTGCTGGGATTATAGGTGTGAGCCACCACACCCGGTCACGGCATACGGTTTTAGATTGTATTATGACAAATCAGACTAAAAACATGAACCTAAATTACTAAACATGGGTGCTTCAGCATAAGTTAACAGTGAATTTGAAATTGTAATTTCATTAAGATATTAATGAGCTTATTTTAAAAATTATATCTAACCATGTAAAATCAGATTAAATGGAGATCTGACAAATTGATTCGAACCTACTTTATGACCACTTCATATTCCCCTTTGGATAACCACATCCTGCAATTGGCAATTAAATTTATTATGAGCTACCAAATGAACAAATAAATATCGTGCACTTGTTAATTCGTTTATTCGCTCATTAGTCATTCAATAAACATTTATTCAACACACAATTATATATTGTATACCTGTTGCGTATTGCTTAAGATAATTGTGACCTTGTCCTTGAAGAGTTTAAAATCTATTGGAAAGAAAAATATTTAGAAAATAATGAAAAGTGTAAAGTGTTTAAAAAAGGAAAAATAGTTTTATGAGTGTATAAAATTAAACCTTTCTTATGTTAAGCTGTGTTCTTACATTTTGTAATACAAAGGATAAAATATTTTTGCTAATGTCCTATTCATTTGTCATACTGAAAAATTAACAGTAAAATTAAGACCATAGAATATTCAAATATAAATTAACCCAAACAAGCTGTAAATTATATCAACAGAATTTGAACCAAGATTTTATATGAGATATTTTCTATTATTTTTATATTTTTGTGAATTATTCCATATTTTCTATTCTAAATATTTTTAAGTTCAATAACATGAATCATTTTCCTACACACTATTTTAGAAAGCCATTTTATATGGAAAGGTAAAATTTATAGGCAAAATATTTAAACTCCTGCCAATTTAATATTATATTTAATAGGATCTTATTTAGTTTTATTTTATTCTGCAAAATCCATTTTTTCCAATAGACAAATACTCATCAAAATATTAGAAGACTGGTATTTAAAGTTAGGTTTCTTCAGCTGTTGCAAAATTATTTGTAGATTAACCTAATTATATTACTGTTATAATTTACAACAATAATAGTAATTTACAATTTATTGGATATTTACCTTGTGACAAACATTATGCTAAGCACTCAGCATGCATTTTTATTATTTAAATTCCCTCTGAAGTGGGAAATGCTATTTTATGCATTTTTAAAAGAAAAAACTGGTAATTATTAAGGATGCTTCTGTTGCCTAACATACTTTAGAAACCAGGTTTCAACCCCCGGTTGTCTGACTCCAGACCCTACACCCTTATAATCAATCTCCATAGCTGCCCACACGAATTAGACAAATTGTGTAACCCATTAAAAAAATGAAACCTATTTACTGAATATTGTGAACAGAGGATAGGTTATCACCAATTATCAATCCTCAGTTATCCCACCTAGTTTTCCATATCAGAATATATTCTGATATATATACAGGAAGAGGCCTAAGTATCCTCTTCCTTTGGTGTGACAGATGACAATATTAATGACTTCTTTATTAATGGCTTTTTTTTTTTTAGCTATGGCTTGGCTGTGTGGTGGTTAGATTTTTTTCTCCACAATGAGTTGCGAGTCTCAGCGTACAATTTAAACAGCATCTGAGTAGATCAAGTTCAACCTGAGTAGCTCAAGTTGAACCTGAGTAACTCAATTTCAAGTAAGATTATGATTTCTTTTTAGTGCATAGTTATTTCAAGCTCAAATCAGTTAGAATAGGTTCATATTCTCTTTGAAGATTTGTCTTCCAATATTATAACCTTAGAAACCAGACATAATTTTTCATTAGTGTATTAATTACCAATATTTAATAAGAGAGTTATGAGCTTAAAACATGAAATAAGTTCTTACTTTCCTAATGTGCAAAAAGACATAACCATTGTTAATCTTTTTCATAAGATCCAGGCCACTAATGTCTTATTTATTTTTCAGTTTGAAACAAAATATATTAAATATATAAATTATATTTAGAATGAGGTTTATTTTCTATATACCAAGGATAGTAAATCCTAGCAATGTTTTGTAGGACTTCTGCTATAATGTGTGACTATGTGTTTTGCTTTTCACTTACTTCACACCACTCCACACTCCAGCTCCAGAAAAAGTTAAAGAAATTACAACTATAACTGCAAATAATAACCCAAATATGTATGTACTTTATAAATTTGTGACCATTATTTTCCTTAACAAATATTTACTCACCACCCACAAAATGCTAGACACTATATTTCATAGTGAAGAAACAAAACAAAACAATAAAAACCTAACAGAGCCTTGCTTTCATGGAAATTGCATTCTATCTGAAGACATCAACCAGCATATTAAAAATAAATTTTAAAATAAATGCTGATATACTCTGTAAAAGAGTAGTTACAATATGAAGAATTGAATATTGAAAAAAGGTCAGGGAAGGTTTTCTGAGCAAGTGTTGGCTGAACTGAGATTTGAAGGAGTAGGATGGGTGACAAGGAAAGTGGCTTTTAAGTACACAGGTCAACAGGTGAAAGAGCCCCCAGTATGAGTGTTATGGGGTAAAGGGACCGGAGGACATTTTGGAAGCCACAGGCATCAGGATCCAAGGAAAGAGTACATAATAACAATGTTGCTGAATGCAGAGATCAATATTTGGCAACATGGATGTTTGGTGCAAAATGTAGTTGGATTGTGACAGATGAGTCAAACCCTCCAGGATACTATAGACCACAATGTTGGATTTTATTCTTAGAGAAATGAGAAGCCATGGAAAGAGCTGAAACAATAAATGTATTGGAAGGTGGGCCTGTGATCATAATTTGATTGGCATTTTATAATTATCTCCCTTTCAGAAAAAGGAATTTGAGCAGAACAAGAGTAGACACAGGTAGATGCCTTACAGCAGTCCTGGTGAAAGATAAGACATTTTGATGCAGGATAGCTGACTGAGAGAATGAGAGAAGTAGATAGATTGAAGATTTAGTGGCCACCTGACAGGACATGGTGTTGTATTATTGGTGAAAGAAGAAGGGTTAGGGAATAAAACCTGACTTGTAATCCTAGCACTTTGGGAGGCCGAGGCAGGCGGATCACGAGGTCAGGAGAGCGAGACCATCCTGGCTAACACGGAGAAACCCTGTCTCTACCAAAAATACAAAAAAAAATAAATAAAAAAATAAAAATAAAAAATTAGCCGGGCGTGGTGGCGGGCACCTGCAGTCCCGGCTACTTGGGAAGCTGAGGCAGGAGAATGGAGTGAATCCGGGAGGCGGGGCTTGCAGTGAGCTGAGGCCACTGCCCTCCAGCCTGGGGGACAGCTCACCATCTCAAAAATAAATAAATAAATAATAAAGGATAAAATCTGAATTACTGTACTCAGAGGATTTTTTTTTTAATAGTTCAACAGGATAATACACAAGAATACTTGTCTTTCGCCCTCACTTGTGTAAGATCGGAAGAGAGCATGTTCAGCCCTGCTTTCCATGTTTGTATTTCGTTTTCTAAGGGATGATTAGCAAGCGGCTGTTTTTTTCAAAAGCTAGCCTCACGATAGCAGGTGGTTTGTACAAAAAAGAAAAAAGCGTCTGAAAGAAAAGGAAAGAACTAGATAATTATATTTCCTGAGACCCAAGGAACAAAAAGAGAGTGAGAGGGACGTTTATACTCTGCTCCCAAGAGTGGTCATAGGAAAACTTTTGCTCCCCAAGATGGAGAGGTGCCTCAAAGCGGGAGACTATACCATGTAAAAAAATCTTTGAGAGCTTTCGGGGAGATACTGGCAGAGAGGGAATGTATAATATAGACAGCAAAATCTGCCTTCTAATCAATGATGTGTTTTGGAAGTAAGCAATTCCAAGTCTACAATGAACTGGAGTCCTAAGGACTTTCCCCAAGATCCTTAGGGTTCTTTTTTTTTTTTTTTAATACTTTAAGTTCTAGGGTACATGTGCACAATGTGCAGGTTTGTTACATATGTATACATGTACCATGTTGGTGTGCTGCATCCATTGACTTGTCATTTACATTAGGTATTTCTCCTAATGCTATCCCTCCCGCCCCCCTCCCCCACAATAGGACCCGGTGTGTGATGTTCCCCTTCCTGTGTCCAAGTGATCTCATTGTTCAGTTCCCACCTATGAGTGAGAACATGTGGTATTTGGTTTTCTGTTCTTGCAATAGTTTGCTGAGAATGATGGTTTCCAGCTGCATCCATGTCCCTACAAAGGACATGAACTCATCCCTTTTTATGGCTGCATAGTATTCCATGGGGTATATGTGCCACATTTTCTTAATCCAGTCTATCATTGATGGACATTTGGGTTGATTCCAAGTTTTGTTATTGTGAATAGTGCCACAATAAACATACGTGTGCATGTGTCTTTACAGCAACATGACTTATAATCCTTTGGGTATATCCCCAGTAATGGGATGGCTGGGTCAAATGGTAGTTCTAGTTCTAGATCCTTGAGGAATCACCATACTGTCTTTCACAATGGTTGAACTAGTTTATAGTCCCATCAACAGTGTAAAAGTGTTCCTATTTCTCCACATCCTCTCCAGTACCTGTTGTTTGCTGACTTTTTAATGATTGCCATTCTGATTGGTGTGAGATGGTATCTCATTGTGGTTTTGATTTGCATTTCTCTGATGGCAAGTGATGATGAGCATTTTTTCATGTGTCTGTTGACTGTATGAGTGTCTTCTTTTGAGAAGTGTCTGTTCATATCCTTTGCCAACTTTTTGATGGAATTGTTTGTTTTTTTCTTGTAAATTTGAATGAGTTCTTTATAGGTTCTGGATATTAGCCCTTTGACAGATGAGTAGATTGAAAACATTTTCCCCCATTCTGTAGATTGCCTGTTCACTCGAATGGTAGTTTCTTTTGCTGTGCAGAATCTCTTTAGTTTAATTAGATCCCATTTGTCAATTTTGGCTTTTGTTGCCATTGCTTTTGGTGTTTTATACATGAAATCCTTGCCCGTGCCTATGTCCTGAATGGTATTACCTAAGTTTTTTTTTTTTTGAGACAGAGTCTCACTCTCTCGCCCAGGCTGGAGTGCAGTGGCTCAATCTCGGCTCACTGCCAGCTCCGCCTCCCAGGTTCACGCCATTCTCCTGCCTCAGCCTCCCCAGTAGCTGGGACTACAGGCGCCCACAACCACGCCTGGCTAATTTTTTGTATTTTTGGTAGAGACAGGGTTTCACTGTGTTAGCTAGGATGGTCTCGATCTCCTGACCTCATGATCCGCCCTCCTTGGCCTCCCAAAGTGCTGGGATTACAGGTGTGAGCCACCATGCTGGCCAACCTAGATTTTCTTCTAGGGTTTTTATGGTTTTAGGTCTAATATTTAAACCTCTAATCCATCTTGAATTAATTTTCGTATAAGGAGTAAGGAAAGGATACAATTTCAGTTTTCTACTTATGGCTAGCCAATTTTCCCAGCACCATTTATTAAATAGGGAATCCTTTCCTCATTTCTTGTTTTTGTCAGGTTTGTCAAAGATCAGATAGCTGTAGATGTGTAGTATTATTTCTGAGGGCTCTGTTCTGTTCCATTGATCTATATCTCTGTTTTGGTACCAGTACCATGCTGTTTTGGTTACTGTAGCGGTGTAGTATAGTTTGAAGTCAGGCAGTGTGATGCCTCCAGCTTTGTTCTTTTGGCTTAGGATTGTCTTGGCAATGTGGGGTCTTTTTTGGTTCCATATGAACTTTAAAGCAGTTTATCCAACTTACAAGGGATGTAAAGGACCTCTTCAAGGAGAACTACAAACCACTGCTCAGTGAAATAAAAGAGGACACAAACAAATGGAAGAACACTCCATACTCATGGATAGGAAGAATCGATATTGTGAAAATGGTCATACTGCCCAAGGTAATTTATAGATTCAATGACATCCCCATTAAGCTACCATTAACTTTCTTCACAGAATAGGTTTCTTTTTTTGCAGGAGAGGAAAAGGGGCTGTCTTCCCCACAATGACTCAGCATTGATTTCCTACAATCTTGGTATGTGTAGGCTCCACCAGATTTAATGTGATATAGAGAAAAAATTCCTGCAGCTCAAATGTCATACAATAAATATTTTTTAGCCACCATGGAATGACATGTAACTTCTCTGCTCCTACTTAGTAACAGATTATTTTGTAATTGGTCTTCTAAGAGGTTAGTTATTCTATTAACACATTGCATATATATCCCCCAATCCTTTATGCTATGAGCAGGGGTCTGAAGAAACTGACATATGGCAAAATGCGTAGCTTCAATTGGCATTTTTCTGATAAATCAAAATAACAAACAAAAAAGTTTATTTGAACAGAATGCAAATATCAGCTTTTGGAAAGGCAAAGCATTGAACATCAGAAAAAGTTGCTATTAACATGTAATAAATTCCTGGGACAAGATACGCTGTAAAGCATATTGGAGAAAAATTCATTAGAAACAGTGTTAGGTTAATGGGTACAAAAATATAGTTAGAATGAATAAGATCTAGTATTTGATAGCACAATAGGGTAACTACAGTCAACAGTAATTTATTGTACATTTAAAAACAATTAAAAGAATGCAACTGGATTGTTTGCAACACAAAGAAGGGATAAATATTGGAGGTGATGGATACCTCATTTACCCTGATGTGATTATTATACATTGTATGCCTGTATCAAAATATCTCATGTACCCCATAAATACATATACCTCCTATGTACTCACAAGAATATAAAATAAAATAAAAGTATACAAAAAATAAAACTAACAGCAAAAAATATGCTTAGGGAAACACTGTCATTTAAATTAAGGTTTGAGGAAATGCAGATTAATAGCCTGTGAAATCACTCTCGGTAAAATGAAACGCCCATCCCTGGGGTTTATCTGATATCAGTAATTTAAAGAAACTTGGCTTGAGGCCCTCACTTAACAGATTCAACTATTCCAACACTCTTCCCCTCAATATCTGTAACCTCTATCTTATTTTTCTATGTCTCTCCCCTGTAACTATGTGTGTTATTTAGAGATCAACTGCATTCCCAACTGGAAGCCAAATTGCAGCTCTTCCTTAAGTCTACTTTCACCACATATGTCATGTATTTATAATTTCTATGAAAACTAGCAGAGGAAGTCTCACTTAGAACTCATGCCTGTCAATCATTTTCAATTATTACACTTGAATTTCAAAATCCCACCTTGTGACTTTTCCCAGTAAGATCAGCCAGGTAAGTGGAGTACGTTTTCTCCTGACTGTCATCATTGACAAAGGAAATGGAATTTGTTGGGCTGGATTAATTTTTCATCTCCTACTGGAATTCCAATAAATAAAAATATCTTCATCTTGTATCGGTAATAACTGTATTGATGCAAGCAAGTAGTAGGGTCAATAGACAAGTGTGGGACAGCCAGCAGTTAGGCAATTAAGACATAAAGAAACAATACAAGAAAAGAAAAGTTAAGGTCAATTCAGAAGAGACTTTCAGCTCTACTAGGCCATTAGTTTCAGTACCTAGTAGAGAAGAAGAACTAGAATTTCATATATCAAAATATGCTATATAATGGTTAAAGTTTATTGCCTCAATTACAGCTATTTCCTGAGCCTTTTAAATTTCTGTATGTTCTATATACTTCATAATACTACATAACAATATTTAATGAAATAGAAGACACACAAATTGTTTTAATTTAAAAGAGTATTTTCTTGCTTATAAAAAGTAAGCAATTTTTTTGCAGAAGTTTTTTGAAAGAAAAATAAATCACATAGAATCTTAATAAAAAGGAAAAATGTGGTTTTAAATTTCATATTATTTTATTATCTATTGACTTCCGTAAGCATTTTTCTTCTTCTACATGTTAATTTGATAAAATATGATTTTCTAAAATTAAGTTGTTATACTCTTGGGATACATGATTCTTGTTTGTAGTGTTGAGTTAATACTCTTTTAGGTTTTAAGTAAAAAATTTAACATATTTCAATTTTCATTAATAAGTAAACAAAAACTTTATCTTTCTTATACTACTGCTTCAAAGTTTCGTATCAGAAGTATAGTAACAGTAAAAGAATAAAATTAAAACTGTGTTATAGAACTTTCCAGTAGCAAAATAATTATTTGGGTTTTAATCATTTGAAAGAACTTCCTTAGCATACTGTTTAGAAAGAAAAATTTTTAATAAAATAATTTCATATCACTTGTTCTTTTTAAAATTTGTCTACTTTAATACATCCATTTATTCAAGAAATGACTGAGTGCAGTTCAGTAAGTCTTAATTTGTAAATAGAAAAGCTTCCATCTGGTATTTTTCCATTTATTATCACATTGCCTCTTTAATTTATTTACCTTAAAATTTCTTACACTAAATTGTCTCTTGAAAATAGTACATCCTGTTATGGTGCAACAAACCTCTTAAACATAACACACATGATTTTTAGCAGTGTTCCAAGTCACCCTGTGCCATATTCTTGTGCTTCTTCCCATGGTAAGAGGTGAGTAAGTAAGGATAAATTATCTTCTATTTATCAGCACCATACTTTTCTATTCATCCTTACCCCATCTTTTCTTTAATTCTTAAAATAATTTAATGACATTAGATAGCATCATCGCTAACTATTCGGGATGGAAAACAACGTGTGTGTGTGTGTTTGTGTGTGTATTGGAGGAGATACTCCTTAACTCAGAGGTACATAGGTTTTTTTGTTGTTGTTGTTTAATTTTGGAAAGATACAGGGAGTTAAATAAAGTGTGAATGTCGTCATATAAGTATAAAATTTCATGAAATAAAATTTGATTTTTGCTGTTAAGTCTTCCCACAAAATTTTCAAAGCGGTTATAAAAGTCCAATTGGGCAAAAACAATAAAGCCTACTATACTGGGGAAAAAGGACTAGAGTTCTGTCTTAGGTGATGGTAAGTGTCTTACTTTTACTCCTATACCACTCTCTTCTCAAATTCTTTTTTCTGAAATTTCTTTCCCTTTACATTCAGAGTAACTTACATAAATAATGGGCATACATACTAAGTATACTATCGAGAATATCCTTATTTTCTTCTATGGTAGTTCAAAATTTCTGAAAAATTAATAGTGGAGATTGCTTTCTTTGAATTTAAAATTAACCACCTGCAAGCTCCTTGAGTTTCTTCACTTAGCTTTTGTAATCACTTTAATTTTAAATGTCAGGGTGTTAATTAATATCAAAACATATTATTTATTATCAACCTCCTACTTATAAGCCTAAATATAAATATAAGTTTGAAAATGACATTTTAAATGTGGGAAATTCCTTCAAGAAGAAAAACTAAAAGTTCTAAACATTATTATTTGTTCCTTGAAATATGAATCCCTGATTTTTCCCTAAACTATTTTTCCTTGGATTGAAGTATTTGGCATCATGAAATAAGCTTTAAAAATTAATAGGTTCTTCCAGATTTCATCTTAAATGGAGACAAGTTACTGAAAGAGGAGGCACGTAGGTTCTAGTGGTTAGGCAGATAGAGAGTGAGGGTCTTGAAAGAGGGCAATGCCTGTGGGACTGCATCTGTACCACCCCAGTAGCTAGCAGGAGAAAATGTGGTTAAGAACTTCCTCTTATCCCAGGATTTTTGCTCAGAAGGGATTTTCCAGTCACTCATACAGGCACAGACAAATATTGGGGGCATCCCCAAATGACCCTGAACTCATTATAATGCCATTAGCATTGTAGTTTTAGTCCCACATGGGTTTTGCTTTAGGCAGTCATGGTTAATAACCAACATGGAGTCACTGTGGCCAACTCCAGGCATATGCAGATGCAACACTCACAGGGGGAACTTCACCCCATCCATTAAGGCAGAACCACAGAAGACTTCCTTTTTTCTGCCACATAGAAGACCCAGAACTCAGTCTCATTTCTGGCTACCCTCTTTGGAACCCCTCACACTGATGAGTGCTTTTCTGTTGCTTAATAAATTCTGCTCTGCCTTACTCACTCTCCAGTGTCCACGTGCCTTATTCTTCTTGGTTGTAAGACAAGAACTCAGACCTTGCTAAACTGAAGGAGCAAGGAAACTGCAACATTATTATCTTCTTATATCTCTGGTAATATTTAAAATTCAAGTAAAACATAAAAATAAATCAATAAGAACTTTTCTCCATACTAAAATGAATTTGCCTCAGAAGCAAAATAGGACTGTGTCATAATTACTTGGGATTGAGGGATAAAAATTCTTATTTGTCAGGACGTAAAACTTTTGCCTTCTTATATGGCTGTTTTTCATACTTTTTAAAATTTTTTTAACTTCGTGTTGTGAACTTTTGGTAAAACTTAATTCTGTAAACTTATAAAACTGCAATATGCAACCTTGTTTGTAGTCTTTTAAACATTTCTTAAAAATTATTTTAAGGAATTTTGTGGCCAGGGGCAGTCATTCATGCCTGTAATCCTAGCACTTTGGGAGGCTGGGGTGTGTGATCACTTGAGGTCAGGAGTTTGAGACCAGCCTGTCCAACATGGTAAAACCCCCATCTCTACAAAAGATGTCGCAGTGCACACCTGTAGTTCCCAGTTACTTGGGAGACTGAGGCAAGAGGATTGCTTGAGCCTGGAAGGCAGAGGTTGCAGTGAGCTGAGAGTGGATCACTGCACTCCAGCCTGGGCAAAAGAGGAAAGAGTGAAACTCTGTCTCAAAAAAAAAAAAAAAAAAGGTATTTTCAAGAATTTGCATTACATTACATTTAGACAAGTGTAGAATTCAATAGGATTATCTTTTCTATGTTACATTAACACTTATGTTGAGTTCACCTCTCAGGGATATTTCTTAGATTTTTGTTTTGTTTTGTTTTATTCGGATAGGGTAAAGAAAATAAACAGTTAGGACAAATAACTGAACTCTATGTGTCTGATTGCAGATCCTGAGATCGCAAATGAGGATAAACATTTCAAATATGTTACTGTTCTTATGCCTTACCTCTCAAATGTTTTCTTACAGAGAGATGCAATTCATTTCATGCATATATATTATAATAATATCATAAGATAGCAGCTTGTTGTGAGGAAATTGGTATAATTTGATGTAAACATTTGTAAAGACATTTTAGTTATGAAAATTACACTGACATTTTAGTTATGAAAATTATATAAATTTAGTTATGAAAATTACACTGAAAATGACACTAAAGTAATAAGAATTACTTTAGATCAATTCTTGGGTGCTAGGAACATGTGACTGTAGTTTTCCAGAAAAATGCAAAGAACATGTTTTGCCATCAGGTGTTCTTGAGCAGGCAAGGCATTATTAATGGAGTGGAAGGATACATTTCAACATGTACCTTAATGCTGAGTCATCTATGTTAGGAAGAATGAACATGATATACTTAAACAATTAAAAAAATTCATAAATGCAGTTTGTAAAATCTCTTTTTACTGCCATAACACCATGCCTAAAACAGCATCAGGTGTAATATAATTTTTAAGATATTTGCTGAATATTAAATTACCAAATGGATAAATCAAAGAAGGCATGACAAATTGGGATCTACTATATTGATTTGATGTTAAGATGGCATAGGTTCCAAGATGCACCTTTATTTTATGAAGAAAAAATTAATTTTAAAAACTGTGTCTATTAAACTAAGACATCATGTTCTCATCATTCAGAACTTTTATGTTGTATACGTACAAAAAGTTCTTTTAGATTTACTTAAACATATGTTTTCAACTATCATTCGTGTTTACATACAAAGGAAAATATAGACACAATGTCTTGCTGAAAGTATAAAAGACACTTCTTCACACTCAGAAGTGCCTATTGTGAATGACTTGCTCTGAATCACTGATATCTCTGTTTATCCACACATTTTCATCCTCGAGACAAGTAGTTCTCTAAAGAGTGCTCCAGGATTTGGTTGTTTTCTTCCAGATCTCTGACAACCATTCTGCAGTTTAAAAATAATTTGATCCTGCAGCTGATTCCAACTGGTAGGTGTCAACTGAAAGTTTTCAAGCAAAAACTTGAATTTGTGTGTGTGTGTGTTTTTTCTAATCAAGTGTTTCTTAATTTTTTTTTAATTTAATTTTTATGGACTTAGGGGCACAAGTGCAGTTGTGTTACCTTGATATATTGCATACTGGTGACACCTGGAATTTTAGGCTACTGACCGTCTGAACAGTATATATTGTACCCAATAAGTAGTATTTTATTCCTCACTCCTCCTCCAGCCCTCCCGCAATTTGGAGTCTCTAAAATCTATTATTCCATTCTGTTGTCTATGTATACCCGTTGTTTAGCTCCCACTCATCTGTTTAGCTCCCACTCATCAGTGAGAACATGCAGTTTTTTACTTTCTGTTTCTGAGTAATTTAACTGAGAATAATGGTCTCCTGTTTCATGCATATAAGCGATTTATATACAAACAAATGTTACATATATAAATGTTTTAGAGATATATATATATATATATACTATTTTAATCCAATCATACATTTATAGACACTTACATTGATTTCATAACTTTGTTACTGAGAACAGTGCCAAGATAAACATACAAATGTCAGGGTCTTTTGGATAAAATGATTTCTTTTCTGTTGGGCAGATACCCAGCAGAGGGATTGCTAGATTGAAGGGTAGTTTTATTTTTAGTTCTTTGATAAATCTCCGTACTGTTTTCCAAAGTGATTATACTCATTTGCATTCTTACCAACAGCATATAAGCATTCCCTGTTCTCTGCATCCTCACCAACTGTTGTTTTTTGACTTCTTAAGAGGCATAATAAACGATGTGAGATGGTTTCTCATTGTGGTTTTAATTTACATTTCTCAGATGATGAATGATGATGAGCATTTTTTTCATATATTTGTTGGCTACTTGTATATATTCTTTTGAAAAATGTGTGTTCATGTCCTTTGCCCACTTTTTGAAGGGGTTAGTTGTTATTTTCTGGATGAACTGTTTGAGTTCCTTATAGATTCTGGATATTACCCCCTCATCAGAGGCATTGTTTGCAAATATTTTCTCACATTATGTAGATTGTCTACTTTGTTATTATTACCTTTTCTGTTCAGAAGCTTTTTAGTTTAAGTCTCACTTGTCTATTTTTGGTTTTGTTGTGTTCCCTTTTGAGGACTTAGTCATAAATTATTTACATAAGCCAATGTCCAGAAGAGTTTCTCCTAGGTTTTTGTTCAGGGTTATTAAAGTTTCAAATCTTACATTTAAGTCTTTAATCTATCTTGAGTTAATTTTTGTATATTGTGAGAAATAGGAATCCACTTTCAATCTTCTGCATATGGCTAGCCAATTTTTCCAGCACTATTTATGTTTCAGTGTACATTTTTGTTGACTTCGTCAAAAATCAGTTGGCTGTAGGTATATGGCTTTATTTCTGGGCTCTATTCTTTTCCCTTGACTTATGTGTCTATTTTTATGCCAATGCCATGTGGTTCTGGTTACTATATGCTCATAGTGTAATTTGAAATCAGATAATGTGATATCTCAACCTTTATTCCTTTTGCTTAGTATTGTTTTGACTATTCAAGCTTTTTTTAGGTTCCATTTGAATTTTATGATTTTTTTTTCCTAAATCTGTAAAGAATGGCATTGGTAATTTGATAGGAATTACATTGAATCTGTAGATTGCTTTAGACAGTATGGTCATTTTAATAATATTGATTCTTCCAGTACATGTTTTTTCATTTGTTTGTGCCATCTATAATTTCTTTCATGATTGTTTTGTAGCTCTCTGTGTAGAGGTCTTTCAATTCTGTGGTTAAATGTACTCCTTTTTTTATCTGGAGCTATTGTAAATGAGACTGAGTTCTTGAATTAGTTCTCAGCTTGATTATTATTAGTATATAAAAATGTTACTAATTTTTCTACATTGATTTTGTATCCTGAAAGTTTACCATCATATCTAAGAGTCTTTTGGGTAAGTTAGGCTCTTCTAGGTATAAGATCATATTATCAGTGAACAGAGATAATTTGACTTCCTCTTTTCTAATTTGGATGCCTCTTATCTGTCGCTTGACTGATTAGCAGGGCTAGGACTTCTAGTACTATGTGGAGTAGGAGTGATGAAAGTCGGCATCCTTGTCTTGTTTCAGATCTTAGGAGGAATGCTTTCAACTTTTCTCTGTTCAGCATGATGTTGGCTGAGTTTTTCATATATGGCTTTTATTATTTTGACATGTTTCTTCTATGCCTACTTTGTTGAGGGCTTTTAACATAAAGGGATGTTTAATTTTATGAAAGACTTTTCTGTGTCTATTGATATTATCACATAGTTTTGTTTTTAGGTCTGTTTATGTGATGAATTACATTTATTCATTTGCATATGCTGAGCCAACATTGCATCCCTGGAATAAAGCCAATTTGATTGTTGTGTATTATCTTTTTGATAGCCTGCTATATTTAGTTTGCTAGTATCTTATTGAGGATTTTTGCATTGACATTTATCAGGAATGTTGGCTCATAGTCTTCTTTTTTAGTTGTGCCCTTCCCTGACTTTGGTATCAGGGTGATACCGGCTTTACAGAATGAGTTAGGGAGAACTTCCTCCTCCTCAGTTTTTTAAAAGAGTTTCAGTACGATTGGTTTCAATTTTTCCATGTACATCTGATAGAATTTGGCTGCGAAGCCATCAGGTCCTGGGCTCTTTTCTATCGGGAGACTTTTTATTACTGATTGAATTTCACTACTCGTTAAAGATCTGTTCAGGATTTCTATTTCTTCCTGGTTCAATCTTGGGAGGGTGTGTATTTCCAGGATTTTATTATTTTCTCTAGGTTTTCCAGTTTGTGCACAGAGGTTCTCACTGTAGTCTGATAATCTTTTAAATTTCTGTTGTATAAGTTATGTCTGTTATCTTTATCATTCCTGATTGTGCATATTTGAGGTTTTTTTTCTATTTTTTTGGTTATTCTAGTTAGCAGTCTATTCATTTTGTTTATTTTTTCCAATAACTAACTTTCATTTTATTGATCCTTTGTATTATTTGATTCTCAATTTCATTTAGTTCTTCTCTGATCTTTGCTATTTATTTTTTTCTGCTAGCTTTGGGTGTGGTTTGGTCTTGTTTTTCTAGTTCTTTCAGGTGTAAGTCAGGTTGTTAGTATGCGATCTTTCCGTCTTTTACATGGAGGAATTTGACACTATAGTCTCCCTCTTAGCATGACTTTTGCTGTATCTCAGAGGTCTAAACATAGTTTGTTCTATCTGGTAATGCCTACATGGAAATGTCCAAGTTATTCTGTAAGGCTATTTTTTAACTGATAAAGTTCATAAATCCCAAGGTAATGCCAACTACTGATGATTCTGCCTAGTTAAAGCAATTTTCAGATTCAGTCCAATTTTTGATGAAATATTAAACTGTACGTGTCTGAGATTCGGTGATAAATAGAAGTAATCTTTTAGCAATAGCAGCTTCATGTAGGAAGCAGTTGTAATCATGGCAACCAGTAGCCAGATATACAACCCATTGTTTGTAGCAGCAGTAGAAGAGAATTGCCCTTTATTAGCAGTTTTGAGACACTTCAGGGACCTATATGGGAAAAAAGAGTCTTCTGAAATGAACTGGGAGTCTGTGATTTGGTTGATGGATATAAATCAAAGATTTTTATGCTTATTTCAAATTACAACTACACTCTTGAGTCATTTGGGGTGGGGTGCTTTGGAGGAACATTCTAACATTTTATTAAAGCTCAGTTGAATTTTATTGCAGTTTCACAGTTGTATATCATAGGAAGTGTGACATTTTAGTTGTGCTAAATTATACAACTTCTCAGAATAATGTGCAATAAGATTTTCTACTGTTATGCCCAGACCGTTTGTTCCCCGAAGAAGACCACCAGAGTCCAGAGTCAAAGCCAAGCGGCAAGGATCTTTAATGCAAGTTCGAACTTGGTCCCTCCCTTCTACAACATACAAGAGGGCCCCAAACAATGCGTGCGCTTGCTATTTATAGCTCGAGGTAAACAGGACTTGTCAGGTTACAGAGGAACAAGGCATTTCTCTAGGCTACAGCATTACAATGGGTTTACATGTTAATGTTAAGTTATGCTTTTAGCAGCCTTCTTATCGGTTCCTGCGCTTTTACAAACGGTTGTAACCTTATTGCAGCTTCCCCAGGTGTTGTTTTTCTTAATGCGTTTGTCCTTACAATGTCTGGCGTCTATAGATAACCTTAATCAGTTAGGTCCGGGGTCGATCTTTAACTAGGCTCAGGGTGCCGCCCGGGCTGCTTGCCTGTGGACTTCATTTCTGCCTCCTAGTCTCTTCATTTGATCTCTTTCACTACTACACTTAAATCCTTTGTCTCTTAGTTTATTGTGCCAGACAAAGCCCTGGATGTGTATTTTCAAATCATGTTACTTCACTATTTCACCTAGCCTTTTAAAAAAATGTATTTGGGGAAATTTGTTTTGTGGAATCTTAAAACCATATAGCTCTTACTAGATAACACAGTACAGTATTTTTAAAAAGTATGAAAAGGTAGAAATACTCCTGTAAAGAAACATTTTGTCATGCAATTATTTTCACTGCAGGTGATAGGTGCCTAGTGAGTGCTGAGTAGGAGACAGAAAATAAAAGTGACTTAATGTGGTTTATAAAATACCTCCTTCCCACCACAAAAGATTAAGAATCAGTTTGTCTAGAGGGCAAGCTTTCGTAGTTTTTAAGTCTAATTAAGAGGATCTGATTTATATTCTACCTCTTTTCCTGTGGTAAGATCTATGTTACTTTTTCTTTTCTTCTCTCTTTTTGCTTTGTTTTGTCTAATAGTGGCACAAGATCTTTTTAACCAATTGCCAGAGCCTACACAGGAAACTAAGTCAGTAACTTTCTAAATTGGGTACACTGGAATCATTCAGGGTGTTTTGGTCAAGTGATATCAACCCAAATGAAGTGAGTTTAAGCATAAGAAGATAATTTGTTGTGAGACTACTGAGGGTTTCCCAGGCGGGGAAAAAAACTACCGGCTCTGGGATTTATAAGACAGAAAATGTGTTGCCAGAATCTTTCTTTGTCTCTCTCTTTCTTTACTTCCCCACTTCTCCTCCTTCTCTTACTCCTTTTTCTTCTCTCCCTCTTCTTTCTTCAGTCTCTTCTTTCTGTCTCCTCATTTCTGACGGTTTAGATTAATTCTTGCCTTATGTACTCAGGTGCTTTGCACATAGTGTAGGATATCACTGAAGCGGTAGCTTCATATTCACATCCTAGCTCTGCAACTTAAAAAGCGAGAATATTTTCTCTACTGCAGTGTATAAGAACAATTCTGGAAAACAACAGTAACCAGCCAATATTATTTTACATAGCCTTCCTATGTAAAATTCTGTGGCCAGGGATACTATTTGGCCAGAACTGAGTCACACATCCTCCTCTGTATTCAGGGGTGTATTATCTGATACTGGGGAGATGAATAAAAAAAGCATGCTAAGCAGTCCAAAACAGTAGACATCCCAGGACTTTAGGAAGGCATTTAAAAGATTTGTTAACAATAAAGGTGTCCACAACCAACAATACAATATATATCCATTTTGTTAGAGTTAACATAATTATATAGCACTTATATATCTAAACTATAGTGAGATTCTGATAGCATGCTTCAGCTTCTTCCCCCTCTCTTTCTGATCTTAACTGTATTCTTTCACTTCTTTTCCTGTTATTTATTAACTGCTTTTCATTTTTAATTATTATGAGTACATAATAGTTGTATATATTTATGGGGTACAGATGATGTTTTGATACAGGCATCCAAAGTGTGATGATCAAATCGGGGTCTTGGGGAATCCATCACCTCAAGCATTTATCATTTTTTGTGTTAGAAACATCCCAATTCCACTCTTTTAGTTATTTTAAAGTATACAATGAATTATTGTTAACTGGAGTCAGCCTATCATGCTACCAAACACTAACTTTATTCATTCTATATACCTGTATGTTTGTACCTACTAACAATTCCCACTTTATCGCCTGCCTTCCTGCTACCCTTTCAACCTTTGGTAATCATCATTCTAGTCTCTATCTCCACGAGTTTATTACTACTTTTTATTATTATCCTTTTAGCTCCCATGTGTGAATGAGAACATGTGGTATTTGTCTTTCTGTGTCTGGCTTACGTGAAGGTACAGATATTTTCTCAATATATTAATTTCCTCTTTTTTTGGATATATATCAGCTTTTTTAGGATCCCATACTAGTGTCCATAGTAGCTCTACTAATTTGCCAAGTACAAGGTTATACAAAGGTTTTCTCAAAAATCAAATTAAAATGGATTAAAGACTTGAATCTAAGACTTCAAACTATAAAACCTCTAAAAGAAAACATTGGGGAAGCACTTCAGGACATTGGTCTGGGCAAAGTTTTATTGTGGACAACTTTATGCTTAATAAAAGCATGGACAACCAAAGCAAAAATGAACAAATGGAAAGACATCAAGGTAAAATGCTTCTCACAGCAAAAGAAATAATTAACAAAGTGAAGAGACAACCCACAGAATGAAAGAATTTACAAACTATCCATTTGAAAAAAGATTAAAAAACAGAATATATAAGCAGTTCAGGTACCTCAATAGGAAAACATTAAATAATCCAATCTAAAAAATAGGCAAAAGCTCTGAAGAGACATTTCTCAGAAGAAGACATATAAATGGCTAACAGGTATATGAAAAACTGCTCAGAGAATACAAATCAAAACTGCAATGAAATATCATGCCATTCCAGTTAAATGGCTTTTATCCAAAAGACAAGCAATTATGAATGCTGGCAAGGATGTTGATTCATTAGCTTCTTTTTACAGCGCTCCTGAGGATTCATTTCCTCTCCCTTGCTGACAAATTATCTTATTATTTTATTTGGCCCCATCAGCTCTGCTTTCGCTACATTGAGCACTATGTACCAACAAGACTCTATTTTTCCCCCATACCCTTTACCATATTCCGATGAATGAAGTGTTTTATCCAATTCTCTCTCTCTCTTATTTATTTATTTATTTATTTATTTATTTATTTATTTATGTTTTGTGAGACGGAATCTTGTTGTGTCGCCCAGGCTGGAGTGCAGTGGTGCGATCTCGGCTCACAGCAACCTCCGCCTCCCGGGTTCACGCCATTCTCCCACCTCAGCCTCCTGCCGTAGCTGGGACTACAGGCGCCCGCCACCATGCCCGGCTAATTTTTTTTTTTTTTCATACTTTTTTAGTAGAGACGGGGTTTCACCGTGTTAGCCAGGATGGTCTCAATCTCCTGACCTCGTGATCCGCTCGCCTCAGCCTCCCAAAATGCTGGGATTACTGGCCTGAGCCACCGCGCCTGACCTCAATTCTCTCTTTAGTGAGATACCTCACCCGGCATTCTAACTTAAAGTCAACTCTTATCACCATGAAAAATGTATATAGATATGGGTACAATGAGAATGCCTGCATGTTGATATGAACAGGACCATTTTTCTTGCTTGACGTGGTCTGTACCTTCAGCAACAGAAGCAAAATGCAAAATTTGTTTATTTATACAGCTTAAGGCATCACCTAGACTTAGATTCAGTTTGAACACATTCTCTATATTGAATAAACTATTACTCCATTTTTCTCTTATCTTTTAATATTCTGTTCATTTTCTAATTAATAAAACAGATTCAATCTTTCCTATATCTCCTTACCTCAAACTCCTTTCACCTTCTTAAAATTATAATTTATTGTATTATATATTTATTCGTGGAATTTTTTAAGTCAGAGCTCAGGTCATGTAGTTGTGGACATTTTTAGTAGTTTGTTCATATTCTGTCTTTTCTGAATGCCTTGTTACTGTCATGCACAATTTTATATAATACAAAATGTATGAGAATATATTATATTAATGCAGAAAAGTATACATACACCGAAATTATAGAACTATTGTTTAATAATATCTTATCAAATTAACTAAATGTAACATTGTGTTAATCATGGTAGAATAAAGCAGAATATAAATAAGAAAAAAACAAATGCATAAAATTAAGAAAAAATATTATCTGTTTTCCAGAAAAAGAGAGATGATTGGCCTGATAGTGGTAAGAACCTGCTTGTGCAGATGTAAGAAACAGCATTAAATACGTGCAGTGGAGTAATATTAGAAATCACGGAAAAGTCTGAAGTATTTTGATAAAAGGAAATAGTTACCTGGAAGCCTTAAATACTAAATTTAAGTTCATTCACATGATTCTTGTGAGTCATTTAACTTTATTTAGAGAGCAGGGTTTTTTGTTGTTGTTTGTGTGTGTGTGTGTGTGTGTGTGTTGTTGTTGTTGTTGTTGTAGTTGTTTTGAGATGGAGTCTCACTGTATCGGAAGTAGCTGGGATTACAGGCATGCACCACCGTGCCCAACTAATTTTGGAGAGCAAGTATTAATAGTTTCTTCTATTCAACACATTTGCCATAAGCCAGGAACAGTGTCGCCGGTTTAGAATATAAAGATGAACAAGAAACATAACATCTACTCTAACAATGAACGTCTTCAATTATCAGAGAAGATATCTATTAGACCAATAAAGATAAACTTTCAATCACGAGAACAGGCTTGGAGATGCAGGAGCAGCAGATAGGAGTTGAAAAATTAAAAAGTTATTGATGTCATTCAAGATACAAGGAATTATACAGCAAATGGTTTTCTCACATAACACACCTTATTTGAACATATTAATTTTTTGAGATTGTGCCATCTGTTTCTGTCACTAATCAAGAATTGCTTTTCACTTTTTTTTTTGATTTTTTTAACATCCCCATATACAGCAATATATTAGTATAGTATATTGTTACATTCAATATCTTAGCCTTCCTCTGTTATATTTCTTTGATTTTATTATTGTTATTTTGTATTTACATCCTACTTTTGGTTTATTAAGTATTATATATCACTGTAAGCCTCTTTCAATCATTTTACATCTTTTAAAACAAAGCAGGGTATGCAGAAACTTTTTTAAAAAATAATTTAAATCAGAAAGTGTGTGGTTACCTTACGCAAACTTAAATGTCTCTTTGTAGTTTTTCAGCACATTTCTACATGTTGTTTTTAGTAAAGCTTTAGAATAAATCAAGAGTGAATGAGCCAGAAAAACTAAGACAGTCTGTTAGATAGCTATCTTAGATTTCTTACACATATTTCAATCTAAATTGCCGTTAAGACAATTACCATACACTTCTGACTAGTGTTCCCCTGGTCACCTTTAAGGAATATATCTTGTTGCCTAACATTTGAAATGTCTCATGTGCAATACTGATGGAGCTTCTCAAGATGCCAGATGTGCTATCTGTGTTAGTTCAGGTTGTGAAAATCAATTTATTTAATTTTTGACGTGACCACTGATTTGAAGACTTTTATGTGGGTTTTAATTTAGTGCCAGTTTGGCATGAGTCTCTTTCTGCCAGTTTCTGAAAAAACATAGTGACTTTTCTGTGTTTGTGTAGTTTATCACTTAGAATGGAATGTTTTTTACAAATCAAAATATTTTAGAACTTTTATCTCTATACTACATCTTCTCGTATATAGACTTATTTTAAATCCCCATACTTCTAGTAGTTGACCAGATTGTCTTATCTACAATTTTTTAAACCTATGCTTCAAGATTTTAGTAACAATTACATGAAAATTCACAGGTGAAACTCTTCTAAGTTCACTTGTTTCATAAGAATATGCCCAGACAAAATACTGTCTCTGTCTCTTTCTGTTTTTCTCTCTCTTTTTCTTTTCTTCCATAAACAGAAATTAGACCTTCCCCTTTGAATTAGGCACAGAGAAAATTTAGTGGCATGGCTTAAAATTGCTCTCAGTTTTTATGTGGAAAAAAAGTTGAACAGACGTATTTCTGTTCCATTACTTTTTAAAACTAAGCAAAAATGAAAAAAATAACATTTTCTACAAATCAAGCTAAAAAGTACAAAGAAGAGTTGTCTGATACATGAAAAGCACACCCAATGAAGGGATAACTCACAGAGAAAAGATGTATCTCAATACACCTTGGGTAGCACAAGGTTATGATGTACTTGACACCATAACCTAAACTTAAGTATCCGCTACCACAGTGTCCCTGGTATAAAACCACAATGCACAGTAGCACAGGAAAAGAGAACACAAATGTAGAGGAAAATCAATGGAAACCAGAGATTTGTTCAGGTAATAGTAGACAGGAACTAACTTTGGAGCTACTGATCACACCAGAAGAAGAACAAAAATATAATTGCTAAGTCATTACACACACATACACACATACAAACACGCACATATAGAAACCTGTGACTTGCTGACTATGGTTGTGAGTTCTCTGTTCACCTGAAAAGGATGGCAATTACGGTGACTTAGTTCATTGGAAATACAGTGTAGAAGAGATGTTAAAAGATGTAGTGGTATTCCACACAGGACTTTAGGATTCCTATATTCCCCCTGACATGGTTTGGCTATGTCCCCACCAAAATCCCACCTTGAATTGTAGTAATCCTCATGTGTCAAGAGACAGGCCGGGTGGAGATAATTGAATAATGAGGGTAGTTTTCCTTATAGTGTTCTTGTGGTAGGGAACAAGTCTCACAAGAGCTGATAGTTTTACAAATGGGAGTTGCCTGCACATGCTCTCTTACCTGTCACCATGCAAGACACGACTGCTTCTCTTTTGCCTTCTACCAAGATTGTGAAGCCTCCCCAGCCATGTGGAACTGTGAGTCCATTAAGCCTCTTTCCTTTATAAATTACCCAATCTTCGGTATGTTTTTGTTAGCAGCATGAGAATGTACTAATACAGTAAATTGGTACCAGGTAGTGGGTGCTACTTTAAAGATACCTGAAAATATTGAAACAACTTTGGAACTGGGTAACAGGCAGAGGTTGGAACCATTTGGGAGGGCTCAGAAGAAGATAAGAAAATGTGGGAAAGTCTGGAACTTCTTAGAGACTTGGAGGGCTCAAAACACAGGAAGATGTAGGCAAGTCTGGAACTTCCTAGATACTTATTGAATGGCTTTTACTAAAATGCTGATAGTGATATGAACTGTAAAGTCCAGGCTGAAGTGGTCTCAAATAAAGATAAGGAACTTGGTGGGAAGGGGATTAAAGATCATTCTTGTTATGCAAAGAGACTGGTGGCAATTAGCTCCTACCCTAGAGATCTGTGGAACTTTGAACTCAGTGAAATTAGTTAGGGTATTTAGTGGAAGAAATGTCTAACCAGCAAAGCGTTTAATAGGAAGCAGAGCTTAAAAGTTTGGAAAATGTGCAGCCTGATGATGCCTAGAAAAGAAAACCTCATTTTCTGAGAAAAATTCAAGTTGGCTGCAGAAATTTACATAGATATTGAGGAGTCAAATGTTAATCACCAAGACAATGGGGAAAATGTCTCCAGGGTATGCCAGAGACATTCATAGCACCCCCTCCTATCACAGGCCTGGAGGCCTAGGAGGAAAAAAATGGTAAGACAATGGGAAAAACGTCTCCAGGGCATGTCAGAGACATTCATGGCAGCCCCTCCCATCACTGGCCTGGAGGCCTAGGAGGGAAAAAAATGGTTTTGTGGGCTGGGTCCAGGGTCCCCCTGGTGCAGCCTGGGGACTTGGAGCCCTGCATCCTAGTTGCTCCAGCCATGGATAAAAGGGTCCAAGGTATAGCTCAGGCTGTGGCTTCAGAAGGTGTAAGTCCCAAGCCTTGGCAGCTTCCACATAGTGTTCAAGCCTGTGGATGCATAGAAGTCAAGAATTAAGGTTTGGGAAGCTGGAAACCTCCACCTAGATTTCAGAGGATGTATGGAAATGCCTGGATGTCCAGAGAGAGGTGTGCTGCAGGGGTGGAACCCTCATGGAGAACCTCTGCTAGGACGTGTGGAAGGGAAATGTGGGGTGCAATCCCACACGTAGAGTCTCCACTGGGGCACTACCTAGTGGAGCTGTGAGAAGAGGGCCACTATCCTCCAGACCCCAGAATGATAGATCCACTTACAGCTTGCACCATGCAAGAAAGTTGATTGAAGGACAGATTGTCATTTTAAAAATAAGTGATAAATAATTGTAACTCCTGAATGTTGCTTTCATGAGTTCTTCATAAATATTAGGTCAATAAAGGATTTAAGTTAAAGGGAGGTTAAAGATTTTCTGTGCAAGCATTAAGATCTAAAAAATAAAGATGACAAATTTGATCCAACTGATAATTAAAATACTTCAAGAAATTACAGAATTCACATGATTTTCATATACACATGAAAACTTTGACAAGATTGATTATATACTTTGGCTTGAGGTAACTCAATACATTTCAAAGCACTGAAACTATTAAAGTAATTGTTTTTCTGACTACTGTGTAACTAAGGTGGAAATTTAGAAATATATATGTAAATAAAAGCAAAAGTGTAATTGCATTTTACTTCAGTATTTAGACATTTGTAAATTTTAAATAAATGATAGGAAGGGAGAAAAATTACAAAGGAAACAAGAAGACATTGTACAGTGAATGATGACAAATACAAGACATACAAAATTTTTGGTCTGAATTAAAGTTTTGCTTACAAGCACATATAGATCCTAAACTGCATATAAACTATGATCTATTGTGTAAAATAAAGGAAAGAATAACAAATTAAAAACCTAAAGAAGTTATATGATAATAATAAAGATAAGTTGATAAAGCAAAAGCAATGATAAAGACAAAGGATAAGAAGAAAATTAGCTAAATCAAAAGTTGACAGTTTATAAAGACAAAATTGATAGACATCTAGAGAGATTGATTGACATACTGAGAGTGAGAAATACTAAAAATGTTATATTACTACAGATCTTATGAAGGGATTTTATGAATATTAACAATATTAAGCCACAAATATTAAACATTTTGATTAATATGACAAATTCTTATGAATTCTCATCTTTAAAATCCAAATGTAAAAGAAATAGAAAATGTGAATATTCTTATAATTTATTCAGAAATTGAATTAGTTGGCCTAAGCATATGCTGAAACAAAGTTAAGTTTTTAAGTTTATTAGAGACTAATAACTGGAAAACATAAGGAAGGAAGCATAAGTAAACTTTTAATTTTTTACCAGTGAATTCAACCAAATATTTAAGGAAATGTGACAAGAACCTTACACAATATTTTCAGAAAATAGAAGAGAAGAAAATATTTCCCAAATCTTTTATAAGGCACAGCAAACCCGTGATATCAAAGTCTGACAAAACATTAAAAAAAGACAACTAAAGACCAGTATTCTTCATAAACACATACATAAAATTTCTTAATTAAATATTTATAGAGATAATGTGAAGAATAGCCAACACATGATAGCCAAGTAGGTTTAATTTCAGGATTATTAGGTTAGTTTACCATTCAGAAAACCAGCTATGTAATTTTTCATATTAATTTAATTAAAAATGTAAAATATCTCAATTGATAAAAAGTCACTTTTCAAAATTAATTACCTATTTATGTTAACAATTCTCACAAATAAGTAACAAAATGAAAGTTTCTCAATATTATACAGGACATTTACAAAAGAATTTCCTAGACCTTGTACAAAAAAAATACCTCAATTCTTATTTTACACCATACTCATCCAAAATAATTTGATTTGGATCATAGACCTAAATGTATGTGTGTGTGTGTGTGTGTGTGTGTGTGTCTGTGTGAGTGTGTGTGTATATACACACAGATACACACAGGTGTATTTCAGAGTCATTGCATGTTTGGTTCTGCACTACTGCAGTAAAATAAATACTGCAATAACGCAAGTCTCACAGTTTTTTTTTTCCTTTCCCAGTGTATATATAAGTTACGTCTATACCATACTCTAGTCAATTCAGCATGCAAGAACATTACATTCTCCACTGAAGTCTTGAATCCTTCAAAGTCATCTATGAGAGTTGGAATCAAATTCTTCCACACTCCTGTTAGTGTTGCAATTTAAACTCCTTCCATGAAACACAAATGTCCTTAGTCACATCTAGATTAGTGATTCCTCTCCAGAAGGTTTACACTTTGCCCAGATTCATCAGAAAAATTACTTGCTATAGCAGCTATAGTCTTACAAAATGAATTTCTTAAACAATAAGACCCGAATATTTAAATCATTTCCTGATACATGAGCTGCAGAATACTTGGGTTAGTAGGAAGGAAAACAAGATTAATGTCTTCAGTGCTCTAGAGTGACTAGGTGTATTGTTAATGAGCAGTAATATGTTGAAAGGAATCTTTTTATCTGAGCAGTAGGTCTCAACAGTGGGCATAAAATATTCAGTAAACCATGCTGTAAACAAATATTGTCTTGACCAGGCTTTGTTGCTTCATTTATAGAGCACAGGGAGAGTATATTTAGCATAATTCTTAAGGGTCCTAAGAGGTTTGAAATGGCAAATGATCATTGGCTTTAACTTAAAGTCACCTGCATTAGCCCCTAACAAGAAAGTTAGCCTGTTCTTTGAAGCTTTGAAGCCAGGCATCGATTTTTCCTGTCTAGCTTTAAAAGTCCTAGATGGCATCTTCTTTCTAAACAAGGCTATTTTGTCTACATTAAAAGTCTGTTATTCAGTATGGCCACCTTCATCTATTATCTTAGCTAGATCTTCTGGATAATTATGTTAGGACTTACTGCTTCACATAGACTTTTATATAATGGAGATGGCTTCTTTTTTAAACCTCATGAATCAACCTCTGTTAGCTTTCAAATTTTCTTCTGCAGTTTCCTGACCTCTCCCAGGCTTCTAAGAATTGAAAAGCGTTAGAGTCTCATCTGGATTGGACTTTGGTTTAAGCAAATGTTGTGACTGATTTGATCTTCGATCCAGGCTACTAAAACATACTCCATATCAGCAGTTTTGCTTTCTAATCAGTTGTGTGTTTACTGGGGTAGAATTTTTAATGTATTTCAAAAACTTTTCCTTTGTATCCTCAACTTGGGTAACTATTTAGCTCAAGTGATTTAATTTTCAATCTATCTTGGCTTTCAACATGCCTTCCTTGCAAGCTTAATTATTTTTAGTTTTTGCTCAAAAGTAAGAGACATATGGCTCTTCATGTGGACACTTAGAGGCCATTTAGGGTTATGAATTGGCCTAATCTCAATATTATTGTGTCACAGGGAATAGGGAAACACAAAGAGACAAAGAGAAAGAGAGAAAGACAGGTAGGGAAATTGCCAGTCTGGGAGCAGTCAGAATACATGCAGCATTTATTGATTAAGTTTGCCATCTAATGTGGATGTGATTTGTGGTGTCCCAAAACAATTACAATAATAACATCAAAGATCACTGATCACACATCACCACAACAGATATAATAATAATGAAAAAGTTTGAAATATTGCACAACTTAATAAAATGTGACACAGACACAAAGTAAGCGCATGCTATTGGGAAAATGGTCCCGATAGACTCATTTGAAAAGAGTTGCCACAAACCTTCAATATATAAAAAGTGCAATATCTGCAAAGCACAATTAAGTGAAACACAATACAGTGATGTATGCCTATATGTATAATGAGATTTATTATAAGGAATTGGCCTACATGATTATGGAGACTGTAAAGTCCAGTGATCTACTGTCTGCAAGTAGGAAACCCAGAAAACCTGGTGTAAATTCTAGCACAAGTCCAAAGGCCTGAGAAGCAGAAACACAGATGGTATAAATCCCAGTTCTAGACAGGAGAAGACTGATGTCTTATCTCAGGCATTTACGTAGAGAGATAGATTTACACTTTCCTTTGCCTTTTAATTCTATTCAGACTTTTAAAAAGTTGGATGATGCCCACTCATATTGAGGAGGGCATTCTGCTTTACTTAGCCTAGCAGTTCAAGTGTTAATCTATTCTAGAAACACCACCACAGAGGCAGGCAAAAATAATATTTAACCAAGTGTCTGGGAATACTGTGACCTAGTCAAGTTGAAATAAAATTAATTATCACACTTGGCAGTAGGTCAAGGTTTCTAATACAATATATGTTAAGCAATTACCATAAAAAATGATGAGGTAGGTATCATCAAAAACAAGCAAATAAAATTAACCTCCTCATCAAAAACATCTTTCAAATGAAATGAACAGGAAACACACTGGTGAAAAATTCCCCAAATAATATGTATTATCTAATAAGAAACTATTATCTATGATATATAAGGAACTCTGATAATTTAACAATAAAAACACAAACTGCCCAATAATAAAATGAGTAAAGATTTAAAAGGACACTTTACGTAGGATAATACATACATGGAAATATGTTTAATTTCTCATTAGTCATTAGAGAAATACAACTTGAAATCACAATGAAATATCACTGCACTCTAATTAAGACTGACAGCACCATATTTTGTCAAGAATATGGAGCAATGGAAATAAACATTTTTTCATGGCGATGTAAATTTATACAATTATTTTATAAAAAGTTCTGTATACACAAACATATATCTATCCAATAATCAAGTAATTTCAATCCTACTTATTTACCAAAGAAAAAAAAGCGCTCATGAAATTAATTGTATAAGTATATATATAGCAAAGGTTTACTCATAATTAGCAAACTTAGAATCAGATCAGGTGTCTACCGACAGCAAAATCAATAAATTTGGGTGTATTCATCCAATGAAATACTATTCATCAATGGAAAGTGAAATGCTCAATATGCAACACCACATGTTAATCTCAAATAATATGGTAAGTGAAAGAAGACATATAAAAGATTATACATTATTGATTTTATTTATATAAATTTGTAGAAAAGGCAAAACTAATGTATGGTGAGGAAAAGCAGCAGAGTGGTTTCTGGAGGGATGAGGGTGAAGGTGTTAATTGACTAAAAAGGGTGTGAGAAAGCGTTCTGGGATGTTGAGAATGTTTTATAAGTTAATGAGAATTTGTTTTATACAAATGCTAACATATATTTAATGGTAAACTTAGATGTACATGGAAATGCACAAGTAAATTTTACTTCAAGTAGGTAAAATATTTAATTATACTTTAATGATAGCCCTGATGATTTGTTTCGGGGAGAAATTTACTGATGCCTGCAACTTACTTTGAAATACAATAAAAATAAGATGAATTGATGGGTGAATAAAGAGATTCAGATTTGGTTAATTAGTTACAAGCAAATATAATAAAACTTTAATTGTATAATTAAAATTTTCATGTACAATTCTTTCAACATTTTGTAAACTTGAAAATTTTCCTAACAGGATATCAATGACTTTTTACTCTTAATGAACATCATGAAACTAATTCCTACAACTTTAGGGGAGGAAGGAAGAAAGAGAAATATTTTTAAAGGGCAGAAAGAGGAAGAGAAAGAAAATCACAACCACAAAAATAAAGAAAACTAAGTACTTATTTCTTACTAATAAATTTGAATGCTTGGCAGAAATGTTTTCCAGAAAACATAAAATACAGTATTCTCTTATAATGAGATAAAAATTTAGATTTTTAAAAAAATCTCAGAACATTCTCAAATAGATTTTCACTTTATAAATTGGGAAAGTTAATGGCAGGAACCATCGATTGTTTATTGTACCTTCTTAAAGCCCTAACTCTATCCTTCATAGGTAGTTATCTTATTCAAAAATGTTTCTTCAGCAGTTATGATAAAGAAGACACTTTATGAAAACTGGGAACAAAGTGATGAACCAATTTTATATCATCCTTTGTTTTGTGAAGTTTATAGGATAGCTGGTAAAGGGATAATAATTAAATAATCACCAAAATACCCACAGGTAAGTACTTGGGAGGGAAGTATCAGAGTACTAGCTCTGGCTTTAGTGTGAAGAAACAGCAAAGACCCTTTATTGAGGATATGTGTCAGCATTAACAAGGTGAGAAGGGAGGAGACAGATTTACAAGAATGAAGCAACATACACAATTTCCTTCAGTTAAGAGGGATTTAGGCAACATGGAAAGTGAAAAGGCCTTAGTGGCTAGAAGATAGAGAGTGGGAGTAGGTGTGAGAACTCTATGAGATGAGATGGAACGGAGAGTCATGAAAGGAAGTGCTTTATGGGTCACGTGAATGGGGTCAGCCTCTCACCTAGGAGCTAAGGAGATTTTATCTTAGATGATTACACAGAAATAACATCAATAAGTAGTTTTACATTCTGAAATGATGACTGTGGCTGCAACAGGAATGCAATTGGAGAGAAGCATGAAAGGATGCTAATAAACAAAATAAGAGGGCATGGCAATTGTCTCGGTGATGGCTTTATCTTGTGTAGAGATATAAGAAATAATTGTAGGAGAAAAGATGAATTGTACCTGATGATGGATTGACTGTGCAACAGTGATTGGGAGAGTAGGTTAAGGATGTTTCCTAGGCTTCTCATTTATCATTTGGACATTGACTAAGTAGTGGAAATGTTTCACTTGGTATAGAACTTTGAAAAGAAACAGGTTTTAAGGGAGAGTCAGTAGGGTGGTAAATGGTTACAATAACCTGCCTTTGAAATATCCAATTTGGAGATTTTTAATGAGCAGCAGGACAATATTAATTTAAATTTGGCATATCTGCAATATTTTAATTATTTCAATTAATATGAAAAATAGTTTGAAATCTGCAAGAATTTGTTATGGGGATATTATTAGTAGTTACTTAATTCTAAGTCAAAGTAATACATACATCTAATCAAAATTAAATAGCACAGATGATGAGACTGCAATGAAAAATACTGTCTCTGGCCTTCATCTGTCCTCATCTCCAGTAACATTCCCAGTGGGAATTACTTTTAGCTCTTAATGATTTTTGTTCGTGTACATATAGAGAAGCAAGGAAATAAATACTATGTCTCCTCAAATGTCCATGAAGTTATCAATTTTCATTATTTTAAAGATTTTTAAATGTATTTCTCTTTTCTGAATTCCGTTTCTTTTGAAGTCATATTTTGGTCGCTGCTGCTTCACATGGTCTTTAAACTTTTCTCAAGATCTGGTAGTCATTGTTTGGCCTTCATATTTGTTAACAATACAACATAAAAACTTACTTTGAACTATTTCTGTTGATGAGGTTTCTTGACTGGTAGGTAGTCTTCTTTACAGAGTAAGTGAAAAGAGAGCTGCAACTTGTATCTTTGGCTCAAAAATAGCTAATTTTTGTAGCTAATTTGTAAATAAATGTAGAGATTTCGGTATAGCACATCAAGTACACAGTAGAAACCCTTACTTATTTTCAGTAAATCTGTGACTTTATTTTTTTTTTTTTTTTTGGTCTGGGAGTTGATAGGTGCTGCTAGTTAAGACTGAGGGTTAAATTTGGGGAAATCAGTGGGCAGGGTCAGCTGTTAATTGCAACCCTTCAACTAATTCCTAAGCTTTCAGACCCATTAGCTCACTTCAGCAATCCATCACATTTACCATTTGAGTCAAGATTTACTCAGGGGGAAAAAAAAAATTTAGAGCTTTTTCCAGATTCTTTCCTTCCAAGACATAGTCCCTTCTTCCTCTTTGTAACTGTGGTTTCTTCCACACTTTCTTTCAGTAACCATGTCTCCTCGTCTTTCTATACAACTCCACTCTTTTTCTGTATTAATGAAAAAGAAAAAAATATCTCACAGCAGATGACTTCTATTCAGTTCTCTTCTTAGTTGTATATTCAATTTCTATAATTACCATTTGTATTCATTTCTGTCATTTTTTGTGTGTTTCATATGAGAGAAGGGATAGTATGTTTGCTGTTTGGGATCAGAAACTTTCATGCTCTATTTACTGACTTTTTTTGATTTTTTTATTATTTTGAAATGACTTAATAATAATATAAATACTACAGCTCAGAAGACAAAGTAATTTCTTCATAAAAAACTTCTCAAAGCATATAACACAGAATAGTCTATGCTGATGCAATCTTAGGAATCTGGTATTCAAAATGTGTATAAAAATGGTATACAAAATGTGTAATCCCAATTTCTGATTATTTGCCTAACAGACAACAGGCATTCAGTAAATATCTACTGAATAAATAAAAATATGTGGCAATATCATTTTAGAAGATATATTTTTAGAATTCTTTTATATCATAATGCTCTTTCTTCTTTTAATTAATTCTTATACAGTCTGAGAAGGTCTGCAGCTATTTAGAGGCAATTCCAGTAATGTACCTAAATAATGTGCAAGCCTTAAGGTCGAACTGTGCATTTTCATTTATTTTTAATTCCTCAAGCAAATCTAAGTACAGAGAAACTCAAATAACCAGGTTTTACAGAAGATATTTCCAATAAAGAAAAGCTGTGGGATTATGCAAACGAGATTTTTCCACTAAATGGAATCAGGAGAAGCTTAAAATTAAACTTTCCATTTAACAAGACCAATGTAACTGAAGACACGGTTTTAAAAATCCATTAAGTCACTTTGGAAAAGGTAGTAAACACAGCTTCTGGAGACTAGAGAACTCTATTTGGCCATCTATACCATTAATGATAGCATTTCCATTAAATTGCATGCATTCATTCCCTGTTTTACATCCTTACTTATAAAACACAATTTATACAAGGTTGTTTTGCTTTACTGCTTGAATCTGTTATAATAAAAAAGAATATTCTTACCTATACCATTTTACACTGAAAAAAGTAGCCATCTATATCACCATCACTTCGAATGCAATTTCTTTTTCTATTCTTTCATTAAAGTGAGATTCATTTCAGCCATATTTGCATGTTCGAATCTTCAAATAATTAGAAATACACTGGTGAGGGAGAGGTTTCTTAACAAACACTAGAGTATTCTTAGATATAAATGGTAATATTTGCTATTAGTATAATATTCTTTCTTCCCTTTTTATAGTGAGAAGAATTGTGAATCACATGTTCATGTGTTAGCATGTTTTATGTGACATTTTAAATCAGATCACATGGATTTTGGACATTCTTTAACAGAACTGGAAGCCTAGCAATAAATTCTTCCTAGAAATTTTGTATAAATAATTTGTTAATTAAAATGATTATGTAATAACATTACCCATATTTGAAATCATCTTAATTTGATCATAATATATTGTAAGGTGGTAAATGTTTTAAATTCTTGGCAACAATATTTGCCCTGAATGCAAGATCTTCCAACATGCCGTTTCATGTGTGTTGCTTACTTTCCAATGTAGGAGTCCTAAAGCTTTATTTCATGATTTTCTACAAGTGAAAATTTACTTTCTACAATTCCATTTCTGGCACTCAGGTGTCATTTCTGTGTGATCGAAAAAAATGGCCATTACTGTTTACTTGGCAAAAGATTAGCATGCTCATGATTAAGACTTCATAATAGAGCTTTGCAATTTTATTGGGGCCAGCCTATGATGAATATTTTTATTCATGACATTAGCATTGTACAGATATTAAATGTAAAAAGATTTAGTTACTTCATTTAGTTCCAGGTCATCCTTTTCCATGTCACCTCAAAAAACCCATAGATAAAGAAAATATAGCATATTGTATATGGTAAATGTTAGATCCTGCTTACAAATAACAACTCAATGTAATATGAAACTATGTCTGATTGTGGTAAAACAAGTGTATTTTAAAAATAACTGCCAGGGCCTGAAACAATTATCCAGCAGGTTAAAAAGAGCCTCTTATTTCTTCCTTGTTACAGGATATTAAACCCACATGGAAATAAGAAGTATTTGCATATATTGCAAAGTTATTTCATACTTGATGAAATGTAATGCTATCTATGCTCTTACATAATTTATCTTAGTTGTCACTAAATCTATATTTTTTATTATTTTATTTTTAGCTCTTTTTATATTTTGCATTCACCCAAGTATAAATATTAAGTGCAAATAATTGGTTCACTGATTAATAATGATTAATTGATACTTGATTTCTCATTTTATGTTAATTAATTTAAATTAGACTATATTTATAAATTTAATAAATTAAAAAACAGAAAAATTAAAAGTTTCACTTTCCCATAAATGTCACTACACTAAGCAGGCAAAATATAGAAAAACTCGTCATCATTTTATTTTATAGTCTAACTTTCTTGAGGGGAGTCAGTGATTTTTTCTTTTTTTTTTTTTTTTTTTTTGAGACGGAGTCTTGCTCTGTCGCCCAGGCTGGAGTGCAGTGGCCGGATCTCAGCTCACTGCAAGCTCCGCCTCCCGGGTTTACGCCATTCTCCTGCCTCAGCCTCCCGAGTAGCTGGGACTACAGGCGCCCGCCACCTCGCCCGGCTAGTTTTTTTTTTTTGTATTTTTTAGTAGAGACGGGGTTTCACCGTGTTAGCCAGGATGGTCTCGATCTCCTGACCTCGTGATCCGCCCATCTCGGCCTCCCAAAGTGCTGGGATTACAGGCTTGAGCCACCGTGCCCATTTACCCTTCATGGAGTTTTAGTTATTTGATTTTATCCAAGAAAAGCAACTAACTGCCAAAACCTTTTAAATACTGGGTTAAAGATAAGAAGCGCACATATGTATGGCATGTGTTCTATAGATTATTAGATCTCTGCCTTCATTTCTAATGCTAATACAATCATGTAAAGAGTTAAGCAAAAACATCAGGTACTATGTATTTAATATAAATACTTATTATTGTTAATAAAAGGGAAACCAGTGTGTGCAGAAGTAATCTAGGAATGTTTCTCAGAATAGACAAACCATGAAAAAGAATAAAAAGAACTAATATTTGAAATACTAATCTTATTTTCTTCACAACAACTGTTGTATTGACACTATTATTGTCCCTATTGTTAAAACGAGCAAAATGAGACATAGGTTGTTAAATAATTTCTCCCAAAATCACAAATCTAGTAAGTGTTGAACCAAAATACTAAACCTAGATACTATAGTTCTAACCTATGTTGCTGCTCAAACAGGTAGGGTTTGAGTCAAAAAGGCTCCTAGCTCACCATTACCTCAATCCCGCATGGCATACTCCATGAGTATGGGAGGCGTTCATGGTTCTTATCAAAACTATTTTTCCTAATGAATGTCTAGGCCATGTCTCTCTCTCTCTCTCTCTCTCTCTCTGTGTGTGTGTGTGTGTGTGTGTGTGTGTCTACATTTAGTTAAAACTTATTCTCAAGACTTCTGGATTGAGTGTTATTTTATGTTTAAATTTTAATACAATATTTTGTTGATTTTTGCATTATTTTATATAAAGCACTTACATAGAATGTCATTATAGAAATAAATTGTATGACTGCATTTATGAAATTATGAGTTTATTATATTTTACTCAGAGTGAATTAATCTTTTTTGAAAATAATATATCTATGATAATAAAATTTGCAGCAAAATCTATTTTGATACCAAAACATAGTTTTAATACAAACAGTACTTCTGATTCTTTCTAATAAAAAATAAGTATCTTTTAAAATTGCTCTTAAAAAAGCAGTACTGTTAGTACAGAACTTCAAAAATATCTATATCAATGACTATAATTTTTAATATATCATATCAAACTCTGTATTGGCAATATGGAAACATTTATTTACTGGTCAGGTAATAAATATCTGTAGGCAAAATGAAATTTATTTCTCATCCATATTTATTATTCTTATTAATACATTTATCAAAGCATCTTTATGGTTAACAAAAAAACTTCAAAGAAAACTAGAATAAATAAATGCATCTCTATGTAATTTAAATGTAAACATGATGTATGTGATGGAATTGGATTTACTGTTCCTGATCATCTCTGCTTCTCTGCTTTGGTTTATGCTTAATTATTTTGGTAGTTAAAAGTCTTATTTTTTGCTAACTATTGTTCCTCTTCTGAATCAACTGATAAAAATAAATAAATAAATAAATATCCTAATCTTTTATTTCACCACTAAACTATTACACTCACCAGGCAATTGGTATTGTAGAATAAAGTAATGAATAATCAGATTTGGCAAGAAGTTACCTTTTGCTGAGTTACCCCACCTCTTCTCTCACAAGTAAGACAAATCACTTAAATTCTCAGAACCACCTGTTTTCTCATATTTAAAATAGGGCAATAAAATCTGCATTGCAATATTTTTGAGGCATTAAACATACTATTTGCAAAGTTTATATCAATAATTATCTTTTACTGTAGAATAGTTTGTAAACCTATTAAAATGATTATGATTCCAGTATAAGATTTATAGACAAATGTATGGATTAAAAATGAAAGAAGAATGCTGGGAGATTTCTCAGAGAAAAGAAGATGACTAAATCTTATGTCTAAAATATAATCTCATTTATGGCACTATTTTCATTTAAAATTTATTGTGGCCACTGGTAACAATAGAAGTAAATCACCCTCCTCAATGTAACAGTCAGTATTCTCAGTCAATTAACCTGACCTTACCACTACTGAATCATATTAGCATACATTTGTCCAGTAGTGTGAGGCCTGCCCTTCACTGAGAATATTTTCCTAATCACATACAGGGCCTTAGAACTTACCACAATGTTGAGTTTGTAACAGGTAAGCTTCAGAGGAGCTAATGCAGAAGTAGACACTAGTATCTGAAAGAAGTCAGCAGCATTGTTAAAAACTTACTATGTCTCTGTAATGGCTAATTAACTTTAGAAAATTACCATTGCCACCGGAAAGCATGATTTTATAAGCAAACAATCCAAAAAGGACTTTCTAGCAGAAATGTAAAATAGTTTATGGTCCTCACTTTTTGTTTTTCAGTCTCAGGCCTTGTATAAAATTTCTCAGGGCTAGGCACTCTAGGTGCTTGGCTGACTAATGAGCATGATTGTTGTTAATCCAATAATTCTTGGATTATTCAGTGACATCATATCTTTTACTAGACTGTAACTATTTAAGTGGTAGGACCTATATATTTTTCTTTCTTCATATTTTTATAGTATTTCTATAGGACTAATTAACTTATTTTGACTGGAATGCCTACAGGCATTAACTATGAATATTTTCTGAGTACTTTTATCCAGAATAGAAATTCAAATACACAGTATGAATTAATTGAGAAATTATCAACTAAATAAAAGGGCTAAAACTGTTTAAAAAATTGCTTCATAATTTGTAAATGAGTGAATGAGTAAAAAGGAAGGATGATTTCATATACTACCTAGTGTACTAATCATGAAATTTATTTCACCTTAAATTAAGAAAGACATCATGATAGAGAGCAGAGGGCCTGAGTTCATAAGTAAGGAAACTTTCACTAGTGATTCATCCCTGTCAATTAGCCTCTGTTCTGAAAATCATGACTTATTATTCTTGGTCTACTTTACTATTTGGTATGTGGCTTTAGAAACTTTTCCTTTTTCATTCTGTACACTCAGGAACTAAGACTTAGCTCTAAATTATATTCTATACTTTGATTCCTAACTGATTTATAAAAAAAAATCTTTGGCTCAGTATTTCATTAATTTTCCTTATGCCAATGTAACTTGGTCTTAACCATCATGTCTCATCTTCATTTATTTTTCTTAGCAAAGAGCTTTGCATATAATGATGCCACTGTAAAACATGTTCTTATGTCACTCAGGCCACCTAAAATATCTTTAATAAAAATGGATAATGAACAAAACTGAAAATTGTTCCCCAAATAAAACTTGCTTTCGTGGTCACACATGCTTATGTGCAATAAATCACTGCTGAATCACAAGCCAGATGTATAGCGTTTAAAGGAAAATGGAAAAGTAAATCCTTGTATATAAGTATCTATTTATAATGTCATTTCCTTAATAAGGGAGAGAATGAATTTTTAAAGGACATTTTTGTTGTTAAAGGCGGGATGTGATGATTGGCCATGCGTACTTTCTGATGACGTAGCAGACCCTGCCAGTTGCCAGCCCACATCCATTTTTCCCCTTTTTAGAGATTTTTAAGTAGGATTGTTAGCTGAATATTAAGTTTTCCAGCATAAAAACATGGTTTTTTGCAGCCTAGTTTTAAGATATATGTGGCAATGGAATAATTTGTAGGCAAGCACTTGTGAAGAAAAACAACATGTGCAACTTGTGGGCTATACCTTTGGAGACAGAGACTTGCCATCTACTTCTCTTTTCTCTACAGTGTCATATATGCAAGGTTACCCTGGATATGACTCGTTTACATGATTTTTTATAGTAATTATTAACAGACACGCTTTCCATTCTCAGTTTGAACAAAAATTCTGTGATATCTCTACCTTTGTCCTTCTCATTTTGTGGGATGTTGAAAAGGAGGCAGATAATCTGAGGCCATATAGCGAGGGCAATCTCTTGGGCGTGCGGACACTACAGTATAGAAGAACCTCAGGCCTATGATGATTCTGTGAAGCAGAAGCCCCTTCCCACTTGGACGTTTATGTTGAAGAACAATAAACTTAAATCCTGTTTCATCCACTATTTATTTTTGGTCTCTGGCCCACACATCTGAACTTAAAGTCTATCTAATGCAAAAGTGAACATATCATTTGTAAACTCTTTTTTTTTTTTTGGAGACAGAATCTCACTCTGTTGCCCAGGCTGGAGTGCAGTGGCGCGATCTCGGCTCACTGCAAGCTCCTCCTCCCAGGTTCACACCATTCTCCTGCCTCAGCCTCCTAAGTAGCTGGGTCTACAGGCGCCCGCCACCACGCCCAACTAATGTTTTGTATTTTTAGTAGAGACGGGGTTTCACCATGTTAGCCAGGATGGTCTCGGTCTCCTGATCTCGTGATCCACCCTCCTCGGCCTCTCAAAGTGCTGGGATTACAGGCTTGAGCCACCGCGCCTGGCCGTAAACTCTTTATTGTTTTCTAATACATCTTAGCTACATTGCATTAAAGTCAGTATTAAGACTAAAATAAGAACTTAGATTTTCTATTTTATTTTATTTTATTTTATTTTTTGAGATGGAGTCTCACTCTGTCACCCAGGCTGGAGTGCAGTGGCGTGATCTCTGCTCACTGTATGCTCCGCCTCCCGGGTTCGGGCCATTCTCCTGCTTCAGCCTCACTGAATAGCTGGGACTACAGGCGCCTGCCAACATGCCTGGCTAATTTTTTGTATTTTTAGTAGAGACGGGGTTTCACCGTGTTAGGCAGGATGGTCACGATCTTCTGACTTCGTAATCTGCCCACCTCAGCCTCCCAAAGTGCTGGGATTACAGGCATGAGCCACTGCACATGGCCAGAACTTAGATTTTCAAATGAATTTCATAAGCCAAATTCTAACATCAAATATTCTTAAAATTCTGTCAAGCTAACTTTTAAAATACGTTCAAATGATTTTTCCTTATTGAGGGAAAACAATACTAATCCACTAAAATGTTTATTTTTCTATTGTAGGCAAATAAAAAAGGAATGCTAATTAAGTGATCACACTAAGTTTTTCTAGCAAATTTTTTTGCCATGAATTTCAGATTTAGCTTTCTTTCTAAAAACATTTCAGCCAATACTAAGAAACCACTGTTGGTGACTGTATTAGCCCATTTTCACACTGCTATAAAGAACTGCTAGAGACTGGGTAATTTATAAAGAAAGTGGTTTCATTGGCTCACAGTTCAGCATGGCTGGGGAGGCCTCAGAAAATAGTTATGATGGAAGGCAAAGGGGAAGCAAGGCACCTTCTTTACAAGGTGGAAGGAAGCAGTGCAGAGTGAAGGGGGAAGAGCTCTTTATAAAACCATCATATCTCATGAAAACTCACTCACTAACAGGAGAACAGCATTGGAGAAAACGCCTCCATAATCCAATTACCTCCACCTGGTCACTCCTTTGACACATGGGGATTCTGAGGATTGTAATTCAAGATGAGATTTGGGTGGGGGTACAAAGCCTAACTATATCAGTGATCTTATATCAGAGAATGAGTGTGTGATTCAGAACTAATTGTTTTGTTATTTATTTGGAATTCATGCCCTAAGATCAAAAATGATTTCATAATTATTTTTACTTTATATGAATAAGAGACTATCTGTGAATAATTGCCAAGACCAGCTGGGTTGGGGAGATCCTAACACAGCACTAGAGAAATTAAAGACACCACACAGAAATATAGAGGTGTAGAGTGGAAAATCAGGGGTCTCACAGCCTTCAGAGTTGAGAGCCTCGAACAGAGATTTACCCACATATTTACTGATAGCAATCCAGTGCTAAGCATTGTTTCTATAGATTATAGATTAACTAAAACATTCCTTATGGGAAATAAAGGGATGAGCCGAAATAAAGGGATGAGCCGAAATAAAGGGATGGGTTTGGCTAGTCATCTGCAGCAGGAGCATGTCCTTAAGGCGCAGATCGCTGATGCTATCATTTGTGGTTTAAGAACTCCTTTAAGCTGTTTTCCACCCTGGGTGGGCCAGGTGTTCCTTGCCCTCATTACCGTAAACCCACATCCTTCCAGGGTGGGCATCATGGCCATCACGAACATTCACAGTGCTGCAGAGATTTTGTTTATGACCAGTTTTGGGACCAGTTGGTGGCCAGATTTTGGGGGACCTGTTCCCAACAAATAATAATTATAGTGTTTGATATACATACTTGGATACAGTAGTAGATATTACAGAAAACTGATTTTAGTAACACAAGGGAAGTCTGTGGTCCCAGGTAAACACCCCTTTGTTCAGATTTTATCAATTATATAAAACTGCATAGTTAAAATCTCTGTCATGTCTGAATTTTATTTCCATCCAATGCTTCTTTTTTGCTTAATCTCCAAGACTGACTTATTGTCAGAGTCCATGTGGTGAAGTTCCTTCCCTGAACTACCCAAAAATGTGTGCCTAACAACCACAGGAAGTGAGTCACAAGCTCTGAGCCTCTGAATACTCTAACATATTCTGATTCCCCTGTATATTTCCATTTTTGCAGGATATTGACTCACTGCGATAGAACTAATCTTAAGTATCAAGGAATAGTAACAAAGTTTTTTCAAACAGAAATGATCAGCTTAGTGTACAAGACAGCAAAATGCATCGCAGGCATTTGCGGGATAAACTACCATGCTAGATGTCTACTGGTTGCAACAATTTACGAATAAAGACCTGAACCCCCTCCCTTATCACTTTATAAACTCCCTGAAAGTCACTCCAGAGTGCACAGAGTTTTATCCAATATTCTTTGGTGTGTTAATTTTTTCCCAGCCACTGAATATTTAATCATACTTTGTAATCTCTCTGCCCACCTATTTGGCAGAATGTTTGAAACCTTCCCACCCATTACTTATTTTCTACCTTCATAATGTGTTCTCCATAAAAGAATTCAAGCAAGTATTTCACCTATTACAAAATCACTTACAGTGGATGGGAAAACTAAACCATTTCCCATTTTTGTGGCATACTATCTTTGTTCTGATTTCAATAATATCATTTAAGCTTTCCTCTATGTCAAAAAACAGTGTCCTTTTTTCCTCTTATCTAGGTCTTATCCATACTTTATGGTCTTGCTTCACTATACTATTTTTTATTGTATTCAACAAATGTATAAGTCATTATTTGTGACATTCATTTATTTATTGTAGGTTGGAGCACTCTTTTGGTTCCCAGGGAGCAAAAATAGAGTCTTTTCCCTTCATAGAACTTATCTTCTAGTAGTGAGACAAAAGTGCTTACTTAGAAGAGTTCATAATTATATTGTATAAATTACCCACAAATATATAGATGTGTTCACAACTATGATAATAGAAGGCAATAACTTTTATGTGACATACAGTTGCTTCAAATAAAGTTAAGGAATTCTATTTACACAAAGAAGATAACTCTTCTAGTTTTGAGGATCAAGGGCTACTTCATATAGATAGTAGAAAGGAAAACTAGGGCTAAGTAGACAACTGAGAAGATTCTCTTTAGAGAAAGTAGGATCTGGAAAATAGCTCTAAATATGAATAACCAATGGCACTCTAAACAGGTAGTCAGGGGTAACAGTGCTTACCAAAGAGAAGTAGCTAAGATGCTGAGAGTGTTTGAAGAGCATGACAATAAGGACTGTCAGTTAGTTGGTTGATCTAAGAAGACAGATTGTCAACATAAATGAATCTAAAACATCAGATTCTCTAAATTCTTTAACATTTTCTTAGCTAATTCCAAGTCTTCCCCTTTACCATTGCAACTTATTTCCACAGTCTAACCCTAGTCTTTGACATTGCCAAAGACAAGAACCCCTGAATTATGTTGATTTCATGCATACTACTCTGTGGTCATCTTTTTCTATTTTGCTAACTTGCTCTTAAATAATTCACCTTGGAATCTCTGACTCCTGAAGGCTCTACATCTTATTGAACCAATATTAACACTGAAAAGAACACTGAATAAAACTCCAGGAATACACAAATTCCAAGTGGACTGTACATTTGAATTTTAAAGCAAATTATAAAAGTTCTAGATATTAATGTAATAGAATATATTCATGATTTTATGATAGAAAAAAATTCTTAAAGAGGACACAGAAAAAAAAGAAAAAAAGAAAAAACAAGCTTAAGGAAAATGGTTGATAAAATTTACTACATCAAAACATTGTTAATAAGAAGAAAAGGGGGCCAGGCGTGGTGGCTCACTCCTGTAATCCCAGCACTTTGGGAGGTCGAGGTGGGTGGATCACAAGGTAAGGAGATCGAGACCATCCTGGCGAACATGGTGAAACCCCGTCTCTACTGAAAATACAAAAAAATTACCCGGGCATGGCGGCGGGCACCTGTAGTCCCAGGTTCTAGGGAGGCTGAGGCAGGAGAATGGCATTAGCCCATGAGGCGGCAGAGCTTGCAGTGAGTGGAGATTGTGCCACTGCACTCCAGCCTGGGCGACAGAGTGAGACACCATCTCAAAAAAAAAAAAAAAAAAAAAAGAATAAATAAAGGGAACCTTAATCTGGAAGAAGATATTTGAAGAACTTGTACAACATTTCACTGAAAGCATGTGTAATTGACCACTAAACATGAAAATTTGCACAATACCATTACTAATCATGAAAAGGCTCATTGAAACACAATAACATGTTTATACCCCCACAGAAATAAAATAATTATGAAGACTAACAATACCAGTGGTGGTAGGGATATAGACCAACAGGCATTTTCATACACTGCTTGTGAGTGAATAAATTAGCATCATTACCTCCAGAAAAATGTTTGACATTTTCTATTAAGCTGAACATAGTCATAATAAAACAAGAAATTCCACCAAAAAGAATGTGTTAACAGAAATGCATATACGTGTAAAAGCAAACACAAGCATAAAAATATTCACAGTAGTATTACTTTAATAGCTGAAATTAGTAACTGCCCACATAATCACATTAGCTGAATGGGAAAATAAGCAAAGAAAGAATCATAAAATATTAATACCATAAAGCAATGAAAATGAATTTATTATAGCTATATGTAACAGCATAGGGGAATACCGTAGTCATAATAAAGAGAAACAAGTCAGACACAAAGGAATACATACTGAATGATTCTAATTATATTCATTCCAAAAAGTAGCAAATTGGCATAATAGAAGTCAAGATCACAATTAACTTTGAGGACTAATGAGGATATTGACTGGGAGGTGGAGCAGATGAAACTAATAGAATGTGGTCAGTATTCTGCTTCTTGACCTGGTTTTGGTTGTAGAGGTATTTGCTTTGTGATAATTAAATGAGCTGTACTTTTATAATGTGTGAATTTTCTCTATGTGATTAACACTACACAAAAACGGTGAAAGAAAAAACAACGTGCAAACAGAATCATGTTGGCTGATTTCACTCTAAAATCATTAACTTGATCTTTGAGTAGGACATAAATTCTGCCAGGCAGTTACATTTTTGTTTCCCTTCTAATTAAGAGGTTTCTCCTTTTTTTTTTTTTTTTTTTTTTTTTTGAGATGGAGTCGCTCTGTGTCGCCCAGGCCGGAGTGCAGGGGCGTGATCTGGGCTTACTGCAAGCTCCGCCTCCCGGGTTTACGCCATTCTCCTGTGTCAGCCTCTCAAGTAACTCGGACTGTAGGTGCCACCGCCACCATGCCCGGCTAATGTTTTATATTTTTAGTAGAGACGGGATTTCACCGTGTTAGCCAGGGTGATCTCTATCTCCTGACCTCGTGATTCATCCGCCTCGGCCTCCCAAAGTGCTGGATTACAGGCATGAGCCACCGGAGGTTTCTCATTTTATCTTATCTTAAGTTAGTAGAAAACAATATGTTATGTTGAAAATATAGAACTTGTTGTGAAAGATAGATTGGAAGAAAAGATTAAGAATCCATGCTGTGGGGTTTGCAATAGGATTTTACTTGTAGACAAATTGAATTAATGTGAATTCATATTATAATGCCATTGCTATAGTTTAACACAGCTCCCAGCTTCATCTCTAAGTGTTTTGGAGTATAACTCTGACAAATATAGACAAACTAATCGTAACAGAAAAAGTAAATTTCCCTGTTATTTTTTTCCTCCTCATTCTGTTCATCTCAGGGTAAGTACAAGATTGTTCTTTCATCTTCAGGTAAATTTCCAGGAACCCAATAGTGTGTTATATTTCTGGAGCTCTCCAAGCTATCCCTTAGGGCTGACCAATTTGTATGTGTCCTCTTTGATTTGACTGAAGCATATTCATTTTTTAATGTTAAACTTAGTTTGTTCATTTAACAGAGGTCAGCTTTTTTGCTATAATTTTTTTAAAGGTCTATGACTGGAGTTGTCTCACTAATAAGACTCTCTTGGCTATATAACAAGCACTCTTTCCTCTGAGAGGACATCTGTAGCTTTACTTTCAGAGGCCACAAACAAAAGAAAACACGATATAATGTTAGTTTTTTAAAAAACGAAAAATATGGGCTAAATTTAATGCAGTATCTTCTGTTGAATCCCAAACAGAAAGAGGATATTAGTGGAAGAAAATACTGAATGCTGACTAAATAGGTAGTTCAGTTAATTGTACGGCACCAGTGTTAATGGTACCGTACAATTAGACACATGTAGCATCGTTTGGTAAGAGGCTAATATTAGAGAAAGTTAGAAAAAGGATGTGTGGGATAGATACTCTATATTATCTTTGGAACTGTTACATAAATCTAAATCAATTCTAAAATAATGAATTTAAAAATGCTAGAAATGTATCTTATAATGACAGTTTTTATGAAGGATTTTTAAAAATAAAAATAAGATTGGAAAGAAATATATATTACCAGATGAAGTAGAATAATTTTTGTGTGTTTATTTTTTTTTTCCGTATTTTCCTCATGTTCTTCAATGTCTATGCAACATTTGTTAAATGAAAACACAAACATTAACATGTGCAAATGTATAAACACACAGACATCCAAAAATCCACATAGATTTCTAGATTTTTTCTCTGAATTAATATTTCTGAGTTAAGGTATTATTTTTAAAGCAGAGATAATTGGCACAATGCTCTTCAACTTAATCCTGGCACATGTCACTAAATCAGTTTACTTCCTGAAGACTCTTGTTCAATCTTTCCCTATTGTTTTATGAATGCTAAATATTCAGTTTTAACAATTTTCAAATACCTGAAATTTTAATAACAGTGGCACACCCATAGGAAGTATAGGATCATTTTTATTAGAACCAGGCTTGATTCTTCAGTTTAAAATATGGCCATACATTTTATGTAGTAAATCTCTTATTAATGTGTTAACACCAGCTGTCCTCTAGATTCTTTCTTGAAATTAGATTGTTAGTTACATGTTACATTCTTTTTCAGAAATATAAGTGCCTCAAAGTACCCACAGCATTAGGATGAAAACCTTGTCTTGCTCATCAGTCTAGTCAAGGGAGGAAACATATTATTATTTAAATTTAAATCATTAAATATTTAGTTGTTGATGACGATGATGATGATTATAGAGTCTCTAGAAAAATATTCAGCTATCGGAGATTAGTTATTACTAACGCTGTGCAAGGATTTGTCTACAGATATATACAAATAAGTATGTATCTTTGATGAATATATTTTTTAAGCTAACTTTTCAATGATAAGTCAGAAATTCTACTGAGGAAAGTGTGTATTTATCATTCTTCTTCAGGAAAAGATTATTATAAAAAAGCTAAGAAAACTGTACGTCTCTGACTCTGAAGTCTGATAAGGAGAACGGGGGTAAAGTTTTTTTTTTTTTTTTAATGTCTTTTTTTAATGGAAAATAATCTAAGGAAACCAAATAATTTTCTGCTATAATAAATCTTTTTTTTTTTTTTTTTTTCCTGAAGAAAATGTTCCCTGGCCCAGGCCACTTACTTGGACAAAGCAGCTTAAACGTTACTTCACTTCACACTTTCTAAATAGTTTGTTTTCCTTTCTAAAGGATGACATTGAGGATTCAGTTATATTTACTTTCTGTTTCCAGACACACATTAGCAGTATGTTCATCACTCAAAGACATTTTACAGAAAACAGTCATCAGAGTAGTACTCATTTTTTTTTTTAACTTTATTTTGTTTCGTATCCACCAGATCTACAGGCTTTTGTTTCAGACATTTCTAGCTCTAGTTCTCTAAAGATAAGTTTCTGTTAAGCCACGGAAATGAAGAAATTCAAACTTTGTATTGGAAATTAGATAAAGAAAGAAGAAACAACTAGAACTGAATTTACTATTTGTTTTAATAACTAGCATATAACATGAGTATATATTCCTTTGAAGTAGATTGTATAGAGTGACATTAAATATTTCATCATGAAAACAATGTAGGCACATATTGACCTCATTCTTTGGCTATGCTTATAGCTATGTCTACGTAACTCCAAAACGCTTTGTTTGGTTTGTTTCACTGATTAATGGTCTTAAACAACTCCATTGTTTCAGAACAGTATACCTAACCTATACTGCAGTAACTATAAACATTCTTTTGTCAAAGACCAAATTGTTGCATATGGTTGTAGGTGGTAATGTCTAATGAAATAATGGATCTTTCTAGCAAAACTTTTGATCAAATCTTTTATTTGGAATGATCTATTACATTCTACTAAAATAAAAGTTTTGTTCAAATATCCTTTTTTTCCGATGTATATAGAGAGCTAAGAAGGTCAATCTAGTACCTGGCATTTAAATCTGGAGTTTTCTATATAGGGTTCGTCAAATTCTTCATATATATGTATGAATATCTCTAATTTTAACGCAAAATATTCATGGATTACATAAAATAATAACTGTAAGAACACATTGTTAAACAGAAGATTTCTATTGATAGTAATATGCCATTATTTTAAATCATTGTTTTTGGATCAAGCATGAGCAAGTCAAACCAGAAACCTACATGATCAAGTTGACCTTAGAGGAGATTGGTGTAAATCCCAAGTATTTGGCTTCAATTTTTGCAACTGATGATATCCATACAATGATGAAGATGGAGTTTATAGGATATTGTGAAAGGTAGTCAAATGGTCAAATGCAGTGGCTTGCGCCTGTAATCCCAGAACTTTGGGAAGCTGAGGCGGGTGGATCATGAGTTCAAGAGATTGAGACAATCCTGGCCAAAATGGTGAAACTCTCTCTCTACTAAAAATACAAAAATTAGCTGGACCTGGTGGCACTTGCCTGTAGTCCCAGCTATTCAGGAGCCTGAGGCAGGAGAATCACTTGAACCTGGAAGGCAGAGGCTGCAGTGAGCCGAGATCGTGCCATTGCACTCCAGCCTGGTGACAGAGTGAGACTCCATCTCAAAAAGAAAAGAAAAGAAAGAAAGCCAAAGAGTGAAGGTATTTCAAAACTATTCTTAGATCAGTGGCAGCATATCTCATCACAGTTTATGTTGTCAAAGGCGCCTTTAACTACATATGTAAAGAAATGATACATAGACCTCACATAATTGAAATATCAAATATGATGTGATTGTCAAACACCAGTTTGGGCAGTGACGCTGTTAGTGTTGGATATTATGTAAGGCATCTCTAATGTGACACTTCAAATCTTTAGGGCCTACGTGTCTCCATTGCTCTTCCTTGTTTACCTATTTTTTTTCTTGCCTTCAATATAATTATATTCCAATAATCTTTCTTCCAATTTACTAACCATTCTAATTATTTCTTTAATAATTTCGTTGGATGTTTCAGTATTAGAATGCCTTTTTTGATTCTCCTTCAGTGGTTTCCCATTCTTGGTTGAAAGACTTCATCTTCTCATTTATTTGCCGTTTCTTCTTCTATTTTCTTAAACCTGTTTGTCATAATGTATTTCTAAAAACCAATTGTTTAAGGTTAAAGAAGGCTAGACTTTGACTGTTAACATATTTTATATGAATAAAGAATGTTAGTTGTGAATAAAGAAACTTTTGCTCAGATAATCATTAAATTGATGTTTGTCCCCAGTCCTATAGTCTTTGAGAATGGGATTCTCTATCAGACAGATAAAAAAAATTCCAATGTGTATGGAACTTGTAGCCTACACAAGTGTCCCTACGTTGGTCAGAGAAAACTCAAAAATCAGCTTTTACAAGTAAGATAGAACTCATTTTCAACATTTTAAATCTGCGCATCAGATTACCAATATCCATATTGTATTAGTGTATTCGCCTGCTGCTAATAAAGGCATACATGTGACTGGTAATTTATTAAGGAAAGAGGTTTAATTGACTCACAGTTCAGCATGGCTGGGGAGTCCTCAGGAAACTTACAATAATGGCAGAAGGGGAAGAAAACATGATTTTCTTTCTTTCTTTTCTTTTTTTATTTTGAGACAGTTTCGCTCTTGTTGCCCAGGCTGGAGTGCAATGGCACAATCTCAGCTCACGGCAACCTCTGCCACCTGGGTTCAAGCAATTCTCATGCCTCAGCCTCCCAAGTAGCTGGGATTACAGGTGCCTGCCACCACACCCGGCTAATTTTTATATTTTTAGTAGAGATGGGGTTTTACCATGTTGGCCAGGATGGTCTCAAACTCCTGACCACAGGTGATGTGCCCACCTCGACCTCCCAAAGTGCTGGGATTACAGGCATGAGCCACCACACCCAGCCAAAACCATCAGATCTTGTGAGAACTCACTCACTATCATGAGAATAGCATGGAGGTAACCCTGTCTCAACCATAATCCAAGTACCTCCCACCAGGTTCCTCCCATGACATGTGGGATTATGGAAACTACAATTCAAGATGAAATTTGGGTGGAAACCCAGCCAAATCATATTACATATTCTTAGGTATATACTAATAAAACATTTTCTTTTTTCTCCAAATTTATCCCTTTACCCTCAAGATAAATGTTTCACATGATTATTTTCTTACTTCTGCCAACATTCCCTGTTAAGACATAATGACAAAGTAAATATATTCATGAATTTTCTTTCTAAAGCTAATTATTTTACTGATTTTCTTATTTATTCAATAATCTAGCAACTTTTAGAAATATTATGTACAATATCTTTAAGCGAATTCTAACTTTTCCTTTGGAGCAAAGTCTACAACCATTAAGTCTTATTGCTTTTGCAACATCAATATCTATCTAATTCTTCTTTGTGCTTTACCACTAACTACATTTATTTACTTATCTTCTTTTACTTATAATTGAAAAATTGACTTAGTCACCTTACTCTTTCCTCTACCTCATTTGTTACACTATTTTAGTTATAAACTGCATACTTGTAACAAATAAATCTCCCTAAAATATAACTTTGATCATGTTATCTCATGGTTCAGAAGATTTTTATGTTTTATATATACATATATATATTTTTCTTTTTGCTAAGTCTAAATTTCTAAAATAGCTATGATTTCTAGGGTATCAGCTTGTTCCTTGATTGAATTACATTCTCCCGATACCCCTCAGAGAGTATAGTTATTGCTATTTTAATGATAAATACATTGAAGCTTGGTAATATTAATTTGTCAAAGGTCACAACTCACAATTTAAGAAACTCTAATTTATAGCTGTTCTGTCAAACTCCAAGGTTTTTCGTTGTTTTTGTTATCACCCTCACTCTAACTCTGAAACATTCCCCTTCTAATTCATCCTTATAAGGAGTTCAGTGAATTACTTGTTATGGTTTGCATTCTGCAGGTGAAATATAGGACTCAGAAAATCTTAACCAGGTTATTACAACATAATACAAATATCAGTGATAAAACTTGCATTTAAAGCCAACTCTTTCTTCCTCAAAAAGCTGTGCATCTTTCTGTATACTACATACCCTGACATCTACATGAATTATATCATTTAAAAATTTAGAGCTATGAATACTTTCTCTCCTTAATATAGCCAGGACTTCTACAAAATCAAATATCTTGTTTAAATCTAGGTACCACCACCTTTTTTCTGCCTGTTTATCAGGTTCTCTCATCATATTCCAGATGCCCACATTCTATCTACTCTTTAAAATCCACTCTACATACCACATAGTTCAAAAAATCATCACTAATTCTGAAATTAAAGAAAAACTCATCTTTTTTTCTAAACATTCATAACATCTCTGTTTTTTAGAGTCCTTAAGTCTCGCTTTTGTTTTTCTCCATGTTCTGCCACCTGTAGAGAATTATAAGTTCTGTGAAGACAGGATCTACTTGCCTATGTATCCATATTATTATTCCGGCCTATAGTTGGTACCTAAAACTCTTTGATGAGTGGATGTTTACTAGTTTTCAGAAATATGTGGTATAATATCACAAATAGAACTTATTAAAAATTACTGCATATAGTAGAATCAAACATCAAGTTGATTTCTGAGATTTTTTACTTCAGTTCCTGGCTCCCACTAGCATTCCTGGACTCACCTATGGCCTGGGGGAACTTGCTACCCTGAAGGGAAGGACAAATCTGGCTAGGTTTGCCACTGGTTGTTTGTAGAGCTCTAGGGCCTTGACCGAACATTGGCAGCAACCAGGTAGTTATAGTGAGCCTTGGACAAAACTCTGTGCCATTCTTGCTTCAGAGCTGATCCAGCATAATCCCAGTGGTAGTGAACACAGGGGTGCTTGTATCACCCCACTCCCAGCTCCAAGTGGCTAAGCACAGAGAGACACTCCATCTGTTTGGGAGAAAGTAAAGGAAGGGAACAAGAATCTCCACCTGGTAATCCAGAGAATCCTTCTGGATCTTATTCAAGACTACAAAAGTGATACTTCTATAAGCCTCAGGAGCCACAGTGTTACTGAGCTTGGGGTGCCTCCTAATGCAGACATGGTTTAGATCACAAAACCCAGGTGCTTTTGTATACCTGAAAAGCCTTCCCAAGAAGGGTGGGTACAGGCAAGTCCAGACTGCAAAGAGCTACAATAAATACCTAACTATTCAATGCTCAGACACCAAGGAAAATCCACAAGCATCAAGGCCATCCAGGAAAACATGAAAACATGACCTCATCAAATGAACTAAATAAGACACCAGAGACAATCCTGGAGAAACAGATATGTGACCTTTCAGACAGACAATTCAAAATAGCTGCTTTGTGGAAGCAAAAAAATTCAAGATAACACAGAGGAGGAATTCAGAATTCCATCAGATAAATGTAATGAAGAGATTAAAATAAATGAAAAGAATCAAGGAGAAATTTTGGAGTTGAAAAATGCAATTGACATACTGAAGAATGCATCAGAATCATTTAGTAGCAGAATTGACCAAGCAGAAGAAAGAATTTGTGACCTTGAAGACAGGCTATTTGAAAATACACAGTCAGAAGAGATAAAAGAAAAACGAATTAAAAGCAGTGAAGCATGACTACAAGATCTAGAAAATAGACTTGAAAGGGAAAATTCAATGATTTATTGGCCTTAAAGATGAGGTAGAGAAAGAGATAGGTGTATAAGGTTTATTCAAAGGGTTAATAACAAAGAATTTCCCAAACCTAGAGAAAGATATCAATATTCAAGTACAAGAAAGTTATAGGACACTAAGCAGATTTAACCCAAAGAAGACTACTGGAAGGCATTAAATAATCAAATTCACAAAGGCCAATGATAAAGAAGGGATTCTAAAAGCAACAAGAAAAAAACAAACAAATAATGTACAGTGGAGCTCCAATACATCTGGCAGTGGACTTTTCAGTTGAAACCTTACAGACCGAGAGAGTAGTATGACATATTTAAAGTGCTGAAGGAAAAAAAAAACAAAAAACACCTTTTGCTATTGAATAGTATATTCAGTGAAAGTAACCTTCAAACATTAGAGAGAAATAAGGACTTCCTCAGACAAACAAAAGCTAAGGGATTTCAATACCAGACCTGTCCTATAAGAAGTACTAAAGGAAGCACTTCAGTCAGAAAGAAAAGGACATTAATGAGCAATAATAAATTATCTGATGGTATAAAACTCACTGGTAATGGTAAGTACATAGGAAAACATAGAATGTTATAACACTTTAACCGTGGTGTGTAAACTGCTCTTATCTTGAGTAGAAAGACTAAATGATGAACCAATCAAAAATAATAACTACAACAACATTTCAAGACATAGTACAATACGATGAAAAGAGAAACAATAAGAAGTTAAAATGCAGGGATATGAAGTTAAAGCATAGAGATTTTGTTTGTTTTCTTTTTGCATGTTTGTTTGTGTATGCAATCAGTGTTAAGTTGTCATCTTTTTAAAATAATGAATTATAAGATAGTATTTTCAAGCCTCATGATAATCTCAAATTGAAAAACCAACAACAGATACATAAAGAAATAAAAAGCAAAAAAATTAAAGTATATGACCAGAGAAAATCCTTTTCACTAAAAGGAAGATGGGAAGGAAGGAAAGAAAAAAAGATAATGTTACAAAACAACCAGAAAACAAATAGCAAAATGGCAGGATTGAGTCCCTAGTTATCAATAATAACATTGAATGTCAATGGACTAAAACTCTCGAATCAAGAGACATAGACTGGCTGAGTAGATTATAAACAAGATTCAATGATCTGTTGTCTACAAGAAATGCATTACACCTATAAAGAAACACACAAACTGAAAACAAAGGGATGGAAAAAGACTTTCCATGCCAATGGAAACAAAAGAGCAGGAGTAGCTATACTTATATTAGACAAAACATATTTCAAGATAAACACTAAGAGGCAAAGAATGTCAATATATACTGATAAAGGGGTCAATCCAGCAAGAGGATATAACAATTGTAAATATATATGCATCCAACACTGGAGCACCCAGATATAGAAAGCAAATATTATTAGAGCCAAAAAGAGAGATACGCCCCGACACAATAATAGCTATAGACTTCAACACCCCACTTTCAGCATTGAACAGATCTTTCAGACAGAAAATCAATGAAGAAACTTTGAACTTAACAACTCTAACAACTACAAAATACACATTCTTCTCCTCAGTATATAAATGACTGTCAAGGATAAGCCATATGTTAAGTCAAAGAGCAAGTCTTAAAACATTCCACGAATAAAACTAAAATAATATCAAACATCTTCTCTGACTACAATGAAAGATACTCGAAATCAATACCAAGAGGAATTTTGGAGACTATATAAAAACATGGAAATTAAACAATATGCTCTGAATGATCAGTGGATCAATCAAGAAATTAAGGAAATTGAAAAATTTATTGAAACAAATGACAATGGAAACACAACATATCAAAATGTATGGCATACAGTGAAATGGCCTTAAGAAGGAAGTTTATAGCTGTTTCTATATCAAAAAAATAAGAAAAATTTGTAATGGACAACCAAATGGAGAATCTTACAAAAACTAGTAAGTCAAAAGAACACCATACTTGAAATTAGTGGAAGAAAAATATATAAACATGAAAACAGAAATAAATGAAACTGAAATTTAAAAAACAATACAAAAGATCAATGGAACAAAAAGTTGGTCTTTTGAAAAGATAAGTAAAATTGACAAACCTGTAGCCAGACTAAGAAAAAAAAAGAGAGAGAGAGAAAGGACCCAAATAAATAAAATCACAGATAAATTCCTAGACACCACCTGCAATGTACCTAAATTGAACCATGAAGTAATACAAACCCTGAACCAACTAATACAATGTAATTAGATCAAAATGATAATTAAAAGTCTTCCAGTGAAGAAAAGCCCAGGACTTGATGGCTTCACTGCTGAATTCTACAAACATATAAAGAATAACTAATACCAGTCATACTCAAACTATTTCAAAAAAATAGAAGAGGAGGGAATATTTCCAATTTCATTCTATAAAGCCAGTATTACCCTGATGCCAAAACCAGACAAAGACTCATCTTAAAAAGAAAATTACAGGTCAAATCACCGATTAATAATGACACATAAACCTTCAACAAAATATTAGCAAACTGATATCAACAACATATTAAAAAGATCATTCACCATGACCAAGTGGAATTTTTCCCAAGGATGCAAGGATGGTTCAACATACACAAATAAATCAATGTGATATATCAAATTAATAGAATCAAGGATCTAAGCCATATTATTGTTTCCATTAATGCTGAAAAAAATCTGATAAAATTCAACATTTCTTCAAGATAAACACCCTAAAAAAACAGGGTATCAAAATAACTTACCTCCACATAATAAAAACCACATAAGACAAACCCACACCTAGTATTATACTGAATGGAGAAAAGCTGAAGAGCTTACCACTAAGATTTAGAATGCAACAAAGATGACCACTTCCACTACTGTTATTGAACATAGTACTGGAAATCTTAGCTGGAGCAAATTGGACAGGAGAAAGAAATAGATGACATCCAAATTAGAAGGGAAAAAAAATTATCCTTGTTTGCAGACAATATGATCTTACATTTGAAAAAAACTCAAGACACCACAGGAAAACTATTAGAACTGATAAACAAATTAAGTAAAATTGCAGGATACAAAATTAACATACAAAAATGCCAGCAGTAAACAATTTGGCATTTCTGCCAAATATTTCCCATTTCTATATGCCAACAGTAAACAATCTGAACAAGAAATTGAGAAAGTAATTCTATTTACAGTACCTACAAATACAATAAAATACCTAGGAATTAACTAAAGTAAAATGTCTCTACAATGAAAACTATAAAACATTGATGCAGGAAATTGAAGAGGACACTAATACACAAAAGGATAGATATTTCATGTTTATGGATTTTAAGAACCAATATTGTTAAAATGTCCATACTACCCAAAGCAATCTACAGATTCAATGCAATCCCTATCAAAATACCAATGACATATTTCACAGAAACAGAAAAAACTTCCTTAAATTTACATGGAACCATGAAAGACCCAGAAGAGCCAAAGCTATCCTAAGCAAAAGGAGCAAAACCGGAAGATTCACATTACTGCACTTTAAATTGTACTACAGAGCTATAGCAACCAAAATGGCATTGCGTTAACATAAAATAGACATACAGACCAGTGGAACAGAAAGAGAACCCAGAAATAAATTCATATAGCTCTACTGAACTCAGTTTTGAACAGGGTATCAAGAACACATATTGGGAAAAGGGCAGTCTATTCAGTAAATTGTGCTGAGAAAACTGAGTATCCATATGCAGAAGAATGGAACTAGACCCACATCTCTCACAATATACAAAAATAAAATCAAAATAAATTAAAGAATTAAACCTAAAACTTCAAACTATGAAACTACTACAAGAAAAATTGGGGAAACTCTCCAGGACATTACATTGGCCAAATATTTCTTGGGTAATACCCCATAAGCACAGGTAATCAAGGCAAAAATGAACAAATGGATCACATTTAGTTAAAAAGCATCTGTACAAAAAAGGAAACAACAAAATGAAGACACAACGTACTCTATGGGAGAAAATATTTGCAAACCAACCATCTGAAAAGGAATTAGTAACCAGAATATACAAGGAAGAGGAGCTCAAACAACTGTATAGGAAGAAATCTAATAATCTGATTTAAAATGGACAAAAGATCTGAATAGAAATTAAGAAGACAGGCAAAGTGCAAACAGGTATATGAAAAGGTGCACAACATCATTGGTCATCAGATAAATGAAAATCAAAACCATAATAAGATATAATCTCACCCCAGTTAAAATGGCTGTTATCCAAAAGACAGGACATAACAAATGCTGGTGAGGATGAGGAGAAAGGGGAATCCTCCTACATTGTTGGTGGGAATGTAAATTAGTATAACCACTATGGAGAACAGTTTAGAGGTTCCTCAGAAAACTAAAAGTAGAGCTACCATGTGATCCACCAATCCCACTGCTAAGTATATAGCCCCCAAACAGAAAATCACTATATGAAAGAGATCTGTACTCCTTTGTTTATTGCAACACTATTCACAATAGCCAAGATTTGGAAGCAACAGAAGTGTCCATCAACAGATATAAGGATAAAGAAAATGTGGTACGTATACAATGGAGTACTATTCAACCACCAAAAACAATCAGATTCTATCATTTGCAACAACATGGATGAAACTGCATGTCATTATGTTAAGTGAAATAAGCCAGGCACAGAAAGACAAATGTTACATGTTCTCACTTATTTGTTGATGTAAAAATTAAAGCAATTGAACTCACGGAGATAGACAGCAGAAGGATGGTTACTAGAGGCTGGAAAGGGTAGTAGAGGGAGTGGAAAGGAAATGGGAATGGTTAACACGTACAAAAAGTATTTAGAATGAATAACATCTAGTATTTGATAGCACACAGGGTGACAAGAGTGAACAATAAATTGTATGTTTTAAAATAATTAAAATTTGATTGTTTGTAACACAAGATAAATGCTTGAGGTGATGAGTATTCCATTTACCCTGATGTGACTATTACACATTGTATGCATGTATTGAAACATCTCATGCACCCCATAAATATATACCCACTGCTATGTACCCAAACAAATTAAAAAAATAAAACAAATTTTTAGTAACAACAAAAAAGTCAGTTACCATTCTACATACTGGCAATAAAAACTTAAATTTAGAATTTAAAAATACCATTTATACTGACACCAAAAATGAAATATTTAGGTATAAATAAAACAATATAAGAAAACCTCAATGAAAGATTTCAAAAATGTTTTAAATAATTGGAAAAATATTTCATATCATTCATTAGAATACTTAATAGTTTAAGATGTCAATTTGTCACAACTTGATCTATAGATTTAATGAAACTCAACTAAAACCATACAATCTATTTTGGAGATATAAAAATACTGATTTAAAACATTATATATGGAAAGGCAAAAGACCTCAAATAACCAACACGATGAAAAAGAAACACATTTAGAGGATTCACACTGACATTTAGCCTTAGTAGAAAGCTACAATACTTGAGAAAGTGTGCTTTTTCCAAAAGAATAGGAACGCAGGTTAGTAAAACAAAATATAGTGCCAAGAAATAGATCCATGAGAGAATATAGTCAAATGATCTTAGACAAAGTAGCAATGGCAATTCCAAGTAGAAAGAATAATCTTTTTAGAAGATAATAACAGGAAAATAGACATACACACAAAAAAATGAACATAGACACAGAGCCTTGCAATTTTCAGAAATCTTAGCTCAAAATACATATTACATGTAATGTAAAACACAAAACTAAAAAATTTCTAAAAGAAAAACAGAAGAAAATCTAAGTGACTTCTGCATTATAGTTGAGTTTTTAGTCACAACAGTAACTAAAAGCACTACCCATGAAAGAAAAAAATTAATAAATTGGACTTTGTTAAAATTGAAAACCTCTGCTCTTTGAAAGACACTGTTAGGAAGACAAAAACACAAACCAAAATCTGGGAGAAAATATTTGGAAAACACATACATGGTAAACAGCTTGCATCTAAAATATACAAAGACCACTTAACACTCAATCATAAGAAAATAATCGAATTTGAAAACGTGCAAAAGAGGGCCAGGCACGGTGGCTCACACCTGTAATTCCAGCATTTTGGGAGGCCGAGGTGGGCGGATCGCCTGAGGTCAGGAGTTTGAGACCAGCCTGACCAACATGGGGAAACTCCACCTCTACTAAAAATACAAAAATTAGCCAGGCGTGGTAGCAAGTGCCTGTAATCTCAGGCACTCAGGAGGCTGAGGCAGGAGAATGCCTCGAACCCAGGAAGTGGAGGTTGCAGTGAGCTGAGATTGTGCCACTGCACTCCAGCCTGGGCGACAGAGTGAGATTCTGTACCTCCCCCCGCCAAAAAATGCAAAAGATCTGGACAGACACTTCAACAAATAACATATACAAATGGAAAATAAGCAAAGGAAAAGATGCTCAACATTATTTGTTCTTAAGTTATTGTAAATTAAAACAAGTTGTCACTACATACCTATTAGGATGGCTAAAATTTCAAATATTTAAAATACCAGTTCATGACTAGGATGCAGAACCTCAGGAGCTCTCCATTGTTGGGGAGAATGGAAATGGCATAACCACTTCGGAAGACACTTTTGAAATTTCTTACAAAGCTAAACATAGTCTTACCACACAATCCAGAAATTGTATTCCTGATTTACCCAACAGATTTAAAAACATGTCCACACAAAAACCAATACACAAACTTATAATAACTTTATACATAATCACCAAAAAACGTGAAGTGACCAAGATATCACAGATAGTGGCATATCTATACAATGAAATTTTTTTAACAATAAAAAGAAGGAAATTATCAAGCCACAAAAAGATATGGGTAAATCTTAAATATGTTTTCAACTGAAATATTACAACCGAAAATACTATGTATTGTATGGTTCCAATTACATGACCTATTTGAAAAAGCAATGCTTTAGAGGTAATAAAAAAAATCGGTGGCTCCTAGTGGTTTTGGAAATGGGGAAAAAATATTCAAATAGGTAAAGCAAATGGAATTTTTAGGAAAATGAAACTATTGTATATAACACTATAATTTTGCCTATGTTACATTATACATATGTCAAAATCCATTTAACTTTATAGCAAAAATAGTAACACTTAATGTGTGACATTTTCAAAAAATTAGAAGGTCTTAGGAATCTCGAGTTGAAATGCAGAATATAACAAAACAATTTCATTGTATTGTAAATATATGAGACAACCTCACTAAAAGGGGTAGAGAAAAATGTGCTGAACTAAGTGACACTGGAAATGTGTGGAATCTATAAAACGAATGGCAAAAGAAACTGGTTTATAAAGCTGTTGCCCAAGAGGGAATAGGTTAACAATGCTTGAACTGGTATACGTGTAGATTGGAATTGAACAATTAAGTAAATAGATATAACAAAACCAGATTTCTAAATATTGGAGTGGGTGTTTACAAATAAGTGAGGAAAGACAACTAGAATGATTCATGTGGTGATGTATTAGACCTAGTGACATAAGTATGAGCTCATGTTTAACTAAATATAGGTACAAATGGTTACGCATAGAAATATTTGTAAGTATGTGTATATACAAACTCTGGTATACACACATATTTTTCTTTTCTGTGTCAGTGGCAAGGGTCTAGAAGCAATGACATCCTAGTAGCAGAAAGCATACCCAGTACTTTGACGTTGGTTTCTAATACTATTCTTCAGTGAAAGAAATCAGAGCTCTTTGGAGAAATGTCTAAATCTAAGATAGGACAGAGAATGTGTAAGACTGGAGTGTCATGAAGTATAAAAAAAAGATAGTTTTTAAAAAATAATAAAAATGTATGAATGGGGTTCTACTTAAGAGAGACACAAAAGATGACGGAAAAATTACCAGTGGTAAAAGCCAGACAATTTGAACAAGACAATACGTTAAATATTGAGTTATAATCCACAGTATAAAATACGTATTTTTTTATTCTACACTGGTATAAATAAATACTTGATAAATAAATAGAGAAATTTCTTATGCAGAATTTCAAATAATTTTTGTAGAAACTTCACCCTCAAAGAGGTTAAACATAACTCTCCACTATTTAAATGTGGACTGCATATAGTGATTTCTTCCCAAGTAGTATGGTATGGAATTATGAGGATAAAAGAGAATTTTAGGGTGGATGTGGTGGCTCATGCCTGTAATCCCAACACTTTGGGAGTCAGAGGCAGGCAGATCACGAGGTCAGCAGATTGAGACCATCCTGGCTAACACGGTGAGACCCTGTCTCTACTAAACAAAACACAAAATATTAGCTGGGAGTGGTGGCAGGTACCTGTAGTCCCAGCTACTCAGGAGGCTGAGGCAGGAGAATGACATGAACCTGGGAGGCAGAGCTTGCAGTGAGCCAAGATCGCACCACTGCACTCCTGCCTGGGCCAGAGCGAGACTCCGTCTCAAAAGAAAAAACAAAAAACAAACAAACAAAAAAAACAAAGATAATTTTACTTGGACAAACACTTCCTCAGCTAGGTAATCAAATCAATATCAACAGTCATAAGTCGTGCTGAAAGTATATAAGCTTGCTATAGTGCAATGGAAATGGCACTTTACCTCTGTTCATCCTCTGAAAACTCACAACTCTATTCTAATTATGAGAAAAACACCAGGCAAATTTCAATAAAGGAACATTGTTTAAAATTCCTGAGGAGTAGTCCACAAAGCTGTCAAGGTCATCAAAAACAGGGAACATGTGAGAAACTATAACCTTAAGTGAAGCCTAAGGAAATACAATAATTATATGTGATAGTGCCCAGGATGGGATCTTGGAATACAAAAAGAATCTTAGGTAAAAAATGAGAAAATCAGAAAAAATAATGGAATTTGATATGGGTTGGCTCTGTGTCCCCACCCAAATCTCATCTTGAAAGGTACTCCCATAATTCCCACGTGCTGTGTGAGAGACTCAGTGAGAGATAATTTGAATCATGGTGTCAGTTTCTCCCATGCTGTTCTCATGGTAGTGAGTAAGTCTCACAAGATCTAATGGTTTTGTCAGGTGTTTCCACTCTTGCATCTTCGCTCATTTTCTCTTGCCGCCACGTAAGAAGTACCTTTTGCCTCCCGCCATGATTCTGAAACCTCCCCAGCCATGTGAAACTGTAAGTCCAATTAAATCTCTTTTTCTTCACAGTCTCAGGTATGTCTTTATCAGCAGCATGAAAACAGACTAATACAGACTTTTAAGTAATAATTTTTTATCAATATTAGTTCATTAATTATAACAAATATACCATATAATAAAATATGTCAACAATAGAGAACACTAGGGTAAGGTATATGGGAATTTTTATTACTATCTATAATTTTGTAAGTTTTGTAATTTTTCTGTAAATATAAAATGGTTCTAAAATTTAATTTAATTTTACTTATATAGTAAATATATAATATGAGAGATACTATATATACAACTATATATATTATTTAAATTCTATATAGTCTATAAAACTCTGTATGTATATACATATACACAAATATTTGTAGTGTTATTGCATAGTTAATATTTGAAAAATAGTAACTTCTGTAGACAACAATTGATAAAGGCTGTGTGTTTAGAGACTACACTTGAGTACATGTCTGAGCAAAAGAAACTACTTAATAATGAGGATCTCAAAGCCACACATGAGCATCCCAATATAGACTATATCTCATTTACTCATATCTATAGAATATAGTTGAAGCTAAACTTATTACACTGTTCTCATGAATCATGGTTCATGAATCCAAAACAACTGTATCAACTACCACTGTTTTTAACTTCGAGATTTAATAGTGTACAGTAACCTAATTGCTAAGAGGAAATACTGCCCATAAATCATGCAAACACACATGGAACACTGAAAATTTGTAAAGTATCTGTTGGTAACAGGAAGTCATGGCAGTTAAGTTTCCCTAAATCCGTGTAATTGTTTCCTTTACTCTTTTTAAATTCCAAAATATTGAAGGCTCTACAAGCCAGGTTAATTTCCTAATACAAGAAGTTACTGTACTGATAAAATCCCTTCTATATTCAACTAAACAGAATACTAACCCACTCACCCAAATAGGATATCTTGAAATACTTTTCTGAAAATGTCACTGAGATTTCTAAAATATTTCTGAGATTTTTGTAAGTATTACTACTAAGATACTATTATTTAGGCTTCTGCTTCTTCACAATAGAAAGTGAAAATGTCTTTAACTTATTCCTCTTGAATGGAAGATGACTAAAATATGTCAATTAAAGTTACCAACTATGATTCTACTTCTAAAGACAATTCCCAATACTACAAGTGTTCATTCCACAGAACTCTTACATATGTAAGAATAAGAAAGAGAATTCTAGCAGACCGTTTTCACATACTTAGACATTTCTTGATAGGGCTGCTACATATAAATAAGCATTATCCCGGGAAGACTTCACTACTATAGCATTACCAATAACCAAATGGGGTACTTACTTAAACCTTTTGAAGTAGATAATTTAAGAAATAAGTTGAATGTTAGTATGTACTTTCACAATTAGTAAAGCATTAAACTATGTCGAGATGCAGAAGAGAGGTACACCTACCTATACAAGAAGTTGTAGTTCTTATCAAATGTCATACTTAGTTTAATGTTAATCATAAAGAATGTAAAATATAGGGCTAATTGATGTGATAAAATAAAGATTTTTTTGGTAAAGAATCTATTTTAAAAGGATATATAACCTGTGTCGGGCGTGGTTGCTCATGCCTGTAATCCCAGCACTTTGGGAGGCTGAGGCAGGCGGATCACCTGAGGTCAGGAGTTGAAGACTAACCTGATCAACATGGAGAAACTCTACCTCTACTAAAAATACAAAATTAGTCAGATGTAGTGGTGGGCACCTGTAATCCCAGCTACTTGTGAGGTTGAGAAAGGAGAATTGCTTGAACCTGGGAGGCAGAGGTTGCAATGAGCCGAGATTGGACTATTGCACCCAGCCTAAACAAAACAGAAACAGAAACAAAAACAAAAAAATCCCATATAAACCCATCAGGTCTCCTAAAACTCATTCACTACAAGAGAACAGTATGGTGGAAACTGCCCCCAGGATTCCATTATCTCCCACTGGGTCCCTCCCACAACTGAGGGAATTGTGGGAGCTACAATTCAAGATGAGATTTGGGTGGGGACACAGCCAAACCATATCGTGCTGGAAGAAATAGCTCAGGAGCTCAGAGCTTTAAAACAGATCTACGTTTCCAGAGCCCAGCTATTGTTGTTTTGCAGGAGGCAATTACAGTATATCTGGTTGGCCGTTTTGAAGATACAAACCTGTGTGCTGTTTATCCATGCCACATGTGTAACAATTGCACCAAAAGACAATCAGCTAGCACACCACACACGTGGAGAATGTGCTTAAGAACCTGCTATGAAGGGAAACATTCTCGAAAAAAAAAAAATTATCTTCTTCCTCTTTTTGGTAGTTCTGAATGTTAGATATTTTTTCCCGTGGGGTCAAATGGTGAGTGGAAAAATAGGGGACAGAAATCACATATTGACAATTTTTCCATTTTCATTTGTGTGTGAATTTTTAATATAAATGCAGAGGCATAAAACATTAATGCAAGTCAAAATGTTTTAGTGAACAAGTCTCAGTGTTTCAACTTTATAATAATTATAGATAGACCTGTTACATTTCTCTGAACAATTCCAGGGTTTGAATTTTTTTTTAAAAAAAGTAAATTTTTTATTGGCAGCAACAAAATGGAGTTTGTAGCATTTTTATGATACAATGAATTCCAACCATTCACTATACATTTCTGACTGAGCTGTCCTAAATGCAAGTACGTGTTTTTAATGTTGTCTGTCTTCTGTGCTGTTCTTGTAAGTTTGCTATTAAAATACATCAAACTATAATAAAATGGAATTTTAATATTTTCCAAGAACTTCTTGAAAGAAAAAACAGCTTATACCAACATTTAAAAAAATTTCAATAGCATTAAGGATACAATTGGCTTTTAGTAACATGGATGAATTGTATAGTGGTGAAGTCTGGGCTTTCAGTGTACGTGTCATGTTTTAACATCATTAATTAGATGCAGAGGGTTTATTTTATTTTTTCAACCATCCATCTTATTTATCTTTTTATTCTTTATTTGAAATTGTAGGAGTGATGGTAATTGTTTATTCTCATCAGATGCAGCAGTGATTTTAAAATTCAGTTTTTCTCAGATAACATCAATTAATTTTTCCAAACAATATGTGTGTATTTTAAATTATCTTTACAATTTCAGTAAAGTTGCGCTTGCAATACACATGAGTGAAATCCTGTCAGACCCAACCTCCAGTAGATAACAACAAGAAACTGGACAGAATACAAAAACAAAACAAAACAAAATATCTAAATGGAGGCACACAGTTTTTTTTTAGAGGCATCAGTATTGCGGCTATCTTTTATAGCTTTTAGTTGAACATTTTTTATGGGTATCTAGCATGACAGCTTTAATGCCAACAGGACACCAGGTGGATTTCAGGCCCAAAGAACAACAGGACAGAGTTCAGGTTGTCAATTTGATTGATTATAATATATTTTACAGCAGAGTGAAACGAAACAGCTGCAATCATATTAGGTGATTCATGACTCTAAAAGACAAGTGAATTCAAAAACAAGTTATAAAGATACATGTAATAATTCTTATAACATTTCTTACTTTTTTTAGCTATGTTAATGTATAGTGGATTGCTAAGATAGAAAAAACAAAAAAAAACTAGGGTTACTCTGACTGTGTCTAGTATTTGCAGGGCTTTGGGCCAGGTTTTATACTAGATGTATGTGATGTTTGCAAGATCTCAGCAAGAGAGCAAATATTATTTTCAGATGGGAAAAGCCTGAGGAGGTTAATTAATCAGCTAGTAATTAGCAGAGCTAATATTTAAATCTAAGCCTATATGAATCTAAAGTATTTTCTGATCTGTGGTTTTAAGATATTTGCTCCAGAGGAATATTGACTTTTCTGGGTCAGTCTTGACAAGGTCAGACCAAAGATATTTTAGATATGTAATTGCCACCTAAACTCTAGGCCTTAGCTCCAGAAATATATCAACATGTGTTTTCTGGGTCATATCTGTGCCTTCAACATAGAATGTGTGTACTCTAGTTTACGGACAAAGTATTACTACAAATTCTCTTTTAAATTGTAAGTGTTGTGACTAATATTATGTTAGAAGACCTGTGATAATGTTTGACAACATATCAAACACATAATTTACAATACATCCAGATAATTCTGTCAACTATAAAAATTGCTCACCAAAGGAAATAAAAGTTTAGCAACTGTATTTCTATAACATTGAATTTATTACAATTAAAAATTTTAAACGTTAATTTACTACCATGAACTAAGTTTTGACTACATGCAGTGTACTTATCTCCAAGTCCTTCTTAAACCAAATATGTACCCTGTTTTTTGGGTTGAGTATAATAGCATTATTACAGAAATAAAAAAGGCAAAAAATCTGTTTCTTTTGTTTTTCAGTAGACTTTATTTTTAGAGGAGTTTTAGGTTAACAGAAAATTAAGTGAAAGGTACACAGTTTCCTATACATTCCTGGCCCCCACAAATGCATAAACTCTCCATCGTCAACATCCTTCACCAGAGCGTTATCTTTACTATTATTGATGAACCTACACTGATGAAGCATGATCACTCAATATTCATACTTTACATTAGGATTCACTTTTGTTGTTATACATTGTATGGATTTAGACAAATTTATAATGACATGGATTCACCATTATGGTATATGCAGTAAGTTATCTGTCCTAAACATCCTCTGTGTTCTACTTGTTCATTGATTTACTTTTATGTCAGGGTTTAACAAGACTTCGTGCTCAGACAGGTTAATTAAGCTAATCTTCTGTATATGTATCACCTCCCTCTTGAATTTGAACTTTACGAACTTCTGAGAAATAAAATTTAAATTTTAGCTAGTTCTATATGTCTTCACCAAAAGTATAATTTGCTGTTTAGATATATTAAATAGATACACATATAAGTCAAAAAACTTATTTTTCCCAAGAAAACTGTTAGTTGGTTAATGAAATATCTTGGTGTTATGTGAGAAAAGATATATTTACTCAGGTTATCAATGTCAATATTCTCACTCTGGGATTTTTCTAAATTACTTTTTTGATACATCTATGTGCTTAGATTTTCATAAATGTAATAAAACAATTTGAACTCATATAGTGAACAACTTTTAATACCAGAAACATATTCTACAGTGAAAGATGTAATTTAGCCTGGTAAATTTACATAGTATGATTTCCAATTAAAAATGGTTCTGTTCCTTATTTTGTGTCGTAATGAGGCCCAGTTTGATAGTTAAGAGAAGATTTCAGTTGCATGATCTATTTTATCATTCTCTTTTTAATATTGTAAATAATAACCTTCAGAACAAGTACTTTATCGTACTTGTAGAAAATATCTATTCTTGAATTCCAACCCACACCTACTAAACCAGCATGTAAAAAAATGAAACATCAGAAGCTGAATTTTAGAACAGTATCCTTGGGGACACTTACACACATTCAGTTTACTTCAATAAGCAGAACAAATGTCATCTCAGTCTCAAGTTCAGGCTATCATGCCGAAGATGAATAAGTCATGGGGAGATACTAGAATTAAGTGGCACTCTAACTGATGCAGCCAGCATATATGCATATATGTACATATATGTACAGTTTCCTATGGGAATACATACACATATTGGGAGGTATGTAGCCCAACTTAAAATAGGGAAGGTCATGAGAATCTTCCTAGAGAAGTGGACACTGAACTGAGTTTTGGAGGATGAGTAGGAATTCGTTTTAAAAAGGTAAAAAAAATAGGCATTTTAATTTAGAAAAACTGGTATAAAATAGCATAATGTATTTTGGAAACTACAACCTGTAAAATGTTCAGGCAAAAGTGGCTGAAAATAAGGTGAAATATTGGAAAGCCTATAAACCACAGAATATAACTTTATCTGACAATTTTAATGCAGCATTGAATATTTCAATAGGAAATCAGATAGACAACCTTAACAACAACATTTAGGGTGGATTTATGCAAATTCAGAGCAATAATGAAGAAAATATAAATTTGAGTCCTTTTAGTTGCAAGTTACACAAACCAAATTTGAATAGAAGCTAGTTCTGTTCCCTTATTTTCTATTATGAAAAACTATTTAAAATTTGAGATAGTTTAAGCAAATGATGGGAATATTTACACCCTTATAATCAAACTTTGAGAAAAGAAGAAATAAGGCAGGGCTGATGTGGGAGGGAGCTTAGACAACCAAATGCATTACTTCTGCTAGTCTCTACATGCAAGCTTCAGGTGGTCTTATTGCAGACCTTTTTCCCAAAGGCTGGAATCAATGTTGACAACAGTCTTGTCCAGTGTCTCCCTAACTTTGCCAGTTGGGAATAACTCAAGTCAGGTCAGAAAGTTAAAAAGAAAGAATCTTACGTTGTTCCATGACCACTCTTCAAGCTCCTGTGATGAGTAAGGATTTAGCACACTGTGATAGCTCCAGATTGTGTCCTTTTCTCATTTCTCATCCAATTACTGTGGCCAGGAAGACAAAGTTATGTAGGAAGATAGCAGCTCTCAAATGAACTTCAAAGTGTGAAGATAAGAAGAGAGAGAAAGAGAACATCTCCCAAAAGGGGAGTGGTTGCTGTACCCATAGTATTGATGGGGGAATAAGACTAGATCAAACACCACTACCAACAACAACAAATGCTATGGAAATCCATAAGCCTTCCCTAGCATCTGAGCAATGGCAGTAGTTGAAGTGGGGGAAAAAAGCTTTAAAAGATAAAATCAATAAGACATGAAAGATAATATGATATGAGAGGTGTTTGGGAAGTGCAGTTAAAATAATAACCTGTATTTCTGGCTTTGGGAAACAGGTTAATGTTAATGCCCTGTAGAGTACTGAAATAAGGGTACAAAACCATATCTAGGCAAGAATTGGAGCATTGCAATTCTATATATATATATATATATATGTAATGCTTGCACATATAAAATAGAAGACATATATAAATATGTTCTTCTTGTCTTCTATAAAGAGAAAAAAATATTTTTCTAGGTGGGCCTATATTTTTTTTTACTACTTTACCATATGAAAGTAGATTTTGTTTTCTGCTTATCTCATTCTAGCTTGAGGATAAAAAAGAATATATGTAACGTACCTATCATGGACTCTAACATAGAAGGAGTGCTCAAGAAATGAACTATTGAATCATTAGTTATGTCTATAGTAGAAAACAACACAAAGGAGAAAGTACCATGCTTTGCTTTCTATTTCAGGAGGTTCGTTTATGTATTTGCTTTTCTTGAAGGATGAAAATATTTTAAATACAATGAAAAACTTGAACAAATGTCAGAAATGGTAAATAGCAGTGAAAACATAAGACTTAGGCTGGGAACCTTTTCTGTAAACAATCAAACGTAAAAAGTTCAGGCTTTGAGCTCCATATCATCTCTATCACCACTATTCCACTCTGCTTTGTAGAAGGACAGCAGCTACAAATGATACATACATGAAGGAATGTTTATTGTGCTCCTGAAAAGCTTTATTTGTAAGTATAGGAAGTGGAGAGCAGTATTTCCTCAGTGTGCAGTATTTTCTCCACATCTGATACAAGATAAGGATGGCAAGTGATCTTATATTTCATGTAGATTTACAAAGACACTTGGAGTCAAGCAAATGGCCAGAGCTTTAGTACATGGTGTTATTTAAAAATTGTAGACATCACGTAGCATCCTCATCTGATGTACAGAGAATATGATAAATATTTTTTAAGCCCTACAATATCACTGCTCAAATGTACAGGTGTTTGCATTATAGTATCTAGTTTAAAAATAGGAGAAGATAAGTATTTGAATGTTAATAATGGAAGGTAATATATAAGATCTCTTGTCAAAGATAAAGGCCAACATTCTGTCTACTTTTTCTATATTCATTCCGAAGAGAATGAAAACCATGAGGTTTTAACATTCATAAGCCATTAATCTGATAGTTACTCTAAACCTAGCTTTTTATTAGGTTGTGCCATCTAAGGTTTATTTTAGTAAGAGTATCACGCAAGACTCTTTTAACTGATGTATAATCTGAATTCCCATTATGCATCCCAGAATTGTCAAGAATTTTGGGTGGAAATCACCGTCAGTGATTTACTCCAGGGAAATACTAAATCGCATCTATAACACTAACATCATATACTGTGTTAAATGCTTTGCTTCACTAGTAATCTTTAAAGCATATATAGAAAAATTAGTTATTAGAAGTCATATTTATTTAAAAGCCTATATGAAATACCTATACTTGCAAAGCTTCAGTAGGTAACCAGAAACAGAGTGAACCTATCCTGCTGAACTAAAATGAAAATGAACACTGCAACAGCAGTTTTCAGTTGTGGTATTGGCCTCAGAATCCTTTCAGCAGTTGGAACATTGAATAATATTCAGCATTTGGAACATTTAATAATATAATTAGCTCATTTTTTCTCTTTATCTCTTTCTTTGTTTCCCTATTTTCTTTCTTCCCTCGCTTCCTTTTTCTTTCCTTCTTTTTATTTCCTTTTCCTTTTTTTTTCTACACGCAGAGGTCACAATCCATCAGAGATTGACAGACATACAGAGGGCCTTCTGTGCAAGTTTTTGATTTGGATTGCTCATTTGAAGACCTGAGTAAATCCCTTGGCAACATGTACTTCAGTTCCTCATCCCCATATAAGACTAGTAATTTATGTCCAGGCTTCATTAAAGAATGCTTAGAGGAAACAATAAGAATAATGTAAGGAAAATATTGTACACTGCAAAAAAGAAAAGTTTCAAAGACTATTACCATCACTATTTCCAAGTTCCTCGTGACTTTTTCTGTAAGATAATCTCCTAATGGAATGCTACTCTCTATTCCCTGCCATCTTTTCACAGTGTTCATTTGCATACAAAATCATTATATTAAAACAGATAAAAGCATAAACTATGAAGCAAGACATCATAACTGACTTCATCAGATGATATCATTAGCAGTGGAACACCAGTATCGCTTTGTTTGCTAGGGAGACTCTGTAACCGAGGAAATGTCTGTCTTCTGCTCTGGGAGGCTGTGTGTCTCTAATAAACCATGTTCTTTGCTTGTATTAAGGAAATTTATATTGTCTGTCTCTGTCTGTTGGTATCATTCCTAAATGTCTCATTACAATAGTTGATACAAATGTGGTGTTATAAATACCTCTCAGAAATCCCATGCATTACACTATTATCAAGCATTAGCTTTCATACCAATTTTTGGATCATGTGCTTATCATTCATTTTAGAAAAATAGAATATGGCTTTTTGATAATGGGAGAGTATGCAGCCAAATTGTGATAGAGAATGAAAGAGTCATTAAATTTAGACTGTAGGAAAATTTCTGGAGGTAACGAAATATGTTTGAGGACAGGTGTGGTGGCTCACACGTGTAATCCCAACACTTTGAGAGGCCAAAGCGGGATTGTTAAGGCCAGGAGTTTGAGACCAGCCTAAGCAACATAGTGGTACTCCATCTCCACAAAAAATTGAAAACTAGCCAGGCATGGTGGCATGTGCTGTAGTTCCAGCTGCTTAGGAGGTTGACGAGGATCACTTGAGCTGAGGATGTCCAGGCTGCAGTGAGTCACCATGACCATGCCACTGCACTCTAGCCTGGGCAACAGAGCGAGACCCTATCTCTCAAAACAAAAACAAAAACAAAAACAAAAACAAAACAAAATAAACAAACAAAAAAAACCAAGTATTTCCACACTTACATTTTCACTCCAACAAGTAAAGAGTTTGAAGTCCCCACTTCCATTCTCACAGAAAGAGAATAAGTTAAATAAACTAAGAAACAAAATTACTTTTAGAATAATCATGAAATTGAAGTCATTGTGCAAACTGCTTCCCAGAAAACTGAAGAAAGAGGCAGAGATGCAGAGAATCATAGCTTACTGAGAGCAGAAGCAAATCCTGAAGCCAAGGTCAGTAGGAATACCAAACTGATGAATTTCCAGCAGTTCAGCCTTAGTTTGAGAGCTAAAATCTACAGGGGAGAGGCAAATCTTAGTTTCCTCCCCAACCCCATGCTTTCAAGAGTTTTACCTCTAGGAGCCCTAACAGGTCTTTACTGTGAAAGTCTAAGGTAAATTTACTTATATTTCTAACCGTAAGAGGTGAAAAGCAACCCCTTTAAAATAAGCCCAGAGCTCTCTATGCTATGTTCTCCATTCCATTCTTCTGTTCTCTGTAAAGGTCAGCCCACAGAAGGAACTGTTTAGCAAACCCTTGTATGAGATGGGAAAGGGCAAATAGCTAGCTGTAGCCCCTCTACACTTAACACAAGGAGATAAAAACGAAAGGGCCAGGAATGTTTTTGAAGGTCACAGCTCAAAGACCCTGGTCCTCCAAAATAACAAGCAAGCAGGAAAACAAATAGAGCTTTAATCATAAGAGCACTTTCTGTACTTACCTTGCTACCACAAGATGTCTCCAGGATCACAAGAGTGTATTACAACTGAGAGTGCTGTGTAACACAGACTCCATTTAAGAAAAGATTCCCAGGGAAACCCAGAGATGACAGCTGTGAAAAATACAAGTAACCAGGGAAACTGAAGTCTTTAACACCTACAGATACAGGAAATATTTAACAGAGCCTAACCCCTAGCTGCCAGTTATGGACTGAATTGTGTCACTCCCAATGTGACTGTGTTTGGTGAAAGGGCCTATGTAGGTTATTAACGTTAAATGAGGACACAAAGCTGGACCCCTATTCCAATATGACTGGTGCCCTTATATGAAGAGGAGGAGACTCCCGGGATGTGCACTCAGAGAGGAAGGACCACATAAGGACTCAGTGAGAAGGTAGCTATGTGCAAGACAAAAAGGGAGGTCTCTGAAGAAACCAAACTTGCCAACACCTTGATCTTGGATGTCTAGCCTCTACTACTCCAAGAAAAATAGTTGTTTTCTGGTGCTGAAGCTACTCAGTTTATGGCATATTGTTATGGGGTCCCTAGCAGATTAATATACAAGATAAACATAAAAATTGCACACCGAATGCCTATTTATGTCAGTTTGTACTACCTGATACATCATGTTTAGCTTTGGACAAAACATAACTAGTCATGGTTAAAAAAAATAGGAAAAAAGACATAATGTGAAGAGACAAAGAAAGCATTTTAAACATACTCAAATACGGTAGATAATATTGGCATCATCATACAGGGTATTTAAGATAACAATAATTAACATGCTCAGGGCTCTTACGGGGACAAAGTGCATAAACACCAAGAACAGATGGGTAATCCATGAACAGACATTGAAACTAAGATAGAATCAAAAAGAATTGCTAAAAATGAAAAACACTTGTAACAGAAGTGAAGAATGCCTTTGATGGGCTCACTACTGAACTGGACTTAGCCTAGAAAAGGATAAGTGAGCTTAAAAGTATGTTAATAAAAACCTTCCAAGACAAAATTCAAAGAGAAAAAAATATAAAAGAGCAAATAGTCAAAACCTGTGGGGTGATTACAAAAGGTGCATCATATACATAATGACAGTGTCAGATGAAAAAAGAAAAATATGCAGAAAAAATACTAAAGTAATAATAACTGAGTATTTTCTAAAATTAATGACAGCCAGACCAAGGATACCCAGAAAGAAACAAGCATGATAAATTTCAAAAATCAGCTCCTAGGCATATCATATCCCAACTACAAAAAAAAAAAAAAAAAACAGAAAAAGATAAAATATTACCTATAGAGAAAGAAGATAAGAATCACATGAGATTTCTGCTTACAAACTGTGCAAATGAAAAGGAAGTGGAATGAAATATTTAAAGTATTAAAAGGAAAAAGTCAACCTAGAAGTCTGTATTCAGAAAATTTATTCTTCAGAATTGAAGAAACAATAAAGACTTTCTCGGACAGAAACTGAAGGAACATATTGTTAGTAGACTTGACTTGTAAGAAATGTTAAAATAAGTTTTTCAGAGAGAAGATGACATAGTTTGGATATTTGTCCCCACCCAAATTTCACGTCGAATTAGAATCCTAAATGCTTAAAGTGGGGAATAAAATGGCTCAAACACCTCCCTAGTGTTTGAAGAGGAGAGATCTTGGTTGGAGCTGTTTGGGTGTTAGTGACAGATCCCTCAGGACTTGGTGCTGTCTTCCTGATAGTGAGTAAGTTTTTGTGAAATCTGGTCATTTACAAGGTGTGACACCTCCACCTCCTCTCTCTCTCATTTTTGCTTCTGTTCTTGCCATGTGATATGCCTGCTACCCCTTTGCCTTCCACCATGACTGGAAGCTTCCTGAGGCCTCCCCAAAAGCAAATGACATTATGCTTCCTGTACATCCTGCAAAGCTATAAGCCAATTAAACCTATTTTCTTATACATTACCCAGTCTCAGGTATTTTTTATAACAATGCAAGAATGAACTAATATAGGAAGAAAATAATAGAGGTCAGAAACTTGGCTCTACATAAAGAAAGAAACACCATTTGAAAATAAATAAAGGTGAAATAAAACCTTTTATTTTTCTTATTTTGTATTGAGTTAATAGATCACAGTCCAAAATAATAACAGTTGTAGTGCATTTAGTAAAATGAATACCAACAATATTATTAGGAATAAGAGAGAAGAAATGAGACTACCTTGGTATATCATTCCTGCACTATTTGTGAAGTTGTATAGTATTGTTTGAAATTAGTTGTAGAAATATACTACAAATTCTAGAGCAAACACTTACAATTTTTAAAAGTGTAATTGAAGCAGAAAGAGGAGATACAATGTAATGATATAAAGCCAGAGAAGACAGACAAAGAGGGGAAGATTCTTTTTTAAGAATGAAGGCAATAAAGTGAAAACAATAACAAATATGTTAGGTATCAATACACCTATATCAATAAATACTTTAAATGTCATTATCCATTTAAAGTGATTATTTATATACACCAGAAAAATGCCAATCTAAATATACCAACAAAATACAGAGACCAACAGGATAATTACTTTTAAAAACACAACCATAGGATGTCTATAAGAAATCCACTTTAAACACAGACACAGATTTAAAATAAATGAATGGAAAAAATATTTGATATGCTATTACAAATCAAAAGAAAGCTAGAGAAACTGTATTAATCTCAGACAAAGGTGACTTCAGAGCAAAAACATTTACAAGGGATTAGAAAAGCATTACATAATGATAAGTGGGTTCTCCAAAAATCCATTAAAATTCTTAATGTGTATGCACATAACAACAGAGCATCAAAATATATGAGGCAAAAGTGATCTAACTACTAAGGGAAAGACAGAAATCCATTATTACAGTTGGAGACTTCAACATAACTCTATCAATAATTGACAAGAATCAGTAAGGACATAGTTTAACTGAACAACATTATACATCGACTGGATCTAATTAACATCTACAGAATACTTCTTTGAACGGCAGCAAAATACACGTTGTTCTCATATGGAATATTCACTAAGATAGACCACATTCTGAGCTAACAAATTTAAAAGAAAAGAAATCATGCAAAGTATGTCCTCAGACCGTAATAAAATTAAACTGGAAATGGATAACAGACAGATTGCTGGAAAACTTCAAAATACTTAGTGTTTAAATATCACATTTCTAAATAATATGTGGATCAAGAATGAAGTCTCAAAACAAATTAAAAATATTTTAACTGAATGAACGAACACAAAATGCAACTTATAATAACTTATGAGATGCAGCAAATGCAATGCTAGTTAGAAATTTAAATAACTAACTACATATTTTGGAAAAGAAGAAATATCTAAAATCAATGGCCTCAATGCTCCTTTTAGGAAACTAAGGAAACAATCAATGTAAAATTAGGCAGAATTAAATAAATACAAATTAGAGCAGACATTAATGAATATGAAAATAGAAAACTAATAGAGAAAATCAATAAAGCCAAGAGTTTGTTCTTTGAGATGATCAGTAAGATTAGTAAATTTCTAGCAAGGTTAACCAAGATAAAAAGAGAAAGAGAAAAGATATAAATAACTAATATCAAGAATAGAGAAGGACCTTCATTACTGATCTCATAAACATTAAAAGAATAATAAAGAAACAAAGTACCCTATGTCCACAAATCATTTAACTTATGTAAAAATGACCAATTTTTACAAGAATAATGTCTTAAAATTTAAACAAGGAGAAATAGACTCTCTTAATATTACAATATCTGTTTTTTAAAAATAATCAAATAATAATCTTCCAAAGCAGAAAGCATCAGAGCCAGATGGCTTCACCTGCAAATTCTGACAAAAATTTAAGAAAGAAATTACACAAATTCTACACACTCAGTTCCAGAAAATAGAAACAAAGAGAATACTTCCTAACTCATTTTATGACACCAGCATTAAATTAATACACAAATTATAAAAAGTACAAGAAAGAAACACTACAAGTAAATATCTCTTATGAACATACATGCATAAATCTTTGACAAAATTAATATTTTGTCATTAATTGAATTACAGGTATAGTCAAGTGTGATTTGTCCCAGAAATTTTCAAAAAAACCTGGTTCAACGTTTGAAAATCAGTTAATCTATCATGTCAACAGGATGAAGAATCAATCATACAATATCAATACATGCAGAAAAATAATCATTTGACAAATCCAACATCCATTTATGATCAATGCTCCCAGCAACTTTGAGAGGCCAAGGCCGGCGAATCACGAGGTCAGGAGATCGAGACCCTCCTGGTCAGCATGGTGAAACCCCGACTCTACTGAAAATGCAAAAATTAGCCGAGTGTAGTGGTGCATGCCTGCAGTCCCAGCTACCCAGAAGGGTGAGGCAGGAGAATCGCTTGAATTCGGGAGGCGGAGGCTACAGCGGTGAGCCGAGATCATGCCAGTGCACTCCAGTCAGGGCAACAGAGTGAGACACTGTCTCAAAAAAAAAAAAAAAAAAGAAAGAAAAATAGAACTTGTTTAAATTGATAAAGATTATCTACAAAAATCCCTACAACTAGCATTATAACTAATGGTGAGGAAAAAATGATGCTTTCCCTCTAAGACTGAGAAAAAGACAAAGGCATTTTCTCTCATGCTCTTATTGAATACTGTACTGGAGGTCCTACTTAAAGCAATAAGGCGTAAAAAGGAATAAAAATACGCAGATTGGAAAAGAAGAACTAAAACTATTTTTATTCACAAGTGACATGATTGTTTATACAAAAATTCCCAAATAATTGACCATAAAACTCCTATAACTGGTCAATTGTTATAACAAAGTGCCACAAGATGAATATACATGGATGCTTATTGCCTTCTTATATACTACCAAATAAACAATTGATATTTGAGATTAAAAACGCAATGCAGTTAATACTAACATGCAAAACAATTTGTGTGTTATCATGCAAATTGTTAGTAGATATCAATTTAATAAAGATGTACAAGATCTATATAAGAAAAAATACAAAAGTCTGCTGAAAGAAATCAGAGTCTACATAAATGGAGAGATAGCCCATGTTCATGGACAGGAACACTCATTTTTATTTCCTCCAACTTGATCTATAGAGTCAATACTATCCCAGTAAAAATGTAAGCAGGTAATTTTGCGGAGATGGAAAAATGTATTCTAAAGCTTATGTTAAAAACAAAAGACCCAGAATAGCCAACACAATCCTGAAGAACAAAGCTCAATGTCTAATTAGTCTAGAAATGTCATTTAATGAATTATAATTATTACTCCTAACAGTCACAGGAGAAGAGCAGCAGGGTATGGAATGGAAACGACGTTACTGAATGCCCTGTGCTGCATGATATGCCTCCTCAAATAAATCTCTGGCCCTTCCGTTAAATAAAATAAAATAAATGGTGATGAGTGAATAAATAGACAAAGAAAAAAATACAAAAATGTAAAATATAATACAAAATCTAAGTGATCATGAAACTGGCAATGAGTTTCAGGCATATGACACCAAAAGCATGATCTGTGAGAGAAAATAATAAGTTGGATTTTATTAGAATTTAAAACATTTGATCTTAAAAGACTCCATTAAGAAAATGAAAAGACAAGGCTCAAGCTGGGGGAAAATATTTGCAAAATGAATATCTAATAGAGGACTCACATCCAATACACAAATAATTCATAAGACTTGATAAGAAAACAAACAACCCAATTTTAAAATGGTCAAAAGATCTGAACAGAAATCTCATCAGAGAAGATACAGAGACATAAAATAATCACATGAAAACGTGCTCAATATTAGAGAACTGAAAAATTCAAACAACAATGTGATAGCACTAGGCACATTTTGAAATGAAAAACCCCATTGCAACTCTTAACTTATTCCTGGTGGAAATAAAATTGCTATAGTAACCTTGTGAGGCATTTTGGCTAGTTTTTACAAGGCTAAAATCTAGTTTTGCCAAATGATCCAACAATCTTGTTTTGGGTATTCACCCAAATGAGTTGAAAACTTACGTCCACTCAAAACCTTGCACATTAGTATTTATAGAAACTTTATTCATAATGTCCAAAAACTGGAATCTACCAAGATGTCCTTAAATAGTCAAATAGAAAAACAAACTCTGATACATCCATATAATAAAATATTATTCAGTGCTAAACAGAAATAAGCTACCAATCCACAAAAAGACATGGACAAAATTTAAGTGTATTTATTAGTGAAGGAAGTCAGTAATGAGTGTACACTCTATTACTCCAACTAGATGATGTTCTGGGAAAAAAAATCTATAGAGAAAATAAAAAGATGAGCAGTTTCCAGGGTTCAAGGGTAGTAAAGAAATGGGTGAACAGGTCAAACTATTCTGTCTGATACCATATGGTAGATAAATGACATTATGCATTGGTCAAAATTCATAGAACTGTACAACACTAAGAGAAAACCTGGACTCTAGCTAATAATAAGTTATCAATATTGGTTCATCAATTGCAACACATATGCTACACTAATGGAAAGTGTTAATAATAGGGGAAACTATCAGGGAGTGAGGGGAGAGTGAAAAGTGGGAAAATATATACAAATTTTCTGTACTATCTGTCCTGTAAATCTAAAATTGCACTAACTGTAAATCTAAAATTGCACTAACTAAATTTATTACATTTAAAATAAAGAAAGCATTGAAGGCAGGAAGGCTAAAAGGACCTAGTGCATCCAAAGTTTAGAGTGAAGAAACAGGTTCCCAGAAGAGCAGGACCAAAGATAGGGTACAGGTAAGTAAGAATTCAGAGATCCTCAAAGACAAATATACCTTCCTCAAGAAAAGAGTGATTACAAATAAACACAACATCTACATTTCATATAGGTCGGCTCATTTAATTCTCCCAAAAATCCTCTGACAGTATATTTCTGATTTCTTAGTTGATTAATCTAAGGTTAATATCAGTTCACTTATCAACTGAAAAATAGTAGTGAAGAAAGAACTTATAGCTATGTCCTGGGACCTAGCAACTGTATACGAATGAAGATAATAGTCTAAGTAGATGAAAATGGGCTATTTTCTACTAAGAAGTATATGCATATGTTTATGTATGTGTATGTATATGTGCATGTATATGTACATGTGTATGTGAATCTGTATGTGTGGATATATTGCACATCTTTTTTTTTTTTCTATAGGAGGACAAGCAATAATCCTGGCTCTTTCTGGAAGCAGATTCCTTGATTGACTCTTATTTATGTATTTATTTATTTACTCTCTTATTTCTGAAGAGAATGATGTCCCTGAGTGGGCCTGGAGGTTCCTAAATAAAAAGAGTTTGGATAAAGTCAAAATAGTTTGTGTGAAAAAGTGTCAGGAATGATATATTTTAAGTCGGGAATCCTGGGGGTAAATGCAGAGCAGAATTGAGTAAGGCAGGTATGTGTGAATGAAAGATTCTGGGTGTGGTCCAGAGTAGAGCAAACTGACAGTGAGTAGAAGATCAGAATCAGCAGTTTCAGAGATCTTTATCAAGTGTGACTCCTTCCCCTACAACACACACTAGAATGCCAGTAGAATTTAGAGACAGAGCGGGGACATGGAGCAAACTGAAGAACATGGTGTAGAAGCTGAGGATACTTTATTCTAACATTAAAGCAGTGGTTACTCACCAAAGATAAAGGAACTAAGAATCATCCATGTGGTGTACTCCTGACTTCCAAGTTTACTGAAAGTGTTTTAGTTTTATCTACTTTAAGAGATCAACAGAAATATTTCCTTCAGTGATCTTTAAATAAACTCAGTGGTTTCATTCACCTTTTACAAACAGCATTTAATAAACATCCCTGAGAAAACTCATACACAGAGAGTGAGTTTAAAGGTTTCAGTCATGTCCATATATAACCATGACAATATGTTTATCTGTCTTTTCTGTACCTTGCATAATACATTGAGAATGTAAACCTAATAGGGAAATCAATCGTTGTTTTGTTCACTCCTTTATTCAAAATACCTAAAGAGTATGTGTTACAGAGATGATGTAAAATAAATATCCATCAAATGATGCTATGTTTTATGTTGCTTCTCTACTCTTGAGTACATATTCCAAACAAACACAATCTATTAGCAAGGTTGCTTTTTCCCTCATTGAAGTCCTAATTTCTCATGCAGGGACTAGAAATCCAAACCATATATTTTTAGCTCTTATAAATTGAAAAGGTCCAAATCAAAATGGAGTTGACATATTTGCTAACAAATCACAAGGCAGGGTGGAATTAAACACAATCCCTCCAAAGCTGTATCATTTTACACTTTAGCACATATTCAAACATACTTTTGCTGAGAAGAGTCAAAAGAGAAATTACTTAAAAAATCAGAGACCAGGATTTTATAACCCAAAACACAATGAAACACATGTGCTGGCTAAAAGTTTCCATTTTGTCTCCTCACTTTGACTACTACGATCACATTGAATATGATAGAGTAAATTAGATACATCAGTAATTTGCTTGGTAATTAACTAATGGTGTCTCTAATTTTGATATCACTTTGAGAGGAAAATGTTTGTAAACACAAAGTGTCAACTGTGAAAGTCATGTTTTTTTGCCTATTTTTGAAATTGTTGTTAGGTCACAATTCACTTGAAGATTGGCGAGGTAATACCAGATGGTGGAGAAGCCAGAGGAGTTTCATAGTGATAATAGACTTCACCAACAATTATTCCCTAAGTACTAAAAATACTTTACACATGTGCCATGTTTTCTAGTTTCCAGTGTCCTTTAGCATTTGATCCTTGTAACTCAGTAAGTGCAGCAGAGCACATTTTATCAACCAATATTACAAATGCAGAAATGTAGACTCAGTGAAGTTAACTGACTGGCCCAATATCACAGTGAAAAGTGGCAAAGCCAGAGTCAGAACCCACCTCTTTGACTTCAATGAATAAGAATATTTATAGCTGAATTTCCTTTATCTGGAATTCTATATTATTGTTATTTTATGTAAGATATTCTTATTTAATATATATACCCAGATTACAGTCTCAAGCAGGAGGCACTGAAACAGCCACGAACACTTGGAATGATAACAAAACTAACAAAAAAACAAGATTAACATTTATTAATGCTAGGCACAATACTAGGCATTTTATGTGATTATGTTATGTAATTTTCTCAACATTATCATCAGGCAGATGCTATTTGATAGATAAAGACACTTAGGTTCAAAGACCTTACATTCTTTAAGGAAGGTCATAAAGCTTCTTTCAAGGTCAACCTTGGACTTGAATTTAGACTAGAGCCTAGGTCTTAGCCACCAGGTAGTTCTATCTCCTGAATCTGAATTTTCACTACATCACTCCTCTTTGTGATAATTTCATATCTATGAGTATGATTATAAGCCCTACTTGCTGAGAAGAACATTAAGTTTTGAATAAGAAAATGAATATAAAATTTATTTACAAACTGCAAATATAGAAAAGTCAGTGATTACTAGTTAAAATTCATTTCTTGTGGTCTTTTCCATTAATGCTTTTTTTCTTTTCTCTTTTTCTCCCTCCTTTTTAGTCTCTAGTTGGTTTTTTTTATCATACTAGTAACTGTAAGTGATGTAATTGGGTTTCATGAATTCCCATGCATTTTTCTCTTCCATGACCACAGTTCCCATCAGGCATCTTGTGTGTGGCTGATCACTGAAGAATAAGTGAGTTGTGAATTTATGAATGTAAATCCATCATCGCCAATTGAAAGAAATTTAGTGGTGTATGCTGTATTGGCAGTGGGCTGTTAACATTATATTTATGTATGAAGGATAGATATTATTCAATGTTTTATATTTTTCTATCAAGTTTTTCTTTAATAACTCTGAAACTTTAGTACTTGAGCATTGTACTCCGTGAAATGTGAAAATCTCCATCAGTGTTTTTTTCCCACAAATTTGTTAGAATAACCTACACATTCAAGTTAAATATGGTTAGCTGTCATCAGCTTCTAATTGTGGAACTGTAGTCTTCAGTAAAATTGGACAGTGGAACAAATCACATAAGGCATTTTACTCTTTTTTTCTATTTTGGCTCTGAATCTATGTTGACAGGGTGACTTACATTAGTTTTATGCTCTCAGAAAAATGTAGCCCTATTTGCATTTGTTGCTATTTTCTTTTTTTCTTGCTAAAATGCAGAGGTTTACCTAGAAATAAAATGAAGACATCATAAAATGGCTCTTTTTCATAAAAATGTTAACAACTATCATTGAGGGCTAAAACAAGTGACCTGGTAAAACCCAATCTACATATAACTAAATATCTTATCTTTTTGTCATCATGCATTAATTTATTTCCTTTTCTCTTTTTTTCCTGCAAGTTTAGTATTTGCTACCTTGTGGCAACACATATGTTGGTTATCAGCTAATTTACCCCTCATGTTGCATATAGAATTTAGTGGCTGCCAATAATTATTATGATAGCCAAACTAGAGATTTTTCACTTCTCTTCTAAAAACTGATCATGTGTTCTTTAAAGCAATCTGGTTTTGTTTTACGAATTTTCTTCAAGAAAAATAAAAAAGAAACTCAGAACTGTGATTTTTGCCATTATTCATGAAAAATTATATGATGGAAAGAAAGTAAGATTTTTAAAAATTTGGCTTTCGCATTAGAAAACGTGCACGGAGAAGAGGATGGTAGAGTCCCAAGATCTCATCTTTACATCACATTTTAAATAGGCAATGGTTCAATACTTGGCCGATGGGAATCTTACAGCCTGAAACTGCTCTGGATTTCTTATTCAGACTGTTTACTTATAGGTGAAATTAATAATTTCAAGTTGATTTAAAATTTGAAACCCTATGAAGAGCTCATGGAAGCTTGTCAGTTTACTTGAACACATCACTATTTCCAACATACAGTAAAAAATAAAACAGTATTCAGATATTCAATAACATAAAAAGACATTTTCAAAGTAATGGACATTTATTTCTGAAAATCAGTTTGACTTATGCCTGCTTTCATGCACATTCAGCATAGGTTTCTTCAATAGCTATAAATTTGCTCATTTGTTGAGGTACAGTGGGTTTTTTCCCCCTCTGGATTACACGGGAGTAATTTTCTGCTTATGTTGGGGAAAAGATGATATAGGATCTTAGGTGTATATGAAATTTTTTTTGTTAAAATAAGTTTTATTTGAACTATTTCTGGTCACATAACAATTTTATATTATCTGCTCTTATTGCTGAAGTTTCAAAATTACATATCCTTTAGCTCTTTGTTTTTTGTTTTTTTTTTTTTTGTTTTTTTCTAATTAGACTCTACTTCCTCCATATTTTCATTTTTTCTTTCCTTTTCATTTCTGACCTTCTTTTAAGGCAACTTATACTTGCAATGTAGACAAAGCTTTAGCATTATGCAAACAGGGAGTTCAGCAACTTTCAAGATATTTGTATTCTTTTATACCATGTACACTAAATATTTGTAAAGTTTTTATTTACTCATTTATTTATTTTTATTTTGAGACAGAGTCTTTCTCTGTTGCACAGGCTAGAGTGCAGTGGCATGATCTTGTCTCATTACAACCTCCGCCTCCAGGGTTCAAGTGATTCTCCTGCCTCAGTCTCTAGAGTAGCTGGGATTATAGGCGTGCACCACCACACTCAACTAATTTTTGTATTTTTTAACACAACCAGGGTTTTGCTGTGTTGGCCAGGCTGGTCTTGAACTCCTGGCCTCAAGAGATCCGCCTGTCTCGGGTTCCCAAAGTGATGGGATTACAGGTGTGAGCCACCATGCCTGGCCAATATTTGTAAAGTTTGTTGTCCACTATTAATAACATTTGAATACTCTGTTAGGTTGAACATAAGTTAAGCTGCTGTAACAAGGAGATTCCAGAATACTGTGCTCACATATGACAGAAAGATATTTTGCTCTAATATAATAGTCTAAATGGAGGAAGCCTGTCTGAGGGAACAATTGTGCCATCTTCACTACCAGATTTCCAGTGTTGCTTTGGGCCTTGCCGTTCTTCAAGCAGTGGGAAGGGAAAAGAGCAATCCAGTGAGAACAGCTTTGTTTTTAAACTGGTAATACATTGAAGTTGCTCACAACATTTTTTCCTGACATTATCAGCCTAAACATACACACAAAGGCCACATCTGCCTACAAGTCAGATTAGAAAATATAGCCCCTCATTGGATCAACATATGCCCAGTAAAAATTCAAGAGTTTCACTACAAAGAGGAAAATGAAGAGAAAGAGTACAAAGAAACAGTTAGCAGTCTTCACCCACTGAAGACTGTTGGGTTTCTTCAGAGTTTAATAAAACGACCACTTATTTGCTTATAATACTCCAATACTCAAAGTGCTACCATTTAATGTGTATAAAGAATATTTGTAAATTAAAGACATGATTCTTTACAATTGTTTCCACAGTGAGAAAGAGGAATGAAAGCTCATTTTCGTTTCTTTCTTTCTCTGTCTTTTATTTCTGTTATGCTTTACATTCTTAAAATATAAGCAGTCTGGTATACTCAAAAGTGCTAATGGTATTGCCGCATAAATTTTAATCTATTTCCCAGTGAACCAGCATTAAATTCACAGGCAGCCTGGAAAGAATTAAGGCCTACTAGTTTTGAGTTTATTTCTGAACATAGATCTACTAGAGAAGCTATAAGAACTGTTATCAAAATATCATTTGGAGAAATGTAGTATTTTATACGGTTTTATTAATATTATAAAATTATATTACATTATTTATAATTATATTTGAGCAGAGATAAACGACAAATTTAAAACTGATCTATAGGCAAAACAAAAATTGTTAAAGACAAACTATAACTATTGGCTAATTTTTCAACAAAAGAAGATAAAATTCATATTTACAAAGCCATAAAAACTTCACTTCTTTTTAGAGTATAAGCATCTCTTCAATGTTTGTTCATAATTATATTCCAATTACATGCTATAAGTTTTCCAAATAAATGTACTCATGTTTCAAATGTGAATATTTGTAATATTTTATTATATATATCCACTACTATACTCACTTGCCATTTTTCTTCACCTCGTTTATTTTATTATTCTTATTTTTATTTATTTTGGGGGTGGGGGACAGAATTTTGCTTTTGTTGCCCAGGCTGGAGTGCAATGGCGTAGTCTCGGCTCACTGTAACCTCCACATTCGGAGTTCAAGCAATTCTCCTGTCTCAGCCTCCCAAGTATCTGGGATTACAGGCACCCGCCTCCATGCCTGGCTAATTTTTGTATTTTTACTAGAGATGGGATTTCACCATGTTGGTCAGACTGGTTTCCAACACCTGACCTCAGGTGATCCACCCACTTCAGCCTAGCAAAGTGCTGGGATTAGGATTACCAGCCCACCTCATTGTTTTTTGTTTTGTTTTTTTTTTTTTTTTTTTTGAGACAGAGTCTCGCTCTGTCGCCCGGACTGGAGTGCAGTGGCCAGATCTCAGCTCACTGCAAGCTCCGCCTCCCGGGTTTACGCCATTCTCCTGCCTCAGCCTCCCAAGCAGCTGGGACTACAGGCGCCCGCCACCTCGCCCAGCTAGTTTTTTTTTTTTTTTTTTTTTGTATTTTTTTTTTAGTAGAGAGGGGGTTTCACCATGTTAGCCAGGATGGTCTCGATCTCCTGACCTCGTGATCCGCCCGTCTTAGCCTCCCAAAGTGCTCGGATTACAGGCTTGAGCCACCGCGCCCGGCTTAAACTATAACTCATGCTAGAATTCACCAAAGAAAGCAGTTGCATAAAGTTGTCAATGATATTTATACTCATTCACTCAAAACAGTGTTTAGCAGATGCAAAATTTATACTTTTTTCTATTATTGATGACTAGCGAAGTAAGACGCTTCATTAATACTTTTTCCAAACAACTGTGTCTGAAATTCTGATGTATAAGGTATGTCTCAGATTTACATACAATTATCAAGAAAAAGAAATAGAATCTTGAGATTTTCTGTGACCATCTTTGATAAAAAATGAGAGTTATCTTTCATGTGTAAATTACTTAAGATAATAAATTAATAAATCACCTATTTTATTACTCAAAATAATAAACCCTTCAACAGGGACGATTTTATTCACACCTGCACCCACAAAGCACAATTCTTGGCACGTAGTAGGCAATTAATGACTGTTTGTTAAATCAATATTACTCAAAATAATAAAATAATATTATTCAAAATAATAGACCCCTATATAATTAATAGAGGGGTTTATCATTTTTAAAAAATTATAATTATAGGGGTTTATAATTAATAACAATTATATCTAAATGTTGATTATTATTATTACTATTTTTTTTTTTAGATGGAGTCTTGCTCTGTCACCCAGGCTGGAGTGCAGTGGTGTGATCTCAGCTCACCACAACCTCTGTCTCCTGAGTTCAAGTGATCCTCCTGCCTCAGCCTCCCAAGGTGCTGGAATTATAAGCAAACACCACCATGCCTGGCTAATTTTTGTATTTTTAGTAGAGACAGGGTTTCACCATGTTGGTCAGGATGGTCTTGATCTCCTGACCTCATGGATCTGCCTGCCTCGGCCCCCCAAAGTGCTGGGATTACAGGCGTGAGCTACCACACCTGGCCAAAATGTTGATTTTTTATAAGGAAAACATTTGAAAATAAATATTAAAATATGTGATATTTCTTATTGAACTAACGACAATAGCAGAGTAAAAAATAAAGCATTTTTTTCCAATTTTTTTTTTGGAAATGAAAAATGAAAAGGAAATGTAGATAGTCTTGCCATTGGAAGTATTGAAAGGTTTTTTGTTGTTGTTGTTTTTGTTTTCATACAAATATGGCATCTCTTGCAGAGAACAGAGAAGGAATTCCCCATAATTTCTCAAGATTATCACCGTGCCTCCATTGAGTCTGATGCTCCAGTGATATCAAACATCTTGCAGGTACTAGTGCATGCTTCATCCCTACTGACATGTACTAAAGCATCCTGAATTTAACAGGTCAAGAGAAACCTAATTTCTCAGTAGCAATCCTATCATCTGAGTAAATGGAAATACCATATTTCCATTGCTCAGGACCTAAAATTTGGAATCAGTTTTGAATTCTGTCTTTCTTTCTTTCTCTAGGTTAATTACCCAATTCTGTAGATACTACCTTCAAAACACATTCAGAATCTGATGGACTCTCACTTTTAAACGCTACTACCCTGGTTCTATGCATCAACATCTGTCTTGTAGATCACTGTGAAAACTCCACGTCTTGTTTCCCTGTTTCCATTCCTGCCTTCTACAATCATATCATACATCATCTAGATTTCTTTAAAACTTAAAAGTTTATCTTTATTCAAAATCCTCTAGTCAACTTAGAATCTAAAGTTCTTACCGTGCCCTGAAAGGCCATATGTTGTTTTTTCCACCTCCCTTCATTCTGATTTCAGGCCTTAACTCTCTCCCTCTAAACCACCGCGTATCAACCATACTGGCCTTTTTACTGTTTCTCAAATGAATTAGCTCCTGCCTCAGAGTCTTTGCCCTTGCTATTTCTTCTGCTTGAAAAGTTATTCCACCCTACTTGGTTTCTCACTTCTCCCAGGTCTTTACTCAAATATTATTAATGGACTGGCTTTCTAAAAAGATTCCGCTTCTCCAGCCCCTCTCTACCCTTATACTCCGCTTTGTTGTTTTAAACAGAATTAATCACTACTTGAGATATTATGCTTATTAGTTTATTTATTTTCTTTTTCTAACATACAAATTTTACGAAAACGGATATGTTTTCTGTTTTGTTCAGTACAACATCTGCAAGTTCTGGCATTCAAAAACCATTTGCTGAATGAACGAAGAAATAAAGGAATGCATCATGCCCAGAGGCTGTTTCAGATCTTTGTGTCTCTCTGCCAGCTTTTCCTGCTGCCTGGAAATCTTATAGTCTCCTGGGTCCTGGCTATCTAGTGAACAAACTTTCAGTTACCTTACTGGAGAGTTTAGAATATTGTCCTCTTTCCTAGAGCTTTTCTGTCACACTCTTCAGATCAAACTACCCACCCTTTTCTCTGCTCATCTACTGTAACCTCTGCATTCTTCTTTCATATCTCCTGGGACACTTAGGTGTCTACAGTACTTTCTATGTTCAAAAGTATCCTGTGGACAGGGGACGATTTTATTCACACAATTCTTGGCACACACTAGGCACTTACTGACTATTTTTTAAATCAATGCATAAATAGAAATAAGCAACATATGACTAATATTCTCCTCTTAATATATGAGTGAAAACCTAAAGCTAAAGATTTCTACGAGTTAACTTCATTTTTATGACTCTAATAACTTATTTAAGAATAATAATAATGCCAATGACCTATTGCACATTTGCTTTTTCCTGGCATTATTGTAATTTAATAAGTAGGAGTAACTCATTTATTCAATCTTCTGAGTTTATGAACTATTATCATTTGAATTTTAGACAGGAGTGACCAAGGCACTAACATGTTGAGCAGCTTGTCTCACTCACTAATAAGAACAGACTCAGGTCATCTGCCTCCAGAGCCTCTGCTCTGTGTGGTTAGTTCATTATATAGTCTTCCTCACTATAAGATCAATTTCTTTTTCTCCCCCTACATATATTAGGAGAAAAGTTTTTGACAGGGGTCAGTGTTGATTGATTACCAAAGTAAATCTCAGACAAACTTCCGTGAGCATCATATGATATAAATTTATTTCTGAGGCTACAGTTTTTCATCAAAATTATTGTCCTTTATTGGTTTCAGTATGTGTTTGTATCTTATCAAGGCACATTCTGTACAGGTGATTTTCTAACTAATTTTAAACATATTATTTTGTGTAATTATATATATATATAAATTATTCACATATATGTAATTTCATAGTTAATTTTTGCTTACATCCTAAAACAAGAGTTAACAGATGTGATTAATAGTGCCTCTCACAGGTAAGACTTAGGTTTTATTTCCCATGAAATGTTTAAGAAGCATGTGTACTAACCTAAAGGAAAACTCCTCAACATATTCATGAGTAAGCATAACCTGGCTTATTGTATTAACTTGAACTAAATTGGATAAAACTGGGGAGTGGTTATCAAAATAATTTTCTTAAATTTAGAAATAGGAACCCTATTATATTAAATCTCTTATTAATCTCTTATTATTGCCATCTTAAGCAAGCATTTAATGATAATCTTAATGACTAGCACCACTATTTTAGAGGACAGTTGCGAACAGAGATCACGACAGGTTTTATTAAGGGAAAACCTAAAATGAATTTATAGACAAATTATTAGATTTAGAGGGTAAGTTTAGTAAGCTGATTATATATACACACACATATATATATACATATATAAATACATATAGTAAATCTGAAAATGATTAATTATGCTTTTAAACTGAGCAATAAATATTTAGTAAATATAATTTCTGGGACTGCTATCTTTTCAATTGCTTTATATGGAAAATTTTAAATATATACAAATATAGAAACTATGATAATAAAAAAACCTATGTACCATCTGTCCTTATCAACTCATGACTAATTTGCCTACAGCTCTTGCTAATTCCTGCTGCTTCTGGTTTGTTTTGAAAATTACATTATTTTACTTTTAGTATTTCAGTGTGTCTCTCTAAATAATTAGTGTTCATCTTGAAACATAATCATATTTCTATGATAATATTTTACTTAAGAAGAATGCTTAATATTATGATGTAATCAATTAGTATTCAAATTCCCTGAGGGCCTCAAATATTTTTATAGAATGTTTATTAGAATCAAGATACAAATAAGATCCATATGTTACAGTGGGTTAAAATGAAAATTTTCCTGTAATTTCTAAACCTCCCTCCTCTAAACTTTTCTTTTCTTAATGTTTATTTGCTGAGGAACCAGGCCATTTGTCCTATATAATTTTCCAGAATATGAAATTTTCTAATTGTATCCCTTTGGTAACATTTAACTTGTATTCTGCTTTCTATATTTCTTACAAAGTGGTAGTTAGATCTGGAGGCTTGATCTCATTCTGGTTTGGAATTTGGCAATAATAATTTACAGGTAGAATTATATATTTCCATTCTATACATAATATGGTGAGTTTCAGAAAGTAGAATGACTCCTCTACCTATATTTTCTTGCTTTCTTGATTATTCTGAGATTGCATTGAATCCATTTAGTGTTGCCTTAGTTCAAATACGAAATTTGTATTTTGTTTTCTTAAAAATTTATTGATATATAGTAAATTATGTAAATTTACTAGAATATTATCAAATATAAATGAGTAGGAGGACTTTTTTCCTTAATTCACCTATTATATTTCATTTTTTAATATTTTTTATTATTCTGTAAGTTCTAGGGAACATGTGCACAACGTGTAGGTTTGTTACATATGTATACATGTGCCATGCTGGTGTGCTGCACACATTAACTCGCCATTTACATTAGGTATATCTACTAATGCTATCCCTCCGCTCTCTCCCTACCCCACAACAAAAAATAAGGAATGCTTCACAAATCTGCGTGTCATCCTTGCGCAGGGGTCACGCTAATCTCTGTATCATTCTAATTTTAGTATATGTGCTGCCGAAGCGAGCACTATATTTCATTTTTAATTGACTTTTTCTTATTTCATTAGTCGTCAACAAATCTTTGCAATAGCAGAAACATATTAAAAGTGGCTTTGATTCCTAATTTAATGATTTCATTTACCATAAGAAAACCGTTGACACATCTGGGACCTAGAGAATACACTGACTGTGATTGTTTACCATTTAGTTTTCTTTACAGTTTCTGTTCAAAGTAATCATGAATTTTGAGATGAATGTGTCTTGAGTTTTCAACATGTTCAGGACCTAGTTCATCTCTATTCCTGAACTTGAATTTACTCTCCTTTCAGATTAATCATGAAAGGCTTAATTTATTATGAAATTCAAAGAAAAATACTTTATATACTCTTGTCAATAATTCTACTCTGATAAATCCAAAATCATATGTGATCACCAAACTCTATTAAAGAATTATGTATCATCATTTTAGAGTTTTTCATAAGTGCTATTAATTGCCACTTCCAAATGGACTTTGGTGATTTTCATGGTTTATTCAGGGTGGCACTTGGAATCAAGCTAAATACTCTTTTTGTCTTTTAGTTCCTATTTACCAATATGAAATTCTATTTAGAATACACTCTATCTAACAGTGCAAAGTGGTACATCAGATATTGGGCAAAGATAAACAGAACTGCTCTTTGAAAGCCTAAAAATCAAAGACAGAAACAGAGAGACAGACAACATATACTAGGATAGCATGTAGAGATACCTACACACGATGAAAAGACACGGACAGCAAAACATCCCATTTACATGTGAAAGGAGCTTAAGAAATGCAGCCTATACACCATAAAATTAAAGAGAGGTCTGAAGCACAGAAATACATTAATATCAAAAGATAAAAAAAAAAAAAACTGGAATGAAATCGGAAGAAAATGAAAATTAGGTCAATCTGTTTTACAGATGGCCTGACACAGTCAGCCCTTCCCTGGATTGTTTAGCTTGCTGACTTGAGCATCTTCAGCCCTTTGTTTTCTCAATCCTAAAATGTGCTCCCAAGAACAGATTTAGTCTCTGAAGTCTCTGGCACCCACTTTGATGTTATATATTAAGTAAAGGAGCTCTAATTTTTCAGGAAAAAAAAAGTTATCTGACTCTAATTTTTTGACTCAGTTCTGCAAAGAGATTTCTACCATATTCCTAGTCCTTGTATTTTCCCCATGGTGTGGTAGGCACTCTCTATTTCTTTGTCTAATGTCAATTATTTTATATATCTGGGGCACCAGGGCTTTGCCTGCCTCTGTAATTGACACCTGCTAATCAGCAAATACTAATATAAGAAACCTGCCTGTTTCTTCTCTCCCTCTTCTATTCTCTGTATAATTTTAATATCACATAGTCCTAAATCTCTAGTCAACACTGTGAAAAATCCCTTGTTCATGCCTCTCTGATGCCACATTCTGTTGCCAGTTATTTTAAATGCTCTATCCTGACTGCCAGACCAATTTCTACCTGAAATTACATCTGTCTTCAAAGACTTGTTCCATTTGAGTATTCATCTGGGTCCAGTCTGAGAATGTCATCCCTTCTGAAGATGTACAATTTTAGGCCACTTAGAGCATATTCATACCTGAGGTCATTTTCCCATTGTCCCCAAGGAGCCGCCATGTTCTGCTGGCATCACTGGGATTATGAATTGGAAATTCTGCAGCTAAAGGAGCTGCCCTCCCACGACACCACAGGAGGAAGCTCTGCATAGACAGTCACTGTGGAGAGCTATGGTTCCTGCACCTCTTCCACAGCTTTCCCAATCCACTCTGTTTCCCAAGACACTGTCATCACAGATAACCCTCCATCAGGTTGCTCCTCTCATATTATTATCTGCAGGCCTCTGGAGGAACTGAGGAGATAGAAATCCCTATACCTTATGTCTTCTTCCACTGATGTCTAGAAAGGGATAGAATATTGATCCAGCTGCTAGGATTGGAGCTATAGATGAAAGGATGCATAGAAGAAACAAGTGTCTGAAGGTAATTATAACCTGAATCAGAATTTTAAACATGTTTCCATAGAAGCAATGTTGTAAACACATTTGCTAATTTATCTACCATTCAATGCATATTTCTTGTGTAGCAGACATGAGCCAGACACCATAATGAAATAAACGACGATTTGTTTCTTAATTAAAATAATTATTATTTTTCTACTTAGGTTAAGTTATAGATTAAGATTTAATTGACCTTGGTGAATAGGAATTCTGATCACCATTATAGTACAGTTTTTAAGATAAAATTCAAGTTTCAACAATCAGGCCATAGACTTGCTAGAAAGCATTTGCAAGAACACTCCAACTCACAAGTGTGAATTGTTGTAGAGTTATGACCTGCAGTTACCTTCTTGTGCCCTTTTGTTGATACCACCAACTGTCATGAGTAGTTTTACATTAGAGAAATCATGTTAAAGAAACATACAATGCAGTTTTGAAGAGAAAAACACAACCCTACCTAGTGGAGCTGCACATATGTCTCTGCAGCTTGTGCACACCAAGATTCTGAGGGCGCTATTCCGAGAGGCTGCAATGCAAATTTGTTACTTAGGGTTTTGAAGGGCACCACCTGCACAACCACAGAAGAGAGTCTTGCTGCCTACCTGACTCTTATCTTTACTTGAATGATGAAAGTAATTGGTCTAGAGTGTAGATAGTTATAAAAGTCCCAGGGTTTGTTGTTTGTTATTTGTTTGCTTTATTAGCACATCAGCTAATAAAGCTTTTGTACATAGGTTCCTCTCTTTTTATTTTTTCTGAGACAGAGTGTTGCTCTGTCACTCAGGCTGGAGTGCAGTGGTGCAATCTCCGCTCACTGCAACCTTCGCCTTCGGGTTCAAGCAATTCTCCTACCTCAGCCTCCCAAGTATCTGGGACTACAGGTGCACACAATCACACCCGGCTAATTATTTTGTATTTTTAGTAGATACAGGGTTTCACTATGTTGGCCAGGCTGGTCTCGACCTCCTGACCTCAGGTGATCCGCCCACCTTGGGATCCGCTCAAAGTGCTGGGATTATAGACATGAGCCACTGTGCCTGGCCCATAGGCTCCTTTTCTGAGTAACCTGATTTCAGATATAAGAAAGAAAATGCAGTTAGGTAGAACTTAAAGATTGGTTTTGCTAGTGTAGACTCAGCTTTCAAACATGATGAGGCAACATTTCCAGCATTTAGGAAATTTAGTGATTTAGTCGTAAAGGAGGGACCTGGAATGGGAACCATAGTATTCTGTGCAGTATTAAAATTCACCAAGAGACAGGAAATAAATATAGTGAAGACAATCAAAAAAGGGAGCACATCTCAAATGTGTGGTCATGGGCTTCAGATTCTTATTTACACTGGTGCTGGAAAGCGAGGGACGGAGACAGAGAGAGAGATATGACTAGATGTCAATGCAATGTGGGTTGAATGCATGAATCTCAGAAAAGGGAGTGATCAGCATAAAGTGAAGATGTTGGATAACCGCAGACGGTTTACCAAATACATGAACATCACTTGTATCTGTGGATCAGAATGAGCAGCTAAAATTAGGAAAGTATGCCAAAATGAGATTATTTAGTGACTTTTGGGGGATATCTCTGATGATAAGGTATGCAATGCCATTAAAGAAAAAAAATTAGAATTTAAGAATAGAGGTGGAAAGAAATTCCTTAGGCCTCAGATCTACTCCAGGATGTACAGTTAAGTGGACAACACAATTTAATGATGAGAGTAGACCACTCTCTGAGTGGTCTCAGACAGGCGGGCTGGGATGAGCTGCACCACTGACTACTCCTCAGCCCATAGTACTTGGTGGAGTCAGTAGCCAGGCTCGAGGCAGTGGTATTATCACCCATCTCCAAAGAGAGCCGCTGAGTTCCTCATCTTCCCTCTAAGCAATTTCTCCGGAGATAATTCTACCTAAACAAGCCTCAACGAAGATGATAGCATCTGATGTTAGTATGACCAATGATACCGTGCAGACCAACCAAAAGAGCAATAAGAGATCCATGACTTCCAAAGAAAGCATTCCTTAGTTTTTATTTCCTAGAGTTGAAAGTACAATGGTGTAACCTCTTGGGTTGAGTAACTTCTAGCAATATTTAGAGTTTTCCCAGGAGGCAAAATTGCCAGGTAAAAAATAAAGACAGATATTTACATTATGTGAACAATATGAATGAAGTAACCTCATTAAGGATTAAAAGGAATATGACTTCATTCTTTACCTCATGCTAATAAGTGGGTTTTATATGAAGATTTTAGCTCTCATGTATCTCTGCTTGGATGAATTTTTTATTTTTTATTTTTTAATTTCACTGCAGGGAACTGAAACAACAGAAAGGGGGAACAATGGAGAGGGAGAAAGAAGACTGATTGAGGATACAATGTAAGTTACTGGCTAAGGGCTGGACTATACGTGTATGAAAATAAACTACATAGTGATTTTCTTGAGAGAAGCTGCTGTGGGGTTAAGAACAGATATAAGACACCAGAGGTAGAACTACACTGGGAGACTTTTCAGTCCACACCCTTCTAAATACCATAAGCATCCATCTACACTCCAAAAAAGTAATGTCTTTGGATTTAGGACTCTGACATAAAGTAAAATCCACTCAAACCAAGCCTCAATGATACCTTTAGATGAAAGTCAGGGTTTGGAGGTTGAATTCCAACAAATAAAGGAGTCTTGGAAAACAAACAGTCTTTCCACAGAAGCATGTTAACAAAGTGAAAACAAAAACTTTAAGGTTATCAGTTAGGAATTGCACTCCCTACTAGAATTAAAAGAAAAACTCTTCAGAAGTATGTACCAGAATTAGGAGTGTATATAACATAACATCCACAAAGTTCAGTGTTAAATCTAAATTTACTAGACATTTTTTAAAAAGAAAATATGCCCCACAGTTAAGAAAAAAAACACAATGAGTGGAAACTGACCTCAAGATGGCCCAGATATTGGATTGAGCAGATCAAGACTTTTTAGTGCTAATACAAATATTTTCATGGATTTGAAGGAAAATGGGATTTATCTAAAGATATAGAGAAGCTTGGTAGAGAAATGAAAACTGTGGGGAAAAAAGAAGCAGAAACATATGGAAATTCTGAAACTAAAAATTGCAATGTCAAAAATGAAAAAAAATTCTGATGGGATTAATAGCAGATTGAGGATGACAGGAAAAAGAGGTCAGCAAACTAAATAATAGAAATTATTCAATATAAACAAAGAGAAAAAAATGTAAGAAAAATTATCAGAGCCTCAGAGAACGAAGAGTCACCATCAAGCAATTAGGATCCCAGAGAAAGAAGACAATGAGAATATGACCAGTAAACATTTGAAGACATAATGACAATAATTTTTCAAGATTTAATAATAAATATTCACTATCCACTGACAGATTCAAGAAAGCTCAGCTTCAGGCTAAAATTCAAAATCAAGAGAAAGTGAAGACATTAGCTCAAGGAAAAAAAAAATAGATGTAGTACTTACACAGAAAACATAATATAGATTATGGCTAATTTCTCATCTGAAGCCTTGGAGGCCTAGAGCTACAGAAAGATTTATTTAAAATGCTTAAGAACCAATCTTCCAGCCAGGCGCGGTGGCTCATGTCTGTAATCCCAGCACTTTGGGAGGCCAAGCTGGTGGATCACGAGGTCAGGAGATGGAGACCATCCTTGCTAACATGGTGAAACACTGTCTTTACTAAAAATACAAAAAAGAAAAAAAAAAAAAAGATAATCGGGAGTCAGGTGGGGTGGCGGGTGCCTGTAGTCCCAGCTACTCGGAAGGTTGAGGCAGGAGAATAGCGTGAACCTGGGAGGTGGAGCTTGCAGTGAGCCGAGATCACACCAGGGCACTCCAGCACGGGCTACAGAGCAATATTCCATCTACAAAAAACAAAAACAAAACAAAAAAATAATCCCAATCTTCTATTTCTAGTGAAAATATTTTTTAGAAACAAGAATGAAATGAAAACATTTTCAGATAAGTGATAACTGAAAATATCACAAGTAGACTTGTGCTAAAAGAAATGATAAAGAATGTTCATTACACTGATAGTAAATGACATCAGATGGAAACTTGGCTCTATTATTAGGAATGAAGATACTAGAAATGGTTAAAAACAAGGGGCAGAAGAGGGGACAGTAAACATAAAAGGGTTTTTTTAAGTGTCCCAATTTCCCTTAAAAAAATAAAACAGACTGTTTAAAACAAATAAGAAAAATAAAACAAGTACAAATTGTTAAATGTAGTTATATAGTTATAATAAAACTTAACATATTACAACAGTAGCACAAAAGATGAAAAATAGTGTTTCAGTTAGCTCAAGCTGCCATAACAAAACACCATAGATTGGTATAGCAGAAATTCATTTTCTCCTAGTTCTGAGGCTGAGAAGTTTAAGTTAAGGCACCAAATGCTGGCCATTTTGGCTCTGATGCAGGTTCTCGTCTGGCTTTTAGACAAATGTCTTCCCTCTGTGTCCTCACATGGCAGACAGAGAGAATAAAAAGAGATAGCAAGAGTAAGGGTGAGAGAGCCCAACTTCTCTGTTCTTTCTTCTTATAAGGACACTAATCCTATGGGATCAGGGCCCTATCCTTATTACCTTATTTAATCTTAACTACCTTTGTGTAGGCCCAATCTTTAAATAGTCACATTTAGGGTAGGGCTTCAGCATGTGAATATTTGGGTGGATGCAATTTAGTCCATAGTAGCTGGTGAGGGTATCGGTGAAACTGTATTGTTGTAAGGCTATTACAATTGTGAAGTGTAAAGTGTCAGATACCAAGTTGCAAGTTGACAGTGGAAAATGGTATAATATTGACTCTACATAATAAAAGAAGAAAATATTTTTTAAGAATTGATAATACAAATATGGTACTTTGTCACAATATTAAGGACTACACAAAATCTCTTCATTACACTGATAATCAAAATAGTATGAACAACCAAGAGAAAAGAAATTCATTTACGGACCAATGAATATATTGGTACCCTAATCATTTTTTCTCTTTCTAATATTAATGAATTCCTGAATATTGCAGTTGTTACTTTATGTTCTGCAAGATGACCTTTTTATATATACACAATTTAAAACTAAAATAGAATGGACTTAAATTATCTTTTTCCAGCTAAAATCAGTAGTTGATGAAATTTTAATTAGAGCAATAAAGCAGCGTAGTCATTATTCAAATCTATATGGACTCACCCTTACAAAACAGCCTCCAGTTTAACCCTAAGCATTCTTTTAAAAGCCTATTTGTTGGTAGACAGAAGGAAGGCTAAAATTCATGTATGACAGGATTGTAAATATTTCTACTCAGAAAATGAAATCAAGATTCAACTCTATTTGAGGAAAACATGCCAACTTTAAAAGAAGTTGAAATTTTGCACGGCCTACTTATTGCTGGTTTCCTAAATGACCTAGAGTAAATAGAAACAGCCTTTTCATGTGGCTGCTGATTAAAGCAAGGTCTGTAAGTTAGCAGTATATCATCTGAAATTTCAAAGTGTAAGTGGAAGCGGGGTTTCTTTTCCTTTCAAAAAATCCCCCTACTCTTTATAAGTGGTCTGAGTAACTGGCATACAGATATAAAATCGCTGGGCAGTAATCAGGAGTGTACTGGTCCTTATGGCAGGCAGCAAGTGGGTTACTGCCAGGTCTTTGAACTAAAAAAATAAATAGAGAATAGAAGTGCATTGTATTGGCCAAGCCTGAGGCTCAGTCATCTGTCTTGGAGCATGCTCTGGTGAGAGTGTTTAACTTGGATTCTTTCCATCACATGTGGTAGCTGCAAGAGTGAAAAGAGAGAGGAAAAGAACAATGTTAGGTGGTATATTTAATAGTGTGTTGGCTTAACAATTCTCAGGAAACTGTTACTTATATTTTTCTCTTAGCAGCCAGAGTTTATCCTCTCTGTTGAGGTTCTGAATGAATGCATGTGTACTGTAGAAAATGTGATTCTACCATCTCCACTACTTTCCATTGTTTTACAAAAGGCTTAAATAGCAAGCATGAAGATTCCCCCCAAATGCTATCTATTAAAGGAAACTAAGTATGGCAGCTCAAAGGACAGTATATTTTTGTATTTAATTTCACCAGCAGCTTGATATCCCTGAGTTAACTGGTCTCCTTTACCCTGAACCTGAGAAGCTGGAATTTGTGGTAACTGGATGTTAGTTGTTTTTGGCTAAATTATCCTCTTTTCTTTCTTTTCAAGGACAATATAACATAAACTAAAACAATTTTAGGCTCCATCTGCCTTTTCATTTTTCCAATTTTTCTTCTATAAGAAAGGAGAACCTTTACTCAACCACATTGTACCCATAATAGAAACCTGATTTTAAAAAATACCTGTGACTAGAGAAGGAATGGATTCTTTGTAAAGACAGTGATGCACTCAGCTGTTGTATATTAGAAAAAATTTTGCTTGTTTTCACAGCTGAATTATTTTCCTTTCTATATTATCAGGAAGAGTACTAACAAATCACATGAGATCTTTAAGAGATTTTAAAGAAAAAGGCAAAACTTTTCACAGTTAAGTTTTTAGTTGCTAGCATGATTTTTTTCTAGATCATGTAACACACATTTTGTAGCTCTGTGAAACATCAGTAATAATAAACTAATGAATATCTGAATTATTTATGAAAATACAACTAAAGAAAATTAAGTTATAAAATTTTGTTATATTGCTTTGGACTACACATTTTTCATGATTTCTACAATTTTTAAATTTAAGATCTTGTTCAGAAACTAAATATGTCAACATAATAGTCCATTTAAAAATTCTTGAAGTACATACCTGGTAATATGAGCTTTATTCCAACCAGCTTTATTCAATCTAATTCTTCATAGGAATAATATAATATATGAGGAGCTACATTTCTGTAAAATCTAAATGGCTTCTTCTACTGTTAAATAATGAAAAGATTAAAATAAATCTTGATGTTAATAAATATTCCTCATGAAAATTATTCAATAGCTTATGAGGCTGATATTTTAAAACTAAGCTCAACATCGATCATATTTTTTCTTGGGTAACAGCCTTTTTAGAACAGCAAATTTAACTTTTTAAAATATAAAAAGTCAAAGACTGCACAAAAAAGGTATTTCAGTACAATTTAACATTAAGAGGTTATCAAACAAAGGAAAAACATATATAGCTATAGTTCTTATGCTTTTTGAAACATTTTCATATACTATTTTCAAATCATATGATATTATCCAGACTGTATCATATGCTATCATATTGCATGATTTTAGTAATATTTTAATGATGAATTAATTTCTATCACATATTACTTCAAAAATTTAAGATTTTCTTCTATTATCTACATTTGAAACCCATTTTTTTTATTTCCCCCAACGAGGTTTGCAGACATTCTTTTCCCTTATTGTCACATAAGTAGTTATAGAAACAGAGAATGAAAATTAGTGTAATAATGGCAACAATGCCTCTATATGTCTTATAAAAACAAGGAAATTATTAGATGCTCCTGAGTCAAAACCCTAATGTAAAAACATTTCCAAAAGCATTGCTTTCGAGGGCTTAACAGACTTATTAAATTCTTCAGGGACACTCGAGATCAACTGACTCAGAAATCGCATATTATCTGCTTTTTCAATGTGTTTAAACAGCCAGATATAATGCTTCCATGTACCCACTGAAAATGTGTGAGTACTTTAAATGTTCTTGACCTCAAACAGGCATTTAAACAAACTGTAGGTTGAAACTATTCTAGATAGTAGAAACTTCAGAAGTTGTTGTTCTTCAAGTAAATAAAGCTTCCCACTCAGACATTTTCTTTTTTATTTTCTCTGCCATAGAAGTTGAGCAACCGGCTCATGGACTTACTTTTAAAAATATAAGACTAACTCAGGTCAAATAGATTCTGCAAGTGAGTGACGTAGAAAGTAGAGAAGAGAAATTATTTGAGAGTGTCTTAATAATCAAGGCATACTGGTGTGAATAAAAGATGTCTCAAACTTCAAACTAGGCCAAAGAGGTGAGTTACTAGGTCATTTTCCAGGGCAGCCATGGCCTTGCCCCTTTGATTAACATTTGATTGACTGGGCTATTCTACAGATCTGTAGGGGCAGAGGCCAACATATTCTTCTTCTGGCAGGTTTGCAATAGTTTCTGTCCTGTGGAAAAGATAATCTCAAATGTCATGGTTCATGGCCCTGTTGGATATTAACTGATTTTGTATTTAACCCAGCAATCTTGCCTAGACACTCCTTTATGTTGCTTAAAAATGCTTGCACTAGTATTCTTCTTTGAACTAGTTTTATCATCTTACTGATTTACTTATCAATTAATGAGTTAAGTAAAGATCATTGAAAGATATTCACTTTATGTTTACCTAAGTCATGACTTAATCTTTTGGAAAAGTATAATAATACATTGGTAAGAGGATAAAAAATGATTCAGATGTTACAAACTTTAAAGGGCTCAGTGAGGAAAACAATACTTTTCATCTGTTGTGTTAGTAGTGAATTCTCCCAAGGATTTATGACAATAAAAATTAATTTCATTGTTAAAATATGCAAAGTATTAAATTTAAAACTCTAATTTATTTACCTAATAAAAATAATCCAACTATCAAATATTTATTGAACATTTTCTTTCTTGTGATGTTCCTCCTTTAATAACCTGTGCATTGTGGAGACAACATGCTATCATATGAGAGTGCACTATTCTCTAGACCAAACCTTTGATGTTTTTGTTTTTGTATTCTTGGTGTTTTCTGTAATGCTTGACTTAGTAGGTGTCTAGCAAATGATACATTTTAGATTTTTAATGTTTATGAGGCATGTCTTTCAGTCTTTGTTAAATAAAATCAAGTCTCTCAAAAGTATTCCATTTATGAGATGTCCCTGGGACCCAAATATGCCAATTTTTTTTCAAGTTCGGTGTATTTAAAATATAAAAATTTTATTCAGTGTACCTATATACATCTTATTTGTAATAATTATTGTGTTTATTTTTTAACAATTAAAAAAACAAAATGGCATTAGACTACATTAGGAACTAGAGGTGCTATTTGCATGCTGTGTGAACAGTTCACTTCTCTTTGTCTCAGTTTATTGAACTCTAAAATGAGACATGGGAGAGAAAGTATCCTAAAATATCTTCACTGCCTAAGAGTCTATTATCATAGGTCAACATCTGTAGCAATTTGATCCTACCAGTTGACAACCACTGTGGTTGTCAACTTTACAATATTACAGATAAAGTTTAGGAAGAACTTTAAGAAATTACATTGGCCAAGTCAAAGATCTGCTGAGTGTATGTGATTAAGGGGATGCCTTTTGAAATAAAAAGATACTTCAAAAAATCATTTTACTTGCAACATGCTTTATATAATTGAGAAATTGATGTGGAGGGTAGATGGAGCACAGTTTCATAATCTTTTAGCCTTCAGATACTAAAGACCACCTTTGGTGTTCTTGGAGAAAGCACGGGGAAATAGAGCAAGGCAGGCGCCTTGTTTTTTGTTTTGCTTTGTTTTATGGCTGTATCTGAGTACGTGTGTGTGCATATGTGTGAACATGCTCCCCTGCCAATGATTTTATGAGGCTTCATTCAACATGAAAAGTTTGTGACATGAAGGAAAAGTTGTCAAACCTAATATGAAACCTGAGTTGTAGGTCACCTAAATCATAACCAGTGCTAAATCATAAATAGGCCAATCAAAAATATTTCACAGACTGATCAAGTGTAAATATAAGCCTTTAGTTGCTGGCATATATGAGCTATGTAGCTGTAAGTCCTACAAAACAACTATTCTATGGAGAGGTTAGGATTCAGTATAGCAATATTCTAAGACTTATTTAGCTCTTAATATGTAAGTTATGCTGCCAGAACTTTTTTTCTAGCTTTATAATGCTGAAAAATAAATATATATTATTTTATACAGTAACAGTAATATGTAGTAATATAAGATGTGTTATTTACTTATGTTTTTCTTTTTAACTTTTTTTCTCCCCTCTCATGAAGCTTATTTTTACTGAGTTCCTTGGAATTTCTTCTGATTTAATTTTCAACATTTTTTAGCATTATCTTTTAAAATTAATTCTATTTAATTATTTCACAAAGAATGGGGGCTCATTTAACAATCTTTATTTTCCTTTCAAACTTAATGCCAGTAGTCCTATAAGAAACGCCATAATCACTCTTCCCTGTCAGAGGTTTATTCCTCTAGGTAAAGATTATCTGCCTTTTGTTGTTCTTAAACCATTAAACATAACCAATTTGCCTAAAGGGACCATATACCTCTCCTTCTTCTGTACAGAGAATAAAAGAATTGTTTATGTAAATGATATACATATGGACAAATCTTACATACACTTCATACCCTAAAGCTATCTAAAATTCAGAAATTTGGATTCAACAAATCCATAAACTGAAGGGGAACATCTAACCAGGCTCAAACAACTAGGCTTTCATTGTTTTCGCTCCAATATATACATGGAATTTTTTTCCCCAAATGTGGCCCAAGTTTTCTATAAACTTGCTGAAGAAATTCTTGTTGAACCAGTATATAGAGAGCTATGTGAGCTCCTTAACCCCCAATATGTAATTTGATTCTCATTTATATATCCCTAGGTATGTATTATGTAGGGAACAATAAGGGATGAGCCTTTTCATATCACCCCTACCATAAATATTCCCTTTAATCATTTTTATACCTCATGCACATTTCTCCTGCATAATAAATTTTAATTGATTTTCAAAGTCTTAGAACACATTTATATTTTGCATCTAGAGAACAATAAAAAGATAAATTATTATCAATATCCATGGAGTTGTTCAGATAATTATTTTAAACTTGAGACCACATTGCTGTTATTCTCAGACACCTGGGAAAAATGCATTTCCACTAGCCAATTTGCTTAATCCAGAACAAGGTAAAACACTGCTTTGAAGCTAATTTTAATAACTTTCTTTTAAAAATAAACTTAGTTATGGAATTTGTAGAATATTTATAGTATAGTTTGGCCATTTTTCTTAAATGAGCCTTGATATCTGTGAGTTAGTATTAGATGTGAACGTGACTGGAATTGAGGAATGCCAAAACGGCTGGTGAGCTAATTTTTCTGGGCGTGGCTGTGAGGCTGTTGCTAGAGGAGTCTAGACTGGGACCACACCCTCAATGTGGGTGGGCTCCATCCAGTGGTTGCCAGTGGGGCTAGAACAAAGCAGGCAAAAGAAGGGAGATAAACAGTTGGTTCAGTTTTCTGATTTTCTCCTTCTTCCTGTGGCAGATGCTTGCTTCCTCTGCTTCTGCCCTTGGACATCAGATTCTAGGTTCTTTGGGCTTTGGACTCCAGGACTTGTACCAGCAACCACCTGGAGGCTCTCAGGCCTTTGGGTTCCGACTGAGGGCTGCACTGTTGGCTTCCCTGGTTTTGAGGCTTTTGGACTTGGACTGAACTACACTACAGGCTATCCCCAGTTTGCCGACAGACTATCAGGAGATTTCACATTGTAATCATGTGAGCAAATTCTCCCTAATAAAATCCCTTGTATACATGCATATATCCTATTGGTTCTGCCCCTCCGGAGAACCCTAATACAGGTTTTGGTATCAGGAGTGATTTTAAAGGAACGGAATTTTAAGAATGAATTTCTTTAGTTGGTTTCGGGGTTTCTGAAGTTACCCCTCTAATCCGATTAGTCCTAAAAATGCCAAGAACTCTACTTCTTTTTTTTTTTTTTTTTTTTTTTTTTTTGAGACGGAGTCTGGCTCTGTCGCCCAGGCAGGAGTGCAGTGGCGCGATCTCGGCTCACTGCAAGCTCCGCCTCCCGGGTTTACGCCATTCTCCTGCCTCAGCCTCCCGAGTACCTGGGACTACAGGCGCCTGCCATCTCGCCCGGCTAATTTTTTTTTTTTGTATTTTTTAGTAGAGACGGGGTTTCACCGTGTTAGCCAGGATGGTCTCGATCTCCTGACCTCGTGATCCACCTGTCTCGGCCTCCCAAAGTGCTGAGATTACAGGCTTGAGCCACCGCGCCCGGCCAGAACTCTACTTCTAATAGTAAGTAGAGCACCGATAGTAAAAATAAATAAATGCATTTGATACTGCTGAGTCACTGCTCCGGAGAGACAAGGAGTTTAGTGATTCTATACAGGATACCTTTGAACATGTGTGGAGAACCAAAGAATATAAAGAAGTTGGTTGATGGCTCCTATGTATGCTGGACAAAGTGGTGAATTTAGGGATTCTAGCTCCTGGCTCCAGAAGCACATACATAACCTAAAAGTTTCCGAGTGTGCCCTGGGTAAGAATCTTCTCTTCAGTAGACAAAGGGCTGAAATTGCTGAAAAGGAAACACAGGCGCTTATTATGCCAGTGGCTAACCTACAAGAAAAGGTGCACTCTCAGCCTCACGAGGTGTCTACAGTTAAAGTGAGGGCATTGATTAGGAAAGAGTAAAACCCTGTAACTTAGAAACAGAACATGTGGGAGGACTCTGATGAAGTGGGGGACACTGAGTTCCTAATTCTGAGACTGTTTTGCCAGGGGAAGTGGTCTCCCCACCTCCTCTCCTTCCTAGCAACCTTTCCTCCCCTAACTACAGTAATATGAGCCTTTCAGCCTTTGTCTGAGGAAATTAACCCTGCATTGCCTGAGGAAACAGTGATAGCCTCCCTAAGGCAGTTGCCAGGCAAAACAACACTGATTCTTCTCAGGACCCATCCCCAGGACCCCACTGTACTTCTAGACCTGTAATTAGATTCAAGTCCTGGCATGCCCCTTGAGGTGAGGTACAGAGTGTGACCCACTAGAAGGTATAACTACACTCCCAAAGAACTACTTAAGTTTTCTAATGTGTGTAAGCAGAAATCCAGGAGACAGGTATGCGAAAGGATAGTAAGGGTGTGGGATAATGGAGGTAGGAACATAAAGTTGGATCAGGCTGAATTTATGGATAAAGGACCACTAAGAAGAGATTCTGCATTTAGTGTTAATGTTGCAACATGAGGAATTGAAAAAGAACTAATAGTTCATTTACTTGGTTAATTGAAGCACGGATCAAAATATAGCCCACTGTGAGCAAGCTGGAAAGGACTGATCTCCCTTGGTTTAATGTAGAGGAAGGGCTCCAAAACCTTAGAGAGATTGGAATGCTAGAGTGGATATGTCATTGAATATGGATTGAATATTGAATATAAAAGACCTACTCACCTCAACTGGGAGGATTCAGAATACATACCCTTCACCAATACTTTTTGAAATACATTTGTGAGGGGAGCACCAGTACCCTTGAAGAGCTGTGTGATTGCTCTCCCGTAGGCCTGATTTTAGAGTGGGAACTGCAGTCCCTCAATTGGAAAACCTAAATGCAATGAGAATAATTGGATCCTATGGTGGCAGAGGCCAAGTGGAGGCACTCAAACATCAAAGGCAAGGTGGGCACAGTTGCTGTAATGGACAGCCGAGGCAAAGCAACAATCAGAGTACTGTTGTAAAAAGTAAAGCAGAGGTTCCTCTTCAAAGACTTTCCTCCCCATTTAATTAGGAATAAGTAGTAACTTCTCTTAGAAGCAAAACTTGGCCGGGCGCGGTGGCTCAAGCCTGTAATCCCAGCACTTTGGGAGGCCGAGACGGGCGGATCACGAGGTCAGGAGATCGAGACCATCCTGGCGAACACAGTGAAACCCCGTCTCTACTAAAAATACAAAAAACTAGCCGGGCGAGGTGGCGGGCGCCTGTAGTCCCAGCTACTCGGGAGGCTGAGGCAGGAGAATGGCGTAAACCCGGGAGGCGGAGCTTGCAGTGAGCTGAGATCCGGCCACTGCACTCCAGCCTGGGCGACAGAGCAAGACTCCGTCTCAACAAAAAAAAAAAAAAAAAAAAAAAAGAAGCAAAACTTATTCAAAGACCTGTGCTAACATTTTTAAATATCTGCTAGTTGTGATAAAGAAATCAATGTACTTTTGTTCTTAGCTCCCTCAATTTAGCCTAAATATTTGCCCTGGCATGCTTATACTGGTCCAAGCAAGCATTAGGCTATAGCCTGTTCCTCTTCCTTATTTAAAGGTGTTTTTACTTTTCTCAGCATTCCACCAGTTACTTCCTCCTTCCTTTTTTCTCCTCTGCCTTTGCCTCTGTTAAAAAGTTCTAAGTTGCTAGCCAGTCGGGACAAATACAGAATGTGAGGTCCCATTCCAGCCAATGGAAACCAGACACAGCAGTAGAGTGGACACATCAGGTTATAAATGACCTGTCTCCTTTGTTTCGTGTACTCTAATGGCAAAATTGCTGGTGAGTGTACCCTTCTGCAGGAAGTAAAAATGGCCTTGCTGAGTAAATTAAATTTATGTTCAAGTGCTATTTCTTTATGGCACTGGGAAACAAGCGTTTCAAACATTCTGACTCATGTAGAGCTCTGGCATTGGCTAATTCGTCATGGTGTTCCTAGAAGTGAAATAGACAGGAAGTCTACTACATTCTAATTTGATCCCTATAAGCAGAAAACTTCCAGTAGGAAGTTTAACAGAAGTCTAACTGGAATTACAAAAACAGAGAATCATGACCCCTCAATCAATTTCCAGACTTGAGATAGTTTACAGACCCAGAACCCCTTGAATGAAGGGGAGGTTGAGTCCCCTCGAGGAAGGGCCTCAGTATACCACCAAAAGTTTTTGCTGTTAATCTTTCTTCAATCCCTCTCAAGGGCACTCCAGCCTTTTACTAGTGTAACTGTGCATTGGTGAAAGGGAAATAATTAGACCTTTCAGGGACTACTGGACACTGGCTCTGAACTGACGTTGATTCCACGGGACCCAAAATGTCATTGTGGTGGTTAGAGTAGAGGCTTATGGAGGTCAGGTAATTAATGGAGTTTTAGCTCAGGTCTGACTTACAGTGGGTCCATCCGGTTCCTGAACCCATCCACCATTTCTCCTGTGCCAGAATGCATAACTGGAATAGACATACTTAGCAGCTCGGAGAATCCCCACATTGGTTCCCTGACCTATGGGATGAGGGCTATTATAATGGGATAAGCCAAATTGAAGCTGTTATACCTTCCTCTACCTAGGAAAATAGTAAATAAAAAACCATATGATGGCATTATGCTGATTGGACCTAGTGAGAGAGAAGTAGCAACCGCTCTTGACTTACTGTGCAAGATTTGAATGTCAGGGGTGGGAAATAAATTGAAACAATTCAGAGGCCTTCTACCTCAGTGAAATTTCTTGGTCTCCAGTGGTACGGGGCCTGTCTAGATATTTCTTCTAAGATGAAGTATAAGTTGTCTACACCAGACCATTTATCCAGTGACCCATAAAGCTGTTAGTTTTGAATGGGGCCCAAAACAAGAGAAGGCTCTGCAACAGGTCCAGTCTGCTGTGCAAGCTGCCCTGCCACCTGGTTCATATGATCTAGCAGATCCAATAATGTTTAAGGTGTCAGTGCCACATGGGAATGCTGATTGGAGCCTTTGCTAGGCCCCCATAGGTTAATCACAGTGAGGGTCTTTAGGATTTTCAATCAAGGCCTGACAATCTTCTGCAGGTAGCTACTCTTCTTTTGAGAGATAGCCCTTGGCCTGCTACTGGGCCTTGGTGAAAACTGAATGTTTGGCTATGGGTCACCAAGTTACCATGTGACCTGAGCTGCCTATCAAAAATGGGTGTTTTCTGACCCATCTAGAAATAAAGTTGGGCATGCACAGCAACATTTCATCATCAGATAAAAGTGGTATATACCTTATCAGTCTTAAGCATGTCATAAAGGCATGAGTAAGTTACATGAGGAAATGGCCCAAATGCCCATAGTCCCAACTCCTTCTGCCCTGCCTTCTCTCTTCTAAACTGCACCTCTGGCCTCTTGGGGAGTTCCTTATCATCATTTGACAGGAAAAGAGAAGACTAGGGCCTGGTTTACAGATGGTTCTGCATGATAGGCAGTTACCCCCCCAAAGTGGACAACTGCAGCACTATAGACCATTTCTGGGACATCCCTGAAGGACAGTAGTAGAGGGAAATCTTTCCAGTGTGCAGAACTGCAAGCAGTGTACCTGGTTGTGCACTTTGCTTGGAAGGAGATATAGCCAGATGTGCAATTATATACTGACTTATGGGTGGTAGCCAATAGTTTGGTTGGATGGTCAGGGACTTGGAAAGAGCATGATTAGAAAATTGGTGACAAATTTAGGGAAGAGGCATGTGGATGAACCTAAGTGTTTAAAAAATGTAAATATATTTGTGTCCCTTGTGAATGTTCATCAAAGGTGACCTCAGTAGTGGAGATTTTTAATAATCAAGTGGATAGGATAACCCATTCTGTGGACACCACTCAGCTTCTTTCCCCAGCCACCTATGTCGTCACTCAATGGACCCACGAAAAAAGTGGCCATGGTGTCAGGGATAGAGCTTATGCATGGGGCTCAGTAAAACGGACTTCCACTCACCAAGGCTGACTTGGCTACAGCCTTTGCTGAGTTTCCAATCTGTCAACAGCAAACAACACTGAGCCTCAATATGGCACCATTCCTTATGGTGATCAGCTAACCACCTGGTGGCAGATTTATTACGTTGGGCTTCTTCCATCATGGAAAGGGCAGTGGTTTGTACTTACTGGAGTAGACATTTACTCCAGATATGCATTTTCCTTTCCTACACACAATACATCTTCCAAGACTGCCATCTGTGGACTCACAGAACGCCTTATCTACTGCCATGGTATCCCGCACAGTATTGCTTCTGACCAAAGAACTCACTTCACAACCAAGGAAGTGTGGCAGTGGGCTCATACCCATGGCATTCACTTGTCTTACCATGTTTCCTGTCAACCTGAAGCAGCTGGTTTCATAAAACAATTGAATGGCCTTTTGAAGTCACAATTACAACACCAACTAGGTGATAACAGTTTTCAGGTCTGGGGCCAAGTTCTCCAGATGACTGTATGTGCTCCAAATCAGCACCCAAAATATGGTACTGTTTTCTCTCATTGCCAGGATTCACAGAACTGGGAATCAAGGGGTGGAAGTGGAAGTGGTATCACTTATCACTCACCATCACCTCTAGTGACCCAGTAGCAAAATTTTTTCTTCCTATTCCCACAACATTATGTTCTGCTGGCCTAGAGGTCTGAGTTCCAGAAGGAAGAATGCAGCCTCCAGGAGACACAACAGTGATTCCATTGAACTGGAAGTTAAGATTACCACCTGGCCACTTTAGACTCCTGTCTCTAAGTCAACAAGGTAAGAATGGAGTTACAATGTTGGCTGGACTGACTGACCTGATTTCAAAATGAAATCAGACTACTGCTCCACAATGGAGGTAAGGAATCATATGTTTGGAATACAAGAGATTACTTAGGGCTTCCGTTAGTATTACCTGGCCCTGTAATTAAAGTCAATGGGAAACTACAACAACCCAATTCAGACTCAGAAATGGCCCAGATCCTTCAGGAATTGAGGGTTGGGTCACTCCGTCAGGTAAAACAAAGCAAAACAAAAACAAAAATAACGAAATGACCAGCTAAGATGCTTGCTGAAGGCAAATGAGTAGTAGAAGAAGGTAGTTATCAATACCAGCTGTGACCACGTGACCAGTTACTGACATGAGGACTGTACTTGTCATTAGTATTTCTTCCTTATTTTTTTAAGAATATATTTGGCCATATATACCACTGTATTAAGTAAAGTCTTTGTTTTATTTTATTTCTTATTTCTTTATCATGTAACCTAAGATTTATTGACTTTATATCAGCACTTAAGTGTTTTTAATTTTATATAATAGTATTTAGGTTAAGGATTGTTGCATTTTCAGTTGTACAAATGATAGTTGTATTAAGTTAGATGGAATTATGACTTTGTTATTGTCTTTACTTGGAGATTAAGTATGATTTGAGGGCATGTGTATGGATGCCCAGTTGACAAGAGGTCAACTTATCATGGTTAATATTAGGTGTTAACTGGACTGGATTAAAGGATGCCTAAATGACTGGGGAAATACTGTTTCTGGGTATGTCTGTAAGGGTGTTGCCAGAAGAGATTGAGCTCATCCCACAAACATTCAGGGCTGGGCATTACAACAGCTCTGGTGCTCTTGCAGTAATGGGCTGAACATAAAATCCTGGGCTCTTTCCAGTTGCACCCTAGTAGGCTGCTGCACTCTGCTACAGCAGCCCTAACTGGAGTCTTCCTTCTCCCTGTCACAAAAATGTGGGCAATCTTGCATCTAGAATTATGTTGTGTTGTTGTTGTTGTTGTTGTTGTTGTTTTATTAAATCAGGTTCAGAGCTAGCTCAGTTTGCCAAGGCCTTATATGTCTTGGTTGCTAATCTTAATCTACCACTAGCCCTGAAGGTTCAGTCAGTGACTCTTCAATTTTAGGGTATGTAAAATCTGCTGGACTAATAATGCAGATCCTATACTCATCACCAGGATCAGAGGTAAGGCCCAAGAATATGTGTTTTATCTAAATCTCAGGTGATTCTGATACAGATGGGCTTTTAGAAGGCCACACTTTGAAAAAAAACTTTCATAAATGCTATCCATCCCATTTCACAGATTAGAGAGCTACAGAACAAATATATATATATATTTTTTCTAGACCAGTAAAGAACACAGATTATCTGGCTTTGAAGTTTATACCTTAAAAAATATGTAAAAGACATTCCTAAATTTCTGGACTTTTTCCCCCCAATATTTGCTCTTCTATTTTCAAATATGCTTCATTCATAAGGGACCAGCAATCTTATTATTCACACAAAACTACTGTAATCAGCCGGGCGTGGTGGCTCACGCCTGTAATCCCAGCACTTTGGGAGGCCGAGACGGGCGGATCACAAGGTCAGGAGATCGAGACCATGGTGAAACCCCGTCTCTACTAAAAATACAAAAAATTAGCCGGGCGCGGTGGCGGGTGCCTGTAGTCCCAGCTACTCAGGAGGCTGAGGCAGGAGAATGGCGTGAACCCGGGAGGCGGAGCTTGCAGTGAGCCGCCGAGATCGCGCCACTGCACTCCAGCCTGGGCGACAGAGCGAGACTCCGTCTCAAAAAAAAAAAAAAAAAAAAAAACTACTGTAATCAAATAAATTTGCTTAAGCTTTTGACTGAATAAAAAATTGATTGAATTGGTCAATTATTGAATATAAAAGTTTGTTGACATAGTGTGAAGCTGGCAATAGGGAAGGTGTGACTGGGGTTTTTGATTGAACTCAATACTATAATTTTAATCCATTTGATTTAAATAGAACACATATATACAAACACACATGCACAAGCACACACAGAGGGAAGCAAAGCATAATGTTGCCACAGGTAAAGCAATGTCAAAGAACAATAACAATGCAGGTCAGGAAAGTTTAACAAACCCCATTTTTTTCTATCCCCCAAGTTTTACTTAACAGTGGACATTTTTACTGCTCTGAGATTATGAAATTCAGAGCTTATGCTCTGAGAATATCATTTCAAACAATTTCTATCCCTCTAGATCTTTGAGAGGATAATATCAAGAGTACTTTAGCCACAAACCAAAAAAGGGGAATAATTTTGGTAAAAGCTTGTCTTAGAATATAATAGCAATCATGATCTTATAAATAAAAAATGCATTTATTCAGGTCCAGGCCTACCTTCATGCTCTAGGTTTCTTGGATAAACATATTGACTGAATCAGACTTCCATGCCTGGTTATGGATTGCAGTGCCTGAGCTTCATGAAGCTCCTAAGTATTTGATAATCTCTCCTAAGCTAAAATAAATTTCTTTTTTTGGTTATAGTCAGTTACATATAGTATACCATTGTATTTTTTAAATATCTGAACTAAAGATAAATTCCGTTTTATAATAGAATTCTATTTGAACAAAAGAAGTTATAGAAATGTTAAAATGCTACTCCCTACACCTTAAAACACACATACACACCCCTAAACATGCAAAAATGAATCAGTGTTCTACTTTACAAAGCAGTTTGTTTGGCAGTTTGGGTTTAATTATTATTTTTGGACTAATAAACTAAGCACCTTTAGAAATCTATTTCCATTTTATTAATAAAATTTTCCTTGGGAAACACAATAGTTCATTTTTGAAAATAATTTTATTTGTAATCACCCATGTTGACTATTAACACTCATAATATTTACTTCTATCAATTTGACACAAATTTAGTCTGAGTCTAACTTGATTCTTGTTCCTTTTAACCCTGGGCTGTACATGATCTAGATCATGAGTTGGGTTTAACAAGAATGTTTTGGAGAAATTTTAAACGCATACTCCTTTTCCCTTACTTGCTTGTGCTGCCAAAATCTGTCATTGTTTCACCCACAGTCTGCAAGATAGATGTACTCATTTGTGATGTCATTCTTTGGGCCACTGTAATACACTTCTTCTCTGATGCTTTCTGCAGGAAAGTTCCAAGATGAATATATGAATTTATCTATCATTTAGTACTCTGACTTTTAATAAATCGAGCAGTGCTTAATTTCAAGTTATAACTTTCTTAAAACATTATATTAAATTTGTCTTGATAATTTTTAGGTTTTTTCTGTTTATTCTTTTTGTTCATTCTTTTAGATTTTGATTTCTTGGGTAAGTTTTCCTTTTTTTTTTTTCTTCTGAATCTCTTCCATTTTAATCTAAAACATTTGATCATTGGCCCTGGTCTCAGAGTGTGTACAGTGCCTTTCAGATGATAATCTGGTTAAAAGTTAAAGTGGTTTTATGTATGGTGTGATTGTACCAGTGTTTATAATCATACATTTTATTGTACTGTAAATGTTCTTTTAGCATTTTGTAATTTTCTTTTAACATTAGACATTTTCTGCATAAAATTGGATTAGATTTAAGTGTAAACTGTATTCTATCAGATCAAAGAAAAGAATGGAATACATGATAAGTATTCCATCTGGTGAGCATTGAGAAAGAATTACAAGTAATTTGCAAGCAGTCTCAGTGGAATTAAGCAACAAACAAGACTGAAGACATGCACTTGTATAGGTCATATAGAAACTACCACTCAGCGATTTCCAGTTACTTTTGCTGTCAGTATGGTTGTTCTCTACATGTTTTACCCATGAGAGAATATTGTTTCTTCTCTTAGACAGTATTATACTTTATTCTCCCATTTCATACAATCTCTTTTTTAAATGATTTTTTTTTGTCAAAATTATATTGAATTTTCTCAAACTCATATGTCACTTAAAGTGTCAAGTGTTTCTTTAGGAAAAGTGTTAGTCTCTTAGCCCCTCTTCAAAAATAGGTTTATCATTCACTGCTTCCCAGAGGCAATGACTTTTAATTATGCAACTTGTTGCATTTGTTATTTATCTCTATGTCTTAGGAATTTAACTTCCTTTCTCACCACATCCGAAAAATACACTTCCTTTCTATCCATTACTAAATGTACTTCCAGTTCTGGTTAGGTCAATAGTCTGTATCTACATTATCATGACAAGATATTATTCACATCTGAGCCTTGTAGAATATTGTTATTTTTTTGTTGAACAACTTCTTATTTCCCCCGGAGTTACTAATTGTCTTTATTCTTTGCTTAGTTTTTATTTAAATATATTAATCACCAGTTTTTCCCTAAGTTTTTCTCCAGCAATAAAATATTTCTCTAAATATTGGTATATTCATATGCATAAAATGTCCAACAAATGTCATCTTGTTAGGGAAATATCTCCCAGTGATTTCTCACTTGTTCTGATCTGGATTATTTGCTTTCTAGATCTTAGGAGGTCTGAAACTCCTCTAACTTTAATTAGTTAATTACATAATTTTCTTTTAAGCCTATCCACAGTATCTTTTTGAGAATGACTGCATAAAGATAAATAGTTTTTCAACACTTTGCATGTCAAAGCATCTATAATCACACTTAGTTGATAGTTCTTTTAAGAATAGAATACTACGTTCAAACAGATTTTCTTGATATTTTAAGGCTCCATTATCTTCTAGTTCCAAATGTAATTTGTGAATCTTTGCTTAAAGAAAAATTCTTTTATTTTTTTCTCCCTGAAAATCATGCTGTTCTTGATAACAATATGTAGAAATTTTAGTAAGATATGTACATGTAAATCTATCTTCACCAATTTTTCTAGGCATTTGGTGAATCTATTCACTGAAGAAACTAGTTTCCTTATTCCAGGAATAATTTACTGATTTTTAAAAAATTTTTCTCACCCTTTTTTCCTCTGTTCTGTCTTGCAGGAACTCCTTTTATTCAGATGTTGAGACTCCAGACCTGATCCTCTGATTTTCTGAACTTTCCTCCCATGTTTCCATAAATTTGTATTTTCTTGATTTGGGGGAAAATTATTTAAATTTCTAATTAATATATCAAATTTTCATTTCTGCTATATAGTTTAGTTTACATTTCAAGTTATTTTTCATTTCCTGAATTTCTCTTTCTCATTACGTTGGTCTTCTAACAGAGAGATACTTCTTTCTTTCATCTCTCTGAGAATATTAATGATAGTTATTATTTCTTCCTGTCTAGTGTCTTTTCTTCAAGTTCCTTTTTTTTTTCTTGCTTATTTGTTATGATCCGTTTATTTCGTATTGGAGGCTTCCCGAGGTATGTCTTTATTATGGCTGTCTTCTTATCTTTAAAATTAGGACATGTAAATCTGATTTGAAACTTTGTCTATATAAGAAATGTGAACTGTGGCCCTCTCAGGTTGATAAGTTTTGGTTAAACTTTTACAGTACTCTGGCTTGACTGGCTTGATTGCTATCATGTCAGCTTCTGTAAGTCTCTTCAATTGGCTGGCTGAACGTTCCATAGACTTTTTTTCAGTCTCCTGATTACAGAGTATAATATTGGATACCTTCATTTTGGGAACTGGTATGAAAGAGGTTGTGGGGAGGGGAATGGTTTCAGTATCAACAGGGTAAACTTTCACTTAATCCCACATTTTCTGTATTGCATTCTCAATTTGCCTGTTGTACTCAAGTCCAGAGACACCTTGTTCTGTTCTTTCCCTGGAGTAAATCTCCAACTTCTGCTGAGATACAAGAGGATCAGTCCCAGCTTTAACGGGTAGGAGAAAAACATGAGTAGATCTAAATGTTTCTAAATTTAAATTTCAAATTTTTCTCTTTTTAGCCACATAGTCACCATGACCTTAGAACTCTGTGGGTCAACTCTGAACTAAAGTAGTAGGTAGTTCCATTTCTGTATGTTTCTTCCCTATTAGATGTATATACTGTAAAACCAATATAGGCACAAGTTTTCATGTTTAAAATAGTTAATGTATATTGTAAACATTACATTTTTAAGAGTTACTCATATTGAAACATGCTCCTCTGTTTTATTTTATTAAAATTTTAAATTTTTATTTTGGAATTATTTAATGTATAGAATACTGAAAAGATTTAGGTTTAGTATTCAATAATTCAATAGTACAGCTATTGAACCTATACTGACTTAAATTAAAAGCAATTTTTTAAAGCATGGGTTAAATGATTATACAAGGGAATGAATAGTATTCTTTTTTTTTTTTTTTTTGAGACGGAGTCTCACTCTGTCCCCCTGGCTGGAGGGCAGTGGCGCGATCTCGGCTCACTGCAAGCCCCGCCTCCCGGGTTCCCGCCATTCTCCCGCCTCAGCCTCCCGAGTGGCTGGGACTACAGGCGCCCGCAACCGCGCCCGGCTAATTTTTTGTATTTTTAGTAGAGACGGGGTTTCACCGTGGTCTCCATCTCCTGACCTTGTGATCCGCCCGCCTCGGCCTCCCAAAGTGCTGTGATTACAGGCGTGAGCCACCGCGCCCAGCCAAGTAGTATTCTTTACGTATAAAGCTTTTCTCTTAGTCGGTAGTATACATTATGTTAAGTTTTTATGACTGTCTTTTCTCGAGTAGCTTATATTTTATGTAAAATAAGAAAATCTAAAAAAAGTGTTAACAAATTTTAAGTTGCTTTAATAAGAATTAATAAGGCACAAAAGAAGGACTGGTGAAGTCTTCACAGAAAGAGATCAAAGCTTCTTTATACATGAAGAATTTGGTCTGAATCTCGAAAAATAACTATTAAGTATTCGAAAAAGCAATTTTTCCAAATACTAGTTGTTAAACAGTGTATGGTATTAGGAGTTTTCAAGACCCCACTGAATAAATTTCTACAGAGTTGTACACGACTAATAAGACTTTTACACCAACTACAAATATTATATTTCTAACTATTCACCAAAGCTCTTCGATAAAAACATTTAATATATATATTTTATTGTATTAGAGAATTATTCAAACTACAATTCAAACATAGTTGCTGTAATACAAATAAAAGTGAAAAATGTTATTACTGATCTGGATAATGCAATGAAACACACATCTAGAAAGTTTTTCATTTCTTTTTGATATTTTCACTTGTGAGGCTGGTTGCTTTGATCAAAATATAGAATATGTATATGTAATATATATGTATTTTTAGCAATTTATTGCATCACTTTACCTTATTCTACAAATGTAAACTGTATTCACAGACTTTGCTGAATACTTCATAAATATTTATTATTTATCCAAATGAGACTAGACCAAGAATTTGTGATGTGTTACCGTTATCCTTTACCATTCTATGTAGCCTACATTTTTTGGTTTTAATTACTTTTTTAGAATGTCATTTGGATACCTTCCAAACTAAACCACCAAAAAATGGGTTTTGGCTACATTACCGATCTATTATAACCAAAGATGTTATTCAAAATATTGAACAACAAATATGACCTGGGAACAGATAATGCAGAGTGAAAAGTCATCCAATTAGGGATGAAACCATTTCTACAACCACTGTGGCCTTTCCAGTATGAACTTGCTGACAATCTGGCCTGATTTTAACAGCCTCATAAGATTATATGTTATAAAGAGACATAGAAAGGGATGTTACATTGAGAAGAAAACAGAAAAAAAATAACAATCTTTTGTTTTATTTTTAGATACAAGATTTTAGAAATAAAGTGGCTAAGAAACAACTAACTCAATTTTTATGGTTAATAGATACCCTATTTTCTATTGGAATTCCTGTTTTAATTATATATTTATTTACTTTTTACAAAGTGGATTATTATCATAAAAATACCATCTACTAGAATGCAATTAAAAGTACATTTAAAGCTTCATTAAAATCTTGCTGATATGAATTAAGCAGTTAACAATAGGCAACCTACAGAAACAAGAGCTATTAATGCGGTCATGAAAACAAAGTTCCAACAACTATCCACTAGAGAGCATGAGCCCGGACTGTAGATTGTTTATTGTCAAAGACTTGACTGGCTAATAAATGCTGGCAATGTCTTGAGTGTGCTGGAATGCAGTGCAGCTGCTGCATTAGTCAGACTTTCCCTTTTCTGAATGCTATAATCCCTCCAATACTGCATTAAATATGTTTTCAATATTTATCTGGATAAAAATGTGCTGAATGTTGCAACAGTTTAATTCCGATGTTACACAGGAAATCTGGAAAAAAGAGAAGGTAACTTTATCTTTATTGTTAAAACCTAATGCTATTTATTCTCTTATAATACATGAGAGTGCTCAGAAAGACTCGTGATCACTCTAAGGCAGACAAACACCAGGAGCATTGCAAGCATATATGAGGACTTAGTACTTGGCTGCAGGGAATTAACCGACCTCTTGCCATCCATGAAGATTTAAGTTCAGGCAGGCCTCCATGACTGAATGTCATGTAGTAGGTAATAAACGGCTTTAAGACTTGTTATACTCTATACAATCCAAATCTTGACAAGCCAGAAATAGAAATAATGTATTACCATGTCACATATTTTTATTAGATTTCTTGAATGATTGTCTAAACTATTGTTAGCCAATCTATTGGGTGGTAACTAAATAAATTAAATTTCCTCAGTAGACTCTGAACCACTTGAGGTCTATGATTATCCTTTTTAAAAAATGTAACATCTCTATTGAGATATGATTCACATATTCATGTACCATACATTTCACACATTTAAAGTGTAAAATTCAATGCTTATGTTATATCCTCAGAGTTGTGCAACCATCACTGCAATCAATTTTGCAATTTAGTCATTTTCCCGCTAGAAATCCTCATAGCCATTAACATTCATTCTTATTTCTCTCCCAACACTCCCAGTGCTACGCAAACACTAATCTACTCTCTATCTTTTTAGATTTGCCTATTCTGGTCATTTTAAATAAATGAAATCATACAGTATATGACCTCTTGTGAGTGGCTTCTTTCAGCACAATTTTTTCAAGGTTCATTCGTGTTGTAGTATGTAGCAATACCTCATTTCTTTCTATTGTCAAAATAAATTCCATTTTATGGATATATGGATATACTACATTTTATTTTTCTATTTATCACTTGATGGACATTTTGGCCATTTCCACTTTTGGACTATTATACGTAATGCTGCTGTGAACTTTTTTTGTACAAGGCTTTTTGTAGATATGTGGTTTTAATTCTTTTTATTCTATACATAGGAGTGGAGTTATTGGGTCATAAGATAACTATAAATTTAAACCTTTGAGGAATGGCTAGACCATGTCTAAAGTGCCTATACCAAATTACATTCCCAACAGTCATGTGTAAGGGCTCCAAACTTTCCATATCTTCCTAACATGTCTGTCATTTCAATAACAATCATACTGGTGGGTGTAAGTGGTATTGCATTATGGTTCGGATTTAGATTTCTCTGATGGCTAACAACATTGAGCATTTTTTTTGTGCTTAATGACTATTGGTATACCTTCTTTTAAGAAATGCCTGTTCAATTACAAGAAAAAAACAAACAACCCCATCAAAAAGTGGGCAAAGGATATGAACAGACACTTCTCAAAAGAAGACATTCATACAGCCAACAGACACATGAAAAAAATGCTCATTATCACTCGCCATCAGAGAAATGCAAATCAAAACCACAATGAGATACCATCTCACACCAGTTAGAATGGCAGTCATTAAAAAATCAGGAAACAACAGGTCTTGGAGAGGATGTGGAGAAATAGGAACACTTTTACACTGTTGATGGGACTGTAAACTAGTTCAACCATTGTGGAAAACAGTGTGGTGATTCCTCAAGGATCTAGAACTAGAAATACCATTTGACCCAGCCATGCTATTACTGGGTATATACCCAAAGGATTATAAATCAGGCTGCTATAAAGACACATGCACATGTATGTTTATTGCAGTACTATTCTCAATAGCAAAGACTTGGAATCAACCCAAATGTCCATCAGTGACAGACTGGATTAAGAAAATGTGGCACATATACACCATAGAATACTATGCAGCCATAAAAAGGATGAGTTCATGTCCTTTGTAGGGACACGGATGCAGCTGGAAACCATCATTCTCAGCAAACTATCACAAGAACAGAAAACCAAACACCGCATGTTCTCACTCATAGGTGGGAATTGAACAATGAGATCACTTGGATACAGGAAGGGGGACATCACACACTGGGGCCTATTGTGGGGACAAGGGGAGGGATAGCATTAGGAAATATACCTAATGTAAATGATGAGTTAATGGGTGCAGCACACCAACACGGCACATGTATACATATGTAACAAACCTGCACATTGTGCACATGTACCCTGGGACTTAAAGTATAATAATAATATAAATAAATAAATAAATAATAAAAATTAAAAAATTAAAATAAAGAAATTCCTGGTCAAGATTTTGCCTATTATTGAGTTATATTTTTGAGTTTTAAAAATTTTCGTATATTCTAGACAGAAGTCCCATATCAAGATATATAATTTACAAATCTTTTCTCCCATTCTGTGAGTTTTCTTTTCATTGTCTTGATGGTAACCTTTGCAGCACAAAAGCTTTTAAGTTTGAAGTTCAAATTATCCTTTCTTTTTTATTGATTTATTTGTTTGCTTTATTTTGTCTCTTGTGTTGTTAGTGTCACATCTAAAAAGTCTTTGTCTAACCCAAAGCAATAAAATTTGTTCCTATATTTTCTTCTCAGAGTTTTATAGCTTTATCTCTCATATTTAGGTGATTTGATTTATTTTGAGTTCATTTTTGTATAATGAATAAGAAAGGAGTTCATTTTTACTCTTTTGCCTGTGTTTATGCAGTTGTCCAAGCTATTGTAATCAATACAGTGGGGTACTGGCCTAGAGACAGACATACAGATCAATGGAATAAAATTAAAGCTTCAAAAAAAAAAAGCCCTCTCATTACAGTCAATAGGTTTTCAACAGGGGTGCTAAGGTAATTCAATGGGGGAAAGATTGAACAGTGTTTTCACTAACTGGGGCTGGGATGACTGGATGGCCACATTTAAACCTTTGGTTTTGCTAACATTATCTCTCCTCTATTCCCCATTTTCTTAATTTCACTGTATAGAGTTATCCTTTTTTCCTTTCTGCTAGTTAATAGTTATCCTTTTTTCCTTTCTGCTTGTTTCAGGTTTAATTTGCTCTTTTTTCTAATGTCTTAAGTGGAAAGTTATATTATTATTTAAGATATATATATATTTAATATAGGCAGTAACAACCATGAATTCCTCCATGAACTGCTTTAACAGCATCCATAAGCTTGAGTATATTGTGTGTTTATTTTCGGTAATCCAAAAATTTCTAATTTCTTGTGATTTCTTCACTAATTGGTTATTAGTAGGTTATTTAATTTAAACCCATCCGGAAATTCTCTAAATTTGTTTCTGTTATTTTCATTTCAATGAGGTCAGAGAAAATACTTTGTACTATTTCAATCCATTGAAATGTATTGAAACTTGTTTTATGGTCTAGCATAAAATCTATCCTGGAGAATGCTCCATGTACTAATTTACATTCCCACCAACAGTGTTTGAGAGTTCCCCTTCCTTCACAACCTCATCAGCATTTATTGTTGCCTGTTTTTAAATAAAAGACATTTTAACTGGAGTGAGGTCATATCTTGTAGTTTGGATTTGCATTTCTCTGATAATTAGTGATGTTGAGAATATTTTACAAACTTGTTGGGTGTTTGTATGTCTTCTTTTGAGCAACGTATATTCAGATCTTTTGCCCATTTTTAACCAGATTATTTGTTTTTGTTTTTTCTATTCTGTTGTTTAAGCTTTTTATATAGTCAGGTGATAGTTTTTCTCTCATTCTGTGTATTGTCTCTTCATTTGGTTGATTAATGTGCAGAAGAAGAAGTTTTATCTTTATGTAATCCCATTTGTCCATTTTTGCTTTGATTGTCTGAGCTTTTGAGATCTTACTCAAGAAATCTTTGTCAAAATCAATGTCCTGGAATGTTTCCTCAATGTTTTCTTCTAGTAATTTAGTACTTTCAGGTCTTTTAGGTAAGTTTTCAATGTATTTTGATTTTTTTTAAATTTTTTTGTATATGGTGAGAGATAGGGGCCTAGTTTAATTCATCTGCATATGGACATATAGTTTTCCCAGTCAACTCATTCTCAACAAAGTTGCCAAGAATGTATGCTGGGAAAGGACAGTCTCTTCAATAAATGACCTTCATTATTTTTGATGCAATATCAGTTACTTTTATTGTCATTTTCTTGTCTGTTATGAGTAACTTTCTTTTGGTACTTTAAATATTTTCTCATTGTTCTTTCTTTCACTGTTTTTAACATGATGTGTCTGGGTTTGAATCTTTCTAGCCTGAATACTAGTTGGAGTTCCTTGAGTTTCTTGGTTGTGTAGGTTAGTGTTTTTCATTAAATATGGTATGTTTTCAGGCATTATTTCTTCAAATATATTTCTATCCTTTTCTCACTCTCCCCTCCATTTCTGGTACTCTAAGGTACATGTTGATGTTCCACATTTATCTGAAGCTTTGTTTATTTTTCCTAATGATTTTTCTCTTGTTAGTTGTGTTGCACAATTGCTATGAACTTACTTTCATGTTTACTAGCTTCTGCCTGTTCAAGTCTACTGCTGTGCTCCTGTAGTGAAAGTTTTATTTCAGTTATTTTACCTTTCAATTTCAGAATTTCTTTCTAGCTCTTTTATTAAATTACATTTATTTATGTATTTATTATTTCAAAATAGGTTTTGGGAACAGGTGGCATTTGGTTACATGGATAAGTTCTTTAGTGGTGATTTCTGAGACTTTGGTGTACCCATCACCCAAGCAGTGTACACTATGCCCAGTGTGTACTCTTTTATCCCTCACCCACCTCCCACCCAATTCCCAAGTCCCCAGAGTCCATTATATCATTTTTATGAATTTGCATCCTACTAGCTTAGCTCTCACATATAAGTGAGAACATATGATGTTTGGTTTTCCATTCCTGAGTTACTTCATTTAGAAAAATGCTCTCCAATTCCATCCAGGTTGCTGCAAATGCCATTATTCCATTCCTTTCATATATATATATATGTGTGTGTGTGTGTGTGTGTGTGTGTGTGTGTGTGTGTTATATTTTTTTTCTTTATCCACTTGTTGGTTGATGGATATCTAGGCTGGTTCCATATTGCATTTTTGCTTCTATAAACGTGTGTGCAAGTGTCTTATTCATATAATGACTTTATTCTACATGGTGCTGGTATAAAAACAAGCACATAGACCAGTGGAACAGAATAGAGAATCCAGAAATAAAGCCAAATGATTTTCAGCCAACTGATTTTCAATAAAGCAAACAAAAACATAAAGTGGGGCAAGGACACCCTATTCAACAAATGGTGCTGGGATAATTGGCTAACCACATGTAGGAGACTGAAACTGGAACTTCATCTCTCACCTTAAACAAAAATCAACTCAAGATAGATTAAAGACTTAAATCTAATAACCTGAAACCATACAAATTCTAGAATATAACATCGGAAAAAATATTCTAGATATTGCCTTAAGCAAGCGTTCATGACCAAGAACCCAAATACAAATGCAACCAAAACAAAGATAAATAGATGGAATTTCATTAAACTAAAAGGCTGCCGAACTGTGAAAGAAATAATCAGCAGAGTAAACAAACAACCCACGGAATAGGAGAAAATATTCACAAACTACTCATCTACCAAAGGACTAATACCCAGAATCTACAAGGAATTCAAACAAATCAGAAAGATAAAAACAAATAATCCCATCAAAAAGTGGGAAAGACATGAATACACAAGTCTCAAAAGAAGACACATAAATAGCCAACAAACATGAAAAATGCTCAACACTATCTAGTTCTTCTTTGTCATTTCTATTCATTTATAGATATGATTTATTTTGTGAGGCATTGTTATGATATCATTCTTTAGTTCTTTCAGCATGGTCTCCTTTAGTTTTTTGAACATATTTATAAAGGTTGTTTTTAAGGTTTTGTCTGTTAGTTGTAACATCTGAGCCCTCTCATAGGAAGTTTCTGTTGACTGATTTTTTTTTTTTTTTTTTTTTCTGCGTATGGGTCACACCTTCCTGTTTCTTTTCATGCATTATAAACTTTTGTTGAAAACTGGACTTTCGATAATATGTTTTAGCAAGTTTAGATATTAATTAAGTTTAGATATTAATTAAGCTTCTCCAGGGGTTGTTACTGTCATGTTATTTTGTTTGTTTGCTTGCATGCTTATTTGTTTAGAGACTCTGTTGGACTGTGTTAACAATCTTTATCCTATATTGTGAGACCTCTGATGTCAGCCCTCAGAGGGCATATCCAGACTTGGGCATGTTTACAGGTATCCTGAGATGGCAGTGATGTTAGCAGGGCTGTCTTTAACTGTCTCACTTAAATTAACTCTGTGTTAGGTTCTCTGCCTATGTTTGTATCACACAGAGCACTTAAGTTCCACTAGTTGCCAGTTGATTGTGCTGTTATTTTTTACTGCACTATGGGATGTAAATGGATTCCTTGTCTGATCCAACTAAATCTTAGGCTTTTTGCAGGGGTAGTTTTTTAGGTCAGTCTTCAAGACTTGCTCTGACCACAGGAAGACTCTTCTCTTCTTAGTTGTCTTTTGCCCTAGTTCTCTCTGATAGACTAGCTGGGCAGTGATTTAGTTTCTTGCTATTTTGGTTCTATGTGCCTCTATTTAATTGCTTACCATGCAAATCTCCATTGATTTCCCAGATTAACTTTAGGCTTTAGTTTTTCTACAAGCTGTTCTAAATATAGTCATTTTCTTTGGGGGAGTTTTGGAGCTTTTTGTTCTTATAATCTGTCTTTATACTCCAAAGGGAGATTCCTCTGGGAGGAATCTCTGAGTCACTGTTCCTGAGCTGGGACAGCTGCCCACTTTTCATGGAGACAACCCTGCTTTGTGAGCAAGGTGCTTTGTGAGCCAGTTGCCTCTGGTCTTCTCAATTTGCCTTTCTCTGCAGAAAATCTCTGCCCAACAAATCATCTTGGCACGGTACTGTGTTTTCTTCTCCTTGAATAAGACCACCGCTGGTGGAACTGGTACTTTTATCCTTTCTATCTGTATTTCTGAAGCCAGAACTCAGATGCATGCCCCACCTAAATATAAGGTGAGCTGGAAAATGTACTTACATGTAGACTACATTTAGTTAACTAAATGTGTGTGTATATATATTTGTGTGTGTGTGTACGTATATGTGTGTCTGTATATGCACATACTATGTTTCCATTTTATATATATATATGCTCACTCCGGAGAGAGAAAGATATTTATTTAAATTAAAAGAAACTTTGATATTCTTATGTTTTGATTTTTCCCCATACTTAGTTATTCCCAATTTTTAGAATAATTTTTGAGTGAGATATTCTCCCAATGCCTACTATGTTACCACCACCTCATTTATTTAAAAATCCATACCTTACACTGTATACAGGGAGAAGGAATTAAAAGAGAGAGAAAGAGAGAGAGATTTATTAGGAGAGATTGGCTCATGTAATTAATGAGGCTGAGGAGTCCCGTGATCTGTTGTCTGCAAGCTGGAGGCCCAGGAGAGCTCGTGGGGGTAGTTCCAGCCTAAGTCTGAAAGCCCAAGAACCAATTAAGCCAAAGGTGTAAGTCCCAGTCTGAGTCTGAAAGGCCTAAGAACTAGGAACACTGCTGTCCACAGGCAGGAGAAGATGAATGTCCTACCTCAAGGAAAGGGAGCAAATTCAGACTTCCTCCATCTTTTTGCTCTATTTAGGTTCTCAGGGACTGGATGATACCCACTTACCATGATGAAGACATGTTCTTTACTCAGTGTACCAATTCAGGCAGTAACCTCTTCTGGAAACACCCTCACAGACACATGCAGAAATAACGTCCTACCAGCTACTTGGGCATCTCTTAATTTAGTCCAGTTGGCATATAAAGTTAATCATCACGGTATTCAACTAACAGTCTCTGCTTTTCTGATCACTGTATATCCATTTCACCCTTTCCGCAAATGCATTATTTTGTTAAGGCTACTGTGACAAAGTACCACGAACTTGGTAGCTTAACAACTGAAATGTATTCTTTCAGCTCTGAGAATCTGAGATGGAGCATTAGCACAATTGCTCCTTTCTGATGCTGAGAGGAAGAATCCATTCTGTGCCTTCCTCCTAGATTCTGGTAGTTTTCTAACAATCTTTGGTGTTTCTTGGCTTGTAGCAGTATCACCCCAATGCTTCCCTTTGTATTCACATCACCTTCTCTCTGTATATAGTGGAAAGTCTGGATTTTTTTTTTAGAATGTGTATTTCATTTTATTTTATATTTATTTATTTATTTATTTTTATTTTTTATTTTTATTTATTTATTTATTTTGAGACGGAGTCTGGCTCTGTCACCCAGGCTGGAGTGCAGTGGCCGGATCTCAGCTCACTGCAAGCTCCACCTCCTGGGTTCACACCATTCTCCTGCCTCAGCCTCCTGAGTAGCTGGGACTACAGGCGCCCACCACTTCACCCAGCTAGTTTTTTGTATTTTTTTAGTAGAGACAGGGTTTCACCATGTTAGCTAGGATGGTCTCTATCTCCTGACCTCGTGATCCACTCATCTCGGCCTCCCAAAGTGCTGGGATTACAGACTTGAGCCACTGCACCCGGCCTATTTCATTTTATTAAAAAATTATATACATTGATGGATAGAAATGGATATGAAAAAAATATTGTCTGCTTGAAATTCTAAGTACTTAAAATTTTCTTTTGACTTTGCTTTTTCTGTAATTACTTGTTGTAATAACTTAGGATGTCTCACTCAATTTATTCTAAAAAATTGGGAATAACTAAGTATGGGGAAAATCATAGTATAAGAATATAAAAGTTTCTTTAAATTTAAATATTTCTATATTAGAGCTAGGAAGTTCTTAGACCATATTTTTAAAACCCCTAGAATTCCTATTGAAGGAAAAACTGATACTATTTTACAGTAAAAGAAAAAAAAATTGCAAAGGTTAGATATGCCATAAACAAAATCAAAATATAAACCAAGACAGAAGAGCATAGCTGCAACTCATATCATGCTGTCTAATATAGCAAGAGTTGCTATTAATTTAGAGGAAAAAAAGAACAAATAAATAAATAAATAATGGGCTAAATGAATGAACAGAAAGTTCACAGTAAAATAAATTAAACATCTTTTAAATATATGGAAAATGTACTCCATATTACCATTAATAAGATTAATACAAATTAAATCTACATGAAATTGTAATCTCTCCACTATCAGATAGGCAAAAAGTTCAAAAGTCTTCTAATATGTTATTTTAAAGAGTTGTTGGAAAATAGACTCTGAATACATTGCAGATGTTAAAGCAAAATTATACAACCTCTATGGAGACAGTTTATCTAACAAAATTATAAATACATGTATACTAATCCCATATAATACTGTCACTGTAATTTATTCTATAGATATGCAATTATTTGTTTGAAATGATGTTTACAATGCTAATTATTATGCAACTATTTGTGATAGTAAAAGATTACAAACAGTCCACATTTCCCTCAATGGTGAACTGGTTAAATAAAATATGCTGTATCTATGTGATAAAATACAATACAGAAAATGTATTGTAAAAAAAAGAATAAAGAAGTTTCTAAGTTCTAACATGAAAAGACATCCAGGATAGATTGTTAAATGAAAAAGAGTAAGGTGAATAATTGTGTATTTATAAAGGTAGCTTATAACAAATGAGATAGAATTATATAAAAATGCTCTTGGATAAACTTAAAAATTGCTGGGAAGGCAAACAAAAACTCAGTTGATCTAATAAGAAACAAAAATATAGGTCATGAATAAAAGCAAAACTTCTTAGTAAATATGTTATATTTTATTAATATATTAATGTTTTGATTGTTAATTATGTAAATTTATTATCTACTTACAAAACTGTAATGGCATTTTATTTTTTGATCAGAAATTCTGAAACTATAATGAAATTATTAAAACTTTTGAAAAAATAGAGGTTGTTATACACTGTTGTAGTGTGATGAATTAAAACCTCTATGAAAGACAATTGTATACTGTCTTAAAAGTGTGTATACCCTTGAACCCAACAGTTTTACTTCTATGAGTTTACCCTGCTTATATTCTTGCAAATATGAAAAAACTATGTGTATACAAGGATGTTTTTATTGCAGCTGTGATTATAATATTGAAATATAGAAGACAATGTAAATGTTGTTTAATTGAAGCCAGTATAATAGGTACATTCATAAATACAATTCCATGTAGTTATTAAAATGAAAGATTGTTCTCTGTGTGATTTTCAAGATACATATTTAGGAAAAAACACGCAGAGTACTGTGTGTAGTTTACTGAAATTTTTGAAGAAGTATAGTTGGAATAGATGTATATGTGCATAAACATCATCTCTAGAAGAATACATAAGAAACTAGCTGTGGTTATCTCTGCAAAGGGAATTCTGTGGTTCAAGAACACCAGTTTGGATGAAGAAGTAATTTTTTGCATATCCTTTTTTTTCTTTAGAAATACTTATACTATGCATATATACCTTTCCAAAGTGATAAATAAAATGTACTTGTTAAAATCAGATAATAATGGACAGTGTAAATTTCTTATAGAAGAGCCAATAATGTGAAGACAGATAACTGACCATTAGCTTTTGCTATTAAAAGTCATCAGAGACAGGGCACGTGGCTCACACTTGTAACCCCAGCACTTTGCGAGACTGATGCAGGAAGATCATTTGAGCCCAGGAGTTCAAGACCAGCTTGTGCAACATAGTGAGACCCTGTCCCTATAATAAATAAATAAATAAATAAATAAACTGTTTTTTAAAAAAGAAAAAGAAGTCACTGGAGACATTGAGAAGAGGAACTTTAATTGAAATTGGGCTAAAATCTTGTTTCAAAGAGATACAAGAGAAATGTGAGGGAAGAAAGTGAGGAAAGACATGTAAATAACTCATTTAAGGCAATTTGCCCTTTATGCTTCATAACTGATAGCAGAGACATAGAGTAGTAACTGGAAAGGGTAATAAGAGTCTAAAGAGAGTTTTTGTTTCTTTGTTTGCTGTAAGATGGAACATGTTTCAGAATATGTGACATCAACAAAAATAATTCAGTACATAAGGAATATTGGCCTAGGAGAGAAAGGATATAATTGCAGGAGCATCATTCTCTGTGAGTGGGGGATTTGGGATCTAGTACACAGTAGGGGTTTAACCTCTGGAGCACCACACGTCTGTTTTATGAGGAGGGAAGTCATAGTGTGTGAAATATTATTCCATCAGTCTGAAGTCATTCAAAAAATATATAGTTTTTATTCTTAATGTTAAAAAAGCACCACTATTTTAAGCTCCACAGTGATAAGGCAGGCATGCAAACAATAAACAAATGTGCTAAAGTAGCTATAGATGTGAGGACCATAAGCAAATGAATAAAATGATGTTTGTTTGAAAATGTTTTATATTGCATTTAGTTATTATATACATCATTTGAAAATATCATATTACTGAACATGTATATATCTAAATTTATTTGCATATACTTTGAGTAACAAAATAATCACTGCTTTGTGACATACCTAAATAAAAGGAGCTCAGCCTAAGAATCTATGAGTAGAAAATGTATAATTGTATCTGTGTTGTATAAATAATTTCAGTGTTATTACATCTAAAATTTTCTGAACAACTTACATTTTAGTTTATATAGCAGAATTTGACTATCCAAATAGAAAGCCAGCACAATCATAAACTGATTCGCTTATAACAGACAAATTGTATGTGTAAATTTAACTTTTGGTCACTCTTGCTGTGCAACAAATTACCCTCATATCTTGACATTTTAAAACAATAAAAATGACTCTGAGAATATATAGAATCTGTCACAGATTAACCACATCAAGAATTATATTTTTTCTTCTAAATGTATCTGAAAAGAAGGAGAGGTATTTTTTCTTGATTCCCCAAAAGAGAACAAGGAAGTCATTTTGATTGGTTGTTTCTGAAGGTCTCAGATACCCTGTACTGCGGGTCACATTTTCAAAGAAAATTCTAGCTTTTCAAATTCTAGGGTCTTTTAAAGAGTTTGGAGTAGCCATACACTAAGAAAGTATAGGATAATTCTATACTGAATGTATTAGGGTTCTCTAAAGGGACAGAACTAGTGGAATAGCTAGATCTATATAAAGGGGAGTTTATTATTAACTCACATGATCACCTTGTCCCACAATAGGCAGTCTGCAGGCCGAAGAGCAAGGAGAGCCAGTCTGAGTTCCAAAACTAAAGAACTTGGAGTGCAATGTTCAAGAGCAGGAAGCATCCAGCACGGGAGAAAGATGTAGCCTGGGAGGCTAGGCCAGTCTCTCTTTTCTCATTTTTCTTCCTGCTTGTATTCTAATCATGCTGGTAGCCGATTTGATTGTACCCACGAAGATTAAGGGTGGGTCTGCCTTTCCCAGATCAAATGTTAATCTCCTTTGGCAACACACTCAAAGACACACTCAGGATCAATACTTTGTATCCTTCAATCCAATCAAGTTGACACTCAGTATTAACCATCACACTGAAAAACTCAAGTGCAACAAATATGGTGAGTAACTTAGCAGTATAGGATTAACTCAGGATGCGTGGGTTGTCCATACTTTGCATATTTTTAATAAAAGGTTTGGCCCTTGAAGGGCTCCTGGAAGGTAACCTCTAAGCCTTTAGATTGTGCTGCCTGATAAGGGTGTCTTTGTTTTACTGAGGTCTTTGGCTGTATTTTATCAGTTTATCCTTTTTAGGTTCTGGAGACTGAGTGACTAAGGTCAGCCAAGCAGATATTCAGTCGTGCCTACCTAATAACACCCAGTAAAATCCCTAGACACTGGCCGGCCACAGTGGCTCACGTCTGTAATCCCAGCACTTTGGAAGGCCGAGGTGGGCGGATCACCTGAGGTCGGGAGTTCTAGACCTGTCTGACCACTATGGAGAAATCCCTTCTCTACCAAAAATACAAAAAATTAGCCGAGCATGGTGGTGCATGCCTGTAATTCCAGCTGCTTGGGAGGCTGAGGTAGGAAAATCTCTTGAACCAACAGGGAGGAGGTTGTGGTGAACTGAGATGGAGACATTGCACTGCAGCCTGGGCAACAAGAGAGAAACTCCATCTCAAAAAAAAAAAAAATCCTTGGACACCAAGATTCAGGTGAGCTTCCAGGAACGACAATACTTTGTAAGTATCACTACACATCATTTTTAGTAGAATTAAGCACTGCCTTTAAGATTCTACCAGGAGAAGACACATGGAAACTTGTGCCTGGTCCTACTAGGGACTCTGCCCTTAGCCCGCTTACTTCTGCTGATTTTAATTTGCATCCTTTTTGCTGTAATAAACTGTGACTGTAAGTATAATAGTTTTCTGATTCCTGTGAATCAGAAATCTTCTAGTGAATCATTAAATCTAAGAGAGGTCTTGAGGATCCTTGATACAGCTATGTAGTTAAATCCAACATTTCAGAAGATGGCTAGGCTCGACTGAGGAAGGCCTGCATACGTTAGAGGGGCTTAATTGTAATTGTTGTGACCTTAGAAACTAAGGTATACAGTTAGTTGAATTTGGCAAATCAGAAAGAGTCAAGCTGATGTAGATAATGAGCAATTCAGTGGAGACCATAACAGACTAAAGACCAGAGATACTTACCCTGAATTACTGGACTGTATAAAGCTAGAGAGAGGAAATGTCCTTAAAATAAAACTAAACTGAATTTTTCATGAGCCAGGTAAATAGGAACTTAAAGCTATTATGAAAAAAAAAACACATATGGCTTACTGAAAACATAAAACAAATTCAAATTGATTAAGACTGGCTACTCAATATTACTATTTGACCTATTGTTCATGTAAATATTCAAGACCAGTTGAAGCATATCGTTAATATTTTGCTAAATATGCAAGGCTAAATTTAAGACAATTTAGCTGTATATTTCAAGTCATATAGTTCAACATAGTAATTTTATTTTCAGGAATGACTTCAAAGATAATAATTTAAAATCAGGAAAGTCCAGATATAAAAACATATTATCATAGCATTATAGAAAATATTCAAAATTAAAGTACATTAAATGTTAGATTGGTTGTGATTATGTATATAATAACACATTTTCTTGATTTAGTATTATTCAGCCATGTTTGTATATAAACATGTTAATTTAAAAAGTAGAATATGCGATTATATGTCTATTTCATAATTTTTAATATTTTAAATTATTAGAATACTTTAAAATGTTGAAGCTATGCAAGAAATGGACTTGACAGAATTGTTTGCAGCAATTAAATTATTCAAATTAATTTGAGATAGGACAATAATAGGGGAAGCAAAAAGCACATATTTCTTAGACATCTATCTAAGTCTTACAGTTTCTTGTAAATGGTAGTATTAACACACACACACACATTCAAAACACTAAAAACACCCACTCAACAACAAAGTATCACAGATATTCCTGCAAGAGAGGGAGAAAGTCACTTGTCAGTGAGAAAGATGGTCCACTCCCACTTATTGCAGTAGGAGAACGGGTGGCACTGGAGCCCAGGAGCAAAGAGCATTGCCATTTTTTCCCTCCTTGGCATGACTCTATTTTAATGTGTTCTGTATGTAGTGATTGAATAACAATAGTCGCTTTTCTCAAACTATCCTGTCTTAATCATTAAATAGCATTCAGACTTAATGAAAACATTTGTCCAGAAGACAGAGTAACATAAACAATTTATCATCATTCCCACTGGTCAAACATAAACGTTTTCTGAATTAGATATAGAGTTCTGCTGTGGCTTAGTGGAAAGCACTATATGGCAAAGGCTCTGCAGTTTTAAGGCTGAATAATTTGTTTTGTGACACAGTAGAAATATTTACTTTGGATGGAGAGTAGTGTTCAGGAAAAGAAAAAAATGTTGACCAAGGGAAATAAGTGCTGGTTTCAGAAACTGGATGTTAGCAGCATTTTCTAGCCCTGTATCTTTATTAGGAAGTATTATCTTACACTGTTTTCTTTGTTTTAGGGTTTTATTTATTCTTTTGAAAAAATAACTCTGAAAATATGGAAGCATAAATATAAAAAGCATGAAATCAAACCCTCCTAATGTCCACTTTCCAACTCTCTGTCTTAGTTTGGTGATTATTCTTCCAGGTGTATTTCTTACTGATACGCAGAAATATATTTGGCCATTATTACTTATAGAAAATAGAACAGCCTTGTACAAATTATTCATCTTTTTTTGTCTTACAAATTAACATATAATGCACATCTTTCTATCACATTCAATATATTCTCTTTCTTTTTCACGGCTGCACTGTATTCACTTTTATGGGTTTATCATTTTATAGCTGCTCTTTTATTGATAGAAAAGTAAGTCATGTTCATTGCTGTACTCTTACTAGCAGTGCTGCTGCGAACATCTGTATCATAATTTCTGTAAAAAAGCTTCCTGTGCATAATTAAAATTTAATGTACACTGATAAATTTTTCCCAGGAAAGACTGTTGTTAGCAAATATTACACTCACCAGGAGGATGTGAGTGCCCTGTTCCCTTCATCTCTGCACAGAATGTTAAAAAAAATTTAAATTGCTTGCCATTCTGATGGATGAAAATAATATCAATGTAACATATTAACTGGAAATTCTGTATTGCTGGAACAGAAGTGTATCAAAGATGCAGTGATATTTAGATGATATTTAATTTTAACCACTCAGATATATAATGGATAGATATTGTCTATATCTGTATCAATACTTACATTTTACCAACAAATGTGTGTGAAATTAGCTACATTTTAAAACATGATAACACAAAATACTGGTATATAGATTGTGTCAGTCTGACAATATGAAGTTATAATAAGCTGGTATAACAATGAAAAATGTTTTTAATTTGAACTGCTTCAATTTAAACTATAATTTGAACTATTTAGCAGATTAACTTGGTCATAGTGCTTATCTATGACTGAAGATGTTTTAAGGGACAGACATAAGACTAAAATACTGCAGTTCAGCTTAGCATCATTACATCATGTAGTCCAGACATACAAAAATACAATGGGATTTAAGTAGCAATGGAACTTAAGTGGAGTCTGCAATAACTTTGTTTTTCAACTAAGTTCAGTTATTGTTTTCCTAAATCTTGAATTGCTTGGCTTCAACTTAACCAACAACCCATATTTCAAGCCAATATTATGTTCTGGCAGACATCAAAATCTGTGAATGGAATGGTAAAGTTTAAGTATGTATTTATTTACCAAGCATTTTATTTTTTTGCCCTAATTCATATTTTATTCCAAACCAGGGTAATAACATGAGCAATATTTCAAAATTCCCATCTGCAGAAGTTTCTAACAAAAATCAAATCTTTTGTTCAAATTTTTTTGTACTTGGAAAATAGGCCTGTGTTTAAGAAAAAATGCAGTTGAAATGATTATTGAAATTGTGGAAAATGATTTTGCATAACAAATCGAGACAAAGAAAGCAAGATTTTAACGCTTTAAGTGCAAGATAATCAGAAACAGATGCATTATATATTCCATTAAACTCTTTATTTTGCTTTTTAAAATCAAGAGAGCAGTATTCAGCAAAATATATTTTAGATTCTAGTGAATGTTAAAAAATATAGGGCCTTTTAAAAAATTTACCTTAAAGCAACTTACAAGCAGAAGTAATCTTAATGAGTTTTATTTTTCTTGCTCCTTCCTTCCTTGCTTGCTTCCTCCTTTCTTCCTTCCTTCCTTCTCTCCTTCCTTCCTTGCTTCCTCCCTTCCTTTCTTCCTTTATTACTCCCTTCCTCCCTTCACAGATGTTACCACCTACCCTATTCTTTGGTGAACTGGAGCTTCCCCACACACACATTTACAAAATCATTTTGGAGTGTACACTTTCTGGGAAACTAGCCCCAAGCAGTTTTATTTAAGAAATGTATTAGTAAACATTAGGTTAAATAGCCTGGATCATCCAAAATAATCAATATGAAAATATTATATTTTTTATAAATGTCTTAAAACTACAGTTTCTGGTTTATATTTCCTGTCTTGCTAAAAACATAGTTTTGACCCATATTACTATTATTTTTTAATATTTACCAAGACTTTGTTTTTTTGAACTCCTTTTTTGTTCATTTTATTCTTTGTTTGAGGTTTTGCTTTTATTGTGAAAAACTCCGTATTAATCTATTCATTTTTAAATAATATTTTTCATAGCTCTGGGTTTACTGAAGCAGTAGAGAAAGGACATATTAGGGAGCAATACATAATTGTTCCTTTGTTTATATCCTCAGTCCTCAAATTAATTAAGAGAATGGTAAGTCTAGGATATTCATTAAGCTATAAATATTACAGGTTGCTGATAGGGAATGAAGTCACCTAAAAGCAAATCTTTCAAAATATGTTTTATTTTATTAAGCATTTTATCTGAAAATAATATAAAAATTATATATAGGGAACTAGAAGTGTGCGATCAGTCATTTATATTTAACACAAAGTATTAATGGCCTCAAGGTTTTTAAGCCTTTCACTAATGTAGCTCATTGAAAAAAAGTGTTTATTTAATATTTCTATTTTTAAAATATGAGCCTAATTTTAAAAATCACAATTTTGCCTAAAACAAGATAACATTTTCTGAAATTAAAGAATTTTTATTTTTATGTGGCCCCCAAATTATCTTTTTCCATTTTTTTTCATTTTGTTTTACATTAATAAATGGGAAAGATAAAAAGAAAAAGCAGCGGAAGTATTTTGCCTTCAAATCAATTGATGAGGTTAACAAGTTGGATCTATGGGGCAATATAATCGCTTGTTTAAGTATAGGTACAGAGTTTAATTTTGATCATTCTCTTCAATTTATTTCATTTCATAGATGCCAATGTGCTCTTAAGATAGCCAATGCTGGTCCATCATTGCACGTTTGGAAATCTCAGCTATGCATTTTAATCTAAGCACAACAATTTACTGTGAACTGTGGGTCTTCCAAAACAAGCACAGCTGTGATCTTCATATCTTTAACAGTTCCCTTCCAGTAATGCACAGCTGTCAGAGATGCTCAGTTATTCCAAATGTAAAGTTTGAAAGATCAGCCTTCTGAGAAGCCACAGGAATTGCTTCCTAAGTCTAAGAGTTATAACAAGCCGTGACATTTTGTGTGGAGAAACAGATTCAGAGCTGAACGACTTATCTAAAGCATTTCACTAAAGCATACACACCACGTTGGGCTGATTCCAAGGGTTTCACCTTAGATTGGTCAACTAAAGTAGACAGCATACATCTTCCCCTAAAGTGCTTAACATTAATGCTTACAGTCAAGGAACTCTGGGCTCCACTCTGTTACAGTGTAAAGTCTGTTGTGCTAAATGACCTTAAATGCAATCATCAGGGTTGTAATGTAAACCATGAGTGCTTAGAAATTAATTAGAACATTATGCTCTAACACAAAATTGTATTTTATGAAGATGGTGTAAACCATGCATTGTTCTAGATAGAAATTATTTTTGACTAGTCAGAGACATAGAATAACCTAAAATTACATACAAACCTATGCTTCTATTTTTCTACTTTGAACTTGGTCAGCATGTATTTCAGTACTGAATTATCTATTGTGGAATTCTGAGAATCACAAAGTCAGATAAATAAGATACTTTCAAAAACACTTCCCTAATCTTTTAGTGCACAAAGAAAGATATGTATTTTAACAAATATCTTTTTTATTCTACTTTTACCTATAGAATTTCTCTAATTCTCCTATGTTTAGCATTCCAACAATAAACAATATATACACCCATTTGGAAAAAAATTGATCTATATCTCTTTATACCTATATTTATGTATTAATGAAGTATTAACATCTATGCATATATAAAATTTATCTATCCACATTTTTTAAATGTTACTTATCTATAGCCCCACTGCCTCTAACTCCCGCCTGCAACTGATATCAGACAGATAACTAGGAAACATTATTCCTTGAAGAGCTTTGATTTTACCAGTCAGTAAATTAAAAACTCATTCCATATCCTCTCCTTCTTGAATTCTACTAGCTCTCTACCCCCTCGTACTAGCTCAAGAAGAAGTAGGTAGAATATAAGGAATAAACTATTTACCTCCCTTTAATCTCCTGTACAGCAAATATCACTCTAATGACAGTATTGTAATTGGAAAATGATAGTATCGGTTTTGTTGATTGTGAAGTATTCTTTCATGACCCTTAATATTATTGTGTGGTTACAATTGGCTTTTTTTTTTTTTCAAATTAACTTTGAGGTTGTAGAAATATATTAATTGCTCTATTTATTTATTTTTAATGGCAGATGCTGTCCTCATCAAGCTGAGGGGGGGAAATGCCTTGACTTGTAGCTGAAGCATTTGGGCAAAGTTCTTTATGGTATTTAAAAACTACATTTGCTAGAGAAAATAGCATCATGTGACAGGACCATAGCAATCATAACACCTTAGGTGCCAGAAAACACTCAATCTGGGTGGCTCAGATGACTCCAAATTCTTAAGAACACTTTTTTTTTTTTTTACAGTAGAAATTCCCTACAGTGCATTAATTTCTATATGGAGCTAATAGCGGCTCTGTTTCTAAAGCAAATGGTTTTCAGTTTATTAGTCTGCAAAGCAGAAGAATAACAGATACATATCACTGACATTTAACAAAACTATCTTTCTTTTCTTTTTTGCCCTTTTACCAGAGTCTTTTGTAGAAAAACACTTCTACAAATGATGAACTAAATTATTTCTGAAGAAGCATTTTCTCCTTCAAATTATCTCAAGTTTTAAAAAGGCCATGATATTATTTTAGCAATTGTTAAAGACTTATTTTCCCCTCTTCTGTGTGTGCATACTAAATGATGTCTAGAATAGTCATTCTTGCATCTGATATCTGAGACACCGAATTACAATTAATTCCGTAACCTTGGCAATATTTGTTATGGGGAATAGACAGATTTTATTATTTGTAATCTTTTACGAGGATATTTATGGTAATGTTACTATCTGAAAGATTGTGAATCTGCCCTGAAAAATAAGATGTTTAGTGATTTTTCTAGATTACTTTCGCTATGAATTGCCATATGGAGAAGAAAAGTTATCATAGATGGCCGTAATTGTCCAGGTTCCTAAGTTTTACCAGAATGAAATATCACAGCTTTACCAAATCTCCTTTCCTCTTGGCAGATGAATTTTATGGCTAGTACCACAATCAGTTTCTAAAGGAACTTCCCTTCTTCAGATGTCTTGGCTTAGAGTGGACCAACATTCCAAACCAAGTTTGTTAAGAAAAGGAAAATAAAGAAATAATAAAATATAAAATCTAGACACAGATGTGTTTACATACAGATTCCCTTCTCTGAAGGTAGCTGAAGCCTAAACCACAGATTAATTCATCTCATCAGCTTTTATAGACTTGGAATTTGATTTTTTCCTGTCATCTCTGTCTGGTATTGTTTCACACCAGGAAGGCCAACTTCAGATGAGCAGTCTAAGTAGGTAGTAAAGTTCCCAAGCAATACTACAATATTGTTCTTTCCCACCTCCTTTGCTGTCTGTTGTGTTGTAACTTAGTTCAGACCAAGTCTTGATCTCTAGTTCAGAAATGAAAAATAGAATCCTACTCTCATCCAAAAAAACTTCTCTCTCTGCAGATTAACCAATAACTTCTCAGATATTGTCCGTGTTTGCATTGGAGGTCTCTCTCCTAAAATGATTATCATGAATCCCAAGTATTTTTCTCTATAATGTTTTATATATAATGAAAAGATAATTCAAATACCATTAGAGATCAAAAAGGTAAAATGAATATGTAAGGCAGTGCTGGGGACAGAGGCAAAATAATTATTCTATCTCAGTGAATGTCAAAATGTGATCCCCAGACCAATTATCATCATTATTATCTAGAGACTTCTTAGAAATACAAATTATCAGCCCTTCCCCAGAACTATTCAGAAACTCTGGAAGTGATACCCAATAATCTGTTTTTAAACAAGCTCTCCAATGTCAGATACATGCTAAAATTGATGAAGATCTGTTCAACCCTAAGGCATTCATTTTTGATTTATTACAAGCATAGCAATGGATTATTTTATTTATTTTTATTTTTGCTAGATTTGCCTCTGGGTCATTGCTATGGTTTGAATGTTGGTACCTGTACTAGTTTGTTTTCACACTGCTATAAAGAAATACCTGAGACTGGGTAATTTATACATAAAAGAGGTTTAATTGGCTCATGGTTCCACAAACTGTATAGGAAGTATGGCTGGGAAGGCCTCAGGAAACTTACAGTTATAGCAAAAGGTGAAGGGGAAGCAGGCTCATCTGACATGGTCAGAGCAGGAGAAAGAGAAAAGGCAGGGAGTACTACACATTGTTAAATAAGCAGAACTCAGGTGAACTCATTCACTCTCATGGGAATAGCAAAGGGGAAAGCCATCCCCATGAGCCAATCACCTTCCACCAGGCCCTTCCTCCAAAATTGGAGATTACAAGTCAACATGAAATTTGGATGGGGAAACAAATCCAAACCATATTATTCTGCCCCTGGCCCATCCCAAATTTCATATCGTATTCACATTGCAAAACACAATCATCTCTTTTCAACAGTCCCCCATGTCTTAACTCATTTCAGTATTAACTCAAAATTCCACAGTCCAAAGTCTCAACTGAGACAAGTCCCTTCAGTCTGTGAGCCTGTAAAATCAAAAACAAGTTAGTAACTTCCAAGATACAATGGGGGTATAATTATTGGGTAAATATTCCCTTTCCATAAGAGAGAAATCAGACAAAAGAGAGGGACTACAGACCCCATACAATTCTAAAACCTAGCAGGTTTGGAATTATAATATATTAAATCTTAAAACAACAAAATCATCTCATTTAACTCCATGTCTCACATCTAGGGCATGCTAATGCAAGAAGTAGGCTTCCGAGACCTTAGGTAGCTCCACCCCTCTGACTCTTTAAGGCACAGCCCCCGTGGCTGCTTTTGCGGGCTGGCATTGAGTGCTTATGGCTTTTCCAGGTGCACGATGCAAGCGATTGGTGGATCTACCATTCTGGGGTCTGGAAAATGGTGGCCCTCTTCTCACAGGTCCACTAGGCAGTGCTCCAGTAAGGCCTCTCTGTAGGGCCTCCAACCCTACATTTCCCCTCCAAATTGTCCTAGTAAAGGTTCTTCATGAGGGCTCTGTCACTGCAGCAGACTTCTGAATGTATACATTCAGAGGATGTATAGAAACATCCGGGCATTTCCATACATCCTCTGAAATCTAGGTGGAGGCGCCCGAGCCTCAATTCTTGTCCTCTCCACAACCATAGGCCCAATGCTATGTGGAACCCACCAACACTTGTGTTTGCACCCTCTGAATCAAGAGTCAGATCTGTGCCTTGTACCCATAGGCATGGCTGGAGCTGGAATGGCTGGGACACAGGGTACCATGTCCTGAGGCTGCACAGAGCAGTGGGGCCCTGGACCTGGCCCATGAAACCATTTTTCTTTGCTAGGCCTTTAGGCCTGTAATGGGAGGGGCTGCTTCGAAGATATCTGACATGTCCTGCAGGCATTTTCCCCATTGTTTTGCCTATTGACGTTTGGCTCTTCTTTATGCATATTTTGGCAGCTTTGAATTCCTCCCAAGAAAATGTTTTGTTTTGTTTTTTTCTACCACATGGTCAGGCTGAAAATTTTCCAAACTTATTGGGAACTGGAGTAAAGGTCACACTTGTTATAATACATTTGAACTAAATAATATATAATGATTACATAAAACATCTGTTTATGTAATCATCATATATGGTTTAATATAACTGAAAAAATATTTTTTGGACTGATACTGCAAACCAATCTTTAAATAGAAGTGGAACAACTGTCAATAATCCAGTTGTTAAACTGAGTTGACAATGGTTGAAACTAAACATGTATAATAGCAAGCAAAATCAACCAGGATTTTACCCAAATTTAAATAAACCAAAAGCAGAATTGAAATATGGAACGATTCTTTTGGGTAAATTGAACTAGTAAGGTAACCTGAAAAGGTTTCTTACTCTGTGAAAACTAATGAGAGCAAGCAGGAATATGGGCACAAAGATGACATTTATCTTTATGTTTATAACTTCCTCCAAAACTAAAGTTCATTAGTTGCATAAGTAAAGAAAATCTTAAAGAAAGATGTGTCTAAGAAAATGGCTTGGTCCTCGAATTACAGATCTCAGCTAACAAATACATTTTTCAGGATTATTTAGGTATTGACTAATTCTAACACAACATTCTAAATATTTACATTTTCATTCGAGAAATATTTATTGAAACCCTACAAAGTATGTAGTACTCCTTTAGCTGACACATTGAAAGGAAACAAACTTAAGCTAGATTTGGATATTTGCATTCAAAAATGTCAAAGTTGAATTGGGTTGTGTATGTGTGTATGCATGTGTGCACCTTTGGTCATGTTTACTTGCATATTTATAAGTATATAAGGTGGATTCTAGTGTAGCAAGAAAAGTATAATTTAAGTAGGCCTGAGAATATTTACAATGTCCCCAAACTGAGCTCATAAGCTATATTGCCAATGATATCTCGACTTCACCACAGGGAATCATTAGCAGAAATATCCATTTTTCAGCCTTTGTAACATAGACAGTGCAACATATATCAGCGTACTAGTGTTACAGATTGGGTTGTGTCCCAACTTCATGTATTGAAGTCCTAACCCCCAATAACACAGAAAGTGCCTTTATTCGGATAAGCATACAAGGAGATTGCCATATGAAGACAAAGGCGAAGATTATGATGATGCATCTATAAGCCAAGGAAACCTGAAGACTACCATTAAACCACCAGGAGCCAGAGGAGAGGCATGGAACAGATTCTTTCTTACAACGCTCAGAAGGAACAAACCCTGCCAACAATGTAATCTTGAACTTCTCCATGGTATGAATTATAAAAATTGTACAAATGCATTATCCAAACATAGGAAGAGTGTTCAAAAGGTGTCAAGCATTCAAACCATTAACAATTTTTGTACAATAAATATACACTTATCTATGAATATAAGTTTGTGTTTTTATGGCTCTATTTCTCTCCTAGTCTTTTTTCTTTTTTTTCTTGAATGCCGGAATGGTTGTCTCAGTAGTTTGTAGTTTGCCACCTCTGTGAGATTGCTGTAAGTTCTAAGGACTAATGTAATATATTGGCATTTTGGGAAGCAACAGAAGGCTATGGAACCTTAATCTGCATTCTGATCCAGTCTCTTCGCTGCTGTCCTTACCTCATCATTCCCAAATATAAACTCCACTGGGTCCCTGTGATATATTGCAGTTTAAAGAAAAAAAGATATATACCACTTTAAATCCTATATTATGCATAACATAGATTTATCATGCATTTTTTTATTTTATGTATTTGTTTGTTTGTTTGTTTATTTATTTATTTATTTATTTTTGAGACGGAGTCTCCCTCTGTTGCCCAGGCTGGAGTGTAGTGGCACAATCTCGGCTCACTGCAACCTCTGCCCCTCCAGGTTTAAGCAATTGTCTGCCTCAGCCTCCGGAGTAGCTGGGATTACAGGCGCCCGCCACCTCGCCCGGATAATTTTTTTGTATTTTCAGTAGAGACAGGGTTTCACCATCATGCATTATTTTTAATCTAAATACTGGGCACAGGGATTCACCAACCCCTCATTTGAGAAATAAGACACAATCTTATCTGCCCTCTGTACATAAGCCTATCTGGGGTTTAACATTCTTCTCTCCTAGTCTAAGTTCTCACTGTCACAACCAGGATCACACTCTATACATGTTTCTTGAGTTTCTCATGGTCACAGATCCACATCTAACCGTCTTGTTACATTAGTATTCTACCTTTCTAATTTGTGGCCACTGGGTTATAAAAAGAGTCCCTAACTGGTCATCTATTTAAAAATGATTTTGGCATAAACTTTACACTATTTCTTTCTAGGTTAGTCTTTGAAAACACAAGAGCTAAGAACTTACACTAACTTTGCTTTTCTACTAAAACATACATTGTCTCAATAACTGAATGTCCGTGCCCTGATTGTAGGACTGTGCTTAGAAACTAGTGCAAGCTTTAAGTGGTAGGGAATAAACACCTCTGACTCTGATGTATTTTTTCCATATAAAGAGATGTACAGTGGTATGAAACTCTTAACCTTTTGCTGTCCCCCACCATCAATTTCTTCCAAGATTAAAGGCTTGACATTATAAATTTGGGGAGAACAAACTAATCATTTGAGCCTGGCTCAATTCTTTCCTTTACTTCTTGGTAGCAAATCTGCCTGCTGAAATATGTGTTCTTCTCTACTTTCCAGTCTGAATTAAAAATGGTTTATTTCCAAAGGAGAGGCCTGGGATCATTCAGCACAGGCTGGTACAGGGAAGAGGGGTTTATCAAACCTGTGGTTTATTACAAATAGTGTGAATAAACGTCCCCGTTTGTTAGGACAGTCCTGGTTTACACTTACTTTCACAATGAAATTATTAACATTGCTACTTTTTGTTTTCTTTCAAAAGTGTTCTGGTTTAGATACTAAATAATGTAGTTATTCTGAAATTGAGTTAAATTAGCAGAGAAAGCTCAGCCCACAGGCAGCTTGCATTCCAGGGTGAAAGGCATATAAAAACAGAATACAAATAATCAAGTTTTGACAGTCCAGGGTTTTCAAACTTTTCTATTACTTCCCTAAAGAATGCAACATATTCAATCATATTTAAACCACACATCTGCAAATATTAACTTATTTAAGGTATGATGGCCATTTAACAGTAAACAGAGTAGGTCATGACCTTGGTATAATAACTGGGAATTTTATAAGGTTTCCTGAAAATGAGTTAGTGTCAGTAAGGCCTTTAAACTCTCCCATGTGGAAAAAAAAAAAATTCTATTAAATAAATGAGAAATCAAGAGATAATTTTGCCATTTTACTTGGTATATTGGATATACGCAGAAAACAAAATAGTATAGACTTCAGAGAACTATGCAGTGAATCACTACTTTGCTACTCTCTCATACAAAGTTGAAATAGAGTTGTAGTATACCAGACATATCCTTTTTCTAGAAGGAATTTTATGATGTTGTCCAAATGTATATGGTAGTTGCTAAAATTCAGTAACAAGGCACCAAAATAATGGCAAAAACAATTTTCATTAGCAATGCTAGAATCACTAAATGTGAGAACATACTTTTCTATGTAACCAGCTCCTGGGAGACCAAAGAGGCTAAAATAGAAAATGATTTCCAAACATTTAACAAAAAAGTCAAAGGATAGTTTTTTTTCATAAAACTCCGTTAGGTAAAACTTTTCTGTCAATGGTTCGTCTGACATTGAATCTCAGAATGGATGATTGTGTTAGGTGGTTCATATCCTCTTCCAGGAAAAAAAACAGTATTTGTGTCTGTAAAACACTTATTCTCTTATCCATGACTGTATTTACTGATAAAAAAAAAAAAAAAAAAAAAAAAAAAACTCTACCAAATGTTCAGGGAATGTTTATCTTCCCATTTTTAATGATGAGGGGATTTTTCAGTTGGTACTGTATATGTAGGAGCCAATCCAAAAGAACTAGCTTTGAAATTTATATCTGCTTTCTGTGGCAATGAAAACCAGTCCACAGTTATCATTTGTTCTGGTGGAATGTAATGCATTAGCTTGCATGGCAATAGATCTAATAAACCTAGTTCCTCATGGAAACAGAAATACAACTGTTGGGAAAATGCTTCATGATCTTAATAATAATTTAAATATTTGCTTTTCAAATCCTACCATTCATTCTTGGAATTCAATATTTTACTTTCACTAATTTACTTACAGTATTTTGGGTGAGTTTTTTTCATTAAAAAATGAATTTAGTGCATAATAAAACTACTAAGGTGATCATTTCTACAAATAAATATCTGAAAAGTAAAAAATAGCAATAACACAGTGTCCTCTGTATTATAATAACACAACTTTTAACCTATTCCTACTTGTTGCTGATATAAATATTGAGTAGTTGAAATATTTTGGTTTTAAAATAATTATAATTTTAAAGATGCAGCATTTGTTCATGTAGGAGTTTTACTTGGAAAAATACTCAGATTAACACTTCAGTTGGCATTGTCTCTACAAAGCATATCTGGAAAATCACTCTTCAAAATAGTCTAAAACTTCCCATTTTCATACACACGATGAAATTTTGTAAGTACATTTTATTAACTGAGAAATGGAGATATTCATATACACATGAACATTCTTATACACACATTCCACAATTCAAATATTACATACGAAAAGTGTTATACTTGCTAAATCCCAAGTTTTAAAATGTTTAGCCATAAGCAGCAAGAATTGTGAAGAATCTGAAATTTTACACAAATTACCAGTGAACAAGTTAGTCTGCTAAAGTTCCATGGATATTGGTAGAAGACAAAAGACTCTGAGGTCAAAAGCAAAAGAAATATGTGGAGTCCTTCACACTGTAACCAGATATAATCTAGAATATGTTGCATATTCACTATAATGATGGTTTCTGACAGTAATGGTATTAATCTGGGCAGTGTATCCTTGAGCAACATCTTATATTCTGTTCGACTTACCATAGAACTGGCTCTTACTCTGAGTATCTACTTAAGTTACCTAGATGTTTTGATAAGCAGCCAATATTTGTTTCCATAGTTAATAATTCTAAAAAGGGGTATCTAATCTGCCAGTCTGAAGTTTTCAAAGCGGCAGATGAAACACCTAGGGCAGTGGCAACAGACCAAGAGTCAGTAAAATATGGCAAGGACCATTAAGGGATCGGCCAGAGCTGTGAGAATGGCTTTTAGTTCTGCTCAGTAGGCAGAGTGACCGTGTTTGCTTTTGATTATACTTAGTTCAATTCTGAACAACTCACCAGTCCAATGACAATAATGGCTTTTAATTTAGCTGAATCAGCACTGAATCAAGCCCAGGCACCAAGGGTGCCTTGGTGGGTTGAGGGCCCTAATGAGCCAGAAGCTTTGCTCCAGGTGGCAGAGTGGAAGATTACTGCAATTTTTTCATGTAATGCCAAAATGCTATTAGGGTTAAGATGAGTTTATTTTTGAATAGATCATTTCCATTAGGCAAATAAGGCTTATTGGGTTCTTACTAGTTCATTAGTTATTTAGTACAAATGTGCCTACTCCGACATGAGAATATCTGGCAAGAGAGTCACCACATCCCTTGGTTAGGCATTCAGTTTTGATGAGAACCTCATAGCAATCTCATGGCTGCCTTCAAAAGGAGTATATGTGAGAGCCATGTCAGAAAAGCAGTAAGTCCAAAATCCTAGGGAGTACCTTTGGGTGGGGAAGCTGCCTCTCTTTGCTCAAGACTCTGGTCAGCAAGATTATCAATCACAGAGACTCATAGCCCAAAATGGTAATTTTTGTTGGGGCACCACAAAAATAAAGAACTTGCCGGCCGGGCGCGGTGGCTCAAGCCTGTAATCCCAGCACTTTGGGAGGCCGAGACGGGCGGTTCACGAGGTCAGGAGATCCAGACCATCCTGGCTAACACGGCGAAACCCCGTCTCCACTAAAAATACAAAGAAAAAAAAAAAAAAATTAGCTGGGCGTGGTGGCGGCGCCTGTAGTCCCAGCTGCTCGGGAGGCTGAGGCAGGAGAATGGCGTGAACCCGGGAGGCGGAGCTTGCAGTGAGCCGAGATCGCGCCACCGCACTCCAGCCTGGGCGACAGAGCGAGACTCCGTCTCAAAAAAAAAAAAAAGAAAAGAAAGAAAGAACTTGCCACAACTGGATGGACAATTTCCGAAGCAGTATATTAATTTTAGGCTCCACTGAAAGAATGCTTCTTTGTAGGACAGCCAATATAAAAGATCAAAAAGAATGCATAAATTCACTATGTACTATCTTCAGTACTTAAAGACTCCAATAAAGTCCTAACCCTGTTTTTTTTTTTTTTTTTTTTTTTTTTTTTTTTTTTTTTTTTTTTTGGCTAGGCAGCCATCCAAATAAATTGTAAATTTCATTGAATGCCACAGGGGTTCAGCATTGTGAATCTGTCTACATAGTTCCTAGAAACTTTACTTGGTGAATTGAAGTTTTCAGTATTTAGCTATTGTCCCTGATAGCAGAGGTGTGATAACATCATGGTAATAACCTGAGGACTTTCAATGGATCTGAGGTTGGCATAATAGCTCCAGGAGAGTTAAGCTCTAAGACAGTCCAAGTTTTGCCTTTTTTTTTTTTTTTTTTAAGAAGCAATATGTGACGTATTCCCTCCACTTCCAAGAGAAGGAAAGTGCTCAAAGTGACCCATCATATTGGTGAATTTTATGTTGTTCTCATTCAGCTTAGGCACATGCTTTTCTGACTATTGTCTGAAAGAGAGAGTGACCTTTTGTATATCGAGGACATATCTTAGGACTAGTTGTTGCAATCAAATGGAACCAGGCTGACCACCAATTCTTTAAGAAAGCCTCCTGCCTAAAGGATAGTAAACAATAAGGATATTGTTCAGGAAGTTGTCTCTGAAACGATTTCAAGTACTCATCTTATAACTACTGTCCTGTTTTTTTCTCATCAACAGGCAATAAAGAAGAGGACCATTTTGCCCAATTTACCATGCAGTTTTGTCAATGCATTTGCTATTTATTCTGATGGTGTTCCATCAAATTAGGTTAATTGGCTTACCACGCCCTTATGTTTTCTTTCAGAAAGCTGTATTTCTATCAGCATCCCATCTTCATTCCCAAAACTGTGCAGAAGTATGAAAGGTTTGAGATGTTACCTAAGTTGACATCTAACAAGCTCTGTGGATACTACTATAAAGTAGACAATTTCTGGGTCAGTATACAACAAGCAACAGGAACATGCACAAATTTGCATCAGTTTCCCTTACCCCTCCACCCCACGGGATGGTGCAGAAGAGACTAGATGAATGCTAGCACATGCAGTGTGGTTGAATTAAACAAAAGGAACCTTGAGTTAAAAGAATCTGCATTTTTATAATGGGAAGAAAGCATGCCTATCTTTTGTTCTAGAAGGAGACATTGTTCAAACTCGTTCCTTTTATGAATATCCTTGAAAAGACAATCTACAACAAAATGCCCTTAGTATCTCTTCTCACAAGATGTGCAGAAATGATAGGGCTCTGTGAAGAAGTGTTTTCCAATTTTGGTGCTTGGATCTCTAATAAGTCTGGCCTCAGAATTATGAGATTCATTCTTGCCATTTCATCATGTCAATGTAATTTTGATGTAGCTTTATTTTTGTGTTCTGCTCCTTTTTTACACAAATTAAGTCTTCACAATCAGCACATTCGTATAAACAGTATGGTATGATTTGACAGTGGATTATTCTTCTCAGGAGACTACATTCAAACAAGTTGATCTAGAAAGAAAATGCTTAAGTGAATATAACCAAATATGTTACAGTATCTCTTTAAGCTCGGTTATTATAAAATCCCCTATTGTGTTTCTTCCTCTGTTTTTAAGTTTTCCTTAATATCCAAATCATTTGTAAATCTGTCTACTTTATTGGCATGTCTTTATGCTAATCTCCAAATGTATTATATTATTTTACCATTTGGACTTATATAAATATATTTAATTCAGTTGCTTATTTATCTCCTCTAGTTTAGAAACAAGAAAGGGAATTTACCCATTTTATTCTCTATTTCTTTCCCATACTATCTTCCAGTGAGAGGCCTTTAGTAGATGCTTAATAAATGTTATTTAATTTCACATTCACTTAAGTTTAGTCTATAGCCTGTGAGATTAAAAAAAAAAAGTAAATGACTTGTTTTTAAATTTTTTTTTCATTTTCCCTCATAACTCTGTGTGTGAGAGAATGTGTATGTATGCTCAATCAATCATTTCCCCGTGACATAAAATTACAATTAATTTGAAAAAAATATGAAAAAATACATCAATTTAAAATATTAGTCTTATGTTTAATTTTCCCATCATCTAAGATTATAATGAATAAAGCATTTTCTTATTGTTCACAGATGTTAAAATTCAAATTTCCATATTTAAGTTTGGTTACATAATATCTTCTGAGAAAATACTGTAAAATAAAAAGTGAAAAAATTTTGCTGTTTTGAAATTTTTTTCTCATGTATTAAAGTGTTTGAATAATCCTAATTGTCGTGAATCGCTTTGGTTGACATATTTCATAAATTATAATGCCTAATTCTGAAATTTTAGATTTTTTTAAAAGGGTCATATTCTTTAAATATTTAAATTATATGATACTGAGTCTCTGGCATGCTTGTTGGGAAAATACTCTGTATATTATTTTTTTTGTAGCAAATAAAATCAGATATATTGTTTAGGTAGAGAGTTGTTTTCCATTAATCTCTCCATCCAAATATTTTAGTATCTAATATGTGACTGATGCTGTAATAGAAAATGAGAGTCTAAGAGTGAGCCAGAGCAATATGGAACCTTACCTCTTAAAATTTAATCTGGTGGAGGAGGTGCCTCTTCATCCAATAATCAAGCAACAAAATACAATTACAACTATAACAAGTGCTACAAATAAGAAATTGGTGGAACTATGAAAGCATAGCATAACGTGATTTCGCCTAGACAGAGGTGTCAGGAAAGACTTCTCCTAGGAAGTCATGACAGCGCTGTGAAAAAAATAGGAATTAACTATGTTAAGAGCATTCTATGTGGAAGAAAATAAGTATTTGAAAACATTGCTGAAAGAAGGGCCAAAGTATATTTAAATCCCTGATACAAGTCCCTGGAACAAGGTACTATGGCTGGAGAAGACAGAGAAGAGTTGGTATGAGCCTCAAGCTGAAGAATGAGAACTGAGACCTTCCCATCCAGGTAGTTTAATTATTAAGGACTAAGAACTGAAGCCACCAGGGACAACTATGAATCAGTGATTCAACAGATTTTTCTAGTGGTTTAAAGCAATTCTTGCCTTGGAAATTAGTCTGTAAGCCAATAGATACCATCTCTGGTTCTTCTGTGAAGTTCCTACATCTGAATAATCAGTTACTCCTCTGGGAAAATAGTTCATTGATCAGAAGAATACAGCGCATTTATCAAACAACAATTTACTTAACAAAGTTCACTTCTAACCTGAAACACTAAATACTAAGCTTTTATTATGATACAAAATATGCCCAATCCTGGTAGTTTTCCGAACTTGAAATAGTGTTCTTACACCATTTCAGTTCAGATTTCAAAACTTGATAAATATCGTCTCCAAACTTTTTTCTTCTGAGATACTACCAAGACTGTCAAGGTGGTATCTTCCCTTAGATCTATTGTTCAAGTGGTACCTTTCCAATACTGCTAATAAACTTAACTTTCATCAACAGGTTGTGTTAGTGACCATTTTAGTAGGAGGCAGTAAATGCGGCGACTTGTAGGCCACATGAGGGTTTTATACTAATTTTTTAGTCCAGCCTCCTAACCTATATACAACATAAAACTTGTGAAATGTTTTCAGTTAGAAGATGGAGGGTAGCACTGGAATAGCAATATGACTAGAACTTTATTTTTAAATAACCACTCTAGCTTCAGTGTAATAAACTGATTGGAGTCAGGATAAATTATGAAAGTCTAGAGACAATTACATCAGTGAGGTTTATAGATGATGGCAGCTTAGTTTAGGATGATGAAAGTTGATATTATTAGAAATGGACAGTTTCAAAACAATAAATAATCCATAAGATAAATAGGGTATTGTGATCAAATAAGATAGGTAAAAGAAAGTAGAGTGCCCAAGATGTATCCTTGATTTCTAACTTACATAATCCTAAATTTCTGGAAGTTTTCATTTCCTTTTATTCTATAAGTTACTAAAAAGTATCTATCACTTTTGAAACACGATGACAAAACAGAAATGATATTCCAGGGTAGGCCCCTGTTCGGCAGTCTGTTTTAAATTGTGAGTGTATCTTTTTAGTAGAAAACTTGACGTTATACTTACCGTCTTTCGGAGGAAATTGTCACAATGAAGGCTCTTCCAACAAAAGAAGGATCAGAATAATGTTTAAGGCATTTTGATCCATATGACCATGCATTGCACAATTCTGGACATCACACGAACAAATGTGTAGCTCAGTCCCAATCTTCATGCAGCGTGTTGAGTTGAGAAATGCACAGTCATTTCTCCAGGATACCCTGGCAGATTCAGATTGACTGGTCCAAAGTTGTCCCTGGGTCTCCACTCTATCTCTGCCTCTGGATCTAATCTCCAATGTAAAAACTAAATCCTATAGATTTTGTGGTATAGATACTTCAGCTCTTTCGAGCTCAACAAGTGATTATTTTGGGATTTTCATTAGGCACATGGTTTATGCGGTGGAAATGTCTCATCACATGGTGGAGTGAATCATGACAGAGTTACCACAGCCTGTATTAGGCAGAGGATCTGTTTTTTCTTTCTTTCTTTCTTTCTTTCTTTCTTTTTTTTATGTTTTGGGAACTGTGAATTGAAGGATAAGTAGTTGCCAGGGTGATGATTGGAGGTAGTCCAGCTGGTTCCGTCACCTCTTAATATTTAATAAGCCCTGAGAGAGATAACTGGCCTCAGTTACTGGCAGGTCACTTTAGAATACCAGGTAATTAAGACCTTTTTGTTTTTGGAGTTTGACCCTGCTCACTATTATTAGGGTAGGAGGAAAAAAACAGAAAAAAAATGCCCTAGTATATCATTAAAAAATTTAATTTTTTAATAATATTACTTTATTTTATTATTTACTTTAACCCCTCACCACACATTGGCAAGCTTTCAATATGTTAGATATATATCCTTATAATTGCATGTTACCTTATAAATACACAGCACTGATTAGGTCCTGTATATTTGTAGAAACATGTTCTGTAAAAATTCATAAAACTTTTCTTGTTAGTGGCAACATTTTCTTTCCATAATATTAAAATTTGTCTACAATTCTGTGTCTACATCTTGTTTGATGCTTCCAATGGCTGCATAATATTCTTTACTGTATATCATCATATTTTGTTACCTATGTCTGCATTAACAGACATACAAGTTATCCTGAATTTTTCCTTACACCAAAATAAACGGAAATTAACATCTGTATGTATGTCCTGTAATGCAATAGTGTGTGAATGATACTGGGCTCTGTATAAAGAAGAACTGCAAGATCATAGGTTCTGTGAGTGTGCGTGTTTGTGATGGGTATGGGTATGGGTACATACATGTATATGAGTTAAATTTGACCAAGCGCTGTAAGAGTGCTTTCTAGGAAGGCTGTACTAATATGCTTGCCTATAAAATACAAATTCATCAGTCATTTTGTTTCTGCACATCTCTAAACTCTTATTGAAGTTTGCATTTTTAATATTTTCAGACCTGGTAGGTAGTTTTATTATGCTCTTGTACCTGATTCCCAGTGAAGTTCCTTATCTCCCCACATACTTGTTACCCCTTTGAGTATTGTATTCTATGAACTATCTGTTAATATTCTGCTTATGTACCTACAGATTACTTATTTCTATATATTACAATAACTTTTTGTAAAATATATTAACTTTTGTCAGATTAAGAGAGTGTAAGAATAATCTTACAATGTCAGCTGAATCTTAACATCTACAATGGCCATATTAAAAAATATGCTTATTTCTTAGTTTACCTGTTTTTTAGATAATTGCAGATTCATTTGTCTTATTAAGAAATAATACAGGCCAGGCACAGTGGCTCAGGCCTGTAATCCCAGGACTTTGGGAGGCTGTGGCAGGTGGATCACGAGGTCAGGAGATCAAGACCATCCTGGCTAACACAGTGAAACCCTGTCTCTACTAAAAATACAAAAAATTAGCCAGCATGGTGGCATGTGTCTGTAATCCCAGCTACTCAGGAGGCTGAGGCATGAGAACTGCTTGAACCTGGGAGGTGGAGGTTGCAATGAGTCAAGATCACACCACTGCCCTCCAACATGGGTGACAGAGTGAGACCCCATCAAAAAAAAAAAAAGAAAGAAAGAAAGAAAGAAAGAATGCAAACTGTACATAGTGGCTCATGCCTGTAATGTCAGCACATTGGGAGGCTGACACAGGAGGATCACTTGAGGCCAGGAGTTTAAGACCAGCCTGGGCAACACAGAAGACCCCATCTCTACAGAAATCTTTAAAAACTTGCCAGGAGTGGAGGTATGCACCTTTAGTCCTAGCCACTCCTAGACTGAGGCAAAAGGATCACTTGAGTCCAGAAGGTCAAAAGTTCAGTTAACTATGATTATGCCAGTGCACTTCAGCCAGGGTGATAAAGTGAAATACTGTCTCAAATAAAAAAAAGAAAAAGAAAAAGAAATAATACAGAGTAATCTAGTTTCACTTGACAATAAAATCTTGCATAACTATCTTACAAACTTACCACCAGAATATTGGCATAAAAACATTTTATCTACAAAAGAGTTTCATCATCAGAAGGATCCAGTCTGTTACCCTTTTACTGCTGCACCCATTCACACAATCTTAACCCCTGGAGTCACTAGTCTTTTTCCATTTCTGTAATTTTCTCATTTTAAGAATGCTATATAGATGAATTCCCTCAGCTTTTGCTTAACTGGGACAGAATTTATTCCTTGCTCATTTCTAAAGAACTTCATTACTGAAGCTTTGCTGAGTATAGTATTCTTGGCTAATTTTTATTTTTAGTACACTGAATATGTCATCCCATTCTCTACAGGCCTGTAAGGTTTCAGCAGAGACATGCGTTATAAGTCTAGTGAGGATTCCCTTATTTGAGACTGGGCATTTTCTTCTTGCTGTTTCTCTTTATCTTTGACTTTTGACAATTTCACTGTAATGTTTCTTGACTTGGACCTTTTTGGGTAAAATAATTTGGAAACTTTTGCAATTACTGCATCTGGAATTCAATATCTCACCTCAGACTTGGAAAGTTTTCAGCTATTATCTTATTAAATGCATGTTATGCCTTTTCCCTTATCTTCTTCTTCAGTAATTCTCATAATATGCATAGTTGTTTGTGTTATCTCATAAAACTTGTAGGCTTTCTTCATATAATTTTATCCTTTCTCTGGATATTTCAATGGTCTATCTTCAAATTCACAGCTTCTTTCTTCTGCTTGATCAAGTCTGCTGTTGAAACTCTCTATTGTATTTTTTTATTTCATTCATTAAATTTTTCGACTGCAGGATTGGGTGAGCGTTGAAAGGAAGGAGATCAAGAAGAATAGCTAATTGATGCTGGGCTTAATACCTGGGTGATGGGATGATCTGTGTAGCAAACCACTATGGCACATATTTATCTATGTAACAAACTGCCCACCCTACACATGTATCCCTGAATCTAAAATAAAGGTTGGAATTTAAAAAAAAATCTTAAAATTCATATGGTAATGGTAAAGATCCCAGATAGTCAATGAAATCTTGAGCAAAAATAACAAAGCTAGAGTCATCACATAATCTGACTTCAGAATTATACTATAGAGCTATAGTAACCAAAACAGCATGCTACAGGCCTAAAAACAGACATGTAGACAATGAAACAAAATAGGAAACTCAGAAGTAAATTTACATGTTTGTGTGTATATAATCTATTATAGTCAACTGATTTTCAACAATGGTGCCAAGAACTTTCATTGAGAAAGAAACAATATCTTCAACAAATGGTGCTGAAAAAAACAAATGACCATATGCGTACAAATGAAACTAGACCCGTATCTGTCACTATGTACAAAAATCAAATCAAATGGATTGAAGATTTAAATGTAAGGTTTGAAACCACTAAAAAAATCATAGGGGAAATTCTTCAGGATATTGATCTGGGCAAATATTTTATAGAGAAGATCTCAAGCAACAAAAACACAAAAGTACGAGCAACAAAAGCAAAAATACACAAATGAGAGAGATTATATCAAACTAAAGAGCTTCTGCACAGCAAGAGAAAGAATCAACAGAGTGAAAAGACAACCTATAAAATAGGAGAAAATATTTGTAATTTATTCAAGCAACAAAGGACTAATATGCAAAATACACAAGGAACTCAAAGAGCTAAACAGCAAAAAAGCAAATAATCAAATTAAAAAGTGGGCAAACTATCTGAACAGATATTTCTTAAAAAGACTTAAAAGTGGACAACAGGTCTATGAAGAAATGCTCAACATCACTAATTCTGAGAGAAATTCAAACAAAAACCATGAGATATCTTCTCACTCCACTTAGAATGGTTATTATCAAAATGATGAAAAATAACAAATGCTGATGTGGATGCAGACAAAGGGAAAGCCTTATACACTGTTGGTGGGTATGTAAATTAGTAATCAAGAACAAAGAAAATCAGTATATTAGACAGTTAAGATATTTTCACTCCCATATTTATTGTAGCACTCTTCACAATAGCAAATACACGAAATTCTGGTGTTTTATTGCGCTATAGGGTGGCTGCCTTTAACAACAATTTATTGTACATTTTCAAATGGCTAGAAGCACAGATTTTGCATGTTCCTAGTGCAAATAAATTATAAATTCTTGAGGTGATGGTTATGCTAATACTCTCAATGTCACCATTGTCCATTGTATACCTATATTGAAATATCACTCAGTACTCCATAAATACGTATAATTATTATATATCAAAATGATAATAAAAGCAAAACAAAAAATTAAACATGATGTTACTATAAAATCCAGAAATTCCACTTCTGGATATATTCCCAAAGCACTTGAAAGACAGGACTCAAAAAAATATGTCTATATCAATGTTCATAGCAGTGTTAGTCACAGTAGCCAAAAGATGGAAACAACCCAAATATTCACCACCAACAACATCAAAAACAAATGTTATATTAGTGGAATCATGGTATGTAACTTTGTAGGATTGTGTTTTTTCACTCAGCATAATGGTCAAGAGATTCGTGCAATTTGCTACCTGTATCAATAGTTTGTTCCTATTTATTGCTGGATAGTATTCCATAATATGGATGTACCACAATTTATTTAACTATTCATCCACTGAAGAACATTTGGGTTATTTCCAGTTTGGATTATTACAAAGGAAGCTACTGCCCAAGAGTGCAATTTTTAAGTTATATACTTACATGTTTACTCCTATAAGAAACAGGCAAGCTTTTATCCAGAATGACTGTACAATTTCACATACCAACCAGCAATGTAAGAGTGATGTATTTTCTCTATGTCCTTCACAGCCAGGTGGTGTTGTCATTTTTAAAGTTTAGTTATTCTAGAAAGTATACAGTAATACCTCATCATGGCTTAATATTTGCATTTCCCTAATGGTTAATTATGTTGAGCGCTTTTTTTTTTTTTTTTTGAGACGGAGTCTCCCTCTGTCGCCCGGGCTCCAGTGCAGTGGCCGGATCTCAGCTCACTGCAAGCTCCGCCTCCCGGGTTTACGCCATTCTCCTGCCTCAGCCCCCGGAGTAGCTGGGACTACATGCGCCCGCCACCTCGCCCGGCTAGATTTTTTTTTTTTTTTTTTTTTTTAGTAGAGACGGGGTTTCACCGTGTTAGCCAGGATGGTCTCGATCTCCTGACGTCGTGATCCGCCCGTCTCGGCCTCCCAAAGTGCTGGGCTTACAGGCTTGAGCCACCGCGCCCGGCCTGTTGAGCGCTTTTTAATGTACTTTGGCACATTTCATAGCGATCTTAAATCACTGATTTAAGAACATTTACCACAAAACTTCACTTTTAATACTTAGGCTTTTAATCTACCATGATTTCTAATCTATATGTTGTATTAAGAAATATTTTAATTTTTTTCTATTGAGCAAGCCAGTTGAACTAAGTCTTAGTTTTCAGTGTATCTTTTCGTCATTAATTTGTCATTTCATATTAATATTGACATATTTTCATATAAATCTGGGCCTCTTCCATGGGTCTGTTTTTGTTTCTATTATTGTGTTTTCTGTCCTGTTATAATAGCCTTTACATCTTCATAAATGAGAGGTCAATTTCTCCTCTTTACTCTCGTTTTCTGCATTTTACATATCTGTCAACTGTTATTATTTAAGATTCAGAGTTCCTCAAAATGTCCAAGTAAACAGTTTCTTGCTTTGTACTTAATATCTAGATTAATTTTCAAATAAAGTATTAACAATATTGTTCTATTCATGAACATTTTATGTATTTCTGCTTATTCAAATTTTTTCTATGTACTTTAAGAAAGTTTAAAATTGCCGGGCGCGGTGGCTCAAGCCTGTAATCCCAGCACTTTGGGAGGCCGAGACGGGCGGATCACGAGGTCAGGAGATCGAGACCATCCTGGCGAACACGGTGAAACCCCGTCTCTACTAAAAAAATACAAAAAACTAGCCGGGCGAGGTGGCGGCGCCTGTAGTCCCAGCTACTCGGGAGGCTGAGGCAGGAGAATGGCGTAAACCCGGGAGGCGGAGCTTGCAGTGAGCTGAGATCCGGCCACTGCACTCCAGCCCGGGCGATAGAGCGAGACTCCGTCTCAAAAAAAAAAAAAAAAAAAAAAAAGAAAGTTTAAAATTATCTCTGTTAAACATTTGTCTATAAAGATTTGTCTCTTCTCCCATGTTTATTTATTCAATAACTAATTTATATAGCATATATTTCAAAAGTATAAGTAAGCAAATGTTGTTTTTTCATCTAAGTTACTCTTTCAAGCTTTAAGACTATTATTATTGATGATTCTTCCCTTTGACTTAAAACTGACATGGGTAAAATTTGCTTACCACTTTTACAAAATAACTTTTAGAGGAGGGAAAATGCAGGTATAAGACATAATCAAGAGAGAAAAATATAGCATTTTATTTAATGCAAAGATTACAGTTAACTGATATTTTCTATAATCTATTCCTGTGTACCATTGGATCAACCTATGCATGAAGATTTCAGTTCTGCTTAACCTAAAAAGCTGTTTAACCTAAGCTATTCTTCTTTGTTACAAGTTCAACTCAGAATAGCTGTGATGGGCTCTTTGATTTGTCCCTCTTGCAAAATTTCTATATAATTGCAGAACTCATAATTGATAAAATAAGTTTAAGAAAGTAAGTCATGAAAAATATGTAAAGAAGTTCAGTTTTAGTGCCAGCATTAATGCTGTTGTTGCTATAACTCACTTGAACTACAGTAGCAAGGCCAGTCTCTACAAGGTCCTATATCTTCCGCTTTCCCTTACTTACATAATCTCTTTTTTTGCTTCTTCTACCCTTGCTAATTTTGTTACAACAGTCTCCTTGCAGTTACTTGAACATCCAGATTTGCTGCAGTCTTGGGGTTTTTAGCACTTACTTCTCACTATCTTGAATGGTGTTGCCCAAATAATCAATGTTCACTATCATTTTCCCCCTTTTTACCTATATTCTAAGGCACTCTTTCAGTGAGGCTTCCTTCATAATTCTAGATTATAATAACCTCTCCCTCTGCTAATAAATTCTATACTTCTTTCCTGTTTTATTTCTCACCATGCAATTTATTATTATGTAACATACTGTACCTGCTTTTTGACTATGGCTTTTCACTAGAATATAAGCTGCATGAGGGCATGGAATTGTATCTATCTCTTTGCCAATTTTTCTGCATTTCATACAATAGCTCAGGATATGTAGAGGTACACAAGAAAAGTTAGCCACTTTTTAAAAGCTTTTTCTAAAATAATTTATATATTTTTTCTAGATTTATGATACTGAGCAATAAAATTGATACAAATAAATATGTATCTTTGATATTTTAATGAATTTCTTATAATTATCTATATCAAGAAGAGAAAAATTGAGGTACATCCACACTTAGGGAATGTACTCTTTTATTTTAGCTATAACAGGACGAACTAGAAACAGTTATTTATGTTTAACTTTTTACTAGCCATTAGAGATGAGTATAGTATAATCATTCCCATTTTAGCACAAAGGTAAGCACTGAAAACAATTTTCTCTGCAGCAATTCTCATTTTCTTTCTCATTCAGTTTCCTTCCACTCAAAACTAAGAACCATGATTTTTGGTAAAAAATTCTGGGAGAGTTTATTTTCAAAAACATAAGAAGTGAAAAGTATAAAAGACATTTTGATAGCTAATGAGCAAATGTGACTGCTTTTCTAGATTGTGATTTAAAAGTTAAAAACCAAATATATTCTAGATAAATGCAGAAAATAAGAACTAGTGATTTTAGGGAGTTGTGGGGAAAATAAATAATTGGTTCTTATTCTATATAGCATAACTTTTCTCTTTATAAACAATCGTAAGAACAAGGAACTCTCCTTGAGACCATAAACATATCTTATATATATAATTCTTGAGAAATCTGACTTTTTTCTTTTTCTGATGGCCAGATTGCAAAGCCATACTTTTGGTAATTCATTTGGCTACCTTGTTCATAGAAGTAAGTTTTATGCTCTGTATATGTGTGGGAGATAGGTATGAATGAGTATTATTTTTTATAGTTTTGCTCATATTTTCCTTTCTCCCTGTAAGGTGCAGTTTTGTCCTATCTCTCACAAGGAGTTATTTAAGAGGAGAAATCAGGAACTTTCTTAAATTTTCTCTAAATCCCACTATGTTTTGTCACTTTTGGGATTTGAAGCAAATAAGCAAAACTTGCTGACTAAATTTGATGTTATGATTTTAAAATTCACCTCCAAAACATTGCCATCTTTAAGATTGAATTGTGAATCAATTATGAATAGTTGTGTACAGTAGTAGTTATTAAGCTCTTCTTATTCATTTTTAACCCATCTTTCTACAAAATGATCTATGATCCTGGAGCTGGGACTCTGTAAACCACAATCCATTGTTAGTCGGATTCCTCTTAGGATCAAATAATACAGAGAGTTAAAAAGAGAATGGAGGGCTGAAAGAGACAGGGGGAAATTATTCCTTTCTCTCTGCTTTCTTTGACTTCCTTTTCCATTCAGTGGCACACGTCTTTCCTTCTTCAGCTCAGCAGTGGTGATTCTTTTCAGTTACAACAATCTGGAGTTTTTTCAATACTTCCACTGGTGACTTCTCAATGACACTGGCACGAGCCAGTCAGCATTCCTTCCTCCCAAGTCTGAGTCCTAGCCCCTTACGGCACCCTCGGCAAGCTCTGAGATATTCCTGTTAGCCAAACAGGGACCCTGGGAGGCTACAGTTCCATTTACCATGACAGGGTCCCCTCCTTCAGACTTTAAAGCTTTAGTGTTCCCAACCTCTTTTCATTCTCCAAGTTCTAGGGGTGACATATGCTTCCAACAGTTGCTTCCAATGTGGTTCCTTATTTTCTCTTTCATAATGTTTCAATTTTTACTATCTACTTACATATTCTTTATGTTAGGTTCTCTTTGTTAAAAGAATTGGCGTAGTTATATCTCTTCACTGGAGTGTGACTGATATGAGAGTCCTTTGGTGTAACCGTCTCTACTTCTTTCTGGATTTTGCTGAATGTCTCTTTAAGGTATTATTATAATAAACGTTAGCAATATTTAAAGGAATAGACAGACAAAAGAGCAGGAGAACATTCTTTTCTGGTGTCCTGCTCAATGGGATTTTTATGTGATCTTTATTGTATTTTAGACTATAAAAATTATACCTACTTTTAAATTATAAGCCGTAAGCATCTCCTTTGTAACTTATTACATTTATTCTAAATCTGTAATAACTACAAAAAATGAAACAATACAACTTTTCACATTAGATATCTAAATTAAATGGTACTTTATTGCTTTACTCTGTTTCATGGTGTTCACATTTGATATGTCTCTCTCATTCTCATTCTACAACTACATGCTGAAATATAACTAGAAACTCATTTCTGAATATCTACTCTGAAGGAACAAAGATAGAAGGGCAATAATATACATGGTGTATATCACTATTAGTATCATAGATAAAGTGCGCTTGGAACAAACTGGTTTTAATAAATAAATAAACTGAAATTAGGTTATGCTTTTTCCTAGGTAAAACTACATGAGAATACATTTTCCAATATTGACCCAGAGGGCTTAATTAAAGTCAGAACCACACAAACAAAAATATTTTTCTGATAGAAGAATCTGTAATCAAATGATTAATATCTTAAAAGGAATCTGAAAGCTTATTCTGGGAAAGCTCAATTGAGAATACAGCAGAAATAATGAAGTTCAAAATGTCCCCACTTCCTTTGTAAGAGATCTCTGTCTTCTACTGTTTCAAAAGCAATTACATTTCAATGACATTTCTCTGGGTTAATGCATTCAGCAATTTTCAATAAGTAACCACCTCTTGTATGTTCAGAGGATGATCTTCACTGAGCAGTGACGGTCTATCTACTTATGAAGAATATGTCCAATATACTATAAAATTAAATCATTCTAAAAGATTTCAATGTATGATATGTTCTTTGTTAATTCCGGTTGAAAGATACTCATGTTAAGGAAAACTTACATCAATATCAACTTATAAACTATATTGATACATAAATTAACTTCATTTCTCCTTGTGATAGTTCATAAAGCACCCACTAGAAAAAATGAAACCATCTTTCACTTTTTTTGTTTTTTGTTTGTTGTTTGTTTTTATTTTGAGACGGAGTCTCACTCTGTCACCCAGGCTGGAATGCAATGGCGCGATCTCGGCTCACTGCAAGCTCCTCCTCCTGTGTTCAAGCCATTCTCCTGCCTTAGCCTCCTGAGTAGCTGGGACTACCAAGCCCCGCTTATTTTTTTGTATTTTCAGTAGAGATGGGGTTTCACCATGTTCGCCAGGAAGGTCTCGATCTCCTGACCTCGTGATCCACCCGCCTCGGCCTCCCGAAGTGCTAGGATTACAGGCGTGAGCCACCGTGCCAAGCCCATCTTTCACTTTTTAAGATTCTCCTTTATAATTGCCAGGAAATAAACATACATAGTTTACCTTGGTCAGGTATCTCAAATATGCAATAAAGGAAACAACAATATTTCTTGAAGGTAATAACTACCAAAACAAATGTTTGACAGCTCAGTTATTGACTGATGGTTAAAATGAGTGACATTTGGCTGTGGTAGAGTCAAGTATACACAAAGTACATACTTTTGAGAACCAGATATTTTTCCTTCAGTGCTACATTCCTAATTTTATATCTTCAGAACATATTTCAATTAATGAGTGGCAATGAGACATAGACAAGAGATTTTGAAAATCAAATTAAAAATGAAGAAACATTTTTCAAACTTATGCTATAAAATATTTTATTTAAATATCAGTTGAGTTATATGGCAATGTAAGATTTTAGGAGAGAATCTGTTGAATTCTGGGGATGATGGGCTGACATACTGAAATATATTGTAACTATGGGAGCAGACAAAATGAGAGCATAGATATAATTATAAGGCAAAGCAAAACACCACAGGGAATACTAATATTTACAAGCTAACCAGGGAAAGGAAATTATAAAACACAATGAAAAAGGGTAGGTAAGAAGGTAGAAGCACCAGGAGAAGGTGTTAATTGCACACTAATTGGTAAGATAACTGTAGGAAGGAATTACAAAGTGTTAAGTATTATAAGGAAGCAAATTTCCAAGAAAATTGATAACTATTCAATTAGTAATTTAAATCTTTATCAGCAATCTTTACTAAAATTATATTAGGAGAATTTGTATGGTATATAGTACAATTAGTTAATTTAAATGGAAAAAATAAAATAGAATGATAATTAAATATTTTTAGGCAAAGAATATAGATCTGAAACAAGAACATATGTAGATAATGCAGTAATATTGTGTTCAAAATGATTTAAAAAGAACATGTTGAATATTTTTCTTAAGATTTTTTTCCCTTGAATAAAAAGTCTCCAAATTGAATATTGAGACCTAAGATAATCCTGAATAGATTGGAATTATCAATAGTCTCAGTCCTTTGGACACTCTTTTATTCACTTCTGTTTAGTGTCTTAAGTGCTAGAGGCTAGTAGAATTACAATAACAAAAAATAGAGCTGCTGAGGGTATAACACCCAAGAGCACTGAAGTGTTATTTATTGTCAAGTCTCTTTTGTATTTTCATCTTGGAATTGGTCATAGAGATGGTGGATGAAGGCATTAAAAGAACTCTGATAATCTTTATTTTTATCTCCCAAAAGTAATGTTAAAAAGATTTAGTATAAAAACACATGAAAACTAATGCTTGCTAATATGGCTATAAAACTATGCCTGGGATCCGACCCCATGCTGAAATTAAACAATTGTATTTGCTGGCTAACCTCATTTTAAATAACAACTTTTCTTCCCTAAGGGAGGCATATATGAAATATAATCATCTTTTCATTATGGGGTTTCGTATTTTATGTCTTACGGATCCCTAGTATAAGTATTCTAGAGCCCTATATTAGAGATAACTAACTGGAATATTTTTACTCATGATAACTTTCTCTCTCTTCCTTAATCTCTTTGCAGTAAGGGTGCTAAGGATTCTCTTTTGCCAGTCTTTGAAAAGAATTTCTGCTCTAGTATGAATGTAACTTGAAAAAAGAATGCTACATTTTTAATCTATTTAATTACTTCTTAGCTTTTAAGTTTTTCATACTCTTTCAAAACACTGTATTTAGAAATGTTTGGCCTTCAAATCTGCTTGCTTCTTTGTGGTACTGTTAAATCTCTTGAGTATTCCTTTATAGCTTTTATCACACATATTATGGCTTTTCTTTACTTGTTTTTCACTGCCACGGCTTAGGCACAAAACTGTAAATTATTCATATTTGTATATTTATGAGCTACCACAAACCCCAGTAGATACTGAAGAAAAAGTAAATGTAGAAATATATTGTGGGTTGAGATAGAGCTCTCACTTTTAAAGAAAATTTTGTAAATAAAATTTACTTTTGAGCAAAACATACAGTTTTATATACCCCACATATATAAAACTGTATAACACACACAAAGTGCCTAGGATTTTTCTTAGAGAACTGCAAAAAAGTGACGGTCTCCTGATCATGTGGGCAATTCTGAGTTGAGTATAAGGGATGTACTTTCTTTATAATGATCAGTCCTCTTTCTACTTGGTCTGGTAAATAAAAACAAATAAACAACTTATTTCCCCCTTGCCTTTTACAACATAGTAACTAAAAAACCAGCTAAAAAGTATTGGTTTTGTTAACCTTGTGATACCACTACCCTACATTTTGTACAATTGAATATTTGAAACTTATTCAATTATGGCAGAGTTTCACCATTTACCCAATTTAAAGTAAATTTTAATCATTGGGAATCTCTGCTTATTTCATGGGTAAGCTATGTTTTAACTTGCAATTCTCTCTTTGCAAATTACAAAAATTTCATATCATCCTGAATGTCTTAGACATAAACAATACTATGATTGAAACAACCTTTAACAAATTGAAAGGTAAACAAGTATTTCTACCAGAAACAAACACTGGTTTGAGTGAATGTACCCAAATATAATTTTGGTTTACTTAAACAAATATTTTAATTCACAAATATTTTCCAGGGTACATGTGGTCATATAGTAATTAAAATATAACACGGTTCTTCATAATGAGGACTTCTTTTCAATAAATATTCTATTACTGGAAGAGTAAGAATTTAAAAATCTAATTTTATATGAGAGTATATAAAATATAAATTTCAGGAGTCTTAAATCCACGTATCAGCATGGAAGAGTGAATGATAAAAACTTTAATTCTATCCTTGAAGATCCTTCACTAAAGGAAAATAAACCAATGGGCACAGAAGAAATATACAGGTGGGTATTTTTTCTACATAAACAAAAATTTTTATTATTCTTTTATCACACATTGGTTCCACACTTAAAATGTTTGTTCCAAATGTAAACTGCTGTTATACTTTCAGTATATATAAAACAACATTAATTGATTGATGTGATAGAATTGCATTACAACATTTACCCAGGTACTGAATGGGTAAATTATTTAATATGTTTGCAACAAAAGCTTAAATTATCTTAAGACTTCGCAAATGAAGTTCATGTTCATTTTTGTTTTTGACATAAATAAACCGTAAAAACAATTTATCATTTAAAAAATAATGTAATTGTGTCTACAAGTTTGCTTTGAGACTCAGTTTTACATATGCAGTTATCACAACAAAAGGAAAGTACAAGAGAAAATCTAAGCTAACAATATATTTTAGTTACACCAATCCAAAAAATTCCTTCCTAAGCAAAGACCTGTGTAAAATTAGCTACTGACGAAGCAGAAACTTATGCAGAGAGTATAGCTTTTGTGTATTTAGGAGAAAACATATTTGACTGGGATCTGGAATGTTTTTCTGGGCAACCATTACAATTAAGCATTTTAAACTCTTTCTCCTTTTTTGTCAAAGTTAATTTCTGTTTCACTTCAAAAACCATCTTTCTAGTTAAATACAACTTTATGAAAGTCAATACTACTGCTTAGTCATTTGTTTTTACACAGAAAATGTCTACTTCAACAACATTGCACTATTCAAAAGTCAGCTGTGTTCCTTTTTAATACAGGGAGTTTTTCCATCATAACATAAAAATATTCAGATTCAGAGATTTGGAAAATATCTTGATCTCTGTCTCTGAAACCTGAAACGTTATCTTCAGTTAGTTCTCTCTCTTGTTCTCTGTCATCTCACTGGAAATTTTGGTTAGCATCCTTTGTGGATTCACCTCAACATTTCAACATCTAATTACTGGATAAACTCTAAATATTGTTTCCGTCCTTACCTTTCTCATTTTGTCTTGTCACTTCTGTCCAGTTCTTCGAGTGCAAAGATTTCCAAATGTAATTTTACAGTCCTAATATCCCCACTAACTATACACATCTACCTCCATACTTGATATCTACTTAGAAATATTGTATAGCTCAAACTTACGCCCAAACAAAATTTTTCTGTTCCCCAGCCTTCAAATTCACTCTTTTCACTTCAGAAAAATGGTTCACCATTCATGCATTTATTCTGGTTAAAAAAAAAAAAAAAAAAAGAGGACATTTTGTATCAACTATTGTTTCTACTTGCACATCTTTATGACTAAAGATCAGAAAATTCCCTCAGCTTTACCTTCAAAACATATTCATATTCTGACCACTTCCTACTCTCTCCAGTGTTACTATCCTAGTTGTAGACATGTTAGATCCACCACATGGAACCCAGTTCAAGGAAAGACTTACTTCCTAATGTCAGGTAGGACAATCAGCAGGCATTCTATTTATGTCAGGAGCTTCAGGGTGTACCTCCATTGCAGTGAGCCACTGCCTTACAGATACTCCTTTTCCAGAGCAGCTCACATTCTTATCAGTGGACTGAGCAAGTTGGAGGCATAAAGCCTAAAGATCTGGCCTTCTAATATTAATGCAGAATGCTTAGACATATGCACAGCAGATTATTACATAGACTACATGTAGAATAATATATAATGAAATGTAAAGCACCCATTTTTGTTCTCTATATTATCCAAATTCTAATGAAAGTTAAGACTGTGAGTATTGTATAGACTCCTGTGAGTTTCATCCATTAGTACATAAGTTTATAACAAGAAGATAATTTTTCTTTAGTGTTGTATTGCATTCTGCTGTTTGAAAATTATGTGATAGCCACTAATAATAGAAATATCACTGCTACCGTAATTCCTAGGAGCTTTATTTTCTGGCAATTCTGAAAGATTCATCAGTACAAAACAATAGAAATATATCATGTGATGGTTTTGTAAAATGATTTTCAGTTTGAAAAGTCATTATCAAGTACCTTCGTTTGCATAAATTCTTTGAAGTTGTCTCGAAAATTATAAAGCATTTGGATTGTCTCTTATTTGTTCAGTAAATGTTTCTTCCTCACAAACTATTATAATTAAAAACCCCATGGGTTTAAACTTCTGAAAATAAACTGTCGAATAGAATAATTAATGGTTTGCTTCTCATATGAAGGTCTAAATTTTTATTTCCTACAGCTACCTCTTTTAATCCAACATGCTTGCATAGCTACAGCGTCATACCAGGAGGGAAAACCAACTACATCTAAAACAGAAGAATATGATAAAAACTGTTTACGTTTCTACATGCGTTTTCTAAATTTAGATTTAAACACCTATAAGGAACAGACATAAACAAGAACAGAATTATAAGTACTTGTGTGAGCTTTTTACAAATATTTGTTAAATATATCTTTAACATCATGTGTCTTTCACTATTAGAAATCTCCACTTATTATTGTGGAAAATAGAAATTGTTTAGAAAAAACAAATTATCGAGTAGATGAATTATTATCCTATCATTTCAGCCAGTTGACCAAATGAGCAATATACTGTCATAATTACAGTATCTCACATAATCAATGTATTTCAAAATCAATGTTCTTATTGTTACTTGGTGTGTGATGCGTTGCTTTATACATTATACATATACCAGCTTAATTTTATTTCTGCACATATCTCTTAAATCTATTTAACAACATGTTTACCTCTTGAGTTCAATATGATTGTTGGAAGCTGGCAGGAAGTACATGAAGGAGATGACTTCCCTAAATTATTTTTTGTGGACATTTTAAGTATTGCTAGGATTTTGATTAGTTCATTTACTATAATATAAAGACACCTATGTGAAGCCACCTATGTACTTCAAGGTTATTCTTTCTTGGGGGGAATGTCCTGCAAGGTTACCCTATAGAGAGACTCTGCTAGAATGATTCAAAAAACATAGATTGCAAATGATCCTAACTTTTATTTAGCCACAGAATATTTCTGTACTGGCTATGGGATTCATTCCTAACTCCCACCCTCTAAGTGGAAGAGAACATTCTTTCTGTCGTCCCAACCCTCCTTCCCAGTCTACACACCAGATTGATGGATTTCCTCTGTAGGCAATTTCTGCTGCCAGGGGAACGATGAAGTTCAACATATGTACCTTCAGTGGTGTCACAGTGACATATTTGTCTTATCATATAATTTTAAATTGCTTTTTGCTATTCAGAGCTTGGTTGCTCAGATGTTTGGTTTTCTAGAAAAGCAGTTTTCCTTATTAATGACTTCGGTTTCTTTTGTTAACTAGATACTTTGTCATTTATAAAATGGTATCTTGGAAACTACCACAGTGAGAGAATAGTTTACTCTCTGTATATACAAGGCATAAATCAGAACTAATGATTGTTTCAAACTACTTAAGGGTATGTATCACCAAAAAAAAAAAAGGGGGAAAAAAGCCCAGCTCCAAATGCTATGCAGTTTTTTTAAAATGTGCTCTTTGTTTCCACTAGGATAGTAGAAGGGCTTTTAAACAATACAGTTTAAAGCACGTCAATATATGATGTATTTTGATGGGGTGATTTTAAAATGGGAAGTATATACAAAATACACAATTATTCCATGTGATACTGTGAAGCTGGTGCTGTTCACATAGGCATCCTCTCCTGCACCCCACTGTAGTGACATTGAATGTAGAGGTAGACAAAGCCTTAGTAAAGGGGTTCCATGGTGCAATGGTTAGCACTCTAACCTCTGCAGATGCCTTAGCATTTATCTTTTTACATATAATAAGAGTTCCAAATGATGATACTTTAGTCCAGTGATGTAAATTTTCCAAAATTATTTTTAGATGACTAAAAGTCTGGATTAAAATTCAAATGTCCCAATATTATTTTCAGAGCTCTCATTCAGCACAACCATGCTGGGTCTACCCTACACAAACTTTCCCAGCCTTCTTCAATTCCTCACTTTCAGATTTCCTCTCAGCTCCGTAGCATTCGGTTTTTCTTCTATATAATGTGAACCTTTCACCTCAGCTGGTTGTAGTCATTAACTCTTCCATACTTTGTCATTATCTCAGGCCTTCTGTTTCACCTTCATCAATCCAAATTTAGTATAAAGAATTTTTCTTTAAATCTTTAAGTAGGACACCACAAAATCTTCTGTTCCCTGTGAACCTTTCTTCAGAAAAAATTTCTAAGAGCCACTTTCTTGTCCTCTTGCTTACGAGGACAAGAAATACTCAGAAGAGTCTCTGCAGACAATACTTTCTCCCACAAGCATTGATAATTTCAATCTATTTCTTCCTTTCTGGAGTCACATCATCTGGAATTCCATTTCACTTTCTCCTTTGTCTTTCACTACAGCCACAGCTGAGTTCCTACCACTGTACCTTAAAAGTGAGAGTCTGGAAGTCTAGGCCACCTCTGGGAAGAAGGTGGGGAATTTTCAAAGTGTTTACAAGGGAATTTTATAAAAAGAAAATTTGATAACATGCTAAGTATATTCACAATGCGGTAATGGAAGACACCCTTCCTCTACCCACCCCCCACTTTTCTTTTCTTTTTTTTTTTTGTAACTCTCCTGTACTCATTACAACTTATAACCTAAAAGGGGCTGGTTGAAAGATGGCTAGAGAGAAAAACATTTATAATCAAGAACAATTTTAAAAGCTGTTAGATTACATTGGGTCCTTATGGCTATCTACAAAACCTCAAAACAGAAGGATAAATGAGTCAATAACAACTTATTCCTGCAGCACAGTCTGGCCCATTTTAAAATAATATTTTCTCTGATTATCTTTTATCTTAGTGTTCACATACATCCAATAGGAATAACAGTTTCTAGCTTATCTGAAAAAAACTGCAGTCAGTTTACAAAGTAAATCAGCAAAAATATCATGCAGAAATATATATGAAATATCCCACAAATGAAAAATAAACAGATTGCTGAAAAAGAGTCATAGAATAAATGGGACTTAAAGTTGTAAAAGATTGGAGTTCTTTATGTAAAAAGCAAAACAAAAGAAAAGCATTTTTTGCCATGTTATCTTTGGAATTACCTAGACATTTTATTCAAGGTAAACATACAGTCTCTGTATGAGAAAATTTGACACACCCTTGATATAATCCAATACAATTTTTCTTTCCATCCATATTCATTATTTTCATTAGAATATTTTTCAAAAATTTAATTGTTTTGTTATTGTGGACTAAAAACTTTTCTAGGGTATTTATCAAGCAATTTAGAAAATAAATGTCTTTTATAAGTATGATTAAAAATTTGCTTTAACAAGTGACTATTACAGAGGTCCTATTTAAGTCATCCTAATTAGTCCACTAATTTTCATTTATCAGAATGTTAGATTTTTTTGTTAGGTTCCGAAATTGGAACATGACATAGTGTTCCATGTCAGAACACTTAATATATAGTCTGTTCTACTTCATAGAGTAGTTGTTTTATTAGAATGCCAAGAAGAGTACTGGATATATTCTACAGTGTGTTACATGTTAATATTATGGCTGAAACTACTAGTTAAATTTAGTTCTGATCTGTAGTTTCTTGGCTGAAGCTTGAAATAGTAGACTGTATTGTCTTGTATAGCATTTTAGAACTTTTTCTTTTTCTTGGCTTGTTCATTACATTTAGAAAGGGTTTATTTTTCAATTATATTTAAATTTCATGTGTTGTCTCCTTTCTTGTTATTAATTATCAATATTTTATCTAATGATTTAATTGTTTATAGTTGGTAATTTTCTAAAACTACTGTATGTTCTTTATTTACCGGCTTAAAACACACTGTGTGGGTGGGCAAAATAATATTTTAGAGCTGCCACCATGCCAGCTGGCCACCTCAGTGTCTCACGGTGGGTGTTCAGCTCTGTTCTGTTGCCGTATGACATGAAACAGGGCTTTGACCCTTGCAGCACTTTGCTTGTAAAAGTGAGCTAGGCTATAAAAATCACGATGATTTCATCAACAGTAGATCCTCCAATGATACATTCCATGCTTTTGGTTATTTACTGTACACGGTCAGCAGACTAATGCCCTGTCAAAGTTAGTAGTTTGAGAAATATTTAAAAGGACTGAAAGTCGGTTATGGTTGCTAAAGATTTTATTGAGACATTACAGATAGAAAGACATTATTAATTATCATATATTATAATGCATCCTAGGCCAATTTGCTATTTATTATCAGTCTCCTTTAGATTTCAAATGATGACCTTCTTCATTGTGAGGGATTTCATAAATCTCTTTCTAGAATCTATAGTTATCAGAATATACAGGATACCTGTATGCAGATATATGGATACAGAATATCCAATATCAGGATAAAATTTTGTAGTCTGGATATCGGTTTTATTTTTCTTTCCTTCTCTGTACCACATTTTCAAGCAAGGTCAATTCAAATAATGCATCCTGAGAGTTTAAGTGGAATTATACTAATAATCACAGTATTGATGTTCTGGGAATTAATTCTTCTCCTTGTTTCATCTAGGGATCTACATGTGCAGACTCTTAAAGAGCAGATGAAAAGCAGTCAGGACAAGAATATGGTGATACTAGCTTATTCAAGAGGGCTAGTAACCTTTTGTTTTTTCCAATCAGTACAAAGTAGATATTCTAATGGCCTTCTGGCGAAATAAAAGCAAATACAAAATGTTCCTTTATAACAGCACAGAGAAAAAGTGTTATACTACAAAAGCCTGTTTAGACACTTTAAAATATAATTCTGATTTAGATGTGAAAACAGTATGCTAATAAAAGGACACACAAATGCAGCAGGAGAATAGTATACATGGTAATGCAGCACTAAACTGAATCTCCACCCGAGGGGTGGAATAAAATGGCCTTCAGTGTCTCTTTGGGTGTTGATTATATATATTCTTAGGATTTGATGACAGTAGATAAAATATTTTACATTTTAATATCAGTCTCAAGAGATTCCTAGTCTTTCAGTGTTTTTAATATGTGGTTTTCTGAACAGTAAGAGTCTGTTTATTGGCAAGGAAACAAAACCAGAAAAATAGAAATCTGCTTGATTCTGCCATGGTAGAACAGGTACTGGCATATTTCCATTTCTTTTCCCAAGATGCATATTTTCTCATTGTACTCAGAAGATTTAAGTCAATGAAATCTCTACATTCAGCTCACAAATAGTCTATTTTCAAGAAGTTCCTTCAGCTCGAGCGCCTATGTTGCTTATCCCAGTCATTCCAAATTTTAATGGACCAGTTAGATTTTAAAGGTACACTGAATGCCTAAATAAGGAATAATAGGCTTTTGTTATGCCAAGTAAGAACACCAATAAATCCTTTACATTCTCAACTTGATACACAGATTTTTTTTTCTGTTTATTCTGTTTGGTTTGGTTTTGTTAATAGTTCTCTGTGGATTAATACAAAGAACACCAAGGGAAGTCAATTGTCTTTGCTTATGCTTTATTTCCTAAAGAAACAAATCACAGTTTATTCATACAAAGTGAGATAAGCCAGTCATAGTTCTTTTTCAAGTGAAACTTACAAATAAGCATATCCAGAATGCCCAATACATCAATGTGTAAGCTCTTACTTGTTTAACCCCATTGTCACTATTTTCTGTATGTTTCCAGTCTTGATCCCCTTCAGAGCTCTAGCAAGATGGAAATACCTCTTGGCTACTGTACGCCAAGCCCAAATGCACTAGAAATATGCTGATCTCAGCAGGTTGGTGAACATGCTGAATACCACGTACCTGACCTTTACAAACAGGAGTTGTGGTGCCCTAGGGATAGGCTTAGAAAATTTGCAACGACAGTATAAGATAGTACACATCTCTCTAAGACATCATATTTATTCTCAAATTAGGTCAATATTTTTAAAAAATACATGTTGCCATATCTTGGTCCTAAAATGTTGCTTACATCTATCTTTAAAGATGGTGCCATATTACTGACAAAAGGAATATAAAGACTCAAAAGACATAATGAGTTTAAGAGTTTACTGCCTTTGAATCAGGGAAAATGTGAGTCACGAAAAATAGATTATTTTGCTCTGCACACAAAGATTGTCAGATTAACATCAAATAATAACTCAGGAGGTTTGTTTAAATTATGCTCTCATCTGTATGTATAGATGAGAGAAAGGAACCCATGTAAAGATGATGTTAGACCAAATGCAAGGATGACACTCAGACTCAGAAATGCAAAAGCTGCATGTTTTTTAGGGGAAAATGATAAGTTAAAGTAAACAAGTCTTTGCTATATTTAGAACTGGTTGCTATAGCATTGCTTGGTGTGACATTTTTGAATAAATAGATGAAATCTAGCACTGTAATTGTCACTTAAGAAGAGAAAGAACTGTAAGGGGAAAAAAGAAAGCAGTAAACAACATCCCCCCACCAAAGAAAAACTAAAACTAAAGCAAACCGAACCAAACAAATGAGAATCACAAAATGAAGTTTAAAGAAAAATGCCAAATGCATTGATCTTTAAGACTCTAGAGGCCGGGCGTGGTGGCTCAAGCCTGTAATCCCAGCACTTTGGGAGGCCGAGACGGGCGGATCACGAGGTCAGGAGATCGAGACCATCCTGGCTAATATGGTGAAACCCCGTCTCTACTAAAAATACAAAAAAAAAAAAAAAAAAAACTAGCCGGGCGAGGTGGTGGCCGCCTGTAGTCCCAGCTACTCCGGAGGCTGAGGCAGGAGAATGGCTGTAAACCCGGGAGGCGGAGCTTGCAGTGAGCTGAGATCCGGCCAGTGCACTCCAGCCTGGGCGACAGAGCAAGACTCCGTCTCAAAAAAAAAAAAAAAAAAGACTCTAGAATCCGCAAAAAACACTGCAGATAAGAATTTCATTACCTTTAGTCATTTTAATGCCTCCCTTGAAAAAACTCACTTGCAGTTTATTAAGGCAGTATGCATCACTGAGAAAGCAGAATGGCAAATTGCTTAGGAACAAAATGCTGAATTGATTATTTTAAGTTTAAAAATATTTATTCTACCCTGGTTATAGGATTAATATAGAACACTTAAAGCACTTCGTCTAATAAAATTAGCATCACTACTGTTGGTAACCATCACAATATTTGTTTCTTGTTATTGGATGCTTAATATTAGGTGATGAATGCTTGATGAAAAACAGGACCTTTACAAAGTCTCAAAGCAGCTGCCAACAATATATTTATTGCAAAAGAAATACAGTTACTTTACAATAGAGAAATCTTGCAGTGCCACTATTACCAAGTGACGTATTTACTATCTCTAGAAAAGGGACAAATGAACATCATGTGCCTCCTGATAGGTTATACTGAGAAGAATATGAAATCACTTCTATGATATTACGTCAAAATACAAAAGCTGAATGTAACCATGAGAAAATATCATACAAAGCCAAACTGAGAGACATTCGGTATCCTTCATAAGTGTTAAGGTTAGGAAAGACAAAGAAAGACTAAAGACTTATTTCAAATTAAAGGGTATTAAAAAGATCTGACAGCTAAATACAACATGTGCTACTGGATTTAATCCTAGACCGCATAAAAGATATTAGAAGAGAGATCATCAAAATTAGGATAAGGGCTACAGATTAGGTAATTTTACTATATCAGTGGTGACTTTCTGATTTTTACCATTATACTGTGTTTCTATAAGAAAGTTCTTATTTAGAAAGGCATAAGGCATATGTAATGTATTGTCAAAAGTTTCAGAAAACTTTACATATGTGTATATATGCATACATACACATACACACGTATATGCATACACATACACATGTATATAGAATTCTCTGAACCATTAAATATAATTATATATATATATAGAATTTCATATATACATATTTTATATGTATACTCTGTATGGAATGTTCCTCACATTTGTGGAATCTGAGCCATGAAATTTACACAGGAATTCTTGGTGCTGATATTGTCATAAGTCTAATTATTTCAAAATAAAATGTTAAGAGAATAAATACAAAGTCAGTCTCAAAATTCATAATAATTACAAGTAGGTAGTGAATCCTGAGAGATCCACACTTTTAAATTTACTGTAGTCATAGTGGTTTTGCTCAAACATTGCTCATTTTGCTCCCAAGAATTCCTGACTAATGTTTTTGTCAGTCACACCTCACATAATTTTGTCAGTCATGGTTCACATGTTTTAGTTTCTATAAAATTTTATTCTCACTATTGATTTTATTAGAAATTCCTTGGGTGCAAAATAGTTTGACCTTATCCAGAAGAACACATTTACCAAACATTTCCTGAGCCCCTTCATCTGGAAATCTTGACATATAGACTGTATCAACTGAGGCAAAAGTAAAGAGACGATAGCAGGTAAAAATGTATTCTCTTGTGGAAAATGAAAGTCTAAAGTAAATTTTCTGCAACTCTAACAAAATTGCATAATCACTCACATAACTGCCTCTGAAAAATAAAATTATTTGTAGTACATCTGCTGGGACACTGGTATTTCTATTATTGGACCCTTGCTTCTGGCCAAGTCAGATTGGGCCAGAGTATATATTTGACTTAAACATGGGCAACTAATTTGCCAGCTAAGGAGCAAACCCATCTTTTAAAGCAGTTCAACTCAAGAGTCATATACTGAAAGCTCTGGAACTAAAGTTTCATTTAAAATCAAGGCCTATAACTGCACCATAATAAGCCCAATAAAGTTAAGGAGAAACAGAGACTCTGAACCAACAGAGACATCAAATTCCTGAATTAGAAAGTCAAGTAGAAAAGAGAGGCAGTATTTCTTCCAACAGTAAGTCAAGAGGAATAGATGCAGAATAGCCACCTCCCATCCTGATAACACATTAAATCCTTGTTCTGTATCACCAAAGTCGCAAGTATCTTTCCTGTGAAACTCTCAGTGTTCTGTCAATAAATTCTACATCTGGGTGGTCTTAGTTTCTTTTCCTTGAAACAACAGACCCTTAACTAAACTTTTCTTAACTAATCTTTTCTACTCCTGTTGCTCAAAGATAGTTACTGAAAGAGTAACCACATAATAGATAGCAACTTTAAAACCAAACAAAACAGACAGGTAGCAAGTTTACAGGACTCTTATATATAACACATTTGTATCCAGTTAGGTAGAGGAAATAGAATGCTAAGAGAATATTTGGGTTATGTTCCTCGTTCTGTCACTTATCAGCTAAATGGCTTTAAGTAATAGTTTAAATACATTTAAATATGTTAATACATTTTCTTCTATACACTGATGAAAACTCTCATTCATATGACTGAGTGCTATGGTTTTGGCTATGTCCCCACCTCAAGTAGGCCACTGGGGCTTACTTGAGGGTGGAGGTTGAGAGGAGAGTGTAAAGGAAAAAACTACCTATTAAGAACTAAGCTTTTTACCTGAGTGATGAAAGAATCTGTACATCAAATCCCCGTGGCACACAACTTACCAATATAACAAACATGCACATGTATCCCTGAACCTAAAATAAAAGTTAGAAAAAATGCCTTGGGAAGGCCTATGATTGGCAGCCTTGGAAGGGCCTTTGATTGGCAGCCTTAGAAAGGCCTTTGATCGGCAGCTTTTGGCAGCCCATGAATCCTGGGCCCATCATTTTTGGACTCAGAAAGGTGGATTTAGGATTCTGAGGGAAGAGTTGCTATATCTAGAAAAATAAAGGAGAGGGTGATGTTTTCTGGGAAAACAATAGATTTCTGTTTAGGAACAGTATCCAAAATATTTAACAGCTGGTAATTCGTGGGCATCAGTCAATCAGAACAGAGGTGTGATGAAACTGCTGGAGAAAATTTTGGAGGCTCCCTCCTGGACAGACTCATTAGTTGCAGGCTGACTCCCTCCCTTTCCTCAGATTTTATTAAAATATCAATTTCCCCCAAGTCCTTCTTTGACCACCCTTGTCTCCATAGTAACCTACATATAATATACTTAAACAATTAAATGTTATTATATGTGTATTCCAACCAGAATGTATCTTCATGGGGTCAAATATTTGAGTCTTTAATGCTGTGTCTTTGAAATCCAGATGAGTACAATCAATGATAGACAATCAATGATAGACAATCAATAAATACTTATTAAATGGGTTGATTATATTCTTTGTTTAGAATATTGTTGAAATTATTCTCCTTTATTACTATTGGCCTCTCACAAGAAAAGGACATTATACAGATGGCTTCATTCATGAAAGTCAGAATTAGGTATTAAGAACATATCTAATTTCCACAGAAAGCTGGAAAACATAGCATGAGCTAAGCGATTTACTTCTGTGTGGAGGAATTTGTTATCTTTGTAAATTAAAATAAAAGTTTAAATAAGGTTGTATTCTGAAATTCAGAGATATATATTATATATATATCATATATTTTTGCATTAGTCAAGGTTCTCTAGAGGAACAGAACTAACCGGACATACGTATATATGAAGAGGAGTTTATTAAGGAGAATTGACTTACATGATCACAAGGTGAAGTCCCACATTAGGCCATCTGCAAGCTGAGGAGCAAGGAAGCCAGTAGTGGCTCAGTGCAAGTCCCAAAACCTCAAAAGTAGAGAAGCTGACAGTGCAGCCTTCAGTCTGTGGCCAAAGGCCCAAGAGCCACTGATGTAAATCCAAGAGTCCAAAAGCTGAGAAAATTGGAGTCTGATGTTCAAGGGCAGGAAGCATCCAGAATGGGAGAAGGATGAAGGCCACAAGACTCAGCAGGTCAGCTTCTCCCACCTTCTTATGGCTGCTTTATTCTAGTTGCACTGGCAGCTGATTAGATGGTGCACATCCACACTGAGGGTGGGTCTGCGTCTCCCAGTCCACTGACTCAAATGTTAATCTCCTTTGGCAACACCCTCATTGGCACATCCAGGATCAATACTTGGCATTCTTCAATCCAATCAAGTTGACACTTAATATTAACCATCACCATATTATATATATATAAAATATATTTTATATATTTTATATATCATATATAACATATTTATATATTGTACATATCATATATTAATGTTTTATATATCATACATTAACATATTTATATATCATACATTAATATATTTTATATATCATATATTAATATATTTTATATATCATATGTTAGTATATTTTATATGTCATATATTATATATTTTATGTTATATAAAATATATAGCATATAAAATAATATATTTTATATCACATATATGTATGTTTCTCCCTTTGTCTTTATGTCAGAATTCTAATCTATTTCAGGAATCTCCATTAAATGCAAGCAAAACCACCTTCATGCTTGCATCAAATGGGATAATGATTTTGATTATCGTCTCATATCAAATGGGATAAAATGACATGGACACATGTGGAATGGTTTAAGGAGCGATGAGTTTAATAGGCAAGTAAGAAGGAAGAAGCTCCCCTGTACAGAGGGAGCAGGCATCCAAAGTTGAGAGAGGAAACCCTGTGTGCAGCGGAAAAGTGGCTGCTTATATAAGGAGACTGGAGGAGGTAGTGTCTGATTTGCATAGGGCTCAGGGGACTGGTTTGACCAGGTGTAACCATTCATGTAACCTGCCCTTCCCACCCTAGCCTTTTAATATGTAAATGCAGGGAGCTAAGATGCTCTCTACACACTTGGGGAAATGTGGGAGCAGCCATGTTGCCAGGCACATGTGAAGGCAAGGACAAGAGGAGGGTGGGAATCATGTTTGGGTGGACCCAGTTTCTAATGGCTTGCATTTGCATGTCAAAGATTGCCAGCTCTAAGAGCTGGGGCTTTCCTGCTAGACAGGAAACATTTCTGGAGCTGCTTTAAAAGACAAGTTCCCAAGGACACTTTTTTCTCTCTATCTGTCTAAAATAATTTCTTAATAACTCCTATAACACTTGTTGCCTAATAGTCTAGAACCATATTCAGGATCTGACGCCTTTTGGCTGAATCCTTAACACACAACTAGTTCTTAATTATGGGAGTCAGCCACGTTAAAACAAAACATAACAAAAACTTTCCTGGAGTGAACCTTTTGTGTACATTGCTACTGAGTCTTCATCTAAACCGAAATTTCCTTACTTCTAATCTGCCTTATATGGCTATTGACAGATTTGGGTCTTTTCCAAATGCCACACTCAAGTACAACTGCATGAACTGAAGTTTTAAAAAGCTATGCAATTTAACTCAAGGGACAATTGTTAAGCCTACTGTTATTATAAACAACATAAAGAAAACCAAAAAAGACCAGGTATAAATCTAGTAAGAAAATCATAAAATGGGCATGGTAATATATAATATATACATAGTAAAATACGTTTAAAACATAGTTTGAAAATAAGAAAGTAACAGCAAAATGCAAAATGAGCAAAAGGCATGACTGAAGATTCTCCTGAAAACAAAATAGAAACATTAGCTCCTAAATTCATAAAATGAAAATTAGCATTACTTACAAAATTAAAAAGAATAGCAAATTAAAACTACATTAAAAAATTCATATCAATTCATCAAAATAAGCTTAATAATATTTTGTTTTCAGTGGTGGTAAAACCCTATCTCAAATTTAATTTTTGGATATTGTCAATATATTTTCTTTAGCAGGCCATTTGAAAATATCAAACTTATAAAGGCAAATCTATTTTGAACAAGAAATTTCAATTATAGAATATATTTTATGAAATTACTCATGTGTCTACACATATAAATACCTGTGAATATGAGGATATTGACTATAGTATTGTTTGATTTCAAAGGTGGGGAACAACGAAAATGGACAGACCTGCTATTTTAAAACATAGTATATAATATGTATTAATCAAAAATTATAAGATACACTACAGAAATACATGTTAAGATATGTGGTTAAGTAAAAACAATAAGATTAACAACTGTGTGATTTGTCTTTTATGTAAATAAATCAAAATTATGTATGCATATATGTTTACATATACTTACATTATCACTGGGGAGATAAATTGGTAAGAAATATGGACCAGGATAAGGATAAGATGTACTTTTCATTGAAAACTTTTTTTTTTTTTTTTGAGATGGAGTCTCGCTCTGTCGCCCAGGCTGGAGTGCAGTTGCCAGATCTCAGCTCACTGCAAGCTCCGCCTCCCGGGTTTACACCATTCTCCTGCCTCAGCCTCCCGAGTAGCTGGGACTACAGGCGCCCGCCACCTCGCCTGGCTAGTTTTTTGTATTTTTTAGTAGAGACGGGTTTCACTGTATTAGCCAGGATGGTCTCGATCTCCTGACCTCGTGATCCGCCCGTCTCGGCCTCCCAAAGTGCTGGGATTACAGGCTTGAGCCACCGCGCCCGGCCTGAAAACATTTTTATACTTTTTGACTTTATAGAAAAAATATGAGCATAGAATGTGTATTCAAATAAATAAAATTTACAAATTTTATTTAAATCAATATACCAATTAAAAATTAGTTTAAACATTTCTTTTATTTTCTTTTTGAGACGGAATTTTGTTTTACTCTTATTGCCAAAGCTGGAGTGCAATGGCGCAATCTTTGCTCACTGCAACCTCCACTTCCCGGGTTTAAGCTATTCTCCTGCCTCAGTCTCCGGAGTAGCTGGGATTACAGGCGTGCGTCACCACAACCAGCTAATTTTGTATGTTTACTAGAGATGGGATTTCACCCTATTGGTCAAGCTGGTCTCAAACTCCTAACCTCAGGTGATCCGCCTGCCTCAGCCTCCCAAAGTGCTGGGATTACAGGCGTGAGTCACCATGCCCAACCTAAAAATATCTTCTTTTGGGTGAGTAGAGAGCACAGACTTTGGAGTCAGAAACACTTGGATTAAATTTCTGGCTTCAAACTAATTTATAAACTATATTGACGTGGCTAATATTCTCAGTCTTTATGAGTTCATTTTTAGCTGAAAATTGTGTCAACAAAACTATTTCTGAATTTTTGAGAGGGTTATATTGATAAGGCAGATAATTAGTCTAGCCTCTCTCTCTTTCTTTCTCTCTCTCTCTCTCTCTCTCTCTCTTTCTTTTAAATAAAAAACATCCGGCCGGGCGCGGTGGCTCAAGCCTGTAATCCCAGCACTTTGGGAGGCCCAGACGGGCGGATCACGAGGTCAGGAGATCCAGACCATCCTGGCTAACATGGTGAAACCCCGTCTCTACTAAAAAAAAAAAATACACACACACACAAAAAACTAGCCGGGCGAGGTGGCGGGCGCCTGTAGTCCCAGCTACTCGGGAGGCTGAGGCAGGAGAATGGCGTAAACCCGGGAGGCGGAGCTTGCAGTGAGCTGAGATCCGGCCACTGCGCTCCAGCCTGGGCGACAGAGGGAGACTCCGTCTCAACAACAACAACAAAAAATAATAAAATAAATAAATAAATAAATAAATAAATAAAAAACAACCACACCCTTTTCAATCCATAATAATATGATCTTCTACTGGGAGACCTGTTAAATCAGTGATAGGTTTGGAAATTGGAGATTTATTTTGTCTCTGGAAAAATAAAGTTCTTATGTCCTTAATACGCTTTGCATTTTCTTCTAATAAGTAAAATTATTCACATCAATAATAACAGTATAATTTGATATTTCCACATTAAAAAAATAAGAACATCATTTAATTTTTGTTGTAGCATTTAATTTTTACCCGTCTTCTAATTTACAGAAAGATTGTATAAGAATTCAAAGAACTCCCATATACACGTTACCTAGACTGACCAAATGTTCACATTTGCCCAACACATTTTTCTCTTTTCATGTATACACACACACACACATACACACACACACACACACATGAGTTTTATGTATACATGTATTTTTTTCTAAAAATTTTGAGAGCAAGTTGAAGATATTCCACCTATTTGCCCTTTAAATCCTTTGTGTATATTTCCTCAGAATTAGGACATTGTTTTATATATTGTAATTATAGCATTTTGAAAAGCAGAAAATTTTACATTTACACAATGATATTACCTAATCTACAACTGAAATTCAAATTTCATTAACTGTGCAAATAGCTATTTTTATAATAACTTCTATAGCTTTTTTCCTGCAGTTCCAAGATCCAATTCAAGATCCTACTTTGCATTACCTTTTCCAGTTTGGAATGGTTTTTCCCTTCCCTCCCCTCCCCTCCCCTACTCTCTTCTCCCCTCCCCCTCCCCTCCCCTCCCCTTCCCTGCCTTCTTTCTTCCTGCTTTCTTTCCTTTTATTACCTTGACACATTTGAGAGGTGCATGTTATTTATTTTTTTGAGTGTTCCTCAACTTAAGTTTGTCTGAAATTATAATTTATTTATAATGAGTCTGAAATACGACATACTTGATATATTGTTATTTTTAGTCTATCATTACCAGAAAATATGTGGTGTCAATCTGGCCAAATAGCAGATGTTAACTTTTTAAAATTTTATTATCGTGGTGTCTGGCACGTTTCTCCACCATAAAGTTATTTTTTTCATTTTACTTAATATTTTATTTTTATGAAGATACCTTGAGACAGTGTAAATATCTTGTTTCTGATTGTCCTTTAAGAAATTAGGTTTAGAATCCATTAATGATTTTGTAGCTACATCATTCTATTGAGCACATCTGTAAGATATGACTCCTCCTCTTTGTCATTTGTTTATTATTTCTTTTATATATATTTCTACCCACTTTTAGTAATTTTCCCTTTGAAATTTTAATGTATTTCAAAGATTTTTTTAGTCGTTTTCTTGAATTTACAGTGTATACTTACGTCTAATGCCAAGTTCTCTTTCAAATAACACTATACCACTCCACAAGTAGGACAAGTGCCTCATAATAAAGTATCCCCAGTTACTTCTACCCATCCTTTATAACATTGTTGTCTTTTATTTTATTTATTCATAGACTGTAATCACTGAATGCATTGCTGCTATTATTATTTGGAACTAAGTATTATCTGTCTCAAGAATAATGAAATATTTTATTTTGTCTTTATTCTTCTCTAAGGCTCATTTTGTTATGTAAATCCCAGTTTCTAATCTATACTGTTTTTCTTCTTTATGAAAAATCATTTTATTTCTTGCATGAGAAGTCTACTGACAATCAAATTCCCTGAGAATGTTTTTCTCTTTCACCACAAAGTGATTGTATCATGTTATACCCCATCAACAAGTTGCTACAGCATTCTCACTATCATTTGGTCTTAGGAATCATTTTAGTTTTACCATTCTAGTGGATGTGTAGTGGCACATTCTTGTGATTTTAATGTGTACTTCCATGATGAATAGTGATATTGAGCAATTTTTAATATACTAATTGATCATTCAAAAAATTTCTACTTGAAATGACTTTCATTTAAAAAAATTTTTAAACTGACGCAATATAATCATACATATTTATGGGATGCATAGTGACATTTCAATACATGTAATGCATAATTATCAGGTAAGTATAATTATCATACCTGTCTTCTCAACCTTATTATTTTTTTGTGTTAAGAACATTCAATATACTCTTTCTATTAATAGCTATTTGAAACTATATATTACATACATATTTATATATTAGTAATATATTGTTGTTAACAATAGTAATCTTATATTGGTATAAAACACTGGAGTATATTCATTGTATTTAGCTGAAATTTCATATCTTTTAATAAATCTTTTCCTATCCACCTCCAACCTTGCTTCTTGCTACTCTTTCCAGCTTCTAGTATTCTCTGTTCTACTTTGTACTTCTATGAGATCAACTTATTTTAGCTTTCACGCATAAGTGACAACATGCAATCCTTAACTTTTTGTTCCTCGCTTATTTATTTATTGGGATGTTTGTATTTTAATTATTAATTGTAAACACGTGTGTGTGTGTATATGTGTGTGTGTTTGATCAATATACAAATCTTTTCTCAGCTATTTTCTCCTAGTCTAATTGGTTAATTTCATAATTTTCTTAACATTGTCATTTGACAAAGCTTCATTGATCATACATTTTTCTTGAATGGTTATTTATTTATGTGTTCTCTTTAAAATATTTGCCTACGGCCTGGCGCGGTGGCTCAAGCCTGTAATCCCAGCACTTTGGGAGGCCAAGACGGGCGGATCACGAGGTCAGGAGATCGAGACCATCCTGGCTAACACTGTGAAACCCCGTCTCTACTAAAAAATACAAAAGACTAGCCGGGCGAGGTGGCGGGTGACTGTAGTCCCAGCTACTCGGGAGGCTGAGGCAGGAGAATGGCGTGAACCCGGGAGGCGGAGCTTGCAGTGAGCTGAGAACCGGCCACTGCACTCTGGCCCCGGCGACAGAGTGAGACTCCGTCTCAAAAAAAAAAAAAAAAAAAAAAAAATTGCCTAATCTTAAAATATAAAAATATACTCATTTTCTTCTAGAAATGTTATCAATTCTTTTATGTATAGTTTTATGAACCATCACAAAATATTGGTTTATTTTTGTTGTGAGGTATGAGAAGAAGTTCATTTTTTAGTAATTAGATATACAGTTCTTTCAGTGTAATTTCTTGAAAGACTTATGTTGTTTAATTGCTTTGAAGTCTCTGTCGAAAGTCAATATGCCTTGTAAATCTGGGTTTGTTTCTGAATTCTTTATTTTTTCTATTGATCTGTTTAACTTATTATCATGCCAACATAGTGATATTTACCTTAGGTGGGTAGTTTATGGAAAGCCTTGAAGTGAGTTTTTTGTTGTTGCTCTTTGCTCAGTCTCACTCTTTCCCCAGGCTGGAGTGCAGTGGCTCTATCTCGGCTCACGGCAACCTCTGCCTCCTGGGTTCAAGCGATTTTCCTGTAACAGCCTCCTGAGTAGATGGGATTACAGGTGTGTGCCACCACGCCTGTCAAATTTCTGTATTTTTAGTGGAGACAGCATTTCACCATGTTGGCCAGGCTGGTCTCCAACTCCTGTCCTCAAGTGATCCGCCTGCCTCAGCCTCCCAAAGTGCTGGGATTAAGGTGTGACCCACTGCACCTGGCTGGAAGTGAGATATTTTAAGTCTTCCAAATTTAATTTTCAAGATTGTTTGGCTATTGTAGATCTTTTACATTTCCATACATGTGTTAGAATGAATTGCAGAAAAACTTGTCATTTTCCATAAAAAATTCTTCTAACAAAATTGAAACTTTTAACAAACTTGAGATTTCTAACATGGGAATACATTTATTTATCCACTTATTAAAGTATTCATTACCTTTTCTTGGTAATCTCTTGTCGTTTTCAATGTATAGGAATGTGTTTTGAATTATTTGACAGATGAATTTTTGCCATTTATTTTTTCATGTTATTAAGAATTGGATTTTTAAATTTCATTTTTCAATATTTTTACTGTCATATTTAAGTGTAATTGAATTTTATATAAGATGACAAATCTTTCAACCTTGCTGATTTTTAAAATTATTATTTAAAAAAATTTAGAGCAGTTTTAGGTAAACAGTAAAATTAAGAGGAAGGTATAGAGATTTCCCCTATATCTCCCCCCCACACACATGCACATGCATAGCCTTTCTCTATCAGCATCCCCCAAGGGGATGGGGTGAAATGTGTCACTAGAGTCGTACATTTTTACCATTAGTTAACCTACGCTGACACATTATTATCACCGAAAGTCCGTGGTTCACAGGAGCATTCACTCTTGGTGTTTGTTGGACATTCTGTGGGTTTGGACAATGTATAATGACTTTTATCCATCATTTTGTATCATACAAAGTATTTTCACTACCCCACGGATTCTTTGTACTTTGCCTATTTATCCTCCACCTTCTAACCCTTGGCCTGACAGTTTTAATGTCTCTATTGATTTTTTTCCCCAAAATTCATATATTTGGAATCACACAATGTATCACCTATTCAGATTGTCTACTTTCACTTAGTATTAGAAATGTGGCCGGGCGCGGTGGCTCAAGCCTGTAATCCCAGCACTTTGGGAGGCCGAGACGGGCGGATCACGAGGTCAGGAGATCGAGACCATCCTGGCTAACACGGTGAAACCCCGTCTCTACTAAAAAAAAATCTATAAAAACTAGCCGGGCGACGTGGCGGTGCCTGTAGTCCCAGCTACCCGGGAAGCTGAGACAGGAGAATGGCGTGAACCCGGGAGGCGGAGCTTGCAGTGAGCTGAGATCCGGCCACAGCACTCCAGCCCGGGTGACAGAGCGAGACTCCGTCTCAAAAAAAAAAAAAAAAAAGAAATGTAAGTTGCCTCTATGGCTTCCATAACTTGATAGGTCATTTATTTTTAGCACTGAATAATATTCTATTATCTGAATGTTTCATAGTTTATCTGTTCACCTACTGAAGGACATCTTGTTGCTTCTAAATTTGGGTGATTATAAATAAAGCTGCTTTAAACATCTATGTTCAGGTTTGTTGTTTGGACATAAGTTTTCATTTTATTCCAATAAATACCAAGGAGTGCACTTGATGGATCTTATGGTAACAACATGTTTAGTTTTGTAAAAAGCTGCCAATCTGTCTTCCAAAGTGGCTGTATCATTTTGTGTTCCCCTCACTAGTGAATGAGATCCTGATGCTCTGTATCGTCACCAATGTTGCGGTGGTCCATGTTCCAGATTTTGGCTGTTCAAGGCCTCATTTCAAAGCTTTCCATAAACTACACACCTAAGGTAAACATCACTGTGTTAGCATGGCAATAAGTTAAATAGATCAATAGAAAAAATAAATAATATAGTGCAGTGGTATCTCCTTGTTATTTTAATTTGCATTTCCCTGATTTCACATAATGTGGAACATCTTCCATGTTGAAAACTTGAATCATTAATTCTATAATTGTAGATATTTTAGAATTTTCTATGTAAACAATCTTGTGTCTGTAAATAGTCGTTTTACATATTTCTTTCTAACTTTTACGTTTTTAATTTTAATATTATTTTCTCTAGTTTTTATGTATTTTTCATATTTCTTGATTTATTTTATTTAGTTTTTGGGCTAGGACTTCCAAACAATGTTAAATAGAAATAGGAAGAGCAGGTGATCATGTCTTCCCCCCAAATTAAAGGGAAAACTATTAATATTGTATCAATATGGTTGATGTTCCTCATAGATTGTCACACCCATCCTTCTGATTGTGGACAATGTATACCATATTCACAGTTACTGAGTGTTTTATTATGGAATGGATGTTGAATTACATCTATTGAAATGATCATATATGAGTTTTCTCTTTATTTTGTTAATATGGTGAAACACTGTGGGGAAAAGAAAGAGAGATCAGCCTGTTACTGTGTCTATATAGAAAGAAGTAGACATAAGAGACTCCATTTTGTTCTGTATTTGAGATGCTGTTAATCTGTGACCCTACCCCCAACCTGGTCCTTGCAAGAGACATGTGCTGTGGTAACTCAAGGTTTAATGGATTTTGGGCTGTGCAGGATGTGAAATCTGGGCATCTTGAAAAAAGAACAGGATAACAGCAGTGTTCAGGGAACAAGGGAGGTAACCTTGAACTGGCCGCTGGTGAGCCGGATGGAACAGAGCCATATTTCTTCTCTTTTACATGCAAATAGGATAAATATCGCTGAATTCTTTTTCTCAGCAAGGAATATCCCTGAGAAAGAGAATGCGCTCTGAGGGTAGGCCTATAAAGGACCCCCTTGGAAGCATGCCACCTTTTATGGTTGAAGCCGAAGGGATGAAATAAGCCCCGGTCTCCTGTAGTGCTCCCAGGCTTATTAGAATGAGGAAATTCCCACCTAATAAATTTTGGTCAGTCAGCTTGTCTGCTCTCAAACCCTGTTTCCTGATGAGATGTTATCAATAACAATGTGTGCCCAAAATTTCATTAGTAATTTTAATTTTAATTTTAATTTTAACACCATCGTGTGATCTCATCCTGCCTCCACTTGCTTTGTGATATTTTATTACTTTGTGAAGTATGTAATCTCGGTGTCATGATGACAATGGTGGTTTTGTTGAAAAGAAAAGGGGGAAATGTAGGGAAAAGAAAGAGAGATCAGCCTGTTACTGTGTCTATATAGAAGGAAGCAGACATAAGAGACTCCATTTTGTTCTGTATTTGAGATGCTGTTAATCTGTGACCCTACCCCCAACCTTGTCCTTGCAAGAGACATGTGCTGTGGTGACTTAAGGTTTAAAGGATTTTGGGCTGTGCAGGATGTGCTTTGTTAAACAAGTACTTGAAGGCAGCTTGCTGGTTAAAAAGTCATCACCATTCTCTTAATCTCAACTACCCAGGGACACGTACATGGCCAAAGGTCGCAGGGACCTCTGCCTAGGAAAGCTAGGTATTGTCCAAGGTTTCTTCTCATGTGATAGTCTGGAACAATGCTGCTAAAAGGTTTATGGAGATGTTTGCGTATGCATATCAAGGCACAACATTTTCCTTTGAACTTATTCATGTCACAGAGATCTTTATCCATATATCTTACTGCTAATTTTCACCTACAATGATACTATTATCCTGCCACTTCCTTTTCTTTAAGATGGTAAAGATAATTATCAATAAATACTGAGGGAACTCAGAGACCGGTGCCGGCGTGGGTCCTCTGTAAGCTGAGCGCTGGTCCCCTGGGCCCACTTTTTCTTTCTCTATACTTTGTCTCTGTGTCTCATTTCTTTTTTCAAGTCTCACGTTCCATCTAACGAGAAATGCCTACAGATGTGGAGGGGTAGGCCACCCCTTCAAAACACATTGATACGTTTTTAAATATTAAGACAGCCTTGTATTACTGGGGTAAGTCTTATTTTGGCAAGATAATTCTGTTTCATTTTGCATATTGCTGCATTTGATTCACTAACATTTTATAATTGATTTTTGCGTATATGTTCATTAGGGTTATTGCTGTAATTTTTCCAGCAATATTAGCTGTAATATTAGAATTTTACTCACTTTATAAGTAATGCTACAATGTGTTATTATTTACATGCTTCATAAAATTCACAAGTAGATCATATAGGCCTAAACTTTCCTTGTGGAAAAATATTTTCTCATATTTTTGTTATTTTCTTGGTTACATTATATGAGTTATATCTTTTTCCTGGTTTCTTAAGTTGAAATTTTCAATCTTCAGTAATTGATTTTAAGCATTTTGTTTGTTTGTTTTTGTGACAGAATCTTGCTCTATTGCCTTAGCTGGAGTTAAGTGATATAAGCATGGCTCACTGCAGCCTCCACCTTGTGAGTTCAGAAGATCTTCCTGTCTCAGCCTCTCATGTAGCTAGGACTACAGGTGCACACCACCATACCTGGCTATGTTTTTAAAATTTTTGCAGATATGGGATCTCACTTTGTGTCACAGGCTGGTCTCAAATTCCTGACCTCAAGTAATCCTCCTACGTCAGCCTCCCAAAGTGCTGGGATTACAGGTGTGAGACACAGCTCCCAGGCAACTTTTTTTTTTTCCTAAATTAAGCATTTGTATTGGTTTCCTATGACTGCCATCAGGTGGCTTAAAGCAACAGGAATATATCTCTCACATTTCTGGAGTCTAGAGTCTGAAATCAAGGTGTTGACAGGGCCATATACTCTCTAAAGCTTCTAGGAGTGAATCCATCATGTCTCTTCCAGCTTCTGGTAGCCTCAAGCATTTGTTGATTTGTGACAGAATAATTCTAATCTCTGCCTGTCTTCACAAGCCCCACTCTGTGTCTCTCCTCTCTTGTAAGGATGTCAGTCATACTGAATTAAAAGTCTACACTACAACTGGAAGGTTAAGCAGTTTACAAAGAACAAATTTTCATATTGTTATCGGAAAAAGAAGACCATTTATTTAAGTAAATAAGACAATTCTGTGGTGATTTCCCTCTGGGAATAGAAAGTAATGTAGTATGAAAAATAAATTATTGATTTTTGTTTGTGGTTTACAAATGCAATGTAGAGCAGAAGATTACTCTGTAGGTCAGATGCATTGGCTCATGCCTATTAATCCTAACACTTTGGGAGGCTGAGGTGGAAGGATCACTTAAGCCCTGGAATTTGAGACCAGCCTGGGCACTAGCTTTACAAATAATTTTTTAAAAATTAACTGGGCACGCTATCACTCACCTGTGGTCTCAGCTACTCGGGAGGCTGAGATGGGAGGATTGTTTGAGCCTGAGAGTTTGAGGCTGTAGCAGGCCTTGATGGAACCACTGTACTCCGGCCTGGGTGATAGGACAAAACCATATCTCAAAACAAAAACAAAAACAGTTGCTCTGTGAACAATACTCTATTACTTTTAAAAAAAGACAGTCATGGTTTCAAGCAATATGTATATATACATCAGACATTCATGTATCACAAATAAAGACTCTAGATAAAAATGTTATCATGGTCATTTTACAAATGATAAAATTAATTAAAAATGTAAACATTCTTGCTAAAATCTAGTACAGTAGCTTAGAACTAAGATGCTTTTGATGGAGTTCGATAGGTGAAAACATTATGCATTAGTTGCATTAATCGATCAGGCTGATTATCAATTTGATACAGGATTTAATTTTCATAGCTAATAAATTGAAATAAAAGCTATATTATTTTTAAAAATCAATTTACTTCATTAAAGAGAAAGAAGATGAATACCAAAAAATAAAATGTGATTATCTTTAAGAAATGAAATTTTGTGGGATTTAAACAGTTTTTTTTCCAAATGTTTTACTTGTTTCTCCTTATATTTATTCTAGTAAGAATGTCTTGTCTACATTTTTGAAGAAAATGTGAATTAAGGGATGACATCTTCATTACCAGCAATTAGTGAAAATAAGTTATTGATGTAATTAGCATTTCTTGATTCCATTGGTCACAATATATTTTACTGCAGGCTGTGGAATTATATCATGGAATTTGATTTTTATTGTCTCTGTATTCAGTGCCAAGTAATTGAATAATTTTACTGTGATCAAAGCATGTAAATCAATATCTTAATAACATCAAATAACCATCATTGATTTATACTGAAATCATGGTTAAAATTAAATGTGTAGTCATAAATTAATGATAGACTGTTTCACATATATGAGGTATGAAAAGTATTTATAATAAAACTCAATAGAAAATATACTTTACTAAACATATTCAACAAAAATTGGCATTTGCGATATTCTAACCTCATACGTAAAATAGAGTCTATGTGGAAATTCCTGACAGTGTATAAACCAACTTGATACTGAGGAAAGCAAAAATACTGCTTGTTCATTTTAAACCTCTAGACATACATCTTTGTTGCTGGAAAGTGGTGTTGGATGAAAGATTAAGTAGGTGTGTATTCCCTTAGGATTCTGTCACAAAGCTGGCATTTCTTTTTAGACCCCACACACCATGTAAAGATATAGATTTAATAAACAAACCATTTTTGATCTCAGCAAGGAACTTAGCAGGGATTTTGAAAGTCAAACACACAGGAGCCATGCTTAACTGTGGCGGTAAAAGTAACATCTGCCTGAGAGGTTTAAACAACAGACTTTTCAAATCACTTTTAAAGCCACAGTAGGAGATGTGACAACCATAAGCAATACCTCAACCAGACGAGGAACATGAAAGCTGGAAGAAGTCAATTACGTTCAAATACTAAAATAATCCCCATTAAAGGGAAACGAGAAATAAGTTGAAGTTCCTATTTCGTTCTGTCTGCCTAAGCCTTTATGTACCCTTTCAAGTCTTCATTAATGAATGTAAACTGACTTTAAAGAAAGAAAATAATTGAATGCCACCACTGATAAATGGTTAACTTCACACATTTAAGCTAGATTAGTCATTTATTTCAAAGTCAAAATTTCTTTCCTAATTCAGTACTTTTATGTAGGATTTATAGGACATCAAGTGACATGTAATAATTACTACTGTACTGGACAATAAAGGTGTAAAAAGAAATATTGTGATGAACTGACAAATATCTGAAAAAGCAAGGTAAAAATATAACCGAAAGTATGTAAAGTCTTTGAAGTTCATTTAAATTTGTTTCATCTTTTCTACTGTACCTGCAAACAAAGAAATACTTGTGAACATTTCATATGTCTTTTAACTTCATCTGTTGTGGTGCACTAAACCTGTGACTAGATATTTCACTTGTTAAAATACTGCAAGTGGAGCTTAGGACATGAAGTAAACTCCAAAGAAGAAAATGTTACTATGAACCTTCTCTTGTACCCATCAGTAAAAAGGAAGAAAGTAACTTTTTTATATTGGCATAAATAAATTATGTGTTCAGATGTCAGAAAACTATCCACAGCATGGCTTTTCTGCTGTACGGAGTGAAAATAATGACAAAAGCAATGACTTGAAAAGGCAGGAAACAGTTTTCTCCTATAAATAAAGAATATAGTAGGTACATGCTTCCCCTTTATACTGTTTCCTCAGAAAATATTTAATGATAACTCAGGCACTCACCATGGTATCTCACTAAATCTTAATTTTAAAATGACCTATGTGATGACATAGTTACTAAATGTCAAAAATGTTCTGTATGAAAAGTTCAACTATGAGAATACAGTTAAAATATAATTAGTCATTTTCTGTAATAAATGATAATTTCTCTTTGATTTCTTTATGCAGTGATCATCAACCAACTGAGGAAAATTTCGTACACACTGATACCCACACACACACACATAAAATTTCACCAAAAATAGTCACAAATTCTTCCAAGAAGTGTTTTAAAGTGTTCCTCTCTGTTAATATACAATTGCTGAAGATATGCACTCTTCCACCTGCATGAATACAATGCTCTTAATTCATCTGCATTTAGTTGAGGCTTGTATTAATGCAAAACATTCTTCTGAATATTATGAACATTTACTAAAAATTATTGCTTTAGGCTGAAGGACCAATTAAGGTCAAGGAACACAATGAATAAGTGATTATTTGACGGCTAGGACTGGAATAAGTTTTAGGATACCAAATTCTTCAATATTTCTGCTATATCACAAATAATAATATATCTACTATAATAAAAATATCTCAATTAAAAAATATATATTATATTTCTATATGAAGATTTCCAAAATAATTACTAGATTGAGAGATCAATAAAATTATACTTTATCATTTTTCTATGTTTTTTTGAATGTATAAATAGATGGTTAGACTAAGTCAGTTAATTGATTTAGACATTTATGAATCTCTAAGGAATATATGTAATTAATTTGTTCCTGGAGAAAAATCAACCAAAAATTTAAAATATTATAAAATTTCTGTTCATACAAATATGTCTACTTATAGAATCTTGCTTTTTCAGATCTTCGTTAGTTCATAACGTTTCTTTTTACATCCTTATCATCCAAGTCAATACTAATAATTACATGTCATTTGATGTTCCCCATAAATCCTACATAAATTTCTACTCATAAGAATTTATGAGTGATCCCTCATAAGAATTTTTAAAATGTTAAAATTTTTGGCTGTATATAAAATCAGAATCATTTTGTAACTATCAAGTACTCAATCATAATGCTTTTCATATTTAACAGACAGGTCTTCCTTATTATTACAATTTCTGATTACAAAAATTCAGATATGATGGAGCAGAATACTCATTTGCTTTTATGTTCTTTGAACTTGTTTTGGATTTCCTTAGATTAAGTTAATGTCTTTCAGGAAAGGTGGATATGTTTTTATACATATGTCTCCTTCTAAAGATGGCAATATTTTACAAAACAGGATTGATATAAAACTGTCAATTAGGTAAAAAGATGAGGAAAATTCCAGACCTTTCAAATCATCTCTTGATTGTAAATACACCCTGCTCACTTTTAAAATCACTAAAAACTCATAAGGAAGATTTATATGAAAGACACTTTTCTCTGGAATAGAAAACATAAACATAAAGCCATCATTATCCTTGCTTCTACTACTCTGAAAATTTCTGAAGTTATTTAAAGCATATCTAACTGTCTGAGAATGCAGGAAACATAACAGGATTCTAGGTACCTTCACCTACATCCAGTGATGTCAGATTTGGCAACAGATAACACCTGCATTTTTCCAGAATACAAATGTATTCATACATTTTTCTTTCTGTTTTTATTCTTTATATCTGGAATATCTGTAGATCTGAAGTCTTGATGATTTCTAATTGTAACAGACATATCATTATAATTATCCTGGTTTTCATTACATACTGAGGATTGTCTCAAAAATGCAGTATCTTATCAGATTCTAAGAAAAGCATCAACAGAATAATATCAGTAATTCAGATAAAAATGAAAGGATCTAAAAAACTGTTACTGGATAACTTTTTCTAAATAGCCATCTGCATCGCTATTTGCATAACAGACAATCATAGAAACCTGTAAAGAATAACTGTTTATTATCAATTCAGGCTTATGAATAACCCCTTTAAGACTGTAAGTATGAAGGATCATATATCTGACCTTTTATTTTAAAAATAAATAATATTTTTGTTTTCTTTATGAAAATTTATTGGCATAGATATTCACTTTTTATGTGTCTTTATTAACACTATTTAAACCTTTTATGAACACTACTAAACCATTATATATGATAATTGGTTATCTGACAATCAGAAACAGTGGTAGAATTAAAATTAGTATTTTTCAAATACAAGTATTTATTTTATTCAAAAGAATTTCCATATAAAAATTCAATATATAAAACACCAAACATTTACTAATATATCTTAGAAATTACAAACAATATTCATTTCATCCACACTTAATATTTAGCACCTTGTCTAGTCCTTAACTATATGAGGACCTTACAGTTTCTTGAAAATTAAATTAAATTGGAAGCGTGAATTTATATTCTGAACCACACTCATTGTGACAGAGGTGAGAATAGAGCACAGTGTACACATAAAGGAGAGTCACTTGTTTTAATCCACAGATGTATAAAAGTTCTAAGAAGTGGAATTATAAAGGAGAATCACTTGTTTTAATCCATAAGCTTACAGAAGTTCTAGGAAGTGGAATTTCATTGAGTTTTGAAATGAACAAAATTTTTAAGGTTGAGTGAGTGTTATGTAAAAGATATGTCAAATAACAAATAGGTGATGAGTATTTTTAATATTTTATCACAATGTTGTCTGTGATGGTCAAAGCAATACACTATTGGTTGTCAGGTGATCACAATAATGTTTACATAATTATTATTTTGTTGCACTTGTATAGACCTCTGATGTATTATGATAAAGGAATGTGGAAAGAAGAGCTAACCATTAGGAGGGATCACATTAAATACAATGAAAATAAATTTGAACGAAGTAATTGAAAATCAGAAAACCTAAAATAATGAATAAAATTGTATAGCATACATCATTTTTATTCAAGTCACTGCCCAAAGATAAATAAATTTGTTGAGCCATGAAAGATAAACATATTTGTATAGAGTAATAAAAGAAAACTAAGGTTTAAAGCAGTAGAAGCCTTAAGGGCTTTGGAGAAGAGTCAAAATTGATGATGCAAGGAAACTTCAACTTCACGTATAATATGGTTTGACTCTGTGTCTCCACTGAACTCTCATGTCAAATTATAATTCCTAGTGTTGGAGGAGGGACCTAGTGGAAGGTGATTGGATCATGTGGGCAGATTTCCCCCTTGCTGTTCTTGTGATAATGAGTGTGTTCTCTAAGATGTGGTTGTTTAAAAGTGTACAAAATCTCCCCCTTTTTTCTCTGTCTCCCTCTCCTGCTTTACCATGGTAAGAAGTCCTTGCTTCCACTTCACCTTCCACCATAATTGTAAGTTTTCTCCCAGACATACTTCCTCTACAGCCTGTGGAACTGTGAGTCAATTAAACCTCTTTTCTTCATAACCCAGTCTCAGGTGGCTTTTTATAGCAGTGCAAAAATGAACTGCTAATAAGTAGGGGAGTTTTGCCATAAAGATACTTGAAAATGTGAAAGCAGTTTCAAAACTGGGTGAGCTTCAAAACTGTTGGAACAGTTTGGAGGACTCAGAATAAGGCAGAAAGGTCAGGAAAGGTTTGGAACTTCCTAGAGATGTATTGAATGGTTTCAACTAAAATGCTGATAGTGATATGGACAGAGAAGCCAGACTGATGTGATCTCAGATGGAGATGAGGAACTTATTGGGAACTGGAGTAAAGGTCAGGCTTGCTACGCTTTAGCAAAGAGACTGGTTGTGTTGCGCACCTGCTCTAGATAACTGTGAAACTTTGAACTTGAGAAAGATGATTTAAGGTATCTGGTGGAAGAAATTTCTAAGCAGCAAAGCATTCAAATTGGCCTGGCTGCTTCTAAACACATACACTCATATGTGTTCACAAAAAAGATGGTCTGAAATTTGAACTCATATTTAAAAGGGAAGCACAGCATAAAAGTTTGGAATATTTGCAGCTCAGCCATGTAGTAGAAAAGAAAAAAAAAATTTTCTTGGGAAGAATTTAAGGCTGCAGAAATCTGCATAAGTAAAGAAGAGCCGAATATTAGTAGCCAGAACAATGGGAAAAATGCATCCAGGGCATGTCAGAGACTTTTGAAGCAGCCTCTCCCGTTACAGGCCTGGAAGTCTAGGCAAGAAAAATGGTTTTGTGGGCCTGGCCTGGACCTTAATGCTCTGCACAGCCTCAGGACATAGAACTCTGTATCCCAGACACTACAACTTCAGCCAGGTTTAAAAGGGTCCAAGGTACAGCTAAGGGCCTTGCTTCAGAGGGTGCAAGCCACAAGCCTTAGTGGCTTCCATGTGATGTTGGGCCTGTGATTGTGAAGAGGGCAAGAGTTGAGGCTTAGGAGCCTCTGCCTAGATTTCAGTGGATGTATGGAAATGCCTGGATGTCCAGGCAGAAGTCTGATGCAGTGGCGGAGCCCTCATGGAAAACCTTTACTAGGACAACATGGCACGGAAATCTGGGGTTGGAGCCCCCACACAGAAACCTCACTGGAACACTGTCTAGTGGAGCTATGAGAAGAGGGTCATCATACTCCAGACCCCAGAATGGTATATCCACCAACAGCTTGCATTGTGCACCTGGAGAAGCAGCACACTCAATGCCAGCCCATGAAAGCAGCCACTGGGGCTGTACCCTGAAGAGTTACAGGGTTGGAGCTACCCAAGGTCTTGGGAGCCCACCTCTTGCATCAGCATGCCCTGGATTTGAGACATGGAGTCAAAGAATATTTAACTTGTGTGTGCAACTTATTTTGAATGGTTTAAACATAAAATATAATCCTGAACATTTTATTTTCAAAACAGTATTATGCAACTAATGATAAACCCCACTTTGAAGTATATCTTAAAATGGTACAAAAATAAAGCAACCACCATTTATTTCCAAATTGATTACATGTATAGTATTGCTGACTATACCTAGAAAGATTAAGGGGAAAAAAAAATGGAAAAAATTTTTAAAGGAGCAACAAATCTGACCAATGAGGTAAAATGACTGAGAAAATAGTTTGTACTGAGAATATATAAAAACAGCAAAAAACTTGTCCACTAATTGTCACAACGATAATAATGAAAATTCATATGAAATCATTTTCAAGCAATTTAAAAAGGAAAGAGAAATTCAATCCTCAGGAACTTTTAAAATAAATGTGTTTTATTTTGATTATTATATAGCTAATAAAACTACAAATATGTACAAAAGTTATAACATATTAGCAAAATATAAATATCTATAATCTCTCAACTTACTAATGACTATTGGTATCATACTGGTATATTTATTACCAGTGTTTTTTCCTTTATTATGGTGATTGTACTACATTCTAATCTGTTGTAGTTATGTTCACTTAGGGACATTTATAGTTATTACGATTTTCTTACTGATATTTTCACAATGAGATAAAAAGATCAATGACAGCCTTTACATTTATGCCAAGCTAGGTTTAAAGGAAAGACGGGAATGCACCAAAAACTGAAATTACTGGCCAAGGATCAATGTTTTTGTGGGTTTGGAATTTAAAAATGAGATTTGAGAGCCAGGTTGTCAACGTGACCAATTTAGGTAAAGCACAGTTAATGACACTGTTTTAAAACTTGGGACTATAACAGGATAAATGATGACCTCTTGCCTTCAAATCATGCACTGTTTAAATGTGAGCTGAACTTTAAAGAGTAATGCAAAGTGTGCAGGTGGACACAGAGATGATAAACGTGTAAACTGCTGCCCAAATTTTCCTCCCTAGCTTACCCTCACTCTCCTCTTTAGTATCAGTTGGCTCTGTTAAAATTATTTCAATTAAGAGAAAAGTAGTAAAAGTAACAAAAACCCCTCACAGTTCCCATGAAGTCTTAAAGTGTGAAAAGAGACAGGATAAAACATAATAAACCAAAAACAGTTGAAGCTTTTCAATTAGATGAATTGCACTTGTACTTTTAAAAACATAATTCCCCACAATTTCAACAGCAATATACAAATTATTTTAAAGAAACTAAAAAATAACTCATGATAAATGAAAGAAGAGATAATTACTCTTCACAAAAGGGAATACAAAGTGAGTAAGAAGAACTTGGAAAAAAATTACAGTAAAATTAAAGCATTTCAAAAATTAAAGCCACATTAGAAGGAAAAATGAGTAAAATAAATTTTGTTGAAAATTGAGTTAGGTACAGATAAGCAAAGTCACATTTAATGAAATAGAAAACAATAGAGGAATAATGCATAAAGGTGATACATATAAAAGTCATAAGAGATCTGTTTTGTATAGTTACCATTTCTATAACAAAGAACAGTGTTGAAGAAAAATATTTACAGTAATTGTTTTCTCAAATCAAGAATGGAATATTCAAATCACAATGTACAGTGTGTACTAGGAAAATTACTACTAATTACTTCTCATACATTTTACTTTGGTAAATATTACAAATTTCAAGAAAACAACAACAAAGATCTCCAGTTGATATAAAGAGACACCTAACAGAGAGGGAGTCAGGCTGATTTCAGATTATCCAGAGCATCATTTCCTGAAAAAAGAAAGTATACTGATGTCTGTAAAGTTCTAGGAAAAAAGAAATACGATTTAAGGGTGTTATGTTTTCATGTAAGAATTCATAGATCACAGCTCAATAAATTAGTCTTGGAAAACTATTAAAACAAAAAGGCAAACTATATGCAAAAATATTCAGCCAAAGATGAGATTAATCAAAATGAAGAACTCCATAACAGAGAAAGAAGTAAAGGTGAAAAAAATAATGGTAAGCATGAAATCCCATTAATAAAACCTAAGAATAAATAATTGAGAGAAATATTAAAATAATTTAGAAATGTTACCACCCAGAGCAAGGTATATCTAAAGTTAAGATGGCAAATAGAGGTAGACTGAAATATGGGTGTTCAAATTTTCTCCTTTTATGCTAAAAAGTTATTATTTATTAACTAACAAAAATAAATGTGGAATTATTAGTTTTAAGTATATTGTTTATAATTTTGAGGAATAGGAGCTATAATCAGTATACTTTCTAAAGCTGGATATAAAAAAATTTAAAAATATAGCTCCTAGAAATAGATAGAAAATAAATAATGACAAAATATAAAATGAAACTTATGGCAAATTTAGAAAAATTCATATTAAATTTATTAATATTAAATTTTTAAAAGGCAAAGTTAAATACCTAGTGCCAAATGAATAGATGCAAAGATGTGTGATAAATCTAAAATAGTTAAAATGTTAATTATACAATCTTTGTGATAGATATATGGGTAGTCAATGTAAACTTTTAAAAACTTTTCCATTTGTTTGAAAACATTCATAGTAAAATGCTGAAAAATTCTTCATTCAATAAGCTAAAATAAAATCTAACTGCATGAAATACATAAACATTCAAGGAAAATATAGACGATCTAGAGGAAACCATGAAGAATCAATGAAAAAAGTAAGACCATGGATTGTACAAAAACAATTTCAAAGTCAGTATGGGACATCTGCTCTGGTTCCGGTACACATCCCACCTTATTCTTATCACATGAAAGTTCCTTTGTGAATCTAGGAAAGATGAATACATGATAAATTGATGAAACTTTGTCTCTAGAGACTCCAATCTTTTTAAATATGTATTCTTTTGGGAAAAGCTATACAATTGAAAAGAAAGATTTTTTTTCTCTATGTTAGGAAGAGAAGTGAGTGAGAGAAACAGTTTCTGGGGCCATAAGTAGGTCCAGACTGCTACATAGTAAAAAGATAAATTTTGAGATAGTAAAAAGACCTCTCAGACCGGGGAGATAAATTGTGGTTAGCATCTTCTTCACCAACGCAGGACTTGAGTAAAACTTTTCTCGCCTTGGAAAATAAAGAAAACCCAGATTATGCCTAAGAGCATTCCTCAGTCAGCCCTTCTGTAAACAGCACCTCCAGTTATGTGAGACTTAATTGCTTCTAATTGTGATTCCTAGAAAGTAAAAAGAGTAAGTACAATTGTAAAATTGTTGAAGAACCACGAGACTGAATAGTTAAGCAATTTTGAGAAAGAAGAACAAAGTTAGAAGCCTCCTATTCAAATTATATTATTAAATTACAGTCATCAAACGATATTGTACTGGCATAAAAGCAGACATAAAAAAAAGGGAACAGAATAGAAAGTCCAGAAATTAACCCAGGCATATACAGTTAAGTAATCTTTGGTAATGTGACAAGAATACATAAGGATGAAAGGAAGATCTTTTCAGTAAATGGTGATGGGAAAACAGAAGTTTTACAAACAAAAATAATGAAATTAGATCCTCTTCTTACACAATAACAAAAAACTAAAAATTGTTTCAAAGACTTAATTGTAAGACCTGGAATTGTAAATCTTCTAGAAGAAAACATAGGAGCAAAGTTCTATGACGGTGTTCTTGGCAATGACTTTTTGGATCTGATACTGTATTAGGCTATTTTTGCATTGCTATACAGAAATACCTGAGACTGGGTAATTCATAAAGAAAAGAGGTTTAATTTGGCTCACGGTCCTGTAAGCTATACAGGAAGTGTGATACCAGCCTCTGCTTCTAATGAAGCTTACAATTATGGTGAATGATGAAAGGGGAACAAGCATCTCACATGGTGAGAGCAGGAGCAAGAGAGAAGTGGGAGTTGCCACTCAAATCTCATGTCCTTCTCACATTGAAAAATACAATCATACCCTGCTAATAGTCCCCCAAAATATTAATTTATTTAAGCATCAAGTCCCAAATCTTCAGTCTCATCTCAGACTCATCTCCTTCTACCCATGAGTCTATAAAATCTAAACAAGTTATTTTTTCCCAAGATAAAATAGATATGCAGACATTGGGTAAACATTACTGCTCCAAAAGGGAAAAATTGGACAAAAGAAAGGAGCAATAGAACCCACACAACTCTAGAACCCAGCAGGGCAGTCACTAAATCTTAAAGCTCCAAAATAATCTCCTTTGACTCCATGTTCCACCTTCAGGACACAGTGGTGCAAGCAGTAGGCTCCCAAACACTTGAGCTGTTCTATCACTGTGGCTTTGCAAGGTTCAGCTCTTGCAGCTACTCTCATGGGTTGGAGTTGAGTTCCGGTGGCTTTTTCATGCTCAGGAGGCAAGCTACCAGTGGACCTACCATTCTCAAGTCTGGAGGATGGTGGCTCCATTTCCACAACTCCACTAGGCAGTGCCCTCGTGGGGATTCTGTGTGGGGGCTCCAACCCCACATTTTCCCTCCACACTAGCCTAGTAGAAATTCTCTGTGAGGGTTCTGCCCCTGCAGCAGTCTCTATCTGGGTACCCCGGCTTTCTCGTACACCCTCTGAAATCTAAGGGGAAGTTGCCAAGCCTCTTTCACTCTTGCATTCCATGCCCCTGCAAACTTAACACCACATGGACACCACCAAGGATCATGGTGGCTTGTACTCTCCAAGAGTGGGCCAAGCAATTTCCGGGATCCTTTGAACTAAGCCTGAAGCTGGAGCAGCTGGGATGCAGGGAACAGACCCTGAGGCTGCGCATGGCAGTGGGGCCCTGGGCCTGGTCCACAAAACCATTATTTTCCCCTAACTCTCTGGGCCTGTGATGGGATGGACTATATTAAAGATCTCTAAAATGCCTTTGAGGCCTTTTTCCCATTGTCTTGAATTTTAGCACTTGATTTTCTTTTAGCCATGCTAATCTCACTTGCAAGTCATTCCTCCACAGCCTGCGTGGTTTGTCTTGCTGCCAGATGGTCAGATGGCAAATTTTCCAAATTTTTATACTGCTTCTCTTTTAAGTTCCAGCTTTCAGTCCCATAGCTGCTCATAGGTTGTTAGAAGCAGACAGGTCACTTCTTGAACACTTTGCTGCTTAGAAATCTCTTCCCCAGATACCCTGTCATCACCCTTAAGTTCAGATATCTAAGATCCCTAGGACATGAAAATAATGCAGCCAAGCTTTTTTGCTGGGGTTTAACAGGGGTGACCCTCACTCCAGTTCCCAATAACTTCCTCATTTCCATCTGAGACTTTATTGGTCTGATGTTCACTGTTCATATTTCTACCAATATTTTGCTCACAGCCATTTAACCCATCTCTAAGAAATTCCAAAACTTCCCTTATCTTCCTGTCTTCTTCGGAGCCTTCCAAACTCTGCCATCCTCTGCCTATTACCAAGTTCCAAAGATTCTTCAGCACCTTCATACCAGGAGTGGGACAGTGTTGTCCCATACTCCTTGTATGAATTTTCTATGTGAGGCTATGTTTGCATTTCTGTAAAGAAATACCTGAGACTAAGTAACTTATTAAAAAGTTTATTTTGGCTCACTGTTCTGCAGGCTATGCAGGAAGTATGTTGCCACCATCTGATTCTTATGAGGGCCTTAGGAAAATTACAATCATGGCAGAAGGTGAAGGGGGAGCAGGCATCTAATATGGCAATAGCAGGAGCAAGAGAGAGAGGAGGGATGTGCCACACACTTTTAAATAACCAGATCTCACAAAAACTCACTCATTATTATTAAGACAGAACCAAGCCATTCATGAGGGATCCTCCCCTGTGACCCAGAAACTTTCCACTGCGCCCCACTTCCAACATCAGCGGGTATATTTCAACTTGAGATTTGGAGGGGACAAACATCCAAACTATATCAGGTACCAAAAGCAAAGGCAACAAAAGCAAATTAAACAATGAGACTATACCAAACTAAACAGTTTCTGTACAGCAACTAAAAAAGGAAAATAAATCAACAAAATGAAAAGGAAATCCACAAAACTGGAGAAGATGTTTGAAAATCACAAATTTAATAAGGGATAAATATTCAAACTATACAAGAAACTCATATAAAGCAGTAGCAAAAATAAACAAACAAACAAACTAGTAATGTTAAGGAATAATGGGCAAAGGATGGGGATAGACATTTTTCCAAAGAAGACATGCAGATAGGCAATATATATTTGAAAATCTGCTCAACATCACTAATCATCAGGAAAACTCAAATCAAAATCAAAATGAGACACCACCTCATACCAGTTAGGATCACTATTATCAAAAAGTGAAAACATAAAAAGTGTTAGTGAAGATATGGAAGAAAAAAGAAACCCTTATGCATTGTTGGTGGGAATATAAATTGGTACAGTTGACACAGGATTTTTCTTGGCTTATTTTCCAGGCTCACAGCAGGAGGCATCCTGCCTACTTGACCCACTGGGCCACATCTGGCTTATGCTTTGGTACAAATCCCATGGTCACAGTGACTGTGCACTCAGCCCTTGGCAGGAGGTGGTATGTGAGTGAGTGAGTGTGGAGTCCAGCCACCATTCCAAATGCTGGCAGGGACAGGTTCCATGCAGGGTGTTCAGCTGAACCAATCATGTCACCCTGAGGGAAATGTGGTCTCCAGTCAGGAGTGTCCATGACCTCAAAGCCCCAGAACGGATGTTACAATGTGCGAATTAGCTCTTTTAGTCTGTGTGCCCATAGCCCAACAGACAGCAGCATGTTAGCAGCTTAATCAACCCCTTGCCCCACTCTGGGCTACAGCTCTATGGCTGACTCAGCTCTGCTGCTGCTTCCCATCAAGTGGGTCAGCTGCCTTACAATGATGGAGGGCAGAGGGTCACAGTATTATAGCTTTCTGAGTACCCACACTCAAGAAGATCTTTTCCCACATCCAAGAAGAACGAGGTCATGCTCACAATTGATGGGTGATGAGGACAGAGAATTTTATTGAGTGACAAAACAGCTCCAGTGGAGAGGGGACAGGAAGATGATCTCTCACCTGAAGTCGGGTATCTCTTCAGTGTGGCTGAATCTGGGGCTTTTATAGGCACAGGATCAGGGAGGGCAGGCCATAGGTAGTATTGAAAAAGGCAACTTTTTTTGGTTTGGTTTGTTTTTTGTTTTTTCTTTGAAACAGAGTCTCACCCTGTGGCCCAGGCTGGATGGCACAATCTCAGCTCACTGCAACCTCCACTTCCTGAGTTCAAGCAATTCTCCTGCCTCAGCCTTCCATGCAGCTGGGACTACAGGCATGCACCACTATGCCCAGCAAATTTTTGTATTTTTAGTAGAGATGGGTAGCAGCTTTCATCTGGAACCAGCTATCCAGTCTTTCAGACTTCAGATTGCTCTTGGCTTAAAGGATGAGTTTCACTGGGGACCCACCCCTATGTGCCTAGGTATTTGTCAGTCTCCTGCTGCTATCACAAATATATAGACAACGGTATGGAGGTTCTTCAAAAAGTTAAAAATAGAACTGCCATATGAACCAGCAATTTCACTTTGGCGTAAATATCCATACGAATTGAAAGGAAGACTTCAAAGAGATGACTGCACACCCATGTTCATTGCATCATTATTCATGACATTTAATACATAGAAACAACTTAAGAGTCCATCAGTGGGTAAATGGAGAAAGAAAATGTGGTATATCTACAAAATGGAATATTATTCAGCCTTAAAAAAGAAGGAAATATTGCCATTTGCAGCAACACAGATGAAACTGAATGACATTTTGCTAAAAGAAATAAGCCAGACAGAGAAATGTAAATATTGTATTATCTCACTCATATGTGGAATATAAAAAGTTGAACTTACAGAACAGAGAGTAGGAGGGTGATTACCAGGGATGGGGGAAATGGAGAGATGTTGGTCGAAGGTTAAAAACTAGTGTTTATTATTAGTCTGGAGACCTAATGCGTAGCATGGTGATTATAGTTAATAATAATATATTGTATATTTGAAATTTGCTGAGAGTAATTTTAGGTATACATACCACACATGCAAAAGAAGATAATGATGTGATGTGATGAAAATATTCATTAGCTTGATAGTGCCAATAATTTCACAGAGTATACAAATATTAAAACATCTCATTGTACACTTTTAATATATATAATTTTTATTTGTAAATTGCAATTATCAATTTTATTTGTCAGTTTCTCAGTAAAGCTGGGAAAAAAAGGATACAGTTGATAGGCAGAAGCTATTAATTATCAAGCCACCAGCAATGAACTTGATAGGTTTCATTTTTATGATAGAAAAAACACGTCAGCATGATATCAGCCTGATGGCATAATTTTGTCTATATTCCATGTAACAAATAATTGAGTTTTCTCTAATTAAATATATATTATTCTTGACACTAAATTTGATTCAATTATATTTTATATTATGTAGATGAGACCACTTTCAATAACTTTTTTATTAGATGGCATAGATTATGTCAAAATTATTTATCATTGTTTGCATAAACAGCTGATCATGTTTAAATAATGAAAGCAATCTTTTTACATTAGTGTCAAGTAAATGGACAAATAATTAGATTTACTCTGTATGACTCCATTCAATGGAATTCAGTAAATAATTTAATTATATTATTTATTGTAAGTAAAAGTAAAATCTTCCACAGATTTCTAGAATAATTCAGTATTTTTTTATTTATATATTTTCATTTGTGTCTCCATTAATTTTTATAGTTTTAAGTAATCTGTATATGTTTATTAAAATGTCATATCTCATTGTATTTGGCATTTGCATTTATATATCTATTTGCTTGAGTTATCATTAATAATTAACATAGTCCTTAAAGTGGAAACTATAGATCTATTTGGAATCCAGATCTGGTGATCCCTACTGCATGGCAGTTCTCACTAGATAGCAAAGCCTTTTCCTTCAGACAGAAACCTAGCTACCTCACCCAACACAACAGGCTGCCTATTTGAGGAAGACCTGAAAAATGTTTACAGGTTCTTTCCAACATCTCTGCAAGATATCTTCCAGTGACTAATCAAGAAATAAAGGCAGTTTTCATTATTCTATAATGGCACATTATTTGGGTTGCCTTTCAGCAAACCATTAGTCTAAATTACTTTTAGTGAATTCCACAGTTTACTGATGGTGGGAAGCAATGGAGTGTATAGCAAGAATTGCCAGAAGGCTCTTTTTCCTAATAGAACTTTCTTTGTTGTTGTTATTGTTTTAGTTTCAACAGCATCTTGGAAATGAGTCTATTTATACAAGCAGTAAATAATGCAAGATGAATGACAATTTCAGCATATAAAATGCAGCTATTCACCAGAAGAACTTAGATATTGCCATGTACTTTTAACAGGCTGGACTTTTTTTTTTTTTTTTAGAATCAGTGACATGAAGTACTGAAGACAGAGAGAAGGCTGGTGAAGAGGCGCCATTTTCCCTTTCATAGTAATGTTAAATAAAGAAAGCATTGAAAAATACCTGTGGGCAATGCTTTTGACCAATGACAAGAGAGAATGAAACATCTGTCTTGAACTTTCATAACAACCTGTGATGGTCAAAGAGACAGCTGGAACAACTTCATAACCCTTTTAAAGACATATCATGGCAGAGAAAGATCTTTAAAAATATCCCAGAATATTTTTTGTAGGATGTGGAGAAAATGGTCAGCAGTTTTGTTACTCTTTGATTAATGACCTCAAATGAACAAAATAAAGGTCAAGTATAATATCAGAGAATATTCCAAGAGAAAAGTATCTCCAGATCTAATTGCTGATAGGAGTGAAGTAGTTTATTAGCAATAAACTGGTAGTTGAGGCAGATCTATAGTAGTTATTGGGTAATAGGATCTTGCTGTTAGCTTAACAGACCAAGAATGTTCATATTATGTGAGATACACGTCACATTAGACTAAGAAAGACTAACAACAATTAAATGTGCAAGATTTTGACAGATACACAGTTTGAAATTTACAATGATAAACACAAGTTTTGAGTAGACCAAGCCTATTGATCTAATATGATAGCCACTAGCTAAATGTGCCCACTGAGCACTTAAAATCCATCTACTACATGGTCAGATGTGTTATAGCAAAATTATACGTAAAAAATAGACATTGAATTTCAGATATTTAGTACCAGAAAACATGCAACTATATTATTAATTTTTATTTATTATAAATAAACATACTGTTATATAGATTGATATGATATGAATGAGTTATTAATTATAACTGTTTTCTTTCCTTTTATTAAATATCGTACACAGACAATGTAAAATCACACATATGGCTTACATTATGTTTCTACTGACAGTGCTGGATTAGAGGATTTTATCCATTTGACAAGTGGAGACCCTCTGTATATAGTAACTAAGTTCCTTGGTGATTTCATTCAGGGCAATGTAAGTTATGTAATTTGAGGGCAACTATACAACTTATAATTACATACATAATTATATTACATATAAATATAGGACAATATGAATTATGTAATTCAAGTGTTTACTGGCTTTAGGCTAACTTGATCTAATGCACCTATTTCTGTATTAAGAATATACTTGTCAAATAGACCAAGTGAGTGAATTCACTGATTAGATGACCCTTTCCTAGAATTTGCTGAATAAACACCTCCAGATTTTATTACAGTAACCATTTTTTCTCTACCTTTCTGTGTTGAACATTCTTTTCTGCCAAATAATTCCTTCCTTCACTATCTGGGTCAAAATATCATATGCCTTGTAATCCCAGCACTTTGGGAGGCCGAGGCGGGTGGATCACCAGGTCAGGAGATCGAGACCACGGTGAAACCCCATGTCTACTAAAAATACAAAAAATCAGTCGGGCGCGGTGGCGGGCCCCTGTAGTCCCAGCTACGCAGGAGGATGAGGCAAGAGAATGGCGTGAATCCGGGAGGTAGAGCTTGCAGTGAGCCGAGATCGCGCCACTGCCCTCCAGCCTGGGCGACAGAGTGAGACTCCACCTCAAAAAAAAAAAAAAAAAAAACAAAAAACAATTAATATGCCTAAGGATGCTAATAGTGACTAATAAGCAGATGATTAAAATAAATGACGAGCCCCATGTGGAAATTACTGTGAACTGGGGAGTTTACAACACTAGAGAGTTTCTGCCCAAAAACATGTTGATGAAGATATATAGGTGCTATATTTGTTAAATGAATACATAGTGGATGAAAGTATATATATATATATTGTAGGAAATATGTGTTAGTTAATTCCCCAATACCACCCCCCGCACAGATAGAGACCACAACACTAGAGATGAAATGGAAAGCACTGGCAAAAAGAGGACTGAGTGAAAAAGAGACCCACGGATTGAAGTAGTTGTTCCCAACCTTCATAACCTTCCGTCCTCCATGGAAGGAGGTCTCTAACTATGACCACAGGTCACACTAGACAGGTCTTCTCCCATGGCTGCAACTTTTTCTAGGTTGAAATAGAATGAACATGCATTTTAAATTGCCTAGAAAACATCCTGGCTAATGCCCCTAACATATCAGGTAAAAAGCTGTTATTTTGAATGTCACCTTTCAGTCTCAAGCATGTCTCCACTCTATAACAAATTATATGGTCTGCCTAAGTATCCCTTCATAGAGGGAATTTCTACACCTCCATGTTTATGTATTTTCTCTTGCCCTTAATTTCAAGGCTAAGGACACAATAATATATTGCCCTTCCTTCTTGTAACAGTGAAGGCAATTCTTCCCAGAGAACACCAGGCTCAAATCAAGGAAATTCTTCACTGTCAGTTCAAGGGAGGTGGCTGGAATTTCAGCCCTGTGAGATTCTATTATTCTTATTAACCCATGACTGCTTAGTACTTCTCATTATTTTCATTTCTGAATGAAAGATTTTGTTATGATTATCCTCTCCTGTTGCTGAATATGCATTTATTAGAGAGCGAGAGAGAGATGTTCAGGGAGGGGGGAATCAGATAACATACATTTTAGTTAAGAAGTCACTAATTCATAAGGAGCCTCACTTCTCTGGAAATAATGGGGACAGATTCCAGACCTTGAGCCAGAGATATTATCTGGCTGCAGTATGGGGTTGTCTTCCTTGGAGATAGAGTCGTTGTATCTATGTATGGGAGGAAGATGAATATAGATGAATGATCAAAGATATGACTATGGCAGACTACTAGTTACACAGGTCAAATTATTAGCCAGCAGCCATATACCCTTGCAATTAGATATAACTATGTGCTATTTTTACCCACAGAATATGAGCAGAAGTGTTATCTACTATTTTTTTGGATCTAAGTTTCAATACTACACGCATGTTCAGCCATAATCTTTTTCTTTCTGCCCTTTGGAACATAGATCCTGGCAGAAATACAGTGATAAAAATTTGACCATTTAAAAAAATAAGACCTTATGAGATGTTCCCATAAAATGGAAGAAGCTGGTGCCCTTTAATCATCTATTGGCATAGAGTTATCACACCACTTAGGCTGAAAACATTGACTATCAGAGAGAAGTAAACTTTTCTTCTTTAAATTACTCAGGGAGCTACTTTTTTACATAACAAATACATGAATGAAATATTAAGATTTTCCATTATCATCAGTATGAATTGTAGACTAGAGACAGCTGGACAATATAGTTAGTGGCAGTTTTTATATGTATAGATTTTTAAATTTTTATGATTGTGAGTCACAACAATATTTTCTCAACTGATACCAATGTGGGTGTTTTTCCTGTCTAAATACAAATATTAAAGAACATTTTGCATACGAGCATTGTGTTAATCACATTGTTTATGATTATGACTATAAAAATTTCTTACTATTACTCAGTATATACAAAGTTAAATTGAATTACTGCTGAGTGAAAAATTCTGTAAGTCAAATATTTACTTTTTTAAATAAAATGAAACAGTTTTTTATCTTTAGTCCTTCTGAAATTAGTTACTGAATTGGATAGATAACTTAAAATTAATGTAAATGTTTTATTATAATGTAAATATGTGTTTGAAAGTAAACATAATTTTTAAATAAAAATGGTGAAAAGAACACCTGCAAACTTATAATCTCCCTACACAGCACAAAGGTAGAACAGTCCAGCTAGGTAGGTCAAGAGGGTATAAATTCAAAGGCTGTTTGCTTCCTCATCCTGTTGTTTGGTCTGTGTGTGCTGCTGGCCAAATAAATTAACTTCCCTGGAATATCTTAAAATGAGAAAAATATTGAAGTATTTCATGGAGTTGTCATGAGAATTTAAAGATAAATCGTATGAGAAAGAAAAGGAAAATGTAAGTATTACAGAAATATAAACTAAGCAGGTGGAAAAAAAATACTTGAATAATTATACATTCAGTGAGCACAGTTAACAATTGCCAAAATATTTAAACAATTCATAAATTTGAATCTTTGACTTTTGCATTATACTTATTTCTATTTCATTTCACCTTGTACATACCCATCTGAATGGGGACATTTGGATTGATGTAAAGAGTTATGACTGTTTTGTTTTTAATCATTCTTCAATTAGCAGGGAGTAGATGAATATTATAAAGGAGTTATTGTTTATTTATTATTTACATTCAGTAGAGTTTAGTAGCTTCAAGTTCTCTAAAATTACTCTTTAAGGGCTCAGGATACAGAATTGTGGATTCTTTAAAAACAGATTGAAGAGAGATCTAGGCTTGTAAAGTCAATTTTGTCATTTAGGATTTTGTAAACTTGGACAAGTTTCTTAATCTCTCTAGGGCTCAGTTACTCAAACTGGTTTTTGAAATATTAAGTCAGTGTATAGCTATGAATCAGACTTAGCACCAGACTTAGCAGAACGCATAAAGCTTTCATAATATTCAGCTACTAATTACCAATACTACCTTAAAAAGAGGTAATATAAATAACTATGCAATCAATGCTCAACATATACTACTTACTACTTTTCTTTTTTAAGAATAAAACAAATAACTTGTATAAAAATGTGGTTTCATTTATGTATACCATCGTAATTTTATTTCTTACAATGTAGTTACTCTAAGATGTACTGTTAAAGAAATGAGTAACGTTTTTATTGTAAATAAAGTTGTATTATTAGAAGAAATATGTCAAATTGCAAAGATTAAGTTTTTCCATTGCACTTTAATTACATTAAATGATTTTAATTTATGATAATAATTTATGTTATTTTTTACCAGCTTTCAATTTAAACCATATAATATTATTAAATATCTGTGCATACAGAGCTTTTATTTTAAAGATGGAATATACTTGTATAGTTTTGCTCAAGCTAGTTTTTTTTAGCTCTTTCCTCATAAGAAATGCACGTAACCTATATTTGAAAAAAATTAATATTTTTGATTTATATAAAAATATTGCTTCTTAGGTACCTTTACTATGCTTTCTTGAATACGACAGAATGCATTAATTTGTGAAGTGTTAATTTTAAAAAGAAAGAGAGGTTTGACAATTTTGCCTTGAGCTTGAGCTTTTAATTTTAAAAAGAAAGAGAGGTTTGACATTTTTGCCTTCAATTTCCAGATTGAATACTTTGCACTGAGTATCTTTTTAAAATTAAAAAAAAAAAAAATTTTTATTATACTTTAAGTTCTAGGGTACATGTGCACAACGTGCAGGTTTGTTACATATGTATACATGTGCCGTGTTGGCGTGCTGCACCCATAACTCATCATTTACATTAGATACATCTCCTAATGCTATCCCTCCCTGCTCCCCCCCACCCCACAACAGGCCCCGGTGTGTGATGTTTCCCTTCCTGTGTCCAAGTGATCTCATTGTTCAATTCCCACCTATGAGTGAGAACATGCGGTGTTTGGTTTTCTGTTCTTGCGATAGTTTGCTGAGAATGATGGTTTCCAGCTGCATCCATGTCCCTACAAAGGACATGAACTCATCCTTTTTTATGGCTGCATAGTATTCCATGGTGTATATATGCCACATTTTCTTAATACAGTCTATTATTGTTGGACATTTGGGTTGGTTCCAAGTCTTTGCTATTGTGAATAGTGCCACAATAAACACACGTGTGCATGTGTCTTTACAGTAGCATGATTTATAATCCTTCGGGTATATACCCAGTAATGGAATGGCTGGGTCAAATGGTATTTCTAGTTCTAGATCCTTGAGGAATCGCCACACTGTCTTCCACAATGGTTGAACTAGTCTTTGGTCCGAATGTAAACAACATGAATAAATGAATAAATAAGTAAACTGAAATTCTGAATAATTTTATAGCTTTTATTAAAACTCAGCACTATAAAGTTTACCTAACATATCTTATACCAGAGGATCTTTCTGTTACTTTACAGTCCTTGAGCTGAATTTCTAGCAATGGTTTTCATTCTCTCTTCCATTCATGGCTCTGCTCTCCGCTGTGTTGGGGTATGGCGTTGTTCATGGGGAAGAATCTTGCCTCTCCACATTCATTTCATCCACAGAAGCTATGTGTTACATCTTTGGCATATTTAGTTTCTGAATAAAACTTTACTAAAAAAAGGTTGGGGAAAAATGTAATTAAACACTTTTAACATTACCGATAACTGATTTTTTTGCTCTAATAATTACTCAATAGGCTTATTTTTGTCTCTTGAATGAATTATAAATTTGGTTAATAAAGAAACCATACTTTCTACTTTCATATATATATATATATAGCTGAGCATTCATATATGTATATGCAAATATACATCATATGTACGATGTGTGTGTTTATGTGCAAAAGGAAGCTGTTTCCAACTTTGTCTTCACCCAGAGACCCTGCTTACCACAGAATAGAATTATAGAAATTTCAATTAAGTTAAATTTTTAAAAGCTAGATGTGAGCTTGTAATTCTGACATAGATGGAAGAAATCTAGGAATGGTCTCTTAGAAACTTGAGAGATTATTGTGTTTTTATGTTTGAGAAAACTATAGCAGAGTCAGATATTAAAGAGTGTATTTGAGTTTCTCAAACTCAGAAACTCCCTAGAATTTTCATATTCACAGTTATGAGTTATTCAAAGTGTTTGTAAAGACAGTCTCTCTCTTTTTAATGCCGTGGCTTCTGTGTTAGGATGGTGTGTAATAACTCAGACAACCATTTTTACTTTTTGCATCTAGTGCAATCAGATTTCTTATAACTTTCTAGAATAAATCTTAGAGCTTATTATTACACTGATTCCAAGAAGTTGGTGGTGACCAAAGTAGCATATGTAATAAATCTGGACTTCGTCAATGTGTCTCCAAAACACTGAGTAGATTTTGGTTTCAAAATAGTCTTGGTCAACACCAAATGAAGGACAGTATATTAATTTTACAATTTATTAGCTCCATAAATTTCATCAGGTTACCTGACTGTTCTTTCCTCACTTCTTCATCTGCAAAGTAGAAATAATACCAGACTCAGAGTGGTTATGAAATTCAGAAAAGTTAGCATGTGTAAAGCACATGGTACTTGGCACATAATAAGTAATAATATATGTCTCAGTTAAATAATTAATCATTGGGAAGTTTCCCCAAAATACTTTTTGTTGTTGTTTATAACTTTTATTCAATACACAGCCACATTCCACATCCTAAGGAGCTGATTTTTTCAAAACTTTCACCTCCAGCTCCTTCACCCATCTCCCCTGACAACATCAGATTAAAAATATACTTTTAACTTTTTCTTGTGGCAACTCAATCTGTACTCTCTTCACACAGTCAACAAGTATATATAATTAAAGCTTTTGTTATGTTTTAAGGAAAGGATCTTCCAGTTTTTGCCCACTTATTCAAATAAACATATAGTTTATATAAAAGACAAGAAAATATTATATCTAAGTAATAAAAAGACATGACCCCCTTCATAGGTAGTGCTACGCAGTGACCCTCAAATAAAAAGCAAAACAACTTTGAGGACACCAACTACATCAAATTATCCATAAAAATCAAACTTTAGATATCCTTTCCTTTTCTAGAAGGTGGAAAGTTAAGATAGAATTCTGTATGTTTGGTAGTAAAATCTTTCCACCAGTTCTGCATTCTGAAATGATTTTTCAAGCCTGTGTAACAATTTTTGAAACATGTAAACCCTAGTAGACATTCATAATCAAATCTGAATATAATTGATATAATCCCTTATGGCTGATTTTCCAGTATAAATTAATTACAGATTAAATTAATTATTCTTACATGATAATTATTGTATTACCTAATAATTGTTTTATGTAAGCTGCTAAAAGTTTGAGATATTGAACTTATCTAAATTAGGGCTTAAAAAATTAAAAATCCTAGGCCGGGCGCGGTGGCTCAAGCCTGTAATCCCAGCACTTTGGGAGGCCGAGGCGGGCGAATCACGAGGTCAGGAGATCAGACCATCCTGGCTAACACGGTGAAACCCCGTCTCTACTAAAAAATACAAAAAGCTAGCCGGGCGAGGTGGCGGGCGTCTGTAGTCCCAGCTACTCGGGAGGCTGAGGCAGGAGAATGGCGTAAACCTGGGAGGCGGAGCTTGCAGTGAGCTGAGATCCGGCCACTGCACTCCAGCCCGGGCGACAGAGCGAGACTCCATCTCAAAAAAACAAAAAAACAAAAAACAAACAAACAAAAACATTAAAAATCCTAAGGTCATTGGAGCCCAAGCCAAGTTTACTTTTTCTCCCATATGACAGTAGATTAGCAGGCTATTGTTCTGGAGACTGATTCTCAATCATGCTGAGACAGAATGGTTTGAATTGGTTCCATTTATTTCAGCCTGTCAAGAATCTTGGCTAAAAATCAACTGTGACTTTGATTTCAGATCAGTCAAGTAATTACTCATCAGGCAATATACCATTTAGGCATTTATACTTATTTTGTGATTCATTTTCCAAAGCACCCCTAAAATAACAATTCCCATTTTTCTTTAGCCTGAATTTATCCCTTTTATGTATTCTACTTACTACAATTACTAAGAAGTGCTTTTTTACATATCTGCTCATCTAGACTCCACCATTCTGGAATGTCCTCTGGACATCATTAAAACCAGATGTTTTTAAATGTCATCATGCATATACTGAAATGATTATAAAATGAGAATTTTTTTTCCAGACGGTTTCTGTTCAGACAAGAATGCCAGTTTCCATTGGTTTGGAGGACACTTATTTCTAATAGCATAAAGTTGGGTATGATTCAAAATATAGATTTTTTTTAACATCAGGCACAGTCCAACATTGCCTTTAAAGTGCTTTTTAAAATAGCACAAATTTTATTATAATTCATGTGTTTTTGTGCATATAATGATAATTTTGGTGTTTCATTTTTATTTAATATAGTATTATAATTTTCTCTTGATTTACACATCCGGAGAGTAAACCAAGAAAAACGGTACATTTTAACTCATTGGAATGAAGTCTTGTTATTTTCCTTGTCTGTTATATTTTAGAAATTAACATAGTTTGACCACTGCAATATGCCTAAAAGGAATTTAGTGAAACTGCTCTCTACTTATTTGCTCAACCTTATCATACTCAATGGAATATTATGTACTATTTAAATGTTTATAGATTCTCACTGTTGGCCACTTAGGGAAGTAACTAGCTTTGATTTCTCTCTGGTACACATGCACTATTAGTTGTTGACTGGTTTTCATACATCCCACATGTAGTTACAGACCATGAAAAGACAATGATGTATAAAATACAATTTTAAAAATAATTTTAAATGATTAACAGATATAGCTACCAGTCATTCTTTTTATGGAATATCCAAGGAAAGTTAGCCTAAAAATTAGACCATTTCTACCTATGATGGGAAAAAAGAAACAGATTTTCCTTCTTAAAAGAAGAATGTAAGATTCAAATTTAAACTAGCAATGAAGAATGATGGCAAGTATTACTTTGCATAGTTGGTCTGTAATGTTGTATTAAATGATTAAGATATGAATTATCTAACTTTTTGATTTTACTTTAATGTATAAGCAGTTACAATATAAATAAAACTACTGAGTTACATTATTAATTTTTGAAAATTCTTTATCAATGATATTAATAAAGAAAAAAGGACAGCTGAAAAATTTAGATCAAAATATTTATTTGATATATTTTGAAAATAACTTAAAACATTCTTATACTATAAATAAAATTTTATTATAGTAAAAGGATTAAAATATTTATTTTATAAATAATATGATAAAATTACTTTATTTGACTACTTAGAAATTATCATTGTTGGCCGGGCGCGGTGGCTCAAGCCTGTAATTCCAGCACTTTGGGAGGCCGAGACTGGCGGATCACGAGGTCAGGAGATCGAGACCATCCTGGCTAACATGATGAAAACCTGTCTCTACTAAAAAATACAAAAAATTAGCCGGGCGTGGTGGCGGGCGCCTGTAGTCCCAGCTACTGGGGAGGCTGAGGCAGGAGAATGGCGTGAACCCGGGAGGCAGAGCTTGCAGTGAGCTGAGACCCGGCCACTGCACTCCAGCCTGGGCGACAGAGCGAGACTCCATCTCAAAAAAAAAAAAAAAAAGAAATTATCATTGTTATCATTTTCTAATTGGTTCCTTGTAAACATATTTATAATTTCTCAAAAAGTAAAAACTAAAAGCCATATAAAATTTGTTTTTAAATGTATTATTTGATTCTTTTTTAGTTGCTATATTTTGATAAGAAATAAAAATAAAAGTTTAATTGTTTACATATTTAAGGAAAGTATACATAATTCAGATAAAGTTGAAGAGCTTTAGACAAAAATCATTCTGAAAATTACCACTAAGATAAGCTTTAATTGTTAAACTGCCCATGTTGCTTACTTGGATACTGTCCTATAATTATTTTCAGATTTTAGGAAAAAAAACCATGTGAGTAGTTGGTATGAATTTGGAAATGATATGGGTAAAAGTGTCCTTGTTGCTTTTATTGAAATATTTTATAATTTTAAACAAGCAGTAACCATCTTATTTTCCCCTACTACTGTCTTTGCTAACTTCTGTTTATGTGCCTTTCCTTGAAATTAGTCAGCATATGCACATATTATAGGCAGCTATTGTTCAGGAAAGCCTACATTCAAACGTGACAATCTGTTCTTCAACAATTGGAACATACTTATCTAATATGGTGTGATACAAAAGGCTGGGATAACCAATGACTACATCAACAGATTTACATTTAAAATTACTAGGCATTGTGAATATTAAGATGATATTTAAGATCAATGATGATATATCCTTATTCTTAAATTCAAACAGTGGAATAGAACTATAGTATGCTTGATAAGAAAGAAGTGTGCTTTCAAATAAAGAAAGATACATTTCAACCATTGTCTTAGCCCGTTTGTGCTGCTGTAACAGAATACCATGGACTGGACACTTTATAAACAATAGAAATATATTTCTCACAGTTCTGGAGGTTGGGAGTCTAAGATCAAGGTGACAGAACATTTGGTGTCTGATGAGAGGCCAGTCTCTCCTGCAAGATGACACCCGTGGTTGTGTCTTCTGGAGGAGAGGAATGCTGCATCCTAACAAGGCCGAAGGCTGAAGGGGTGGAAGTGAAATAAAGGGTCCAAATCTCTCTGTCAAGCCCTTTTATAAAGGCACTTAATACCATTTATGAGGTCAGAGCCCTCATGACTTAACACTTCCCAATAGGCCTCACCAATTAATAACATCGTACTGGCCATTGAATGTTCACACATGAATTTTGGAAGGGACAAATTCAAACCATCGCAACCACACTGTTTTCTTGTCAGACTCTGCCAACAGAAATATTTTGATTTTTGATTATCACCATTGCAAACTAGATTAATTACAAGAGAGTGGGTAGAGTTGCAAAGGAGCTGAAAACCTTTATAGATAAAAAAATAACTGAAGAAACAGTCTCCTTTTCACTTTAATGGGAACACCTATGAAGAGAATTTTGACAGTTCCAAATACTTTTAGGAGTTGTTGCCTTGAAAAGTATAATCAGACTTTCTAATGCTCCAATGTTGTTAGAACATACACTAATATATTTTAGAAAAATTGATTTTCTAATCATGACAAGGATTAAACAATGGAAGAAACAGTTTTAAGAAGATTGGCCAACATCTTTGAAGGGTGGAGATGCTTACACTCTAGGTGACTACAGGCATAAACTACCTGGAAGACCAATCCTCAGAAATGTTTGAGAGGGAATTACTAACATATCTGAGAGAAAGTGATGAAAACAATATTATTCATCTTAACTAATATTTTAGGACATCTATAATTCATAAATTAACTCACGGCAAAAATACAACATTATTGTTTTTCAGATTCTTTCTAGTTTTAAAATTTCAGCATGAAATCATTAGTGTTATTAACAGGGCATCTGTAATGTTGGGAAAGTAGGGCAGAAAGTAGAATGCATTTTCAAAAGACAATGCACAGAAAAGTTGAACAGACTCTTCCCGATGAAGTCCTCCCAAGAGAAAAATCATGTTTTCCTTTCTATTTCCTGGCATTGATGGATCGTTTATAGCAGAAAGTGCTTTGGCAAATGGCTCTTTTTGGGGAGTTTTGAGTAGATTTATTTTGGTATTGACTACAACACTGCTTATTTTATATGCTTGAATTATATGATTCCTGGCAGTGAAAATAGCACATTACGCTTTTGCATTCATTTGATTTGAGACCCAACATCAGAAGTGAGTTAATATCAGAAGTTAAAATATACTTGCAGTGTCTTTTAATGAATTTTAATCAAAAACCTTTTAAAAATAATATAAGACATTTTATGTGGGCAGATCTTAGAATCTAAACCTATACCAGTGGAGACTGTATTTGAATTTTATTTCAATCTTAAAGTATCAGCTTGAATGAAAATATTTTCTGGATAACTAAAAACAAAACATGTTTGTATGTTTAATTAAAACCTTCAAACAAGGGTCAAAGAAACGTAATTTTCTCTGGATTTAGCAACATTAATATGCTGGTTTATGTTTTAAACTCTAGAGATGGTATTGCAGAGCTTTCTATGTTTATGCAAATGTTTTTTAGAAGATATTTCAGAAAATTTGTGAGAAATTATTTGTTAAAGTTTTACTGAAAATGTGATATAAGTTACAGACACTACAGTAGATTCTAATGCCTCATTTTTTTTGCAAATGGTTTTAATTAAATACATAATGTTCCTCATTTCATGTCATTAAGTATAGTTCACAGTCTACATAATATAAAAAGTACAGCTGAGTTATTTGTTTATATTTTGGTTTGCAAGAATACTTTTCATACTATAAAGTATTTTAGTAATACATTTAAAGAAAAAACATTCAAATATTTTTCAAATATTGCAGACACAAAATGATGCCTACATTTTATGATAAGCAGTTTAAAAAGACAAAAATAAATTATAAGTGAATCAATTACTATGAGTAACAGTAAAATGATGGGTTGTTAATATACTTGCAGTATCTTTTAATGAATTTTAATCAAAAACCTTTTAAAAATAATATAAGACATTTTATGTGGGCAGATCTTAGAATCTAAACCTATACCAGTGGAGATTGTATTTGAATTTTATTTCAATCTTAAAGTATCAGCTTGAATGAAGACATTTAAATAACTATATTTTTTAGCGTTTGTGGTAAAAAGCTGCAGTGCCTCATTAAAGTAAGCATTGAAGTTGACTGGATCTTATCTTAAGTATCCTTCACCATTGTGTAGCAGTGAATATGCCATCTAGTTAACATTAGCCTTTATGGTTATAGAACTCTGAATGGTTCCATCCCCTTTTTTTCCTTTGGATTCCTCATGCCTCCTTTTCAGTCATGTTTGAAAGTTAATGTAGTCCACAAATACCTTTCTTCTTGACTGTGTGGAAACGTATTTGATATGTAGGCAGGGTGCTTAACCCTAGAACTTTTCAGGTAATTGCTCTCATCAGCCATCTTACTTACTGATACGATGATGTTGAACAATGTACCTGATTTAGTGCTTATATACAATTTCTAAACATACAGAAAGAATTTTCTATAATCATCTGAACTTACTTTAGTATATTTTGGATAAGTCTGCCAAGAAATAAATAAATTACCAATATTCCATGGAAGTGAAAGTGTTGAAATCCTTTACGGATCCTAAGATGAGTTAAAACCATATTAGATGGTAAAATTCTTGACACAATGGTATTTGTTCTGGCTATTATAACCGATATTGGAATAACTACTCAAATAGCTATATAGATTTTTCTTTAATATCTGGTATCTCCAAGAAATGTCAAAATGATTACAAATTGCTATAGTAACTACTATGACCTTAAGGTGAAAGAAGAAAATGAATATAGAAAACACTGAGGCTTCAAACTGCCCAACAGTCCCAATAAGTTAATTTCCAAAGTCTCATTGAACTTTATTTCATCAAATCATACTACCTAGTTCTGATTTTGAAATGTGGTTTTATTTCTACTCCAAAGAGACAGACATAATCTTTTCCACTCAAGAATTATTAGAGAATAAAGAAATTATGATTATAATTTTGCATAAAAATAAAGCCAACTTCATGGAGAATTTTAATTTGGGAATGATTTTTTTTCTCAATGGTTTGGTCTACCTTGTATTCTAATTCATGTATTATATTGATTTGAATAGAAACCCAAGACTTTGAAATTATTTTCTAAACAAAAGGCAAAGTTTCTGTTTTCACTTATGTGTTCCAGGGGACTAAAGGGGTAACTAGATGAATTAACTAATAAAACTGATAGCAAGAAAGAGCTTGTTGGCCTAGTTAAAGCAACATCTTACATATTTGAAACACGCTAACCTATTTTTAAATTGTTTTGGGAAGTGAGGCAATACTCAAGAGGATTTGAGCGTGGGCAATGGTACAATGAAAACCATTTTGTATTCTGACGAGCCTAAGGACAAATTCTTAACCACTGAATTAACTTTTAAGTGCTGATAAATCTGAATTTTTAAGTGTTTAAAATGAGTATATTGATCCCTATAATTGCCTGTGTTAAAATGTACATTACTGGCCAGGCATGGTGGCTCATGCCTGTAATCCCAGCACTTTGGGAGGTCGAGGCAGGTGGATCACCTAAGGTCAGGAGTTCAAGACCAGCCTGACCAACATGTTGAAATCCATCTCTACGAAAAATACAAAATTACCCGGGTGTGGTGGTGCATGTCTGTAATCCCAGCTACTTGGGAGGCTGAGGCAGGAGAATCCCTTGAATCCTGGAGGCAGAGGTTGCAGTGAGCCGAGATCATGCCATTGCATTACAGCCTGGGCAACAAGAGTGAAACTCCATCTAAAAAAAAGAAAAATGCATTATGAATTAAATTCATTTGTTGATAATATTGTTTAACATGTCAAAGTCATTTTTTTTTTGACTGAATGAATAGTACTATATGTTTGACAAAAGTTCTGGTCAACTGATTTTGTATGTCTGCATTTGAGTGCTGAACAAGATACCTTGTAAACAGATGTTGGTGATAATTAATCTTATGGAAATCTTTTGACTAGAATAAATATAGGTACAATTTTGCAGTTGTTGGCTAATTAGTTTTGAAAGCACAAAATAAAAAATACATATAAACAGATAGTTTACCATTTGTAAACCTGGCTCAAATGTTCATAAACTTAAGGAAGGCAGACATGAACAGGTTCAGAACTTAAAATGATAGAGTAATAGAAAACAAACTCATGAATATGCAACTATGCTTTGGAAAAAGTTACTGGAACATCATTCTTTAAATTACATCATTGCCTGGGAGCCACATGGGCTCTAAGCCAGCACCTAGTTGTCCTGCTTATGACTGCCAAGTGAACCACAGTCCACATCAGTCAACAAGTTATGTACTTATGTTGTATTGATATTGTCTTCTGATTTATTTCTTTCTCTACCTTCAATAGCCTCTTTTCTTCTTTTGAGGCTAGGATAGAAAGTAACTACTTTAATATATACATCATTTTAAAATTTCACCTAGAATATTAATGTGACAATTAATAGTCAAGTGTTTTTACTGTCATTTTTTCATGATACATGGGCTCCTACAGATATAGAAGAATGGAGGCTGTTAAAACATAAGTGGAGAAATTCAGTGAATGTAAATGAGGGAAAATACAGCAAGTATGTTGAATAATAGTACCACAATATAGGTTTACCATCTAACTATTACACCTACCTGAGACTGCCCTAGATAATCCCTTTAAGCCCAGATGAAGCCTTACAGAGTTCTTGAGATAAGAATCATTTTTATCTAAACTAGTGTTCAAACTGAGGATTATTCAGACAAGGGAGACTGTTAACCTTCTGGTTCCTTACTTCTAAACTTTGGAAGCTGAATGATACTGTTTCTTAATTCTAACATTTATATTAGGTTGGTGGAAAAGTAATCACAGCTTATGCCATTAAAAGTAATGGCAAAAAGTAATATATTAAGTGCAAAAATGTGTCACACATTTCTTTAGAAAATAGAGCATAATGGTGAACTAAACCAATTTATTTCCCTCACGTGGCATGAACTCTGTTAGTGGTGACAAAATAAATGAAAAAAAATGTAATATAATGCCCATAAGTATTTTTTTTTATGAAGAAATTTTGAAAAGATAAGATAGAGGGTGAATTCTCTTTTACATAGGAAAAGTAGATAATGATTCACTAAAAATATGATGCTTCAGCTCTCTCTGTAAAAATAGAATGTATTCACTGTCTTCTTTGTTTGAAGATTAATTAAGTGAGAAAGGCAGCACCCACCCAAAACGAATATCTAAAGGACTCAATTCTGGGATAATTCTCTTGGTGAAGACTTCTGAGAAGATTATTAGTTATTTAGGCTGATAATGGCCATATTCTTAATTATTCAAGGGAGCTTTAAAACCATTAGCAGACTCTCAAGGAGACAGCGCTTTCATCTGATTATAGCTTCTGAGCAATAACAAGCTTACAATTGCTCAACATTTTGTTCATCGCCATGGGGCAGAAATCTTCTGGCAGCAAATGAACAGAAATTTGCTAGATTGGAAGCTGGTGAACACAGGTAGCATGCCCCAGGTTCATGCACTTAAAAGTTTTCTATGTATCCACCACATCCATACCCAGAAGCATCTCTGTCTGCTGATTATTGCCACATTACTCACTATTCAATTGATAGATTAGGTAAGTGCTTCTTAAACATTAGTAGACAAATCTCAACTAGGAATTTTTATTTGAAATATAGATTCTGATTCAGTAGGTCTAGGATAGGGCCTGAGATTCTGCATGTCTACTATGAGATGATACCTACACTATGAGCCCATGGACCATTCTTTAAGAAGGATCTAGGTAGTGTGGAGTAGAGGTGATTCAGAGTCTAAGAAATAAAGGAATGGGAAATAGAGCATGTATTTCAGGCCAGTGGACAGTTCTTGACAGCTGATGTAGAGAACGAAGCAGAGAGTTAGAAAAGATGAAACACAAAATGACGTCAGGGGTCAACTCAGGGAGAAGAGGCAGTATAAGTTATGAGTAAACAGTCAAACAATTATATATTTAAGCATGAAAAGTCAGAATTGCCTAAGTCACAGGGCTCTTAAATTCTAAGGAAAAATGAGATTCTAATATTCTAGGGGTTTTTAATTAGTTACCAGTATATTTACATACTGCCCCAGCTAAGTAAAAATACCAAAATGATATCAGGTCTTAATATACTTAGAGAGACAAATCGTTTTCCGGGAAACAGGAAATGGAAAGTCACAGAGATAGCCAATGTTTTTCAAATATTGAATAAAATACATGTTCATTGGTGTATTATAAAGGAAAATTCAAAATATATCAGGAACCATATCACGAGAAGGAGCAAAAACATTAACATAGTTCTGGGGCAACACAGTGAATGTGCAAAACTCTACATTCCAGGAAATTGAACTGCTTTTGATTCTCTTTATTGATTTGGAATAATGCATTTACCGCATCAAGAACAATATAAGAAGTGTCAGAGTCTGTGTAGATCTGATAAAACAAATTCACCACAATATCTTGGATTGAGTTTACAATGGTAGCACTATAATAGTGTGATATAATCCACTGTGATTCATGTATATATTGTAGGATTCATAGTGGTAAAATTAAATGGAAATAAAATATAGAACCATCTCTACATCTTTTATGTCTTTGAATGTAACACCAATCTTGGCCATTTCACTATGAGATACAGTGCCTCTGGTTTACTAGCTCGAGTGTGTGTGTGTGTGTGTGTGTGTGTGTGTGTATGTGTGTGTGTGAGAGAGAGAGAGAGACAGAGAGAGAGAGAGAAAGGGAGAGAGAGGTTTCTGTTTTTCTTACTTGGCTTTTAAATCATTATGGTTGGCAGGGCATGGTGGCTCTTGCTTGTAATTCCAGCAATTTGGGAGGCCAAGGTGGGAGGATCCCTTGTGCCCAGGAGTTAGAGACTAGCCTGGGCAACATGGTAAAACACTGTCTCTACAAAAAATAGAAAAACAATTAGTCAGGCGTGGTGGTGCATACCTGTAGTTCCAGATACTGGGGAGGCTGAAGTAAGAGTATCACTTGGAGCCCAGGATGTTGAGGCTGCAGTGACTAGTGATCGTGCCACTGCACTCCAGCCTAGGTGACAGAGCAAGACCTGGTCTCAATAAAAACAAACCAAAAAAAAAAAAAAAAAAATCATGACTGTAACATATCATGGAAACATAACCAATTATGTTAACACCAGTCATGCACTCAGGAACTATGGAAATTAACCACAATGTGAGCTGTGGGTCTGGTGGACCCACTGAATTCACTGCAAGATAAATATAGTTCAGGGCTCCATTTATCACCTGACCACTGAATATCCCTACTGTAACAAAGAGGAGATGATGTTGCTTTGGCACCCTTGGCATTAAATGTCAGTTGAGATTATATGTCTAAGAGTCCTTGAAACATGTATATACCTTTTACTCCAGTGTACCATTACTAAGGTAAATGTCAGGGGAGCTTTGGCGAAAGGATAGGGAAAATATACATTTCATACTCCTGCTGTAGAATTTCAGAGTTCTTCCTCAAGTGGCCCTGATCTCCACTTCAGTGTAACCTCTGGATCTGAGCACTGGCTTAGTTTAATAAAGTGAATGAGAGAGAGTAGATTTTCATAACTGTCGCTGATTTCACTCTTCTCCTTTCCAGATCTCAATTACTTTTTATTATGTTAGCCAAACATTAACATCATCTAGCTTTTTGAATATCATGACCATTGCCAGGGATGCTGAAAGATCAGTTTCCTAATTCCCATTTTTGCCTTGCTGTTCATTATGGTAATCATAAAACTTTGCATCTGGTGATTAAATGCTACCATTTGGCTTCTCATTTTTCAAAATCATAGCTCCCCTATTCACAGTAGGAACTCCAGATCAGTAACAATATCTTCTACCATTTATGTTGGACTGCAGTAGACAGCTACCAGTGAGCTTCTCAATGATTTCATTGCCCCCTTTCTCAACATTTTAGAGAAGGGATTGGCTTCTGTGTTCTCTTGGGAAACATAAACAGTTGGTGGCTATCTAGCCTTATATTATCAATCGACTGATATAATATCTAGTCTTATATTATCAATCTATTCACAAAGAACTATCTTTGTGAACCTTCTGTATTCTTCTTTAATATTTTGCCAAGGCATTTCAGCATTGCTCTCTCATTAACTCTAAGTCATCTACAAAGTGAAAGAAGTATTTCCCTAAAGGTACTAAGTTCAGGCATCTTTGTCATGATGTGAAGTACGGATTCATGACAAAATGCCACCATGTCTATAAACTCTTCCCTCTCTGACCTTAACATCTGTCTCTTACCTGACTCAGCACTCTAACATTTCACCTCCACATATGCTTTCCCAGTTACTGCTGGTATATATTCGCAGGCTTCTGTAACTCTTTCAGAAGTCACTTCTTTACTCAAACAGTATAACACCTCTTTTATCTGCTCATGAGGAGAAATTAATATCGGCCACTACCTCCCCTTATTTCTTCTGACTCTAAAAGAAATAAGGGGAGGTAGTGGCCGATATTAATGAGGACAAACATCATATGTGATGGTTCTGCCCTGTTTAAAGAAATGGGAAGCTGCTCTCCATTAGCAAAGGACAGGGGAATCTGGGGAATCAAGTTGTTCAAGCACATTCATTCAAATGGTACCATTTCAGCTCTCAGGGTCTCTCTTTCCCTACATGGTCTCTGACTTTAACACAACAGCTTGCTGAGACTGTGAATTAATTTTTCTTTGTAAATCTTTCACTGTTTTCGTCAGTCTTACCCCAGAGTTTCAGCCCAATCTGCCCTCTGATTATGAGATAATAATATCTTTAAATGCTGCCATGGAGACTCTAGTTTTCACAGTGTCCTGAATAGAAGTTAGCTGACCTGAGTTTATCTTTCTCTTTCTCTTTCTTAATCATTCCTACAGGACTTAACACAAGCCAAACAACTCCATAATTACTATAATTACTTCTCCTCAATAATATTCAAGAGCCTATTCTCTTGCATAAAACATTGCATCTCTCTGTATATCAGTCCAATTCACCATAGGTGACAATCTAAACATTATTGTGACATGAGAAGTATTTGAATCCTGCATAGCACTGGCATATAATACTCATTGATGAATGACTGATAAGTAGTCCAATTCCAGAATTCTATTCTCAGGCTAGGACCTCTGGGCACACTCCGTATGCCAAATGACTTAAGGCGGGCTATGCTAAAAGCAGAGCCTGAAGTCAGTATCTGAGGAAGTTGCTTTGGAAGGTAAATCCGGGAAGCAACGGAAGGGAGTGGGAGAATGAAACACAGGAGGGAAGAAAGTCATAATGGGTGTGATCATAGGTGGGTTATACTTGTGGGTAACTGGAGCTTAATCCCACTGGAGACCTCTGTAGGAATATTCCTCAGAATTGTGCCAGCACTAGTCCCTAGCGGACTGAGCTTTGCTCCAGATTGAGCCAAGCACCTTTTATAGCCAGAAAGCAGCCTAATGCAGAGAAACACGGGAAGACTTCCATAAGTATGGGAATTATCTTGGCTTCCTCCAAGTAAGCAGAGATTATGTGAGTGAGACATGGGCAGAGCCTGCTTCAGTGATTTAGCACTTGCTTTTGCTTGTCTAATCCCAGTTTCTTTAGTTGTAAATTATGAAAAATAATAGGAATTGCCTCATTAAGATAGTAAACCAGTTCTTGAGATATTTCAAGTGGAGTGCTTTACAAGATGTCTTGGACATAGAATGTATCTTATAAAATGCTAGCTATTACTCTTTTACATCGTTCCTCCTTGCATTTCCTACACAGTGTACAAATATCCTGAATATGACCCTGAAATCCCACTACATGTCTTTCCTCATTTCAGTGTGTAACTCTTACCTGTGATTTAAAGTCCACCCAAATGCTCTTTTCTCCATAAAGATTTCTATTTTCTAAAGAGTTTGGTTTTTCCTTAACTTTGAAGTATTACTACTGTTTCAGTCTGTTGCTTTTGCACTCCTATTTATTATGGTCATTTGGAAGTATATATACACATATACATATATATATATAATATACATGCATTATATATAATGCTTTAGATTTTAAAACCTTTGAAGGCCAACTTTTCTATCATTTGTGTATCTCCTATTGTACACAGCTTAATGCTTACTAACTAAATTAAATCTGTCTTTCTGATTCAACATAGTGCATCATATATGACAAATCGTGGCCCTGTTCACAGTATTGCAGTTGCAAGTATAAGAATTGAACACTTTTGATGACATTTTATGGATGCCAGTGGTAGATGGATGAACTATTGGGTATAAATGAATGGAAATGAAATTGTAAATGTAATATTTATGCAGATACATTTAGGAATAGTTCAAAAGTTGATTATAAATTCAGAAAGGAAAGTAAAATAATACAAGATTATTATTGTAATTATTACTCATTAAAGGTGCTGAAGGGCTCAAGGAGGAAAAGTTATGGACTTGGAGAGATTATTTTAAATAAGTTTAAGAAGCTTTGGATCTCCTTGATTGTATGTGCGAGCAAATGAAAAAACTTCCTAAATGACTCAATTGACTGAGGTAAGGGGTTTTAGAAGGAAAATCAGTGTGGGTTAGGGGAGATGAGAAGCAGATCATTACATTTTGAATTGAGGTGAAGGTGGTTGCCCAAGCTATGTCATAAACAGATGTTTATAAAAATTCTTGACTTTATTCCAAAGAGCTCTTGGTTCCCTCCCATCTTATTTCCACAGTCATTATGCAAGTTCAGCTCTAAATTGCATCCCACATATTCCTGAAATCATCTCCTACAAGTCTTTCCTAATCCTGGTTTCTTTCCTTTTTGGTACATTTTTAACTACCTTCCAAAATGACTCCTGTTTAGTATTTATTTTGTTAAATGATTTATTACCTCCAAATCTCCTAAAGCTTCATGAAATAAAATGGCCTCTATTTGGTTTTCTGGGTTTTGTCTCATTATTCCATTTTAAAAATATATTTTTAAGACTTCCAAACTCTTCCTTCTTTCTCCTGTCTTCTGCTATACTTTTTCCTTTCTCCTTTTACTGCATTACAAAGCGTATTCTCTTCTATTTTCTTAGTCCTGTCATCTGGTCATAAAGCAGCTACGGAATTAGCATGGGAACTTCCCATGTTGACTCTGGAGTCCCCCTGCCTGACTTGCAGTCCTAATTGCACCATTTAATATCTGTGTAATCATGGGCAGCTAATTACTGTTTCTGATTCAGTTGTTTTAATTATGAAATGAGGCTGCTAAAAACACCCACTTAGGGTTTTTGAAAGTATTAGGTGAGATAGAACATATTAAGCATGTGGCAAATAGTAAACAGTAAGGGCTAATAGTTATTTTATTATCACTAACTACATTGTTATTCTTCTCTGAACCATTCTATTATAAAAACTGTATGCAATTGCATTTTTTTGTTGATGAGTGCTTAATGTGCATTGCTGTTATATTCCCAACTATATTATAGAATCTGGAGTACAAATTCATAGTTTGTACAGCTAAATGCATAAGAAGTGCTAGACAAATGACAATAGGCTTTATAAATGTTGAACCTGAAAATTGGACTGGGAATCATAAACCAATATGATTTTTCAAGAAATATTATATAAAATAACTAATGGAAGTAAGTAGAAAATTATAAAAGCCATTACAATAAGATCAACCTAAAAATTTTGGTTTTGTTGTTAACATGTCACATTTGTCTTTGGAATAGTACAGATGGAGGAAAAGCCATATTTAATGATCTTGGTAAAAAGAAATGCAAAAGCATTTTTATATCCTCTGAGCAATGGTCCTTTGATTTTCTTCTTTCCCATTACACCATTTCCAAGAAGGGAAAATATGAAGATGACTCTATTGGGAAGGTAAACCAAATACAAGTCAGGAAAAGTGGGGCCAAGTTAATTATGTCTCAATTCTCTATGTATAATTTAAACCTTCCACCTCCAATTCACATTCAAGAATGTGGAATATGAGCTAAAGGCTATGAAGCATTATACATGCAATCATAAATTTTCACATTTTGTAATGTAAAATTTGCTTTTACACATGCTTTTTAAAACATAATTAGAATGTTCATATCTTTAATAGGCAAACCAATGACATTTCAGGAAAATGTCAATATGGGTTGTATACAAATGAGAGATGATTTGATTTTTTTTTTTAATTTGTATTTTTAAAAAATCTTTGTGGGTACCTAGTAGGTATATATATTTATGAGGCATGCGAAATGTTTTGATACAGATACGCAATGTGAAAGATGCACATCATGGAGAATGAGGTGTCTACCCCCTCAAGTTGCAAATAAACTCCAATTACATTCCTTAAGTTATTTTAAAATATGCAATTAAATTATTATTGACTATAATGATTCTATTGTGCTATCAGATAGTGTGTCTTATTTATTCTTTCTATGTTTTTTGTACCCATTAAACATCTTCACCTCCCTCCTAACCTACAGCCTTTGGTAGGCATCCCTCTACTTTTCCCAGCCTCAGGTAACTATCCTTCTACTCTCTATGCCCATGAGTTCAATTGTTTTGATTTTTAAATCCCACTAATAAGTGAAAACATGCAATGTTTGTTTTTCTGTTCCTGGTTTATGTCACTTAACACAATGACTACCGGTTCCATCCATGTTGTGGCAAATGATTAGATCTCATTCTTTTTTATGGCTGAATAGCACTTCAATGTCTATATGTACCACATTTTCTTTATCCATTAATCAGTTTCCGGGCACTTAGGTTACTTCCAAATTTTAGCAATTGTACACAGTGCTGCAACAAACATAGGAGTGCAGATATGTCTTCCATATACTGATTCCCTTTCTTTGGGGTATATACCCAGCAGTAGGATTGCTGGATCATATTATAGCTCAAATTTTAGTTTTCTGAGGAACCTCCAAACTGTTCTCCACAGTAGTTGTACTAATTTAAATTCTCACCAACCGTATACAAGGGTTCCTTTTTCTCCACATGCTTGCCAGCATTGCTATTGACTGTCTTTTGGATATAAGCCATTTTAACTGGGGTGAGATGATACCTCATTATATTTTGATTTGCATTTCTCTGATGATCAGTGATGTTGAGCATTTTTTCCTATGCATGTTTGCTATTTGTTTTCTTTTGAGAAATGTCTATTCACATTTTTTGCCCATTTTTTGATCAGATTATTATTATTTTTTCTATAGAGTTGTCTGAGTTCCTTATATATTCTTGTTATTAATCACTTGTCAGAGAGGTAGTTTGCAAATATTTTCTCCCATTCTGTGGATTGTCTCTTCCCTTCGTTGATTGTATTCTTTGCTGTGCAGAATCTTTTTAACTTGATGAAAACCTATTTGTCTATTTTTGATTTGCTGGCCTGTGTTTGTGCAGTATTGTTTAAGAAATTTTCACTCAGACAGATGTCCTGGAGATTTACCCTTATGTTTTCTTTTACAAGTTTTATAGTTTTAGGTCTTAGATTTAAGTCTTTAATCCATTTGATTTAATTTTTGTATATGGCCAGAAATAGTGTTCTCATTTAATTCTTTTGTGTATGATGTATTCAGTTTTTCCAGCATCATTTATTGAAGAGACTATTTTTTCCCAGTATATGTTCTTGGCACTTGGTCAAAAATGAATTTACTGTAGTTGTGTGTATTTGTTTCTGGGTTCTTTATTCTGTTCCACTGGTCTATGTGTCTGTTTTTATGCCAGCATCATAATGTTTTGGATACTATAGCTCTATAGTGTAATATTATGCTAGTACCATGAGGTTTTGGATACTATAGCTCTATAATAGAGTGTACTATAGATCTATATAGAATAAAGTATATGTAGTATAATATAGTGGAGTATAGTATAACTTTATAGTATAAGTCAGGTAATGTGATTCCTCCAGTTTTGTTATTTTTGCTTAGAATAGCTTTGGCTATTCTGAGTCTTGTGTGATTCCACTTAAATTTTAGGGTGATGTTTTGTATTTCTGTGAAGAATATCACTGGTATTTTGATAGAGATTGTGTTTAATCTGTATATTGCTTTTGGTAGTATGAACATTCTAATAATACTGATTCTTCAAATCCATGAGTATGAAATGTTTTTCCATTTTTTGTGTTCTCTTCAATTTCCTTCATCAATATATTATGGTTTTCATTAGAGAGATCTTTCACTAATTTGGTTAACTTAATTCCTAGGTATTTAATTTTATGTGTGGCTATCATAAATGGGATTACTTTTAAAATTTCTTTTTTTCGTGTTCATGATTGGCATATGGAAATGCTACTGATTTTTTATTTTGATTTTTTTTTATCCTGTAACCTTAGTGAATCTGTTTATCAGCTCTAATAGTTTTCTTTCTTTCTTTTTTTTCTGAGACATAGTCTTACTCTGTTGCCCAGGCTGGAGTACAGTAGTGTGATCTTGGCTCACTGCAACCTCCGCTTCTCATGTTCAAGCAATTCTCCTGCCTCAGCCTCTTGAGTAGCAGGGATTACAGGCATGTGCCACCTCACCTGGCTAATTTTTGTATTTTCAGTAGAGATGGGGTTTCACCATGCTGGTTAGGCTGGTCTTAAATTCCTGACCTCGTGATCTGCCTGCCTTAGCCTCCAAAAATGCTGGGATTACAGGTGTGAGCCACTATGCCCGGCAGTTCTAATACTTTCCTTGTGGAAGGTTGAGGTTTTTTTTTTTTTTTTTTTTTTTTTTGCTGTTGTTGTTGTTGTTTTTAATATGAGGTTATAGCTTCAACAAACAAGAATAATTTGATGTATTCTTTTCCAATTTATATCTTTCTTTTACCTGATTGCTCTAGCTAGTACTTCTAGTACTATCTTGAAAAAGAGTGGTGACAGTGGGCATCCTTGTAGTTTTCCAGATTGTAGCAGACAGGCTTTCGGTTTTTCTTCATTCAATATGATACTAGTTGTGTCTTTCATACATGGTTTTTATTATGTTAAGATTTGTTCCTTCCATACCCAGTTTTTGAGGGTTTATTTTTAAACTTGAAGGAATGTTAATTATCAAATGCTTTCTTAGCATCAATTGAAATGATTATATGGTGTTTATCTTTAATTCTGTTAATATGATGTATCACATTAACTGATTTGCATATGTTGAACTATCCTTGTATTATAGCGATAAATCCCAATTGGTCATGATGAATGATCTTTCTAATATATTGCTGAATTGCGTTTGCCAGTATTTTGTTAAGGATTTCTGCATGAAAGCTCGTCAGAGATATGGCCTATAGTTTTCTTTTTTTTAATCTGTCTTTGTCTGGTTTTGGTATCAGGGTAATACTGGTCTTGTAGAATGAATTTGTAAGCATTTTTCCTTTCTCTATATTTTGGAATAGATTGAGTAAGCTTGATATTAGTTCTTCTTTAAATGTCTGGTAAAATTCAGCAGTGAAGCCATCAGATTCCAGGCTTTTCTTTACTAGAAGACTTTTTATTATGTCTTTGATCTTCTTACTTTAAATTGGTCTGTTTAGGTTTTCAGTTCTTTGTAATTCAATATTGGTATGTTGTATGTATCTAGAAATTTATCAGTTTTTCTAGACTTTAAATTTATTGGCATATAGTTGCTTAGAGTGGGCATTAATGATTTTTTGAATTTCTGTAGTAACACCTGTAATGTCTATTTTTCCATTTCTAGTTTTATTTATTTGGATCTTACCTCTTTTCTTCTTAGCCTGGTTACAGGTTTATCAATGTTGTTTAACTTTACAAAAAACCAAGCAAAACAAAACAAAATAAAAACATTTTTTTCTTTGACCTTTTGTATTTTTTTATTTCAATTTCATTTATTTGTACTCTGATATTTATTATTTACTTTCTTCTAATAATTGTGGGTTTAGTTTGCTCTTGCTTTCCTAAATTGTTTATCTGAAGTTTCCTCTTCTTTGATGTAGGCAACTTATAGCTATAAAATTCCCTGTTAATACTGCCTTTGTTGTATCTTATAGGTTTTGGTATGTTGTGTTTCCATCACCATTTGTTTCAAGATGGTTTTCCATTTCCTTCTTAGTTTCTTCACTGATCCCCTGGTCATCAAGAGCATATTGTTTATTTTTAGGTATTTGTATAGTTTCCAAAATTCTTCTTGTTATTACTTTCAAGTTTTATTCCATTGTGGTCACAGAAGATGCTTGAAACTATTTCAATTTTTTGTATGTTTTAAGACTTGTTTTGTGATCCCACATATGGTCTATTTTTGAGAATGATCCATGTGCTGAGGAAAATAATGTTTATTCTGCAGCTTTTGGATGGAATGATCTACATATATCCATTAGATCCATTTGGTCTATAGTGTAGATTAAGTCTGATATTTCTTTGTTGATTTTCTGTGTGAAATATCTGTCCAATGATGAAAGTGGGATGCTGAAGTCTCCAGCAATTATTGTATTAGGGCCTATTTCTCTCTTTAAATCTAATAATATTTTATTTATATATCTGGGTGCTCCCATGTTGAGTGCATATATATTTAAAATTGCTATATCCTCTTTCTGAATTGGCACCTTTATTACTACATAGTGACCTTTGTCTCCTAAGAGTTTTTTTTTTTTTTTTCTTGAAATCTATTTTGTCTGATATAAGCACGGCTATCATTCCTCTTTTTTGGTTTCTATTGGCATGGAGTACCTTTTTCCGTCCCTTTATTTTCAGTCTATATGGGTCTACATGTGTGAAGCACGTTTCTTGTAGGCAACAGATCAATGGGTCTTGTTTTTCCATGCGTTCTGCCAGTCTATGTCTTTTGATTGGAGAGTTCAGTTCATTCACATTCAATGCTATTATGGATAAGTAAGAATTTACTCCTGATATTTTGTTATTTGTTTTCTGGTTGTTTTGTGGTCTTCTCTTCCTTCTTTCTTTTATTTCTGTCTTCCTCTGGTGAAGATGATATTTTCTGGTGATATAGTTTCATTTCTTGCTTTTCATTTTTTGTGTATCCATTCTATTTTTTTGTTTGTTTGTTTGAGGTTACCATGGGGCTCGCAAGTATTCTTTTAATTTATTATTTTAGTCTGGTAACAATGTAACACTATTTTCATAAACAAGCAAAAAGAAAATTAATAAAAACTCCCTTTGAAGACATACATGTGGCCAACAAGCATATGATAAAAAGCTCAATAACATTGATTATTAGAGAAATGTAAATCAAAACCACAACGAGATACCATCTTGCACCAGTCAGAATGGCTATTCTTAAAAAGTCAAAAAATAACAGAGACTGGCAAGGTTGTGGAGAAAAGATAATATTTATTCACTGTTGGTGGGAGTGCAAATTAATCCAACCATTGTTGAAAACAGTATTGTGATTCCTCAGAGCTAAAAGCAGAAATACCATTTGACTCAGCAATCTCATTACTAGGTATATACTCAGAGGAATATAAATCATTCTACCATTAAGGCACGTGCATAAAAATATTCATTGCAGCACTACTCGCAATAACAAAGACATTGAATCAACCTAAATGCCCATCAATGACAGGCTGAATGAAGAAAATGTGGTATATATGCACCATGAAATACTAAAAAAGAATGAGATCATGTCTTTTGCAGGAATATGGATTGTGCTGGAGGCTATTTTCCTTAGCAAACTAAGTAAGGAACAGAAAATCAAATACTACATGTTCTCACTTGTAAGTGAGAACTAAATAATAAGAAATAAACACAAAGAAGGAAACAACAGACACTGTGGTCTACTTGAGGGTGAAGGATAGGAGGAAGGGGAGGAACTATTGGGTACTGAGTTTAATACCTGGGTGAGGAAATAATCTGTACAACAGACCCCCATGACACATGTTTACCTATGTAACAAACCTACACATGTACCCACAAACCTACACATGTACCCACAAACCTAAAATAAAGATTAAAAAAAAAAGCGAACATGATCATTGGAAATAGAAGACAAACACAGATGCTGTATTATTTAAAAACAAAACCTTAAATATATGAAAATAATCATAAGTTTCCATATAATATCATTCAGTATAGTGATAGTTTAGCTAGGTTTCAAGATCACATCTATGTAAAAAATAATTTGTACATGAAAATACTGGTAAAATGTGACCATGATAAGAATGTGATTGTTCAACTGAAGAACTTTTATGGTAAATCACTAGGGCTATCAGTCAAATATTTTTTGGCTCTTCCCATGGGGACAGGGGGGAATCTTTATACCATCACTACCCTCACTTTTTAACTTTTAATCTTATCTATTCATATCTCTTTGTATTGAATATGTCTTGAAAAGTTGTAGTTATTATTTTTATTGGTTTATTGTTTAGCCATCCTACTTAAGATCAGAGCAGTTTAAACACCACAGTTACAGTGTTATAATAGCCTGTGTTTTTCTATGCAGTTACTATTACTAGTAAGTTTTGTACCTTCAGGTGATTATTTATTGTTCACTAATTTTATTTTCTTTCTGTTTTAAGTACCCCTTTAGCATTTCTTGTAGGACATGCTTGATACTGAAATCCCTCAGGTTTTGTTTGCCTGGAAAAGTCTTTATTTCTCTTTCATGTATGAGGGATATATTTGCTGGATATACTATTCTAGGGTAAAAGTCTTTTTTTTTTCTTTCAGCATTTTATATGTGTCATGCCACTTTCTCCTGGCCCATAAGGTATCCACTGAAAAGTCTGATGCTAGATGTATTAGAACTTCATTGTATGATATTTGTTTCTTTTCTCCTGCTGCTTTTAGGATTGATTCTTTATCCTTGACCTTAGGGAGTTTGATTATTAAATGCCTTAAGGTAGTTTTATTTGGGTTCAATCAGCTTGTTGTTCTATAAGCTTCTTGTACTTGGATATTGATATTTTTCTCTAGGTTTGTAAAGTTCTTTGTTTTTAACCCTTTGAATAAACTTTCTACTCCTATTTCCTTCTTTATATCCTTTTTAAGGCCAACAACTCTTAGATTCGCCTCTTTAAAGCTATTTTCTACATCTTGTACGTGTGCTTCTTTGCTTTATATTCTTTTTTCTTTCGTCTTCTCTGACTGCATTTTTTTAAATAGCATATCTTCAAGCTCACTAATTCTGTCTTCTATTTGGTCCATTCTACAATTAAAGGACTCTGATGTATATTTTGGTATGCCAGTTGCATTTTTCAGCTCCAGAATTCTTGCTTAATTCTTTTAAGTTACTTCAATCTCTTTGTTAAATGTATCTGACAGAATTCTTAAAGCCTTCTCTGTGTCATCTTGAATTTCTCTGAGTTTCTTCAATATAGCTATTTTGAATTCCCTATCTGAAAGGTCACATATCTCTGTTTCTCTAGGACTGGTCCTTGGTTTCTTATTTTGTTCATTTGGTGAGGTCATGTTTTCCTGGATGGTGGTGATCCTTATAAATGTTCTTCAGTGTCTGGGCGTTAAAGAGATACTTATTGTAGTCTTTATTTTGGAGGCTTTTTGTAGCTGTCCTTTTTGGGATGGCTTTCCAGACATTTACAAGGACTTGGTTGTTGTGATATAAGCTGTTTCTGTTTTGTGGAGTACCCCAAGCCAAGTGATGCTGTGGTTCTTGCAGACACGTAGAGGTACCATCTTGATGGTCTTGGACAAGATCCAGGAGAATTCTCTGGATTATCAGACAGAGACTTTTGTTCTCTTCCTTTACTTTCTCCCAAACACACAGAGTCTGTGTATGACTCCTTTCCGAACCCAGCTAAACCTGGAGTTGGAATAACACAAGCACCCTTGTGCCACCACCATTATGAATGTCTTGGGTGAGAAGACCTGAAGTCAGCACAGTGCTGGGTCTTGCCCAAAGCCTGCTGTAAACATTCCCTGGATACTGCCTTTGTTTGCTCAAGACCCTGGGGCTCTACAATCAGCAGGTGACAAAGCCAGCCAGGCCTGTTTTTGTCCCTTTAGGGCGATGAGGTCCCCAGGCCCTGCATGGGTTCTTAAGTTCCATCTGGGATTCAGGAACTGGAATTTAAAAAAACCTTAGAAACCTACCCAGCATTCTATTGTGTTGTGGCTGAGCTGACACTCATACCACAAGACTCAGTCCTTCCCACTCTTTCCTTCCCTTTCCAAAGGCAGAGGATCTTCACCCTCTAGCCACTGCCACCTCTGGCTAGGAAGGGCCCTGCCTGGCTACCATCGATGTCCCTTTAAGGTCCAAGATCTCTTAAATCAGCTTGTATGCTGATTTGAATGCTGCTCAGCCTGGGACTCACCCTTCAGGGCAATGGGCGTCCGTCTGCCCTAGGCCAGGTGCAGAAATGCTGTCCAAGATTCAAGTCCTAAAATCAGTGACCCAAAGAGCCCACTTGGTGCTCTAGCCCCCTGTGCCAGTGTTGGTACCTAAGGTACAAGACAAAGTCCCCTTTAATTTTCTCTATGCTTTTTTCAAACAGAAGAAGTTTTGACCTGTAGACACCATAGCTGGTAATGTTCTGAGTCACACCTGAAGCTAGCAAATCTCAGAGGCTTCCCAAGGCCCTCAATGTAGTACCTGGGTATCGCTGCTGGTTATTCAGGGCTCAAGTGCTCTTCACTTAGCAGGTGATGAATGCTGGCAGGACTGGGTCCTTTCCTTCAAGACAACAGCTTCCCTGCTGTTCCAGGGTGTGTCTAGAAATGTCATCTGGAAGCCAGACTCTAGAACAGAGGCTTCACAACTTTGACTCATGCCCTATTCTGCTATGGCTGAGTTGATATCCAAAATGCAAGACAAAGTCCTCCTCACCCTTCCCTTTCCTCAAGCCAAAGGAAGGGGTCTCTTTTGGAGCCACAAGCTGGGAGGCATGATGCTAGTACTCCCTTGGCTGCCCTGACTGATGTCTCAGTATGTCACGTGCCCCTCCAGTCCACTGTCCCTGGGCCTAGTTCACCACTAGGACTTGCCTATGAGTTGTAGTCCTTATGGCTTGGACTGCCTTTCAAGTTTACTTAAAGACCAAGAGCACTTTGGCCCTTGGTGGCAAGGTTTCTGAGCACTCAATTTCAGACAGCTGGGATCAGCAATTCTCCTCTGGCTATGGCTGGTTTAAATGCCCCATCTGTGGGTAGAGTCAGCTGAGTTTGGTTCCGGTTTCCTTTCTGCTGTAGCAGGACAGCACTGAGTTCAATGCCTCACAGTTGCTGAGTTCTCCTTCTCCCAGTGCCCAGAGGCGCTCTCAGCACAATCCATCTGCCGCCAGGGTAATGGAAAGGTGGTATCAGTGATTCAGAACAGTTTTCTCTGTCTCTTCAGTGTCTCTGTCAGCAATATGAAGCTAAAACCAGGTACCGTGAATGCTCACCTGATTTTTGGTTCTTATGAAGGAGTTTTATCTGTGTAGATAGTTGCTAACTTGGGATCCTTTCAGGGGGAATAATTGGTGGAGTTTTGTCTTCCACCATCTTTCTCTGCCTCCCAGTCTGTGTTGAATTATTAACGGTGAAAATATTGTGACCATATATAGGTGATTATATCTAACAGCATCACTACATTTGTGGACTTATTCAACCTTGGACCCTTTAGATATATTGGAAAAGCATATTATTTGTAAAAAAAGCTAAAGCTAAATTAAGACTTGCTATGAAATATTTTAATTCTCAAATAAATTTTCTTAAATCTGCTTTTCCAATCCAGAGGAGTGTACTTAGCTATCATTTATTGACAATTTATTATGTACCAAGTGTTTTACATAGGCTAACACATTTAATTATGGAATTAATTAATGAAATAGGTATTGTCCTCCTTATTTTGAAGATAAGGAATAAGAGAGGAAATAAGCAACTTTTGAAAGTATACACACAGCTCTCAAATGATAGGACCTGGATTTAAACCAAAAATTTGTTTAAATTAAAAAAAAAAAATACCCCTAATGTTGAATTGCACAAAACCCCAAACACATCAGTAATTGGCACTGTGAGTTTAAGCTGTTTATTCAAATACCATTTTTTGTGTGTTTGTTTGTTTCGTTGTTGATTGTTTTTGGTCCTTATCCTATAAAGACAATATAACATAATTTCCAGACCCAAATTTGGAGCCACACTGCCTGTATCTGAACATCAGATCTTGTGTTTGTTCTCTGCATGAACTTGCATAAAATATGTCAGTTCCCTGTGTCTCAATTTTGCTATTTATAAAACTGAGATAATATGCTACCTTAAGGGGTTGTATGAGGATTAAAATATTAAATATTTTAAAAATACTTAAAAAAGTTTTCAGAACATCTTAAGAACTCTAAAAGTGTAGGCTATTATTGGTTATGAAGTGCAAAGAATGATGACTATTTTCAATTATTTCAGGGAATTGTGAAGACAAATAAATGGGTTAGTGGCCATTAATGTATCTATGTAATGGAAAGTGTCTTATGACTTAATATATTATTATATCAGTTATTTGCATATATATACCAATGGAAAGAAATATAAATTGATGAGATATGCATTTAAGTATAGAGATGGATATAAATACTAAGCTGAGAATGCTTAATATTACTCTTATAAGAAATATTCATCAAAATTTTAAAAATGACTGGCTTCAAGTAAGTCATGTTGGATAATACAGAAATCCTTTACTGGCTTTGGAAAGTAAATTGTAAAAATAAATTACATTATTAAAAATTTTGATACAAAATCAGGACTAAAGATAAAATGTTGAGACATTCACATATGTTTCACCTAATACTTCTTTCTGTTCCTTCTTAAAGTTTTTTAGGATATTTTTACTTCTAACACACATTTAAGATTTTATTTGTACATGTATGTATTGTTGTATATATACAAACTCCTCTATTCACACATCACTTCAACCATCTAATGGTTTGTGGGGATGAGTCACATGGCACGTACTTGAAAATAATTTCTTTTAACAAGAGCTATAGGGTGTTTTATGGCTTGCAATGTAGGCAGTGACTCCAGTTGTATGTGGTGCTTCACATTGACTGGGATGCAAACAGATAAAATATGTTTAACACTTCCCCAAAGCAAATTATTTGAATTCATGGCCATCTGTCTGAAAGGTAAGAACACGTCTAGCTTACAAACACACACTTAATCTGTGTTTATTGTTAAATTGATGAGTGGATAGTTACAGTCTAATCAATCTGAAATCCAAAATGTTAGCCATGAATTCAAAAGACAGGGGCAGAGTGAGGAGGGTGCTGTAGGGGAGAAATAAATTGGAGACTTCCTAATGCAGAATTTCCTATACCTGGATCTTTGGTGTCTGTGACCACCAACAGTGTTTCCTCCACTGAAGCAGTCTGGCTTAAATGTGTCTGGTGTGCGTTTTACCTGACCTGAGAGGTCTGGTAAAGAGATTTATCTGGTAAATGACACAGAGACTGCCAGATTCAACATAAGACTCTTTAAGTATGCAGCAGCATATGCTGCCAGTGGTAGGTTATTTTATTTCTTTTTCTTTTAGCCCTTTCTTTTGAGGATGTTCCAAGAACATTGATTACCTGCATTAAAAATGTGTACTCTCCATGGAGAATTTTATTGCTTCCCTCCCAGTAGTAATTATATGTTTAATGCAGATTATTATAATAAATATATACAGTAGAGTTGCAGGTTTAAATAAAATTAATTTTCTCAATGAATCAATCACTTGTTACTTTACAATGAGTTGTCGGCATTTTTACTTAAAATAATGGTAATAATAATAAAAATAAACCTAACACCTTTTGATGAAGAGGTATGGGTATAGTGCATAAATTTACATTATGGAACACATACTATGTGCCAGACAATTTGCTTCTGACTTTATATATTCATTTTAAAATTCATCTTCTCTACCATCTTGAAAAATGAGAAAAATAAAATTGTGAGAGACATTCTTGATTAAAAGTCTGTCTAATGTAAAATAAGTCAGTGCAATTTTTGTTTTGATTTTTTATAATAAGTATCTTATTTTAGAGAAATTTTAGATTTACAGAAACTTTGTGAAGGCAGTGCAAGAACTTTCCCAATACTCCACATCCAATTTCCCCTATTCACATGTAAAATGCATGTGGTAGCTTCATCACAATTAATTAATTATTCCTGTTCTGTTATTATGAATTAAAATCCATTCTTTACTTAGATTTATTCATTTTTACATAATGCCACTTTTTTTTTCTGTTCTAGAATCCTATCCAGAATACCACAATACATTAAGTCGTCATGTCTCCTTAGGCACCCCTAGATGGTGACAGTTTCTAAGATCTTCAGGTTCGTAATGACCTTGGTTTTTTCGAGAAAGTATCGATCATGTATTTTGTAGAATGCTCATCACAGCAGTTTGTGAGATGTTTCTTCATGATTAGATTGGGGTTTTGGGTTTTGTGGAGGAAGAACAAAGACATGAAGTGCCTTTTCATCACATCGTATCGAGGGTACATACTATGAACACAACTTATCACTGCTGAGGGTAACCTTCATCATCTGACTGAGCTAGCTTTGTCACGTTTCTCTGTTGCAAAGTGATTCTTCTCACGTTTTCATACTGTATTCATTGGACGAAAGTCACTATGTACAGCTTGCATTTAAGGGATGGGGGGTTATCATTAATATCCTTGAAGGATATGATGGTTAATTTTATGAGTCAACTTGGCTGGTCCAGATAGTTGGTCAAATATTATTCTGGATGTTTCTGTGAAAGTGACTTTTAGATGAGATTAACATTTAAATTGGTGGTCTTTGAGTGAAGCATTATTACCTTCCACAATGCAGGTGGAACTTATCCAATCAGTATGAAAGCCTTAACAGCAAAAGATTGACCTTTCCTGAGCCAAAAGGAATTCTGCCAGCAGACTCAAAATGCAGCTCTTCCATGAGTCCTCAAACCACCAGCCTACCCTGCAGATTTTGGATTTATCAAGGCCTCCATAATCTCCTGAACCAATTTCTTAAAATCTCTCTCTCTCTGTCATATGTGTGTGTGTGTGTATGTACACATATGTGTGTATATATGTACACATACATATATGTACATATATGTATAGATACATATACATATGTATAGACATGTATAGATACATATAGACATACACATATATTCATATATGCATATATACGTATATGGTGTACATATATGTATGTATATATGTATATATGCTTGTGTGTGTGTATATGTATACACACACACACATACACACATTTTGTTGGTTTGCTTCTCTGAAGAACCGTGACTAAAACAAGAAGGTACTATCTACATAAGTTATTTGGAATTCTTCTTCAAAGAAGATTTGTCTATTCTCTCCATTCATTTATTCAATAACTTTTTAAGGTCAGTTTGCACTCATAGATATTTATTTTATACTTTAAGTTATAATCTAATACTACCTTATTTTGTTGTGAAATGTGAATTATCTACACTTACCCAGTTTGAAGCCCAGAGAAATTCAGATAATGAATTTCCCTAACGTCTGTACCATTCCAAACTTGATACACTTGAAACCACACTGCTAAGAAAAAAAAAAAATGTATATGTTTATTAGCTAACCTGGGTTAGAGTTGCATGTAATTTGCTGATAGTTATTCAGGAGGAAGTTGGGTATAAATCAGTAAGAAGTTGGGCATAATTCTGATATGAGGGGTCAGGAGGAGAAGGGTATTTGAGGAAAATGTTTTTACTACCCTGATGAGGAAATCTTTGGAACGGGAAGAAAGACTGCAGTTGAAGACACCATCTGTGTGTATTACAGTAACACAAGGACGTAGTATTGTAAAGATGGACCATAAGAATGTCTTAAAATAACAAAGCTGGAGGCATCTGTCAAAGGTCTAATATCCAGTGTCTATAAGGAACTTAAACAAGTTCATAAGAGGAAAACAAACAACCCCATTAAAAAGTGGCAAAGGACATGAGCTGACACTTTTCAAAAGAAGACATTCATGCAGCCAACAAGCATATGGAAAAAAGCTCAACATCACTGATCGTTAGAGAAATGCAAATCAAAACCACAGTGAGATACCATCTCGCACCAGTCAGAATGGCTATTCTTAAAAAGTCAAAAAATAACAGATGTTGGCAAGGTTGTAGAGAAAAGGGAACACTCATACACTGTTGGTGGGAGTGTAAATTAGTTCAACCACTGTGGACAGCAGTATGGTGATTCCTCCAAGAGCTAAAAGCAGAAATACCATTTGACTCAGTAATCCCATTATTGGGTATATACCCAGAGGAATATAAATCATTCTACCATAAAGACACATGCATGTGGATATTCATTGGAGCACTATTCACAATAGCAAAGACATGGAATCAACTTAAATGGCCATCAGTGACAGATTGGATAAAGAAAATGTGGTACATAGACACCATGGAATACTATGCAGCTGTAAAAAAATGAGATCATGTCTTTTATGGGAACGTGGATGGAGCTAGAGGCTATTATCCTTAGCAAACTAAGTCAGGAACAGAAAACCAAATATTACATGTTCTCACTTATAAGTGAGAACTAAATAATAAGAACTTATGAACACAAAGAAGGAAACAACAGACACTGAGGTCTACTTGAGGTGGGAATTTGGAGGAGGGAGAGGAGCAGGAAAAATAACTATTGGGTACTGGGCTTAATACCTGGGTAATGAAATAATCTGTACAACAAACCCCTGTGGCACAAGTTTACCTATGTAAAACCTTCACAGGTACCCCCAAACCTAAAATAAATTAAAAAAAAAAAAAAAACATAAAAATAAACCATGAGCAGCTCTCAGGGCTGTTCTGCCTATGGAGTAGGCATTCTTTTGTTTCTTTACTTCTCTAATAAATTTGCTTTCACTTAAAACAACAACAAAACAAAGTAAAGTGTGAATCTGAGATAAATAGAATTGGAAGAACCTGATGAGAATTGTATGTACAAAGTATAAAAAATAATTTTAAAAGGATTCATTTTTAAAATCCCTAAAAGACTTAAAATAAGGTGGATATCTATCAAGTCAGACTAATTGTTTTGTGCATTCTCTGTGCCTTTTAGCTTCTCAGCCAGCAGAGTATCATCGCCATTGTTAGCAATAACCCTACTGAGAACAGGACAGTTTCTCCAAGTCCCCCTCTGTCGAAGGATTATCTATATAATCCTGTATATATCAGTTCCCCCGAGCTGAATGTGCTTGATCTTAATAAGGTGTTTAATTGCCTATCCCTAAGTGACAATATGTTTCTTGAAGGGAAGGATAATTTTTGTTTCTCTCTGAATCTACTGCCTATAGTACAAAACATAACACAAACAAAAACTCTATTTTGAAGAAATGGGTGCATGAAAGAATGACATTCAAATGCACAGTTTTAGAGATTCTACTTCAATACTGCTGGCTGTCAGTTGTAGTAATTATGTAGTATTTTCACAGTTGCATCCTTAGAAATCTAGCGCAAATATGAAACTAAATGTGGTGGGAAATAAACAATAAACAATAGAAATGGGATTCATTTAAAAGAAGCCTGCATGCAAATTAAATAATGCTGATCTTTAGAATACTCCTTAGTATTTCTATAAACTGCTTCTCTTAGTCTTAAAAATAGAATTTCTCTCTACTGACAATAATACATTACACAGAATAGATCTCATTTTGTCTCATAAATATGATATTTGTTTGTACATACACAAAAATTAAAGTGAGAAAGATCTCCCTGCATATAATATGCAATTGCTTACAGAAGTGATGAGAAGTGGAGCCCTATGGACATATTAAGTGCTATGATGCTAGGGAAAGCATATGTACTATCCCTAATGACTCTAGATTAACACAATGCAAACTTTAATTTCTAAAAACGCAGTAGGAAAATCATGACATACAATTTCCATCATTCTTCCCCTTTTTGCTTTATTTCCACACATTTCCCAAATGAATGCTTGCCTATAGAACTGCCTGTCTTCTATACTGAATGAGAATTGGGCCAGAAAAGAGTTAGTCTGATATTTGTTAAATAAATGTCCTATACTTGAGCCAGCAGGAAGGGGAGATACTATAAATGGCTATATGCCATAAAAATGCCACAGGATTTTTCAACTTACCCTCTGAAAATTACTGCTGGAATCAAACAGTCAAAGAAACCCCATCTCATTAATACCTTGGGACATTTAGATGATTGTCTTGTTTCTATCTGGCCTGTTAACAACTGTGAGCTGGACATATTCAAACATTCTGTTTGTTGTTTTTTTTTATGACTTCTTTTCTTAGATGAGCATAGAATATAAATGGGGAAAGCTAGCAATACACATTTTGTTCCAGAACAAAGGCATCACTTAGACAAGAAGAATTACATTTCATTTAAAAATCCACATTATTTACACTGGTTTTTTAAAAATTCAGTCGTTATTATCAAACGTATTATTGATCTTTATCTTTGAGAAAGAATTTAGTGTTTGGTCATTAAATATTTTAGCAAATGTGAAAATATTATTCAATAAGCATCTGGCCTAGTCATAAAATAAGCATCTGTCTTTTGTTTACAACATGGAATATTTGATTCATTTGAACCAGCTTCACAAGTTCAGATGTTTTTCTGTAATCTCTTTGGACCTACCTGACTTTCAGAGTTGGAATATAAATCAGGTGGGATTAGGCTTCATCACTTTACATACATTCTTCCCTGAGTGGGTTTTGGAATGTGTAAACATGGAATATAGGAACAATAATAAAAGTAGGGATGACAGATGAAAATAACATCACATGAATTGTTACTGATGAATATCGAATGTTTTTCTCAACTTTTTTTGTCTACCTTAAATCAAATTTTCCTTTAAAATGTAGCATTAATATGGAATCATGCATACCTTCCTATTGTTAATGTAAAACAAAATATCATAATAAAATATTTCATCTGGATTACACATTATACTTTATGGGCCATAATGTCATCTGTTCCTTACAACAGCACTCTTTCTAGGCACAGCATGTGTTATTACACACACTACTGATAGATAAACCTGTATTTTCAGGTTTTGCTGAGGTCATGTTTTCACTAACAGTTTGAAGCAAGCAATTGTCATTTTTTGATTTGATATGATACAAAATAAGATCTTAGGAGCATTCTTACATCAGATGGCGATTTACTATATCCATGCATACAAACTCCTTATATAATGTTCAAACTTGTTCTAAATTACATTTCCAGCTCATCACTCACTTTTGCCCATGCATGTATCCCTTCACCCAAATGTGTATATTCATATTGCCTGTACTTACTGCCTTATAACAATTACTCTTCAAAATAATAGTAACCAGGCTTAATATCTGGGTGATCAAATAATCTATACAGCAAATACCACGACACAAGTTTACCTATGTAAAAAACCTGCACTTGTACCCCTGAACTTAAAATAAAAGTTAAAATTAATTAATTGATAATTAATTAAAATTTTGTTCTTAAAGAATTACTCTCCTTTGCTCTTAGCTATAAAACCTATGTCTAGGTCTTATACAGCACATGACACCTTTTACCTTCTATTACAGCTGGTCATGTGTCTGTCTTACCAGTAGGAAGTAAGTTCTCAGTTAGAATGAGTTTATTCTGTTTCTCTCTGCATGTTTATCTCTGCATTACTGAGTATTACTTCTGTGCCAAACATTGTGATAAGTACCTTACATAAGAATATTTGATGAATTTGCATGTTTTACTGATGAGGGACTATGGCTTTTGGGGCTTTAGATCATAGCCAGGCTCAGGAGTCAAATAAATGAAAGTGAATTTGAATCCGAAACTCTTTCTCTTAAAGCACATGCTGTTAACCATACCACTTACTGGTTCTTAAATTAACGAGTGTGAACAGAAAGGAAACCAACAAAATACAAAATACAAATAAATAATCTGTTTATGTGACCCAGCTGTCCCCAAATCTGGCACTAAAAAACAAGGTTGCCTTTATATTTTAGAAGCAAAGCAGCCTTTGCTGTCACCATTCCCCACCCTCTTTACTCTTCCCTGAGAAGAGGGAATCTACATTTACTAGTGTGCCAGGTCGCTGTGCACTCAAATGTTCAGTAGAGGGTGTGGTTCCCAAATGCATAAGGATGGTGCCAGACATCTGGTCCTGCCTTTGTCTCTGCTCACACACCAGCTACAGCCTGCCCCTTGCTTCTCTGTTTGTGGGTGGCTGATGGTAAGATTTTAATTTGTGCTTATTGGAGTTGGAAAAGTCCCATTAAGACCTTCAGCTTAGGCCACACACTTCACCAGAGACATTGGGTTAGCTGATCACTGTTCTCCATTTGCTGTAGTTGACTTAGAAACCTCCTGGGGAGTAGTAAGTGATGACAGGGGGTTTTGGTTTTTGGATTTCCTAGCCAAGTGCAATTTAATATCACCTCAGACTTGCCATTATTTACAATACTTAGTTTTTAAAGCCATGATGACATACTGTCTCACCTACTCAAATGATCTTAAAGTCTGATATTTACTTTCCTTTGACCCCTACCTGTTTAATGCTCCAGATTACCATCAGTTAATATGAAGATTCATTATACATTTTGACCTTTCACGAAAGGAAGACAAAGGAAGTAGATTTGCCACAAAAGTCAAGTCTCGTGTGGCAATGGCAGTCCTGAAGATCAGAGCAAACTACTTCATCATCTCCGTCCTTCCATCCAACCCTTGATAGAATTGTTTTTTTGTTCCTATGTAAAATGCTATGCAAATGAAATCTCCAGTCACATTTTCTACCCATTTGTATCTCCCAGCCATGATCAAGCTCTTTCAAAGTAGAATTTCTTAAATTTCCACTTTGTGCAAAGGAGGGCACTTCTCCAAATAGGACATGCTCAGCCATGGTCCTCCAAGCCAGACACGGTCTGGGGTGTCCCTTGTAGCACTCTTTGGCTTGTGTTTCTTTCAATTCATTCAATAATTCATCTGGTGACTTCCTAGGTCACCTTAGAACATTAGAGTGTCTAGGATAGGAGGGGTTGAATATTAGCACATACTCTTTTTTTTTTATTATTATTATTATACTTTAAGTTCTAGGGTACATGTGCACAAAATGCAGGTTTGTTACATATGTATACATGTGCCATGTTGGTGTGCTGCACCCATTAACTTGTCATTTACATTAGGTATATCTCCTAATGCTATCCCTCCCGCCTACCCCCTCCCCACAATAGGACCCAGTGTGTGATGCTCCCCTTCCTGTGTCCAAGTGATCTCATTGTTCAATTCCCACCTATGAGTGAGAACATGCACTATTTGGTTTTCTGTTCTTGCGATAGTTTGCTGAGAATGATGGTTTCTAGCTGCATCCATGCCCCTACAAAGGAAACGTACTCATCCTTTTTTATGGCTGCATAGTATTCCACGGTGTATATGTGCCACATTTTCTTAATCCAGTCTGTCACTGATGGACATTTGGGTTGATTCCAAGTCTTTGCTATTGCAGCATATACTCTTGTGCTTAGTCAGCTATGCTGTCTGAAGATACAGAAGCCAGACCATTAGAGTCTTTCCCACAGTGTCTTTTTTAGGTGAATGCTATTTTAATAGCTTTGTTTGGATTTTTTTCTACTCGACCTCTGTACAAGAAGATACACCTTTCTCAATCTTTTCCCACACAGGCCTATAAGTAAATAGATGGATTTAAATTGACATATGTGGGCAGGAGTCAGCATAATTTCAGCCATGGCGTGGAGCATGAGGAGAAAAAAGAAAGTAAGAAAGAAAGAATGAAGGGAAGGAAAGAAAGAAGGAAGGAAGGAACCATGGAAAGAAGAAAGGAAGGAAAGAAGGAAGGAAGAGAAAGGGGGAGGGAGGGAAGGAAAAAGAAGAAAAGTCCCAAAAAAGGAAGACAAGTCTAAGCTCCAAAGCTTTTAAAGGGGGTGTATGGGTTGGGGGTAGAGGAAGTATATACTTTCTAGGAGTCTACAACTTAAATAACACCACTCAAGAAAATGTATTCCAGGACAGGTCTTTAAGTAAGGTGAACTGGCTCTCAACTGTTATAAATTAAAATTCTTGACAAACTTTAAATAATAATTCTCAAGATTTCATGAAACTAAGTTCCAGTTTTGTGGACTATATTGATTTCTAAATAATGTTTATAGTTCATAATTGTATTTCTACTACCAAGTTGGTAAAATATATTACCTTTGTTTTTCTTTGATATATACAGTAGGTGTTTTCTCTCACGGGTTGAATTAGAGTAAGCCATTCACAGATAGCACATTTTTGATTCCCAGAGTAATTTTTTTTTTTTTTTTTTTTTTTTTTTTTTTTTTTTTTTGTTGAGACGGAGTTTCGCTCTGTCGCCCAGGCTGGAGTGCAGTGGCCGGATCTCAGCTCACTGCAAGCTCCGCCTCCCGGGTTTACGCCATTCTCCTGCCTCAGCCTCCCGAGTAGCTGGGACTACAGGCGCCCGCCACCTCGCCCGGCTAGTTTTCTGTATTTTTTTTAGTAGAGACGGGGTTTCACCGTGTTAGCCAGGGTGGTCTTGATCTCCTGACCTCGTGATCCGCCCGTCTCGGCCTCCCAAAGTGCTGGGATTACAGGCTTGAGCCACCGCGCCCGGCCTCCCAGAGTAATTTTTAAAACTAAAATGTTTTTCAAGTGGGAACTAAATCCCTTTAAGTCCAAGTCTCAGAGAGATGTTGCAATTTCCTCAGATTATACAACACCAAGGTATAAGATAAGAATTAAAATGTCAACCGTTCTGACTCAAATGTCTGATTTTCACCACTATGTTAATAATGTCTTAAATTTGTCTATGCCAAAATAGTCCTCTAAATTGATCCTGACCAAGATTTTCTGTTTTAAAAATAGTATTAACTATGTTATAAGAAAATTTAGCAGGGCACGGTGGTTCAGGCCTGTAATACCAGCACTTTGGGAGGGTGAGGCGGGTGGATCACGAGGTCAGGAGATCAAGACCACCCTGGCTAACACAGTGAAACCCCATCTCTACTAAAAATACAAAAAATTTAACTGGGCATGGTGGCGGGCACCTGTAGTCGGGAGGCTGAGGCAGAAGAATGGTGTGAACCTGGGAGGCGGAGCTTGCAATGAGCCAAGATCACACCACTGCACTCCAGCCTGGGAGGGCAAGGTGTCTCTGGGAGACAGAGCAAAACTTCGTATCAAAAAAAAAACAACAAAAAACTCCGTCTCAAAAAAAAAAAAAAAAAATTACATAGGTACAATGACCATTTATAGAAAAATAATTCACTGGTGAAAAGTTTAATGGAAGTTACAGTTTAATAGTAATTATTATCAAACTTACCAACAGTTGACTTCTTTCACTAAGTATAATGTTCACAAGATTCATCCATATTGTAGTATGTATTGATACTTCATTTCTTTGTATTGCTGAATTATATTTCATTGTATAGATACACTGCATTTTATTTATCTATGCATCAATTGATGGTCATTTGTGTTATTTCTATTTTTTGACTAAGTAATACTGCTGTGAACATTCTTTTGCAAGCTTTTGTGTGGACATATGTTCTCATTTATCTTTGGTATATGCCTAGAAGTAGTAATGCTGAATTAGTAGTAACTCTATGTTTAACCACTTGAGAAACTGCCAGATTGTTTTCCAAAGTGACAACACCACTTTACATCCCACAGGTAGTACGTGAGAATTCCAGTTCTCCACATACACATTTTGTTATCTTTTTCTTTATAGCTGTCTTAGTGGGTATGAAGTGGTATCTTGTAGTGTTTAGTTACATTTCTCTGATTGCTAATTATTTCTGATTATTGATATTGCTAATTATTTATTGTGCTTATCGATCATTTGTTTATCATCTTTGGGGAATTGTCTATTTAGATACTTTGCCCATTTAAAACTTCTTAATATTTGTCATTTTATTTTTCAGTTATAATATTTCCTTATATATTCTAGATACAAGCTTTTTTTAAAACAGATGTATTATTTGTATTACTTATGAGTTGTCTTTTCATTTTCTTAGTGGTGTCCTTTGAAGGAAAAAGGTTTTTAATTTTGACAATATCCAGTTTACCCATTTTTTGTTGTTGTTGTTACTTATAATTGTGGTGTTATATCTAAGAAACTACTGACTAATCCAAGATTATAAATATGTACACCTATGTTTTCTGCTAATAGTTTTATTGCTTTAGTGCTTACATTTAGGTGTCTGATATATTTTGAGTTAATCTTCATTTATAGTATAAAATAGGGATTCAAGTTCATTCCTTTTTTTTTTTTCTTTTCCTTTTTCTTTTTTTTTTTTTTTTTTTGAGACAGAGTCTCACTCTGTCCTGTGTGGCCCAGGCTGGAGTGCAGTGGCATGAACTTGGCTCACTGCAGCCTCTGCCTTCAGGGTTCAAGGATTCTCCTGCCTAGCCTCCTGAGTAGCTGGAACTACAGGCGTGTGCCACCATGCCTGGCTAAGTTTTTGTATTTTTAGTAGAGACAGGGTTTCGCCATGTTAGCCAGGATGGTCTCGATCTTCTGACCGCATGATCTGCCTGCCTCTGCCTCCCAAAGTGCTGGGATTACGGATGTGAGCCACCACGTCCAGCCTCAACTTCATTTCTTTACCTGTGGATATCCAGTTGTTCCAGCACCCTTTGTTGAAAAGACTTTTTTCCTCATTAATTGATCTTGGCACCCTTGTTGAAAATCAATTTACTATAACCATGATGTTTTATTTCTGGACTCTCAGTTTTATTTCATTGTTCTATGTGACTATCCTTATGCTAGCACCATACCATTTTGACTACGGTATTATTGTAGTAGGTTTTAAAATTAGTAAATATAAGCACTCCAAATGTATTTTCCTTTTTCCAGATTGTTTGCTTATGCCAGATCCCTTAAACTTCTATATGAATTTTAGGATCAGGTTGCAAATTTCTTAAAGAAAATTCAGCTGAGTACATCATTTGGTATTGCACCTTAGACTGTGTAACCTTGGGCATGTGCACATTCACCTTGGGATGGCAATGGCTTTAGAATGAATATCTTTTATTCTCTCCCTCTCTGATTTCTCTGTTAAGCTGTTTGTCCCATTTGGTATTACACCCAGTTCCACTAATTACTTCCACTAATTACACTCACTTCCACTAATTAATAGATTTCTTTCTTTTTTTTTTTTTTTTGACAATGTCCTAAAACATAAAGTGCTCCCTAAAACATGAAGTGCTCCCAGGTTTAGTCTGATTCAACTAAACCCGGGCCCCTTTGCTGGAGTAGTTTTTGAAGCCAATCTTGGAGGTGTATTCTGACATCAGACCTCTACTTAGCTATGTTTTCCCCTGGTTCTCTTTGATAAACTAGCCTGCCTACAGGTTAGCTTGTTAATCTCCTGTGTTGCCATTTTCCTCTTAACGATTTATAATCAAAATCTTTATTGTTTTCCAGAGCATGATTATGTTTGAGATTTCCCGCACTGTTCTAAATAAATTAATTTCTTTGAGGAGGAGTTTCAGTGTTCTCATGGCCTTTTTCCCCTCTGGGCAAATTCTCTGAGCCACTGTGCCTGGACTACAGGCTGTAACAATGGTCCATTTGATTTAGTTTGCTGTTCTTAATTAAGATGATCTACTATTTTTGAGCGTACTCTCAGGCTTAAATTTTTCATACTCTCTTTCTACTAAAATCAGTTCCTTTGGGGAATCTCTGCTTTTTTTGTTTTGTTTTGTTTTGTGTTTTGTTTTTGCTTTTTGTTTTTCTTATCAACTGCCTCTCCCCACTAGTCAAAATCTCTGATCCACTACTCTAGGCATTGAGTGGGGTGGTAACCTCTTGTCTTCTCTGCTTATCTCTCCCAGTGTGTAAATTCCACCCTAGCAAGTGAACTTGGGGAAAAGCAATTAGGCCCCGTTATTCTTGGTCTGCTGTGGCTCTGGGTAGGGCCTAGGGTAGACAGAGCCACCATAGATAGGGTATAACCTCTATACCTTACAAATAAATAGAGACTCAAACTTATCAATATGAGCCAGATTGAGAAAGGGATTCCCTTAATGGTTGGCTATGTTGAAGAGGAAATTAGCCTCTTCAAATTGCAGTTGGCAGGTTTGAGAAATGCTGGCAGCCTGACCTGCCCAGTGAGATGAGGTAATCCTTGGTTGAGAGCTGACGAGAGAAAGAGTGTCTTCTGGCTACATCTGCCCTAAAAGTAGCTTTCATCAAATTGAGTTGGAGAAATAGGATTGTGAACAAATTGTGGTTCGAATGTCACAAACTTATGATGTTCTTATGGGATTTTAGTAGATTGTTTTGAATAACTGATTTTGTTTAATTTAATGTATAGCATTGGTACAATTTTCAGAGACTTTAAATAGTTGTTCTTTTACAGTTTTAGTCAGTTTTGCTTGCTTTACTTGTGAGTGGGTTCATAGACACCCTTATGCTGCCATTTTGGAAATAATCTTTCTCTTCAATTTGATGACCCACAAATGAGTTTAAATGTAGATCTCTAACTAAAATTATAAATAAAGAGATTCATGTTCTTTTTTTTTATCAGTCATTGAGAATTTTGCTTCATGCATCTTATTAGGTTCATACTGCAAACCACAAATAAAATCATAAGCCACCTAGCTGATTGAATGGATTCTCCTCTTGGCCAATGGCATTCCAAAGAAACATGAAAACTGGTTCAGGCCATTTTATGAAGGGGGTGCTGAACAATCCTCTTTATATCTTCCTCCTTTTAGAGTTTAGGTACAACTGACCAGCATTAACATTAAAATACAGATCATAAGACTGACAAAACAGGCTCTTTGTAGCAATAAAATACCAAATTCCAACTTGACTCTGGTGTAGCATCACATGAGAGACAGCAGACTCTGAAGAAATTAAAGTATTTTACCCTAAAATATATTTCCTTGACATATTTTTACATGGCCCTGCAAAGCTGTTTCTTGTGAGGGAAATTTGAATTGTGTAGAATTTTCCAGAGAGTCTGACACCTTTTAAGGTTAGATAAGGACATTTACCATCATTCGCTCTGAACCTTGCTACTTGGAAACTTCATCTACATAACAAGAACCTTGGCTTCCACAACCCCCCTTATCTTAACTCAAGCATTGTTTAGGCTAATTTCAAACTCTTTAGGCAAAGCTTAACTCTTTCAATCAATTGCCAATCAGGAAATATTTGAATCCACCAATGACATGGAAGTCCTTGTTTTGAGATGTCCTACCATTTGGGGCCACTCCAGTGGATAATTTCCATTTTACCTGTAACTTTGTCTTCCCAAATTGTATAAAACCAAGCTGTAACTCAACTATCTTGGGCACGTATTGTCAGGCTCTTCTGAGGCTGTGTCATAGGCCACAGTCCTTAATCTTGGTAAAATAAACCTTTAACTTAATTGAAAGCAGCCTCAAATAATTTTTGGTTTACAATACATATACAAACCCAATATTGTGATCATTTCTCAAGAATTATGTGACAGTACAAAGAACAATGACCCACCCTGCTGGAAATGCAATATGTAGAAATAGATTCCAGAAAAGTTATGAGAGAGAGTTTTATTTAATTGAGAATATTCAGGAAGACTCAGGAGTGTTCCCTATTACTCGTATTATTGTTTCACTCATAAGCATATAACATTTTGTGGCCAGTTATGCATAGGGGTAAATTATCTGTGAGATCTTCAGGGATTTCTACATCTTTAAATGAGACACAAAGGAAAAACAAAAGCTTTAATCTTTAGGTGTTATATGAAGCATATAATACTCTGAGATACTATATTCATTATTAAATCTTCAGAGACTGAAACCACCTTTGTAGAATTATAAGAAGAGGAATCTAACATGACTGACTCTGTCTTCTAACATCAGAGAGTAATTTTAATTTTTTTTCCCTTATTCTCACATGGAGGCTGAGATAATTATGAGAGAAGTTTAGTTTGTAGTTAAATTTTGAGGTACAGAAAACACTCTCCTCCTTGTTCAGATATTGAAGCTGCATTCATAAGGCAAGGTTAGAATTATAGAAGGGGCTTGAACTTTGCTAAAGAATAGGAATAGTTAAACAATGACCTATCATTGCTTATCTTGTTTTACTGTAAGTTGCCTACTGTCCAGAGAATGTAATCTGGGGTCACAAGATTTATAGCTCCCCCAACTACTCGTATAGATAACATCGCTACTGTGAAACCTAAAGCACTAGGTCTTTGAGATATTTTCCAGATTTAGGATTTCGGCAGACCAAGAGACAAAACCTAGTCCTGAGACCCCCTTTCCGGAACTAACTCAGCTGTGCAAAGATGGTTTTAGATACTTCTGTGATTTTTTATCTCCAGACGATCAATCATTTAAGCTCTCCAGTCCTCTGCTTGCCAAAGCACCCTTAAAAAACACTAGCCTCTGAATTCTTGGGGAGATGGGTTGGAGAAATTTCTCCCTGCTCTTCTTGTTTGGCTGACCCTGTACTTATTAAACATTTTCTTTCCTGCAACACCTGCTGTTCTCATTGGTTTTGGGAGGATGGTGGGCAAGGAGAGCCTGTTGTCCCATGACAAGATGATAACCCAAGGGGAGGCATTGTAGGTGAGTATGATATAAGAGAGAGATTATGAAAGCCCAGAGCTTTGATGATATTGCCCTTTCTAAATGTCCCTTGACTTTTTATAGGATATAATAAATTACTATTGAATGTGTCAGTAGATCTAAAGTTATCCATTAATTTCAGCAAAAGCTGCCTGATAAAGAAGACAAAGCATTTTCAATATATCTATGTTGAATGAAAATCTCATGGCCATGAAGACTAAAATAGGATATGAAAACTGAAGAGAAAAGAAGAGGCAATAAGTAGAAGAGAGGCTAAAAAAGTAGGTAGAGAACAGAGTAGGTAGGGTCAATTAGGATATGTCAAGGGATCTGTTACTTGTCAGAAGAATAGAAATAACTGATTGGAGAGTTTTGCACAAAGGGGATCATCAGATTTACATTTCAACAGTATTGTTCTGGCAGAAATGCAGAGAATATATTTGCAATGTAGTAAGTATGTGTGGGTAGGTCAACCCAAGGTAAAAGAATGCAAGAAATACATGATTATAACAAAGATTGAAATATGCAGTAGAAATAGAGAAGAAATGTCTAAGTGGACATTAGGACTTTTGATGGATTGGATTAGGGAAGTACATCTTGAAAAGTGTCAATAATAATATTTATTATTTGTTCTTGCAATGGATTAAATAATGATAAACATTGGAAGAAAACCAGGTAAGCGAATGGGAGACTGATTGTGAGTTTACTGAAGAATCCAATGAGAGACCTGTAAATAGATATGGATTATCTATCTCTAAGGGGTAGTTAAAGCCTTGAGTAAGAATGAGATTCCTAAGGGCCCAGGGTTGAGCCTTGAAGAATGTCAATATATGGCTTTACAGAAAAGAAAAGGACAAGAGAAGAAACAGTAAGGTAATAGGAAAGCTGAAAGATTACTCTATTAACTAACCCAAGAAACAAAAGATTTAAGAGGGGTTTAGAGGTGGACTGTGATCACACTAGTTTATGTTACTGAAAGATTAAATTACTTTTTAAAAAATTAAATAGCCCTATTGTATTTATTTTTGTACAGTTCATTGATTACATTAATAGATGGTGTTTCAGTGAGATAGGGAGAGAATTAGAATACATTGCAGTGTGGGTGGAGATTTGGAAATAAAAATGTAAGTTATTTGGTTTGGCTAAATCTAGAGTTTCCAAATTCAAAATTCCTCTTTAGAATAATAGATGATTTTAAATTACAGCCTGAAATATATAAGGTAATTATGAGACACAACTAACTTTATATTACATCATCAAAAATGTATACAACATCTCAAGTTTATTCTAAATATTTTAATAAGAAACACACACAAAAACATATATTCATTCTTTAAAAATGATCAAAATACACCCTTGTACAAGTTAAGAGTACTCAGAGGATTATGTAGCTGTAATTTTGGCCATTGTATGGGATTTTATGTTATTATTTACTACATGATCAAATAAAAATGTGAAAGTGTCATAAAAACCCATGTCTGGAACTAAGCATGCACCACTTCTTAAGAGTTATAGCACCTCCTTAAATAGCCCTGCATAATAGTACTGTGTGCAATCTGAACCCTTGCAAGAACTTAATTGGAAAATATGGTTTTAATAAGCAACTCAACTTTTTCTAGTTTTAGAGTACAACTAAAACCCACTTTAAAACCAGTGGACTATAGTGACTTTTTTTTTTTTTTTTTTTTTTTTTTTTTTTTTTTTTTTTTTTTACTGCTTTTGAGTGTTCTATCAAGTAAAAATGGTCATTTTTGTAGACTAAAAATAAGATTGAGGTTTTCCAATAAATAGAGGAGTCATGGACTCCAGGGAGAGTTTAGAGGCAGTTGTTAAATTGATCAAACTTCTGGGTGGTCAGTTGTGACCCTTCTGGTCCTGCAGTTCAGAGAAAAATAATGGCTGTGCTGGCTCACAAAAATGTATGCATAATCCCAGTAATTGTCTAATCAGTTATTGTGTATGCAGAGTTTTTAGGTGTCTTTCTTATGATGTCATTTCACATGCTGAATAGCTATCCAAAATTTGCCTTATGGAAATTTTGTATTGCTAAATATTTTGAGCAAATATAATCTCTACTAAATTAATTGATTATGCACTGCTTTAAAAATGCCCCAGAATCGCAGTCTCTCATTTCAGCATCATTAACAACAAAATTTTCCTGTGAAACACTTTGTTTTAAAGAATGTATTCCTTAAAAATTCATTTCAGGATAAACTATACATGAATGTAAAATCAAGAGAGAGAGAAAATAAATCAGTCATATGAGAGGCAGTAAAAATGTGGTTGAGAATTTGGCTTTCTGAGTTAAAACTCCATCATGCATTTACAAGCTTTGTGATTAAGAGCAGTTATTTAACCTCTTTTTTCCTTAAATTTTTTATTTTCAAAGTCTGGATAAAAATTATAACTATATCACATGAAGATTGTAGGGAATTAATGTGTTAATATTTATAAGAGGATAAGATAATTTATAATGTAGTAAATACATATTAGATATTAATATATATTATTTAAATTATATGTTAGGCCATTTTCGCATTGCTATAAAGAAATGCCTGAAACTGGGTAATTTATTAAGTAAAGAGAGTTTATTGGCTCACACTTTTGAAGGCTGTACAGGAAGTGTGGTGTTAGCATCTGCTTAGCTTCTGGTGAGGGCCTCAGGAAGCTTACAATGATGACAGAAGGCAAAAGGGTAGCAGGCAAGTCACATGGCAAGAGAGAGACCAAGAGAGAAGGTGGAGATGCCACGTTCTTTTAAAGAACCAGATCCCATATGAACACAGAGTGCATACTCACTCATTATCACAAGGATGACACTAAGATGTTCATGAGAGATCTGCCCCCATGATCCAAACACCTCCTACTATGCCTCACCTCCAAAACTGGGACTTTTATCTCAACATGAGATTTGGAGGGGACACACATTCAAACTATGTCAAGTTATAAATGGTATAGACATTTTTTTCCTTAGATATTGTTCCTTAATTTGAATTGCAAGATTTAAGGTAATGAATGTTGAGATAATGTATGTGTCTGTTTGTGTATGTGTGTTTACTAATGTATCCATAGATAAATGTGGAAAAGAATTAAATAGAATTATTTCTATTGTTTCTAAATTGGCTAAGGACTCAAAGTTGAATACTATGCATGATAAGTGAAGAGATTCTAAATGAGAAGTTCTCGAAGGTTCCCAGCGTATTTAACTCAGGGTTTTCAAGGCATTCTGAAAATAATATTTCATAAGATCCTTCTTTATATAAAATCTTTAAATTTAAAATGCATTACAAAATATAAGGGCCCATGTGAAATATATGGATTTATCAATGACAATTTGGAACTAAATGAAGAAGAGGTGATATTTTATGTTCAGTGAATGCACGGGAAGGATCTTCTAGTGCTACACACTATCTTTTCCATTTCAGTCCAAGAACCAACCCTCTGTGATCTATATTCTCCAAAGAATATATCTTATTTCCTATTTCCTACTATGAAAAACAAGGGTGTTACTCATAACGCCATGGCTCTTTAGAACCCAGCTGTATAAAAACATTTACAATCTTCTTTTTGCTGTTTTCCGGTAACTTTTACTTAAATCTGTTCACATCTTCACTCATGATACCGCATCATCAAACAGCCAGTGAATATGAGCTTCCAAAGACTCTCTCAATGGCTGTTGATGTTTCCCACAAATGCAAGTATTAACTAGGGTATGCAGGAAAATGTGGATAATAATTTGCTTGTCTTGTTAAATTTACTGTTTGGCATATAATAGCATAAATGCAGAATGACGTATCTTCCAATTATGACCTCTCTTGAACTCTTTAGGTTGTAAGCACTACATTATTAAAATGTGAGACATTTCAATGTTAACCACAAACCTACCTTCTACATAGAACCTCCACTAGAGTGGATAAAGTGCTGTGTGAAGAAGTCCCATTTATGTAAGAAATGTCCATGTCTGGATTGTACAGCTTAAGATTTAGCTATTGAAGCATGAGGGATATAATTAAGAAGTGGCTGTTGTTGCTGCAGACCCAGAGTCTTGAAACAATTCAACCTGGATTGGCAAGGTCAACCCTGGAGGACTGCCTGAGGGGGTGGAGCAACTGCCTGAGTGCCAATGGCTGCGAGTGCAAAAAATAAAGGATGCCTACTACCACTCCAATTGCCCTTGGGTGCTGCAGACTGGAGGCAGCATCATGGTCAGAACGTAGGGGTGAGAGAGCTAATGCCCAGCCTCACATGGTTCAAGTTCAAAACTCATCAGTGGACCACTGATAGCCAAGAGTCCTGAACCTTTCCTGTGTTTTGATGTAACCGAGTCACCTAAAATCAGCATGTCAGTGCCGTGGGGAAAATAGATCATCTTCAGGTAGTCTCCCCAAAACTAGAATTTATGAGACTAGATCCAGGTTTGGAGGGTCCTGCCTATATGACACTGCTGGCTTCAGTCAGTCCCAGGCAATAGAGTGGGACAGTATCATAAGGGACACTCCACAAAGTGCAGTCCTCCTCCTCTCTGCCTGCCATGCCTAGGCTTAGGCAGAGTCCCCTCCTACCTCATATCAGTAAGTCTAGAGATTTATTGAGAGAGGATTCATTGAGAAAATTCAAGTAGATGAAAATGCCTGAGGGGTAGGGCTTGTCTTTACTTCAAGCCAAATGAGAGCAGTTATAAGGGAATTACTCAGAGAAAATTGGGAGGTCCATGTTAGAAAAGAAGCCTGAAATCTCACAACTCAACTTCAGGTGATTCTGGCACATGCTAAAGCCTGAGAACCACTGTGGGAAGAATTGCTGTGACTCCCAGTTTCAAATACTGTGATTCCACAATTCACATTCAAAGGACGAGATGTTGCTGCTGACTACTTTTTTGTAATGCCAATAAGCATTTGAATCATTTGATTTCACCATTTCCTAAGCTACTTCTGATTCCATTTGGCTTCTGTATCAGTTAAAAGGCTACCAATTGATTTAACAAAAATTTCTTATCCAAGCAAAATAAACAAGAAAAAGGTGTTATCAAAAATAAATGTGTGTGTGTGTGTGTGTGTAAAGGATAAATATGGCAGAGCTTGCAAAGGTGGTTTATTGAGTGGCTGGATAATACTATAGAGGACCAAGTTCTTCCTATACTTCCTGTTTTGTTCCTATCTCTGTTTTCATGTTTGCAAAACAGTTGCGGCATCTCTTATAACTACATTTTAAGCATCCCTTATGACTACAAAAGCATCCTTGTGCATATTTTCAAAGAACTTTCATAGCTGGTCTCTCAGCTTTCATTGGTCAGAATTGTGTCCGAGAACTAAGCATAACAGAATTACTGCAAGGATAATTGAACCACCACAGCTTGCTTAGAACAATTAGGAATCATGTGAGCTGTGTTGGAAATGGGGTCACAGGTGTGAAGCAATTTGTTGTGGGACAATTTCTTGCAATTAATCTGTTCATATATATGTCTTACTGGTTTTGTTTTTCTAGCTGAAATCTGATATACTCTGTGTCATAAATATTCACTAAAATAAGTGTTATTATTATAAATTACACACAATCTTCCCTGGCAACCCTTACCTCAATACATGATCCCATCTGAATTATGCACAGAAAACTCCTTTCGCATCAGGGTCTATCATGTTGTTGCATGAATTTGGATATGTTTTGAATTGAAAAGTGATTGCACTAGCTAATCTATGAAATGGTATTTTCATTCAAAACAAGTAATATAGACATGTTTCTCTCCAGCTACACATTCATTCATACATGAAGAGTACTCACAGAATGCTTGCAGAGGCCACAACATACAGGACTGTTAAAGGTGAATTTCACATGGTTGCAGTTAGAAAAGGCAAATTGTTTCACTGATATTTAATTAAAATAATGTCATTTTTCTTTTGGATATTGAGACACTTTACACGTAGTTGATAATAAACGTCTGCTTGTTATTGGATAATTATACATTTACTTTGTGTTTCAGAAATTCACCTATGGCAGTCAAAAAGCTAACCATCCTTTCGAGAAGTTTACATTGAGTAATTTTTATTACATTACATATTAATGAAGAATAAACTATCAAGATGCACCACTTAATGTTTAGAATTAAATCTGTAAAAAAATACAACTTTAATAATTTTAGTGAATTTTTTAATGGAGATTAACTTGCTAGCCCACTGCAAGATTTGTGGAATTCCCATATAATATTATAACAAATAGGTTTAGAATAGTATAGCAAATACACACTGAATAAAAAGACCAGCTAGTGATAATGTGTGGCAAATTATAAATCATAGTAAATTTGCCTGATTTTTGTCTTTTAATTTTTTTAATTTGTATGTGAAAGTTTTAAAAATATATTATTTAAAATCATCTTACTAATAAAATGTCAGAGTTTGCTAATGAAGACCACCATAGAGCTATGTGAATAAAGGTCTGTGGTTTTATTTAACGTTTCATTTTATAAAACAATTGCTGATCATGTATAAAATGATATTAGGAAAGGATATGTGACAGCCTCCAAGAGATCTAGCTTAAAATATTTTATTAAAGATATCAAATAAATTGTAATTACATGAGGTAATGTATTTTGCCAAATAAGTAGAGGATAAGCCACACCCCTATTGCAGATAAGAAGATAAAATTATCAGCATAAAATGTTTTATATTACTGTATATGTAACACAATCCAAATTTTTTTTTAAGTATAACAGCATTTGGAAAAATGTATCCTTCCCACCATATAATCAGGCACTAATCTCATATACAGATTCTTGTAGCATAATTAACCACAAAATGAAGATTCCAAAAGTACTTAGCTCAGATCAACAAAACATCATAAAGAAACTTTGTACATGATGTTGGATATTTTGAGATTACACTTAAATGTAATCTTTTAAATTAGATTCTCTTTCTATTACTTTAATATCTTTGACCCTGTTACCTTTTGTTTCTTTTAAATGTCATTCATTACTTAAATACTTGTCTTTTATTATTCTTTCTGGGTGTCTTCCATCAATGCTTTTCTGTAAGGAAATGGCATCTAATAGTATCTAATGACAAGAAAAAAATGGTTGATAAATCCAAAGATGCTTTTACAAATAAATGAGTAAAGGAAAATTGAATAAATGCATGACATTGAAAATTTTCAAAAGCACATTAACTTTCAATGATACAATCCAAAATCATGGAAATAATAATGATCAGGACTATGTTTAGGGATTACTAACCATAAAAATAAGCAGTGATAAAAATTAGTCAGTTGGTTATTTTTACTAACTAGCTTTTGTAAATTACTTGATGTCATTATCTGATTCCTGCTATACATATCGAAGGGGCATGCATAGGAGGCCCAAACAAGGTCATGGCTGATGCTGAAATCAATATTAACAGTCCTGAAAGGCTTGTTCACCTCTGCACTATCCAGGCATTATTAAACTACTGGGATGATGGCAATGTTGATGATGACTATGATGATGATGATGATGATGATTACGACAATTAAATATAAAGTGAGTGACTTTCATTTTGGAATTTGAAAGACTCCTAGTATTGATGTGTTTGTAAACTGGCAAGAGGAAGTAAGAACTTTAAATTGCCCCATATGATCAAGTTTAAATGAATGATTTACACTGGTACTTCAGGTTGTGATGAGGTAGTAAATGTGAGGGAAAATGTAACCCAAGTAACGAAGAAACGTTCAAGGTTTATAGAAATTGGTCCAGGATAGTTTCGTTCATATCATTTTGCCTGTTAGTAATTAGTAAGTCACACTGATGCTCTTTCCAACAGATCTGTCCATATTTGAACTACTTTCCAAGTGTTTCAATGCTGACATTTGTGATTTAATGGTTTGCTTTTCCCTCCTCATTGCACAGGATGAAAGAAGGCAGAATCACTAGCTAATGGAGTCTGATAGCCATTTATCTAAGGCAAACTTGGACCAGATTTAACTGTTCTTACTCTGCTTATCAAGATGTAAAAAGCTTTGGGACTGAACACTTTTTTTTTCTTTAGTAAATGGTTATAATCATATTTCAATGACCTTTTAAAAAATCTGCTTATCTACTTACACATGAAATTACAAAACTGAAGCATGAGATTTTTTCAATCCATTTCTTGAGATTAGAATTATTCCCACTGTGGTGTGAATCAGAGCATGGTTATGATCATTTAAACATATCAAATTGCACAATTATTTTTACAATCCCACAATGCTGATCTTTTTCTACTCATGTCTTCTCAATGTAAATTTCTTCTCCTTGCCATGGAAGACAAGTATAAAGAAATATAAATGAATAAATGCAGCACAAACCTGCTATTTTAGATATCTTTACAACGTGTTTTCATTCTTTGTTTCATCCAAACACTTAAAGAATGCCTACTCTGCACCTGGCAATATCATAGGCACTGGAGATATGGCATAAGCAAGACAAATCATTGTCATTGTAAAACAGATGATAACCAGCAGAGATTAAAAAAAAACATGTAAGCAACAACTATTTCAGATAAGGATAATCACCAGAGAGAAAATAAAACACAGTAATGCAAGAAAGCACATGTTTGTATGGCAAGGAGGAAGACAACATGACGAGCATCTCTAATTAGAGCCCACAGCGGAGGTAAAGCCAAGAACATGACATTTGAACTAGTACAGATGCAATCTCAAAACAATTAATAATATCATAATGTGATGTTAAAAACATTTATTTGAAATTAAATAAAATGCTTCAATGAATACTTTTAATACTAAAGTACATTAAAAAGCAAAAGTAACACTTGTAAAAGGAAGGAAAATCTTTAAGTTTATTTTTATGTTTGGAAAGTGGTATCAAGACTGTTACATACACGAAGTGAAAAATTAATATAAGTTGATACTATAGTGATATATTGTATTTTTCCTTATCTCTTTGAACAACTTCATCACATATAATGCTGAAATGATGCCAAAATCCCAAGGGAAGGGGTAGGCTTCTATTTTAAAGATGTTTCATGTATTTACAATATTTGGAAAATATGAAATTAGGGTGAGATTAGAAATTTGTAGAAGTGGCCGGGTGCGGTGGCTCAAGCCTGTAATCCCAGCACTTTGGGAGGCCGAGACGGGCGGATCACGAGGTCAGGAGATCAAGACCATCCTGGCTAACACGGTGAAACGCCGTCTCTACTAAAAATACAAAAAACTAGCCAGGCGAGGTGGCGGGCGCCTGTAGTCCCAGCTCCTCGGGAGGCTGAGGCAGGAGAATGGCGTAAACCCGGGAGGCGAAGCTTGCAGTGAGCCGAGATCCGGCCACTGCACTCCAGTCTGGGCAACAGAGAGAGACTGCGTCTCAAAAAAACAAACAAACAACAACAAAAAAAGAAATGTGTAGAAGTATGAATATCTTGATTACATGAGAATGCTAAATACTCTCTTAGGTCATAGATATTAGACTTAAATACACTGAGGACTGTTACTAAATTCTTATCACTTTTGTGAAGCCAGCTCTCAACTTGAGATCTGGTAACAGATATCTATAGGTTTCTAATTATTGCCAGTGAAATCATCCTGTTATTTTTGGATGTGTGCACCCTCCAAATCTCATGTGCTCCCCCATGTTGGAGGTGGGGCCTACTGGAAAGTGTTAGATCATGGGGAAGGATTGCTCATGAATGGCTTAACTCCATACCTTTAATGATGAGTGAGTTATTGCTCTATTAGTTTACAGGAGAACTGTTTGTTTAAAAGGATCCTGGCACTTCCTCCTCTCTTTCTTGCTCCCTCTCTCACCATGCTGGCTTCCCTTCACCTTCCACCATGATTGGAAGCTTTCTGAGGCCCTCATCAGAAGCTGATGTTAGCATTCTGCTTTGTGAATAGCCTGCAGAACTGTGAGCTAAATAAACCTCTCTTCTTTATAACTTACCCAGTCTCAGGTATTTCTTAATAGCAATGCAAATGGACTAATACCCACTCATTTTGTTTATTTTTGAAAATGTAAGACCATTTTTTAGGCCAGGTGTGGTGGCTCACATCTGTAATACCAGCACTTTGGGAGGTCAAGGTGGGCAGATCATGAGGTCAGGAGAGTGAGACCATCATGGCTAACAGAGTGAAACTCCGTCTCTACTAAAAATACAAAAAAAAAAAAAAAAAAAAATTAGCCAGGCGTGGTGGCAGGCGCCTGTAGTCCCAGCTACTCGGGAGGCTGAGACAGGAGAATGGTGCAAACCCAGGAGGTGGAGCTTGCAGTGAGTCAAGATCGCACCACTGCACTCCAGCCTGGGCAACAAAGCAAGACTCTGTCTCAAAAAATAAAAAGAAAAGAAAATGTTGTGAGCATATAAATTCTATGCTTAAAAGGCTTTAAACTAAACACTCCTATTAACTGATAAGTGCTTTTCAAAGTGTTTCACTGAAGTGTCTGAAATTGCATTAAAGATTTAACATATATGTCTGGGGGTGGTCTTTTTATGAGGTATATTTTAGGTCCAGTGAAATGCACAAAATTATGTGTACAATTCAAAATATTTTGAAAATATCTTCACCTGAATAACTCACATTTCTATCAAAATATAAAAATATTTTCATCATTTAAGAAAGATTCATTATACTTCTACCTAAACTGCATAATTACCCCATTCTACCTATCAAAAAACTGCTACTGTTCTGATCTCTTAAAATCATTTGCTTCATTATTACTTGACTGTAAGAGAAATTAGCATTTAACTGCAGAGTGTCTGGAATCTTTTGAACAGCTGAATAGCTTAATATTTTTGAGATTTATAATTTTTGTGTGTATTAGTAGCTTATTACATTTTTGTTCTAATTTCCTAAGACTTATTTGACTATATGGATATACAACCATTTGTCTAGACATCCTTAGTTGATAATGTTTAATGTTTGCTCTCTTTAACAATTATGAATAAAGTTGTTATGGACATCATCTGTATTAATCTGTTCTTACACTGCTGTGAAGAAATACTCAAGATTGGGTAGTTTATAAAGAAAAGAGGTTTAATCAGCTCACAGTTGCATGTGGCTGGGGAGGTCTCAGGAAACTTACAATCATGGTAGAAGGCGTCTGTTAACAGGGTGGCTGGAGAGAGAATGAGTGCCGGCAGGGGAAATGCCAGAAACTTACAAAACCATCAGATCTCATGAAAACTCACTAATTATCATGAGAACAGCAAGGAGGAACCGACCCTATGATTTGATTACTTCCCATCAGGTCCCTCTCATGACACACAGGGATTATGGGAACTACAAATCAAGATGAGATTTGGGTGGAGTCATAGCCAAATCGTAACAACATTCTCATGCACTTTTTTGTGTATATATGTTTTCCTGTCTCCTGTTTAAATATTTAGGTATGAAATAACATGATCTTCAAAATAACTTTGTCTACTTTTAAGAAAATCTGAGAGGTTAATTTCCAAAATGTTTCTACCATTTTATTCTTCCATCACTAACTTCTACATTCATACAACCATTGAGTGTTACTAGACTTTTCTAATTCTAGTGGGTATGAAGTGGTGTGTCATTGTGGTTTTATTTGGCTTTGTCAAATTAATTGTAGATGTGTTCCTTTCATCTGTAGTTTGTTTCTTGGGTCCTCAAAAAAGGAAAGAAAGAAAGAAAGGGAAAGAAAGAGAAAGAAGGAGAAAGATAGAGGGAAAGAAAAAGAAAGGAAAGAAAGGAAGAAAGGAAGGAAGGAAGGAAGGAAGGAAGGAAGAAGAAAGAAAGAAAGAAAGAAAGAAAAAGAAAGAAAGAAAGAAAGAAAAAGAAAGAAAGAAAGAAAAGAAGGAAGAAAGGAAGGAAGAGAGAAAGAGGGGGGAGGGAGGGAGGAAGGAAGGAAAGAAGGAAAGGAAAGGAAGGGAAGGGAAGGGAGGGAGGGAGGGAGGGAGGAAGGAAGGAAGGAAGGAAGGAAGGAAGGAGAGAAGGGAAAGAGAGAGAGAGAAATGGAGAAAAAGAGAAAGGAAGGAAGGATGTTTGCTTACCATGAGACTAGGAAGATACTTATGTTTTCTTGTAGAAGTTTATAATTTTAGCCTATGTTCCATCTCAAAGTAATTTTTACGTACTGTGTGAGGTATAAGTTGACGTTCATTTTTTTATTATACTTTAAGTTCTGGGATACATGTGCAGAACGTGCAGGTTTGTTACATAGGTATACATGTACCATGGTGGTTTGCTGCACCCATCAACCCGTCATCTACATTAGGTATTTCTCCTAATACTATCCCTTCCCTAGCCCCCACCCCCAACAGGTCCTAGTGTCCGATGTTCTCCTCTCTGTTTCCATGTGCTCTCATTGTTCAACTCCTACTTATGAGTGAAAACATGCAGTATTTGGTTTTCTGTTCCTGTGTTAGTTTGCTGAGAAAGATGGTTTTCAGTTTCATCCAAGTCCAGGCAAAGGGACATGAACTCATCCTTTTTTATGGCTGCATAGTATTCCATGGCATATCTGTGCCACATTTTCTTTATCCAGTTTATCGTTCATGGGCATTTGGGTTGATTCCAAGTCTTTGCTATTGTGAATAGTGCTGTAATAAACATACGTGTGCATGTGTCTCTAGGGTAGAATGATTTATAATATTTTGGGTATATACCCAGTAATGAGATTGCTGGGTCAAATGGTATTTCTGGTTCTAGATTCTTGAGGAATCACCACACTGTCTTCCACAATGGTTACACTCCCACCGGCAGTGTAAAAGCATTCCTATTTCTCCACATCCTCTCCAGCATCTGTTGTTTCCTGACTTTTTAATGATTGCCATTCTAATTGACCTGAGATGGTATCTCATTGAGATTTAATTTGCATTTCTCTTATGATCAGTGATGATGAGTTTTTTTTCATATGTTTTTTGGCCACATAAATGCCTTTTTTTTTTTTTTTTTTGAGAACTATATGTTCATCCTTCTCCCACTCTGACTTTTTTTTTGTAAATTTGTTTAAGATCTTTGTAGATTCTGGATATTAGCCCTTTGTCAGATGGATAGATTGCAAAAATTTTCTCCCATTCTGTAGGTTGCCTGTTCAGTCTGATGATAGTTTCTTTTGCTGTACAGTAGCTCTTTAGTTTGATTAGATCCCATTTGTCAATTTTGGCTTTTGTTGCCATTGCTTTTGGTGTTTGCCCATGCCTATGCCCTGAATGGTATTGCCTAGGTTTTCTTCTAGGGTTTTTATGGTTTTAGGTCTCATGTTAAGTCTTTAATTCACTTCGAGTAAATTTTTGTATAAGATGTAAGGAAGGGGTCCAGTTTCAGTTTTCTGCATACATCTATCCAGTTTTCCCAACACTATTTATTAAGTAGGGAATCCTTTCCCCATTTCTTGTTTTTGTCAGGTTTGTCAAAGATCAGATTGCTGTAGATGTGTGATGTTATTTCTGAGGCCTCTGTTCTGTTTCATTGGTCTATGTATCTGTTTTGGTACCAGTAGCATGCTGTTTTTGTTAGTGTAGCCTTGTAGTATAGTTTGAAGTCAGATAGTGTGATGCCTCCAGCTTTGTTCTTTTTGCTTAGGATTGTCTCAGCTATACAGACTCTTTTTTGGTTCCATATGAAATTTAAAGCATTTTTTTTTTCTAATTTTGTGAGGAAAATCAATGGTAGCTTGAAGGGGATAGCATTGAATCTGTAAATTACTTTGGGCACTATGGCCACTTTCATGATATTGATTCTTCCTATCTGTAAGCATGAAATGTTTTTCCATTTTTTATGTCCTCTCTTATTTCCTTGAGCTGTGATTTGTAGTTCTCCTTAAAGAAGTCCTCCACATCCCTTGTAAGTTGTATTTGTAGGTATTTTATTCTCTTTGTAGCAATTGTGAATGGGAGTTCACTCATGATTTGGCTCTCTGTTTGTCTATTATTGGTGTATAGGAATGCTTGTGATTTTTGCACATTGATTTTCTATCCTGAGACTTTGCTGAAGATGCTTATCAGCTTAAGGAGCTTAGGGGCTGAGATGATGGGGTTTTCTAAATATACAATCATGTCATCTACAAACATAGACAATTTGACTTTCTCTCTTCCTATTTGAGTACCCTTTATTTCCTTCTCTTGCCTGATTGGCCTGGCCAGAACATCCAATACTACGTTTAGGAGTGGAGAGACAGGGCATCCTTGTCTTGTGCTGGTTTTCAAAGGGAATGCTTCCAGCTTTTGCCTATTCAGTATGATATTGGCTGTGGTTTGTCATAAACAGTTCTTCTTATTTTGAGATACATTCCATCAATACCTAGTTTATTGAGAGTTTTTAGCATGAAAGGGTATTGAAGTTTATCGAAGGCCTTTTCTGCACCCATTGAGATGATCATATGGTTTTTGTAATTGGTTCTGTTTATGTGATGGATTACATTTATTGATTTGTGTATGTTGAACCAGCCTTGCATCCCAGGGATGAAGTCGACTTCATCGTGGTGGATAAGCTTTTTGATGTGCTGCTGAATTCAGTTTGTCAATATTTTATTGAGGATTTTCCCATCAATGTTCATCAGGATATTGGCCTGAAATTTTCATTTTTTGTTGTATCTCTGTCAGGTTTTGGTATTAGGATGATGCTGGCCTCATAAAATGAGTTAAGAAGGAGTCCCTTTTTTTCTATCATCTAGAATCATTTCAGAACGAATGGTACCAGCTCCTCTTTGTACCTCTGGTAGAATTCGGCTGTGAATCCGTCTGGTCCTGGGATTTTTTTGGTAGGCTTTTTTTTTTTTTTTTTTTTTTTTTTGGAGAAGTAGTCTCGCTCTGTCACTCAGACTGGAGTGCAGTGGTGCGATCTCAACTCACTGCAACCTCCGTCTCCCAGGTTCAAGCAATTCTCCTGCCTCACCTTCCTGAGTAGCTGGGATTACAGGCGCATGCCACCAGACCTGGCTAATTTTTTGTATTTTAGTAGAGACGGGGTTTCACCACGTTGCCCAGGCTGGTCTCAACTCCTGAGCTCAGGCAATCCACGTGCCTCAGCCTCTCAAAGTGCTGGGATTACAGGCGCGAGTCACCGTGCCCAGCTGATTGATAGGCTATTAATTACTGCCTCAATTTCAGAACTTGTTATTGGTTTCTTCAGTGATTCGACTCCTTCCTGGTTTAGTCTTGGGAGGGTGTATGCATCCAGGAATTTATCTTTCTTCTAGATGTTCTAGTTGATCTGCGTAGAGGTGTTTATAGCATTCTCTGATGGTAGTTTGTATTTCTATGGGATTAGTGTTGATATCCCCTTTATCATTTTCATTGTGTCTATTTAATTCTTCTCTCTTTTCTTTTTTATTAGTCTGGCTAGTGATCTATTTGGTTAATCTTTTCAAAAAACCAGATCCTGGATTTATTAATTTTTTGAAGGGTTTTTCATGTCTCTATCTCCTTCAGTTCTGCTCTGATCTTCGTTATTTCTTATCTTCTGCTAACTTTTAATTTGTTGTCTCTTGCGTCTCTAGTTCTTTTAATTGTGATGTTAGGGTGTCAATTTTAGATCTTCCCCATTTTCTCCTGTGGGTATTTAGTACTATAAATTTCCCTCTAAACACTGCTTTACCTGTGTCCCAGATATTCTGGTACATTGTTTCTTTGTTCTCATTAGTTTCAAAGAACTTATTTATTTCTGCCTCAATTTTGTTATTTACCCAGTAGTCATTCAGGAGCAGGTTGTTCAGCTTCCATGTAGTCGTGTATTTTTGAGTGAGTTTCTTAATCCTGAGTTCTAATTTGATTGCACTGCGGTCTGAGAGACTGTTTGTCATTATTTCTGTTCCTTTGCATTTGCTGAGGAGGGTTTTATTTACAATTATGTGGTCAATTTTAGAATAAGTGCAATGCGGTGCTGAGAAGAACGTATGTTCTGTTAATTTGGGGTGAAGTGTTCTGTAGATGTCTATTAGGTCTGCTTGGTCCAGAGCTGAGTTCAAGTCTTGAATATCCTTGTTAATTTTCTGTCTCACTCATCTGTAAAACTGAAGTTCATTTTTTAAAATCACTTTAACAGCAAGTTGTTGCAGCAGCATACATTGAAAACACTTTCATTTCCCTATTGAATCATTTTGGTGCCGTGGTTGAAAAATACATTAACTGTACAAATGTGTGCCAATTTCTGGACTCTATTCTTTTACCTTAATCTAATTATCTATTTTTAGACTAGCACTGTATCAACCGCATTGGTAACTACAGATGGGAGCAAAGTTTTATTTCAGATGGTGTGTATCTCCTATGAAATTGTTAGTTTTCAATGTTCTTTTATCTATTCCAAGTCCTTTGAGTTTATACATAGACTTTATGATTAGCTGATAAATTTCTACAAAGCATATGCTGAAATTTTAATTAGGATTGTATTGAATCTACTATAGATCAACATGAAAGAATTGGCAACTTAAAAATATTGTTCCCCTCACTCCATCACACTAAATAAATCCCTATTTGTTTAAGCATTTAAAAATGTTTCTCAGTATGGTTTTGTTCAGCTTAATTCCACAAGTTACAATATGGCATATTCAGATCAAAATATTTTTTAAAATTTTCCATTTTAATTTATTCTTCTGACCTGTGGGTTATTTACAAATAGATTACTTGCAAATATGTGGGGATTTTCCAGCTGCCTTTTTAGTGTTCATTTCTAATCTATAATATTCTGTGTACAGTTCTTATACATATTTTTATTAAGTTTATGATGAAATATATCAAATTTTAAAAACATACTGCTATATCTGATATTTAACTGCAACATACACACACACTAATAACTTGGTATTCTGAGACTTGGCTAAATTTATTTACTAATACTGGTAGTTTTTTGTTACTGTTCTATTTTGTTTTGGTTGTTGGTCCCTTATGGTTTTCTACGCAGATGATCATGTCATCTGTGAAACAAAGATCTATATAAAGTCTATATGCAGTCTCACTCTAAGAGTGACTCCATCCCTCAATGGAGTTTCATGAAGATTTCCATTCAAGCAGGCTTTTAATGGCATTTATTTAAATATCGGGTTATGAACAGGCATAAAGGAAATCCTATTTAATTCTAGAATGTGATGATATATTAATGCAGTCTTGAAGGGAGAAGAGGCTAGCCATCAGTAAGAGCAGAAGTGTGACAGAAACACCCTAAGAAAAAATGTCACAATACAAAGGTTACTAGAATAAATGTGGAATTTGAAGGCAAAACACAACAGTTATATAAAAATTTCTTAGGAATATCAGGAGCCACACTGCTAACCTAACTGGTCAAGTAACAATTACTCAATGGAATGAAGTGACTGTGAGCATCTGTTGACAGGATTATCTCTCTTTTCAACCAAGAGCTATCAATATAAATTAAGAATTGAAAAGGCATTTTTTTTTTGATGCGGAGTCTCACTCTGTCGCCCGGACTGGAGTGCAGTGGCCAGATCTCAGCTCACTGCAAGCTCCGCCTCCCAGGTTTACGCCATTCTCCTGCCTCAGCCTCCCGAGTAGCTGGGACTACAGGCACCCGCCACCTTGCCCGGCTAGTTTTTGTATTTTTAGTAGAGACGGGGTTTCACCAAAAGGCAATTTTTAAAGATGATCAGCCATCAGAGGGCAGGCTTAGGAGACATGCCTGCTGATCTCTTATCTGGCCCTGTTTGAGCATTTCCATGGAGACAAATTTCCACAATATGCCACACAAAATAGTAAATCAGAGTAGAAAAATAATTAGCTACTCTAGAACTAAGCAGGGAGAAGATAGATTGGTCCAGAAAATGTCTCTTGCTGCCCATTTTAAAATACCTGGCTTGTGATTGGACATCGTGGCTCTGGCCTGTAATCTCAGCACTTTGGGAGGCTGAGGCAGGCAGATCACGAGGTCAAAAGATTGAGATCATCCTGGTCAACATGGTGAAACCTGTCTCTACTAAAAATACAAAAATTGGCTGTCATGGTGGCACGTGCCTGTAGTCCTAGCTACTCGGGAGGCTGAGGCAGGAGAATCACTTGAACCTGTGTGGCGGAGATTGCAGTGAGCTGAGATTGTGCCACTGAACTCCAGCCGGGTGACAGAGGGAGACTAAGTCTCAAAAAACGGAAAAGAAAAGAAAAGAAAAAAAATACCTGGCTTGTTTATAACTCATCTGTAGGAAAAAATAAAGAACAATAATTTGAGAACATCATACTCATACTTACCGAAGACTGATCTAAATTTCTGAGAAGGCATTTTAAAAGTTGGATTGTGTTTACAAAGTGGACAAAGCAGGGAGAAGTTACAGGAAAAGGGGGCTATGGAAAACCTCTTAAAATAAATTGTTGGGGAATATATTTAAGTTGAAGGTATACATAAAGATGTAAGGGAAACAATAAAATCTTGTTTGGAGATGGAATTATCTAGAAGACAAAGGAAAAGTTAGAGGAGAATCTCCAGGAGAATTTTCAGGATGCTTTAAAATGTGTAAGTATGATAATTGATTTTGAGATAATTTCTGTGACTTACCCATTAAGGTAGAAAATTAGTTATGGGGATGAGAAATAATTAAATTTAAGAGATTTTATATAGACTTAGAAAACTCGGTTATAATAATATTGGTTTTTTCTAAGTAAACAAACAAACAAAAGACAACAACAAAAAACCCTCTTATGTTTGGACAGAAAATGAAGAGAATTGTAGTTGGATACCACACAGTTTCCAATCGTCAATCCAAAGAAAGAGGAAATTACCAACCAACCAAGTAGCTGTGTCCTACTTGAAGATTCCTCTGGAATGTAAATTAGAATTTTACATGGCATCAGTTTAGTCTAGAGGATTTCACTTAAGTTAGGAACTGCTGACTCTTCCCAAGCTTCCTTAAATATCATCTTCTGAGACCGTGCTCCTGGCAAAAATCCATCAAACTCTGTGGTTTCTAAAAGCATGGTCTTTCAAAGTGTATATGCAATGGAATTTGTTGTGGGCTCTAAATATTTCTGTGTTTAACAAACTAGGGATTCGTATATTAATCAAACTATAGCAGTCAACTTAACAGTCAGATAATTAAAGTTTATGTATGCGCAAGGGTGGAGATTAAATGAATCCAGCCTAGTTCCTTCCGAAAGTTTTTCTTGGAACAACTTGATAGATTCAGGAGACATTAGCAGGGAGTATGGCAGGACCACCAGCTCTGACATATAAAGTTGGAGTTATTTACTTTTATGGAGATGATGTAGTCCTAACCAGGTCTAGTAACATGATTAGAATTTCTGTCATTGCTGGTGACTCTGAGTTTACTTTCAGCAAAGTATATTATTTGAAGAATGACAGAAATTGTCAGGTGGTTTTTAAAATAGTAATGATCATCATAGTTAAGAATTGACATTTCTTTCAGTCAAACAATATTAGGACTCTCTTCTTGTTAGAAGAATTCCCACACATTATTAATTTTGGAGGAAAGCAGAAATTGCTTCTTACTGCGAAACCTCAGAATGTCAGATACTCACTTTCCCAGCTCCCCATGCTGCCAGAAAGTAGACATGTTTCCTGTGCCCTGTCAATTGGATACACCTCACTTCATACTTGACTCAAGAGCTAGTGACCCAAGAAGCAGGATACAGTCAAACAGTTTTTCTCTTGGGTAGCAATGGGGCAGGTTTGGGGTAAGCAAGAATATATCCTTAGTACAGAAATGGCAGTTATATTAGCAGCACTAGCAGTAGCACCTCAATTAAATCTCTGGGGCAAAAAAAAAAAAAAAAAAAGAGAGAGAGAGAGAGAGAAGTGATAGCCGTGAAACTGGATTCTAGTGAGTGGCAAGTTCAGTAGTTCTGATATTAGACCAGTTCAGTGGCTCAGTTTTGGAAAATTATTCCTGAACATTTAATTGTAAACATTCTTTTCTAGTTTTTCCAAATATTCTATGAGCTGCTGCTCTTCATCTATTTAATAAATTCCTTACCTAATGCCATCAGGCAGAGGTTGTACTTTGTTGGAAACTAACATGTATGACTGACAAACGATCTAGTTAGTATTAATATCCTTTTAAGTTGTGATATATTACAGTATTTTAAATTGTTTCCCAAAAGCAGACCCATAAACAAAGACTTGAATATAAGTAGTATATTTGTGAAATGATTTCAGGAAACACCCATTTGGGAGTAGAGAAGTATAGGAAAGGGAAATATGTCAATACATACTATATTATTGGGCAGTTTTACTTATTTGTACAATTCTGCAAGGAAGTGTAGAAAAAGTCAGAGTCTTATCTCTCTTCACCTAAGAGAAGATGATATGGCCAAGTGGCCTGTTATGATCAGTGCAACTCTAAGCCAGGAACCTTACACGTACAGCAGAGGCAGCTGCATCCTGAGAAGGGCACTGTACCTACACAGCAGTTTCTTCCAGCCACCTAGTCCTTGCCTAATCAATATGCCTATATACTGACAGCAAATCAACACATTCAAAGGTACTTATCTTCTTTCTCCTGCTCTAAATTTTATTGCCAAGAGCCTATCTGGACTCTGCGCTTGAACTATATATTAATCTTCTATTTATGCTATAACTAACTGCCATAAATATAGTAGCTTTAAAAGAACACAAATTTTCCTCTTACAGTTCAAGAAATCAGAAGTCCAACATCAGTTTCCCTACACAGTTTCTAGGTGTTGGCAAGGCTGGATCCTGTAGAGAAACTGAGGAGAAAATCTGTGTCCCTTACTTTTTCAGTTTCTAGTGGCCTCTTGTATTCCTTGACTGGTGGCACTTCCCTCCGTCGTCAAAGCCTGTTACCCCAGTCTCTGTTTCCATCATCATCTACCTTTTTCTCCGATTCCGACTCCTTTCCTGTTCTCGCTATAATGTCACTTGCAAAACCGCTGGACCTACTCAGATAATTCAGCATAATCTCATCTCAAAATCCTTTCTTCAGTCACATCTACAAAGTTCCTTTTGCTATAGAAGATAAGATTCACAGGGTCTGGGGATTTGAATATGAACATTTTGGGATCATTATTCAACCTACCACAAATGGGATTCTCTGCTTAAGGGTAAAAATCATTCAACAGTATTTCTTTGGTTTTGAAATGTCTTTGTTTTGTAATGGGGGAAACCTGGGAAATTTACCTTTCAAATAACATTTCTCATCGGCTGGAAGCTGCTTTAGGGTCATTCACTTCTAAGCACTTTCTGACTGCCTTCCCTCTACCCTCATCCATTAGTCAACAGAAAGTCCTGAGGTGCAGAGTTGCAGGTATTTTTAGTAAGATGCTATTGGCATACACTGGAATGATAAGTATTGACAGGACATGGGGATGGCATCAACAATGTATGATACATATTGAAAATAACCAAAATATATTGTGAAATAACCAGATGACCACACCTAATCATGACCTAAATACAATGTAAACAAATTCAGTTCTAGATAATGGGCGAGGGAGATTGCATGCAATGACTCTAACTTCCCCTTGGGACCATGTTTAAAAGCTGATACTAAAAATTACCTATGTTTCTATAGTTCTAATATTCTTCACTGATGAGACACAAGAAAAAGGAAATGGAAGATATGTTTTATGGCAGACATGAGAATTCCTTGATCAGGACAAGGAGGCAATTTCATGCCACTCCTTTAATATCCAGGGGAGACATTGTTGCCAGAACATCTCCTGGTTTGGAGGAAGAAGCTGGAAGATCTAGTGACAGCAATGATTTCAAAGGGAGTGTTTAAACAATTTCCTGTTAAGTGTTTTGAATAGTTACTTAGCTTTAGTCAGTCTTTTTTTGGAACTTGAGCCTCAAAAACAAGTCTGATAATTACTTGATCATATTTTGGACATTAACATTTCAGTGGTATTCCCACAGAATCTGAGCAGTATGTACTTCATTCAGATTTGAGAAGAGCAGATGCATATCTTGATGAAAAATAAAGAAACAAAAAAGCAAAAACAGATCTTATAGCGCAGAAACAAAAACAAACAGATCTTATAGTGCAGGAACCACTCATTAAATTAAAAAGTCTGCATGTCACACAAAATTTGGGTATGGTCAAAATTCTACTTAGAAATTCTTTGTTTTGGCCATAGTCCAGAATTCAGCCATTAAAATATTCAAGAGGTTTTTGTGCTTTTTTTTTTTGTTTGTTTGGAAGACATGTTCTGGATATCTTTGTCTTATAAGGGTGATTCAGATTTCCTACAGGAACTCAATGGACCAATGGACTATTCAGTAGTAATTAACGATGTAGATGAAATCCTTCCTTATTCTTGACCCCACGAATATTACATTTTGCTTCTTCATTAGTGATCACAAAATTACCCCCTCATTATTCTCAGAGGTTTAACCTGCATTCACTGAGAATCACGGGTTAAACAGTTTCACACTAAGAGAACCTAGAGGGATAAGACTGAGGAAAGAGCAGGTTTATATCTTTCTCTCATGCTTTCTCTGGGAATCTAGAAAAATGTTCCATACTATTTAAGTTTGTTAATTTTTCTCTCACATATTATTCTAACTAAACAACTATATTTAAATTTCAGTTAATTTGATAGGTTTATAATGTGACTTAAAATGTTAATCTTGATGCTCAACCTGGGATAGATCTAGTTTCTCTTAATTCTTGAAACATATTTAATTTGGAAGCCTTTATTTAAATAAAATAGAATACAAAATTACACATAGGAAGTTGGGTACAGAGCACTGAAATGTTCCCTTGCCGGTGAGGGACCTGGGTGCTTAATTCGTAGATTCAGAGTAATCCTGTCTTTGGGCTCCCAAATTTGATTGTTTTTGATTTTTGGGAAACAGAAAGAGTTTTTGAGCAGGAAAATACCTGTATAAAAATAATTTGGAAAAGTTATATTAGACCAATTAGAACAAGAAAACGGTGAATGCAGGAAAATCTATTCAAATTCCATTATAACAATTTAGGCATAATTTGTTTTTAGGTCCTATCTAGGTGACTGCATTGGCACTGGCGTTCAAAAACACTTTTCAGGGTTTGAGAAAATAATAGTTGTAAGAAGTGAAGGAAAATAAAGAATTAAGGATAATCTTGGGGACCTGGTGTCTACAAGGATAGTGGATGGGAGAATTGTTTTGCTAAATGTACAATATAAAAAGTCAAGGCTGGGTGCAGTGGCTCATGCCTGTAATCCCAGCACTTTGGGAGGCCAAGGCAGGCAGATCCCAAGGTCAGGAGTTCGAGACCAGCCTGGCCAACATAGTGAAACCTCAACTGTACTAAAAATGCAGAAGTAGCCGGGTGTGGTGTTGTGCACTTGTAAATCCCAGATACTCGGGAGGGTGAGGCAGGAGAATCTCTTAAACCCAGGAGACAGAGGTTACAGTGAGCCGAGACCCCGCCATCGCACTCTAGTCAGGGTAACAGAGTGAGACTCAGTCTCAAAAAAAAAAAAAAAAAAATCAAGAAAAGGATCAAGTTTATAATTTTGATTTGCAATATTTTAAGATTTACTTGCAGACTCAAAAACAAAACATCAAGGTGAAAGTATTTACTAGGAAGGAAGTTGAAAATGGAAATTGAGTCTTTGGAAGGTAGTTTAAGGCTAAAAAACAGATTTTTCTACATAAACTTATACTTTACATGAACATAATTTTAAAAATTTAAAAATATATGAAAATATCTATATTCATATTTTTTCATTGTAGTATAGATTATTGAAGGAAATATTATAGACATTATTTTTAAAGGTGTCATCAAGTGGAAATAAACATTAGAACGTATCACTTTAAGGCAAAATTTCTATGAAAGGCTCTTACTTACTGGTGTCATTTTCACTAGGGTAAAAAAGTAGGAAACAGTTGGCATCAAACTTACAAATATATATATATATATATGTTACTCATATATATATACTTATATATATATACACTCATATATATACTCATATATATATATACTTATATTAAATAAAATGTCAGTCATCAAAATGGAACAAAAACAGGGAAAAATAATTACTCCCACGACTGAGACAAGATCGGAAAAATATCTTAGCATGGCAAAGTCTCCATGGAGACAGCAGGTCTTGGGAATACTGTAGGTTTTGATTCACAGAAATTATGGGAGAGACCACAGGCGGATGTCATTTTCAAAAAGCACATATTAAAATATAAGACACTACTGGTGTTGATCAATGAGTCCTGTTTCCATCCAGTATTATCTAAATAGCTATATTAACATTGGAAGTACAATAACTTCAGTCTTCTGTAAGGGACATGCCACATATTTCTCTTATGAAAATGTATGTATGAAAAAATATATAAATATATTTAACTCAAGAACCTTCTCTATTATAATGTAATCTTTCTTTAGTCTTGTGACTAAGTAATAAGTTATTGGAAATTTGCTGCCATTTTAATCAATTGCATAGGCAAAATATGTTCCTCATTTTTAGTTTAAAAATCACATAATTGTTGCAGAATGGACTTTTATAAGAACAACATCTTCCCTGTTACCTGCCTAATGGATAGTATCATTCAAAGATCGCGATTTGGAAACAGGCTACTGCAGGGACTGAGAATTGCCATCATTCTCCATCTCTCCCACCATTCTAAGTAAAAGTGACAAAGAAAAACCCTAGCTTGCTACATTATTAGCAAAAATGTCAATTCGTGGATTATTAGTGTAATGGTTACAGGCAGTTAATATCGTAACATCTGGATCTAATGAAGAAATTCAGAGGCAAAAACATTTGGTGAGAGTTTAAATGAGGCCATTCATCTGTTTTTGAACAAAGATTTCCCGCCCTAGTCCCAAATGTAAAAGTGAGCAATGTTTGATTAAGGCATACCTTTAAAATTGTGTTAGTCTGTTAAACCACCATAATTTTCTGTGATACAATAAGAAAGTGGAGGAAAGACAAGATTGAATACATTATAATGCCCGAGTCTAGAGTGGTTTTAATTTACAATAAAAATGGTTTTGACTACAGAAATGGCATCCTTGTCTGCATTATTATCGTATAATAACAATTAAAATTTGAAAATATTTTAATTATATGCAATTTGTTAGTAAGGACTGTAATAGTTATAAATTCTATTAAAATTATAGTGAAATACTTAATCAATGTGGATTTTTAAAAGTGATGTTAGCTAAAATGATAAGCATGCAAAATTAAAAATGGTGTTATTCAACAATGAGCTGTTCAAACATAAATATTTGTGCTTCATATTTTCTTAGAAATACATTTCTTTATGAAACTTAAATGTTCAGGGTGCTAAATTAGACTACTGTTCAATTTTCCTTCAAAATGAAGACTGGCCAGTGGTCTCAGTTCAAACAGCTTTCTTGGAAAGCAGAAATAATTGAGAGTAGGAATAACTGAATTAAGGTAACATATGGTATTTTCGCTGCCACAAGTTGTGTAAAGAGAACACTATTGACCAGGCGCGGTGGCTCACGCCTGTAATCCCAGCACTTCAGGAAGCAAAGGAGAGTGGATTGCCTGAGGTCAGGAGTTAGAGACCAGCCTGAGCAATACGGTGAAACCCCATCTCTACTAAAAATACAAAAATTAGCCAGATGTGGTGGCATGCACCTGTAGTCCCAGCTACTCAGGAGGCTGAGGCAGGAGAATTGCTTAAACCTAGGAGGTGGAAGTTGCAGTGAGCTGAGATCATGCCACTGCAACCTCAGGAACAGGAAGAGGTCTCAGAAACAGGAATGTAAGACCCCCAATACAAACTATATTGGTCCAAAGGAGGTAAAATGTTAGACTTAAGATACTAGTGGTTCTTTGTTACTGTTTTGTGTCTTCAGTTATAACACTAATTTGTTATGATTTTTTAAAACCATGCAAATGTAAACAAACAGATAATTGTGAGTTAAACTAAATGAACTCCAAAACTGTCAATTTTCAGCATTTAAATCATTTCAAAAGTATTATCACATTCAAATTCACTAAAAGAGTTAAAAACAAAACAAAGCATAACCCTCAGTAGTGCTGACTTCATCACTGGTTTTCATTAAAATTGTTTTTAACTCTTCATATTCCCTAACAGCTGAATTTTAATTTATGTATTTTGGAAACCAGCCATGGATCATTTAAAGCTACATTTAAATGGGCTCTAGTGTAACCGCTAAATGGTTTACAATGTAAAACTAAGCACTCGAGTAGGATTTTTTTTTCTGTTCTTTTAGGGCTGTCTGCTAATTACAGTCTATATGAAGTGCCATAATTAAACCTAGAAACAGTTCAGAATCTCTAAGATTTTAAAACCTGTTGACCTTTAACGGTAAGATTACTTTTAATGACACAATTAATGCAATTCTCAAATGTGGGCCAATTTTTCATGATGATGTCAGTCTGTCTACAATGCAAAAGAAGACCACCTGACATTAATGTCTACTCAGTGCATGACTAGCACATACCAAAGGCCCTGATAATTAAGGTAGAAAATTATTAAATTTCTTAGTCCAGTTTTATTTTTGAAAACCTAGAATCATCCAGGTTTTCACTAGATTTCACATTTGTCTCACTTTAGATTATACTTACCTTTTATTCAGTAAATTAAAGTAACTGAAATAACACATAATTTAAAAACAAAATTTTCAATAACATTAATATGAGAATGGCAGCAAATTTGAAAAAAAAACAACCCATGAGTCAAGTTAGGAGGGAATCTTAAATATACATAAATTTAAATGAGCAAAGGGAAATGACATGAAGAATATTGGGTTGAGGATTTAGGGATTTGTGAAAATAATCAATAAGCTATGTGAGGCATGGCGCAAGTGCAACAAATCTTTATGAGTATGTTGTGAGTACTTTATGATTTCTATTATTCCAAGTATTTGAGCATCTCAAGTCTTTCATTATTTGAATAAATTATCAATGTATGTCATCACTTTCACACATCTTATTTTCCCCTCTTACATGCTTAATTTAAAACTATAAACTTCAGTTTAACACATGCCTTTAAAATTAATGAGGAAGTAGATTTAAAATTACTTGAATAAAAGCACACTTTTCTTCCATTTTTTTCAACCATAACATTTCCGTTTCATAGCAATAGCTTACACCCACAAAGCCCAATCATAGTTCTAATATGACACACTGCCATGTTTAACATGGGTTTAAAATATCTTGATAAACAAATGGGACTGTGATTTGAGAGGCTGTATGGAACATATAAAAAACTGGAAAGAAGAAAATATTGTTTTCTTTTATAAGTCTCATTTCTTCATATGATTCATGCCAACAGTAAAGTTCAATGAGAGAACTTCATGTCTTATTTGTTATTTTATGACCAGGCTGAATTATATTAAAAATGGCTTGCTTCTAAATGCCAATACAACAAAAGTTTCATTAATGCCTTCAGTTATACAAACAGTGTAAGGCCCTTGGAGACTATTTTAATAAGTATAAAATACAGAATCTAGTCTCACAAAGATCAGAGTACTTCCTGAGGAGACCAAGCATGCAAGTGTGAAGTACAAACCTCTGTATATGTGACCTTTCTATAACCGATAAAGAGTGGTGGCATTCAATAGTTGAAAACTTCAGTCAAGTCATCTAGTTGCTGTGTATGTGTGACGATGCGGGGAAATATCAATGCAGCATAAATGAATTGCAAACTTTAAAAATAAAAAACTTAAATGAGCAGCCTATAATGACTTTTCTCTTAAAAATTAAAGAGTTTTTGTTGTTGTTGTTGTTGTTGTTGTTCTTTTGTTTTTATGACAAACCCACAGCCAATATCATACTGAATAGGCACAAACTGGAAGCATTCCCTTTGAAAACTGGCACAAGACAAGGATCCCCACTCTCACCACTCCTATTCAACATAGTATTGAAAGTTCTGGCCAGGGAAATCAGGCAAGAGAAATAAATAAAGGGTGTTCAGATAGGAAGAGAAGAAGTCAAATTGCCCGTTTGCAGATGACATGATTGCATATTTAGAAAACCCCGTCACCTCAGCCCCAAAGCTCCTTAAGCTGATAAGCAACTTCAGCAAAGTCTCAGGATAGAAAATCAATGTGCAAAAATCACAAGCATTCCTCTACACCAATAATAGACAAAGAGCCAAATCATGAACGAACTCCCATTCACAATTGCTACTAAGAGAATAAAATACCTAGGAATACAACTTACAAGGGATGTGAAGGACCTCTTCAAGGAGAACTGCTAACCACTGCTCAACGAAGTAAGAGAGGACACAAACAAATGGAAAAACTTTCCATGCTCATGGATAGGAAGAATCAATACTGTGAAAAAGACACCATCAAGCTACCACTGACTTTCTTCATAGAATTGGAAAAAACGACTTTAAACTTCATGTGGAACCAAAAAAGAGCCTGTATAGCCAAGATAATCCTAAGCCAAAAGAACAAAGCTGGAGGGATCACGCTACCTGACTTCAAACTACACTACAAGTCTACAGTAACAAAAACAGCATGGTACTGGTACCAAAACAGATATATAGAACTATGAAACAGAATAGAGGTCTCAGAAATAATACCACACATCTACAACCATCTGATCTTTGACAAACTTGACACAAAGAAGCAATGGGGAAAAGATTCCCTATTTAATAAATGGTGTTGGGAAAACTGGCTAGCCATATGCAGAAAACTGAAACTGGACCCCTTCCTTACATCTTATACAAAAATCAGCTCAGGATAGATTAAAGACTTAAATGTAATACCTATAACCATAAAAATCCTAGAACAAACCCTGGGCAATACAATTCAGGACACAGGAATGGACAAAAACTTCATGTCTAAAACACCAAAAGCAATGGTAATAAAAGCCAACATTGACGAATGGTATCTAATTGAACTAAAAAGGCTCTGTACAGCAAAACAAAGTTTTCTCAGAGTGAACAGACAATGTACAGAATGGGAGAAAATTTTTGCAATCTATCCATCTGACAAAGTGCTAATATCCAGGATCTACAAAGAACTTAAAACAAATTTACAAGAGAAAAACAACCCCATCAAAAAGTGAGCAAAGGATATAAACAGACACTTCTCAAAAGAAGACATTTATGTGGCCAACAAACATATGAAAAAAAAAAAAAACCTGATCATCACTAGTCATTAAAGAAATGTAAATCAAAACCACAGTTAGATACCATCTCACGCCAGTTAGAATGACAATCATTAAAAAGTCAGGAAACAACAGATGCTGGAGAGGATGCGGAGAAACAGGAATGCTTTTACACTGCCGATGGGAGTGTAAATTAGTTCAGCCATGTGGAAGACAGTGTGGCGATTTCTCAAGGATCTAGAACCAGAAATACCTTTGACACAGCAATCCCATCACTGGGTATATACCCAAAGGATTATAAATAATTCTAGTATAAAGACACATGCACACGTATGTTTATTGCAGCACTATTCACAATAGCAAAGACTTGGAACCAACCCAAATGCCCATCAGTGATAGACTGGATAAAGAAAATGTGGCACAGATATACCATGGAATACTATGCAGCCATAAAAAAGGATGAGTTCATGTCCTTTGCCAGGACTTGGATGAAACTGGAAACCATCATTCTCAGCAAACTAACACAGGAACAGGAAACCAAATACCAAATGTTTTCACTCATAAGTGGGAGCTGAACAATAAGAACACACGGACATAGGAAGGGGAACATCACACACTAGGGCCTGTTGGTTGCTGATGGGCTAGGGAAGAGATAGCATTAGGAGAAATACCTAATGTAGATGACAGGTTGATGGGTGCAGCAAACCACCATGGCACGTGTATACCTAACAAAACTGCACGTTCTGCACATGTACCCCAGAACTTAAAGTATAATAAAAAAAGAAAAAAAATTAATAGTTTTATTTCAGAAGATACCAACGATAGAAATGTGGCATAATACAGCAACTCTAAAACAGTGGTTTTGCCAGTGATGAGAAAATCTCTAAGAAATAAATTATGACTGGGCATCAAAGAAGTCAAAAGGAACGCTCAATACGTGGTCACCACTGCAAAATGAAATATGGGGAGCCACTCTAGAGGTGCAACCATTCTCCACTAAGATCTAATCTCGTGGTGATTAGCACATTAAATTATGTTATCTGTGAATAGAGATAATTTTATTTCTCCTTTTTCAATTTGGATGCCTTTTTTTCTTGTCTAATTGCTCAGGCTAGAACTTCCAGTACTATGCTGAATAGAAATGGTGAAAAGGTGCATGATGTCTGTCTTATGCCTGATCAAGGAGGAAAAGCATTCAGTCTTTTACCATTGATTGTAATGCTTTCTGTGTGTTTTTTAAATATGGCTTGTATAATCTTAAGGTAGTTTGTTTCTACTCCTTTGTTGAGGATTTTTGTCATAAAAATGCATTGAATATTTTCAAATGTTTCCTATACAGTAGAGAAATCATGTGTCTTTTTTCCCCATCTTTCTAAGTGGTATATTACATTGATTAAATTTGTATGTTTAAACCATTCTTGTACTCCAAGAATAAAACCCATTTGTTCCTGGTTTATAATCTGTTTAATGTGCTGCTGAAGTAGTTCACTCATATTTTGTTGAGGATTTTTGCATCATTGTTTATAAGGGAAATTTGTCTATGGTTACCTTTTCTTGTAGTGTTTTTTAGTCTGGCTTTGGTATCAGGGTAGTGTGGTCTTCACAGACTGCATTAGGAAATGTTCCTTTTTCTGAAAAATTTTAGAAATATGAGTATGACTTCTTTAGTTTTTCTTTAAATGGTTTGTAGAATTTACCAGGGAAGCCATCAGATTCAGGGTTTTTCATTGTTGGAAGACTTAATTACTGATTCAATCTCTTTACTAGTTATAAGTATATTAGGGTTTTCTATTTCTCATGATTTGGCCATGGTAGATTATGAGTTTCTAAGAATTTTTCCATTTCATTTAGGTTATTCATTTCTTTGACACACATTTGTTTGTCTCTTAGAATTCTTTTTATTTCTGTAGAATTATTAACAATGTTCTCACTATCATTGCTGCTATTAGTAATTCAAGTTTTCTCACTTTCTGTTAGTCAATCTAAGAAAGATTTGTCAATTGTGTTTATTTTTGAAAGAACCAGTTTTTGGTTTCATTGATTTCTCTATTGTTTTTCTAGTCTCTATTTTAATTATCTCTATTCTAATCTTTATTGTTTTCTTCCTTCTGCTGTCTTTTTTTTTTATTACTTAAATGGCAGATAAGCTGTTGATTTGAAATATTTCTTTCTTTTTAATATAAACATTTATAGCTCTACCTTTCTTCCTTAACACTGCTTTCACTGCATATCACAAGTGTTGGCATGGTGTGCTTTCATTTTAATTTATCTGTAGGTATTTTCTAATTTTCACTGTGATTTCTTTTTTGATCCATTTGTTATTTGAGAATTGTTAAAGCCTGTTTGTTTTAGCTAATCCACATTATTTTCTTTTATTTCTAGTTGACACGTAATAATTGTACATATTTATGGGATACAGTATGATTTTTTATACAGGTATACAATGTGTATTAATAGGATAAGGATAATTAGCATATATATCGCTTAGAATATTTATTATTTTTGTGTTGTAAATATTCAAAATGCTTTTTTCTAACTTCTTGAAAGTATACACTAAATTATTGTTAGCCTTATTCCCCCTCCATTAATAGAGAAGACTAGAACTAATTTCTTCAATGTAGCTATAACTATGTATTCATTAGCCAATCTCCTCCTATATACTCCTATACCCTCCCCAGTCTCTAATAGCCACAATTCTATTCTCTACATTTATGAGCTCATTTTTTAGCTCCCACATATAAGCAATAATATGTAGCATTTATCTTTTTGTGCCTGGCTTATTTCACATTATTTGGGTCAATACCCAGTAGTGGGATTGCTGGATCACGTGATAATTTTATTTTTAGTTTCCTGAGAAATCTACATATAGTTTTTCATAAAACCTTACTAACTTACATTCCCACCAACAGTGTATATGAAATCTGCACATCCCCAGCAGCATTTGCTATTTTGTTTCTTTCAGCTGATAGTCATTCTAATCAGGATGAAATGATAGCTCATTGTGGTTCTGATTTGCATTTCCCTGATTAATAGTGATGCTGAGTAAATTTTCTTATACTTATAGGTCATTTGTATGTATTCTTTTGAGAAATGTCTATTCAGATCTCATTTATTTTTTGATCAGATTATTATTATTTTTTGCTGTTGAGTTGTTTGAATTTCTTTAGTTTCCCTTATCGGCAAATCTTGGTACCAAAAGAGTCTTAGAACTCAGATTTTGAATAATTATACTTGAAATACTTGCATTATACTTACAGATTAAACATCCATAATTCAAAAATCCAATATCCAAAATGCTTCACTGAGCATTTTCTGTGTGTGTAATGTAGACACTCAAAATGTTTTAGAATTGGAAACATTTTAATTTTAGATTTTCAGATCAGGTATACTCAACCCATATATTCTTGATATTAGTCCCTTGTCAGATGAATAGTTTGAAAATATTTTCACCCATTATACAGATTATCTTTTCACTCTGTTAGTTGCTTCTTTTGCTGTGTGGAAGATTTTTAGTTTGATGTAGTCTGTTTCTGCTGCTTGTGCTTTTTAACTCTTACCCATAAAATCTTTGCTTACATCAAAGTCCTGAAGCATTTATCTTACGGTGTCTTCTGATAGTTTTATATCAGGTTTGAAATTTGTCTTTAATCTCTTTGAGTTGATTTTGTACATGGTAAGATATAAGGGTCTAGTTGTACCCTTCTGAATATGGATGTCCAGTTTTTCCAACCCCATTTACTGAAGAGTGTGTTCTTTCCCAAAAGTATGCTCTTGGTGCAAGAGTTGATTAATAGTGTGTTAATTTCCACAAACTTTAATTTTCCAGTTTTATTTCTGTTATTGATTTTTAATTTTATCCCACTGTAGTCAGAGAAGATACTTTGTATGATCTCTATTTTCTTAATCTGTTAAAACCTAATCTGTGGCCTTACATGTGGTCCGTCCTGGAAATGTTCCATATGCACTTGAAAATAATGTGTATGATGATTCGATGTGTATATTATTCTGTACATGTCTGTGAGATCTTGTCGATTTACTGTGTTATCAAGTCCTCTATTTTATTAGTTATCTTCTGCTTGGTAATTTAAAGTTATTCTGATAAAAAGGGACTGACTTATGACATTTTACCACTTGTCATATAGCTAATGTGCACCTTATTTTGTGCATCATTGTGTTCATTTTTGTTTAATTTTTTTGTAGCAAAATGTTTAAATCCCTTTCCAATTTATTTTTATGTATATTCTGTAGCTATTTTCTGTGCATTTATCATAGGGCTTTTGCTTAACATCCTAAAGTTACAACAGTAAGATACAAAAATTACTATTTTATAGCTCTGGTCCCACACTTTTTTGTAGCTGATGTCATGAAATTACATCTTTATATGTGTCCAAAAACATAAACTAAAATCTATTTTAAAAGTATCAGTTTCTGCTTAAAGGTGTTTTGCTTTAAATTTTGACAGTTTTTCTAGTACTTAGCCTTATTAGGTTTTTTTCAAATGCATGATCAGATTTGTTAAATATCTAATAATAAATCAATATCATTTCTGAAATCATCAAATAAATAAATAAATAAATACATTGGTCTCCTAAATTGTGTAGAATATAAAATGTGGAGTTTCAAACCAAAGTTATAATAATATTAGCTTTTAGACTAATATTTTCTTTAAAAATTCTGTTACTGTTTTACAACATGTAGAAAACAAAAAGTGGAGTTATGACCAATTGTTACAAAAAGATTAGCTTCTATAATTAGCTATACATTTGCCTTTGTGGTAATCTTCACTTTTTAATAATCTTTTAGTTACTGTGTAGTGTTTATTTATTTTACCCAGTGATACTTTCTTGATTATTTTTTGGCAGAGCAGGTCTAATGGTAACATATTCCATCAGCTTTTCTTTGTCTTTATTTATTTCACATTTTTGGAGGACAGTTTTGTTAAATATAAGATTCTGCGGGCCGGGCGCGGTGGCCCAAGCCTGTAATCCCAGCACTTTGGGAGGCCGAGACGGGCGGATCACGAGGTCAGGAGATCGAGACCATCCTGGCTAACACAGTGAAACCCCGTCTCTACTAAAAAAAATACAAAAAAAAAACTAGCCGGGCGAGGTGGCGGGCGCCTGTAGTCCCAGCTACACGGGAGGCTGAGGCAGGAGAATGGCGTGAACCCGGGAGGCGGAGCTTGCAGTGAGCTGAAGTGAGCTGAGATCCGGCCACTGCACTCCAGCCCGGGCGACAGAGCGAGACTCCATCTCAAAAAAAAAAAAAAAAAAAGATTCTGGATTGACAGTATTTTCTTTTTTCTTAGCATGTTGACTGTATCAGCCTTCTGCCTTCTGGCCTTCAAAGTTTCTTGGTAGATATCTGCAGATAATCTTATGGAGGATCCCATGTGTGTAATGACTTGCTTCTGTCTTGCTCTTTTTAGTATTCTGTCTTGTCTTTGGCTTACAAAAAAATTGATTACAATGTTTCTCAGTGTGGGTCTCTGAGTTTATCTTATTTGAAGTTTGTTGAGCTGCTTTGTTGCTCATATTTGTTTTTAATCACATTTTGGAAGGTTTCAGCCATTATTTCTTCAAACATTCTCTTCACTCCTTTCTTTTCTTCTTTCAAGACTCCCACAATGAATTTGTTTTTCTGCTTGATGGTGTCTGACAGATGTTTCAGCTCTGTTCACTTGTCTTTAATCTTTTTTATTTTTTATTTTTCCAAGACAGAGTTTCGCTCTGTAGCCCAGCCTGGAGTATAGTGGAGTGATCTCAGCTCACTGTAACCTCTGCCTTCCAGGTTCAAGCAATTCTCCTGTCTCCCGTTCCCAAGTAGCTGGGATTATAGGCACGTGCCCGCATGCGCAGCTAATTTTTTTTTTTTTTTTTTGTATTTTTAGTAGAGAGGAGGTTTCACCATGTTAGCCAGGACGGTCTCAATCTCCTGACCCCTTGATCCGCCCACCTTGGCCTCCTAAAGTGCTGGGATTACAGACATGAGCCACCACACCTGGCCTAATCTTTTAAAAATCTGTTTCTCAAAAAAAGAATTTTATAATTTTTATTGTCTTTAAGTTTACTGATTCTTTTTCTGCCTGCTCAAATCTGCCTTTGAATTTCTCTAGTAAATTTTTCATTTCAGTTATTGTACATTGCAATTTAGGATACATTTTTGGTTATTTTAGGATTTCTTTTTTTCTATCGATATTTTTATTTTGTCCATGTAACATTTTTTGCCTTTCTTTACATTTTTTCTTTAGTTGTTCGAGCATCTTTAAAATGGATTTTTTAAAGTCTGCCTAATACATCTGTTGACACTTCAATTCAGTTGATCTTTAAACTAACTTGTATTAACCTTTTGTTCACTACCATTTTGAAATTTTTGTTTCTACTATCCCATTTTTCCCTCTCTTCTTTTTCTGTTCAGTCTCACCTTTAATGGAAATTTTCTCTCAGTAACTCTGACCCACAATTGACCTATCTCATTCTGAACCATCTTTTCTGGTATCATATGGTTCAGTACCTACTTACTTTTTATTGTCTATTGCTTTCTAATTTAAGATTCAATAAGAATAAAATGTTGCGTTTCAAACATATTACCTTTTGTAACCCTTTATCTTCTAAAAAAATAGGCTTACAAGATATTTTGATTTAACATATTTAGGTACACACAATAATTGAACCATATGATAGGACAAATTCCAATATTTTTGATGGTGATATATTCATTTAAACATGTTGTATACCTGATGTAAATTGAAAAAACAAAAACATAAACAAAAAATAGTTTTCTTTGCATGCATACACCCATACACACACACACAACATGCACACATTTCACCTGATTAATGAATTAATTTGACATCCTGTTTGACGAGATTACAGTATAATTTATTCTCAGCCATCCTCTAAGGGTGGTAAGTAGTTCATAACAGGTGGGGTATGAATTTTTGACGTTTGTGATTTTACCTTTTAAAATGGATACAAATAACATATTCTCTACTGCAGATTCAAAACTGAAATACAGTTCAACAGAGTGGTATATGCTGCCTCAAATGTTAGAACTTTGAATGAATGGCACTGCATACAATTGTAATGCCATAAAAACTAGGTCAATCTTTTAACAATCTAAAAACACCCAGTTTCTTACATAAGAAGCTATCCCTTGGTGACACCAGTTGTCTGAAGTGACCAGTCGCTGACTTCTTTAACTAGTAAGGTGGCTACGATGATGATAATAAAGTTATTCTGTGAACATCTGGAATTCAAAAATAGCCTAAGCCAGATCTAAACATGTTTCAGTTTTGAAGATGGAAGAAAAATAATATTAGATATCTGACTCTTAGTTGTATTGACAGCACTTTAATTTTTTGATCACATATTCACACAAAGGTTATCGTAACATGAGGTCAAAATAACATGGACCTTTGAAGACTTTTTCTTTGACCAAAAGACTTACCCTATTTTTATTTCTGTCCATTTACTGTTCAGATAATTCTAGAAAAACACAAGTAAATACAGCAAATTAGATGTTTTGCTGCCACCAACATAAAGATGTATATACCTATAGTAAGAGAAATGCACACATGCCATATTGTATCTGTATAGTCATATGTACCTTGGTATATATCTTATTTCCAAGTTTCCTAAAACACTTTGCCCAAGTAAAATTTATACAAATGATATTCACAAAATACTTCAAAGATATAGAAATGTTTATCACATAATGGATATAGTTTAGATTAGTTCTAGGAAAGATATTTGTCTTAGTCAACAAGAACGCTGACAAAGAAATGAAGTTCTAACTTTGTGCTTCTTCATCACATTTTGAAATGTGTAAAACACCTACCATTCCATTACAATCATACTATTTCTTCCAAAAATATCAATAATACTAAAAGGGTAACTTGGACCGTGGAAAAAATAATGTATATTTGCTAAAAATTTAAGTAAAATAAAATCAATAACAATAGACTAAGGAAAAAACCCAAACAATTCCATAGTGGTGTGGGTTATTTTCTCATGTGGTCTGTGATGGTTCCTTGTCACCATGTATTCAGTAGGGTGAATCTAAGAACCTTGTGTGACATAATTTACTGTTGCAGTCCTCTGTGAGCAAAGGTTTTATCCATTCTAATAATGATAATACTATTTAAATTTTTCATGTCATTTTGTGCCACTTTATGTAAGTTGAGTTTTCTAAAAGGAAGTAACCAAATTTCTAAATTGGAAAATTAATTGAAATGAAGTTATGATTAACATGCTCTTGTTAAGAGTTTAATGTTTTCTTGCCTTTTTGGGATAGCTTTTTTTCATTCGAGAATATTGTTCAGCTGGGCGCTGTGGTTCATCCCTGTAATCCCAGCACTTTGGGAAGCCAAGGCGATGGATTGCCTGAGGTCAGGGGTTCAAGACCAGCCTGGCCAACATGGTGAAACCCCGTCTCTACTAAAAATACAAAAATTAGCTGGGTGTGGTGATGTGGGGGGCTGTAGTCTCAGCTACTCAGGAGGCTGAGGCAGGAGAATCACTTGAACCTGGCAGGTGGAGGTTGCAGTGAGCCAAGATGGCGCCACCGCACTCCAACTTGGGTGACAGAGCAAAACTCCGTCTCAAAATAAATAAAAAGAAAATAGTTCAGCCATGCGCAGTGGCTGGCGCCTGTAATCCCAGCACTTTGGGAGCTCTAGGTGGGTGGATCACCTGAGGTCAGGAGTTCGAGACCAACCTGGCCAACATGATGAAACCCCGTCTCCACTAAATATACAAAAATTAGCTGGGTGTGGTGCCAGGCGCCTATAATCCCAGCTGCTTGGGAAGCTGAGGCAGGAGACTTGCTTGAACTCAGCAGGTGGAGGTTGCAGTGAGCCGAGATTCCGCCACTACACTCCAGTCTAAGCGAAGGAGCAAAACTCCGTCTCACACACACAAAAAGAATATTGTTCGTATGTACTGTTGGGTGTGTGTGTGTGTGTGAGATATACATATTTGTTTATTTATATTTTATATATATTACATTATAATTTTCACAGAACTAGCTTTTTACTTGTTTTCTATTTGTATTAGTTTACTTTCTTACCTTTAATTTTTATTGAAAGCATTACATTCATATTAACTGAGATGAGTAGTCTTCGGATAAAGCAGTGTAGCAAAGGAAAGTTTAAGAGCTTATTTTAGGACACCTGAATTTTGATATATATCTATGTGGAGATAAATACAGCAATCAGACTTTACAGGAGTGATGTAAGCTAGAGATAGATATTTTACTCTTATGAGTCTAGGACAGGTATTTAAAGCCATGATGCTAAATAAGTTATTGAAGAGCAGTACAAGTAGAAAAAGGAAGTGGTGAAAGAAGTGAGCACTGGCCGGGCGCGGTGGCTCAAGCCTGTAATCCCAGCACTTTGGGAGGCCGAGACGGGCGGATCACGAGGTCAGGAGATCCAGACCATCCTGGCTAACACGGTGAAACCCCGTCTCTACTAAAATATACAAAAAACTAGCCGGGCGAGGTGGCAGGCGCCTGTAGTCCCAGCTACTTGGGAGGCTGAGGCAGGAGAATGGCGTGAACCCGGGAGGCGCAGCTTGCAGTGAGCTGAGATCCGGCCACTGCACTCCAGCCTGGGCGACAGAGCGAGACTCCGTCTCAAAAAAAAAAAAAAAAAAAAAAAAAAAGAAGTGAGCACTGAGTCATTCCAATTTTAAAAGGCCAAGGAGATGAGAAGGACCCAGCAAAGGAAAATTAGAATGAACAGCAAATGAAATAGTAATACATGGGAATACATTGTGTCTAATGTTGGAGGGAAAAAAAAAAACATTTCAGGCGTAAATAATCAACTGTATCAAAGCTATTGCTACTAGGTTACATAGAAGAAGAACTGAGCAGTTCAATGGAAAGATGGAGTGCAAGCCTGAGCACAATGGGTTCATATAATGAGATAGATTCAAGATAAAATGGATAGGTTGTGGAGTAGGTTTGCTGCAAAATAAAGAAAAGAAATGGCAGTAGGTAAAGGACTAAGTTGTTTTCTTAATGTGGAGACAAACACATATCTAACTTCTATTCAGTGCTGAGGTTTAAAAATAAAGGGAAACTGGGCATTTATTAGGCAAACAAGACAATACAACAGGGTTTTTCAACTTTAGCATTATTGACATCAGGGGGTAGATCATTCTTTAGTGTTGGGGGCCTCCCTTTGCATTATTAGAGTTCAGCAACAACTCAGAACTTTACCACTAGGAAGTAGTTGTACCCTTTTCCCAGCTATGACAGCCAATGTTTCAGACATTGCCAAAAGCCTGGTTAACAAAATCACAAATTTAATTTTCAAAGAAGGAGTAGTACTTGTCCAGTATGTTGTTTGCACTCAATGTATCCATGGGTTCAGCCTCCTTTAGACTTTTCTGATAATACAAGCTGAAAAAATTACTAGCAAAAAATATTTTGTAGGATGCCTAAGCACAAGAAACACCGCTGTGTTACCCAGGTGGAAGTATGGAAATTTTGTAGCATTGCAGAGAGCACAGTGAAACTTCACAACTCAAAGAATTTGGAAATCAATACATTTTGCCATCAGTGGCCCCAGTGAGAAAAAGTGAAAGGCAGCAGAAACATTTAGTGTACCCTGAAGACATGTAGAGATGCCTACATACCTCAACAGAGGTGGCAGCCCAGGAGATATCATTAGAAGACAGGCACTGGGGCATTTTCACCCATACCTCCTTAGAAAATCTGTAGGAGTGATGAGAAGAGGAGAAAAACAATATGTAGTGCTATAGTTAAATAATCAGAACTCCAAAGCCTATGCTATTAACCACCACCCTAAATAGCTTTTATTATCAAATGAGTCTTACGGGGACTGAACACAAGGGAAAATCGAAGCTAAATAGCTTCTCAGTTTTTCTCAGTTTTTTTCCACACAAATTCTTGTCTTGGTTCTGAAATAAACTCTTCTTTATTTCACCACCCCATCCTTTGTCTACCTCCCTTCTTCTTTCACTAGTCAGCTATTTCACAGGCACAGACACACTACAGGCAGTGCAGAATAACGTGTCTTCAAATAAATGGGCATTTCATTGTTATATACCCAGTCATTGATTTAATAGATCATATTCATAATAAAAATGTTTTATCAAAAGTTCACAGTAAACATCAGGCAATCTTTAGTAAAGTAACATGGAAAAAAGAGTTAAAACTAATAATCCATAATTGATTTCTTTGCTGAGAGATCTTAGATGTATCATACTTCTTATTCTGTACCTGAACAAAATAGATGGGAAAGCTGACTTTTTCTACATTCTGACTGGTGATTATCAGAATTTTTAACAGAAAACAAATTTCAAAAGAAATATGATACTGTATTAAAATATTCTTATAGTAAAAGGAACATTCCAAATGGCCCTTTTAAAAGTTTCAGTTTTCTGTATTACCTCAGACTTTAAAACAGCCTAGTTAAGAAACTGTTAAGCAACAGCTTGAAAATTCACGGGAGAAAAATAATATTAAATGATGAAAATACATTTAAATTGATTTCAGATTCTGGATTGAATTGGCACTAACACTACCAGTAAAACAGTTTCAGCTAATCACTGAGTGTGTCAGTGGCTTCTCTTGAGATACAGTTGAAGTAAGTGGAAGAAAAATAACAACAAAAACAACAAAGATTTTTTAATAAGTTTCAATTCTAACCTTTATTATTCACAACCCAAACTATTATTCATTCCAATTTTATTAACTGTACATATTAGCTATTCTTTATTATAGCCAGATAAAGGAATAATTGCATCATAGATTTTTTCCCCAAGGAAAAATAATCTTAAATTTATCCTTATATGAAACACTTGATATTTAGTTTTAGTTCTGCTAGGGAACAAAGCCTTTTAATCCCATTTCTCAGCCAATGCAGGAATCCTTTCTATTATGTATTGATCCAAAAAAATCGCTGAATCTGAGACTGAAAAAAAATCTAGGCACAAATATTTCCCATGTACTTTTAAAAAATTTATAGTTCTCCAATGTTTTGATATACATAGTGAAATTACTATAGTGAACAAAGAGACATATCCCTCATTTCACATAGTTACCTTTTTAAACTCTTGGTGAAAATACCTAAATTCTAGTCATTTAGCAAACATCCAGTACACAATACAGTATTATCACCTATAGTCCCCATGTTGTACATGAGGAGGTTAAGGTACTATGATCAGTCCAACTTGGTTCAGAAGCTCAACTCCCAGTGAATCTCTGCAGCATGTGAAGTTGGAGTTAATTAAAATAGATTTCAATTTTCATCCCAGTGCAAATGGGATGTTTCATCCCAATGAAAATGGATGAAAAGGGGTATTATAGTTCTCCAAATAAACCAAGAAAATTATTTGCCCAAGGAGGTGCAGTGAGCTGGATAGCAAAAGAGTTAATGTTCATGGCAGAAGCAAAACCAGAATGGACATGTAAACAATAGTAATGAAGCTTATCCTGAGGGGAACAAATGACCAAGCTTAGTTCTAATGGTCAAGTCCAAGTTAACCAGGCAATGCGTTGTTAGAGATCAATGAGCTTGATTGGACTTACAACGAAAGACATAATGTGATGTGCGTAATATGCCCTGAGAATTTTAAGTTAGAAATGATAGATTTAAAGGGCACATAATACAAACTGTAGCTGAATTTAAAAGTGGGCCATCTTAGGAGGGACCTTGTACCCTTTAATAAAGGTACTTGTAGTATATTATAAGTAATTATAGTAAGTATAATTGTATTATACTATAAGTAATTGACCTCAAAATGTTTTGCTCATTCACCTTTATATGTAAATATTTTCATGCAAAAATCATTAATATAAACATATTATTTGCAAAGGAAATATGTCTTGTTTTACTTTTGCAGTATATATTATAAAAATACATAATAGAAAAATATAGTGAGATAAAGATAAATTAAATAATATTTTAAAAGACTATTTTACTTCATAAATATTTTTATTAATAATTTTTTGAAAGTCTTGCGACTTTTGATGGCTTTATGTTATTAGCTTCTATTTCAAGGCACAATATGTACTTAGGTAAAGTCCATTATTCACAACAAAGGATATAAATACATATTTCATGTATCCTTCTTAAGATTTTCCAGTTTTTCTGACCAAAATATTGCTGATTACATTAGACTGTTATTGTTTTTACCTATTTTTTGGCTTAAGAAAAGATGAAGTATATAAATAGAAATACGATTGTGAAACTTTCTTACTGGTTGGTGGTTCTTGCTTTGTATTATCTTCCCAATTGTGGTTTCTTTGTGGAAAATTGAATCAATCTCTTGTCTATTTACTGATGGTTATTTTAGTCAAAACTAAATAACATGATCAGTAAATACATCTACCTAATTTATGTTATCTATAGCACATTGTAATGAACTGAAAGTAGCATAAATTTGCTCTGGTTCTAATCTTCAGGATTGTCTGGTTTTCTCTTTGATGCACAATAACATGGGTGGAGGTTCATTGGTAATTAAATAATTGGTTACTGACAACACAATTTCCTTTTTTACTGGAGCTTTTTTTTTTTTCTGCCTTAGCATATCTTATCCAATAAATGTGACACTTGATTGTCAGATACATGGACAAAGAATGCTGCTGTCAATCTAGATACTGAGTATTGTTAATGATCAATCTTATTATTTATATAAATAGGATTACAATATTTTTTCACAATCTAATAAGTCATGTTGGGTTTGTATCCAAATATTAGATACAGGAAAGGCATAAGTAAACTTTTGTCTCAGAAAGATATCTCTGATAACAATATGGAGAATTTTGAGACTAGAGGAAGATATTATTCATATGGAAACAGTGAGGACTTGGACTCAATCAATGACTGAAAGGACTGAGAAGTGGAATGGAATCCGGGAGATATTAAAGGGATGGTCCAAATGGATTTGATGATTTATAAAATGTCTAGATTACAAAAAGAGAAATGTCTAGGATGGTTTCTAGTTGTATCACTTGGACAAATGGAGGGTGGTGATGGCAGTCACTGAGATATAAAAATAGAAAAAGGAGATAAAATCTTAATAAAGTTAGTGAATGCAGTTGGGTGTGTTCAATTTAAGTTGTCTGTGAGATGTAAAGGTGAAGATGCATACTTGTCTCTTGGGCACACAGACATAGCTCAGAACAGAAGTTCAAGTTCACAAAACAAATGTAGAAGTAATCTACGTATGGGCAGGTGCAGTGGTTTACCCACTTGTAATCCCAGCACTTTGGGAGACCAAGGTGGACGGATCACTTGAGGGCAGGAGTTCGAGACGAGCCTGGCCAACACGGTGAAACCCTATCTCTACTGAAAATACAAAAAAAAAAAAACAAAAAAAAAAAAAACTTGGCATGGTAGTGTCAGTCTGTAGTCCCAGCTACTTCAGAGGCTGAGGCAGGAGAATCACTTGAACCCAGGAGGCAGAGGTTGCAGTGAGCTGAGATCGCACCACTACACCCTATACTGGGCAACAGAGTGAGACTCTGTCTCAAAAAAAAAAAAAAAAGTTATCTACATACAGGTGTACAGGTAGTGATTAGAACTATAGATCAAGATTTAAATGCACAAGTGTTTTAGAACAATGGTTCTTCATTTTCAGTATGTCACATTATAATTTTAAAACTCCAGATCTCATTCTTAGAAATAGGTGTATATATATCTTCAAGAAAATTGTTTGTAATTATACATATATTTAAATATAATACATACTCTCGGTACTGTGTCTTAAAGCCCACTTCAGGACCATAATCTCAGCCTTTTTGATATTGAGTAAAAAGAGTTGAAGGTTTAATACAGATTCCTGAGGAAGATACAGAATTTAAATAACAGTCCTAATGACCTTTATATTTTAAGGAAAGGACTTCAAAAAAAAAAAAAAAAAAACAACGAAGAAATGGCTGAAAAAGAAAGAGAATTATAGAAGTCGAGCACGGTGGCTCATGCCTGTATGCCTGTAATCCCAACACTTTGGGAGGCCAAGTAGGGTGGATCACCTGAGGTCAGGAGTACGAGACCAGCCTGACCATCATGGTGAAACCCTGTCTCTATTTTAAAAAATACAAAAATTAGCTGGACATGGTTGTGGGCACCTGCAATCCCAGCTAATCGGGAGGCTGAGGCTGGGGAATCGCTTGAACCCAGGAGGCAGAGGTTGCAGTGAGTTGATGTCTTGCCATTACACTCCAGCCTGGGCAACAAGAGCAAAAACTCCGTCAAAAAAAAAAAAAAAAAAAAACCAAAAGAGAGAGAAAGAGAATATAAAGATGTTGATTTGGAAATAAAAGTTAAAAGTGAGTTTTAACAAGGTAACTGAAATCAATTGTGTCAAAAATTGAATGCACACACATATTAATATACACATACACTTTTGTTCTTGTGTATTTATGCATATATGCATGTTTGTGTGTATGTATGGGTATTCAACTTTTGACATGAACATTTGGATAAATGTGGTGTAGGTGTGTGGTATATGTGTGCTGAGAGAAGCCTAAAGATACAGCCTAGGGAGGGGATAATTGATGGGGTAAGATAGACTCTACTGGGGTTAGGGATTTAAAGAAAATGAAGAAGGGCTGGAGTAATTGCTGAAGGGAATGGGAAACAGGCCATATAAGAAAAATGTAATAGGATTGCCAAGTCATTGTGGTTACCTCTGAGTTTGAATACCATAAATTTGCTGTGGTACTAATCTTTAAGATCATCTGGTTTTCTCTTGTGGTGCACAATAATATGGGTGCAGATCTGAAGCACAGGAGGTAGATTTTGAATTAATTTGGTGCTTCTCAAAAGGTAAAGAGGAGGAGAATATCAGAATCAGCTGGGAATATTTTTTAACTACTCATGTCTGTAACTCTAGGACTAGGAAAATATTTTTTGCAATAATGCACCAGTTAGTGCTGACTGAATAAAGAAGGCAGGAAAGCTAGAAATAGGCCTATAATAATGACCACATTCCACAAAGTTGGTAAAATAGAAATAGAATGAGTGGAATTAGAGAACAATTTATTACTGATGTTGTAGTAATAAAATTATTAAAATAGATTCAAATGTATCTTTAACATTACAAGTTACAATGGAAAACCAGATATTTTCAGATGATAAAAATGGCCAAAGAAATAGATGTGTTATCTTGATCAGATTAATCAAATAGTTAATTCATAGGCAACAACATACAATGTTGAAACACTCTAGCTGTTTAATTCTCAACACCAGGTCTGTCTGTGTGACTTGGGCCAGTTACTTTGCCTTGCTCTTACCCCCTGGTTTCCTTGTTTTAAAAAATATGTATGGGGTGAGAACAGAGTGAATGAATATATGCTAAAACTTGTAATCATGTCTTGTACATAGTAACAATTTTCTAGAAATCATTATTATTGCTAAATCTCAATTTTACTTTATATTAATGTTACTTCAATTAACAATGATTTCGTACTGAATGGAAAATGTATTTTAAAATAGCTAAAATCTATTTAAACATTTTTTTTAAATAGATAAACTCTAATTATCTGTAGAGGTCAGAATTTTCTAAAATTATAAAGTTGTAATTAGCATGTAAAATCAATTATTGATAGATTTATCTCTTAGCCCCCACTTCCCCCAGAAGTTGCTAACTGTACTTATCATTTAGTATTAGAACAAGTCAGATCCTTCCAACTTCATTCTGCATAGCACTCCTTTCTCTATTGTGATAATATATAAGCAGTGGTTCTCCTTAACTGCTTCATGTCAACCTTAGCATAAATCCCAAGTAGGCTATATAAATTTTCTGAGTATAATGGGTTTTCTATTTGGAGAACATGAGTAAGCAAAGACACCATCATTAAAACTTGTCACAATGAGATGCATGTGGCATGAGTTTTCCCACTGTATTTGGATCTGCTCTTTTCCCTTTACCCCTACTTTATTTTTTTTGTTGTTGTTGTTGAGATGGAGTCTTGCTCTGTTGCTCAGGCTGGAGTGCAGTGACACAATCTGGGCTCACTGCAAGCTCTGCCCCCCGGGTCACGCCATTCTCCTGCCTCAGCCTCCAGAGTAGCTGGTACTACAGGTGCCTGCCACCACACCTGGCTAATTTTTTGTATTTTTAGTGGAGATGGGGTTTCACCGTGTTAGCCAGGATGGTCTCGATCTCTTGACCTCTAGATCTGCCTGCCTCTGCCTCCCAAAGTGCTGGGATTGCAGGCGTGAGCCACTGCACCCGGCCTACCCCTACTTCTAAAAAAAGCATAGTCTCATTGTCTTAGTCTCCATATACATTCATTTTTGAAATTCAAATTTATCAGCCTAAATAATCATTATCCCCTGTATTTATTCTCCAATATGATATGTTTCTGACTGCACTGACCCTTGAGAAAGGTCAATAATACCGGAGTGGTACAGCTATATTAAATCACCAACTCAACTTTTTTGGTCGTTTTTATTTTCCTTCTATTTTCTCTGTTTTTAACCTTGTGCTATGTGTTAAATACATTCCTAATGAGATGCCTGTGCAACTACTTCGATAAACGCATATAAGGCTATATCCCCTTATTTTCAGCTTATGGGAAATAGTATAGCAAAGAGATCCAACAGTATGTGAGGATTCCACAAGGCCCACGGCATAAAAAGCCAGAGGCAGTCGTCTTAATAATCCAGACAAGAAGCAAACCTAAGAATGATTAGCTTAATTCATACAAAATTATTTCCCCTCCCTAATCTGCTTATTCTCGACTCTACATTGGTTTTCCTTCTGCTGCTTCAGAAAACTGTAGCCCTGTGACACTTTTAAAGATAATTTTTATGCTTCAATTGACTAGCAAAAACTTGATTCTGTTATTCTTTGTTTCAAAAAAAAATTTTAAATAATTTTTCTTTTCTGTTTATAAGTTACTCTTTTGTTTGATTATTTTTTATTACATTTTAAATTTTGATGATTTACTATGACTGCTTCACAAAACGAGCCTATAGATGTTCTGACGTCCAGAATTTTAAATGTAGATGTCATTAGTGCACCAGATCGTTTGTTCACTTGCCTAAGTGATTTATCCACAGGACACACACATATACACATAGAGATAAACACTGTGAGTTTTCAATAGAACTCCAGAATCTGACCTGAGGTCACACTGCAATTAGACAACATCTTGATTTTAATTAAATAATAACACCTGACTCATAAAAATAACAGATCAAGCAATTTGAGATTCATTTATGATCTCTGGTGCACATTTTTAAATTGAGTATTGTTTTATAGTTAACAAAAAAACAAGAATTATACAAAGGTTAAAGCAATAGACATTCTTTTTCCTGGACAATATGCCTCTTAGGCATATAGAACTAGTAATTCACCCATAAGGAATTTGAATGCCAACAGAGCAGCTCTTGGTGCTTTCCATGGGACACAGAGTAAAATGCCTTTGTGAACCAAGAAACAAATATCTATCTAAACAAAATCAGCAATGCTTAAGATAATCAAGTTGACTAACATATATAGTTATTTACATATATGTTAATTAATGTAATTAACCCTAAAACCATTTAAGATTGATTATTCTTATTTTACAGATTAGATACATTCATATTTAAGAGATTTGCTCTGGTCAGAGACACAAATAGAACTTAATACCATTTTGTTTTTCCTTTGTTGTTACTTAAATCACAAAATAGCTAGTGATTAAAATATTGAAACAAGAAAATATATATAAAACATATAACAAATTCAGTTGCAATCACTTGCATTTCACATATATGCATACATACATATACATGTGTACATGTAAACATGGGTGTAAATTTATATATACAAATATACATACATATAATTGTATTTAAATAGATTAATCCCATGCATACTATTTTGAAATTTTAATATTCTATTATTGTAGTGACATATTATTTCTCAGGATATAGCATACATTATTTAACTATTTCTGCATAATTTTCACCAAAATATCAATATCACAAATTGTACATGTATATGTGCTCGGGAATATTTTAAAGAACAGCTATCAAGAAGTGGACATTCCTGATCAATATTATTTTATTACTAGTATTATTTTTGATAAGTATTATTAGTCTAAAAAACTTTCTATCAGCTTACAGTGACAACAATGCACAACAATTCTATTTTCTACACATTATATTTTTAAAAAGAGTATTCTTACCATTTAAAATTTTTTCTTGTTCAATAGAAATACAAATACTATAGTATCAATTATAATATCATTTTATTGTTAATAATTCAATAACCTCATCACTAGTGTGATTGTGGACTGTTTTTAAGTGCGCCATTTCATAGCTTTCCTCATGCCCCTCCTTGTCATTAGTGCACCAGATCATGTGTATGCTATCTTCATACTGATTCATAGGGTCATTCTCTTTAGTTTTCATTAAATATTTTAGTCCCATTCTGTTATATGTTTCACAAAAATATCATCCCAATCTGTCATTTTTTTAAATACATTGTTCATTTGCAAATCAGAGTTTTATACTTTTTTTTGAGATAGGGTCTCACTGTGTTGCCCAGTCTGGAATCAAATTCCTAGAAAAAAATTATCCTCCTCCCTCAGCCTCTGGAATAGCTGGAACTGCAGGATCAAGGCACCATGCACAGCTTGTTTTATACGTGTTTAAAGAGCTATATTATTTATGATTTTTTCTCTATATATTGCTTTTGTACTTTGCATCTTGCTTAAGAAGTATTCTCTGTTAGAAGACGATAATGAAACAAAACTTTCTTAAATTATACTCTCATTAGTTTAAAATTGCTTGAAAGTAATCATTAATTTATAAGAAACATTTTTGTAATGTGAGGCAGAGCTCTAAATTTATTTTCAGACATGCAGTCAGTTATCTCAGCATTAACTTGTCCCTTCTTTAAAAACAAAAATGTAAAAGTAATCTTCACATATATTCAAGTGATACAGGATTTAAGAAGAAATTACTTAGGCAGATGGTGAGGGTTTGGAAGTCCTCGCTAAGGTTTTCCTTTTAATGAAAAGCAGCCCACAGATCATTTTCTTTTCTAACAAAGAGTAACCTGTAAAAGCGAACTGCCCCCTGTAATCCCAGCACTTTGGGAGGCCGAGACCGGCAGATCACGAGGTCAGGAGATCGAAATCATCCTGGCTAACACAGTGAAACCCCGTCTCTACTAAAAAATACGAAAAACTAGCCGGGCGAGGTGGCGGGTGCCTGTAGTCCCAGCTACTCGGGAGGCTGAGGCAGGAGAATGGCGTAAACCCGGGAGGCGGAGCTTGCAGTGAGCCCAGATCACGCCACTGCACTCCAGGCTGGGTGACAGAGCGAGGCTCCGTCTCAAAAAAAAAAAAAAAAGCAAACTGCCCACATAAACAAGCAAGCGGAAATCTTGCACCGGTGAAGGGCGGCAGTTGTGCCCATAGGAATATACTAGGTGGGACTAGGCATGTTCAAAATGGCGGCTCCATCTTATTTTTTTGCCAACCACGTGTACAGTAAGGAGCAAGACAAGATGGCACTGGCCAAGTGGAAACCCATTTGCATGATAAGATTAGGGTAGAGGGACTAGCCTTCCCTGTGTGCTATGTAAACGTCACACCTGGTCAAACCAATCTGCAAGCCCTACATAAATCAGACACCGCCTCCTCAAGCCTGCCTATAAAAATCTGCCATGTCCACCATCTTGCCCCTTTTATTCGGAAGCCTCTCTCTGGCAAGGAGCTGCTCTCCTCTCTCCTTTCTTCTGCCAATTAAACTTTCCCCTCCTTAACCCACCCACATGTGTCTGTTTCCTTAATTTTTTTGGTACTAGACGACAAACCCTAGGTATTTACCCCAGACAATGATGCTGTCTCACAAGTAAGTTTCTGAATATTCTTGGATCCACTGATCTGTTTATGTAATTTTATGCCTGAACTTAATGCTTTTGCTACTGCAAATGTATGAGGTTTGATTGTTTTTCTTTTTAACGTTTAGTACGATAGTACCATGTGTGGTAGTACCATGTGTCTGTTAAAATGGTTATTCCTGCAGCCATATGCTTCTCCTTCCACTAACAGTGAAGTCTATTTTCTTTTCCATTTATCTTCTCAGGACATGTGACTTTTCTGAACAATACAATGAAATAAAAGTAATTATCAGGGACTTCTGAACCCATGCCTTAAAGATTTTGTAGTTTTCAATGTTATTATGGAAAATATTAGCCAGGTAAAGAACTCCAATTACTTTGTGGTAGAGAATGGCTGTGTAGAGAGAGAAAAATTCTGAAGATTGAGAACTTAGAGAGAAAGAGACCGAAGACCCAGTATTATTACAAATAATAATATTTATAATATTTTTTATATAAAAATATTTTTATAAAAAATTATCATTTTATAATAATTTTATATTATTATTAATATAAAATTTTATATAATTTTATATTATATAAAATATATAATTTTATGTTATATAGACTCGCCCGGCTAGTTTTTCGTATTTTTTAGTAGAGGTGGGGTTTCACTGTGTTAGCCAGGATGATTTCGATCTCCTGACCTCGTGATCTGCCCGTCTCGGCCTCCCAAAGTGCTGGGATTACAGGGGGCAGTTCGCTTTTACAGGTTACTCTTTGTTAGAAAAGAAAATGATCTGTGGGCTGCTTTTCATTAAAAGGAAAACCTTAGCGAGGACTTTCAAACCCTCACCATCTGCCTAAGTAATTTCTTCTTAAATCCTGTAAAACGCCCAGGGTAATATATCAGATATATGAATAGAGCTATCTCTTTTTTTTTTTTTTTTTTTTTTTTTTTTTGAGATGGAGTCTCGCTCTGTCACCCAGGCTGGAGTGCAGTGGCGAGATCTGGGCTCACTGCAAGCTCTGCCTCCCAGGTTCACGCCATTCTCCTGCCTCAGCCTCCGGAGTAGCTGGGACTACAGGCACCCGCCACCACGCCCAGCTAATTTTTTTGTATTTTTAATAGAGATGGGGTTTCACGGTGTTTGCCAGGATTGTCTGGATCTCCCGACCTAGTGATCCGCCCGCCTTGGCCTCCCAAAGTGCTGGGATTACAGGCGTGAGCCACCACCCTGCATAAAGCTATCTCTTATCTTCCAGCCCTGTAATTTAATCTGAAGAATCTGTAGATTAAACTTAAATTTGTAATTTTAATTTACAAATTTCAAGTTAAACCTATAAATACTTGGCTTTACTTATAATTTGTACTTTTCATCTTGCTTAAGAAGTATTCCCTGTTAGAATACGATAATAGAGAATTAGTGTAATGTAACTTCTCCTGAGGGAGTTCTATAGGCCCCTTTAAATCAGGTAATTCCTAAACAACACTATTTTTTCTCCTAATATAATTTTAGACAAAAGATTTTCTACTTTTTCTTTATTTCATGTTTCAATATCCTAGAAACTGTAATTAAATTCATCATGAGAATGTATACAATATTAATTACATTATTTTAAATGTATATGTGCTATTAAGAAATGGTCTTCCCAGATTAAAGTGGTCCTTACATTTAATTTGAAAACTATTGGGTACTATATTTTTAATTGTGAAGATGGAGCCTCTCTTTTTTTTTTTTTTTCTGCTATTAGCTGTTTTTATGTGCACAATTCACCTGGAAACAAATACTAATTCGTAGTTTCAATTTTTTCTCCATTTCTTATATGAGCCATTTATATCAATTCAGGAGGGGCAAAGAGATGGATTAAGGAATTTTCCTGTTTTCAATTCTAAAGAACCTTGTAGTTATGGTGTTTTGTGTTTAGATTTCATTACTATTTTATCTTTTTTTATTTAGTCATTTATACTATTTAGAATCAGTTTTTTTTTGATGAAGCAATAAAAAGTCATGTAATTGGGTAGTAGTAATTTAATACACTAGCTACAAACTTTTAAAATCCTAGACATTTGTGTAACAGGTTTATAGAGTATACATTTCTGGCAGCTAAATTTCTTTCTGTAGGCAATTTTGTTACTTAGCAAAATTAGTTTTTCTTAAGCATCACCATTCACTAATACTTAAAATAATTAGTAACATATTTTGTTTTCTGGAAGTTTTATTTTATAGTATGATGCTTTCTAATTATATAAATGCAGACTTAAACACATTTTTAAACCACATTTTGTTTCCCTACTCCACCCTCAGATTATGTCATTTACCTCTTCTCTACATATCATGTATAAATGCTTTTCTGCAAAAATATTAATTAGAGAGGATATTGACTCACAGGAATGCCCCTTTAGGAATAGTAGGAGGAACAATGGGAGCCCCAGGAGTATCAGATAAGTCAAGTATATCAAAATCATACTACAAAAGTTCTAAAACTTTAACTGTAATTGGAACAACCCACAAAAGGCAAGGAACTATGTGCCAAACCTAAAGAAAATGGTTCATGAAATAAAAGATGTAAAAAGCAATTTGAGTTTCCATTCAGAATAAACAAAATGTCAAAGAAACAATAAAAAATTACCTATTTTACCAAGAATGAAGAAAATCAAAATGGTCTTTATAAAAGATAATTCACACTATACAGCCATAAAAAAGAAGGAGTTCATGTCGTTTGCAGGGAAATGGATGAAGCTGGAAGCCATCATTCTCAGCAAACTAACACAGGAGCAAATAACCATATACTGCATGTTCTTACTTGAGGTGGGAGTTGAATAATGAGAACACATGGACACAGGAAGGGGAACATCACACCGGGGCCTGTTGGGAGGTGGGGGGCAAGGGGAGGGAGAGCACTAGGACAAATACCTAATGCATGCAGGTCTTGAAACCTAGATGACAGGTTGATGGGCGCAGCAAACCACCAAGGCAGATGTATACTCATGTAACAAACCTGCATGTTCTGCACATGTATCTCATAACTTAAAGTAAAATAAATAAAATAAAATACAATAAAAGTGACAAAAAGAATATGCCAAAACAAAAAACAAAAAAAGAGAATTCACTGATGCCAATACTGAGATGAATCAGACGTTGAAATTATCTGACAAGGATTTTAAAGTAGCCATCATCAATTCCAATCAATTACAAATTATCTTAAAAGAAATTTAAAATGGAAAAACTCAGCAAGAAATTGAAGTTATAAGAAAAACAAAGGGAAACACAGGACGAGGTGGAGATGACAAATGATAAAATTTGTTAATTTGTACACAGACAAATCACCCAATCACCCCATCTGAAGAATACAAGGAAAATAGAGTTAAAAAATGAACATAAAATAAAATTAACACTAATTTTATATAATATCTCTATATATACATCAATAAATGGTTTAATAACTTATTCACTTTTATGCCCACACTTTGCTTTTTATTTGAGCTATTATATTTTTAGCCGTATGTTATGTTAACTCATTTGTCAACAAAAATGACATTCCAATGATGTACAGAATGTCCCTCTCTCTCTCCATCTTTTGTGTGTGCATGTGTGTTAGTCTTAGAAGTCATTTTTTAAAATTATCTCAAGTTGAAATTTTTAATACCCTAAGGTGATTTACATACTCTGTTCCAGAGAAATTGTCTAGCACTTATGAAATAATATAAAGAGTTTTTTTTTAAGGCAGCCAGCTTTCCGTTTGTCTTTGTGAATAAAATAGCTTCAGATTAAAACAACATTGATATTTCTTTTTGAGTGTTAGAAACTAAAACAGCAGCTATTTTTTGGGCTTCTATTTATAATTACTTATGAACTCTATCAGTCATATCAGTTCTTGGCATATCTGTAGCAAATTTACTTATACAAATGATTAATATTTCCAAATGCCATGATTGATGAAGAAAAATGGTCTATATATAAGGAATATCTGAGTGTAAAAAGGGTTTCTACAATGTGTAAACAAATCACATTTCTCTTGAAACTAACTTTTTACTTAAAAAAAAAAAAAGAAAAAACACTACCAATTATTTGATCGTACTAAACCGCTAGTTCAAATGGTTGACTTATGAAATATGCCAAAAATATATAAATATTTATAAAAATGTAAATGATCCCCATGACAGTGTCTCCATGATGTAAACGTATACTCATGTCTTACTTGAATATTTTGCCCCAATAATCATTTTTAAAAATAATAGTAAAAAAAATTAAGGCATAGCATCTAAATTGCTTCTATGTGTTTCATTCATCTAATATTTGTTAATTTATTAAGCATTTTCCATTTCCATTTTTTACATTTCTAATATAATTTTGAGGACAAATTCTAGATTTAGCAAATAAAAATAAAGGATGTTCAATTAAATTTATAATTTCATATAAAGAGCAAAAACTTTTTATCACTTATATGTCACAAATATTGTGAGGGACACATAATAAACAATTATTTCTTGTTGATCTAGAATTAAAATTTACCTGTGAGCCTTGTACTTTATTTGGCAACTCTTATTTTTTATTCTAGAATCTGCTCCCTTGTGTCCCTTTGTGTGGTAATGTTTCCCATTTATTTTCCATTTCATATCCTGTATTCTCTCTCTAGAGCTGGAGCTCTTTGCTTATAATTTCTTGATGATTGTATCAGTCTATGGACTGTTATATTTTAAATACCATTGTACTTACTGTACAAAAAACAAACACAATTACAATGTATTTGAAAAGACACATAAATGATATTTCTTGACTCTTTGCATCTATTTTTGTAATTTTAGTTATTAACTAGGGAGTTATAGTTAGCTTTAAATAGTTCACTGTATATGGTGGGAGAAAATGTTGACTGTGAATTGATACAAACTTTGATCAAGCAAATAAAATTGATTATTCTACAACCTTATGAGATAATATCTATGATTTGCAACTGAAGTCTTCAGTGGGTTTATATTAGAAAAGAAACACGTGAAATGTTGAAACTGATTCTTATATTTTATTGTTAAATCTGTTCTTTATTCTGTAGATTATGCAAATTAATAAACACCTAGTCTTGTGTTCCTATTAGGCAATGTCAGGGACAAGAATACAATATCTAAAATATGGCACTTGCAGTATTGGATATTTTAAGCTGAAGGAAATTGAGAAATATTGTTTGGCAACTCTTATTTGGAAGCAGAAAGGTTACTCTCAGATCTTCTCTCACCTTTTTCCACAAAAGCAGATCATAAAAGAATTCTCTGATCTTGATCTACCTTCCCAGAAAGTGGTTCATAAGGCCCTCATTCCAGAGGGGTCCTGCACTATACCTGGAGGCTGAAAATAATCTGAACAAACAGACCTTGCTAATTTCCCCCTAGTTTATTACCATTAGATTATACCTTTTATCCTCCAATCATACTCTGCAAGACTGTTGTCCATAAAAATACACAGTATTAGCCAGGCACAGTGGCTCATGCCTGTAATCCCAGCACTTTGGGAGGCCGAGGCAGGCAGATCACGAGATCAGGAGTTCAAGACCAGCCTGACCAACATGGTGAAACCCTGTCTCTACTAAACACACACACACAGATTAGCCAGGTATGGTGGCATGCGCCTGTAATTCCAGCTACTCAGGAGGCTGAGGCAGAAGAATCGCTTGAATCCAGGAGGCGGAGGCTGCGTGAGTTGAGTTCGTGCCACTGCACCCCAGCCTGGGCAACAGAGTGAGACTGAGTCTCACAAAACAAAAACAGAACAAAAAACAAACAAACAAAAACCCACAGTATTCCCTGGGTCTTTGGGTCATGTTAAACTTATATTAAGTAAATGTGTCTTGCTTTTGTCTTGTTAAACTTTCTTTTGTTCTATGGTTTTCACCTATGAACCTTGCGGCAGGTGAGGAAAAGATAATACTTGTTATCTCCTACAGCAGAATATGATTCCTGGAATCTTTTGCTTTATTCAAGTTGTTCACAGACCAAAAGTGCATGAGAACCACTGTTAACAGTATTCTTCAATTGGAAGCCGTGGACTGAACTAACCTATTTTAAAACATGTAAATCACATTATTTCCTACAAATTAGTCTTGTATTTAGAATTGCTGATATGGTGGCTACTACTTCACAGATGTATAAGAGGAATAACTATGATTATAACATTCTGTCTTAAACTATTTTCTCATCCATGTAACCTTCAATGGTCATTCAGCTTATAAGAGATTTGGTAATTTTACAAAAATTGCAATTAAAAAAAATATGAAACATAGCCATTTTTTCTTGCCAAAGAGAGGTATGATGTTGGTCAGATTTTACCAAGACATTTTTACTCAGTTTCACGAAGATAGTTTAAATATAGGTAAATTCAAACATCCAGTCATTTTTATTTACTTAGTTTTCCCAAATTAAATAATGTTAACTAAAATTAAGGGTATTAGAAATGACCAACACTATAATAGGACCACTGTTACGTGTAACATTAGATTGGAAGCTCTCACATATAATCTAACATGTTACTATTTGTAAGCCACACCATTTTCATAAAAGTAACCTTGTGTTTTATAATGATGATATTGATTAAAGCCAACATTTGTTAATCCTTGTTACAAGCTTTATATACATAATCTCATTTAAACCTTTTTAAAAATTCTCCAGTTGGGTATTATTGTTCATATTTCATTGAGGAGAAAATTGAAACTCAAAGAAGTCACTCAATCAATGGGAGCTTCAAACCTGGCTTTTATTCATAATGCTCATCTTATGAAATGCCACACAGCTGCTCTTCAGAAAGGTTTCGGAATAAGAGAAAGAAAATAGAACTCAATCAATATTCTGTTGATTAACTAAACGTTGGAATACCGTGTGTGTGTGTGTGTGTGTGTGTGTGTGTGTGTGTGTTTATGTCTTACAGCTGAGGATGTGTGCAGCTTTCCACCATATGCTCCTTGAGGAAGGATGTCTCAGTCAGTATAATTTTTTTATTTTGGCTGGTTTGGGTCAGTCAGGATGTAAAGTTTGAAATCTTGAAAATGAAAATCTGTTCAGGATAAGAGAAATTGAGCTTTTCTGAAGTCAAAAACATCTCTCCACCAAAACACCTAATGTTATTTATATTTTTGTTTGCTTTACCTGATCTCACATTGACCATGCCTTATAAAAATACTATAAATTGATTAATAAGACACATGTTTTAATTTTATTTAGTGGTCACAAAGATAACATTTTTGAAATTATAGCTCAAACAAAAGATTGTTATTTTGTTTTGTGTATGTTTCTGCTTTGTTTTTATTGTCTGATAATACCTCTTCTGTTCACCTGCAGATAACTGGTATGATTCAGTGTCATTATGGCTTTGCAGTGCTCTGGGAATGCCTTACACAGCTGACCTTGTTACACATCATTCATTAAATATTTCTGCCTCCATAGAGCACTGCTAATCCAACAATTTAATGTGCTGGAAGACACTAAATTGTAATACTGCATGTGGATAAATTAAAAATAGTATTTCTGGGCATCTGAATTATAACACATTTTGCTATATATATTTCATCACATTGAATCTGTGCTCTTGTACAACATTCAGTAGAAAACTGATAAGACAATATTCTCTATATTTGAAAACTTTAACATTTCAGTCACAGCATATAGTGCTACTTTTTTCAGAACTGAAAATAATTTACAATCATAGCCTTAATCATTTTATTTATATTTTAATAAGACATATTGCCGATCTTTTAAAAGTTTTAAAGAACGTTATATATCTGACATAAAAGGGAGATATTTAGGCTGGGCACAGTGGCTCATGCCTATAATCACAATACTTTGGGAGGCTGAGGCGGTCCGATCACCTGAGGTCAGGAGTTCAGTAGACCAGCCTGGCAAACATGGTGAAATTCCATCGCTACTAAAAGTACAAAATTAGCCAGGCATGGTAGTGGATGCCTGTAATCTCAGCTACTCAAGAGGCTGAGGCAGGAAAATCACTTGAATCCGGGAGGCAAAGCTTGCAGTGAGCCGAGATTGCATCACTGCCCTCCAGCCTGGGCGACAGAGCAAGACTCTGTTTCCAAAAAAAAAAAAAAAAAGGAGATATTTATACATGCATGTTTTAAAATTATTCTCTTGAATTTGAAGTGAATATGGAGGCTGATGGTGGAAGGCTATAAATCTGCACTTGCCACCTTATCTTACCTTTTGTGCCAACTTAGTAAACTACAAATGAAGTTGTCATGTTTCTGAATATTTGCTAACTGAATCTACACCACATCAAGTAAAATTAGATGAAAGTTAAAAGTGCTCCTGGAAGTTGCGTGATGCATAACAGACAAGACATTAGCTTAAACAGTTCAAGAATTATGAGTTGAGGGCAAACCACTGACCTCTACATTAGAAAATAGTTCTGAAACTATTGACTTTCTAAGTTGACTGAGGTTTTTTTTCCTTTTTTCTTTTTCTTTCTTTCTTTTTTTTTTTAACAAACCACCACCCAGTATGAAATCACTCACTAGCTAAATGGGTGGTCCAGACAAGTACTGGACAGTGCAAATACAACTTAGCACTTTTTTGCCTCCACACCATGCAGGCTCCATGTTTATGCTATATTTATATAGCAACAAGAAGATTATAAGCAAAAATGCCCATAACTTCGGACACTGTAGATAAAATGATTTGCCTTGGTACAAACTGCTTGAAAAATATTGATTCTAAATTTGTCTTATCTACCACTGAATCTATCTTCACAGTTGATCATAATGTCTGGCACTGAGAAAGAATTCCATATTTCTTGATTGAATGTTGATTGTACTATTCTGTCTCCCTGTATTTGAAAGTGTTTAAAGGTGAAAAGGCCTTTTTACTGTACAATGGGAAATTGTGTAGTTAACTGTTGCTGACATATAATTTAGGCTATTGTGCTGTCCCATATATTCTGAACAAAACAACCAAATGATTCACATTTTGAAAAGTCAATGTTTGCTCCATTTGCTCTGTGTTGACAAGTGGAATAGTAAAGAAAAAATGAATGATATAATCTTCAAAGGTAAGTTTACTTTATGTATTCCTAACTTTAGGATAAAGTTAACTTTTAATTGCCCATGTTAATGTAAGATATAACAGAATTGTGTACTATTGAAAACAAATGACAAAAATGATTTATATCCATCTCCAGAAAGCAGAAATATATGCAAACTCATATAAACAAGCAAATGTTTAGACAAACAATTACAGTACTTTATAATTTACTAGCTTTATTCTACAGACTTTCCTTAAAACTGTCTGAAAAGAAAAATAAGTAGAGCACTGCAGCGGATTCACTGGCAAGGAATCTGAATTAGATTACATTTTAACAATCAAATAAACTGAATAGGCAGGGATGTCCCAACAGCAGAGGCTGCTAGTCATAAACCCAATATCCACTTCCTCTGCTCTGTCCAGCTAACATGTAGGTTTCCTCTCCTTCTCTGCAGATAGATAATGTGAAGGGGAGGGGTTAGATGTAGTTCCCCAGAAAAATGTTTGAAATATTCACAGAGATTTTGTGTTCCTTGTGCTATTTCATTCTTATCCTTCATCCTGCCTAGAATTTGGATGTGAAAACTGAGGCTCTAGATGGCACCTTAAAACTGTGAGAATAAGAACCAAAATCGGAGGATGACAGAGCAAAGTGCTGGATAAGTCAGGGTGACTTCTATTCTGACAGTCCAAAGCAGCACCAGCTTCTGTACCATTCACATCTCCTTTTCTAGGTGTGTGTAACTACTTTCTGAATTCAGTATCTAGTTAATGTACCCAGCATAAGCCCAATCTATCAAAATATAACTTTTTGTTTTCTCCTTTGTATCTCAATCAAGTAAACTTCTTCCAATTTCCGTGACAATACATTATCAACTAAACATTTTTTTCTCTCTCAAATTTGGAGCACAAGGGTAAATTTTCTACTTTTCGTTTAATGTGTATATGTATATGTATATGTATATATATACTTTTCATTTAACGTGTGCTTTTTGTTTAATGTGTATATATACATATATGTACATATGTATGGTATATATACATATGTACATATATTCACACATATACATATATGTATATATTTATTCATGCATGTATGTATATATACATATATGTATATATTTGTACATGCATGTATGTATATGTGTGTATATACATGCATGTATATATTTGTACATGCATGCATGTATATGTGTCTATATGCATACATGCATATATTTGTATATATGTATATGTTTATATACATGTATGTATGTGTGCATGTATATGTGTCAATATACGTGTGTGTCTGTATGTGTCTATATACGTGTGTGTATGTATATGTGTATATATGTGTGTATGTATATGTCTACATACATGCGTGTATGTATGAGTCTATATACATGTGTATATTTATCTATATACATATATGTGTGTATATGTGGCTACATGCATGTGTGTACATGTGTCTGCATACATGCGTGTATACGTGCCTACATATGTGTGTATGCATGTGTCTTTGCATGTGTCTACATGCATGTGTGTATGCATGTGTGCATACATGTGTGTGCATATGCATATGTGTCTGTATACATGCATGTGTGTGTGCATGCTTCTATATACATACGTGTGTGTATGCATGTGTCTATATACATGTGTGTGTGCATGTGTCTATATACATACATATTTATATATATGCTTATGTGTCTGTATACATACATGTACATATTTATGTATGCATGTCTATACATACGTACATATATACATTTATGTAGTTTGAATAAACTGTCAATTCTTACATTAAAAGTTTCACCAATTCCATTTTACGTCATTCAATTTCTAATCTCATCATTTTTATGACTTTACGTGTTATTACTGATTGTTGAAAAACACTTTTCATTCCTTTTTTCCTTTCACCCTTTGCTGCTTCTTTCCTTTCTCCCCTTTGATTTATTTCATAATACCTCTAGTCATATTTAATAAATCCATTTACAAAATTTTGATCAGTTACTAAACCCAAAGTTCCCCAATTTCTTATTCAAAAACTCCTCGTGGCTTCCTACCTTCTATCTGATATTAGGAGTTCACAGTTCTTTTACCACTTTCTTACATTGGTGTTTGAAATTAATTCATTTTGGAGGAACAAAAAGAAAAAGTCAGAGGTATCAATCTGTATTTTGGACTTTCTTTCTTTTTTTTTTTTTGAACAGCATATTCGTTTCCTAGGACTGCTAAAACAAAGTAACAGAACTTGGTAGCTGAAAACAACAAAAATTTATTGTCACACAGTTTTGGAAGCTAGAAGTCTGAAATCGAGGTAGGAGTAGGACCATACTCCCTCTGAAACCTGCAAGGGAGAATCCTCTTACCTCTTTTGTTTCCAGTAATTGCCTACAATCTCTGGCATTCCTTGGCTTATAGATGCATCATTCTAATTTCTGCCTCCATCATCACATGAATATCTTCTCTCTCAATGTGTATCTTCACATGGAGTTCTCCTCTGTGGGTGAATGTGTACAAATTTATCTCTTCCTATAAGGATACAAGTTATAATGTATTAGAGTCCACCCTAGTGACCTCATCTTAAATTGATTATATCTATAAAAATCTTATTTACCAATAATCTCACATTAATAGGTTCTGAAAGTTAGCATTTCAATATAGTTTTTGAGGGAAAATGATTAAACCCGCAACAAACAATATAATATATTTTGGGGAAAAAGAAACAAAATCATACTATACTATGTTTAAGGTTTATAGTGTGAGTGGTTTTTCATCAAAATGTATTGAAGAATTAGAATTAATTTGCCTTGACCAATGAGGTTAATGTATAGGACTATGCTGAGTTTTGACATTCCCCCCTAAATAAGCAAATGCATTTGATTTAATAATTTTAAACCTTCAATTCTTCTGACAAAGTCTTAATGGTAAATTACTCAATGAAAAATAATCTTTTAATAGCCCTGTAACAGTTGGAGCAATCAGAAGTAGCCCATTTCTAATGGATTGGAGAGAGTTCGGCTGTCCTCCAGGGCACTGAGCGCCAACCAAAACACAAAGTGATACAGTGCACACCTCACTGGTCTATGCGATGTTTGAAATCCAAGGCAACTTCAACTACACCCCTGGACACAAGCCAAGTAATAAAACTGGGCAGGACAGTGAATCCACAACTCAAGAAATGGATTAAAATGATTTCTGTCATCAACTATTTCTGATTCAAGGGCGAGAACACTTAAAATATTAGTGGTTCCTCAGTGGTTCCTTTGCTAAGATGATCTGATCTTTAAGTAAGTAGGCTTACTTTATATTTCTAAATACCTCATGGGAAATATAATCAATCCCACTGAAAATTGTGGGTAGGCAAGGAGTAATTGATACAAGAAAGTTGGTAATTATGTTAATTAGTATAGACAAGGTGTAAAAAAGGAAAGCATTTCCTGGTTAGTAACAGCAAGATTATGTAAGAACCTGAAAACCCATGGCAGAATAAGTGTTTCAGGAAGTTCCTAATAGCAGTTCCTGAAAAAATATTTAGCCTGTTATATAAGGTACATTGTCAATGGGGTATCAGCGACCAAGACAATGTAGCATCATGTTCCAAAAAAGCTTAAGGCACAGAAATGTGGAATACAAGAGGTAATATTGGAAATGTGGGCTTACAGGTTATTTTTGGCATCCAACTTGATCAGCAAAGCCTTAGCTTGGGCTGAAAATCAAGGCTTAAGGTCTAAGGGAAGAGCCTGGAATGAGCAATGTAGCTTCCTGGTTTTAAGTGATACCTGGATTACTAGACATATTAACAGATTTCTAAAAAGATAAAAATAATGCTCCCATTTTAAGAAATAAAACATCAAGAGAAACCAACCTGGTTAGTGGAGTCACAAGCAGAAAACAATGTTTAAAATTAATCACAAGGTTAGGGAAAGAGAGTTGTGCCTATGGTTGTAAAAAACAAACAGAAAAATCCTAGCGGCTTCAGGGTATTGGAGAAGATAATTAGCCCTGAACTCATTAACTGGGCAGTCCATTTTCAATAACTGATTCTGATGTATCTTCTTAGCATTGCTCTCAACCACAGTCCAAAACATACCAAAATTATTCCAGCTACATAAAGTCCTTCATTGTTTCCAAAATAAATTGTGTTCCTCATTAACTTCAAACACTAACTTGTATCTTCGCACTTCTCCCCACTGCACACCACCACCTCAACTTGTCTATTTCCATCCCACTTTCCAAGGAATTTTCTGTCACTTAGTTTTATCACTAACCATATGCCACTGTGCTTGTTCATTTAACTATTTCACGTATGGATGCTTCATCAGGCAAGTCAATTACAAATCACTGGAGGATAGTATTTGTTTGCTACTTTTTAAAATAATTTCTCTTAGGTTCCAACATTCTATCATTAGACTTACCAATTAATAACTATTATAAATTTTTGTTTTACATCCTTCATTCTCATCTTTGGGAAAAAAAATGTTTATCCACCTTAACATTAGACAGATGTTAGAAAGAAAACAAACAAATAAAAAAACTCCTGAAAAAGATTATCATTTCCTTATTTAATTTGATATGATGTGCACAGATGCTGTAGTGGGTTGAATTGTTTCTCTTCAATACATTGATATATATATTTAAGTCTTATCCCTCAGTACCTGTGAAAGTGACCTTATTTGGAAATATGGTCTTTGCCGAATTCATCAAATTAAGATGAAGTCGTACTCAATTAGGGTTAGCCCTAATTCATCTTAATTTGATTGCTCCAGCAGGTGTCTTTTTTATGTAATGATTTCTTTTCCTTGGGTTTGGTACGAGTTGTGGGATACTAGAAGCCCAGTAATGAATATTGCTCTTATAAGAGCGATATTTATGTTTTTTGAATTTTTTTCTTTTTTTAAAATTGTTTTTTAAAAATATATATAGTTATGGGGTACCTGTGCATATTTGTTACATGAGTATGTTTTGTAATTGTGGGAATTGGGCTTCTAGTATAACCATCAGCCAGATAATGAACATTATTTTCAATATGTAACTTTTTAACCCTCACTCCCTCCCTTCTACCCCCTTTACGGAGTCCCCGGTGTCTATTGTTTCCATCTTCATGTCTACAAGGACACACTTTTTAGCTCCCACTTACTTGATTTTCTGCTTCTGAGTTAGTTCACTTTGGATATTGGCCTCCAGCGGCACCCATGTTGCTGGAAGGGCATGATTTCATTCTTTTTTATGGACTAATAGTATTTCATCAAGTATATATACCACATTTTCTTTATCCAATCAACCATTGATGGACACTTGCTTTATCTAATCGACCATTGACGGAAACTTAGGTTGGTTCCGTGACTTTGCTATCGTGAATAGAGCTGCGACAAGCATGTGAGTGCAGGTGTCTCTCTTTTTTTTAAATTTTTTTGCCATATTTTAAGTTCTAGGGTACATGTGCGCAACATGCAAGTTTGTTACATATGTATACATGTTCCATGTTGGTGTGCTGCGCCCATTAACTCGTCGTTTACATTAAGTATATTTGCTAATGCTATCCCTCCCCACTCCCCTCACCCCATGACAGTCCCTGGTGTGTGATGTTCCCCTTGCTGTGTCCAAGTGTTCTCATTGTTCAATTCCCACCTATGAGTGAGAACATGCGGTGTTTGGTTTTCTGTTCTTGCGATAGTTTGCTGGAATGATTTCCAGCTGCATCCATGTCCCTACAAAGGACGTGAACTCATCCTTTTTTATGGCTGCATAGTATTCCATGGTGTATATATGACACATTTTCTTAATCTGGTCTGTTGTTGATGGAAATTTGGGTTGGTTCCAAGTCTTTGCTATTGTGAATAGTGCCGCAATAAACATACGTGTGCATGTGTCTTTATAGCAGCATGATTTATAATCCTTTGGGTATATATCCAGTAATGGGATGGCTGGGTCAAATGGTATTTCTAGTTCTAGATCCTTGAGGAATCGTCACACTGTCTTCCATGATGGTTAAACTAGTTTACAGTCCCACCAAAAGTGTAAAAATATTCCTATTTCTCCACATCCTCTCCAGCACTTGTTGTTTCCTGTCTTTCTAATGATCGCCATTCTAACTGGTGTGAGATGGTATCTCATTGTGGTTTTGATGTGCATTTCTCTGATGGCAAGTGATGATGAGCATTTTTTCATGTGTCTGTTGGCTGCATAAATGTCTTCTTTTGCAAAGTGTCTGTTCATATCCTTTGCCCACTTTTTGATGAGATTGAGTGCTTTTTCCTTGTAAATTTGTTTGAGTTCTTTGTGGGTTCTGGATATTAGCCCTTTGTCAGATGAGTAGATTGCAAAAATTTTCTTCCATTCTGTAGGTTGCCTGTTCACTCTGATGGTCTATCAATTTTGTTGATCTTTTCAAGAAACCAGCTCCTGGATTCATTGAATTTTTGAAGGGTTTTTGGTGTCTCTATCTCCTTCAGTTCTGCTCTGATGAGTTATTTCTTGCCTTCTGCTAGCTTTTGAATGTTTGCTCTTGCTTCTCTAGTTCTTTTAATTATGATGTTAAGGTGTCAATTTTAGATATTTCCTGCTTTCTCTTGTGGGCATTTAGTGCTATAAATTTCCCTCTACATGCTGCTTTAAATGTGTCCCAGAGATTCTGGTATGTTGTATCTTTGTTCTCATTGGTTTCAAAGAATATCTTTATTTCTGCCTTCATTTCGTTATGTACCCAGTAGTCATTCAGGAGCAGGTTGTTCAGTTTCCATGTAGTTGAGTGGTTTTGAGTGAGTTTTGGCCGAATAGGAATAGCTGCAGTCTACAGCTCCCAGTGCGAGCGACGCAGAAGATGGGTGATTTTTGCATTTCCAGCTGAAGTACCGGGTTCATCTCACTGTGGTGTGTCAGACAGTGGGTGCAGGACAGTGGGTGCAGCCCACTGAGTGAGAGCTGAAGCAGGGCAAGGCATTGCCTCACCCAGGAAATGCAAGGGGTAAGGTAATTCCCTTTCCTAGCCAAGGTAGCATGTGACACACAGCACCTGGAAAATTCGGTCACTCCCGCCCTAATACTGTGCTTTTCCAAGGGTCTTAGCAAACAGCACACCAGGAAATTATATCCCATGCCTGACTCAGGGGGTCCCATACCCATGGGGCCTCCCTCATTGCTTGCACAGCAGTCTAAGATCTAACTGCAAGGTGGCACTGAGGCTGGGGGAGGGGCACCTGCCATTGCCGAGGTTTGAGTAGGTAAACAAAGGAGCTGGGAATCCCGAACTGGGTGGAGCCCACTGCAGCTCAAGGAGGTCTGCCTGCCTCTGTAGACCCCACCTCTGGGGACAGATTGTAGCCAAACAAAAGGCAACAGAAACCTCTGCAGATTTAAATATCCCTGTCTGACAGCTTTGAAGAGAGTGGTGGTTCTCCCAGCATGGAGTTTGAGATCTGAGAACAGACAGACCACCTCCCCAAGTGGGTCCCTGACTCCCGAGTAGCCTAACTGAGAGGCACTCCCCAGTAAGGGCAGACTGACACCTCACAAAGTCGGGTACCCCTCTGAGATGAAGCTTCCGGAGGAATGATCAGGCAGCAACATTTACTGTTCAGCAATATTCACTCTTCTGCAGCCTCCGCTGCTGATACCCAGGCAAACAGGGTCTGGAATGGACCTTGAGCAAACTCCAACAGACCTGCAGTTGAGGTTCCTGACTGTTACAAGGAAAACTAACAGGACATCCACACCAAAACCCCATCTGTATGTCACCATCATCAAAGACCAAAGGTAGATAAAACCACAAAGATGGCGAAAAAACAGAGCAGAAAAGCTGAAAATTCTAAAAATCAGAGTGCCTCTCCCCCTCCAAAGGAACGCAGCTCCTCGCCAGCAATGGAACAAAACTGGATGGAGAATGACTTTGACAAGTTGAGAGAAGAAGGCTTCAGACGATCAAACTTCTCTGAGCTAAAGTTTGAACCCATCGCAAAGAAGCTAAAAACCTTGAGAAAAGATTAGACGAATGGCTAACTAGAATAACCAATTTAGAGAAGTCCTTAAATGACCTGATAGAGCTGAAAACCATGGCACGAGAACTACGTGACAAATGCACAAGCTTCAGTAACCTATTCAATCAACTGGAAGAAAGGGTATCAGTGATTGAAGATCAAATGAATGAAATGAAATGAGAAGAGAAGTTTAGAGAAAAGAGACTAAAAAGAAAGAATAAAGCCTCCAAGAAATATGGGACTATGTGAAAAGACAAAATCTACGTCTGATTGGTGTACCTGAAAGTGATGGGAAGAATGGAACCAAGTTGGAAAACACTCTGCAGGATATTATCCAGGAGAACTTCCCTAAACTAGCAAGGCAGGGAAACATTCAAATTCAGGAAATACAGAGAATGCCACAAAGATACTCCTTGAGAAGAGCAACTCCAAGAAACATAATTGTCAGTTTCACCAAAGTTGAAATGAAGGAAAAAGTGTTAAGGGAAGCCAGAGAGAAAGGTCAGGTTACACACAAAGGGAAGCTCATCAGACTAACAGCAGATCTCTCAGCAGAAACTCTACAAGCCAGAAGAGAGTGGGGGCCAATATTCAACATTCTGAAAGAAAAGAATTTTCAAACCACAATTTCATATCCAGCCAAACTAAGCTTCATAAGTGAAGGAGAAATAAAATCCTTTGCAGACAAGCAAATGTTGAGAGATTTTGTCACCACCAGGCCTGCCCTACAAGAGCTCCTGAAGGAAGCACTAAACATGGAAAGGAACAAGTGGTACCAGCCACTGCAAAAACATGCCAAAATGTAAAGACCATCAATGCTAGATAGAAACTGCATCAACTAATGAGCAAAATAACCAGCTAACATCGTAATGACAGGATCAAATTCACGCATAACAATATTAACCTTAAATGTAAATGGGCTAAATGGTCCAATTAAAAGACACAGACTGGGAAATTGGATAAAGAGTCAAAACCCATCAGTGTGCTGTATTCAGGAGACCCATCTCATGTGCAGAAACACACATAGGCTCAAAATAAAGGGATGGAGAAAGATCTACCAAGCAAATGGAAAACAAAAAAAGGCAGGGGTTGCAATCCTAGTCTCTGATAAAAAAAACTTTAAACCAACAAAGATCAAAAGAGACAAAGCAGGCCATTACATAATGGTAAAGGGATCAATTCATCAAGAAGGGCTAACTCTCCTAAATATATATGCACCCAATACAGGAACACCCAGATCCATAAAGCAAGTCCTTAGAGACTTACAAAGTGACTTAGACTCCCACACAATAATAATGGGAGACTTTAACACCCCACTGTCAACATTAGACACATCAACAAGACAGAAAGTTAACAAGGATATCCAGGAATTGAACTCAGTTCTGCACCAAGCGGACCTAATAGACATCTACAGAACTCTCCACCCCAAATCAACAGAATATACATTCTTCTCAGCACCACATCACACTTATTCCAAAATTGACCACACAGTTGGAAGTAAAGCACTCCTCAGCAAATGTAAAGGAACAGAAATTATAACAAAGTGTCTCTCAGACCACAGGTATCTTTTTTATGTAATGATTGTTTCCTTTGGGTTGATACCAGGAGTGGGATTGGTGGGTTGAGTGGTAGCTCTATTTTTAGTTCCTTGAGTTATCTCCACACTATTTTCCATGGAGGTTGAACCAATCTGTATTCCCACCAACAATGAGCAAGTGGTCCTTTTTCTCCACATACACACCAACTTATGATAGTTTTGTGTGTACACCAACTTATGATAGTTTTGTGTGTCTGTTTGTTTTACTTTTTAACAGTAGACATTCCAACTGGTATAACATGGTATCTCTGTGTGGTTTTAATTTGCATTTATCTGATGATAAGTGATATTGCACATTTCTTCATGGATATTTGAGTACAGAAACCAACAGGGTAGAAAGCAACATGAAGATAGAGGCAGAGATTAGAATGACACATTTAAAAACCAAGCAATGTCAAGGGTTGCCGGCAACCACCAGCAGCTGGAAGAGGCAAAGAAGGATACTCTCACAGAGCCTTCAGAGAACATGACCTTGCTCACATTTTGATTTGGGACTTCTATCTTCCAGAACCGTACAAGAATACATTTCTGTTTTTTAGGCCATGAGGTTTGTCATGCTTCAATACAGCAACCCCAGGAAACTAAGAGATACAACCACTTACCCACTAATGAATGATGTGGAACCTTAGTGATTGGTGGGTTTGAGAAATCCTCTTAGGTCTCTTGGTCACTGTAAAGCTAACTGAAAATAGCAAGTATTGCTGAAATTCTTATGCAATATGTAATTCAAATGCAAAGGAACATTTCAACTATAAGTCATATATGTATGTTTGTGTATATATATGCATATATTTATAAAACATCTGTGTGTATCCTAAATATTAGAAGATAAAAGAATCATTGATATTCTTTATAAATGCAAATTTCTCAGACAGACCCCACAGTTTATTTCACCAGCTTGAGGGTGATAGGATAAAAATGTCCGTATTTCCAACTACCCTAGGAAATTCTGCTACTAGGAGGTGCTCCACAAATCACCAGCGATGATAAACTTAAAGAGCCACAAATAGAGTTAATGAATTTACAAATATAGGAAAAATGTATTGCGTATATCATAAATGCAAACATAATACAATTAATCAAGTATGATATTTATTTTCTAGGGATATATATACAACAGAGAGTTGTTGAGAAGAAAAATTAAAAACTTGAGCTCAAACTCCAGATAAGTAAAAAATTCCAAATCTTTTTGTTGGCTGGGAAAGTTCACATTATAGTATAACTATTGTTGTTCTGACTAATTACTGCTGTCAATGTCTATAGGAATGCTATCCATTAAACAGCTGGAAAGAACGCTCCCCGTCTCTTCCAGTGGAATTGAAAAAACATGATTGGAAACAAAAATTTAAGAAATCAACTGAAAACAAGCAACCCAGTTAGTAGTTTTCTCTGGTAAATAAATCAATGAGAAATATATATTTTTGAAATTTGCTTGCTCTTATACTAGTTGGTGAAGTAGCAATAACGACAAAGTAGTAAACCATTCCCAATCACAAAACCATTACAAACAAGTTCTTTAAATTTGCTTCAATTCTAGTTCATTCAAAAAGCATGATTCTATGCCACCTCATTTTACCTTTGAAAAGTGTCACGTTATGTTTTTCAATTGAGTTCTAATAAGCCAGCCAACAGCTCACTGATATGTATTGTATATTTTGGAATTTAAAGCATGAAATCAGCAAGGGATTGCTGTTGGGTTAAGAAAAATACATTATTTCAGATTAAGACTCTAATTAGATAAAAATCACTAAGAAAATAAGTAATTTGGTACTGTCGACTAAATTTAAAAGGCTCATATTCATCTTTAAGTCAAAGGTTGTGTGAATAGTGGCAAGCTAAAATGAAAAATTGAGTCAATTATTTAGACAATTCAAGTCTAAAATTACTGTGATTTAGGAAGAGAATATTTAGCTAATGGGGTCATGATTTATATAAATAAACTATCAATTTGACCAATTAACAGCCTTTTCCATTTCACTGGAAATATACAGCACTATCTTAATGATTTTCATGGGAACATATTAGACATCCTCTATGTTAAAAGAAAACCACAAAATGTTTCATAAATCAAGCAAAAGAAAACTAAATAGTTCATTGTATACCTTTGCTCCTCACCAGATAGAAGTAAACATAAACAGGACCCAACATGTGTGGAATTATGTTGAATTCTGAATATCTACCTTTAACTACATATTTTTTTACCTTAAAAAACACCTCTCTTTCTGTATCCATTTCTTAAATTACAAAGCCCCTAATAAATGGTAATTTTTATATAATTATCATTCAAAGTGAACTTAAAATAAAACTGAGCTAAAACAAACATTACCATATTTTACTCATGTTGATTTTCTCAATGTTCACCTCCTTTTTTCATTGATTTATTTTCTTTCAAAATTTGATCGGGTGATAATCATTTATAATGATTATATACTTTTATTGAAACATAGTGATGCTAAAATTACCATAACTATATTTTTGCATTAAATTTATTTTAATGTATAGCTGACAGAGTGTTTAATGTGTCCCTAACACTATGATAAGCACTGCCCTTGCATGCTCTTCATACTTTTATAACTTCAGTTATCTTCATGGTTATCCTGTGAAATATATACTTCAACTTTTCAAATTAACTTATTGAAATTTAGAGAGGTGAGATAGCTCTGTCTTAGCCAGATACCTAGACATGTTTGAGATGGGATTTCATTCTGATTTGCTTAACCATTATGCTTATTTATGTAATATCTAATTGTTGAACTAAAATATTATAAAGAACAAGCTAAATAAGGGCAGATGAAAATAGCATGATCCGAGGGGTGCATTTGTAACAAGAAGGTGGCTAGCTGAATCCTGAAGTTATGCTGGGCCTCAGCTGTTATCTTTAGATTGAGATTCACTTCATTTTTTAAGCTATACATTAAAGTAAATTAAATAAATTAGGGCCATGGTTCACAAACTCACCTACATCTGAATTACCTGGCAGTTTAAATAAAATGCCAGAGTTTGTAAAAATAAATATATTTTAAAACAATGGTTAAAAGACATAAGACAATAGTATCTGCTTTCTGCTACTCAGGGATTAGAGACTTGCATGATATAGAATCCCCTGCCCTACCTACTTCCCCTACTCCCTCTTTATCCACTGTATTCCAGCCAAAATGGACTTTCCATGATTTCCCAAACAGGTCAAGACCATTCTTCCTTAGAACTTCTACCCTAGTGATCTTTGCCTTTATCCTTGTATGGCTGTTCCCACTCCCTCCCTCCACTCTTCTTCTTAGTCCATTTTATATTCTATTTCTATTCCTTTCCACTTCTTCCCATCTTTTTTTCTTTCCTCCTCTCTCCTCCTCATCATCCTGTCCTCCCACTTTACTCCCTTTCTTGTGTTGCTCCATCCTTTCTTTCTCCCTCCTTTGCTCCCCTCTTCAGGCCTCCTTTCCCAGCTCTACCACTTCCTCCTTCTTCTCCCCTAACCTCTCTTCACCTCTCTCAACTCCTTGATCTTCTTCTCCAACATATTCCAATTTTTGGTTTTTTTACAAGTGACGGAAATGGACAGACAGCTAAAAAAGTAGTTTCTGGGCTCTTCCCAAAACATTATCTAAAAGGGTTAAGCTATATTTTCTAGTTTCTTTACCAGAATATGTGTTAGTACAAGTAAATTAATAATTTTGCGTCCTATATTTTGTTGGATCTTACTATTAACATTGGAAACTATCCTTCTTATTATCTTCTAGTCCTTACATGTTAACCTTAATTAGGGAACCAGCCAGCCTGTAAGCTGAAGAATTCACCAAGTTTAAGCTGAAATTTTGTATTTCAGTCACCAGGAAGTTTACGTCTTAGAAGTGGCTAACAAATGCATTAGTCATATATTATACACAAATTTCAGTACTAGTACAACTTTTCTAGCAGATATTGCAAAGATTCTCTACCAATTGCATGAATCCAGTGAGACAGAACATTCTCTGAACAAGTTAGTCAAAGCAAACTTATTACCCACATAAAGGCAGAAAGGATAAACCAAAGCTTAACATCCATAGCAAGCTGGTTCCCCAAGGCTTAGCAAAGCTGCCCAGGAAAAATGAAGTTTAGTCTGTGCATGCTGCTCATTGCATGACAGCTGAAAAGCCTCAAAAGCACTCAGCTTTGGGTTTGCATACACTGAGTACCACTTGTCTCACAGAGCTCAAGCTTTGTAGAAAATTCTATTCTGGGAGGAGCAAAAACCCAGCCTAGATTGTTCTAGACTTTTCTTCCTTACCTCAAGATACTGCAAACAAAGTACATTCTGCATGAGATTTCAAAGTAAAAGGGGGACTATTTGGGTCAGCCAAGGTCATCAGGGGACCTATCCTCATGCAGATGTTGTCAGTGCATTGGCCACCTATAGTTAGTCTTCACGACTTCAGTGGATGCAGGCTGAACTTCCCACTACTGTCATCTGCATCTCCTTCTCTAAGGAGTTTGTGTGGCCACCAATGCCAGTTCTGACCATGATCCCTCAGCCTGCCTGCTTTCCTTCCTTCCTTCCTTCCTTCCTTCCTTCCTTCCTTCCTTCCTTCCTTCCTTCCTTCCTTCCTTCTTTCCTTCCTTTCTTCCCCCTTTCTTTATTTCTTTTCTAATTTAGTATCTGGACAGAGATGATTTTTTCAGAAGTATCATACTCTTCAGTGTCCTCAGTGTGTGTGTGTGTGTGTGTGTGTGTGTGTGTGTATGTGTTTAATCAAGAACAGATAGGAATTACCAATAAATTTTTAGCTGCGAATCTTCCCATCCCTAGTTCTAATTGCTTGCATAAAAAGACAATTATGCTCACGTAATGTTTGTTTCGTCTATTGCTTTATTAGTTATAGAGACAACACAGAAAAGGATAGTTACATTTTAGCTAAAAGCAGAGCATACTTTGAGTGCTTTACTCATGTTTGTGCTGCCTGAAATCTTGTGTGATCTTAATTACTGTCAAAAAGTTTTATCATTCAAAGAATAAAAACATATGCATTAAATAGCATAAAGAAAATTTTCAAAAACAAATGCATGTGCATGAAGAAAAGCATTATGCTGCTCTGTTACTGCCTTAATAAGTACACACACATGCATATGTACATACCCAGGCATAGGCTTAGCAGTACTTAACAGTTTCCCAATAGAGAACAGATGGAAACAAATGTCACTTGTGTATACATTTATATATTTTCAGATTTTATTTGCATGGTTTTCAAGTCTTTTACTTATTTCTTAATCTTTGCCTTAACCAGTGCGCTGTTAAGATAAATGAATTAAGCAAATGCCATTTCACAACTAGCATGAAATATAAAGTGTGACTTTCTTCCAAAAATGACTTGCTGAGTTTACTTTTCAAAGAGAACCAATAAAATCAGAATTTATCACTGCCCTTCACATCTAAATCTTGTTTTATTTATTTTCTTCTGTTAACATTCCATTTGTTTTTTCAGTTACTTAAGTTCCATTACTTAGGCTCAGTATCTTCTGATTTGTCAAATGCTGCCTTTTTTTTATTTTCAATTGTTGCACTTTCTCACATCCATTTAGTCTCCAGCTACATTTTTGTTCCCTGTGCAGTGGCCCATTCAAATGTCATTCTGGTGAATTGGATTTCACACAATTTAATTAATTCAAAGACATTCAATCCTACAAAAATGTATTGAGTGACTGAAATATACTAGGTACTGTACTACAGAGGAGGAAGTTATGATTTCCTGAATCACACTCATGGAAACAATGACTCTAGAGTTTGTTCAGTGAAATGGTAGAATTATATGCAAATGGCAATCTGAGGAGAAATGTAGAGGAGGAGAACAAAGAAAATTCCACAGGGCAGATGAAATCTAAACTGAATTTTAAAGTCACAGGGAAGTTTTCCAAACAGATAAGGTAGACATGTGCAGGGAGAAATGTTCAAGACTCAGAGAGACATGAAGCCGAAGATACATATGTGTCACTTAAGAAAGTTTTTGCTGAAGAAAACATCACAATTATTTAAATAAATAGGGCTAATATGCAGGCTGCTGGCTAGATTTAATAGTACCGTATCATATATACTTGAAATTTGTTAAAAAAATGGATAAGTGTTCTCATCAAAAATTAAAATTAGTAGCTATGTGAGATAACATATGTGTTAACTAACTTGATTGTGGTAATTATTTCACAGTATATATGCCTATAAAATTATACATTATACACCTTAACTGTACATAATTTTGTCAATTACACCCCAATAAATTTGGAAAAAGTAAAAATAATTTAAATTAATTTTAAAATAAATAAACATTTCCCCATCCCCGTTTAATAAGAAGTCCAGAAATAGATGGTTACTAATGTTGATTCAGTAGCTCGATGATGCTATATGATGTGTTGCAATACTATTATTGTTTTATTTTCTTTTTTTCTAATGGTAACAAGAGGGCTGCTGCAACTCTACCCATCTTGCTGTTACGTTAGATAAGAAATGGCTGGTACCAATAGATTTTCCTTTACCATCATCCGTTGGTATTCAAAAGCGATTGGTTCTAGGAACCCCCAGCAGATACAGAAATCCATAGATGCTCAAGTCCCTTATTCAAAATGGCATAGTATATACATATAACCTATGCACATCCTCTTATATACTTTAAATAATCTCTAGGTTATTTATACTACCTAATACAATACAAATGCTATGTACATCATTGTTTAACTGTATTTTTATGTGTGCTAATTTTTGTTGTTGCATTATTACTTTGTCATTGCTTTCTTCAGATAATATTCTTGATTTGTGGTGGATTGAATTCATGGATATAGAATCTATGAATACAGAGGGCTAACTGTATATCTGATTAACTGTGATTAGATCCGATACTTGACACTTCAGGCTAAAATAAATGTTAAAAATTTGAGTATTTAGCTTTCATAAACGTTATAATAGAAACATACAACATGGAAGAAGGTTAAAATGGGGGCTGGGTAGGCCAATCAACAAGTCTTCAACAGTGTGTTGTGAAAACTATACTCTATCTGGAAAGCCAAAAGTTGTTAAAGAGAGCGTGGAATAAAATGAGGCTAGAGAAGTAGGAAAACAGAAGAAAATTAAAGGCTATACTTGGATTTTCAACTTTCATTTTATCAAATGTAGAGTCTATCCATCCCCCTGCTCAAATTAAACTCAGGCTGAAAGTAGTGAGCCCAAAAGTAGAGTGCACGTCCTGAACATCCTGGTGAAATTGACTGAGCTATGAGAAAGGGATAGAGGAACAAAATATGATAGTCCATCAGGAGGAATAAATGGGAAGTGTTTAAGGTGATGGATATGTAAATTCACTTGATTTAATTACTGTATACTGTATGCATATAGCATTGCTGTGTATCCTATAATTATATATTATTATAATGTATCAAAAAATGAGGGGCTAAATACAACATCAAAGCCAAAGGGGCCAGGAACAGCTTTCAAAATAGGACCATGGTTTGGAATCTCAGATCCAGAGGAGTTCCTGTAGGAGAAGTCTGTTTGAGTGAGTAGAGTGAAGTCAGAATTCCCTACACTTTATACACGCTTTATGTTCCAGCCTAGGTGATAAGGGAGGATGGCTCAGATTAATAAAAACTTCCAATAATAGGGCACATTTGGGGAGTCATTGAAGGATTTGAAGCTAAATGATTAGGCTTCTAATTTAGAATTGTCATGATAGCTACAACACAAAGATTTGCTTGAAAGAAAACATCCATTCTCTCTCACTGCCCTGTGGCCTAGAAACTTTCTCTAGTCAGTAAGTGGGACCATTTTGGGTTCACTTTTTTTCAGAGATCATTATCTTTTGTTGTCTGCTGCTCAATAACTTTGTAGTTATATTCTTGTACATATTTTATTAATTGTCTTGGTTGTTTTAGGTAGGAGGCTACATACAGTCCTTTTTTTACAGCATTATTTAACTGGAAATAGAAGCCTATCCTACCTATAATGCTTTTTTCTCATCTTTTAAGAATCAGCATTATTGGCTGGCCATCGTGGCTCACTCCTGTAATCCCAGCACTTTGGGGGGCTGAGGTGGGTGGACCACCTGAGCTCAGGAGTTTGAGACCAGCCTAGGCATTATGGTGAAACCCAGTCTCTACAAAAATTAGCCAGGCGTGATGGTGCATACCAGTAAGCCAAGCTTCTTGGGAGGCTGAGGCAGGAGAATTGCTTCAAACTGGGAGGCTGAGGTTTCAGTGAGCCAAAAGCCTACCACTGCACTCCAGCCTGGGCGAAAGAGTGAGACTTTGTCTCAAAAAAAGAAAAAATAAATAAATAAATAAGCATTATTAAGAAAACATGGACAAATAAGAAACACTTTACATTTACAGTTCAATGACTTTTGTCAAATGCATGCACACATAAGCACCACCAAAATCAACATACAAACGGCATTTATTGCTCTCTAATTTTCTCTCGTTGTCCATTGTAGTTAACCACCTCTCTTAGTGCCAGCACTGTAACAAAGTACCATAGATTGGGTGGCTCATAAAAACTGAAATTTATTTCTCATAGTTCTGAAGGCTGGAAGTTTGAAATTAGGGTGCTGACATGGTTGGATTCTGATGAAGGCCCTTGCATGGTGGAAATAGAGTGAGAGAGCTTCCTGGAGTCTCTTTTATAAGTACATGAATCCCATTTATGAGGGTCTGACCCTCATGAGCTGCACCAGCTCCCAAAGGCCTCATTTCCTAATGCCATTCCATTGATGGGTTAAGATTTCAATATATAAATTTTGGGGAGACACAATTAGACTATAACATCACTTCTGTCTCACAACCACAGGCAATGACTCATCTGCTATTTGTACTATAAATTAGTTTGTTGAGTCCAGAATTTCATATAACTAAAATCATAATATATATTATTTTGTGTGTTGATTCTTTCACTCAGTATATCAGTATTGACATTTGTTTTTGTTGTATGTATACATAATTCATTCCTTTTTATTGCTGAATATTATAGTATTGAGACTATAACATTATTGTTCATAGGCATTTTATTATTTCCAGTTTAAGGCACAATGCTATTTTAAGTATTTATTTACATACGAATATTTGCATGATTATTGTGTGTTTATCTTACCCCTTCCAGCTGGAGTTGTATTAAGGAACCAACTCTCTTCTGCTATCTATCTGATATGGAACACTTTGTAAAACCTTTATATCTTTTTTCTTAGTACAGCTTTTATGATTTTATCATTCGTAGAGGTTCTGTAGCCACTTAAATCCATTGTCATTAATAGAAGTTCTTCAGTTATAATTCCTTCCACGTAATTTAAACCAAACATAATCATAGCATCTGATTGCAGCATTTGTTTTTACATTAGACAGTGAGAAGAAATGTATTGCTTTCTTTCATGTGTTCTGAATCATTAATCAAAGTATATAAAACTAACAAGATCTCCAAAGATTTTCTACAAATACTGCCTTTTCTTTTTTTCTCTTTTGAGATAGATTTTTTAGATTTGGGACAATTTATAAACAATAGTCATTAGTCAGAACTTGTTGATTCCACCTGCTTTCCTACTGGTATATATATAATTACACGATAATGTCAAAGTATCTTATCTTTCATAACATATGGTCTCCTAGTCACTTGAAGTGTTCCTTCCATACACATACCAAATTGTAAGGATAGTCTTTATATGATTTTAACATGTATGATTTAACTGACTATTTAGTGCTCAAAAATGACTTTACAGTCTACAAATGTAAGAAACTTGTTTTTTCACTATGGTATTCCTTATTGCCTAGTAGCACATATAGAAGCTCACTGTGTAATTAGTGAATAGCTAAATAAAAGAAATATCAGATTATCTGAATGTATTGTTAAAATGCTTGTAAAAAACCATATTTTACATGCTATAGCATGTTTCCTTGGTAATATCCATGACCTACTAATATCAAAATGTGTTTTTTATTTCTCTCTTATCTTAAATATTGTATTCATGAATTAACATTGTGTTCTGATTTTCCTTCAATTTCTTGGGGTCCAACACATTATAACATTGCCTTCAATGTATTTTTACATACCAAATCTTCCTCATGGCAGGCAGGATGATATTTTGGTGTTATTGGAAAAGACAGGATATATACCACCCAGAGGGAAATTTCCAGACGGGAAATAAGAGAAAATGTAGAAAGAACCAGGTATCGAATAGTAACCAAGATCCTTTGTTTTTGGCCTCTGCTACTTTTCCACATCACATTACACATGACTTTTTGCACTTCATCATTACCTTCTTTGTAAAAGCAACATAACCAAACCATGTAATTTTATTCAGGAAATAAGGGTAACTACATTGAGTTTTCCTCTACAAACTGCAGAACTGAAACCTGGTCATTTGCCATCCTTGGTGGCATTTGGAAGAGGGTATTAGGAAGAAAATGGAATGGTTTGGAGAAAAGCATTCTCTAAGATGTAGATAAGAATTATTTATAAAAAAATTTCTTATGTATTTTAAGGAAACATAAGACAAAAAATGATTTTTTTATAAAGATCATGAATTCAATAGTACCTGTGCTTGTCTGAGTTGCCTGAGTTTTTATAATTGTAATAATAATTATTATTGCTATTATGCATTAATAATACATTATATTTTCTGGCTTAAAAATTTTCCTATAGGGAACAAAACATATAATCCTATTTATAATGAAACATTAAATATATCATATTTCACATATCAAGAAAAATTATTAAATGATCTTAGTCTTCTTCTTACCCAAATTAATAGTGTAAATACATAAAAGAAGTAGTATGTGCGGTTACATTTGCCAGCTGATTTATAATTATTTTACATTAGACTGAGTGTTTAATGTTCCTTTTATGTCATGAACTTTGTATGTAAAGCTTGAAGTCTTTGATGTTTTAGTGCAATTCAAAGGGAGTTGAACTCCCACTTTGACTAATTTTGAAAACAAAGCCAAAAGAAAATATTCATTTATTTTTGGGAAAAGTCACTTTAGCGATTCTCTCAAGAAAGTTGTGAGTGTTGTATATAATAACAAAACCCCTGCCAATTGTGAAAGGTGCAAACAGTTACTTGCAACTGTAGATGACTTTGAAAATTACCACCGGCTCAGTTAAGGCTGAAAAATTATCTTTCACAGTATTCAGAAGAATGAGTTTGCAAGAAATATATTTATCTATATATTATTATTAATTTAAAACTGAGACTAGAAGCAAAATTAAAAAGCTGAAAAAAGTGATAAGAGTTAATGAATTACTCTAATATATAGATAGGACAAACATTTGTTTTATGGGGAAAAGAAAGATCAGACTGTTACTGTGTCTGTATAAAAAGAAGTAGACATAAGAGACTCCATTTTGTTCTGTATTTGAGATGCTGTTAATCTGTGACCCTACCCCCAACCTTGTCCTTGCAAGAGACATGTGCTGTCGTGACTCAAGGTTTAAAGGATTTTGGGCTGTGCAGGGTGTGCTTTGTTAAACAAGTGCCTGAAGGCAGTATGCTTGTGAAAAGTCATCACCATTCTCTTAATCTCAAGTACCCAGGGACACTTACACTGCCAAAGGTCACAGGGACCTCTGCCTAGGAAAGCTAGGTATTGTCCAAGGTTTCTCCTCATGTGATAGTCTGAAATATGGCCTCCTGGGAAGGGAAAGACCTGATCGTCCCCCAGCCTGACACCCATGAAGGGTCTATGCTGAGGAGGACTAGTATAAGAGGAAAGAAGGCCTCTTGGCAGTTGAGATAGAGAAAAGCATCTATCTCCTGCCTGTCCCTGGGCAATGGAACATCTCGGTGTAAAACCCGATTGTATGTTCTGTTCACTGAAAAAAGAGAAAACCGGCTTTAGGGTGAAAGGTGAGACTTGCTAGCGCAATGCTGCTCTTTTTGCACTAAAAAGGTTAATGGAGATGTTTACATATGCGTATCAAGGCACAGCACTTTTCCTTAAACTTAAGTCACAGAGATCTTTATTCATATGTCTTACTGCAGACCTTCTTCCTACGATGATCCTATTATCCTGCCACTTCCCTTTTTCTAAGATGGTAAAGATAACGATCAATAAATACTGAGGGAACTCAGAGACTGGTGCCAGCGTGGGTCCTCTGTATGCTCAGCGCCGGTCCCCTGGGCCCATTTTTTCTTTCTCTATACTTTGTGTAAAGGTAAACTGAGGCTGGAGCCAAACCGGGAACGAAGACACAAGGCAAATGGCAGTGAGAATAGCCTTTTATTAGGGCTTGCGGGCGAGGTTCCTTGGTCCAAAGACGTGGGCCAAGGAAGTCGCACTGAGGGAGGAGGGTAGGGGCTTTTTACAGCCCGAGAGGTAGGGAAGCTGGTTGTACAAACAGGGACTGGGGGGGTCTTGAAACTGTTAGGACAGGAGTTGAGTGAGGGTCATGAGGAAGAGGTCTTTGGAAACTGTCAACCGAAACTGTAGGAACTTGTGGAATGCAGGTGAGCTGCCCCGGTCATGGGGGAGTGTGGTTGCCCAGCCGGAACTCTGACCCATGTAAGCCTGAGGGTATGTACAAGGGTGAAGGGAGTGTTTAACAAAAAGCCTGCTACGCCGGGTAACGCCGCCATGTTGGGTCTAGATTCCTGCCTAATATTCCGACCTCTTTCTAATAAGAAAATGTGTTATTAGACGTGTTCATTTGGCTGCTTTCTGCTGGTATGGGTCGTGGTGGGATTCTTCGGAGGTCGGAACTCGGGTATAGGGGTGGAGCAGCATCTGATTGAAAGTGACCTGGGAGACTTCTTTCATGCCCTCTTGGATGAAGTGGAGGACACAGGGAGCTATGAGTAGCAAGAAGCCAATGATTAGTAAGGGGCTTAGAAAGGGTAGGACTTAACCAGCCACAGACGACTGTCACCACCTAAGTGAGGGCCTTGATTGGAGGTGTTTCTGGTGGAGTCTTTCCCGAATCTTTTCTAGAGTGAGGAGATTGATTTCTACTAGTCCTGATGCATTGATGTAGTGTTTGGCCAGGAAGGGGAAAGGAGGGCGTTAGGTTAGAGGAGTTAAAAGGGCTGGGTAAGGGTACCACAACCAGGGGACTGGAAACGGGAGTAGGGGGGTCAGCCTGGTGGCGTTTGTCAGGTGAGAGAAGGGGGAAGAGAAACGCGAGATGTGGGGAGGGGTTGGGTCGGAAGTGAACTGAGGTCCCTAGCTTGGAGAGGAGATCTCCTCTTAACAAGGGGACTGGACACAAAGGAATGATAAGAAATGAGTGCGAGAAGAGGGAGCCATCCAAGCGGCAAGACAGAGGAGGAGTCTGGCGGTAGGTGGAGGGAGTGCCATCAATTCCCATGACCGTGACAGTGGAGGGGTGGCTGGGGCCACTAAAGGAGGGCAAAACAGAGTAGGTAGCCTCGGTGTCCATGAGGAAGGATATGGACTTACCCGCTACCTGGAGCATAACCCAGGGCTCCGCGAGAGTAAGAGGGGTCCCTGAGTCTGGACCTCTTCAATCTTCGTCGGTGTCGAGGAGCTGGAAGGCACCTCCAATACCTGGAGGAGGGTCATCACGTGGAGGCGCAGCGACCGTCCTTAGGTTGGGGCAGTCTGACTTCCAGTGGGCCATCTGCCGACAGTTCGGACAGGGACGAGTTGGCTCTTTTGGGTTAGGGCACTGCCTGGCCCAGTGGCCGTTGTTGCCGCACTTGAAGCAGGCACCAGGTGGCGCTCGGGTAGTACCTCTTTTCTGGGAGCTCCTGGAGCCGGCCAGCCTCAGGGCTGCTACCAAGGCCTGGGTTTGGAGTTGTACCTTCTGTTTTAGCCTGGCCTGTCGTTGGGCCTCAGCTGCTTCCTCCTTGGAGTTGTAGACCTTGAAGGCCAGTTTGACTAAATCCTGGATGGGAGTTTGAGGGCCGTCCTCCGCCTTTTTTAACTTTTTTTGGATATTGGGGGCCGACTGAGAAAAAAAGTATGAAGCTAAGATGGCTCCTCCTGCAGGGGAGGCAGGGTCAAGGCGGGTGTACTGAATAAGTGACTTTGTCAGTCGGTTAAGAAAAACAGCCAGATTTTCATCTGAGCCTTGGACTACCTCCTTTAACTTATTAAAATTGACTGACTTATTGGAGCTGCCTGCATGCCAGCAAGAAGGCACTGGACCATCATATCTTGGTGGCGGCAGCCTGCCTGACCAACCTGCTAATCCTAGTTGGGCTTGGCTGAGGACACCGCCTCAGTGCCAACTGGCATGGCGTGGTCAGTTAAATGAACCTGGTCAGCGTGCTGCCTGGCTGCCGCTAGGATACTCTCCTGCTCCTCAGGAGACAGGGTTGAGGTCATAGCAACATGGAGGTTGTGCCAGGTGAGATCATATACCTGGCATAGATACCTGAACTCTTTGATATAACGAGTAAGATTGGCCGAAAAGGAGCCTGCACACTCCTCAACCTTAGACAAGTCTGCCAATGAAAACGGCACATGGACCTGGACTACTCCTTCGGCGCCTGCCACCTCTTGCAAGGGACACAGGAGGTCTGTCCTGGACCGAGTATGGGCTGAGACAGGCAAGGAAGGGGAGGAGGTGGAGGTAGGGGAGACAGAATCTGTCGGGTTTGGCGAGGGCACAGGAGGGGTAGAAGGGAGGGGAGGCTCTGACGAGGATGGGGATAATGGCAGGTCAGGGTAAGGAGGAGATTGGGCGGGAGACTGGAGGGGTGGCCGGGATAGGGTGTCAGGAGGCTCAGAAACAGAGGAGGAATTATCCCTCTCCTTGCTCGAGGGAAGAGACTTTGCGTGTAGGACCTGAGCTAATGAGCATTGAGCGCAGAGATCTGGGTGAGAATGCAAGTCCTAGAAGGCTTGAACATAGGGTATCTCGTGCCATTTGTCTAGTCTCTTGCAGAAGTTGTTCAGATCCATGAGGATATTAAAGTCTAGAGTGCCTTCTGCAGGCCACTGAGACTGATTATCCAGTTTATACTGTGGTCATGCTACTGTGCAGAAGAAAATGAGCTGCTTTTGTTTTAGGTCTTGGCTGAGACTTAAAGTCTGGAAATTAGCCAAGAGGCACCTCAGAGGGGATTTTCAGTCTGGTTTGGACTGGGTAGTTCCCATGGTCTTAAGGCGGGCAGTCCGGAGGCAATGGGAGAGTCCTCTCACTGCCATGCGGAGTGTGGGGTGCGGTGGCTTCTGGGGAGGTTGGACGTCTCCTAGTCCCTGGTGCCGAGGTCACAGTTGACTGGAGAGAGCCCCTGATGTGGCCACGCATTTTGGACAGGAACTCCCGGAGGGAGTCTTCAGGACGAGGGGAAACTTACCCAGCAGTGATTGAATTGAGTCTTAAATTTGGTGAGACCGCTCCAGGCTTGAGGAGGGGATCCCAGCTCGGGTAAAGGAGAGCCTGCCCGACCTAGCAGGGGTCCAGGGAGGGGTCTCCTCCCCGGTTTCGGCACCAAATGTAAAGGTAAACAGAGGCTGGAGCCGAACCAGGAACGAAGACATAGGCAAATGGCAGTGAGAATAGCCTTTTATTAGGGCTTGCGGGCGAGGTTGCTCCGTCCAAAGGCGTGGGCCAAGGAAGTTGCTCTGAGGGAGGAGGGTAGGGGCTTTTTATAGCCCGAGAGGTAGGGAAGCTGGTTGTACAAACGGGACCTGGGGGGATCTTGAAACTGCTAGGGCAGGAGTTGAGTAAGTGTCATGAGGAAGGGGTCTTTGGAAACTGTCAACCGAAACTGCTGTTTATGAGCTTGTGGAATGCAGGTGAGCTGCAGGTCATGGGAGAGTGTGGTTGCCCAGCTGGAACTCTGACGCATGTAAGTCTGCGGGTATGTACAAGGGTGAAGGGAGTGTTTAACAAAAGGCCTGCTACGCCGGGTAACGCTGCCATGTTGGGTCTAGATTCCTGCCTAACTTTGTCTCTGTGCCTCATTTCTTTTCTCAGACGTCTCTCGTTCCACCTAGGGAGAAACGCCCAAAGGTGTGGAGGCGCAGGCCACCCCTTTATGTTTATTGAACAACTTCAATTTTTACAATGCTGGAATTCGGGCCTAATGAACCTTGGAGGGGGTAATTCTAGGTACTGCACGTTATAGAGACTATTTGGATGTTTTGAAGGTTATTAGGTGGTAGTTATGTGTTATCTTTAGATTTGTCTTATATTTCTCTAGGCATTTACAGGAATGAAATATTTACCCTTCCTAAATAGGGTCATAGTCTGTGCTTGTTTGTAGCCATCAAATAGCTGTCTTATCGTGAAAGTTACATTTACATATAAGTTATTTTTAAAGAAACCTAGGGTAAATTTGGCATTTTATTCACTTAATGTCTTTTGAAGTAATTTATATAATGTTTTGTTATTTATACAGTTTTTAATATATTGTTTTAATTCTTCTTCCAAATAAGCCTGCGGAATTTTTAGAAAATATAGTTATTTACATTCTGCTGAGGTGAAACAGAATCTTAGAAAGATTAAGTGACATTTAAAATTATGAAGTTTAGATAATTATCAAAGGTAGTGTTGTTCAGTAGATACATATATAATGCTAGTCAAGGTGAAAGTAACATGTAATTTTAAATTCCTATTAGTATCATTTTAAAAAGTGAAAAGGAAATTAATACTGTATTTTTCTAACATGTCCACATTATTGTCATTTTAAAATGTGAATCAGTGTAATACTATTCATAAGATATTTGATATTCTTTTTTTTTCTTAGCAGGTCTTCAAAAATCTAAAGTATAGTTTACATATAAAACACATCTCAACTTAAGCCTGCTGCATTTCAAGTGTTCAACAAATATACATGGCTACTCGCTAACATATTGCACAGCGTATATCAATTTCAGCACATATTTGTCTCAGATTCTTAAGGAATTTTTTTCCTCTACGCAATTAAGTTCCTCTTCCTTTTCTACCCTATTCATATGATCATCTTTCCCATTTCTCGGTTATATCTTTCCATTTCCACATCCACAACCTTAATTCATGCACCATCATTCTCAGCCAAATGACTGAAGCATCTACTTGAATGGTATACTTACTTCCTTTATCACCTCATCTATTTCATATTCTGATGCCTGAATTACCTTCCTTATTTGCATATTTGATCACATCACTCTCTGATTTACAGCAGAAACCATCCCCCATTTTGTTTCAATTTGAGATACGGCTTTTGAATTTTTGAAGTGTTCTCTAGGTAATTTTGATGCTCCACTGATTGAATTACAAGAGTAAATACTACTTCCTTTTCAAGCAGTACATTGTGTTAAGTGCTGCCATTATTCTGACCTGTCTGAATACTTTACACTTACCCAGTTAGTGTTGGCTTTGTGACAGCTGGGATTGGCCCTACCAGAGTTTGACACATAGTGGTATATGTGAGTTAACAAAGGAAGTTTATTTTTTAAATCTCGTAATATATGTCACATACCAAATTATTTCAGTCAACTCACAATGAAAGAGCTATTAAATGCATCCACATTAGTTTCTGAATTGTTTAACCTAACTGTTCATTAGGTTTCCCCAGTAAAAGCAAGAAATAACAGTGTACTTTTACTCAACGGGATATTCTGATATTTGATTACGAAAATTTGATTTATGCACATCTGAACCTGAATTTGTAATTTCTGTTACATTAAAATGTGACATTTAGACATAACAGGTCAACTTATCTGTGTTTTTGTTAAAATACAGAAAATAAGATTGCTAGAAAAAAGTAGTATTTTAAAATAAATTACTGTTTATATTGCCAAAATGCATAGATTTTTATATTCATTGTTAAAATGCTTTTTAATGTGGTTAACAATTTATATTCCTTAGCTTGTACACTACAACAAGCATAAATCCCTCTTGGTTATATTTTAATGTGATAAAAGGATTTCCAATTCATTTTTATTGGAGAAATATACATTTATACATATAGCATTAAAATTATATTCTTTTGGTTCAAAATTTAAAAAAGAATATTTTACCACCTAAGGGGAAAATATGCTTAAAACACACTATTAGATTTTCAACTATGATCAAAGTTAAAATAAATAAATGTATCCCTGCAGACATTAAACTGTATCTTCAAGTTGCATACAAAATGAGACCAACCTTAGGGATTTTTTTTTACAATAAAAAAGACCCCAGTAATAAGATAAAAATGGAAATAGATTTTATATACATTTCCCAAGGCTTATATTTGATAACCCTTTATAAAGAATTTGGTAAGATGAAATAAAATGGCAAGATCAAAGCGCACACACACACAGAAATGGATTTCCTGCTATGAAACATGTAAATTAAGATGATGTAGCAAATGAAAAGCTTTGTTCCTGTGATTCCTTATGTCATGCCTACAGAAAAAATTAAATATCCAATTTGATTAGTATGATCAAATAATTCATATCTTTTATTTAAACTAGGCAGAGTGCTTATTTTAAATCTTCTTAAAAATGTTTATCTAAATATATTTTTTTTTCACAGAATTTACCGGAGTAGTTTAAACATGCCCTGAGCATTAGAAATCACAGATAATATTTATAAACTGCAATTGCAGTCCTCCACTGTAGCCCTTGATGGTTATGCTCAGGAAACACTGGCATTTAAGTTCCTCAAATTCATCAAATACATTCTTACCTTGGGGGCTTTATTTATATTGTTCCTACTGTCTATAATAGATTTCTTTCCATTCTCGCAAGCTTGGCGGTTTCTTATTCTTAGGTCTCAGCTTAAACATCACTTCTCTAGAAAATCCTTCTTTTATCATTTAAGTTTAGTCTCCTCTTATTTCTATCTTAGTAGTCTATTTCTTTTTACATCTTTTTATAGTTTTAATTTATTTATTTATTGTTGATTACTTGCTTATTTGTTCCTGCCTTTCTCTTTGCCTATGCATGTATAAGAAATAGTAAATTAATTATGGATCACTTCACATTAGTGAATAGTAAATCTTCTGTCACAAAGTTAGTGCCTAATAAGTATCTGTCTGATATGAATAAATGAATAAATCACAATACTGTTAACTGACTTAATTCAATTAGTTACATATATTTTTTACCTCTGCTTAAGATTAGTTTTTCAAGGGTTTATAATTTAACTGTAATAATGTGTGAATAATTTATTAAAAGCCAAATGAATCAAACAAGAAATATTTTAAGTCAAAGAATCAAATAAGATGTTTTAATTGCAAGGAGCCTAATAATTCATGTTAGTGCATATTTGCCATAATAACCTACAGAAAGTTTCAGATATAGCAAAAGCAAATTGCATGAGATTAACCGGAGTTACCATGAAACTGAAGATTTGTTAAAAGTGAAAAAAAAATGGAAACTTAATTTTTTCTCTTTTCAATATACAGTATTATGAAAACACACATTTAAGAAAATGAAGCAAGATACTAATAATAGGTAAGGTAAAAAGATGGTATATAAGATTTTTAAAAAGATTTCACACCAAAATTTAACTCTAAAAATATAACATTCCTCTAATTAGGCTACATCTATGTTTATCTATGGTATTAAATTACTTAATTACATATGTTGATAATGTGATTTATGTGTGTAGCAAAAGTATGATACTTCCCAACCAGCTTTCCTGCCTTTATCCTTAACCACCTGCAGTCTATTCTATTCTTTACATAACAGTTTGAGTAATCCTTTTAAAATATGTCTGATCATGTCTCCATTTGTTATGGCTAATTTTATTTGCCTACCTGAATGGAATTTTGGGGTTCCCAGATATCTGGTTAAACATTATGATGGCTGTGTCTGTAAGGATGTTTCTTGTGAGATTAACCCTGGAATCAATAGACTGAGTAAAGTAAATTGGCCTTCCAAGTGGGGGTGGGCTTCATCAACCTTTTGAAGCCTAAACAGAAACAAAGGCAAGATGAGAGAGAATTTGCTCACTCTGACTGACAGTTTTCCAGTTGAGACATCAGTCTTTTCCTGCACTTGGACTAGAACTTACACCACTGGCTCTCCTTGTTCTCAGACCTGTATGCTTGGACTGGAATTGTATCACTTGTTCTCTTGGATCTCTAGTTTGCAGATGGCAGATCTACGTATAGAGAGAATGTGCTGGATTCCCATCCTGGGTGGAAAGTTCAGCCTTTAGAACATATGGTTTAGTCTTTTGTTTAATGTCATGGTTCCCAGGAACATCACATAAAAAAGAATAGAGAAGTGCTAGCATCTTATATTTGGGTAAAGAAAATAAGAAGAAGCCTAAGGGAAAACAAGGAAGTGGTATTTTTACTATTGGCATATTATTACCTGAAATTTAAATGCATCCATTGGTAAAATTGTTCACTTTCAGTCTCCCTATATTTGTTAGGGTTCTCCAGGAAACAAAAGGAGATAGATAGATAGATAGATTCCTTGTGGAATCAGTTGGGGATTTTCCTGTGACTGCATCATGTTTGAGTTTCTTCTTCTGTCATTCATGCTTCCTTTACACTGAATAATTGCTGATCTCCAGAGCACTCCTCATAAACTTCCTCTCAAACTCTGTCCCAGTGCCTCTTAGTTTAGTTTTACACATGTCAAGATTAAGGTAAATCTAGAACTTAAATAATTCCTTGAATGAGAGAAGTAATTTGAGTCAAAGGGCATAAAATGTCAGAGACATGAGATACATAATCCACAGAAAATACACAATGAGAAAAAAGTAAGAAAAGGAAATATACAGAGAAATACAAATATTTCAAAATTTAGGCAGAAAAAAACAAACCAGAAGAGAGCAGTCAGAAAGGAACAGAAGCTAAAATGACAAGAGAAATATTCATGGAAATGAAAAGCCACAAAATCCAAGGCAAGGTAAAATAATAAGAAGGAAAGAATAGTCTTGAGATCACATACTCTAAAGATGTCAAGTATGAGAAGAATTCTTAATAGGGTGTTTTAGCTGAACGGTAAATTGAAGAAATCATTTTCTAGGAAACTGTTGGTCACTTTTCATTGAGTACTTTAAAGATGAGACATGGTTACAAAAACTAAACTACCTCTCAGACATTTTTCATCACCTGAAATTATTGAGTATTGAACAGGAATCCACCCTGCATGGTAGATTTTTTTTTTTTTTTTTTTTTTTGGCTTTTGAGTGACAATAGTCCTGGTTTTTAAAGGAAAGTTATTTGGAAAAAAATCTTTGGAAAATCTTTGGAAAAATCATTTTGCAGAAGGAAATGTTGAAATGTTTCCACAACTTCGTGGACTTGGGATTGAGAAATAATATCATAATATCTTGTCTTATTAAAAACCACCTGAAAGGACTTCAGATCAAAACTGAAGAGTAATTTATTCTTAGTACATACAACTGGATGACTGGCTAAGGGAACGTTATCTGATCTTTTTTTAACCCAATAACTTGATTTTAGTAATGAAAAAAAGAACTTCGTGCTAATCATTCACCTTAGATGAAATTCGCTGATCTTCTCTTTTCTAGGTCCAGATTTCTATGAAAGAGTATCCTAGCAATGAATATTTTGCTGTCGTTTTCCACATTTTATACAGATGAGCCAGCTTTTATTTTGCTCAGCAAGCATCATGAGCAAAAACAGAAATCATTGCATTTCAGTTGCAAATGAAATCTGTGTGTGTTTAGTTCAAATTTGACCCAGGTTGGAAGCACAGGTTTCACACTAAGAAGGTACATTTAATATTTATTTTTGGTTTCAAAACTAACCATTTAATTAACACAGAGGCCTCTGAACAGCTACATTTTTATATAATCATTTTATAACTGCTAGATATCTATTTGAGCTTAAAAACATCAGTTAGTACGAAAATATTGTTTTAAATGTCTTTTAATTAAAATTCATTTAGTTTTGTTTTAGTAGCTCTGATATTCAACATGATAAAAAATATGTTGCAAATATAAATCATTGATGTCAATTTACAACTTGTTTATATTAATTCTATTAAGTCTATCTTTCAAAAATTAATCTCATTTTTACTTAAGCTATTGAACTAAAATATATTGTTTGCATTTTGAATTTATAAAATTTATGAAAAGGAAAAGAATAAGTTATTTTTAAGGAAAAATGAAGTATGAGTGGCTGTGGTTTTTGTTTTCCTGAGTAATTTACTAAAATCTGTTTGTTTTAAATAGGACATACTTGGCTGGGCATGGTGGCTCTCGCCTGTAATTCCAGCACTTTGGGAGGCCAAGGTGGGAGGATCACCTGGCCAACATGGTGAAACTGCATCTCTACTAAAAATACAAAAATATAGCTGGGCATGGTGGCAGGTACCTGTAATCCCAGCTACTTGGGAGGCTGAGGCAGTAGAATCGCTTGAACTCGGGAGGCAGAGGTTTCAGTGAACAGAGATCATGCCATTGCACCCTAGCCTGGCAACAAGAGCAAAATTCCACCTCAAAAAACAAAAACAAAAACAAAACAAAAATTTGAATAGGACATACTCTATACTTTGTATCTTTAGTATCTTTTGAAATTTAGGTCTACATGGATAAGAAAATAAGAAAATATTTTAAAATAGCAAAAACAAAAAAGTTAAAAAATTGAAGTTTCCTTTGACTACAACGGTAACTTTAATTGGAGTTGAGGTACAAAATGAGGATGGGGAATAATGCAAATACAGTAGGTCAATATGTTGACCAACATAAATAAATACACAGAAAAAATATTTTCTTTACAAAAGCACATTGATAATTGTTGAAGGATTATAATCTCTACAGTTTATTGATCATGGTAATGTGATATTGAGTATTTATTTTTATTTGTTTATTTATTTTTTTTTAGATGGAGTCTCGCTCTGTATCCCAGGCTGGAGTGCAGTGGCACAATCTCAGCTCATTGCAACCTCCACCTCCGGGTCTTAGTTCAAGCAATTCTCCTGCCTCAGCCTCCTGAGTAGCTAGGAGTACAGGCACTCACCACCATACTCAGCTAATTTTTGCATTTTTAGTAGAGACAGGGTTTCACCATGTTGGCCAGACTGGTCTTGAACTCCTGACCTCGTAATCTGCCCCCTCGGCCTCCCAAACTGCTGGGATTATAGACGTGAGCCACCCCGCCCGGCCAAGTATTTCTTTTGGGGTAAAAATATTAAAGAGGGCTGACATATAATATTCAAAGTTGATCTGCAGCTATGTAATTTATTTGTAAACTGTGATTCTTTTTAACAGTTAAAAAAATACTACAAATCATTTTTAAAAAGCAAACTTAATGAGCACAGCTTGTGAATACAAGGTCAGTATTGATAAGTATGTTGCAGTAGGGTTATTTTTAAGTGTTGCACAGTATGCACATTTTTTGCTATGTAGAAAATGTACTTTAAACAATCTTAAAGTTTAACAATTCATTAGTCTATAATTTGTGAATGAGAAGGATATAAATAATCTGATATCACAAAGATAAAAAGACTCTAGAATCTTTTCTGTTAAAAAAAAAAAAAAAAAAGTACTCCAGGCTGGGCGCGGTGGCTCAAGTCTGTAATCCCAGCACTTTGGAAGGCCGACGCAGGTGGTTCGTGAGGTCAAGAGATCGAGATCATCCTGGCCAACATGGTGAAACCCTGTCTCTACTAAAAATACAAAAAATTAGTTGGGCGTGGTGGTGTGTAGCTGTAGTCTCAGCTACTCAGGAGGCTGAGGCAGGAGAATCGCTTGAACCTGGGAGTCGGAGGTTGCAGTGAGCCAAGATCGTGCCACCGTACTCCAGCCTGGGTGACAGAGCAAGACTCTGTCTCAAAAAAAAAAAAAAAAAAAAGCCTCTAAAACGTGAAAATAGTCCAAAAATGAATAAAAACACATGACATTGTTGATTCACAAAATAAGAGAAAGAAATGTCAGTACACACAGAAATCATGTTTAAAAGAAAATATTGTCCATGATTCAACAAGGATTAAAAATAAAAAATAAAAAAAAAAAACAAAATTGGTCCAGACAGGAAAGGGAGGGGATTGTCTGAAATGACAAAACTGTCTGCAAAGAAGTCTCAAGTTTTTCATTATCACACACTCCTTACCAGCCAAAATATGCATCTCAACATGAAAATAACACAGCCTTCTGAATACAGGAAGGGAACAATTTCTCACTCCAAAGTTGTGTCTTTGAAAAGGTACCTGTAAAATTATTTGAGTTCTGGAAATAGAGAAGGTGTGTTTCTTGTTGATTCAGGCTCTGCTTTATTTTGCCAAGGCCAGGCTTTTAAGAAAAGGAATTAAACATCAACACTGGGATAAGAAACTTGGTAATTTGTAACTTAGCTTTAAGAAAAGTAGCACATGAAAGAAAATCCTCATTTATAAATTAATACCAATTCTATAAAAATATACCTTGAGTACTTAAATATACCATAATTTTATAAGATATTTGGAATCTATTTTATTTCCTTTTCTTTGTACAAAGTTCTTTGTAGTCCTCTGAGAGAACTACGGCCTCAGAGTTCTCTCAATAAGGAAAGTTGTATATATGCATATCACTGCCTTTCCATTCTCGTGGCTTCAGCTTTGTGACTATAAAAATCACATACTGCTACTATTTTAGGATTAGAGTACAGATAACAAGAGAGACAAAATCTTTCCCAACCACATAGTTAATTCAGTCTCCTCTGAAACTGAAATTACTCTTCCCTCTTCAATCTTGACATATTTGTTTATTCCGTTGATTTAAGCTGCTATCAACCACTAAAAATTTGTCTCAATAAGTGGTTATTATGTGGACTGACAAGATGAGAAGCAAACAGGAGTGAAAGAGGGAAGGATTTTAAAGATAAAAAATAAAGGAAGACGGAAGAAAAGGAGGAAGACATTTGCTTGCAAATAGCAAACTTTAACACAAGACACTTTTTCCATTAGGATTACTAATGACTATTTTTCATTTTTATTTGAGATGCTGGTTATTAACAAAATCCTGGTAATTTAGTAATCCTTTAACCTCAAGAAATACTGTTAACTGCTGGATGCGTTTTGAAATAGCAAATAAAACCAAACCCTGTATTATCATAAAATTTGACTAATATAGCAGATCAAATCATATACATATATATATATAAATTCTTCAGTACTATCAAAATGCATTACAATTAGCCTAAATATTGCTCATTTTAGTCCCATCACACGCACATAGAACTATAAAGATGACCACACAACATTATTGGTTTTTGGTTTTTGGTTTTTTTTGAGATGGAGTTTTGCTGTTTTTGCTCATGCTAGAATGCAAGGCACCACCTCATCTCACTGCAACATCCGCCTCCTGGGTTCAAGTCATTCTCCTGCCTCAGCCTCCTGAGTAGCTGAGATTACAGGCATGCACCACCACACCCAGCTAATTTTGTATTTTTAGTAGAGATGGTGTTTTACCATCTTGGCTAGGCTGGTCTCTAACTCCTGCCCCCAGGTGATCCGCCTGCCTAGGCCTCCCAAAGTGCTGGGATTACAGGCATGAGCTACCGCCCCAGCTGACCACACTACATTAATATACCCTGCTTATTCTTTCAATTGCCTAATTAGAATAATAAGAATAACTCAAACTCCAGAAATTTATATTGGAGAATAGGGGAATATATTAAAATATCTCAAGCAATGGCAGTGTATTTTATTTTTAATAGTTTTTGAGATGTTATGTAAACAGTATAATATTCACTCATTTAAATAAACAAGTCAATGGATCTTAGTACAGTATCAGTTATACAACCATCATCAAAATCTAATATTAGAACATATTCTTGATCACACAAAGAAACTTCATACACATTAGCAGTCACTCCCTATTCCTATCCCCATCCAAACCCCAGGCAAGCACTAATGTACTTTCTGTTTCTATAGGTGTGTCTGTTCTGAACATGTCACATAAATGGGAAAATATAATTAGGTGGTGTTTGTGACTTGCTTCTTTCACCTAGCACAGTTTTCTTTTTTGAGACAGAGTCTCTCTGTCAACTACGCAGCAGTGCAGTGGCATAATCACAGCTCACTGCAGCCTTGGACTCCTGGTGTAAGCAATCCTCTCATCTCAGCCTCCAGAGTAGCTGGGACCATAGGCAAGAGCCAACACACCCGGCCCAGAACTTAATTTATTTTAGGGTAGGATCTAATACTTTTCTAAATCCTACATTTAGTTAGTAGTGTCAAGGTGTAATTTTTGAAAAGTTAAAAACATTATTCTCATACAAATATAAAACTAGCATGTGCCAAAATTTTATTAACTCATAAATGAGTTAACAAGAAAATAGTAAAACTGGGTCCCAAAGGCATTTTAGAAACAGTATTTATAGTAATTTAAAAAATGTTAGAATGAGAGTCTATGTCAGATACTAAACTATGTAAGGGCAATAAAACCATGATCTTTGGAATGATTATCTTTCCTATTCAACAAAACTCTTCAGCTTAATATATAACTTTAGGATGTGTTAACTCTAATCGACATATAAAAATCAAAGTCTTTTTTTGAGTTAATGTGCACATTTTCCTAGAGAACAAAATAATTTATGACAATGATCTTTTATGACATTGAGGAAACACGCTGACTTTCCCCTCTCCTTTATTTTATTTTATTTTATTTTTATTTTATTTTATGTATTATATATATATAACAAGACAGACAGTCTTGTTCTGTCGCCAGGCTAGAGTGCAGTGGCATGATCTTGGCTCACTATAACCTCAGCCTCCCAGGTTCAAGCGATTCTCCTGCCTCAGCCTCCTGAGTAGCTGGGACTAAAGGCGTGTGCCACCATGCCCAGCTAATTTTTTGTATTTTAGTAGAGACGGGGTTTCACCATGTTGGCCGGGGTGGTCTTGATCTCCTGACCTTGTGGTCTCCTACCTCATCCTCCCAAAGTGCTGGGATTACAGGCATGAGCCACTGTGCCCAGCCTCTTTTTTCTTACTTGTGGATAATTTAATTATATAATGCTGTTTGCCGGGAAGTAAATAGATGTAACTAATGGTAAAAGTTTTTGTTTCAAATAATTATTTATAATAATTTTAATTTGATTATTTTATATTTTATATTCTAATTTCAGTCCTAAAAGCTTTGTTACTATGTTACTAATCATTTTTCTTTTTATATTTTAATTTTTATGTATTTTGATAATGATTGAAATAGTAATACCATATTACTTTCAGGAAAGCATGCCAATTTTTTTGCTAAGTTTCCAAGACGTTTTCTATTCTCCAACTTTGTCTACATGAAAATTTTTATTTTAGTATTCAAATTTAGTTTATATAACAAACGTTTGCCTTGTTTATAGCTAAACAACAAATCTTAGCATTGAAAAACACATATACATGAAACTATTATGATTAAATTAGACAATGGAATCAGGAAATCTCAATATATGTATATTTTAATAACTCTATTAGGGCGTTACTAAAGGTCTATTCTATCACATCTAATTAGCAGGAGTATGGAACAAAAATTACTAACAATCCGCAAGAGGAAACTCACTGACTATTCATTAATGCAATGTTATTCTGTGTGGTTACTGTCATCCTGAAGTTTGATGTAAAATATTGCAAGAAAATTGAGATGTAAACCTAAATAATTATTGATCTGGGAAATATATGTGATTAATGATCAATTATAGTCATTTGGAGCCACATATTAGTCACACGACAGTGGGTAACAGGCAGCACACATATAAAAGACACACATCTCTATGTAGGCTATCCCCTAAAGCTGGTAGAAAATCCAAATACTGACTCTGATGCATTCCCCACTTATCCTCAAATTAATAAAATTAGAATCAGTAGCAGTATTATCTATTGATTTACCTAGTTTTGTTTTTCAAATGGACAAATGAATACACAAGTACATTTGGAGAAGGAAGTAAAGTTACTTAGCCTCTTGAAACCCCAAACTATTCTGACAATGAGTTATGGGTTCTTATTAATTTGTCCACACCTTCCTATAAGTAAACCTGAAGGAAAAGTCAAATTCCTCAATGAAACAGAACTACAAGAACAGCTCTGTGCAAAACATGTAGCCTACTCTTACAGCAGCCAGACAAGTAGACACAGCCCAATTAGTCCCCAAGGAAATAAGACATTATTTTTATTGGGGCTGCTGAAGTAACATTAAGAATAGACAGTAGGAGCCTGTGCTTAAACTAACATGTTATTTCATGAAAAATCACATATTTAATGTGGAGGCACACTGTGTCAGAGAGTTAAATAGAAGCTATAATTTTATTACTTTACTTTTTTCCCCTTTTACAGTGGTTTTAGGGAATTATAATTTCCTCAACTCCTTCTTTTCCCAAAAAGTAATACATCTATATTAAAAATGAAAAAAGGTGTGAAAGGTTACATTTTTCTCCCTTTGTTGCCACCATTTTGTTGCTACTGAGGGACTATAGACAAGGTGGCTACTACTGTTTCATTAAACCAGGATCTCTGTGAAGTTCAGCTGCAGAACACGTGTGCTGCTTTGCTTTTGAAAATGTACTCCGTTGAAACCATACTTCTTTGCCATTTAAAATTCCTGCAAGCCTACATGTCACTGTTGGAATTATCTGAATTCTGACTCTGAGGCAAGGAATATAGAGTGAAAATGATGAAGCAAACAACAATTCTAAGTGATATCAAGTTTTGTATGGCTGATTGAGATTCAGCACCTGACACTGATTGTAAAAAGATTTAAGCCCGTGTAAATGACCAGAATATGGCAGTCTGGAGACAGCTCTAACAGCCCGGTTCCTGATAAAATCTTGAAAGAACCTTTATTTTCAACGGCCTCAACGTTGGAAGTGGCATCTTTTTTTGTTCTTCAATTTAATCAGGGATTGAGATCTAATTGAGGGGTTATTAAAATAATTTAAATTGTTTCTAATATATATAATTTTTATAATTCCTTAGAATAGATGGCACAATCAATAACTACCATGTCTATTTGGAAACCATGTACAATTTAGAACAAGTACATATCATAACACCCTGAAAATAAGAGACTCCAACATCCTGGAAACTTACAGAAGCTGGAATGAAAAAGTGTTTGAGTTATTTTCTGATAAAGATTATGCAAGTAGAATAAAATCAAGTAACTTTTTCAATGATGTCAAATATGATTGGCCAGAAGCAGGTGGTGATGGTGAGATGATGTGGCAGGAAACCAAAGGAAAATGGTAGATTGCTGCCAGATTGTAGCCAAACCTTTTGCCTTCCTAAAAATTGTCAAATTCTTTCTCAGAAGTCAGAAGAATTGCAGAGGGAAAACGACATTATCTAAGCTACAGTTCTGGAACATAACTGTTTGTTGTGAAAGGAAGGGTAGAACACTAGCAGCATTTCAGTAAAATGAAGCACTCATACTTGTAAGCAGTGTTGTAAAATGTTAAGGCGGCCCAGCTTGCTAAATCTCAGTGCTACTGAAAGTAAGGAAAACATTAAAACGTTATTTGTTGATGCCATTTGAAGAAAATATTCAACATCTGTTTCTTCAATATCCATTTTTTTTTTTTTTTTTTTTTTTTTGAGACGGAGTCTTGCTCTGCCACCCAGGCTGGAGTGCAGTGGCCGGATCTCAGCTCACTGCAAGCTCCGCCTCCCGGGTTTACGCCATTCTCCTGCCTCAGCCTCCCGAGTAGCTGGGACTACAGGCGCCCGCCTCGTCGCCCGGCTAGTTTTTTTGTATTTTTAAGTAGAGACAGAGTTTCACTGTATTAGCCAGGATGGTCTCGATCTCCTGACCTCGTGATCCGCCCGTCTTGGCCTCCCAAAGTGCTGGGATTACAGGCTTGAGCCACCGCGCCCGGCCCAATATCCATTTGAAGAAAGGATTATTTGATATACATTTGAAGAAAGGATATTGAAGGAAAACAAAAGATTCTAAAATATCTGACTTAAAGAATCATTTTAAAATATGCTGCCTCACAACATCCCAGAGAGTAATGCAATTCCCCAAGAGAACTGAGTAGGGAGTTGGCAATCTCTGAGGATCTGTGGAACTTACACCCTTTTGAATGGAACACATCCTATATGAAGGCTGGACTTCATAGTCCACTCATCTCCACTCATGGACATGAGTATCAGTAATACCAAATTCACAAGATCAGCTTAGTCATACATCTTAATATTCAACAAACCTAGCAACTCTGTTAAAAAAAAGAAAAAAAGAAAAAAAAAGATTAAAGACAATGACTGTTCAAAGTCACATTTAATTGTTAAGCATTTATGCAATTTGGGAATTGAGTAGGACACCTGGCAATTTTACAAGGTGAAAAAATACTCAATGATGACAGTTTTGCTTGTATTTCTCTGGTGCAAAATTTCACTAATTGTTTGCTGCTGTGAGTTCCACAGTATTAAGGAAATGTCTGAATTTAGCTTCTTATTATTCATATTAGAACTTTCAAAATCACCCGTGAGGCATTCTTAATTTTGAACACATTTATTATGCTACCTGTGAAAAATTAAATTCATTCACAAGACCATGTGTATTATTATCTGGTCAATCTTTAACTGTAGATGAAAAATGTAAAATAGCATATAAAAAGAAACTCATTTAGAAGCGGACAATACCTTGGGGAGAAGTAATTTCAAAGATTTCAAGTATATTGACCTCTATGAAAATGTAAGAAATGCTAACTAAAACAGGGTAATAACCCTTTTGTTCTAAACATGGAATTTTGAAGTCAAAGTTGATTCTTAAACTATGTGACACAATTTGAAATAATAAGTAAACAGAAAGCAACATACATTTCTGAAGATATTAAAACTGTTCTAAATTCTAGCTGTGAAACTCATCTTAAATCATTTCTGTGCACCAGAGTAATTATTAATAGTTCTTGCTTTCACTTTCAAAGCACCCCAGTATAGTCAATAAATTATATGGGAATCCTGGTTATAAACATTCATGCAAATTATCTTTATTCTCCAGGAATTGAAGCTGAATTTTAAAAATAGACTTACCAAAGTAGGTTTATCAAAATTTGAAGTAAACACAACCAGATATGTTGTCTTTTAATTGCCATTGACTTCTAGACACATGGCAATTTTCATTCGCATTTCCTCTTGAATGCTTGAGTTATTTGGAAATGCATTTTAAAGTTTTCTAATATGTGCATATTATTTGTATTGTTTCTTTTTAATTTAATTCCCTTATAATTAGTGAATATGTTTAGTATATTTATTCTTCAAAATTTGTCAAAATGTTCTTTATGAGGAATAAAGTCAATTTACTTGTTGTTCCATGTATAATTGAGTATCTATTATGGTTGTCTTGACAGTTTTGTGGTTAAAAGTTAGTTTTTAAAGTTTACTATTAGGCAGATCTATTAGTTAAGAATGAAAGAGAACAATGAGAATTTTCAGATATAAAACAATCACACAATGTATACTCAAGAGACCCTCGCAAGGCATGATCTTCTGAAAGAAATTAGAGAAAAAAGATATGGCATGTAAGTAAAAATCATGTGCAACTATATTCATTAAGTATGACTATTCCAATAATTTTTTATTAGAAGTAATATTTTTGTTTACAAAATTATTTTTATTAATTGACTCTATTTCTAAAATAAGTGTGTTGAATACTTTCCTATAGGTGCTTATAGATTTTGGTTCTCCTTTTTTGTTTTTTATACCTTTAAATATATACTTGTGTGCATGTCTCTGTGCTTCCACACACACATGTGCACACACACCTATATACACTGGAAGCTATTATAGGCAAACTAGTTCACAATTCTTACATTTTCTTGATGGATTATCTTTGCTTTACTTATTATACATAGTAGCAAAATCTTCATTAACTATGTCTTGTCTGATGTTCTAACATTGTACCAGTTTTCTCTGTGGTAGGTTTTGAATGTTCCATAGATTTTCATCTCTTTTCCCCTCAACCTCTTTCTACAACACTGCATATAAAAACAGAATACTCAAAGTATTCAGTTAGATTTTTATTTATTTAGTCTCTTAATCTATTTCTATAGATTACGTAAATCCGTCTATAGTTTTTACAATTATTTGTATATTTGTACTTATTTCTATAATCTTTTTGTGGTTTTGATTGCTGTTTGTTTTCTTTTTTTCACTTTTTCCATTGTTGTACCCTCTGTTGTGTTGAGAAAGTTTCCTGCATTCCCACCTTTATTTTCCTCAAGCAATTTTGAAATAACAGACTTTATTTTTATTATTTTCTGAATACCTTTAACCATTTTGTACCTAAAATATAATTACATAACTAATGTGCCTGACTTCAGCATGTTTAACTATTTATTCTCACACTCATCTTATTTACATGATAGAGTCTTGATATTTTACTTTTTAAAATCACACTAAAATATTAATTTCTACATTAAACAGTTGAATTTATTAACCCATTTCAACAATTATTTTGCTCAACTTCATTTTTTATTTTCATATCTATGAACTTGCTTGCTTTATTTCTTGCTTCTTCTTTTTTTTTTTTTTTTTAAACAGAGTCTTACTCTGTCACTCAGGCTGGAGTGCAGTGGCATGAACACAGCTCACTGCAGTCTCGATCTCCCAGGCTCAAGTTATGCCCAGCTATTTTGTTGTTATTATTTGCAGAGATGGGGTCTCACTACGTTACCCAGGCTGATCTCAATCTCCTGAGCTCAAGCTGTCCTCCTGAGTGGCCTCCCAAAGTGTTGGGATTATAGGTATGAATCACTGCACCCATCCTGAGCTTACTCCTTCTTGCAAAAGAAACTGTTTTAAGGCTGGGCGCAGCGGCTCATGCCTGTAATCCCAGCACTTTGGAAAGATGAGGTGGGTGGATCACTTGTGATCAGGAGTTCAAGACCAACCTTGCAAAAATGATGAAACTCCGTCTCTACTAAAAATACAGAAAATTAGCTTGGCATGGCTGTGGACGCCTGTAATCCCAGCTATTTGGGAGGCTGAAGCCTGAGAATTGCTTGAACCCAGGAGGCGGAGGTTGCAGTGAGCCGAGATTGTAGCATTCACTGCACTCCAGCCTGGGCAACAAGAGTAAAACTCCATCTCAAAAGAAAAGAAGAAAAAGAAACTGTCTTAAAATAGTGTATGTTTTTAAGCTTTAAATTCTTTTATTGGTCTAGTTTTAGTTTGCTCTCACTTTGAGTGATAGGTCTACTGAATATTAAACTTTAAGTTGACTATGATTTACTCTTAGTTCTTTACAGATACCATTGTCAGTAGTGTGAAGTCGGCTGTTCCTTTTCTATCATGAAATTTTTTACTCATTCTTTTTATCCCTGCTGTTTTTAACTTTAACTCTGATGTGACCAGATGTAAAAATATGCTCTTTTTTTTCTGCTTGGAGCTTTCATTGAATTTTATATTTCAAGGACTTTCATGAATTTCAAGACTATCTTGGCTATTATCCTTCAAGTATTGATTCTTTGCTGTTTTCTTATCTGAATCTTTTTTATACGTCTGTGGGAATTCTGAAATTATGTACCATGTTGCATTTAATAAATTCTTTTATTCTGTGCTGATTTGGGTTTAATTTTTATATTTGAATAATATAAGCTTATCCTGACTATATATAGGGTTTCCTTTCAGTTATCACAATTTTTATGAGAATATTTCCATTGTATTAATTTATTATTTTGCATATCTTCCAGTCTTATATGACTGTTGATTTTTATCTATTGTTTATTTTTAATTGGTATTATGGTATTTTATTTTTTGATCCTCCAAACATCATTTATTTTAGACTCTCAGACATGTTATAAAATTAATTTTTATTGGAGTGAAAGTGTATTTCATTGATTCATTCAACACTTTTTAAATTATTTGATTTCTTGAATATTTTAGGAAGATCAGATTGTAGGCATATTTTGAATAGAAAAGTTTTAAAGATTTTGATTTTGTTTTGTTGTTATTGGGGTGTGTGATAGTGTGTGTCTCTGTGTGTGTTTGTTTTACCTTGTTTTTTTTATTTTGTATTTTTCCTACCCACCCTCCAACTATCTAGCAACTCTGCCATTTTGTCGTTGCTTCCTTCTAGCCTGAGGGTCTCCAGACCAGCTGTCATTAGAATGGCTTCTGGCAGTTTCTGTTTCATAAAGGTATCCATGATATTGCAGATCCAATCACAGAACCAGCTGACAACTTGGCTCAGTACTTGGTCAAGAGGTTGTGTTTTCATTATCTATTTCCATATGTCAACAGGCTTTCTCTGATATCATATCCCAAGCAGCAAGTCAATAGCCATTTTTTCAGATTCTTTGCACAATTGAGAGAAAGGGGTTTTATTTTTTCCCAGTCCCAGGACTTGAATTTTGAGACTGACTGAAAACCATGTCACTCAGAGAACTCTTAATGCTCTTCCCTTCACTAACCAGTCTCCTTGCTGCCATGCTTATCTTCTAATCCCTGGAGTCCAACAGGCCAGTGGCTATAGTCCCCAAAAGTACTTTGCTTTTCTGTGGGCTCATTGCTGATCTGTAAAAATGTTTATCATGTCTTTGCATCTCAGCTAAAATATATGTGATATACATGTACAAATATGAGTGTGTATATACATATATATAGAGAGAGACATATATATGTGTGTGTGATTAGTATATTTGAATTATTGAGTCTTTTAAAAAGTCATTACATCTTTTTGTCAGTGGTTCACATTCGCAATGACAAATTAATAAATGTTAATCATGATCCCTGTGATCCTTCTATGACTAACTGAAGCACACTAAATCTCTAGAAACTGAGAATTATGTGTTTTATTATTTTTCTGAATTTTTTTATTTTACATGTAAAATAACAACTAAGAAGTAGAAAAATTTTAAAGTTGATAAATTTATATGACAGTATAAAAATGCTGTGAGCCTTTTGAATAATAGGGTATCATGTTAACTTGGAGCTAATGAAAAGTTCTAGTTTTTAGTCCAGGACTATTCAAGGTGTTAAACTGTTATTAGAGTCTAATTCTATGTTCAGATTGTTTAAATAATGGATTAAAATCATCTTATAATTGTTATACCATTTCTAATCCTAAAAATATCTAATTAATAACAACTTATGTTTATTAAGAATTTATTTTGTTCTAAGCATTGTTTTATGCATTTAAAAATTTTATCTTCATTAATCCTTACACAGCTATGAAGTAGTTACGGTTTCCTGATTTTCACAAAAGCTAAGGCACAGATAATTACTTGCTGATAGCGTAACACATAATAAATGGTGCCTCAGAAGCAACCCCTGGCAGTCTGGCTCCAGAAAGAAGATATTATATAAAGCTTTGCTTGTTTTACTTTCAAACAGCCTTCATTAGATACCATAACATAATGACTGATTTCATGTCTTTGTATGGCTATGGAATTAGCTGTTTTCCTTTTACATTCTGTTTTTTTCCTTTCCAAATGACTTTTCCTTGTTATCAATTGCTTATATAACAGTTGATTTATAGACTTTTGAAGGTTTCAGCTTCTATATCTGATTGTACATTTTAAAGATAAAACATACTATAGTTTACTATATTAATATGTAAAATACATAATTAATTTTAATTCCTAGTATGCATTACAGAACAAGGTATGCATATGAAAAGCACCCAGATGTGTGTCTAGAATAATTCTCTTGACTGCTTATTCACTTTAACAAACAGATTCTATTACAAATGCTAACAAATGATTTAAAAATCAAAATTATTGGCCGGGCACGGTGGCTCACGCCTGTAATCCCAGCACTTTGGGAGGCCGAGGTGGGCAGATCACAAAATCAAGAGATCGAGACCATCCTGGCTAACACCATGAAACCCCATCTCTACTAAAAATACAAAAAATTAGCCGAGCGTGGTGGCGGGCTCCTGTAGTTCCAGCTACTCAGGAGGCTGAGGCAGGAGAATGGCATGAACCCGGGAGGCGGGACTTGCAGTGAGCCTAGATCACGCCACTGCACTCCAGCCTGGGTGACAGAGTGAGACTCTATCTCAAAAAACAAAACAAAAAAAAAAAACAAAAAAACACTGTCACTCAATTTTTAAAAATAAAAACCAACCAAGCCAATGTAGTCCATACACACCAGCAGGCTTGGCCTAATATTAGTAGTTTCATTTCTCTGCTGTATCAAACAAATTTAATAAGTCCTCAGTATTTCACCAGATGGCCCAAATATCACATTCCCATTCACTGTCTTCATTAATGTTTATAAGATTGATATTCATTATCTCATTTCGCTTTCAAAAAATTTGCTTCCCTTCTCTTTACTAGACTTTAGTTAGGCCAACTCTTTCTATAAATAGCTCAGTAATACATCAGTTTATTAGCTATAGACTTATAGAGTCAATCTGTATAATAGTATTTTTTGTTTAGAAAAGAGAAACTATGTTCATAGAATTCAAAAAGGGACTTAGTAATTTTAAAAGATTATGTGTAAGAGAGGGAGAGAGAGAGAGGACGGAGTTAATATAGGCAGAACCTGAACTTCACAAGTGTCATATTGTAAAAATTTACCGGAATACTTTTGTTTTGGAATTCAAATGATTTTTTAAACAATGTTATATTTCTAGGCTAGCCTAATTTGGATCTCATGTGTGGTACAAATATATCACCTGAGTTATGGATTCCAAGATTACAGAACTAAGAGGAAGGAAGAAGGAAAAAATAGAGTCAAGTACAACCACAAGTCAAAATATTGTGACAGATAAAATTTTCCCTTAGGTTGACTTCTTTACTTCTGCACTCCTTTCAACCTTCTGGTATATATCTACTAATGTGTACAGACATGGTCTATTGAATGTGGTAAGCGTCCTAGGACTGAATGAAGTGTTGACATGTAAACATCCATTAATTCATTGGCAAAGTGCTGAAGATCACAGACTGTGTAACCAGAGTTTTGAGACCTAAATCCTGCATCTACCACAAGTGAGTTGAGTGCTCTTAAGTAATTTATTTAATCACCCTGTGTCATATAATCACTTACCTGTAAAATGGAGGTAATACTAGTAACTAGCTCATAAAGTTTGTTTGAAGATTAATTGAACAGTATTTTTAAAACTTTTGGAATAATGACTGATACATTATAAGCAGTATGGACAGTACAGAACTTTTAGCTGGTAATGTTGTGTTGCTGTTAGTATTAATTTTAAAACAGTATGTACTAGAGCATTAAGCATGATACTAGGAGATGGACACACATGGTAAACAAAGCACAGTGCTTGCATTAAAGAGTTTCAGGCTGCAGAAAATAGAGATTGGTTATTTTAAAGATCATTAAATAGGGACATGAGTCTAATGTTTTATTCAATAACAGAGGGAAAATGCATAAAAAAAAAAAAAGAGTAAAGAAACACTTAGACCCAAAAGTGTCTATGTTCAAGAAGAGCATGACTATCCAGGCACAGAAGGAGTTGGCAATTACTACTTTAAAAAAAATAATTAAGAAAAGAGATCAGTTCAGATATTGGGAGATAGGAAAGAGAAAATACCATTATTAATGTTAAGCAACAGGTATTAAAATCCAAAGTACAGTATCTAGACATGAGGGGTGGGAATTCCAAGCTGACTTTGAGATGCAAAGAAGTAAGCAAGACATTAAGAAATCAGACAAGAGAAATGTGAACTCAGCTTTGGAGGAACTGGAAGGCAACACAGCAAGACCAACTCAATGTAGTTATTGAGCTACTGTCTCTGAAAGTTGACTAGTCCCTGTGCCTACAGATAGGTCTAGTCACAGATCTGAGGACACGGTTTAGAATTAGAAGAACTCAGACAAATATTATAATAATTGACCAAGGATACCAAAACTTATCAGCTATCTTTCTGAGCCTTAGAGTGTCCTCTATGAAATGTAGTTAATGTTAAAACAGGTTCTATGCTCTAAAGAAAGATAAAATGGAGAAGAGGGAAAATGTGTTTGAAAGTGTTTTCTAAACTATATGTATATATTAACTATCTTAATTGTCATGTGACCATAGTCACAAACCTAAAACTATTAGGAAATTACAATAGAGGATCCAAAATACTAGGATGTGCAAGGCGCCATCATGCTGCTTCAGGTCCTCATCGCACTGTTCCAGTCCTATTCTACATCTAAGGCATTTTTTATCTTCTTTATTTCCCTAATGGGTGGAGCATAGTAGGAGATTAAATGTGCATTGAATGAATAAAATAGGATTGGCTAAATTAAGTTACATTAATATGAGAAAAATTTTCAACAACTTATGCCTCCTAAAGCTATTTTCATTTTTCAAAGAAGCACCTTCTTGGTTTCAAATTAATGTCCAAATGGTAGAATTTCAAGAAATGTGGCAAAAGTTACATAAAAAAGAAAGGAAAAGGACTAAAATGAGATAATATGTATGGGAATTTAGGAGATTTGGCAGTCTCTCATTTGATAGTTTTTTCTTCCAACTTTGAGTACAAATATTCTTACATACTTCTATGTTTTGTTTTATTATTTACTTTCATGCTATTCAGCTATAGACCGAGGGAATGGGAATTGGAATAAGCTGGTCAAAAGCAGCATTTTGTGTAAGAGTTAAAATTGTTTCAGGCATTAGGAAATAAGTGTTTATTTATTTTAAGAGAAGAACTGAAAATATTATATCTAAATCATAGCAAGTCTAATCTGAATACTAACCTCATTTCAAGATAAACATAGTTCATCAAACAGATAAGCATTTTCCCTCTAGATAAATTTAAGCAATGACGTATCTTGCATCTGAAATATTATTTCTAGAAAGTATTACTATACTCTTAAAACACTTTAAGGGTATAGATACCCAGAATATTTGCATATGTAATTAATTGGTTATAATTCAGAAGCATATCAAAAGCATACACTTTAAAAAATACCTCAATAGGGTTTTCAGTATTTTCTGTCTGTCTTTTTCTTTCCTTCTTTTTTTTTTTTTTTTTTAATAATTTTATAAGACAGAGTTTCATTCTGTGGCCCAGGCTGGAGTGCAGTGGTACAATCTCGGCTCACTGCAGCCTCTGCCTCCGAGGTTCAAGCAATTCTCCTGCTTCAGCCTCCCTAGTAGCTGGGATTACAGACTCCCACCACCATTCCCGGCTAATTTTTGTATTTTTAGTAGAGCCTAGATTTTACCATGTTGGCCAGTCTGATCTCGAACTCCTGACCTCAAGTAATCTGCCCACCTTGGCCTTCCAAAGTCCTGGGATTACAGATGTGAGCCACTGTGCCTGGCCAAAGGTTTTAAAGCCCTGGATTGTTATGCTATACAATTTAAGTTCATTTGTACGTTGAATGTGAGATTATAAAATATCTAATCATCATTCTTTGCCTTTGGAAAAACATAACTAATAAATATTCTTTCTGTTTATTCCCAAGTGTAACCTAATAGGGTGACCTTATGTCTCAATTTTCTCTGGGCATTCCCATTTTATGCCCTTTAGGTATCATCATTATTAATAGGTATAATAATTTTGATGTCCCAGCATAGTTATTAATGGTACTCCCATCTACTCTCAATAGTGTCCCAATACAGAAGGCAATCTATATTGAGCCCTTATGGAAGTTGCAACCACAACACTTAAATATTGAAGATTATTAAATTCTAGAAGAAAGGCACTTGCTCTTACTAATTATTGATATAATTTAGAACTTCTACATGCTCTGAGAATCTTCTGGCTCTTTAACTGAACTATGTGATACAAAATGGAACTTGGGCAGGTCAGTCAAAATCCCTCTCTCCTCTGTCAGGCAGAGGGCTTAACCATGGGAATGAGGCCAGGCATCTTGTTACGCTCCTTTCCAACTCCCAGTCTAATTAAGTTTCAAACAGGAGAAACACCTAGGTGTCCTTACCTTTAAATATTTAAATACACTCTTGGGTTTCTTAGCAATTTACACCCCAAACTTCACTACAGACTTGTAAATCCCTAAACTGTGTGAGATTCCACCTCCCTCCCTTCCTGTGATATTAGTGATTCCTGTGGGGAAAGGGACACTTGCAAGTTCTGAGATTTACAAGTGCACTGTGCTTTGTAAGGAGTAAATTGCAAGGAAACTCCAGAGTGCCAGTAAACATCTAAATGTGGTGAGCATCATGTCCCTTTATCTTCTGGGGCAGCAGTGGCTGAGAAAGGGGAGAGAAAAGGAGAGCAAACTTGGCTTTCTAGGTCCTTCACCAAAATGAGAAACCAATATTGGAGGCTTCCTGGATTTAGCAACAGAAAGACAAGAATATCTTTAATGACTTCTACTTTGGTTGTAATGTAAATAATTTGCCATGATCAATTATGTAACACATAACTAACATGAGGCTAATAATTGAAGCACATTTACTCTCTAAATAGTACAGTTATTTAAAATGTACTTAATGCCTATCTCTCACCATTATTTTCAACCACATTATGATAAGCAAATATAATAGCCATATATTAAAATATAATTTAATAATATAAATATTAAAGGGAATTTTTACGTTATCTCTTCTTAGACATTACATCTACAGATTGAAAATAGAGAGGACCATGGAAAGTAATTTGCCCAAATGCAGGGAGCCTAGTAGCATTAAATAAATTAAGTTCATGAGGCAAGGCTTTTCTAATTTATTTTGACTTCTGGAACAGTATACATTATCTGCACAAGGTTTTTAGAGCCATGTCTAAGAGAATGTTAAAAAGACTGGGGCAAAAAAAAAAAAAAACTGTTCTCCTGACCCAAAGACATTCATATGAAGACCAAAATGCAGGTGTTACTGTCCCAGTGCCCATTTTGTGCTGTGAAGTAGGGCCCCAGGATTTTCTTTAAAGTCATAGTTCTACTCGCCAAATTTATCACCTAAGATTCCCAGGTGCAACTATATATGCACACGTAGAAAATAACCAGTTTCAGCTTAAATGTTTCTTATATTCAGGTCAATGTTGTTGTCTTTGGCTCCTAAGTATCCATCTCACCTTCATTTACTTTGAATGAACAGGAGGTGACAAATTGTACCATTCCAAATGATGAAATCTTCAAAATACAATTTCTCCATTTTGGAGGACAGGATAGAATGACTGCTTCAAATGATCATACCCCCACTTTTCTGTGTTTTATGCAGGATTACCAAGGCATAGGATAGAATTTACTGGAGGTTTGGAGTTTCAAATTCAGCAGCACTTGAAGTAAAGGAGAAGGGAAAAACAGATGTAATTCTGAAGCTTCTTGTTGCCAAAAGAAACATGAAACCACTGACATGTTCTCTCGTTCTTCTCTTTTTCCTTTGTGTTTTGTATTGCACCAGGCTCTCCTCCTGGCAGCCTTGACGTCTTTCAGTATCTTTGTTACTTCCATGTGGAAAGTTCCTGTGTTTCTATTAAACTCTCTGCTCTTTTTGCTCCCACATTGCCCCATCCTATCTTAAATTCCCAAACAATTGCATTCATTAACAGGTTCCAATATTTCAGTTTCTCCTTGCTTTTCTTCTTTTAGTTTAGTTGTTTATGGAACTTTAAATTTATCTTCTTTTCTTTCATATTATTTTAAATCTTTCTGTCTTTTAGCCTGTTTATGGTCTTTGGAGTTATTTTAAGATACATTTTGAAATAAGTGTTTTAGCCTTCCTTGCTTTAATCATTGGTCTACATACTACCTTACCATGATTTTTCCTTACACATCTTTTTTGTTTTTGTAGATGTTTGAGTGAGAATATGAAATTCGAAATTGATTGACTTGGTTCAAATCTCTTACCATTCACCAATTCTATAATTCACTTAAGCAGTCTAAACTCTATTATCTTTATCTCCTAAAATGTAATGATAATACTTGATGGCTGTTGCCAAGGTTAAGCATAGTAGCATTTGAAATGGTTGATCACCCTTGTCATAAAGAGTCAACAAACAAGTATTATTACTATCGTAATCTATATCAGGACAAAGGGAGTATATTTTTTATTTCTAAAAGAAAATGGTGAAATTTGTAAAATTCAAACGTTTAATTGATGATGAAAAAATGTACGGCATGCATCTAGTATGAAATGCAATCGTAATTTTAGGAACACATTTTTGAGCGTGTACTTGGATCTAATTTGCGAAAGATAGCACACTGAGATAAGAACTTGAATTGCAGAGCCAGACATGTTTTTATTCAATCACTAATTCCCTCCTGTACTTTGTTTTGTTATACAGCCAAGAAGCTTGCTTTTATGATTCTATTATATCATCTGTTAAATAGAAGTAATAACACTTATCTCATGGTTATAGTAAAAACAATGCTTACAAAACTGTCATGTTGCTTGACCTGTAAAATTATATTGCATAATATTATTGAATTGGGAGTGAATTTAAAAAGTTTACACTTGTACTAAGAAAAATATTATATTAGAATAATTTCCATTGAGCCAAAATGACATGTTTTTCTAATATACATCAATATTGGTATCACACAAGCTCTGTAAATAGAGGCAACTGAAGTAAATGGTCTACTCAAACTTGAGAGAGCATTTTAATATCTTTATAAACTACATTAGACAATATGTCTTCAAAGTGGGCATAATATAAGTATATTTATAGGGATATCCAAAAAGTTAGAGTGAATGACCTCTAGTGGTTCCTTCCTATGGGTTTCTGATTTATTTCGCAGAGAAATTTCCATGAACTGTCCTTTAGGGCTGCTGAACTTTCCAGGTTTGATGAGCATCTCATTGGGTCTATGAACTCATAGAAAAAGAAAAATAAGTCTTAGGTTACACATTTTAAATCTAGTCAACATGTAAAGGATGAACTGTTGCTTTGGGATGTCTTACAATCTCATAGCAGTACTTCAACCTACAGACACTAAGTTGAACTGTGAATCTACAGCTTTTTATTCTCTTTTTTTTTAAATTAAAACTTGGTCTTTTCGTTTATACCGATAATGACTTTATTGCTGCTTTTTCATATACTTACATTTTACTGCCACAAGAAAATATATTTCTGAAAGATATAAATTTATATGTAAGGTTTTGTAAAGTCATTCTAAGTCAATTTTACCAATTTTGTATTAAATTTAAAATTAAAAATGATAACATTTTCTTTGTAATGATGAATAGTAAATTTCAATCTTTTCTCTTTTCTACATACTAGGAGTTTAAGAGACTTCTAGAGTTAAATTTTAGAGTTAATTCTAGAGTTAAATGATTCTTTCAGAGTTATAGAATACTATAACTCTATAAAAATGGTTATTATATGCCAGGTACCCCTCTAAAAGCATGATATGTTCTAAGTAGTTAATCTCTCGTAACTACCTAACATAGAAAATTACTATTGTCCTTATTTTCACAGATGAGGAAACTGAGTCACAAAGAGTTTACACAATTTTCACATTTTACACAGCTAAAGGTAAAGGTGATAAATCTGGGGTTTAAATCCAGGCAGTCGGGCACCAGAACCCAGGCAAATAAAAATGATAATATCCATGGAGCATAACTATGAACATTAAAATGATTGTCCTTTTAATGTAAATTAAAGAGAAACAACACTTTTTTTTTTTTTTTTTTTTTTGAGATGAAGTCTGGCTCTGTCACCCAGACTGGAGTGCAGTGGCACCATCTCGACTCACTGCAAACACCCCCTCCCGGGTTCAAGTGTTTCAGGCTTTAGCCTCTTGAGTAGCTGGGACTACAGGCGCAAGCCATCACGCCTGGCTGATTTTTGTATTTTTTTTTCAGTAGAGACAGGGTTTCACAGTGTTGGCCAGAAGACTGGTCTCAAACTCCTGACCTCAAATATCTGCCCACCTCGGCCTCCCAAAGTGCTGGGATTACACATGTGAGCCACCGCGCCCGGCCACAAAAAACTTTTAATATACCTGTGTCCTAGAGAGTGAGATGTCCTTGAAGTGAAAACTTTTTAACTGAAAAATTGCAACAATATGCTTCCCCATAACTGATGATGTATTTTGGGGTCTATCAAAGCCAAACTAGTTTAGTTAGAGGATATCATTGCCACTTGTCTAGCATTAAAATCCGTAAAGCTGTAAGAAGTTTTATTTGTGAATGAGACAACCCAAGATCAAAAAAAAGAAAAAAACCCAATTTATGTGAGGCTGGGAGAAAGAAGGAACAGTGAGAGGAGGGAAAAGTCTTTTAAAGTACACAAATCAAGGAGCTCTGAGGAGGGTATGTTTAAATGTATATTCCTGTATTAAAATTCAGCAGTTTTTTCCCTCACATTACTGAGCTGGAATTAATGTCATCTTAATCATGAACAATACTGTACTGGAAAAGTAGTACTAGCATCTGACATAAAACATTTAAAGTGTTGGAAAAATATGAATGTTTGTTTGTGTAGAATAGATGATACCACCACAGTGTAGGAAAACATTTGTGCTGCAGGAAGTCAGGGACTCGGAATGGAGGGACCGGCTGAAGCTGCGGAAGAATAACATAAATAGTGAAGATTTTGTGGACATTTATTAGTTCCCCAAATTAATACTTTCATAATTTCTTACGCCTGTCTTTACTGCAATCTCTGAACATAAACTGTGAAGATTTCGTGGACACTTATCACTTCCCCAATCAATACCCTTGTGATTTCCTATGCCTGTCTTTACTTTAATCTCTTAATTCCCTCATCTTCATAAGCTGAGGAGGATAATTGTCACCTCAGGACTCTGTGATTGTGTTAACTGCACAAATTATTTGTAGAGCATTTGTGTTTGAACAATATGAAATCTGGGCACCTTGAAAAAAGGATCAGGATAACAGCAATGTTCAGTGAACAAGGGAGATGGTCTTGGAGTCTGACTGCCGGTGAGCCAGATGGAACAGAGCCATATTTCTCTTCTTTCAGAAGCAAATAGGAGAACTATCTCTGAATTCTTTTTCTCATCAAGGAACATCCCTGAGAAAGAGAATGTACCCTGAGGGTAGGTCTATACACAGCCCCCTTGAGGTGGCCGCCTTTTACGTTAGAAGTCAAAGGGATGAAATAAGCCCCAGTCTCCTGTAGCACTCCCAGGCTTATTAGGACAAGGAAATTCCCATCTAATAAATTTTGTTCAGACAGTTTGTCTGCTCTCAAACCCTGTCTCCTGATAGGATGTTATCAATAACAATGTGTGGCCGAAACTTCATTAGCAATTTTAATTTCACCCCATCCTGTGGTCCTGTGATCTTGCCCTGCCTTCGCATGCTTTGTGATATTTTATTACCTTGTGAAGTATGTGATCTCTGTGACCCACACCCTATTCGTGCACTCCATCCCCTTTTCAAAATTGCTAATAAAAACTTGTTGATTTTACGACTCGGGGAGCATCACAGAACCTGCCGACATGTGATGTCTCCCCCAGACACCCAGCTTTAAAACTTCTCTCTCGTACTGTTTCCTTTTATTTCTCAAAGCAGCTGAAACGCTTAGGGAAATAGAAAAGAACCCATGTTAAACATCGGGGGTGGGGTTTCCCCAGAAATATTTTGTATTTTTAGTAAAGACGTGTTAGCCAGGATGGTCTCAATCTCCTGATCTTGTGATTCACCTGCCTCGGCCTCCCAAAGTGCTGGGATTACAGGTGAAAAGAAAAAAGCCCAATTTATTTGAGGCTGAGGGAAAGAAGGAACAGTGAGGGGAGGGAGAAGTCTTTTAAAATACACAAATCAGGGAGCTCTGAGGAGGGTATGTTTAAATATATATTCCTGTATTAAAATTCAGCAGTTTTTTTCCCACATATTAGTGAACTGGAATTAATGTCATCTTAATCATGAACAATACTGTACTGGAAAAGTAGTACTAGTATCTGATATAAATCATTTAAGGTGTTGGGGAAATATTAATGTTTGTTTGTGTAGAATAGATGATACCACCACGTTGTAGGAAAACATTTGAAAATGCGTAAGTATAGATATAGGTATAATGTTAGAGGTATTATTTTTATTAAAATAGTTTCATACTTATTTAAATAGATAAGTGAAAAAAGGTTTACCTTCTTCATATACCTGCATATTTCAATCCCAATATAATGATTTAATTTATTTGATGTTCTCAGTATCATGTAAATTGACAATCTTCTTTATTGGTTATCACTTCAAGTTGTGTTTTTTAAATACGTATTTCTATTCCTGACAGTAATAACTCCATAGTAGTGGGTTGAAAACAAGTCACCACGTCTATCATTAATGCAACAAGACATTAACACCTGTTGGCTAGAAAAATGGCCTCACCTAGAAAATTATTACTTGGCCAGGTGTGGTGGCTCAAGCCTGTAATCCAAGCACTTTGGGAGGCAGAGGTGGGCAGATCACAAGGTCAGGAGATCAAGACCATCCTGACCAACATGGTGAAACCCCTTCTCTACTAAAAATCCAAAAATTAGCTGGGCATGGTGGCACGTGCCTGTAGTCCCAACTACTTAGGAGGCTGAGGCAGGAGAATCACTTGAACCCAGAAGGCAGAGGCCACAGTGAGCCGAGATCCCACCACTTCACTCCATCCTGGGAAACAGAGCAAGAATCTGTTTCAAAAAAAAAAAATTATTACTGATGTTCCGACCCATGGATGAACTAAAATCTCATTAGATCATAGGTTTGTTGAACAGTAGATATAAGAAAATGAGATATGCTAGGTTAGGATTATGAAACAGCAGACATTTTTGAAAAAATAATAGCCAAACTATACATTTTTAGGTGTAAACACTATGCCAGCTGACTCTGAAGCTCAAGAAATCCATGGCCCTTTACTACTTTCACAGTTAGGAATTATGAACTATTTTCTAAAATTTTTGAATACTTTTACTGTACTATTTATCTATCTCTATATGTGTATGTAATTATATCTAAAGGTACACACATAAACAAATGTGTCATATTCTCCCTGCTTCTAATTTTTGTACTCCATTAATAATTGGTGATGAAAATGTCCCATTGAATACCACTGTTTCTTTTTTCAGTGCCAGCAAGTCTGACACAAATGAAGCACCGGTTGAAAATAAAAAGAAGGAATAAAGAGAATTTCTAGTTATGAGTTAATTCTTACCACACTTTCATGATGACCATACTTTCTCTTCCCCTCTTCTTCTGTGGGTGACAAACTTTTAAATTTATCCACTATTGTGTGCATGTGATGTCTGCAAGTTAGAAGCACATTCTGATGTAACAGATCTCTCCATGGGAAGACAAAATGTGGTTATTATTCATTGTTATTGTCTTTATCCTGAGAGATAGAGAATGTATTTACCATGTAAAAGAGCAGAAAGTACTATGACTTATGTTTCACAAATAAATATCTAATTTCACATACCATCATGTTATATTATATTTTGCATGGCTACATTTTCTGCTCTCTGGGACATTAAAATTTCATATCATATATTTTAAGGGAAAAGAGATTGGCACATTGTGTTACAGAAGGAGGTACTTGTCCTTAGCAGCACTAGGATATTTAATATGTAGGCTTATGGATGGGGAATAAGAGGAAACCTGGGAACACCTTGTACTGAAAGGATACTCATACTTGAAATAAAATACCATCCTGACTTTCTCTGTCTCTGCAACAGCTGGGAAAATACTGAGATAAAATTTTTCTTTCACTCCTTTCCACCCCATACCCACCCCCACCAATCTAATCCTGCCCAAATAATATCCAGGTCAACTAGATAAAGACAGGTTTTTTTAAAATACAAAATTCCATTTATATAAAGTTGTTGATAATCACATTGACATCTCTTACACAGTTTCTGGCATTAAACAAGTATGTAATGATTTTTATTTTAAATAAATAAATAATCCCAGGAAAAACCTAATATTTCTATCCTATGTTTCCATTAGCAGGTCACAGTACAGTACTCAACATTTTGATGAGAAGAATACCCTCCTTAAGGTTTATTGTGCTTATTTATTCTCAGGCCACATCTACCAAAACACAGACATATTCCTGGAAGGGCATAATTCATGAGTGAGATTCATTTTGACAAAGAAACAAAAATATTGACTTGTGGGAAACTAAACAACAACCACAAAAAACTCTCAAGATTAAGTGGAAAAGTATAGTTGCGACAGAAAAGCGTTGATTTTTAGCTGGCAGACACCAGGACGGTCCTTCTGTTTCTAATTACATTTTAATAGATTTTATCCACTTCACCTGGTTCTAGAGTCTGTGTGGATTGGCAGTTGCCCTTGCCTTGTAAGTTGTTAAGTCCTTAAAAGATTACCCCCGAAGAGATGAATTGATAGCAAAGAAGACACTTAGGACCAGATATGTGAAAGGCTAAGGTGAGTGCTTTTGAGAAAAACACACACTAAAAGAACTCAGAAACACTGAGGCAAATTTATTTCTGCTATATAATATCCTTCAAGTTAGCATAGTCATATAATAAAGCTGTATATTTTCAATCCTGTTCAACACATGGACAAATTTTCTTTAGAAATAATGGAAATCAGAGATTATCCTTTAGATAGATATTTGAATTTTTATAAACACATCATTTCATTATTGCACTACCATTAGCACTGTGCATTGTGTAATTTGTGTGATTCTTACATGAGCTGCAAGCATAAATTGCTTAGAATTCCTCTGGAGGCTGAGCGTCTCCAAACATACCAACATCACCTTCATCAGAATATTTTAATAGGTAAAAATGCAGATTCCTCTGTGCTACCCTAGAAGTACTGAGTCATAAATTTTGAAGGCGCAGCAAAGAAATCTGCATTTTAATACATTCCCTAGATAATTCTTACATGCTTGGAAAGCTTCTCCAGGAAAGGTCAAATGATATATCCTGGTTCTTAACATATGCCAGGCCAAGCACCTCAATACAGAGTGAAATGATACACCAAGTATTTTGTTATCACCTAAAGTGCAATTATCCATCTAGCAATTGCCTGCATCTAGCATATATTGGATGGTAGCAAAATGTACACACCTTCGGAATGTATGTGTCCTCAGATACCTAAAGAGTTAGATCAGAAAATTGTATTTAATGCCAACATAGAAACAAATGGAAATCGTTTATCTTACAAATATCCAAAATAGGAAATGTTTTTATTTTAAATAAGTTTTCTTCTCCTTCTCCTCCTTCTCCTTCTTCTCCTCCTTCTCCTTCTCCTTCTCCTTCTGCTTCTCCTTCTTCCTCTTCCTCTTCCTCTTCCTCTTCTTCTCTTCTTCTTCTTCTTCTTCTTCCTCTTCTTCTTCTTCTTCTCCTTCTTCTTCTTCCTCCTCCTCCTCCTCCTCCTTCTTCGTCGTCGTCGTCCTCCTCCTCCTCCTCCTCCTCCTCCTCCTCTTCTTCTTCTTCTTCTTCTTCTTCTTCTTCTTCTTCTTCTTCTTCTTCTTCTTCTTCTTCTTCTTCTTCTTCCTCTTCTTTTGTTTCACACAACTAACCCATTTGATGGCTATTACTCTCAGAGGCAAAAGCAAACATTTGTAGAATTGCTGGAATGTGTCTCTTTTCCATCAATTCTATTTGAAACCATGAAGTTGTAGTGGCTCCCACCCCAAGTAATCAGTTAACACAGGACTCCTCAAAATTGGCCGTCATATTCAGAAAATTTGTGAAGCATTCAGAAAATCTAATTGGATTTTAAAATGTTTAACCAAACCCCTGATTGAATGTGTCTCACTTATATTGGTTATATTTTGAAATAAAAGGATTGTATATCCTGATGGCATGTAAGCCAAAACCTAGAATGTAGTAAAAATAAGTTAATCTCTATTTCTCAAATAAAATTTTCTTCTCTTCTGTTTCATATACTTTCCTAATAATTTGTCCCACACTCTGTCCTATTTTTGATAATATGACATTCTGAGTGATAAAAAGCATTTCTCTAAATTCACTGAACTATAAAATTAAAATTATGATTACATTCTATGGTAGAAATATTCTCTCCTATACAGATAAGCTTATAAAATAATGTTTTTCTTATTAAAACTTCAGTGAATGACATTTGAAAAATATGTATAATAAATATATGTGATAGAAAAATAAAATTAAATTTAATGATAAGTTTAAAACCTTCCCTCCCACTTTCTCTATATTTGATGTTACTGAGTTCTTCCAATAACATTTATGATGGGACCCTGATTGTGAAGAACATACAATACCATACACTACACTATATATACTATACTTGCCTACAAGTGAACAGCTTCCATATTTTAACCCTGCTGTTCAGTAAGGGGAGGATGGCACATGGCACAAATTTCACACTAAAGGCACATGTCAAAATCACCCATAGGCCAAATATATTGAAAAAGTGTCTATGGCACACTTATTATTTTTTATAATTCAAAGTACATTTAGAAAAGCAAGACAGACTCTTCTTAACTGATGTAAATACACAGAACAAGAATGCTTTAGAGGGTCATGGGTTTAAAACGTTTGAGAAACAGTTTCACAGGGTCAAGTTAATTAAGGGAATGGCTCCAAGTCTACCTCATTAACCAAAGACATTGGCAGCTCTTGGAGTGTGAAACTGGGAGATGACTGGGGTTGGCTTTACTTCCTAAATCATCCCTCATTAGAGCTAGAAATTCCAGGCTCTATAATTTTTTCCCCCTGCTAACATCCAGAAACCGAATCTGCCTGTTCAGGGCATCTGTCTCTTCTATTACATGAGGACTATTCCTGTCTCTTTACCACTGTGTTAAGGCTGCACGCTCTTTTTGCTTTTCATGTATGTCTTCCTCTCTTAGGGGAAAGAAATGCATTAAAAAAAACCTCTTTAGCTTTTAGAGACAGAAATTAAGCTTCACTCTTTTAATTTTTCCTCCTTAACATATGTATTTGTCTCTGGTTCTTTAAAGTCAGTAATTTAAATGTAATCGAAATTATATAAGCCGTGCTCTGCTAGTCATTTGAGTTAACTAGTTTATGCTGAAAATGTTTAGAAAAAAACTTGAATGTAAAATATTCTCTTCCCATCGTTTTCTAGTTATTAGAAAAGATATTTTTCCAGGAGTGAGAAGCAGTTGTAAACTACAACTTCAAGAAACATTTAGTGGAGAAACTGCTTAAACGTACTATTTCATTAGAACCACAAGATTTCCAATAGTACCAAAAAAACCAATCCTGCAAGCAATTTCCAGGAGGAGCAGCCCTCTCCTAACACTTTTCTTTTTCAAATTAAAAATGCAGGACTACCTAAAGACAAACAGATAAATATTACTTGGGCAATAACCTTCTAATTACCTATACAATTGTGGGCACCACATTTTTCATTGTCTTTAAAGTCAAAAGTCAGACAACACACAGAATTTAAATACTTTATGGGATAAAATATTTAATGCCATTTATAGAAAATATTTTGCTGACCCCACAAAAAAATATGTTGGAATGCAACATAATGAATATTTCTGTGACCCATTTTTCATGGAGCTTTCAAATATACAAAAACTTGGGCTAATACAATTGCTTCAAAATAATTGGGCAGTAGATTATAACGTGTGTACCAGTTCATGCAGCTATTCATTCATCGACAGTGAACATCCCTATCTTACACCAAGCACTGTGTAACCTTTGAAGAGTCAAAGAAAAAATAGATCATGCTTTTTTCCTTAAGAAGTTTATGGTTTACTGAGAGAGATAGATGCATAACTAATTACAGTTACTGCAGTAAGTGCTATTATGAAGTCACTGGGAAGATTTATGGGAATCCAAAAGACCAGGCAACACACTTAACTGAGGAAAATAAAGTCTTGCATAGGTTCTTAGAGAAGGAAGAGAGGTCTTGCTGATAGAGAACAATGGGGGTAGGCACAGATATAGAAAGTTGTTGGTAAAGGAGACAGGTCTACTGAAGATATGTTTTAATGTGTTTAGCATGGCTAGTATGTGAAGAGAAGTTTACAGAGATGGAATTGCTAAATAAAAGTTGGATGAAGCATTCTTTTGAATGACTTGGCAGAGATTACTAATGTACCAGAGATCATAGACCATAAAAGGAGAGGTGAAAGAGGTAAGAAGATATGCTGTTGCCACTGTCTTAAGATCTGACTTTCATGCCCAAGCCTCGTAGTTAAGAAAATCTTTTTTACAAAAATTACTACTTTTGTAGCTTGTGTGTTAATGGAATCTTGATCCCAAAATATCTGATAATTTAGTGGAAAAAATAAAAGTCAACATATTTTTTTCAAAGCTGTCAGAAGTTTCTGGTTTGGTTTGATTATTTGAAAGAAGAGAGACTTGTCCATACCCTTGGAGCAAAATACTCTTTTCTGGTAAAATCAATTAACCAAGCCATTAGTTCTGCAAATGAAAAGCAAAGACCACAAACTAAAATTCAGTTGTTTGAGACTGTGTAAATCCAGGGAGCATTTTACCTGGAAAATGTAAGGGGTCATCTGTTTATGTGGAAGGCAGAGTTTATTCTCTAAAATGCATTTTTCTAAGTGTATTGAAAACCTGTTGTTGTTTTCTAAATAAGTATCACTCTCATTCCAAACATTTTATTTTATTTGTTTAACTGTAATTTCAGACTCTTAGCTCTCATTCCATTGAGATGTCAGAAAGCCAAACGTTTGTCTTCTTTGTGAGATCCCTCTCTACAACTCCAGACTTCATGCCTTGGGCCCTCATCAATGATAATTTCTGGAGTCTACATCTGTAGTAGGAGCAGACGTGGGCATCCACGTATAGGAGGACATGCAGACACTAGAGTTCCTCTAGTCTTTTTTTTTTTTTTTGAGGTGGAGTCTGGCTCTGTAGCCCACGCTGGAGTACAGTGGCCGGATCTCAGCTCACTGCAAGCTCCGCCTCCCGGGTTTATGCCATTCTCCTGCCTCACCCTCCCGAGTAGCTGGGACTACAGGCGCCCGCCACTTCGCCCGGCTAGTTTTTTGTATTTTTTAGTAGAGACGGGGTTTCACCGTGTTAGCCAGGGTGGTCTCGATCTCCTGACCTAGTGATCCGCCCGTCTCGGCCTCCCAAAGTGCTGGGATTACAGGCTTGAGCCACCGCGCCCGGCCTCCTCTAGTCTTTAGTTATCGTTTTACACATGATTTTTGAGATGCCTGCTACCTAGGTCTACAGAATTTCATCAGGTACTGTGGCACCCTCATTCTTCTGGGTCATGCTGGAGGCCTGAAATATTCACTCTACAGTCCTTCTGTATAGCCATAGTACAAAACCATTTCTCAGATCTTGCTATGTCCTTGGTGAATTCATTGTCACATTCTATGACACACTCAGGTTCTATCTAGCTTCATCATAAAACCTTTTTCCTCCAGGGTCGTACAACTTCCTTGTGATTGACTAGAGCCAAGCTCAGGCTTTTTTGGCTCCTGAAATTTTCCAGTCTCAGGCTCTTCCCATTCCGGGGAAACTTCCTTTCTTGTTCAATTGGGAAGCTTCACACACAGTTCACCTTCTCCAGCACACGCTATAACTCTAGATAGTTTTCTTTTGTGATTTGTCTCAGAATCGTCTATGAGAGAAAACTTAGATCTAATTAGATCATTTATTTTGGGAATTAACATCCCACCATACACTCTCCCTTGGGCAAGAAAGTAGCCTGTCTGGATGCTGGTGAGATTGCGGAGAAAAAAGAACATTTTTACACTGTTGGTGGGAGTGTAAATTAGTTCAACTACTGTGGAAGACAGTGTGGTGATTCCTCAAAGATCTAAAAGCAGAAATATCATCTGACTCAGCATTTCTATTACTGAGTATGTACTCCTCAAAATATAAATCATTCTGTTACAAAGACACATGCACACATATGTTAATTGCAACACTATTTACAATAGCAAAGACACGGAATCAACTCAAATGCCCATCTATGATAGACTGAATAAAAAAATATATATGCTATATATATACCATGGAATACTATGCAACCATAAAAAGGAACAAGTTTATGTCCTTTGCAGGGACATGGATGGAGCTGGAAGCAGTTATCTTCAGCAATCTAATACAGAAACAGAAAACCAAACACCACATGCTCTCACTCCTAAGTGGGAGCTGAACAATGAGAACACATGGACACAGAGAGGGGAACAACACACACTAGGGCTCGTCAGTGGTGGAAAGAGCATCAGGAAGGATAGCTAATGGATGCTGGGCTTAATACCTTGGAGATGGGATGATCTGTACAACAAACCACTACGGCACACTTCTTCCTACGTAACAAACCAGCACATCCTGCACATGCATCCCTAAACTTAAAATAAAAATTAAAGACAAAAAAAAAAAAGAAAGAAAGAAAGTAGCCTATTTGCTTTGTGTTTGAATGGGGAAGAGAGAAAGGGAGAAACCTGCTTGAGGAGGGGACAATTAATTAATGTCTAAAAATGTTATTTTGACATCTCATCCCCTAGTAAAATCCATGTTTCCTCAAAACCAAAATGAATGCTTTCTATCCCACCCCTAACCCTGAAGTGGAAGGAGTAACCTATATTACTTAATTAAATGAGTTATTTAGGAAACTATATCCTACTTGTACAGCATCATCTGGGATGGAAAGTTGAGGCTGTTCACGGGTAAATTATTCAATGTGCTCACCTGGCATGCAGGTGGGGCTGGCAATAGGGGATACTACTACTATCATATTCAATGTTCACTTTGTACTCATGTGCTCTTCTGAGCCTTTTCCATGAGTGATCCCATTTAATTGTTACCCTATTTTTTATGTGAGAAAGGTAGTATTATTCTTTTTTATACCAAATCAAGAAACTAAGGCATAGAGAGTTTACATGATTTGTCAAGGTCCAGACTAGAAAGCACTGGACCTTGACAAATCATGTAAACTCTCTATGCCTTAGTTTCTAGTCTGATCTGTGTCCAGAGCCCATGCTCCTTTTTTACTCTCAGAGACAGAGTCTTACTCTGTCAGCCAAGCTGGTCTTGAACACCTGGGCTCAAGAGAAGTTCCTGCCTTGGCCTCCCAAATTGTGTAGGCCACTGCACCCAGTCCTGAGCCCATGCTCTTAATCATTATGCTATGCTAATATATCACACTCCTCTCTTTTTTAGGCAACCAGAGATAGAATAGCAGAATAGGAAGAATGTAGTTGTCTGTTCTCATCTGCTAATAAAGACATACCGGAGATTGGGTAATTTATAAAGGAAATAAGTTCAATTGACTCACAGTTCCGCATGGTTAGAAAGGCTTCACAATCATGGCAGAAGCCAAATGAGGAGCAAAGTCACATCTTACATGGTGGCAAGCAAGAGAACTTGTGCAGGAAAACTCCCATTTATAAAACCATGAGATCTCATGAGACTTATTCACTATCATGAGAACAGCACAGAAGAAACCCACCCCCATGGTTCAATTACCTCCCACTGGATCACTCCCGTGACACGTGGGGATTATGGGAGCTACAATTCAAGATTAAATTTGGGTGCAGACACAGCCACATCATTTCATTCTGCCCCTGGCACCTCCCAAATCTTATGTCCTCACATTTAAAATTCAAACATGACTTCCCAACAGTCCTCTAAAATTTTAACTCATTTCAGCATTAACTCCAAAGTCCACAATCCAAAGTTTCATCTGAGACAATGCAAGTCCTTTCCATCTATGAGCCTGTAAAATCAAAAGCAAGTTAGTTATTTCATAGATATAATGGAGATACAGGAATTGGGTAAATGTCCCCATTCCAAATGGGAGAAATTGGCCAAAATGAAGAGGCTAACGGCTACATGCAAATCCAGTGGGACAGTCAAATCTTAAAGCTCCAAAATGATCTCCTTTGATGCCATGTCTCATATGCTGATGCAATAGGTGTGTTCCCATAGCCTTGGGCAGCTCTGCCCCTGTGGCTTTGCAGAGTACAGCCTGCCTCCTGGCTCCTTTCATGGGTTGGCGCTGGGTATCTGTAGCTTTTCCAGGAGCACGATGAAAGCTGTCCTGTCGGTAGCTCTACCATTCTCGGGTCTGGAGGACTCTGGCCCTCTTCTCACAGCTCCAGTAGGCAGTGCCCCAGCAGGGACTCCGTAGGGGCTCCAGGCCCACATTTCCCTTCGGCGCTGCCCTAGAAGAGGTTCTCTATGAGGACACTGCCCCTGCAGCAAACTTATTCCTGGACATCTAAGTGTTTCCATACATCCTCTGAAATCTGGGCAGAGGTTCCCAAACCTTAATTCTTGACTTCTGTGTACCCACAGGCTCAACACCATGTGGAAGCTCAAGGCTTGGGGCTTGCACACTCTGAACCTACAGACCGGACGGTGCCTTAGTACCTTTTATCATGGCTGGAGCAGTTGGGAGACGCAGGGCACCAAGTCCCTAGGCTGCACATAGCAGGGGTCCCTGGGTCCTACCCACAAAACCATTTTATCCTCCTAAGCCTCCAGGCCTTTGATTAGAGGGGCTGCTGTGAAGGTCTCTGACACGCCCTGGAGACATCTTCCCCATTGTCTTGGTGATTAACATTTGGCTCATTATTAGTAATACAAATTTCTGCAGCAGGCTTGAATTTCTCCTAAGAAAATGGGTTTTTATTTTTATTGCATCATTATGCTGCAAATTTTCCAAACTTGCGTAATGATACCCTTGATACCCTAAATCAGCTCTCTCAAGTTCAAAGTTCCACAGATTCCTAAAGCAGGGGCAACATTTCCCAGTTTCTTTGCTAAAATATAGCAAGAGTTGCCATTATTACAGTTCCTAACGATTCCTCATCTTCATCTGAGATGGGCAGCATTTGGTCAAAGCCATTCAACAAGTCTCTAGGAAATTTCAAACTTTCCCTCATCTTCCTGTCTTCTTCTGAGTCTTCCAAACTGTTCTGACCTCTGCCCATTACCCAGTTCAAAAGCTGCTTCCACATTTTCAGGTATCTTTACAGCAGTGCACTATTCTGGGTACAAATTTGCTGTATTAATCTGTTCTCACACTGCTAATAAAAACATACCTGAGACTGCATAATTTACAAGAAAAGAGGTTTAATTGATTCACAGTTCCAGATGGCTGTAGAGGCCTCACAATCATGGCAGAAGGCAAATGAGAAGCAAAGTCACATCTTACATGGCAACATTCAAGAGAGTTTGTGCAGGGGAACTCCCATTTGCAAAACCATCAGCTCTCATGAGACTTGTTCACTATCACCAGGACAAGAATGAAAATCTCACCCCCATGATTCAATTACCTCCCACTAGGTCCCTTCCACAACATGTGGTAATTATGGAAGCTACAATTCAAGATGTGATTTGGGTGGGGATACAGCCAAACCATATCAGATAATTTCCTCTGAGTCCTGATAAGACACTCAGTCATCTTTAGTTGTTAGCCTGCTATGTGAGGACTTTGGCAGAATGTGTGGATTTAGTCTCCAATCAGACTTTTTGATTATGTCCTGTGCTCCTCGGAGCAAACATGCATCATTCAGACTGTGTCCTGTAGATGGAGAGCTGGCCTCCTAAACAAGTTTGTCATCATTATGAAGTCGACCAGAGGTTCCCACTATGCACTTAGTTACTACTGTCACCATGTGGGGTCTCTATGACTTCGTTTAAAAAATTTAATCTCAGCTGTCCATTAAAGAGAAAAAAGGCCAGGCGCAGTGGCTCACGCCTGTAATCCCAGCACTTTGGGAGGCCGAGGCGGGCGGATCACAAGGTCAGGAGATCGAGACCACGGTGAAACCCCATCTCTACTAAAAATACAAAAAATTAGCCGGGCGCAGTTGCAGGCGCCTGTAGTCTCAGCTACTCGGGAGGCTGAGGCCTGAGAATGGCGGGAACCCGGGAGGCGGAGCTTGCAGTGAGCCGAGATCGCGCCACTGCACTCCAGCCAGGGGGACAGAGTGAGACTCCGTCTCAAAAAAACAAAAACAAAAACAAGCAAACAAACAAAAAATCAAGCTCTAACTGGGTTCAGACAGGTACAAAACCAGAAAGTCCATGAGTGAGTCAAAGAGTGGCCCATTTTTTCACTTCCAAATTATTTGTAATTTTGTGAAAATGCTCCCCTTCTCTAGGCAGGCAGTATCCTCTCTTTTTGACTTATTATAGTCTTGCCTTCTAACAGCAAGTTTCTTTTGAATGGAATATTGAGGATATATTCCTATTTGTCATTGTACTGTGATCCCTTTACCTAGTTGCTGGAGACACAGCAAGGGTGACCACTAATATGCATAATGTCATCAATGAATAAATTAGCACTCTCAATAATGCTGCTTGGAAGGAACTATGCTGTTTCTGCTGAATGTTTCTCTGTTCCAACAAAAGGTCAGAGCTATTAAGAATTCAGTAGAAAGGAGTAGAAAGGAGACTTTAAAAGGCAGCTTTGATGCATTTCCTTCTAAGAATTCTACAAAGTATCAGAAAACTTAATCTCCTCAGTGACTACAACAACCTGACATATTTTGCACTCTCTTCCTACTGCAAATTTTTACACATCTGAGTTTAAAAATCATCTTCAGTGTTCTCTTAAGCTCAGTCTCTTCATAGGCCTCTCATATACCTGAAATCAGCAATGACAACTAAGAGTAATTATCCAAGAGCTTTAATTACATTTTTCCTAAGGTAATGAACTCTAGTTTCAAGGGTTTTAATCCATTACTGGTTCAGAAACATTCCTGTTCAAAAGACTCAGCAATTCTTGATGAACCTCTACATGTTGTAAAGTCTGACTGAGTCCAAAACTCAGATACAGAATAAATACTTGTTTTCTATTATTCGGTTTACTCTCTGACTAAGAATACATCCTACTATGATAGGAAGCATGATCTCCCCTCCTCCTAGGATCTGGACTTGTGGCCCTATTGCAAGCTGTTAAGGGCTTGTGTCATAGTCCTTGGTCTCATTGGGGCCAAGGCTTCCACTGACATCCTCATCATCTCTATGTGCTTAATCTTTCAAATTCCCATTGCTTCAAATTAAATATTCATTCCACTTTGGGACAACACTCAGACATACTACAAGCAATTTCCATCCAGAATATCTGTCTCTCTGTCACATATCCTGGCACACTGCTGAGAAGTTGGACTGGGGTCTGATCTTAAGCAAAACCATAGGCATCTCATTGTTTCTCAATAGACTGGGGAAATGTTTTTTTCTCCTATGTGCAGGACAGACTTAATCTCTACCTTCATTACTCAGAAAACACTGAATTTCTCTAAATATTGCTTTCCAGTATACTCACATCCTCTTCTCTTGATGTTTCTTTTTGGAGCACTTTACTTACTATCAATGGACTCAAGATTTAAAATAAAACCGACCCATTATTCCACAAACCTAACAAGCAGAAAGCAAACTCAGAGCTTTCCATCTTGTTAAACAGAAGGAAGGTAAAACAAAAAACAAACAAACAACAACAACAACAAAAACCCAGAAAACTATGAAGCAATTTTTAAAATAAAATTCAGCCCCACTTGTCTTAGTGGAACATGTAGGTAAGTTTATCTTTCTATTGTTTGAACACTTATTTATGAGGAAGAAGCTGATTTTCAGACTTTTGTAAGACTAAGGTCACAAGCAGTGTTGCCTCAACATCAAGCTATCAAAGCATCTCACGAAGTTGGAGAATGGAGATATTTACCATCTCTATGACAAAACCAGAATTTCTCCATCAGTCCATCAGTTGACTAAAGTATGTACACAGAAACAGCAACCTGATTGTCTTTGCCATTAAAACATATCATGATATTAGCATTATCACAGAGAGCTTATGTGCTGGAGAGACACAGGGAATACCAAGCCAGACTTTTACTTGGATCTATAGAGACACTTCATTGTGAATACTCTCAGATATAATGGGAGTAGAATGAAGAAGGCAGACATGGAGCAAAGGTTTTGAATGTTAGATGGAACATTATATGCATTTCCACTTAGGCTTTAAGATTAAAGCAACTTTGATTAGACTGCTGATCCCTGTGATACACATGTTATGTTACTGGGCAAAAAAACTTCAAGTATTCTAAAAACAAGGCATCTGAAGTGGGAGAACATTTATGTTTCAGAAACAACAAGAAAGATCCATGAAATGATGATGACCTGGTCTAGGACAGTAGTAATGAGAACAAACAAGTAGATATAATTTAGACACAGTTGTGAAATATTAGCTTATTACACCTGGAACCTCAAGAAGAGGAACTAACTGAAGGTAATTGCTTAAAACTTAACTCTTGGAAATGACTATGTGATTGATGCTGTTAATTAATATAGGAAATATAAGAAGACAATGAGGAGGAGCAAATTTTCCACAGAAGAAAACAAATTCCGTGTGGAATCTATGAAATTTTCTGCTTAATGTCCTACCAAAGCTATAAATTGGTAGTTAGGAATTTGATTAAGCTCAAGAGGGTTCATCAGTGGAAAATTAGGTGAAAAAAAAAAGAAAAGAAACAGAAAATGTCTTCAGTGAACAAATGGGTTCTCAAAAACCAAGTAAATGATATATTTTTTAAAAAGCATATAAAATATAATAAAAAAATATTCAATATGTAACCATAGGGGATACAAACATTCAAAGAGCAGATTAAGGAAAGGAGCCTGAGAAGGACCGTTCAGAGAGACGCGATAGAATAAAACCCGGAAGAGAAGTGGACATCTGATACCACAAGAGGAATGCACTTTAGAAAATAGGAAGGTCAATATTACCTTACAGAGAGACCAGATAAGGCTAGATTGCAAAAAGTTCTCGAGGAAGTGAAGACTCAGATTGTAGACTATATTTTTGAGAATATTGAGTATAACAAAGGGTGACTTGGGCACTCACCAGTTTTGTTCTAGGAGAATTTAGAAAAAAAAGAAAGAGATTATATTATTTTTGGAAATAGAAACCGAAATTTTACCTCATCCAGACAGAATGTAGAAAGAATAAGGTTTCCAACAGAAATTAATTCCATGATTCTGTTTGATAGTCATAAGATGAAAATCTATTTCACTGGCCCAGTGCAGTGGCTCACGCCGGTAATCCCAGCACTTTGGGAAGGTAGCGAGCGGATCACGAGGTCAGGAGTTCGAGACCAGCCCGGCCAGCATGATGAAACCCTGTCTCCACAAAAAATACAAAAATCAGCCAGGCAGTAGTGGCACATGCCTGTAATCCCAGCTACTTGGGAGGCTGAGGCAAGAGCATCACTTGAATCTGGGAGACAGGGGTTGCAGTGAGCCGAGATTGTGACACTGCACTCCAGTCTGGGTGACAGAGTGAGACCCTGCTTCCCCACTCCCCCCCCCAAAAAATACAAAAATTAGCCTGGCGTGGTGGCGTGTGCCTGTAGTCCCAGTTACTTGGGAGGCTGAGGCAGAAGAATCACTTGAACCTGGGAGGCAGAGGTTGCAGCCTGGGCAACAGAGTGAGACTCCGTCTCAAAAAAAAAACCCAAAAATCTATTTCACCACTTTTCAGAGGCTCACAAACAACACCCAATAGTACATTCACTCTATAATAACCAACATATTTCCCTGCTTCTGGTGTTCCTTTCCATTGTGTTTAATGTGCAGAGTTTTATTCTACAGACTCTTTCACTCATGATATCAGACTTTATTTTATGCTAGAGACAGTGAAAAAAAAAATACCTAATTTAAAAGCTTAAGCAACACAATCCAATTACCTACATGGCTATTTTTTTTCTACAGTGAGTTTAGGATTATAAAGTGCATCTCAAAATTGTTATTGTAACCACATCTTTCTTCATCTACCAGTTCTAATAACTAAACCTCTTTTTTGAGTACCTGATTTCCCAGTGTCAAGTTACTCACTGCAACTTTTTTGCTAGACCTCCCTGAGTTTCATTTTTGTCTGAATTATTACCACTGTGCTTTCCAGATGACTATCTTTGCCTGCAATGGGAACATCTAATTTCCTGTGTCTTGTTTGAGATCTTATCTCATTTCTAAATCAAAACCTTTCCAAGTCAAGCCTACCTCAACAAAGACTCTCAATCTTGATTATGACTTGTTCAGACACTGCTTCTTTTTTCTCCTCTCCTATCTTACCAGCTTTCAGACTGATGGTTGTCATGATGAATTGGAGGTGTGGTGTATTGTCACATTCCTAGGTGACAAGTAGGGATCATGTTCTCTGTTATTTGACAGTTACATGAGTAAAGATCAGTTATTTTCCAGGGATTCTGGGTTATTTTCTCTATCATTCTGTAAGCGTTACAAAGAAAGAATCAAAGATCAAACTTGAGAAAAGAAAATGAAGGCTCAAGAAAACAAGGGTCAAGGTTAATAGCTGCACTTCTTTTGAATACAGAAACTAGGCATATATAGAATAAGAAAACGAGATAATTATAGCTGAAAACAAACAAAAAACACACAAAAGATCAATAGTATGTACAATCCAGGGAAGAGACTCTAGAAATGACAGAAATAATATCAGCTGTGCTATGGCTGATTTACTCACTGTATGTTGATGGCATTGCAGTTGGTATGTCATATTTGGAAAAACAATCACTTATCATTGCAAGACTTTTATAAAATAGGAGATAAACAGGCCGGGCGCAGTGGCTCATGCCTGTAATCACAGCACTCTGTCTCAAAAAAACAAAACAACAATAACAAAAAAAAACCAAAAAATCTATTTCACTACTTTTCAGATCCGTCAAGGCAGGCAGATTACGAGGTCAGGAGATTGAGACCATCCTGGCCAACATGGTGAAACCCCATCTCTACTAAAACACACACACACACAAAATAGCCAGGTGTGGTGGTGCATGCCTGTAGTCCCACCTACTCAGGAGGCTGAGGCAGGGGAATTTCCTGAACCCAGGAGGTGGAGGTTGCAGTGAGCTGAAATTGCACCACTGCACTCCAGCCTGGGCAATAGAGCAAGACCCCAACTCGAAAAAAAAAGAAAAAAAAACCAGGGGGAGATAAACAATATTTGCCTTTACTTAGGAAGCGTGAATGAATGATCCTGTTACATGCTCACGTGACCATTGATACCCAGAAAAATATATGCTATTACTTCAAATGTTATAGTTCCCAATGTGAATGTTTAATATGGGTTTGTTTAAATCTGTGTCCACACTATTCACAATAGCAAAGACTTGGAATCAACCCAAATGTCCATCTGTGACAGACTGGATTAAGAAAATGTGGCACATATACACCATGGAATACTATGCAGCCATAAAAAAGGATGAGTTTGCGTCCTTTGTAGGGACATGGATGCAGCTGGAAACCATCATTCTTAGCAAACTGTCACAAGAACTGAAAACCAAACACCGCATGTTCTCACTCATAGGTGGGAATTGAACAATGAGATCACTTGGACTCGGGAAGGGGAACATCACACACTGGGGCCTATCATGGGGAGGGGGGAGGGGGGAGGGATTGCACTGGGAGTTATACATGATATAAATGATGAATTGATGGGTGCTGACGAGTTGATGGGTGCAGCACACCAACATGGCATAAGTATACATATGTAACAAACCTGCACGTTATGCACATGTACCCTAGAACTTAAAGTATAATAAAAAAAAAAAAAAAATCTGTGTCCATGTGCACCGTTAGCAGAAAACATTTCCACCAGTTTGGCCCAGAATAATTGAGTCCATTTATACTCAACAGTGTACTGGCAGGCAACCTGTATAGCATGCTGGGAGGACTTAGTTTGATGTGGGTCTTCTCCCAGCATCTGTAGTTACTGGCAATACTTCCATGTTGTTATATCTCAGACTTTCACACCCCATGGAGAGGTTTCTCTCCCTTGGCTCTGCATAGGAAGGACAAACTTTGGAAATAGTTCGATAATCTGATGGTCCTTTGGTTGATTTTCATCGTATCTTTTTCTTATTTTGGCATTTTAATCACCAGTTGTCATTGTGTTGGAGTCCTCTCCCTTTTCATGGATGATTAATTGATGATCTTTGAAAATTGTGTGCTAAACTTGGATCACAGTGAATAGTTAGTGATAATCCTGTAAGCAATTATTTTATCTTAAAACATGAAATATTCTTGAAATATTCTCTTCAATAGAAGTCTGAAAATCAGGCAAAAGTTAATTAGGAACAGAAATAATTAAGTAATAGTTCAATACTTCAATATTTTAATTATTACAAGCTCTTCAACTTAATAATTAGACCCCATATATAATTTTAGAGCTCAACTTACATGATTTAATAAAAGAGATATTAATGTTTAATGAGTAACGTATTTTCATTATCTTATCAGAAGAAAAATGTGGTATTATGCAGCTAAGTGCATAGATCATATTTTTACAGAATGCCTACAACTAACATTAGGGAGCTTGTTTTGAAATAATAACCTAATAAAAATGGAGAAAGAACAAGTGGGTACTAATGTATATTAATATCAAACGTAACTCAGTTACCCTGTCTGAGCATCAAAATCTATTACACTCTAGTAAAACAGATGGATTTTCTATTTGCCAACTGTAGTTTAAGTTTTAATGAGGTCAATAAACACAAACTGTATGAATCTTTCATAATATTTTTTTTCCAGGTAAATATATGTACTCTAAATGCCAGAAAGTACATTGCAGTATATTAAAAAAATAGCAAAAATAAAAATTTCTGAGACCAAGAAGCAACAGTCACACTGAAAAAATAATATGCATGGAATTACATCTCTTAATATTTAATTATTTCTTAGGCATCCTACTGAAATCAGTAGTTCCTGCAATTTGTGTATACTTTCTAAAATCTTTTTCTTTAATATTTAAAAATTCAACCATTAATTTCACATTATTTTGAAGGTTGGTCTTAGGCTTTTCTGTATGTATATTTTGCAGGTTAAGATTGTAGAAATAATATAGTGCAATTTCTCATAAATTCATCATCATGCTAAAATTGCATTTTAGTTTTTAACTTTTTTATTTTGACAAAATGTTCCTCACATATACTAAATTTGGAAAAAAAGTTCATTTTTCTTTTAGAGACAAGGTCTCACTCTGTCACCCAGGCTGGAGTGCAGTGTTGTAATTATGGCTATGGCTCACTGCAGCCCGGACCTCCTGGGCTCAAGCAATCCTCCCACCTCAGGCCTTCCCACATGGCCAGTAGCAGGGACTACAGGCACGTGTCACCACATCTGGCTATTTTTTTTTCTTTATCTTTTTTTAGACATGGGGTCTCACTATGTTGCCCAGGCTGGTCTCAAATGCCTGGGTTCCTCCCAGAATATTTTGGGTAGTAAATTGTCAACCTGATGCTTCATTACCCTGCAATATTTTCAGGCATATTCCCTACAAATAAAGCCATTATTCTGTATAATCACCATATACCAACAAAACTGTGAGTTAACATTTAAACTTTATTACCATTAATTCTTCAGATTACATTCAAATTTATTCAAATGTCCCAAAAATGGCTTATATAGCAAATTTAAAAAAAATCTAGTTCGCAATCATGTTGCATTAATTGTCATGACTTTATATTTCTTAACTCTGTGACGTTTCCTTAGTTTTTCCTTACTTTCCATGACCTTGACATTTTTAGGATCATAAGCTAATTTTTTGGTACAATGTATTCCAATTTGGATTAGATTCGATTTGGGATTTAGGTGTTGAGCAGTAACATCACAGAAGTGGTGCTATGGTCTTCTCACTTGTCTTATCAAGTAACACCAGGTTTTAACCTGTCCCTTTACTGATGATGTTTGCTTTGATTATTTGATTAAGGCAATATGAGCCAAGCTTTTCCACTGTTAAATTATGCTATACCCCTTTGTGATTAATGTATCTTCTGTAAGGAAGTAGTTTGAAACAATAAATATCCTATTCCTCACCAAACTTTCAATCTACTCATTGTTTTATCTCTGTATTGACTCATTATTTGCTATTGTATTTAACAGATTAAATTTATTAATATTGTTATTTATTTTGATGATCAAATTATTCTTTTTTCAGCCAGTGGGTCCTCATTCAAGCTGACTTCTGGGGCTTTTTCCATCATCCTTTGAGCTCTTTTGACAGTACAAATGGTCCAAGCTCATTTTGTGCTTGTTTTGCTAAACTGATCTAAAATCCAGGATGCCTTTCACTACAGCGTTTTAGTTGTAAATGATCCACAAAAGTAATAAAGATGTTTTCTATTGAAAAACCAAACCTCCAGCGTGGATTCATGCATTTTATAAGATTCATTTTCATTCCATAAATTGTGGTATGCAAATCTGAATGAGGCCCAACTCCTGGTTTCCTTGAATTAACAGTGGAAAAAAAACAAAAGAAAAACACATGTACGAAAAAACAACAAAAACAACTAAACAGAGCCTTTCATTGGTTTAGACCAAGTTAAGTTTTAACTGCCCAATGACTTATGACAACTCTGTTACAGGACCATGGGTAAAAGGTTAGAGATATGAATATGTGTTTAATTTTTTACATTTTTATGCTGATACCAGAATCTTTATGTGAGGTTTACAGAAGGGACTATTTTCACAGTTTAAGACACTGATAATTCAAAGTAATTGATTAACATGCTATCATTGTCACAGAAGACTTAGACTAATTTGGTGGACAAATTTGGAAAAGATATAATACAGGTTAGAAAACTTGGAAATATCTTAATTTATGCTGCAATTATTAGACCTAGGTGGCTGCTAAGCCTTGTATTTATATATATTTATATATACTTGCTCTGTCAGAGCATACCTCTCAAGCAGTAGCGAACCTAATCTGAAATATATCCAATATGCTGACCTCTGAGAGGAATCCGTTTACTGAATGATGAATAAATCCAAAAGAACTAAAGTCTCAGGGGGCTCAAGTATGAAGCCCGAGAGCAGTGCGACATGGGATCAGCAGCCGGGCTGGCAGTGAACAGAAGTAACTGTTATACACTTGTCAGACTTTATGAGACAGTTTAAATGTAAATAGCATGAATAGCAGCCAAATCCAGTCTTTCCAGTCCTCTCTTGCCTCTGTAGCTATGGCTAAAACCTGCACCAATGACCACTGGGATTTGTAACATCCTTTTGCCAGCAACAGAATCCAGACAGTCATTAAATTGTATATAAGCAAGACAGGAATTAAGAATGGAGATTGGGTGGTTTAGACCTCCGATGAAACCAACTGGAAAAAAAACAGATTTCCCAGATGTAATCTTAGGCCTTGCAGTTCAAATCACCAGCTGTGCCCTGAAGCAAATGAAGGTAAGGCCATCTTGTGTGAGGATGACTAGGTGTGCTGAGAAAAATAATTCTCACTACTGAGTGAATAGAATGCATATATGTGTATTTGAACTCTCCCAGGCTCACTCTGACTACACATACATTTATGCATATACCTATCACTCTTATTTCATCCTCACACTTTATATATGTATCCAGAAAGTTGATTCTCAGATTTTTATAACCAGCATATCTTTATTAATAATTAGATACATTATATTTTACACAAGACAACTAAAGAAATATACCTAAAAATGAAAATAGCTTTAAAATTACTCTCAAAGTAAGTTATATTGCATTTAATGGAAACAATTCCTTCAGGGCATATCTCCTCCATGAAACTCTGTGATGTCATCTCTCTGGAGTTCATCCAGAGCAAGGAGAGTTGCCTCAGATAATGATGACCTAAAAGATTCAAAATCCAGCCACTGAGAAGACTTCCGTGCTACTTCAGTACTAAACGCAAAAACAGAATTAGCATAAAATTAATAAAGTTGAGGTTCAGAGACCCTCACTTACATGGACTCCTTCCACAACACTAAGAAGACCCTATCAATTTCATATTAATTTTTATAAATATTAAGTAAGCTCATCCTCAAATTGGATAAATTTTAAGCCCTAAATGAATATATAGAGAGAAATTTAAATATATATACACACACACACAGACACACTCATTTAAGCACTATAAATATATATATATATTCTTCTCATAGGATATCTAGATAGATAGATAGATAATAGGATATAGATAGGATATCTATATAGATAATAAGATATATGTATATTCTATTTTCTCGTAACTAAATTTATTTTTAGGCAAAGTGTACAATTGTTCATTCATTCATTTACTCATACATTCAAATTATGTCTATTAAACATTGCCTTGTATGAGGTGGTAGGATAAAATTCATGGGAAAATAAAGTCACAGGATTGTTTCTTAAAGAGATTGTACTCTAGTAGAAAAGAGAAAAAGAATTATAAAAATGTAAAGAGTCAGAAGCTAAGAGTATCACACACAGTGTTCTCTGTACTCAATACATACCAGTTTGCAGGAAAATGGAATAAGAGTTCAGTGCACAAAAACACAGTAAGTCATTGGAACATGCATTGAACTTCTGAGTGTGCTTTGATGATATTTACATCTTTGTTAAGGAATCTTCTTTGGAAAGTGATGCCTAAATTTACTAGATGTCCTTGGGGATATAGCATAATGGGTATTAAAGATGGGAAACGTTTGTTAAGTTAACGTCATTTAAACAAGAAAAAAATGTATTATTCATATTTCAATGTCACATTGTGTTTTGAAAGCCTAATGACCCTTCTTAATTAGGCTGTGGGAAGTCATAAAATGCCACCCAAATTTAACTGTTACTTCAAAGTTAAAGAGAATGTGTGTTTTGTCTTCATTATGTGGCTCTCCTCTTTTCTGGTAGTCTAAAGTCTCAGGTCAATCTAGTTCATAGTTTTTTCTTCCTGATTTCTATTGAATTCTTACATTGAAGTTAAAAATAGGGCAACATAATATTAGGCTTTTAAAAATTTTGTGCTACTAGTTTTGCTAGTAGTTAACTACTAGTTAAATACTAGTTTTTAACTACTAGTTAAGTACACTCTCATCAATATATCAGATTAGGATTTCATTAAAACACCATGCAAAAATTTAAATATTTTCTAAAATATGTTATATGTGTTATCATAAACAGTATTTGGTCTCCTGCTGACATTAAGACCAAATTTAAATTAAAAGCAAATTTAACAAAATTTGCCTGACAAATTTATTTCTCAAAGCTTGACAATTCTCCAAACAATATACATAATCAATTCTGGCTTTGAAATAAACTGCTTACCATTGCCTCAGTTATTCACAGAGAACATTACGGCCTTTGTAAACTTGAACTATATACAGAGTGCATTTGCCTTACTCATAACAGGTATATTCTCACAGGAGAAGTATAATTTTAGCTAGTTATTTATTCAAGAATCATAAAATCGTGACTAAAATGTGTCAGGTAATGGGCGAGGCTCTGTGCTCACCATAAACATGAAACCCAGTGGAGACAGACATGTAAACACACAAATTATAATAAAGCAAGGGAAGTGCCTATGTAGGTAAGAATAAAATGTGGTCACAGCACACTGAGGATGGAGCTAATTGCTCTACCATGGATTATGAGGTAATTCTCCATGAGAAAGCAACAAGTTCAGCCTTTAAAAAAATCATTGGAGCCCTAAAGAAGGAGATAAGGTTTTCAGGCAGAGAAACATTGGAGCTCCTAAAGAAGGAGATAAGGTTTTCAGGCAGAGAAACAGCTCAAAAAATGGCATGAAGCCATGGTAAAACCTGCTGTACTCAGAGAATGATAGAAATTCTATAACTGGATTTGAGAAATGGTTCAAACAGGTGCCAAAGAGGTTGGGAGGGTAGACTACAGTAAGATTGGAGGGCTTGACTCAATTCTGTGGGCAAGAGAAAGCCAAGGGAGGTCTGAAGCTGGGAAATGAGGTAATCAGATTTATTTTGTAGACAGGCAGCTCTTTTGGTAATGCGGAACATGAAATACTGGTGATGAAAAGTGGAGAAATGAGTGACCAGAGGAGAGAGATTTAAAGCAGGACTTATTAAGACATGACATGCATCTGAACTAAAGTTCAGTGGGAATAAGGATGAATAGGCAAAATCAGAAATTTAAGACATTGCTGGGAATCTCTAGTAATTGATGGCAAATTGATATGAGAGCACCGGAAGGAATTGTTTAGATTTTACCTGCTTACCTGAAAAAATTGAAGATTCTCTTAGCTAAGCTATAGAATGCAATAAAGATCACTAAATAGAAATAAAATCTCAATTTTTAACGTAACGAGTTTGAGTTTTCTTGAAACATACCAAGCAAGACAGCAATTTATTTACAAACTGATACACTGATAAATTGATTTGCTTTCTCACAATTCGCTCTTTATCCAGCCTCAACTATTCCCTTAGAGTGAGAAAAGAAAAATAGTAGAGAGCTGTCTCAACTATGTGAGGTAGTCAAATTTATGAAGCCCAGAGAAGCATGACATTGAGTATGGGATTTCAGTCATGCCCAGGCACCCATACCCAGGGGCAATTGTTTAAAGACATTTTTTTTTTCCCAACTACCTGCTTCACACACTATCATCATGTTTCTGGAATTTATGAGACAAAGACCAATATACAGCCAATTAATAGCTTATGTTATTTTTCTTCAAAGTCTTGGTAAAAAGTTTAGGAACTGCCTCTTTTCTCCTTCAAAAACTGACTTATTACTGCTGCCAATCCTCGTACATATTCAGGACAAATTGAATCTATGTTCTTATGTGACTGTCTTCAAACTTCTCACATGAAAAAACCCTCTTTGAACTACATTCTGGCCTTTTGGTTACTTTAGGTGGACAACAGCAATAGTAAATGGACTAAGATAGGTACGAATCAATAATAAACACTATAAATATTCGTTAATAGAACACTGGTTAGATCAATTATGATACAGATAAATAATAAAATACTTTTAAAAGATTAATAATATTTGGTGCATTTATATATGTTGACACGAAAAAAAAAAAATCCAAGGGAATCAAAGTGCAAAATGAATAGTAAAAATCAGTGCCTATACTGTGTTACTATTTCAATTAAAGACCAGTATATTCAATTCTTAGGGATGATGTAACAAATTACCACAAACTTGATAGTATAAAACAATGGAAATTTACACTCTCACAGCTCTGGAGGCCAGAAGTTTGAAATCAAGGTGTCAGCAAGGCTGTCTGTGCTCCCTCTACAGGCTCTACTGAAGAATCTGTTCCATCCCTCTTTTACCTTTTGGTGATGGCCAGCTTCTTTGGCTTGTGGTCAAATCATTCCAATCTCAGCCTCTCTTGTCACATCTCCTTCTCTTCTATGTCTGTCTTGCCCTCTGTGTGTGGCTTGTAAATACACTTGTCCCTGGATTTACGGCTGAAACAGCGCAGGATGATCTCCTCAAGGTAAGATCCTTAATTACGTCTGCAAAATTCGTTTTTCCAAGTATGATAACACTCACAGCTTCAGGGAATTAGGACATGGAAATACCTTTTGTGGGGGGTCACCATTCAACCCACTGCAGACAGCTTCTTGTATTTGTTTCAATATGGACATTACCTAAAAGGATAGGCAAGAAATTACTGAATTTTTGTTTCATTTTATTTTCCTTCATAAGAAGGAGAAATTCGTAATTCTGGCATGGAAACACAACTTAGTTTTCTTTGTGTATATTCATTTATTGTTTGAATTTTCTTGTTTACCATGATTATGTGTTACATATGAAATTAAATAAAATATAATCTAAAACGTAAAGTGACTGCAAAATCATTTGACTTGAAATTAAGTCATTTTATAAAATAACTTGCTTTTGAAAACCCCTTAGATGTATAGACTAAATAAAATACAGGCAGAATGGCCTAGGAGCTTTGTGCAGGCTGTCACATGTTAAGAGAAAAATAAACTGGGTATGCTGTTTTACTCAGTAACTAAAACTTTATCATTGGAAATGAACAGAAATACTAATTCTAGAGGATCATATTTTTCAAATCAATTTCTGTTCTATTTCCTTGAACATACGAATTCTAAAATACGTTGATGCCTTATCAAAAAATATCAGCATTGCTGTCTCACAAAAGAGAGTGGTCATTCCCTTACATCCAGTCCACCACAGACTGTGTTACTGCTTTGACCTCTTCAGGGTTAGGGTATCCACCACTGGAGAACTGCTGTGATGTGGAAATCCATGAATTTCTGTTGAGCAGCTAAAAGTGCCCGAGTGTCCTCACCAGTGATGAAAATGACAATGAAAGTGACTTGCAGAATGACTTCAACTTAGGGGAAATGACGGATTCTTCAATACATATGACATTTGGGAACTCCCAGACATAATCAATGGAGTTTTCTCAGGAATAGGAAGACATTTAAGAGTAATGAACTAATGGATTTTTATGATTGACTATATTGTGACATGATTACATTTTCCTGAAACAAATCTTAACATATTTTATTTCTGCATAGTCATGTACTTTTCATATGTACTTTTCATATGTACAATTAATGAAAAGAAAATAATCCTAATGATTTCCTGCCTGTCCTCAGAGAAGTAAAGGGTTCTCTACTATCAACTGATTTTTCATTTTAATTCCTTACAGTCTCTAGTCTTATGCTTATTTGTACGTAAGTTGTTACTAAAGGTTAGTATCCCTCTTTTGAGGAAATAAATAGGTAATTCTGAACTGTTTTTAATGAACAGCACTAACAGTGATTGGCTGGGCATAGGTCACGTGCTTATCTGTGAAACAGGCAATATAACACTCTGGTTCACTAAGCCATGTGCCCAGTTACAAGGGAAGTGAGACTATTGAATTAACATATCCAACAGGTGGGGAGGGCCAAACAGTCTGAACAGACTAAACTTAATGTCATTTCAGTTAATATCAATAAAATCATGGAGGATCTCTTGCGAGGGCAAATGTAAAACAGACACTTTGCTTTAAAAATCATAGGTAATTCTCTTTTCTTCACATTAACAAAATGTGTATAGTAATAGAATAATGGGTTACAAAGAAAAATAAAAAATGAGAAATGCTGGGATAGAGGAAGAAGCTGTGATTTTGTTTTATTTGACTGTAGGAGGTTGAATTCACAGCTTTCATTTTCACAGAAATCTATTTATTTTTTTCTATTTTTGAGAACAATTAAGAATAGCAATATAAAAGAAAAAAAAAACTAAATGAGCAGATAATGACTGTAATACTGAAGTGCTTGTTGTAAGCATATACACTTATGCATTAGCCTAGTTCCCCTTGGTGCCTTCTGCCCATCCTTCTTTCCCTCTGTTATCAGTGACATCCTCAGTCAGTTCCCCCAACTGCTCTGTATGTGCAATCATTGCACATGTCTAGGGGTAAGGCTTAACATTTTAAACTCAATGAGTAGTTACTACTTCAAGTAGCTCTCCTTTTCCAGTGAGAATCATTTGAGGTCAGCCTGGCTTCCAGCCTGTATGTGAGTGAGAACAACACTGCTGGTGCTGGATTTCTGTCAGTGACAGAGAGATTTTGGATCCCATTTCTTCCCTCTTCCCTCACTTCCTCCCCACTTTTACCATAGATCCCCTTCTTTCCACATTAACTTGAGTACATGGCAGTAAGGGACTATGCATGACATTGAAACTACTTCTGTATGTGACCTAATTTTTAATTCCACATGAGCTGGAAAATCTGACTTCCAAAAAGTAAACTATGCCTTTCAAGTAACAGATTCTGTTTCCAAAAGCTTATTCATTTTTAAAGGATGTTTTTCTGCATTGTTAAGATATTGGCTGAGTTTTAGAAAATTTTGAATATGTTTTAAATAACTTATGACTTTTCATTAATAATAGAAACATTTAAGATTGTTTGAAGATCCTTTATACATACACATATATGTACATATTCAATTTTTTAAAAGCGAATTAAAGGGCCAGAAAAGTGGTATAGCATGTGATTACCTTTTCAATGGAAAAAAGTCTAATTTCAGGAAACAATGTGCTTTTTTTGCATCCTGTAAACAGTAGTAATTCTTTCTAGGGAATAAATGTTATGTGATTAAATATTTTTAGTCATTTACACATATTGTACTATTAATTTTATCAGGTTCTTGCTGTATCTGTCATGTCAGCTCCACTGAGAGACTACTTCTAGTTAGCTATGAATTCTCTGAACTCTCTACCATGTATGTAAGAATTTCTAAACCTGGGAGCCTGTCATTAGTGGAAAGGATAGCAAGGAAAAATAAGGGAACAAGTTTTTCTGCCTATTAGTAGGAGGTGCCAAAGTGAATTAAGAAATGGGGTTTTTGGCTGGACGTGGGGGCTCACGCCTTTAATCCTAGCATTTTGGGAGGCCAAGGGAGGTGGATCACTTGAGGTCAAGAGTTCGAGATCAGCCTGGACAACATTGTGAAACCCTATCTCTACTAAAAATACAAAAAACAAATAAGCCAGGCATGGTGGCATATGCCTATAGTCCTAGCTACTCATCAGGCTGAGGCAGGAGAATCACTTGAACCCGGGAGTTGGAGGTTTCAGTGGGCAGAGATCGTGCAACTGCACTCCAGCCTGGGTGGCAGAGTGAGACTCTGTCTCAAAAAAAAAAAAAAAAAAACAGAAATGGGATTTTTTTTCAATCTACTCATGCCAGTTCCAAAATCAACATATGATTCTGATATAAACCTTACATATTTTAAGGATCATACCTAATTGAGGCAGTTTACTGCTAGAAATATATATATTATTCCTCAAGTGTATTTACATGGCCAAAAGATTGAGAACCATCAATCAAATCAAGAAAGTAAAGAGTGTTAAATTAGCTGTTTAGCAATTAGTAAATAAAATATTCAGACAAGTAATTTTTTTTTTATTCACAACATATTTTGGGGGGGTATAGTGAAATATTTATTCAAACTTCATATTCATCTTAAACTATCACATGAATATTTTCAAGAAAACTTCTATGAATGAATTATCTTTGTTAGAATTTTAAACATTCTAAATTGTTTTCTCAACGTAGTATGTCATACTCATGGAATGATTTTATTTGTTGAAAACTAGTCTTCCCAATACACTATAAGCTTTAGGAATCTAGAGATTGTTTATGTGTGATGTTCCATCCCCAGCATAGTGATTGATACATTATAAACATTCAATGAAACTTTTAAATGAAAGATGTTTATTGGGTGAAAAAGAGACCTTCTCAATTCATTTTGAACTTTATTTATATTACAAAATAATAACATTATGCAGAAATTCTGCCAACTTTACTTTGCCCGAAGGACAATTTAACCTAACTATATTTCTTTAAAACAGACCTCAGTAGGAGATAGCTATCAAATTGAAATAGTATGGTAATAATACCCAAGATCTTGTAACACTGATAATGAATAAAATGCATATAAAAGATCTTAAAGATAATTAAACCAATAATCTGCTATTATTGAAAACCTATTCTCGAAAAGTACTTATTTCTAGATTGCAGAAACATATTATTTGCCTCAAATTTAAGTTGATGCCTTTATGGAAAAGTAAACACTAAAGCCACCATACCTACCTGTTAGAGTTAATCTTTGAAGACTTCAAAATAGTCACAGGTCATTCCACACTTTAAAGTATCAAATTAATGACAGCTTTATTAAACATAATCATCAAGTTCATTACCACAAAGTATTTTTTAGGGAAGAGGACCAGAAGCCTGCTGCTAAGACAAGGAAGAACTGTTTCTGTCATCAGAGTGGCAATAAACAAGCACAACAAAATTACACTTGTGTAAACAAGTGCAAAATTAATGGTTCACACACTATTTTTCTTCCACTGACCCCTTTGGTAGATCAAATGACCCCTCAGACCACCTACTCTCAATTCCGCCACACACGGACACATAGTTCTTGGGGTTTTCTAAATTTGGGGTCCTTCCCTCCCCACTCTGAAAATGTGATTTTTATCATTTAAAGTTCTAGCAAAATGAAGCATGGGAAATAATTACTAGGAAGAAGGAAAGAAATAATCCAGCAACCTCTCATGTTTTGGTCAGCAAGGTGCTAATCACATATCTAATTCAGATAATGCTTCCAATTTAGCTGTAAAATCAGTGGTAGGAGATTATGAAAGAAACACCAATAATAATTAGAGTGCTTGTCCAAATGCCCTTAAATTTTTCTTTGATCATAAATCCCTGCACCCAATAAAATGCTACAACAGCAGTTGCTATCTATTATTTGAGATTTCTCAGCAACTTGGCACTTTAGACAAAACTACAGTTAAAAGCAAACCTGTGTTTTCAACCCCAGCACCTTCCTCAACTTTAATGATGTTTTCTGACAACCTAACTGAATCTTGGAACTGAAAATAGTTGTTTTTTTAATTACTCTCTTTGTTTTCTACATTCATTCTCTGCCTAAAATCGATCTCCCTTCCTCTTTTATAAAGTGGAATTAACCTGTTCTAATTTGTACCTTTAACACTGAAATTGAAAGACATAATAGAACAATTTCACTTTAAGAATCTGTATTTGAAAGTATTAAAAAACATATATCAGTATATTATAACTGATTTAATGACTGGAAAAAATTGTATTTCATTATTCTATGAACATTTTTTCAAGTTTCCTGTATTATTAGTATATGTGATATAGTGTTTTGCTTAGAATCCATGGATCTGTTTTCCGTGGGTGGTGGTGTTAAACGCTCTTTCTTTTATAGCTATTAGGTAATCTTGCTAAGCAAACCTCTTATTAATATTGCAAAAATGCAATTTCTCTTTAGAGAATTCGCAGTAATTTAGTTTATTTTGTGAATTTCTGTGAGTACTTTAATGAGAGAGTTCCCTTCAAAGGCAGATAAAAACTGGAGGTGATAATGAGTGCATGCACGTGGAAAGAAGAGGCACCAGAAGAAAAATATTGTAATATAGATATAGCTCTACACCAAAGGATGTTTCCTTTTTCTGATCTTAAGATTTGTTATAGATTTACAACTAAAGTTCCCCAAAACATCTTGTCTGGTATTTTTTCAGGTTACATGTTGCAAAAGAAAAACCTCAGATTCTATCCACTGCCAAAAGTAAATGCTTTCTAATACCTGTTCTTTCTGTACATTTCTAAAAAATAAACAACTTTTGTTTTCTACCACAGATAAAATGTGTCCTTTTGAAGAACCCTGGAAAGGAATTATTTTACAAAATGTCACATGACTAATAAGATGGAAAAAATACAAATAAAAAACGTGCTGAAAGAGAAATCAGTCCAGGCCTCCAATTTGGATCGTCACAGGAGTATATTTCCTTCGTAGAGGAATCTGACAAGCATTCCCTCAGAGACATAGCTAGGCAGAAAAATGGATGTTAAACAAAGAAAAATGAAGTCAGTTGGAAGCAGAATAGAGAAAGCGAAGCAAAGCAATTTGGATTATTACATTAAGAAAGAAATGGCAGCATCAAGGTAAATACGTATAATATTAAAAACCAGAAGTAAAACATATATTTAATAACAATATGAATGTTTGAAATTAATTTTTCATAGCATACAATATTTCATTTTATGAAAGGAAAGCATAAACAAATATATAAGATTATTCAAAAACCTTTTGAAATTATGTATTTTATTCCATTATAAAGAAATGCCAGAAACTAGTTTAATGAGGGAAGGAGGCAGAATTGTTCTTTCAGGCTTCTACACATATTTCTTACCAAATATATAGCTTATTATATCTATGAAAATGTATTTCAACAGTTGTTGAATAATTCTCCACATTAGCTACATAAGTTAATAAGAAATTATGTGAATATAAGTAAATTACATTAAAATTATGTATTATTTAATCATGTTAAAAAAATCATGTCTATCCTAAAGGAGATAAAATAATATAATAATTTGGGAAGCATGAATTGCTTACTCTAAGTACAATTATAAATTAAATCAAATCATCTGTGCAAGCTGTGTTTAATTAAATAAATAATCTAATTGCTTTTCCATTATTAATATAATATATGCCCATAAAATAAAATTAACCTAGATCAGAAACATTTTTAAACTTTTTTTTTTTTTTTTTTTTTTTTTTGAGGCAGAGTCTCGCTCTGTCGCCGGGACTGGAGTGCAGTGGCCGGATCTCAGCTCACTGCAAGCTCCGCCTGCCGGGTTCACACCATTCTCCTGCCTCAGCCTCCCGAGTAGCTGGGACTACAGGCGCCCGCCACCTCGCCCGGCTAGATTTTGTATTTTTAGTAGAGACGGGGTTTCACCGTGTTAGCCAGGATGGTCTCGATCTCCTGACCTCGTGATCCGCCCGTCTCGGCCTCCCAAAGTGCTGGGATTACAGGCATCATTTTTAAACTTTTAAAATCTTTTAAAATCATTATCCAAAAAACAATCATAAAATGTGACCTATTTTTCCAGTCTCTTTTCTATACCTGATTTATCTTTGTTCTTATTTTTGGCTTTGCTGTTCTAAAGTTGTTTGTTTTTGCCTACTCGTAATCATGTCACTGTAATGATTACTTTTTTTGTAAAAAAGTTTTTACAAAAACTTTTATGGTAAACGTTTTCTACACCAATATGAATGAGCATAGAAAGCACTTTTAGTGACAATATAATCACGTCATGTGAATATAGCATGTTATTTATTACTAAATATGCTCTTGCTTCATTATGTTTACTTAAGATTTTAGTTCAGTATAAGACTCTTTGGGATAAATTTACACAATTGCATAATGGTACTATATGAACATAATCAACCTTTTATGTGTGAGATACATATATTCGCATGCATATATATTAACATAATGATCAATATACAGCGGTTAGTAGAGGATAACAAATAGATCAGTAAAATACAATTTTATGTTAAATATATTAAGAAATCGTGGCTTCATGTTAATAGAACATATAAAATATGTTAATATGTTTTATATGTTAATAGAACATATAAAAACATAAGTAAAAATAACATCACTGTCAATATCTGATTTCACTGTCTGTGAGTGCTCCTGAGAAGGGGATGTACATCATGCAGGCTTTTAAAGACAATTTTAATGTGCTGCTTTATACTGTGAGTGAAATTGGAAGCTTCTACAAGGTTTTGAATGGGGATTTGACATGATCTAACTTACATATTACTTGATTCTTTGAGCTGATTTTGCAATGTTTATAGCTCAATCATTTCTTTTATTATATTAACCATCAGAATAGCATGAGCTCAAATTTTGCAGAGAAAGGTATTAGTTGATGAATTTGCTAGATTAGAGGATGTCATGCTTACCAAGTACCTATTTGCTAATCGACTCCCTAATTCAGTGTCTCCCTCTGTGTGCATGAGAGGGGTATCTATGATAAGCATATAGCATTCATATAAAACTGAAACTTGGCCAGGCGCAGTGGCTCACACCTGTAAATCACAGCACTTTGGGAGGCCGAGGTGGGTGGATCACCTGAGGTCAGGAGTTCAAGACCAGCCTGGTCATCATGACGAAATCCTGTCTCTACTAAAAATACAAAAATTAGCCAGACATGGTGGTGGGCGCCTGTAATCTCAGCTACTTGGGAGGTTGAGGCAGGAGAATTGCTAGAACCTGGGAGGCAGAGGTTGCAGTGAGCCGAGATCACACCATTGCACTCCAGCCTGGGGAACAGGGCGAGACTCTGTCTCAAAAAAAACAAAGAAAGAAACCTGAAACTTTCCATTGACCCAAACCTTTAAACCATCTATCCATGTAACAACAATACAGAAGCATTCCAGAACTCCGCGAATTCCCACTTAGACTAGAAGTATACTGACTTCTGGCATAGAGATGAGACACAGTATTTCTTTAGTGGAAAACAAGACTGGGGTAGTATTCTGCTTTACTCTAATAAGTGCCTAATTGCCACAAATTGAATCAAGAAGAACGCCTTCAAAGCACACAGCACACAATATTACAGACTAAGCTCTTGAGGCTTGAGAACAAGAGATCATTCGCTATTTACTTGTGGATTTGCTCTTAACTTTCACAAAAATTAAATTGAGAAGTTATAATATTCCTCCAATAACTTGAAAATACTGACATAATTTGAGCAAAATATGGTCACAACTTAACATTTTATGCCAAAGTGTTAATATTTATTTTATCCAAGAGAATTTTCTTAGCCAATACTTAAAGAGCACATACTGTTCTTTTCTGTGGAAAATACTTAATGTATCTTTTTAGAAATTGGAAAATGATAAAAACAAAAGTAATCAACCAATCATGTATTTCCATGTGCTGAAACAGAAAAAAAGCACGGTAGTTTTATTTCTTAAATTTGTACAGCAGTGTGAAAATTCTATATTTGATTTCATTTTGGCATTATCTGTTTTACCATTTTTGATTTATTGATTGTATTTTCTTCCTATCTCATTGCTTCCTCTACAAAAAGAAAAGGTTATTATTAGTTATAAAGTTATAACATTATTAGTTATAAAGAACACTGAAGTCATTACCACTGCATTTTATCTTAAATTATTAAATATGTAAAATTGCACTCATTATGAATAGTTAAGTTGTAGATAGCATATATGTAATTACAAAACCAAGTATTTCAAGTTGTTAATATCAGTTAAACTTTAATAAAATACAAATTAAAATCCTAAGATTTTCCATATTTTTGTCATTTTTGTCTAACTTTTCATTTTTAAACATGACATTTTCCATCTTCAGTTGTGCAAGAACTTATGAGGACCTATCGACTAGTATCACAATTTTTGTTCCAGTTTTATTTCATAAAATTTTAATATTGTAAAGAAAGAGAATTCAATTCAGAAAAAAATGTGACCTATAAAAATTAAACGTATTTGCTTAAACTTGATTAATTATATTAAATTAAGGAAAAAATTTAAAAACATGGAAATGAACTTTTATACAATGGATAACATCTTCAAAGAAGATGTATATAATATCATTAAGAAAATATGAAATAGCTATGACCTTGCTACTGTCATCTGGACAAGAGCTTTTCATATGGCCGGGTGAGTTATCTCTTTTATTTTAATGGTAACAGGAATTCTATACGTGTTTCAGGATTTAATAGGTATATTTGTAATAAATTAGTATTTCTGTTTAGGAAGGCAGTGCTTTGTTTCAGGAACTTAAGTGCATGAAGATTTAAAAGAGAAGCATGTAAGTAAATGTTAAATAATGTGGCCTTAACAGAAAAAGTTAACAGTAATAATAAACGAACTTAGTTTAGGAATAAATATGACTCTCAATCATGCATAACAGAGTGGACAATCCTCTCACTATGACTCTGCCTCATTCTACGTTTGGCTTACCATATCTTGGACACTTTCCTTGATTACTTCTTTCTGCATAAAACATGCTGGGACAAATGCTGGAATCCCTGGAGAAAGAATAAAATGGATTAAGAAAGGAAAAAAGGGAGAGACAAAGACAAAAGAAAGAAGGATGAAGGAAGGAGAGATTGGGAGAAAGAAGGATGAAGGAAGAAGAGATTGGGAGAAAGAATGCTGACCCACTACCTACATTAGTAAATGTAAATTGGCACTTTGGGAGGTCGAGGCGGGAGGATCACGAGGTCAGGAGATCGAGACCATGGTGAAATGGCGTCTCTACTAAAAATACAAAAAATTAGCCCGGCGTGGTGGCGGGCACCTGCAGTCCCAGCTACTCGGGAGGCTGAGGCGGGAGAATGGCGTGAACGTGGGAGGCAGAGCTTGCAGTGAGCCGTATCTCACCACTGCACTCCACCCTGGGCGACAAAGCGAGACTCCGTCTCAAAAAAAATAAATAAATAAATGTAAATTGGTGACTAATTTGAATAGCACTTAAATATGTTACAGTTAGCATTTCAATTATTTTAACTTAAAATATTATATACTCTTATTAAAAATTCTACTCAGTGTCACAAGCAATTTAAGAATCATCATTTTGCTTTTTTTTTTTTTTGAGATGGGGCCTCACTCACCCAGGCTGGAGTGCAGTGGCTCGATCTCAGCTCACTACAACCTCCTGGGTTCAAGTGATCCTTCCACCTCAGACTCCTAAGTAGCTGAGACTACAGGTGTGTGCCACCATGCCGGGCTAATTTTTGGATTTTTTTTTTTACAGATGGGATTTTGCAACATTGCTTAGGCTGGTTCAAACTCCTGGGCTCAGGCAATCTGCCCATCTCAGCTTCCCAAAGTGCTAGGATTACAGGAGTGAATCACCATGCCTGTCCTTGCTTTTTATTGTTATACAAGCTATAGCAAAAAACTATTTTCATAGAGTATCGAAATATGTGTTTTTCTTGTTTGACAAAGGGTAATATATTAACTGATAGAAATTAATAGAAACAAAATGGCTTGCACTAAGGTCATGTAATATGGTTTGGATATTGAGTTCTTACATAGTTGATATGCTATCATAAATATAACAAATTTAAATAGAAAGGTATCAATAGTTTGGTGCACGTAATAGAAATCATATTTGAACAAAGTTTTAAAGGGCTGCTATCATTTGCATTTCAATAATATTATCTTCTCCTTAGTTAGCCCAGGCACTTGTCTACTTCAAATTAATTAGAGTAGGAGTGCAAGAGGAAAATAAAATGCCAATATTCAGATTAAAATACTACAAATATAATTTTTCAACAAGTCATTAGACTTGAATGTGAAGCATTTCAGAAGAAGAAATTACCGATCATAATTCCAGCTCTATGAACTAGATGACAGAGGGAAATCCTAGGCTGACAGGAAGAAATAAGCAGACACTACGAGTCCTAGGGGGGTATAAGGAAAACACTAGACAGGGAAGCTTTCAGATATGTCTCATTTCTCATCCCTGGGTTTGGCATTGAGGAGGGGAGGTATCACTTAGTTTGATAAGGAAGCTGAGGAGAAGGAGCTCTTGTCCACTTCTCCATTTGGGGTGCTTGGAAGAGACTGATGCGAAGGACCTCGTGTGTCCATTGGGTGGAGCAGTAACACTGTGGAAATGGAGTAAAATGACCACAGATAAATAGGGTCTGGAATGATCTGCCAAGTTTCTCCTGATTCCCATGTGGCTACTGAAAGTGGAGTGATTAGGCCAAGGATCCAGATGGAGAAAGTGGCAGAGTGGGCAACACAGCAAGAACTGAGTCAGGACAGAACCACCGACTGAGTCGAGAAAAATTCTATTTTATGTTCTTCAGCCCCAAATGTCAGCAGCAGACGCCAGCAGAACATCCTGAGAAGGGACTAGGTCAAACAAAATCCTGCAGCAACAGAGAACACCCACTCTCCAGAGGTCTGCAAACCAGTAAGTATCTGATTGATGGCTCTAAAGACTCTCCCATTCTTCTCTTACATGTTCACAAGACCTCCACAATTGACTCAGTCCCTGCATTCAACCTGCATTTAGCTGAATTATTTGACAGTGAAAGCAGCCACATATGACAAGGGATTTTACTAAAGAAGAACTCTAAATCTTCCTTAGTTTGCATATGGCAGAGGGTGTGAGTTAACAGTAAATCAGCAAAAATTTAATTTAATCCTTTCAGACCAATTTGTGAATCAAAATGCCAAATAATCTTTCATTTTCTTTTGTTGGAATTCCCTCCAACTGCACTCCACCACTGTTCATCTCCCTGGAGTGTACAGAGCAGTTGGTAATGAGACAGGCGCAGGCACTCCAGCCCAATCCGTCACACAACAGGCTGACTCACTTTATATGTGTTGAGTCATACTCATATTTAATATTTAAATGGAAAATAAACAAATTATTTCTCTTTTACATACACGCATACTCACAACTTTGCTTCCATGATTTGGGATGAGATCTGGCATGTTCAGGGTGGTATGGCTATAGACTGCTTCCAAGATTTCAAATTCTTCTGAAGTTTTTACAGACAATTTGGCTAAAGACGAGGGATCATTCCATTAACTATAATCATAAATAGATAAATGTTACTCCAGCAAATGACCAAACAGTAGAATTAAATGCATTGTGTTCATTTTATTACTATTACATCAAGCAAGACAAAATTAGATTATTCTGTTACCTATTGAAAATGTGCTGTAGTCTTTATCTTGTCCTGGGTCTTGAAAAAGAAGAGCCAGGTAGAAATGGCCTCTGCTATCAAAGAGTTTATCATCTAATGAGTGACACACTCATAAACAAAAAGACAAACGACTTACAGTAGGAAAAATTCAGATAGAAGTGAAAGAAAAGTTGAACTAAATTAATGTAAGCATAAAGAAGGAATTTAGTTTCATAAACTCAAAGCATCCAGGGACAATCTGACTTCCGGTATGGTTTGGTTTAAGGCTCAAGTAATGTGCCTTGAACTTGGGTTTTCTTATTCTGTTTCATAGCTGTGGCTTCTCAAATGTTGGAACTGGTCTGTACCATCATTACTGCAAAATAATTTAATTTAAGTGTGCCCACAATGGAACCAACCACTGTGCATCTGGTGAATTCTACCCCAATCAAATGATTGAAAGGGATCGGGGGATATTACTCCAAAGGAAATTTCTGGAATTGTTATGAAGAGGAAATCAATGTCGAGTGACAAAAAAGAAGGAAGGAAAGAAAGAAGGAAAGAAAGAAAGAAAAAGAAAGAAAGAAAGAAAGGAAGGAAGGAGGAAGGAAGGAAGGAAGGAAGGAAGGAAGGAAGGAAAGAAGGAGGGAGGGAGAAAGAGAAAAAGAGAAAGAGAAAGGGAGAAAGAGAAAAAGGGGGAAAGAGAAAGAAAGAAAGGAAAGAAAGAAAGAAAGAAAGAGAAAGAAGCAGTAGAGTGATTAAGGGATAAGGCTTTCTAACTCAGACTGCATGGGATTAAATTCTGGTCCAAACTAGAAAATGTTTTCATCTCTATAGACCTGTTTGCTTCGTGAGTTGAATGATAATAACAGTGCTAAGAGCTCAAAATGATTTGAAGATTTGGTGACGTAATTCCTCTTAAGAGTTAGCACAGATATGGTATATATAATAAGCAGTTCATATGTGTAAACTGTAATGGTTGTTAGTTTTCTAACTTCATTTTTTTGCAGCATGAATTCTGTCCTTTATTTCTTCCAATGATAATTCACATTTATCTATTGAACTGTAATTCCCTTATCATTTTTCATATCTCAGAAACTCCTAATATTGTCTCATAGTGAGGTCTCTTCCTTTTATCCTTGCATCTCTATGTTAGCCTGCTTTCCTTATGATTGTTGCATCACATTTCACTGAAGCTGTACCTGTACCTGTGCAGGTTGAGTTATGCAACAGTAAAACGCAAACCCGAAGTATCAATGGCTTTCAACAATCCATGTGTTGTTGCCTACACTCACATTACATGATCATTTGGCTGTGTTTGGATCCACATAATCTCCACTCTGGGAAATTACTAGGCTTGCAGCAAAATAAATTGGAAATATGATATATATTAAATCTTTTTAGAAATAGAACCCATTACCTCTCACATTTCATTAGTTAAGCAAATCATGTGGTTAAGTCTGATATCAACAGAGTGAGAATATATAATTCTTCTATGGGGAAGACTAAATATTTTGACATTTGTGAATAATGTAATTTACCACTTTCTTTTTTGGGGGAAAAAGCTTTTTATTCCTTTTTCGGGAGAAGAGGCAAAAACTCTCAATACATGAAAATCATTTAGAGATATGTTTAGATCTAAGTTTTACCCACAATACCTTCCTTTTTAAGAATCAAGTCATGTGCCTGTGGTTGATAATTACTATTAGAAATGTCAATAAGTCACTTTAAGTTTATCTATTTGCTTATTTATTAACGTGGGACCGTATGGTTGATCCTATGCAGAGCTATGCCCTTCCTCTTTGTTAGTGGTTCTTAACATATAGATCATGGAGATCTGGAGGTCTCCAACAGATTTTACTGAGTTTAATGAAATCGAAACTGTTTACATAGTAACAGATAGGATTTACCTATTTCACTGTTTTAACATTTGCCCTGAAGGTATAAAAATAATGCAGAGTAAAACTACTGGTGCTTTATTATGGACCAAGGCAGTGAAACCCAAATATGCTATACTCTTCTTAGTCCTTTCGTTCTTCATCACCACTCGGATTTTTTTAATCCAGTTTTTCTTTAATATATCTTTGATGAAGCAATAAATATCGATCATGTTGTTACATTTAAATTGAGCACACACGTGTTTACTGTTTTTTATGATAAAATGTGTAATGTTTTTCTCACATTGCAAAAGTGACGAATGAGAAGAGGCCCTTGCACAGTGGAGATGTGAACTGAACCAGTTACTTTTTTTAATGGACACCATTTTTGCTTTAAAGAATGATTGACAGAAAAAATACTAGTTATTGAGACTTGTGTATTTGTCAGACATTTTCTCAAAAATGAATGAAATGTAATGTTAAATATAATGTTAAACAACTTAATGTTAAATGTTAAAACAACTGACACTTGTTTCCAACAACCAAGTCAAGATTATAAGCAACAAATTCGGGTTTGGAAGATTTGTATTTGCAACCATAAGCCTGACAGTTTCCAAATATTTCCAGTTTTATGAGATGGGTTTGGCAGTAATATTTATAAACTCAACTTTTAGCTACTGGGTAGTACACTGTGTTCAGATTTAAGATATTGCTTCAAGGGGTCAGGAGTGGTAGCTCATGCTTGTAATCCCAGCACTTCGGGAGGCTGAGGTGGGTGGGTCACGAGCTCTGGAGTTTGAGACCAGCCTGGCCAAGATGTTGAAACCCCATCTCTACTAAAAATACAAAAAATAGCCAAGCGTGGTGGTGGGCACCTGTAGTCCCAGCTACTTGGGAGGCTGAGGCAGAGAACTGCTTGAACCCAAGAGGCAGAAGTTGCAGTGAGTCAAGATCTCACCACTGCACTCCAGTCTGGGCAATAGAGTGAGACTCCGCTTCAACTTAGTGAACCAATATTTTCCAAGTGACCAATGCATGGTATTAGTTTGTCATCCAGGGATAAAAGATCCACTCAAAGTGGAAACTAAAATAATGGGGTTTTAATGTAATAGTACTAAAAGATAAATATATATTCAGGCTCCACATTACAAATTACCTTTAATAAATTACACATATTGAGTTTTGTCTAATATCTAAAAGCAATACTTACAATTATCTGAAAAGGCTATTACAAATTTCATCTTTCCAACTGTGTATCTACTTGCCTTCTTTCCTTCTTCCCTTCCCACTTCCCTGCCTTCCTCCCTCTCTCCCTTTTTTTCCTTTCTTCTTCATTCAATCTTTCCATGGTGGATTATTTAGACAAAAACTCAAGGCTAGAGTGACAATGAAGAAAGAAACTTAAGAAAGTATTTATATAACCTAGTTTTTACCTTATGTTGTGAAGTATATTCTAAAAACAAAATATAGCACCAATGTCTTGATGAGTACCTGTAACATATTTTTTAATTGTGGTATTCTGGTTCAGTGCATTTGTTTGCTATTTTGTTTGCATTAGATTTTTCTTGTAGATGACAACCAACCAAAACTAAATTAAACATCAAAAATTTAAAGGAAGATAGTGAAATAGCTTGTAGACTTGGAGAACAATCTCAAGTACTATGCCCCAGGAAGGCTTGAACAAGATTCCTTATGACTTATTTTTGAGTGTTTGTCCTCTGGGGTCTGCCATTAATGTAATCTGACCGCAAGCACATGTAGCTCTGAGCTTTTATTCCAACTTCCTGAAAGAGAGATTGATTGGTCAGTTTGGGGTCAGGGATACACTGGGGGTGGAGGTGATGGAAGATAACGTTGGCAGACATGGCCACTGGGCTAGAAGCATTGCATCCAGGCAGTAAGTTGTGGGTATTAAGAACATGAACTCTGTAGTGACACTTCTTCACTTCAAATTCTAGCTTTGTTTATGTATGCACTTTCAGACCTTGAGAAAGTTTCTTCATTTTCTCTTTTTATAAAAGAGAGAAATAAAAAATAATACTTAACTCAGACAAGTTGTTTAGAGAATTACATAAATTGCATTTGCTATTAATTTAATAAAGTACTATTTAAGTGTTTATATTAATTTATTAATGACTATTTTAAGTAATTATTGCTGTTTAATAATTGAGAGGTAAGCAGACATGCTGGTTTTTATCTACTAAACATTTATTCCATATATCACTATTAATCTGTATTGTACATTATCTTACTTTGCATTTGAAAAATCATACTAAAAACTGAAAGAGATTTCTATAATGGAAAAATCATGAAGGAATGGGATTCTAGTCCTATTAAATCATATAGCAATCAAAAGACAATTTGAAGCTTGTCACTGTTAGATAACTAGTTGGGTATTATTCTGTAGAAATTTAAAAACCAGAATTGTATAAATCCAGTACAAGAAGGAATCCTAGGTAAAACTTGGTCTTTCCTGCCACTTTTTGATTAAGGAGAGTGACTGAGGTGTTTGGGTAACTATCTGAGATCTCACAATTTGATAAGGACTAGAAAGCAGTGTCCCCTCTCCCAGTCAAAAAACTACTGTGTTTCCGGTCCGACACTGTGCCTTCCTAGAAGCCTTTCGTTGCACCATGCTTCTCACTGCATTCAATCAACCCCAAAACACTCTGAATTTAGACTTTGATACCTTAGCACAGTGACTCTATCTGCCAAACACTGGTTTAGTTTCAGCAGTATTGCCATCTTTGCACAGCAGAGTTTCTGTAACTATTAGTATTGAAATACAGAATTGTATTATTATTATTATTATTATTATTTATTTTATTTTATTTTTTTGAGACAAAATCTGGCTCTATTGCCCATGCTGGAATGCAGTGTGCAGAAGTATGATCTCAGCTCACTGCAACCTCTGCTTCTTAGGTTCAAGCCATCCTCCTACCTCAGCCTCCCAAGCAACTGAGACTACAGGCACATGCCACCATACCCGGAGAATTTTTGTATTTCTTGTAGAGATGGGGTTTCGCCACGTTGCCTAGTCTGGTCTCAAACTGGTAAGCTCAAGCGATCTGCCCACCTCGGCCTCCCAAAGTGGTGAGATTGCAGGCGTTTTTAAGCCACTGCTGTATTACTACTTAATTTAAAAGATCAAAAGAACAAAATAAAAGTGCCACAACTGGTTATTAAAATAATTGGTTCATAATATTAATTTATTTGAGGTAAAGACAGGAGTTCCTTGTACTTTTCAATCTGCATCTAAAAGAGTGATTATCTGTTCCAAAGTATTCAGTGAATACTTGTGAAACTGAATTGAACAAAAGTGAATTGAATTGAATTGAATCAAGTGATCCACCCACACTGGAAACTGTGTTTACTCTGTGAGACCACTAGGAGGAGATGCAATTCAGAATATTAAATTATTGCTGGGAAACCACGGATGACATCTTTTCTCCACCCTGAGTCTTATTTAGGTATTGAAATTTAAACCAATGTTGTAGTTGGCATTCGAGAAGAAGATGAAAACAGGCCATTACTAAAGAAAAAAAATCTTTTACTAGGTTAGGTAAAATGATAATATATTCTTTATTTTGAATAAAAATATTTCAGTGCTGAGGCACCACTGTAGGTTTATTGGGGAAGAAATAGTCTGGAGAAGGGCTTGAAATGTCCCTGCAATGCAAGAAAGATAATTGTCCTTTTTTAAACAATATTCTTCAGAAATGGGAAAATCTATCTTGGTCTGAATTCCCTATAAACAAAGAAACAAACAAAACCTCGCCTAGTTATTAATCTTAAAATGCTATATACAACACAGATGGTGGTAATGAAAGATGCAGTGGAATCCTTCTCTATTAATGAAAAGTTTTAAACTGTGTAATTGCTATACTATTTCATTTCATCCTTTTCTGTCATTTTAATAATATATCTAAGCCAAAGAAGTGTCTATAATAAATTGCTATAAGATAATACTGTTTTCTCAAGCATAAATCTGATGAGAATGGAACTTTAATGATTCTGACTCTGCCTATGTAGCCTTACATGGAACCATTAGATCAACAAAGCCAGCTGTTTTTAAGTTACATCAGGAGTCAGTATTAAAATAAAAGTAAATATTAAGTCTGAACTTAATTCTATTTTATAAATATTGTCAAATTTTTAAATACTCTGCTTGATTCTCTTTTTAATTTTAACTTCTTGAACTTGATTATAAAATATTTTTTCTTCTTTTTTATGTCAGATAATATGTTTCTCCCTGGAAATAAGGTTCTTTCAACTACCCTCATAATTCTACCCACCACCTTTAACCTCTAAGGGCTCCAGGATATCTCAAAGAAGAATTATGGCAGCATTATAGAGTGATTTTCTTTACATTTACTTAAGCATATTAGAAATGTGAAGTTTTGCTACTTAAGTAGGATCTTCAGAATTCCAAATGTTCTGAAAGATTTGGACAAAAGGAGATTTAAACATATACCAGATCAAATTTCCAAAACAAAAAATATAGACAGACTTTCTCAAACACTAGCTTCTACAGGATGATTTGCTTTATTCTGGGATATCATAATGTCAATTTCTGCTAGTATACATTATATATACTGATTCATGAGGCATTTTCAGTATCAGAATTCTCAGTATAATCAACAACAATGGAGAGGAGGTGGAAGCCATACTTATTTAGCACCTACTATTTACCATACAGTTTATTTTCCTGATCCACACACCAGAAAGAGTCTCACAACTAATGAATTTTATGGGAAAGGGAGAACATATATGTGTATATATATTCAATAAAAATAATATTTAATAATTTACATACTCTATATATGACTACCTACATAATGTAAATATCACATATTTATTTATTATTTATTTATTTATGTATTTATATACCTTCTCGAGGAGCCAGAATCAAAAACAAAACACTCTTAGTCAAGATATTCTTTAAATAGCAGGAATTGTTTGGATGCCATGGTTCTATTCTATTTAAAGGGAGAGTATATTTCTAAGTAGTCAATCTTTTTTTTCTAATCTCACTAGAGATGATGGATTCAATGTGCTTCATAAGGAATGTCCTTACCCAAAATGATCATAGTGTCACAGCCATTCTATTGTTTCTGGTCAATTTCTATTTTAACTCAGTACATTTTAAAATCAACAGCTATTGAAAAGGAAATCTGTATTGTTCATGACAGTTACACCATTCTTTTCTAAAACAACAGAGACTTTATTAAAAGCAAAGTTGTATATGGCCATTTCTTGAGTTTTTAATTTTATTACCAGTAAAAGAACAAAACATCAGACAAGACTATTGTCTGATCCATCTGGTGCTATATTTCCTCCACACAAGCCTTGCATCACACACACACAATATTTCAACTGCAAATGTTGTTCAGCTTTTAAAACAATTGCCTATCAAAGCACCCAGGTCCCATTGATAACGGAGTAAAGCCTTTCCTGCAATTGTGAGCCAGGAAATGCTGGCCCCTTGGCAAGTCTCATATGTCCTGTTGCTTGTAATCTCCCTCCCTCCTTGCTGGAATGTGTTATTTTTAAGCAGCTAGACTAACAGGAAGAGAAAGTCGTACTTCTTTTCATGTGATGGAGGCAGGCAGGGGAAGGCAGTAAAGCAAGAAACTGTTTCAGGAATTGGGACTGATCAGATCTTGAAACCACTAACCAGATACCTAGCCACAGCTGTGAGAAAAATCTCCAGTTCCAAACAGTTTGGTATCAGTAGTAAGTCCACTACTCCATAGCCCAATACATTTTGCAGGCTCTGTGGACTGAAAAATTCAGACATAAGCTGTATTGAAGGTGTATAGAACTTCATTGTTCTGTATTTACATGGATTAAAGAATGTGTTTCATTTTGCAGAGCAGCTCTGAGAATAAATCACTCTAAAGAGAACCACAGAAATAGAGACACATTTTTTATCATGATGATTACTGAGTGTTGAACCAACATTCAATGGAACATTATACCGAAAAGCATAAACAGATTGCATAATTTGAAAAAGACACTCTCATACTCACCTATTACATATTCAATCTATCATATCTAAGTCTATAAAAATGAATTTATTTCATTACTTAAATAATTCATTTTTTTCCTCTAAGCGTTTGCTTAAGGACAGGTCAGTGTTAAGCAAACAAAAATTGACCAAGGGCATGATGAATATGAAGGGCACATTGCCTTGCTCATCTTAAACAAAGCATGTTTCTGCCTTAGATGCTTTGTTCTTGATGTTCTCCCTAGAATGCTCTCCCCCAAGACCAGCAAGTCTCCCTCTCTCTTTTAATGAGGCTTCTGCTCAAATGTAACTTTTGGTGACCATCAAATCGCACACACTACCCTATCTCTATGGCCTTCCCCACTTTATGTTTTTCATAGCCCTTAGCATCACTGATACACTCTATACATTTACTTGTTTGTCCTGTGTTTATTGATTAACAATTTCTCCTCAAAGGAATGTAAGGCCATGTGAGCAGAGACTTTGTTTTGTTCATGGTGGCATCCCAAGCATGAGGAGAGAGTAGGCCATGGCAAGTGGTAGACACTCAATAAGAAAATGTGAAATGCTTGAATAAGTTAATTTATAGATACTTCTTAGTTGGTCATGGGTACACTTAATTCCAGTTATCTTTCCTCTTACTCATCTAAATAGTTCAAATAAATTGAAATTATAGCAATATTATATTCTAATGTATATGAAAGATTTTACCTAGATATTATTAATACAAGTCCATGAAAGTCACAGGAAAAAAAATTTGTATGTGCCCAGGAAGATAATCAACTACTGAATACTAAGAAAGGAGCTGAGATATAATTAATTTGTCATTATTATTCTTTCTCTCATCAACTCTTTATTTTCCCTAATAATTTAACATTAAATGGTCATGAATTTAATCATGCAACCATTTGCATCTGCATACCAAAGAGCCAATACTCTTTCAACCCCACAAACTTTACTAATATGTAGTTTCCCTCAATGTCTACTAAAAGCCTCCAGTATCTATCCCAGATTTATTCATCAATTTTTGGCAGTGTTTTTTTGTTCATTCTTCTTTTTTTTTTTTTTTGAGACCGAATCTCGCCCTGTCACCCAGGCTGGAGTGCAGTGGTGTGATCTCCGCTCACTGCAGCTTCTGCCTCCCAGGTTCAAGCAATTCTCCTGACTCAGCCTCCAGAGTAGCTGGCATTACAAGTGCATGCCACCACACCCAGTTAATTTGTGTATTTTTAGTAGAGACAGGGTTTCACCATGTTGGCCAGGCTGGCTTTGAACTCCTGGCCTCAAGTGAACTGGCTTCTTTGGCCTCCCAAAGTGCTAGGATTACAGGTGTGAGCCACCATGCAAGCCTTTTGCTCATTCTTTAGAAGTGAGTTATAAGTACTAGTGGATTTTAAGTTGATTGGTATTTAGAATATTTCAGATATCTCTCCCTTCACCCAAACTTTAATGCTTTAAGAATATCTTAAAAAACAGAAGAAATACAGAAATTATAAATAAGTATCAAAGAAGTACAATCTTATTAAAATTGAATTTCTATTTAAATGTTAAGCCCTCAATTGAGTTTTACAGGTTAAGGGGAAGAAAGATTGATAGGCAGTTTTGCTTATTTCAGCACATGAAGCTGGTAGTACATTGGTTGACTTTGGTTCTTCTGTTGTTCTGGATATCAAAGCAAATCAGAATTTATTTTTTTGTTTGTTTGTTTGCTTGCTTGTTTGATTTTTCGAGACAGAGTCTCTCTCTGTCACCCAGGCTGGAGTGCAGTGGCACGATCTTGGCTCACTGAAACCTGTGCCTCCTGGGTTCAAGCGATTCTCCTGCCTCAGCCTCCTGAGTAGCTGGGATTACAGGTGTGTGGCACCACACCTGGCTAATTTATTGTATTTTCAGTAGAGATGGATTTTCACCATGTTAGCCAGGATGATCTCGATCTCCTGACCTCATGATCCACTTGCCTCGGCCTCCCAAAGTGCTAGGATTACAGGCGTGAGCCACCGTGCCCGGCTGCCAGCCAGAGTTTAATATGCATTGTGGTACAGCAGAAACTACAGTGAGTTTGTTCTTCTACTTTCCATACCACATTTTTTTTTCTGCATTAGAGACTTAGACAACTTAGAGAAGGCCTCCTCAAATCAGTCATCCAGTAGGGAGAAAAGATTCAATAATGAGGTAAACTTTTCCAGTGTTTTTCACGAGACTTCCCCATCTGGGTCTTATGCTGACAGACATGAATCTCCAGGAACTAGCACTCTCATGTGGCTCACGTGGGCCTCCAGCCCTCTCAGGTTTGCACCCCAGACCTGTGGTTACTGGATAGTTCAATCTATTACTGAGTTGTATTGTTTATGCTTCCCTTATATTGCCTAAGTAAGTGCAATTCATTCTTTTCTCATTTAAAAGCTACCACTGAAATGATTTCCTTCATAAATATGCCAGGGTTTATTTTTTTATTTCTTAAATTTATTTCACATATTTTCAAAACATTGCTTTTATAAAATACAAGTCATAAACTTCAAATGTATGCTATAAATTATTTATTTTATTCCCACTTACCATGGAAACATGATTCAAAATGCTTAATAGGGCCTACAACTCCCTCCATGATCTGGCTTTGCCTAATGCTTCAATCTCATTTCCGAACACTGCCCCCTGCAGTCTCTCAGCTTTAGTCAGAATGCATAAAAATGCCAATTCATGTGCCCAAAATGGTCCCTGCTCCATCACCTAGGTTACCAGCATGCATTCTTCAGGGGTCACTATAAACATCATCTCCTTAGAGAAGTCATGTGGATTTCCTTACATGCATTTCTGCCAAGCTTTTTAGGGCTTGAAAAAAGTTTTAAACCTATAATAATTGAGCATATTGTAATTTCTCTTAATGCTTACCTTTTTCATTTTACTGCAAGTACCATGAAGGCAAGAAATCATGCCAGGCATGGTCATCTCTGTGTCCCCCAATACCTGTCACAATGTCTAATATATAGCAAAGCCTCATTCACTATTTGATAAGTGAGTGAACAAAAACAATCATTATTATGGCCAAGTTTGTGTTCCCCAAGCTGCTGCTTCCATTTTAAGAAGCCCATTCAAAATTCTTCACTGCCAAGAGCAAATCTGAGTAATGTCTCTTTGCAAATCATTACACTCTTTCATTTCTCTCTGTGCTTAAAAGTTATTTCTTTATCCTAGAAAAAAATGTCATTAAGTTAACAGTTCTATAAATATCAGCTAAGAAAAAAAGAAAATAATGTATCAAGAAAGTAAATTGAGAAAGATAAACAAATCAAACACATCATGGAAAGAAAAAAGTATAAATTATGATTTTAAAAAATATATTGAAATTTGAATCTATGAAAAGTCTAAGAGAATAAATTTTCTATTGGGACAATAATGGAAATAACACCGGATTTACTAATTTTTTTTAAAAAAGCAGTTAAAACCGGGCTCTTCTTGACTGGAGGGAGAAAATAGGTTGGTAAGTAAACCTGAAGAGGTAACCTAGAAAGCCTTGTGTAATAGGAATGAAAATGATTTTTCACATGTCACAAGAAAGAAACATCCATTGGAATCCACTCTGAGGGTAACGAGCAGCTCAACTGGAATGTGAGCGGGAGGATGAAATGTCACAGAGCAACACTGAGAAGTACAGGCAGGTCTGGCTGGACAAATGCAGTGCTAAAAATCACACAGTGGCAGAGCTGATAAAAACACGTGTGCTTTCTGTCCTCGTATGTAAGACAGTAAATGCTGCCATTTAACTTCAAGTCTTACACTTGAAAACTTTGATATTGCAAATATAAAATAAATTAAGAGAAAAGGATGTGACTTTATTGGATTTTTTTTAAAAAGCAAATGCAAATTTAGAAAGCTCAGCATGTAGAAAATTGAAAGCAGAGAAGGAAATTGTTTCTAGATAATATTCTAATTCATAAGGTTTAATTTTCAACTGATAAAGTACAGCACAGCCTTGACCCTGAAACATTTGATTTAACAAGCAAAGTGCTTTGGAGGAAAGCAATGTATTTTCATAGCTCTCAGAGGGAGCAAGGCGATTAGTTCAGTTAGGTAAAATGTTATTGGTATTAATTAGTTTTTAATATTTCTCTTTATCACTAGGCTTTCTGAATGTTCTTAATTTGGCTCCCTAACTTTAAACCCTTAATAACCTCTCACTGTGCAGGCGCAAAGGCCTGCCATGATCAGCTGATCTGCCTTCTACCTCCTGCTCTCTTTTCTCACTACTCCCACCCTACCCCTCTGCTTCCTCCTCACTGTTCTCGGAACTGTCTCTTGAACATATCAGGAACACTTTTATATCACGGCTTTTCTCCTTATTCTCTCTAACATGGAGACTCTTCACATTTTCTGCATCATGGACCCTTCTTGGAAGGAGGGTTGAGTAAAGCAGATAGAGGTTTCTCAGAATGATGTTTCATAATGCATACAAAATTCACAGAATTACAAATGTAATCAATTATATTGAAATAAAAGTATTAAAATATTTTAAACCAATTTTTATAATAACATATATGCTTTTTAATTAATTCATCAAAATGAGATCTAGCAGCACATCTGAGAATAATGATAATGCCAAAATAGAGATGAGAGTAAATGATATTTCAGGGTATCTTAACACTGTTACACAAAATACAGTATCTGTAAATTGTGTAACATTACAGCTGCTGCTAGGACTCTCGTGGATTGCTGATACAATTCAAAATTGAAGGAAACACTGAATTTCACATACAGGTTATTGGGAGGAATGTTTTAATATTTTTTTCCAAATCAAGTTCATAGGCTAACTGAATTCTAGGAGGGAGGTCAGACTGAAAACTCCTGCTTCATTAATCATTATTTTCCAAGATATCTACATTACTCAGTTTTCACATTCTTCAATTATCTACCTATGTGTCTCTTTATAATAAGGTTTCCTCTGAGCATCCTAGTAAAATAGGACCCCTGTGTTTGCATTTTTTTTTTCCTTTTGCATGGAGTGTCTCTCTGTCACCCACGCTGGAGGGCAGTGGCATGATCTCCACTCACTGCAACCTCTGCCTCCTGTCCTGGGTTCAAGCGATTCTCTTGCCTCAACCTCCCAAGTAGCTGGGACTACAGGTGTGTGTCACCATGCCTAGCTAATTTTTGTAGTTTTAGTAGAGACAGGGTTTCACCATGTTAGCCAGGATGGTCTCGATCTCCTGATCTCATGATCTGCCCACCTCGGCCTCCCAAAGTGCTGGGATTACAGACATGAGCCACTGTGCCCGGCTGTGTTTGCAATTTTGTATCTTCATTATTTAATTTTTCTCCATAACCCTTATTGACCCACCATATATTTACTCACTTACATATTTCCTGTCTCCCTAATGTCATTTAAGTGCAAAAGTGGTTTTTTTGTTGTTGTTTTTTTCTTTCAACCACTGCCATATTTCCAGCACCTAGAACAGTGCTTGGCACACAGTGACAGTAAGCCATCAATAGATATTTGGTAGCTCTTAATAGATACGTAATAGATAACAGTAAGTCATTAATAGATATTCATCCAAGGCATTGGATGAGTATATGATTGTTTAGCATGACTTACAAAACTTTTTAAGATCTCATTTCTGATTATTTTCTAGTCTCACCTTCCGTCCTTGACTCACTGTTCCCCAGACACTCTTGTCTTCTTTCTGCTTTCAGGAGGAGCAAGTGCCATTCTGCCTCAAGGCCCTAACCCCTGCATCTCAGTCTCTCCAGAGTGGTCTCCCTCCATTCTTTTTCAGCTCCACTTGGCCTAGTGAACTCTGACTCATTCTGCAAGTCCCAGTACACCTTCTTTAACAGTCTGCATGAGGCAGACTCTCATAGTTCACTCTATATTTCTTCCCAAATGTAACTGACGGATTATTTGTATACTTTTTCCTTTAGCATTTGTTTTTCAAACTAGACTACAGCTCACTGGAAGCAAGTCACTGAAATTTAGAAGTGCCCAACCAACATCTTTCAAATGAAATCAATAAACCAAAGATGTCACAGAGACAACTCTCTACAGATTCTTCTAAAAGTAAAACTTGGAACACAGTAACAAAGTTAGTTGGCCTAGCTTGAGCAATCATTGCTTGCACCTGTTATCTTTGAATTACATTCTAACGAGATGGCAGAAATCACTCATAAATATTTATGAAGACGAAGAATTTGGCCCAAACTAGCACTGGGCTCCAAACTCTAAGTGATGTTATTTCTTGCTCAGTAACTATCCGGTATCACAGCCACCAGTCCCATCCTAAGTGCTGCCAAAAATTTGAACTCCAGAAGGAGTATTTTTCCCTCTAGCTTGGTTATAAAGTCTGAATTTAGATTCAACATTTTCATATAATTTAATCCCAAGGGAAATAAGTTCTTTCATGTTATCTTAAAACTGCCCATTTTCAGTAAACAAAATACTATGTAAGAGATATGTTACATATAAAAGTAAGCAGTATAAATGAAAGGAAGGATACTTTCCTTCTCTTTAGTCCTACTGTCTACAATCATGGTTAGGGCAGTGATGTTCATTAGGACAGTGATGATGATGATGGAGTGAAGAATATTCAATACAGATATGGGAGTTAAGGAAAAAATTATAAAACCCAAAGTCAAACCAAGCTAACAAAATCAGCAATATCATTAGAATCCCCAAGAAGTAAAAATTAATACATTTGAGGAATAATTATAAACACAATTATTCTCTCCAGAAAACACCTCCAGGTTCATTATCATCAATACAGACATTTTATTACATTTTTTAGAGTACTTTTTTTCTATCTATCCAATTGTGATTAAGTCTTAGGGATTTTTATGCCATGTTCCTGTCTTTATTAACTGTCCCAAGACTATACCTCAGTGCTGGTATTTGAAGGAAATATTGCAGAGTAGTTCAGGACTCCAGCTGTCATCAGTGCATAAGATGAAAGACCCGAACACAAAGTTAAGTGAAACCAAGTCGGTTATTCTTAATTTTAATGTCAGATAATTATTTGAGCATAGAAAAGTAACTGAATTATAGTGCTGACATTATTAGTAGGGAGTAATTTTCACTTCCATCTAATACTTTGGGAAATGAGGCAAATAACACAAGAATCTCTTGAAAGTTACAGAAATATTCATAATTGTAAAGACATTTTCTTCTTTTCACAAATTTGGAGTCCTTTTAGAGAGCTTTATAAAGACAACAGCCTGCTCTTGAAATGGTGGCAAGCAAAATGAATTAAACCACTTAGAAGACAGAAATTATTCTAAAGAAATTACTCCAAAATGGGAGGAAGGTTAATTGGTGTATTCATGAATTATTTTGCAACAGTTTATAGGTATTAATTTAAATTTTTCAATAATAAATAATATACTCTATCAGCATATCTAAGAAAGAGAAAAAGTGATGAATAATATAATTATACATGTCTAATTTTAATTCCATTGGATATAGTAAAGTCATGACACTGTCTGTTGCACCAGAAGGCCAGGGCTGGTGTGTTCCTGTGTTTACATGCACACATATAATTGCCACTGGCTGTTGTTCAATGCACTTTCTATATTGTGATCACTGAAGAAGAATTAATTCCATTCTGTATACTCCCTCACACACACGAACACACACGAGTTCACAAAGCTAGTTTTGAGGAAAGTCAGAACAATAATTTCTATGATAACTTATCTACACTGAACAATATAAACCACGAAATTTCGTAGCAATAGGGGAAAAGTGATGTCATTTCTAGTAGAATAACAATATTTATAAAGAATCCTTTGGTTTGCCTTGATTTAAAAAAAATGCACATGGAGATTTTTGTTTTGCAAGCCCAGTCTTGAGTGTGGCTCACTTGTGCCCATCTGCATTAAATACATTTTTGTTTATCTGATTAAAAACCAAATGCAAAACCACTGCTTATCAAAATTAATATCTGAAAAAATCAAACCAGTAATCTGCCTCATTGGCTTCAATATATTCAATTGACATAAATATTTCATGTTCTCTGTGGCAGGTAGTTTTCTAGGCAACAGAAATACCTCTGTAAGAGTCAGGGAGAAGAAACTTTATATTAGAACAATATGGAATGCCTGTGAGGAGCAAACAATAGAAGCAGTTCAGAAGAGGCTGTGATTAACTTGTCTCAGGAAGGGAAAGGAAGGGTTCATAAAGGAGCCTACATTTGCATATGTTTCTGGAAAAGAGTATATATTGTCTAGGTAAAAATAATAAGATAGCATCAAAGCCTTAAGAAACATGACGTTGTTACATCTCCCCTATACCAAGATCACAAAGTAACCTCCAGATATGCCAGAGGGAAAGAGGAATATATATATATATTTTTTTTCATATATATATATAATATATATAGAGAGAGAATATATATAGAGAGAAAATAGAGAATATAGAGACATGTCAGACAATACATTATGAAACATGAATATACATTAAATCTGCTATGCACTTTTCAAAAGAAACAAAAATAAACCATCATACTATTTATTCTATGACAATATAAACAACAAAGCAACTGCATAAAGAAAGACACTTAACATTCAAATAAGCTATGAATATCTTTTCATTCAATTCGAATACTGTTGCCTCAGTCTGCTTGCTGGCTGCTGGTAGGTCAGGGACAAAGGGTTGCATAGACACCATGGAGGGCCTGCTAGCCCCACTCTGAGGCTACTTTAGTCTGGAAGAACACTCAGATAGGGGGAAAGGGCACAGGGTGGTCAAAATGTACAAATAGGCAACTTCAAGTATCTCCCAAGCATTGAAACTATTTCTGACAAAGATTTCACTGTGGGAGATGACCTCTCTCAGGGTGAGAACAGGAAAGCAACATTTGAGAAACAAGGGACTCAGCTCTTTCTTTCAGCTGAGCTGTTTTCTAAGTGGCTTTCCTTAAAAATTAGCTAATTTTTTAGTTCGTTTTCCTGAGTAGAGAATCTGTGCAAAATAGGAAGGATTGGCTGTGACTGTGTGGGGAAGATAGAAGAAAGAGGTTGCAATTGCAGGGACATCTTCAAGGGGTAAAACTGAAAGAATTTAAGAGGGTGTGTGTGTGTGTGCAGGGCGGGGGTGTGTTCGAAACAGTCTTACTCTCTTTGCCCTGGCTGGAGTGCAGTGGGGTGATCAAAGTTCACTGCAACCTCGACTTCCTGGGTGCTGGCATTCTACCCACCTCAGTCTCCCAAATACCTGTGACTACAGTCGTGCACCACCATGCCTGACTAATATTTGTATATATGTAGAGACACGGTCTCCCTATGTTGCCCAGGCTGATCTCGAACTCCTGGGCTCAAGTTATCTGCCCTCCTCAGCCTCCCAAAGTATTGGGATTATAGGCATGAGCCACTGTGCTCAGCCTGGAATGTTTATGTTAAAGGGGGTTGAAATTTTTGGTAAAATCTACATGACTTTAAAATCTACATAACTTGCTATGGCTAGATTGCTGGTTTTCTGTCAAGTTTTTGTATTAACTTCAATAAGTGTGGAACAAGAACTGTGACTACTTATGAAAAACTAGGCAAATATATATTCTAACTGTATTTTGTAAAAGAAGTATTATGTTATTTATTGAAAAAAATATTAGCTGTGAATGAAACTGAACATTTGTATGTGAAGCTTTTACTAGAATAGCTTAAGAAAATAAACTAAATCCCTCGTTGTCTAGGATATAATTAAACAAAGTTGAAATGAAGAATTATAATGATAAGAACTTCCCATTTTAGCTATTTTTTGGTGGGATGCAAAGATTTCTTGCAATTTCTTTGTAGAAAGAGCTATAATAATGTCATATTTAGCAAATAACATTGTAAAAAATATCCATTTTGCTTTGTTTGAATCACAGTAACTTCATGTTGAGTGCTTACTATGTGCTTGTAATACAATGCTGCAGCTTTGCCCCTGTCCAGGGATTTAATGGGGAACTTTAAGATATGGCAGTTCTGCAAGCTGCAAAGAAGTGTTGGACATTTACTATCTCATTTCATCCTTGCTCCATGACTGTGAGGCAGGTTCTAACATCCCACTCTATAGATGCAGAAACTGACTTGCAGGAAAGGTAACTAACATGACTCAAGTCCTAGAGAGGCCTAGGTGGCTGAGTCAGGATTCAAAGCGCAGCAGTTTACATTCTTGTTGCAACAATGCTGTGTCCAGAACCAAAGTCAACTTGTGATGGGAAGGAGTGCCCTGGAGAGGAGTCAGCCAGGGAAATGGAAGTAAGATTCAAGACTGACTCACATAGATGTGAGGCTGTAGGAAAGCTGCTTAATAGTCCTGCGACTTAGATGTAGAATAAGCATTTTTCCAAAGTTTAAACGAAATTGCAAACTTAAAATGAAGTGTTTATTTTCTCCTAGTAAATGCTAGCTCTCACCTACACAAAGTGACTTGTATAATTTCACCCAAGCTAACTATAGACAAACATTAAGATTCCATTATAGGTTAATATTTACAATAGAAATCTGACCTCTACCTGTTTTCCTTTTATTTCATTTTTATGCATGTATGTACTCAGGCGCTTTTTATTCATCCTTTCTGGGGATTCCAAGTTTGTTACTGCCAAGGTGATCATATTCTGAGAGAAGTAACTCTAAAAAGGTAATTCTTGAAAATGTTCTTAAGACTTCCTTTAGATTTGAGTTCTTTTTTTGTTTTTTTGTTTTGTTTTGTTTTGTTTTCTTTGAGACTGAGTCACTCTCTGTCGCCCAGGCTGGAGTGCAGTAGGGCAATCTCCGCTCACTGCAAGCTCTGCCTCCCGGGTTCACGCCATTCTCCTGCCTCGGCCCCCCAGTAGCTGGGACTACAGTTGCCCGCCACCATGCCCGGCTAATTTTGTTTTTAATTTTTTTAATTTTTATTTTTAGTAGAGATGGGTTTTCACCGTGTTAGCCAGGATGGTCTCAATCTCCTGATCTTGTGATCCGCCTGCCTCAGCCTCCCAAAGTGCTGGGATTACAGGTGTGAGCCACTGCGCCCAGCCGACTTATTTTCCTAATTCAAGGAATTTTGTTGCTACTGTTTCCATTCCACTGCTTTGTTGTCTCCTTGGCTTTACCTATTCACATACTATACTATAAAACTAAGTTGTAGCTGGCTGTCTCTGCTTATACAGAAATCCCATGACTACACTCCTGTTGCTTTCGGTTTCCCAGTGTTGCACTAAATTCTGGTTTCTGCCTTTATTCCTCCCACCATGTTTTTGAGGTACAAACCCCAAGTACAGTATTATCTTCATACCTGTCCCAGCCTGATTCTCAGCTCTGTCTTTTTCTCGCTCCCTAAGTGGGCTGCCAGGAGAACATTCCTCTGCCTTATGATTTGGGCAAAAGGCTACCTATGCCATAAGAAATAATGCACTCATTAAGGTCTTTTCCTCTATTATTTTCCAAAGATTCTGTGGCTTCTAGGGTTTTCTGAGCCACATTTCTGAGAACAATGAAGACAGGTTTAGTTCCAATTACCATTTTAATCTCCAATCTTCCCATTTACGTTAACACATTTTATTGCTGCCCCATTGGAAATCCGTTATATTAACACTAAGATTTTCTTCAAAATATAGCTGATCCTTGAATAACAGGGATTTTCACTGAGCAGGACCATCTATACACAGATCTTTTTCAACAAATACATTAGAAAATTTTCAGTAGACTTGAGAAAATTTGAAAAAACTCACAGGTATACCTCATAGACTAAAAATAACTAAAAAATTAAAAAGTTAGGTATGTCATGAATGAGTAAAATGTATGTAGATATTTTTCTATTTTATCCTTTACTACCATACAATACACACAACTCTATTACAAAAGTTAAAATTTATTAAAATTTATACACACACTTATTGACAATACATGACCTCATTCACAGTCCTAAGAAATGTAAACAAATATAAAGATCCAGTATCAAATCATAACCACATAAAATTAACTGCAATACATACTGTACCATTGTAATAATTTTGTAGCCACCTCTTGTTGCTATTGCAGTGAGTTGAAGTGTTGTGAGTATCTGCTGAAAACACCTTGTGATTTTAATCATCTGTATGTGAGCAGTTAGTCACTACAGTAAACTGTTTATCACAGTAAAAAAGGATCTCTCATTATATTGATGTATTTGCCATGTTTAGTGCAATATCACAAACCTTGAATAACATGATAGTACCCAAAATAAAGTGCCATTAGTGATACAGGAAGGCTCCCCAAAGCAGAGAAAAGTCATGAAATTGCAAGAAAAAAAGTTAGCTGCTTGATATATACTTTAAATTGAGGTCTGCAATTGTGTTTGCGTGCCATTTCAAGATAAACGAATCCAGGGTAAGGATCATTGTTAAAATAAAATTTAAAAAAAGAAAGAAAAGAAAAAAGATACATGAAGCCCTTTCTACAGCTGTGCCAGCAGGTGAACAAACCCTGTACTTTTTGCAAAATGTCTTATTATCTTGTATTGAAAATGTAGCTTTAATGTGGATACAAGATTGCTATAAGAAAGGCTCTTTCTTTACAGCAATAAGATAGAGTCTTTAGAATCTAATATGGTTAAAGCCTAGATAGACTCTAACATGATTTGATAAAAAACGAAGCCATTTTATGACAAAGCAAAAAGAAAGTGTAGAATCTAAAGCTGGAGGATTTAATGCCAGCAAAGAATGATTTAACAGTTTTAGAAAGAAGTTTGGCTTTAACAATGTCAAAATAACAGGAGAAGAGTCTTCTATTGACCAAGAGATAGCAGACGAATTCGCATTAAGAAGAGCATTGAGGAGAAAAGGTATCTCTACCTGAATGGGATTTTAATGTCAACAAAAGTACCCTATTCTTGGGGGGGGGGGGTGGAAAAAAAAGTCTTAAAGGATATTATAAGGAAGAGAAGTGAGCACTCGGATTTAAGGCAGAAAGGAACAGGCTAACGCTACTGTTTTATGTAAATGAAGTTGAGTTTATGATCAGGACTGACCTTTTGTGTAAAGCTGTGAAACCCCAAGCCTTGAAGGGAAAGATAAACACCAGCTGCTAGTCTTTGGTTTTACAAGAAGGACACCTGGACAAGAACCGTTTTTCTGGATTGGTTCAATTGATGCTTTGTCCCTGATCTCAGAAGTTATCTTTCTAGTAAAGCACTGCCTTTCGGCATTCTTTTGATTAGACAAACCCTTGGCCACTCAGAATCCTATGAGTTCAACATCAAAGGCATCAAAGATGTCTATTTGCCGCCAAGCATATCTCTAATTCAGCTTCTAGATCAAGGGGTCATAAAGATTATTAAGGCTCATAATAAATGGTACTCCATAAAAAATATTTTCAAAGCTATGGAAGAGAAACATGACTGAGAGACCATGAGTCTGGAAAATTACACCACTGAAGATGCCATCAACGTGATAGAAAAAGTCATGAAATTATCAAGATCCAAACAGTAAATTTCTGCGGGAGAAAATTCTGTGACATCACAATATTTACAACAGAGCCAACGAAGGAAATCATGAAAGAGATTCTGGACATATATATTATAAAAAAAGTAGTTGGGAAAGAGTTTCAAGATGTGGATCTTACAGAAATTCAAGAGCTAATAAACATCACACTGGAGGTATTAACAGAAGCAACTGGATGGAGATGAGTATTTCTGAACCAGTCCCAGGTGGTGAGAAAGAAGTCATAGAAGAAGCAGTGCCAGGAAACAAATTGACATTGGACAACTTGGTGGAGGATTCTGATTATTTAGGGCTGCTTTGGACTTCTTTTATGACATGGACTTTTCTATATGAGTGTAAAAACTAAAGTAAAATGGTTTAAAGAGTACTGGTGACAGGTGACAATGCGCTAGCAGCCCTCACTCTTGCCGCCTCCTTGGCCTCCGCATCCACTCTGGTGGCGCTTGAGGAGCCCTTCAGCCCACCACTGCACTGTGGGAGCCCCTCTCTGGGCTGGCTGAGGCCAGAGCCCTCTCCCTCTGCTTGAGGTCAGGTGTGGAAAGAGAGGCACAGGCGGGAACCAGGGCTGCTGGTGGCACTCACAGGCCAGCAGGAGTTCTGGTGGGCACGAGCTCAGTGGGCCTCACACTAGGAGCTGCTGGCCGGCGCTGCCAGCCCAGGGCAGTAAGGGGCTTAGCACCCAGGCCAGCAGCTGCGGAGGTTGTGGGGTCCACCAGCACTGCCGGCCTGCATGCACAGTGCTGGAATTCTCACCAGGCCTCAGCTGCCACCCTGCGGGGCAGAACTGGAGACCCACAGCCTGCCATGCCCCAGCGTCCCCCACGCCCTAGGCTCCTGCATGGCCCAACACTCACTGACGAGCACTGCCCCCTGCTCCACAGCACCCGGTCCCATCAACCGCCCAAGGGCTGAGGAGTGCAGGCATGGCTAGGAACTGACAGGCAGCTCCACCTGCAGCCCCAGCGCAGGATCCACTAGGTCTAGCCAGCTGGGCTCCTGAGGGTACTGGGGACTTGGAAAACTTTTATATCTAGCTAGAGGATTGTAAATGCACCAATCAGCACTCTGTGTCTAGCTCAGAGATTGTAAACACACCAATCAGCACCCTGTCAAAATGGTCCCATCAGCACCCTGTAAAATGGACCAATCAGCTCTCTGTTAAAACCTTCCATAATGTGGAAGGGTTTGTTTGTTTGTTTGTTTTTTGCTCTTTGCAATGAATCTTGCTGCTGCTCATTCTTTGGGTCAGCGGGGTGTTTGTAAGTTATAACACTCACCACCAAAGTCTGCAACTTCACTTCTGAAGCCAGTGAGACCACAAACCCACCAGAAGGAAGAAACTTCGGACATGCCATCTTTAAGAACTGTAACACTCACTGCCAGGGTCTGAGGCTTCATTGGTGAAGTCAGCGAGACCAAGAACCCACCGATTCTGGACACTTTGGTACCATTAGAAACATTTTTAGAGAAATGAAAAAGAAACAAGTTAGAAATTACAATGTATTCCCTAAAGGTTACATACAGTGTACTTACTTCTCCTGCCTCTTCTTCCACCTCCTTCACTTCATCCATCGCTGCCACCTGTGAAGACAGCAAGACCAATCCCCTTCTTTTTCCTTCTCTTCCTTAGCCTCTTCAGTGTGGACACAACCAGGACAAAGACCTTTATGATGATGAATTTCCACTTACTGTATAGTAAATACATTTTTTCTTCCTTATGATTTTCTTAGTACCATTTTCTCTAAATTTGTTGTGAGAATACATTATATAACATATACACATCATATGTGTTAATTGACTATTTGTGCTATCAGTAAGGCTTCTGGTTAACAGTAGATTATTAGTAATTAGGTTTGGGGAAGTCAAAAGTTAATGAATTTTCAACTGAGCAGAGGGTCAGCATCTCTAACTCGTATGTTTTTCAAGGGTCTACTGAAAAGTAATATTGAAGCAATTATATAACCAATATTTTAACCAAAAGCTTCAGTTAAGCTAAGCAACCAATGTGTTTACCAAAAATCTTCTTTTATAAAGATTTTATAAATTGCAAGGACTTTACTATTGTTTTAGTGATGGAGGCCACAAGAAAACATTTTTCTCATATCTTGGAATTAGGAATCCCACATTGTACTTTGCTGGTGGCAAAAATAAGATTTCAACTTTTGAACATTCTGACGTAAATCACGTTTCTTTTTTCACGTTGCCTGTTTAGAAGGCTTTGATATAAAAATGTGATCTATGGAGAGAAATGGGCAGTGAAACAGACTATGTCCTTGTCTTGATGGAGTTTAGGTCTCATGGAAGAGGAAAATAGGAATCACATAATCACATAAATAAATACTTTTGTACTATGCAGGAAAGAATAATCTTGGAGAACTTCCTGGAAGAAATGCCAGATTAGATTAGATTAAGATCTAAAAGATGAGAAGTTGTCTTCTAAATCAAAAAGGATGAGGATCCAGGAATGATTGTTCCAAGTGTAGAACTTAGAACCTGCTGTGGCACTTGCTGTGTTGGGAAGAAACCTAATTCAGTAAATGGCCTGAAAAAAGGCCAGTGTGATCAGATTGCTGAGAGGTAGAGAAAGTGTTGAATGAAATCGAGGGGTGCAAATCGCAGAGGTCAGACTACGCAGAATTTGAAAGTCCACCTGGAATCTTGCAAGTCATATGAAGAATACGGACCGTTTTCTAAAAGTCACTCTGGGATTTTAAAAAGGTTTGGGAAAACAGGATGGAGAACAAGAACCCGCATGATATACAAGGAAGGTAAAGGTAAACTTAGTGATGGTACCCTTTTGGGAAGTAATTAAAGTATATATCAAACTTCTTAAGGAGTAATTCTTCCTTCTCCTTTGACTTTCCCTGTTTATGTCCGCAGTTGGCTTACTGTTTCATTCACATTTATAAAATTGTGACTGCGTTTATGATATGAGCTTGGAGTTAAAGAACTGAGGATCAATGTGAAAATACCACATCAGGGTCCATTTACAGAAATGTAATAGTACTAGAATTTAATTCACTGTGAAAACTGTAAATAAAAATATACAGCAATAAGAAGCAAGTAATTAGAGAAAGTTACAATCCTTTTTTTACTGGATATTTGATATACTTTGACTCATTTGTACTCTTAGTTTATTTTCAGCTGCTTGTAAACAAGACACTGTTAACAATTGAAGCAGAACTCCAACTAACATCATTTCTTTTGAATTTGAAAAAGCCCTAGTAAAGAAAAAGGCCATTATTGAAGAATAAGTGGAGACAGCAATTTTCAATTGTTCGTAGGGCTGTCATGTGAAAGAGGCAATGGACTCATATGGTCAATTTCTAACATATAAATGTAGAGTGAATAAGTTAAATGTATAGATGAGCAAACTGAATTTGAAATCAGGCATGGTTTTAAATACTTAGTCCTATTTAACAATGAAGATTCCAGTCTCTAAAAATAGTCTAGCAGAAGCAACATTTTTATCTCAAATTTTAAAAGAAATTCCAAGTCAGGATTTTTAATTTTTCCTGAAGCAAATTTTCCCCCACTTATGTTGCTGCCTGTTCCAAAACAGGTCTTTTTTTCTCACATATTTTTCTAAAAACTTCTGCCTCTGAATTGCCTCCTCTTTCAGGTGGCAGCCTGTGATGATATAAAATTCTTTTACTGTTTTGCAACAGAGGTCTCAGAGTATCTCAACCAACTTCCTTTTAGAAGAATTAAGGTGAATTACTGTGAATGTCAGAACAGAAATTTTTTTAAAAAACTTTATCAAATGATAATAAAGTATGATACAAAATTGAAAATAAACTAGCTGATTTATTAATATTGACTACTGCTGGTTAAGATTGAGGGAAGTCAGAACATTATCAGCATTTATTTATTTATTTATTTATTTATTTATTTATTTGAGATGGAGTCTCGCTTTGTTGCCCACGCTGGAGTGCAGTGGTGCGATCTCAGCTCACTGCAACCTCCGCCTCCTGGGTTCAAGCCATTCTCCTGCCTCAGCTTCCCAAGTAGCTGGGACTACAGGCACATGCCACCATGCCTGACTAATTTTTTTGTAATTTTTGGTAGAGACGGGATTTCACCGTGTCATCCAGGATGGTCTCGATCTCCTGACCTCGTGATCGTGATCCTCCCTCCTCTACCTCCCAAAGTGCTGGTATTACAGGCGTGAGCCATCGCATCCGGCCATCATTCACTTTTACGCAGTCCAGCTGCATGCATTTTATTCATCTTGTTTGTCCATTCCCTCCCACTTAAAACAAGAGGCTAGAAGTAGGTGCAGCAGACACAGTACCAGGGACAATCGACCATAAATCCAGGAGTTCTAACAGTTAGCTTGGCAGTAACTGAATTTGTCATAGACTTCAATAAGGCCAAACTACAAAGTTTGTTAACTCTCAGTTCAAAACCTGGCTCTGGACACTGTCTAGGGTAAGCATGAACAAGTTATGTCTCAGTTTTTTGGTCAGTAAAAGTGAGTACAGTAACAGTACCCAATGTATGGAGATTTCGTGAAGATTAAATAAAATAAGTTATATTTAAGCATACCACCTGGTATATATGAACACAACACATTTTCTGTGTTAATATTATTTAAAATAAAATATCTTACTATGTTACTCCAGTTTAGAGAGTAGTTAAAATAATTTCCTTACTTAGAGTATCATTTTACTTGAGATCCTAGTACACCTTTAAAGAGAAGAGCACTGGGTTAGAATTCCAGCAACAGCCTGGCTTTCTTCTCCAAGAGGATAGGACATCTCAAGGAAAGAGGTACAGGAAATTAATTAGTAGAGAGATGTCACAATTTAGATTGACATAAGTAATGTGTGACAAAGATACATCTAACCAGATACAGATGGCTTTCAGGCATGATTCTGTGAAAAAAAGTTGTTCATTCGTTTACTACAATTATCCTTTGGATCAACTGAGTTTCAGGGAGATTTCTTTAATGATTCCTAAAAAAAAAAAAAAAAGACATATATGAAAGTGATTATTTTATCATTTCTGAACCAATGCATGTAATTTACTAGATGATACAAAAATGCACCTGTAACAGTGTGATATACCAATGTGTAGTTCTATTATTAGCTCCAACCCTTTGTCAACAGAGAGTAGTTAAAATGTTTACCCAGGATCTATTATAAGTGTCACAATTCTGACTCTATCCAGGCATTTATTCTATCATCACTCTTTTTTTCTGAAATGTAAATCTACTTGTGTCTCATCCTGTCAACATCACATTAAAATCCTTGCTGAACCCATCACTTTTCTATTTCAGGGCTAAAACAACATCTATTGAATAACTAGTTTTTAAAGCAAATCTCTTACAGTAGTCTAACTTTGCAAGAAGGCATAACATTTCACTTGTATAGTTAACAAAACTGGGATTTTTACAGGTTAAACTATTACATAAGGTTGGTAGGCTAATAAATATCAAAGCTACCTTAAATTCAGTTATTGCATCAATCTCATCTCCTCGGCAAAATAACTAAAAATCACTTTCTATGAGAAGCATTATTTACCCCTTTTCATCATCCCTATTATGATTCATTCAGTAACTGAAAAACATTTATTGAACACCTAATATATACTAGCTACTATTCTGGGTTCTGGAATACAGTGGTGGAAAACATAAGCAAGGTCCATATTGTTCTGGGATTTTAGCCTCTTGGATAAAGGTGATAAGAAAGTAGATTAAGAAGTCAAGACTTGAGCTATACTTTAGACCAAGCAGAACTAACAGACATGTACAGAAAATCCACCCAACAGCAACAGAATACACATTCTTCCCAAGTGCATATGGAATGTTCTCTAGGGTATATCATATGTAGACCACAAAAAATTAATAAGTTTAAGATTGAAATCAAATCAAGTATATTTTATGACCACTATGGTATGATATTAGAACTCAGTAACAGGAAGAATCATGAAAAATTAACAAATATGTGGAAATTAAAGTATATGCTTCTGATTAACTATGGAGTCAAAGAAGAAATTAAAAGAGAAAGGAAAATGTCATGAGAAAGCTATAAAACAAAAATTCAACAAACCAAAATTTATGGGATGTGGCAAAAACAATTACAAGTGGGAAGTTTATAAAAATGATTGCTTAAATCAATAAACAAGAAAAAGTCCCCAACAAACAATCTAATGTTACAACTCAAGAAACTAGAAAAAGAGGAACCAACTTAGCTCATAGAGGAAAGAACCAAGTAATAAAGAGCAGAGCAAAATTAAAGGAAATTTACACCAAAACACAATTTAAAAGTCAGCAAAACTATGAGTTGTTTATTTTTAAGAGACAAACAAAATTGACAAACCTTTAGCTAGACTAAGAAAAAGAGAGTGAAGACTCAGATAAATAAAATACAAAATGAAAGAGAAGACATTACAACTAATAACACAAAATAAAAAGAATCATAAGAGAGTACTAAAAAAAGCTATATGCCAAAAATTTAACAAGCTAAAAAAAGAATACATTTCTAAAAACATATAACCCACCAGCACTGAATCATGAAGAAATAGGAAATCTGAACAGACCAATAACAAGGAAGCTATTGAATAAGTAATAAAAAGTCTCACATCAAAGAAAAGCCCAGGAACAGATGGCTTCATCTGTTAAACACTTAACAAAAAACCAGTACCAGTCCTTCTAAAACTCTTTCAAAAAAATTGAAGAGGGGGGAATACTTCCAAACTTATGTTATGAGACCAGCATCACCCCAAAAAACTAAAAACAGAATTGCCATACAGTCCAGTTGATATAGTTTGGATCTGTGTCCTCACAAAATCTCATGTTGAATTGTACTCCCCAGTGTCGGAGGTGGGTCCTGGTGGGAGGTGATGTGATTATCAGGGTGGATTTCTCATAAATGGTCTAGCACCATCCCCATTGGTGCTGTTCTCCTGATAGGGAGTGATTCTCAGGAGATTTAGTTGTTTAAAAGCGGGTTGCACCTCAGTCTCCTCCTTGCTCATGCTCAGGCATATAACATACCTGCTCCCCCTTTGTCTTCCACCATGATTGTAAGTTTCCTAAGGCCTTCCAAGGAGCTGAGCAGATGCTAGTGTGTCTGGAATTTATTCCTTCTGGTGGGTTCTTGGTCTCGCTGACTTCAAGAATGAAACTGTGGACCCTCGTGATGAGTGTTGCAGTTCTCAAAGATGGTAAGTCCGGAGTTTGTTCCTTCAGATGTTCAGATGTGTCTGGAGTTTCTTCCTTCTGGTGGGTTCATGGTCTTGCTGACTTCAGGAGTGAAGCCACAGACCTTCGCGGTGAGTGTTACAGCTCATAAAGGTAGTGCGGGCCCAAAGAGTGAGCAGCAGCAAGATTTATTGTGAAGAGCGAAAAAACAAAACTTCCACAGTATGGAAGGTGACCCGAGCAGGTTGCTGCTGCTGGCTCCGGTGGCCAGCTTTTATTCTCTTATTTGGCCCCATCCACATCCTGCTGATGGGTCCATTTTACAGAGTGCTGATTGGTCCATTTTTACAGAGTGCTGATTGGTGCATTTACAATCCTTCAGCTAGACAGAAAAGTTCTCCAACTCCCTACCCGACCCAGAAGCCCAGCTGGCTTCACCTGTCACTAGCATCATGCTTCCTATACAGCCTGCAGAACTGTGAGCCAGGTAAATCTCTTTTCTTTATAAATTACTCAGTGTCAGGTATTTCTCCATAGGGATGCGAGAACAAACTAATACACTAGCAATCTCACTTTTGGGTATGCATTCAAAGGAATTGATATCTGTATGTCAAATGGATGTCTTTACTTCCATGTTCATTGTAGTGTCATTCAGATTAGCCAAGATGAGGAAATAAGTGTAGTGCCCATCAATAAATGAATGAATTCAAACATTGAATATATATGCATCTGAATCTCTCTCTCTCTATGTATAGAAAGAGCTATATATAGAAATATTTATATATCGCTATATATAGAGATATATAGATATCTCTATATTTCTCTACATATATACCTATATATATACAGAGAGAGAGATAGAGATATATAGATATGAAGAGATATATATATATACTGAGAGATATATAGATATATAGAGAGAGATATAGAGAGGTATATAGATATCTATATAGAGATATAAAGAGTTATATAGAGATATAGAGAAATAGATATATATAGATGTATGTATAGATAGATATAGAGAGATATATAGATATTTAGAGAGATACATGTAGATATATAGAGAAAGATATATCTATGTAGAGAGATACATAGATATATAGAGATATATCTATATAGAGAGATAATGTATAGAGATATATATTATAGAGATAGAGATATATAGATATCTATATATCTCTTTATATGTAAATATATATACATGTTTCTATATATCCCTTTCCATATATCTATATATAGATATCTCTATATATCTATAATTATCTTTCTATATATAGATATATGTGTTTCTTTATATATAAAGAAAATATATAGAGAGAGGGAGATATGCAGTTATATTTATATATAATATATAAGAAAAAATATATATAGTTATATTTGTATATTGTATATATAATATATAGATATATATTTTTATATATAAAGAAAAAATATATATGTAGAGAGAGATAAGATATATATATATATATCTCCAGTGGAGTATTATTCGGTCTTAACAGTCATGAAATTCTATAATTTGTAACAATGTGGATGAATCTAGAGGACATTATGTTAAGTAAAATAAACTTAGAACAGAAAGACAAATTCTACATGATCTCATTTATGTGAGGAATCTAAAAAACTCAAACTTGTAGAACTAGAAAGTAGAATTAGAAAGCAGAATGATGGTTATTAGAGGCTGAGGGCAGGTAAATGGAAAAAGGGGAGACATTGGATCAAAGCGTACAAAGTTTCTATCAGACAGGAAGAATAAATGTTGGTATCTATTGTACTACATGATGACTACAGTTAATAATAATGTATTGTGTATTTCCGAATGGCTAACAGAGGAGATTTTAAATGTTCTCATTGCAAAGAAATGATGCGCAATTGAGGTGACGTTACGTTAATTAACCTGATTTGATTATTCTACAATGTATGCATGTAACAAAATATCACATTGAACCTCTTAAGCATATATACATTTATATGATAATAACAATAGATTAAATGTGAAATAAACAAATAAAACTAATACTTAAAAAAATAAAAGAAAAGAGAGAAAAAGAAAATGACCAGAAATGGAGTAACATTTTAAATAATATATTAATATCTGGTATATAATTCAATGTCTTTCTGAAAATATATTTTGAACAGACAGTTAAGTGTTTAGAAGAAAGCAACTAACCATGTAAATATTGGAGGAAAAATGTTCCAGGTAGAGGGAATAACAAGTACGATATCTGAGATGGAAAAAAAAAAAACTTGTAATATTTGAGTAATGACACAAAGTTCAGTTTACATCTTAAATGAGAGGGAGAGGGACAGGAGGTAATACCAGAGAGATGGTGGGTTCAGGGTTCAGGTCTTATAGAGTCTTGTTGATCATTGTGTAAAGTATAAATTTCACTCTAAATGTAACTGGAAACTATTAGAAAGTTTTAAACAGAAAAATCTGATGATTCTTCTCCTTTCATGTTCTAGCCACTTTTTGGAGAGTAAAAAAACATTGGGATGAGTTAGGTGGCTTTTTCAAAAATCTGGGAAATAATAATAGCTTGAATCAGGGTGGTATTGGAAGAAGTATGAGATTTCTCGGTAAATCAAATAGTTTTACTGTCAAGGCAGAGTTTGAGACTTGCTGAAGACATGTGGGTGGTAAGGAAAAAGGTCTTATAAATAACTTTGTGATGAGCGGGGAGCATACACACACACATACTCTTGCACACACTTACAAAATTTCTGAGTTGAATATTGCCTTTCTTAGTCCTTCCTTGGTGTAGAAATAAAAATTTGATTACTCTGTGAAAATTTTCTGAAGAGAATTCCACAGGAGAAGGAAGACCTCCGAAGAGAGTCCTCTGAGACTTAAAACAAAATATGGAAATAAAAATTACAATCAAATCAGCTACAGAAGTGTGTTTACAATTTTTTATACTTTTCTTGCAGCATTTTAATAGCATTTAATATGTTGCTTTGCAATATGAGTTTTATAAAATGAATATTATAAGTGATATCAACTATGCATAATTAAAATCTCAGAAAATGTTAAATATGTAGGACACATTAATGTTCAGGAAGCCCTCTTTGGGAAAAGCTGCAACAAAATTATAATGTGTCACACTGTAATGTTTCAAATGTATAAATCTGAAATAAAATATAAAACTACAGTTTCAGTATGTAATGTGACAATTAGGAATAAGCATAGTGGTAATATCATAACACCTTTTCAGAAAACATGAAAAAAGTAAAGGCATGATTGCTCTTTGTAAACTCCAATGCAAGTTAAGTGATCCATTTAATGTAACAGATTTTGTAGAATTATCTGTTTGGACGGCATCTGTTACATAAGCATTACTTAATGTTAGATTCCCTAAGGATAGGCAAAATAAAGAAGATAGAATATTCCTCTTTCCTTAACAATTTCAATGACGTTAGCATCCCAACCAGTGGGTTAATATCTATTGAGTGGGTTTCAGCATCTGTCCCTTCTTGAAGGATCCCATAAAATGCTGCTAGAGTAATTTTACAAACATAAAATTAAAAATAAAATTACAAGAAACCCCACAAAACTTGCCTCTTTTTGTTGTTTTATAGAAGTTTTATTTATCTTGCTATATAATAAAGGACACTAATAATTTTATGTGAACTCTGGTTTTTAGATATAACTATGACATAGCAGAGGCAGAAATGACTCAGAATCATTAGCTAACTATAAAGATGTATCCTGTGACCCCAGTTGAAAAATCAGTAGCAGGTGGAGCATAAGGGGTATGATTTATTTAAATTTAGGGGAAAAATCTACAACTAGAAGGTAATAATTCAGAAAAGAAGACATTATTATGAGAAACCAAAAGAAAATAGCATATATTCAGATAACCAGTTTGCTATTACCCATTTATGGAGATGTAAAGAAGAGGGCAGCTGTTAACAGTTTATAGTTATTGTTTGCTTAGTTGTGAATGTTTGGTCATTCTGTCTTAAGGTAACCTGTAGATACTATTTTGGGAGGACTTTTCCCCTTAAAAATAATTTAAAAGGTACACCTTACACAGGTTTATTTTCTCAGGCTAAATCAATACACGTGTTGTTAACAATCCTGAGGAAAATATGTATATATGCCACAATGTTGGACAAAGCCATGTCATTTGGATACATCTATGTTAAAAATGTTCTGTTTTTTGCCATAGAATAAAATAATTACTGGAAAAGTAAAGGACAAGATATTTTCTTAAATTATGTATTTTATTTTGAATTAATTGTAGATTCTTACGCAGTTATAAAAAAATAATACAGAGAGATCACGCATACTTTTTACTCAGCTTTCTTAAAAGGTAACATCTTGGTGACTATAGCATACTATCTCATCCAGTATATTGACATTGATACAAACAACATACAGAACAGTTTTGTCACCAAAAGGATCTCTTTGATAGTTGCTTCTACCTCCTTCCTCTCTCCTCAGTGTCCTAACCACTGGCAACCACTAGTCTGGTCTCTATTTTTAAATATTGTTATACTAATAATGTTACATAAATGGAATTATACAGTATACAGCCTTTTGGGATTGGCTTTTTTCACTCATCACAATAGCCTAGAAATTCATCCAAACTGTTTTATGTGTGAATAGTTCATTTTATTTATTTTTTATTGCTGAGTAATATTCCATGGTATGAATATGTCACAGTTTGTTAACCATTCACTTGTCAAAGAAAAACCAGGCTGTTTCTAGCTTAGAGCACTTATAAATAAAGCTCCTTAGCATTCATGTACAAATTTTTCTGTGAAAATAAGTTTTCATGTTTTTAGGAACCAATCTCAAGTGTACACGCAAGTTGCATGGTAGCTGCTTGTTTAGTTTTGTAAGAAAGTGTCAAATTGTTTTCCAAAGTAGCTGTATCATTCTTTATTTCCATCAGCAATGTGTGAGTGAGCCATTTTGTCTGTACCATTGACAGAATTTGGAATTATCACTTTTTTTTTTTGTTGAGACGGAGTCTCGCTCTGTTGCCCAGGCTGGAGTGTAGTGGCACAATCAAGCAATTCTCCTCTCTCAGCCTCCCGAGTAGCTGGGATTACAGGCATGCACCACCATGAGTGGCTAATTTTTGTGTTTTTAGTAGAGGCGGGGTTTCATCATGTTGGCCAGGCTGGTCTTGAACTCCTGACCTTGTAATCCATCTGTGTCTGCCTCCCAAACTGCTAAGATTACAGGCGTGAGCCACTGTGCCTGGACACTATTTTTTATTTAAATCATTCTGATAATTGTATAGTTATATTTTGTGGTGGCTTTAATTTGCATTTGACTAATGATGTTGAAGATTGTTTCATGTGTTTGTTTGCTATCTGTATTTGTTAGGGTTTTCCAGAGGGAAGAAAAACAGTTGGATGCAAGTAGATATCTAAGAAGATATTTATTATGGGAAGCGACACATATGAGAATTGAGAAGTCCCAGGATATGCCATTGGCAAGCTGGAGAAGCAGGGAAGCCAGTGGCATAATTCCATCTGAGTCTGAAGGCATGAGAAATTTGGAGGAAGGGGATGCTTGTCTAAAATCTGGAGACAGAAGGCCTGAGAAGCACGTGCATCGGTGTCTGAATGCAGAAGATAGATGTCTGAGCTCAAGAAGAGAGAAAGATAATTCATCCTTCCTCTGCTTTTTTGTTCTATTCCGACCCTCAGTGGACTGGATGATGGCTGTTCACGTTGGTGAGGGCAGATCTTCTTTACTCAGTCTACAGATTCAAATGGTAATTTTTTCTGGAAACACCCTCAGAGACATACCTAGTTGTGATACAGGATGGGGGCAGGGAAGTGCTGGGTAGAGAAAGTCAGGTTCCCTGGCGAGGGCTCCACCCTCAGGACTGGGCCCATGGATCTAGGTGAGGATAGGCACTCCTGTTTTCATGCCCAGCTGTTGTAACTTCTAAGACCACCCTCGCCTGCAACGCCCGCATCCTGTGACTATAAAAACCCCCAGACCCTAGCGGGCACAGACACAAGCGGCTGGATGTCGAGAAGAACACACCAGCAGAAGAATACAACAGCGGAAGAACACATCAGCAGACACTGGCAGGCCATCTATGGCGGAACAACGCGGAGTTCAGCCAAGGGTGGTCTGAGGCGAGCCTGGCCACGGGGCGAACTCCAGGAGAAGACCACCTTCTCACTCCATCACCCTTCTGGCCTCCCCTTCCACCTCTCCGAGAACTACCACCACTCAGTTTAATACCTTGCACCCATCCTCCAAGCCTACATGCGATACGACTTTTTCTAGTAGGCTAAGGCAAGAACCTCGGGATACAGAAAGCCCTCTGTCCTTACGATAAAGGCAGAGGGTCTAAATGAGCTGATTAACACAAGCTGTCTGCGGACTGTTAAACTGAAAGACACACACTGTAACACATGTCCACTGGAGCTTCAGGAGCTGTAAACACTCAACCCTAGACGCTGCCGTGGGGTGAGGCCAGAGTCCACGCTCCCCACGACCTGCCCATCTGCATGCTCCCCTAGCGGTTTGAGCTGCAGCAGCAGAGCACCCAAGAAGCAAGCCACATCCCATCACAAGCCCTGCGAGGGGGATAAGGGAACTTTTCCTGTTTCAACTGGGACTTCGCCCAGGATTCCGGAAGGTGAGCGCAAGTGTGAAACTGTTGGGTTACCTCTTTTCCAAAACCCTGCCACCTGTCTCTCGTTCCTCCATGTAAGAGGCTCGGTTTCCCTTGACGGGGTTTTGAAAACTACGCCCAAACTGGTGAAAATCCCTAGACTTCGTCTCTTTTACACTCACAGTTTGAAATGGTTCTTATCTCTTCCTTTATAATGTTGAGTTTCGCTACAGTTTTGAAAACCGCTGTAGCTACTTCAGTTGTAGCCAATGAGGAACTAAATGGGATATATTTATTACCTCATAATATAAAAAGACTGATAGAAAAGTGATAAAAGCATAACAGCACTTAAGGACAAAAATCTTCCTTTTTTCTCAAGAATAGAAATTCTTGAGAAATTGTAAATAAACAGAAAATAGATTTAAAAAGGAAAATATGCTACTAAAAATGCAAAAAAGAAATTAGGCAGGTGTGGTGGCAGGCAGCTATAATCCCAGCTACTGGGGAGGCTGAGGCAGGAGAATCGCTTGAACCTGGGAGAGGTTGCAGTGAGCCAAGATCACATCACTGCACTCCAGCCTGGGCAACAGAGCGAGACTCTACCCCCCAGCAAAAAAAAAAAAAAAAAAAAAAAGAAAGAAAACTCAGCTCCCCTATATTACCCTAAAACCTACTGAATCACAATCTGTATCTAAATGAAATCTTCAGGTGATTCACACACATTAATGTGGATGTTATCAAATTAAAAAAAATTATTTACCAATGACAGAACATTTATTATAGTGACATATTCAACTGCTCTGATATCCACGTATTAACATAATTTTTAAATAATAAAAAAATGAACATTTGTGGAATGAATGAATGAATGAACAGATAGGAAGGCTGGTTACAGAGAAAATAGAGTAGGGAAGCAATGATTTCCCTGTTTACTTAGCAGGTTTACTCACCCCTGACCCCACTCTCCATAGTTAGTCTCCAGTCAGACTCTCGGCTCCATTTCTCTTGTAACGTAAATTGCAAAGTCCTTCTACTTTCTCTAATCAAAACCTATCTATGCACCTGAGTCCTGATGCTTTGGCAGGAGAAAACCCCATTTTATCTGTCTTTATTAGGATTTAGGAGAGGAGGGTATGCTAGGCACTGCTTTGTGTTTCCCTTGATCATTCCTAATTGAAAGTGAAACTTTGCATATATTGAGAGTGACTTCAGATGGAAATGGGAGAACTATTCTGGACAGCAGGAATCTGGAGGCCAAATTGCTTTGGGTAATTTCTTCACCATGATTATGCAGAACTAGACCATGTTACAGCTTTCTGTAACCTTGCAAGTTGTTATCTGCCAAAGGGGGAAGAGAGGGAGATAGCCCTTGATAACCCATACTCATTTTGTAACAGATGATTTTGAATTCATCAGCCATATGGAGAAGTTATATAAATTTTGACACAAGGGAATATGGAGCAATACCCTCTGGAACAGATGTCATAGTGAATGTCACAAGATGTCAAGAGCCCTTGAGGGATGTGGAATTTGTAACGGAAATTAGGTGCTTCTGTGTTAAATGATATACCACTTTGAGATAAATATAGTTTTCTAAACTATATAATTATTTGACTCTTCTGTGGTACAGCAGTGCTAAAAGTTCATAGTAATAGTAAAGGGATCTGAGGTGCTGGTAGTAGAATATTGTGGTAAATTGAATTGCTCAAGCATTCAGCCCCAAAGGTCCTTTGGTCATTGAGATAGATCATTATGATGAGTTCTGCATCACCCGAAAGTGAGGATACTAAAGCCATGTTGAGGTAGCACAATTTATCTCAATAACTTTTAAATCCTTTAATAGATCTGCTCTAAATATACCAGTTTTATTTTTTAAAGGCCAATTATACTGAATTTTATTGTTCACATAATAGTAGACTCTGGACAAAGCGAAGACAATTAGGACAATGACAACCCATTTAAACTCCTTCACAAACATTGATTTCTAGTGGTTTGACACATCAAAATGCAGCTTATCTGAAGATGAAAAGGCAGGAAATATATTTGGATTTATGCCTACCAATGTAAAAAAATGTTGATGTGACAATTTACTTAATTCTCACAGTAATTCACAAAACACTAAATCAAACTTTTTTGGTGCGATTTTCTGGAATCTGGATTTGGGGGTTGTGATAATTGAGAAGCATTGTTTTTTTAAAAAGTTTAGTGCTCAGAAACAAATATTTTCTTGTTTTAATACATCAAGATAAAAAAATTCATTTAAAAAAGCCAATCAGTGCTCTAAGCAGAAAAATAAAACAGAATTTTACCACACTTTTATAATAACAACCAGCTAATGTTTTATGCATGTGAAATGTAAAAAATGTATAAATATGCACAATATCTCTTAGAAAAATAAGGCCTTAGAGAAAATGATATTGAAAGTATTTACTTGATAAATATTATATATGAAACCTATGTTAAAATTAAACCACTTTCAATGACGTTCTATGGTGAAATTGCATCTGGAAACTGAACTTGAAATGTAAATAGATCAATTTAGTTGCTTCTCTCTTAACTCAAAGGTAAGGCCATTCTCTTTGAAAGGGCTCTCTTTTCCAGCCACTCTGCTCCTATTAATGCTTTTTGTAGGCATATTACACAGATGCAGGCTGATGTGCCAGCACATTATTATCTGGCTCTCTAATCACTGGTAACACTAGGAAAATTTTACAGTTGGCACAATAGACAGTTTTTTTTACATGAATTGCTTCTCTATTCTATATCAGTTAAGTTATTAAGAGACAGATAAACCATTCTCCTTGGTGTCAATCTCAATAACCACTTAAGAAATAACTCTGCATTGGAAGAGCTTATAAAATTTCCACTAAGTAGTGCATTCTTTAACTGCATTGAGTTAATTTGAGTAGACCAGATATACTCCTGAAAGTTCACCTTCAGGATAAGAAAGTATAGTGTTCTGAACTATATAAATATTTGACTTTTCTAAGCTACAACAATCCTAAATGTTCATGGTAATAGGAGAGAGATCTGGGGTACTGGTAGTAGAATATCGTGACAAATTGAAGTGCGGAAGCACATTGGCCCCAAAGGCCCTTTGGCTTTTAACATAAATGGAAATAAATAAATAAATATATAACTTCATATACATGTTCTAAAGTTGATCAATGCAGGATAAAAAAAGTTGATTTGACAAGATTCACAGCATTTGGAGAGAGACTGCCACAGGTCAAACTGGAAACACAAGTGGAATAGAGTAGATGCAATGCAGCTGAGTCAGCCGAACATTTAGGCCAGTAACTATTTCAACACATTTTAAGCAACCAACTTCAACGACTTGGTAGCTCTAGTTCATCATTCTACATGCACTGAAGATTGAAATTTCAAAATGTAAAAAAAAAAAATGAAATACCCTCAGAAGAGGAAAATAGGTTATAGAAAGTGTTTTATAAATATATATTTTATATGTCTGCATAAATGTGGATATTATTCTGTATGAAAGATGTCCATTAGTGTAGTTCAAGAGGTCTTTATATTAAAGAACAAATTGATTCTATTGTAAACACTAGAGGTCATTTCATCTGTACAAGAAACAAATATGCATATATTTATGTAGCAGTGTCACTTTTATCAACAAAAACACAGCTATTATCACTAAGTTAAAAATAGGTTTTACTGTTCAGAGATGTTATTAGAATTTATTTTGCAAAATGAAAAATACACAACTACGTTTTATATTCACAAGAAAAAAGTTGTTCAGCATGCGAATGTGAATAAAGTTTAAATTCTAGAGTAAGGAAAAATATCAAAACTTTATAAATTTTCTGGAATGTAATTTAATTACTGTGTCAATTTAGAAAAGCAGATTCAGGCCAGGCGCAGTGGCTCACGCCTGTAATCCCAGCACTTTGGGAGGCCGAGGCAGGTGGATCACGAGGTCAGAAGATTGAGACCATCTTGGCTAACACGGTGAAACCCCGTTTCCACTAAAAATACAAAAAAAAAAAAAAAAAAGCCAGGCGTGGTGGTGGGCGCCAGTAGTCCCAGCTACTTAGAAGGCTGAGGCAGGAGAATGGCTTGAACCCAAGAAGCGGAACTTGAAGTGAGCCAAGATTGCGCCGCTGCACTGCAGCCTGGGCGATCCAGCAAGACTTCTCAAAAAAAAAAAAAAAAGAAAAAGAAAAAGAAAAGAAAGAAGAAAAACAGACTCGCAGAACAAACAGTTACAACGTATTCTCATAATACGTCAACTCATATATTTATCATTTTTCTTCTTTTGTTTCCACTTGGAGGTTTCTTCAACTGAAAGAGCTGCCCTCCTGTTCCAAAACCTGCAGAGACAGCATTAGACATCCTGTATGTCCAACCAACGGGTACTGTGATGCCAGAATTGCTGAAGTTAAGTGCAGATGTTATTTGAGCTGCCAAGCTTGCACTAAGATTTCTGAAGGTTTATTTATTTTTCCAAATCCAAATGTGGACTTGCTAGTACTTTTTCTGCCAGTAACTGAGTTGAATGTGTACCAAACTGAGCCCTAGAAACAGCTGAAACCCTGCTACCAACTGAGGCTGCTAAGTGTTGAGGTGAAGGCGGCTTCATTTGCATGTTTGCTGAAAAGGGTGGGTCTGGTCATAACTGCATGCAGTCTGCCACCTCTTGGCTTCTGTTTTCTGGCTTCAAACACATTTATAGCATTTCCCAATATTTTTCTGTGCTGAAGACATTGTTCTTTGAATACCTTTACCTGTTTAATAATGGACCAAGGTCGCACAGTCAAAGCTACAAATGTTCATATATTTTCTGTGCAGCTCTTGATAAATCTTGCAGGGTTATACGAGAACTAATTGCTTGAGTGGCAAGAAGGTTCTTGTGCTAGTTATTCAATCTGTTGTCTGTACTTTTGAAGCTACCCCGAAACTTCTGAGCCATGATTGTGAAATAGTCTGCAGAAGTTGTATCTTCATTTTGAAGTCCCGGTAGTAGTTTCCAGGTTCTGAGAGCTGTGTCTGCTTCATTTAACTCCTGAGCAGTTTCTATTTTCAAATTGTTGATATTGAGGAATTTTTCTCTCATCCACTGGCAGTCAATGGCAGAAGCTGCTCTGCTACCTTAATATCTTCTTACACTTTTATCATTGCTTTAATATTTTCCTTTTTATTTCTATTTTCTGTTTATTTACAATTTCTCGAGAATTTTTATATCCTGACACGTGGAAGATTTTTGTCCTTAAGTGGTTTATTATCCTTTTATCACTTTTCTATCAGTCTTTTATATTATGAGGTAATAAATATACCCCACCTAGTTTCTCATTGGCTACAGCTGAAGTAGCTACAGCAGTTTTCAAAGTCATACCTATAGCCTGCCCATGTCTTGATGTTGCGTCTGTACTTTGGAAGAGCAAACTGACCAAGCCAGCAATGACTTTTCTTAGAGAGACATTTGCTGATGTATTTGTAGTTGTTATTGTTCTACCCAAATTATTTGTAGTAAATCCCATGGGAGCTGCTAGAGTTGATGTTGTGTTATGCCCAGACCGTTAGTTCCCCGAAAAAGACCACCAGAGTCCAGAGTCAAAGCCAAGCGGCAAGGATCTTTAATGCAAGTTCGAACTTGGTCCCTCCGTTCCACAACATACAGGAGGGCCCTGAACAATGCGTGTGCTTGCCTTTTATAGCCTAATGTAAACAGGACTTGTAAAGTTGCAGAGGAACGAGGGAATTCTCTAGGTTACAGCATTACAATTGGTTAACATTTTAAGTTTATACATTTAGCAGTTTTTTTATTGGTTCCCGTGCTCTCACAAACGGCTGTGTTCTTATCGGGGATTTTCCAGGTGGTGTCCTTCTAAAGTTGAGATATATGGTAGTCTTTGAATTGAAAGATATATGGTAGGGAGACATATGGTGGGATGAGCCCAGGAAGTTGAGGGATATATGGAGGGGAGACATATGGTGGGATATGTTTATACTGGGCTCAGGAAGTTGAGAGATATATGGCAAGCACTAGTAATTAGAACAGAAAAAGAACAAGACAGGGACTTTCACGTTGCTTGTCTATACAACATCTGAAATCTATAGATAACATTATCGGTTAGGTCCGGCATCAACTTTTAACTAGGCTCAAGGCGCCGCCCGGGCTGTCTGCCTGTAGGGTCAACTTCTAACTAGGCTCAAGGCGCCGCCCGGGCTGCCTGCCTGTAGGGTCAACTTCTAACTAGGCTCAAGGCGCCGCCCGGGCTGCCTGCCTGTAGATTTCATTTGGTCTCTTTCATTCCTCCCTTTCTCAAGTACCTCTAGAGCCAATCTTGGGTCTTATAAGTCTGATTCTGTTTCAGCATCTACAGGTTGGTATTGGGCTCTGAGGACCATGAGCTGTATGGTGTCAAACCTCTCTCTGACAAACCGCAAAATTCTGTTAACAACACAAGGTCCTACGGTAAACAGAAATAGTAGACTTAGTAGAGGTCCAATGAAGGGGGCCAACAGAGAAAACATATAAGAATTCCACCATTGATTTGCAGCTGAGGCAAACTGCTGTTTTCTCATTTCTGTGCTTAACTTGCGTAGCTGTTGGACCCTGTTCTCTACAAGCCCTGATTCATTTACGTAGAAGCAACAGTCCTCTTTCAGGAACATACATGTACCACCTTTTTCAGCAGTGAGTAGGTCTAGGGCCCTCCGGTTCTGTAAGGTCACCTGAGCTAGGGATGTGAGCTGTCGTTGAAGGGAGGCAAGGGACTCAGCTGATTCCTCCATAGCCACGGCAAATTGTTGGTACAATTTGTTGCTTTCTATGAGGGTGTGACCTAGGGCTCCCCCTGCCAGTCCGGCCGCAATGAGGGATGATGTGAGGGAGATTCCTACAATGAGGGGGAGAAATATTGCTCATGTAGGTCTCAGTTTAGGGATTGGGTGAACGGCAGTACTAGTCCAGTTACCGGTGTACCCCAGGAACTCGCCGGCAGTTAGTAGAGTTAGTCGGGGAACTAGTGTGACAGGAAGACACAGTAGGCTGGCAACAGAGGGACTAGGTAGATTCTTAGATAATGTTCCATTGCACCAAAAGAATATGCCCTGCGGGGCTCTTAGGGAGGCACTAGGGGGCGTCACAGTGATGCTACAGAGGCTGGAGTTAGTGCCTGAAAAACAGTAGGGAAACTTTTTCTGACTAGGGTTTTGGTACAGTGGCACATTAAGAATGGGGGCGTCCCTGAGATTCTGAAAGTCCCTAGTTTGGGTGGAGGATTCCCAGGGCAGAGGGACAGCTGTTAGTGGTGGATGCCCTAGGGTGGCACACAGAAAGCAGCCAGACAAGCTGTGAAGTCCCGTAAGGTTGGCAAGCTCTAATCCTTCTTGTAATATTTCCAGCCAGGAGAAAGGGCGTAATTCTTGTGTTAGTCTGTCTTCCTGTCGCTGGATATCCCCATGGACTAGGGGCAGTATTTGAACTAGGCCACGCCACAGATAGAGGTGACTACTAGGCCATGTGGAGGAAGAGGAATAGTATACAGACCCATGTTGAGACGTGGTCCAGCGGGGGTCCCAAGGGTCCTTAACTATCCAAGTATAGATACCGCCTCTACCCTGTTGGTAAAAATTCCACCCGGATTGCTTGTTCCACCCTCTGACTGAGTGCATCTTACAGTAATTGTAGGGGCAGCCTGCGTTTTGGTGCCACCAATAGTGTTTACAATTGTGTTTAGTCTGATCAAACTCAAAGCATATCATTGGTGCCACTGGTTTGGCTATCTGAAAACCAGTAAAATTCAGCAAAATTGGGGCACTGCACCCTGAGGAGGGACAATCAGCACTGGCCAATAATTTCCCGGGCTTATGAGGTTGCCCTGGGTGGGTTTGGTTTTCATAAAGCCAGAATCTCCAAACAAAGGGATTAGAAACTGGTTTTGTGTTAGCCCCCACGGCCATTAGGGCGACTAACATTAGGGTTAGACTACCTAGCTGCATGTTTGTAGTGAGCTATGCTGCCGGCGCAGGGTGAGTTTTAAGGGGTTGTTCTTAGCTTTGTCCACAGTCCACGTGGTCGGTGCTTCGGTCGCTATCGTGACGGGTCCGAGAAGGTCGGAGGCTGGGTCCACCGGCTTGACGTGGGTGTAGTGGATCTACGACGCGATGCCTTCTACCTTTAGGGCAGTGGGTGTGGTTAGGAGTACTTGAAGCGGTCCCTTCCACCGGGGTTCTAAGGTTTCTTGCCGGTGTCGCTTGACTAGGACCCAGTCTCCCGGCTGGTACGGGTGGGGTGTCGGTGGGGGTCCGGTTTCATATAATTCCTGCAGCTTAGGCCAGATTTCCTGATGAATTTTCTGCAAGGCTTGTAGGGAAAACAAGAGTTCAGATACATTTTCAGTTTCAGATTTGAGCAGATCATCTTTTAGGCTGGGAACTAGGGGTGGGGGTCTGCCATACATGATTTCATAAGGGGTAAGGCCCAGTCTGTAGGGGGTATTACGGGCCCGGAACAGAGCGTAGGGGAGAAGGACCACCCAATTAGCGCCAGTCTCCATAGTTAATTTAGTTAAGGTCTCCTTTAAGGTCCAATTCATCCTTTCTACCTGTCCTGAACTCTGGGGCCTGTAAGCGCAATGTAATTTCCAATTAGCCCCAAGAATGGAAGCCAAATCCTGACTCACCTTAGCAACGAAGGCCGGTCCATTATCTGACCCTATCTGGATGGGAAAGCCATACCTGGGGAGGATATCTTCCAGAATTTTTTTCGCTACAACCTGAGCGGTTTCTCTTTTGGTTGGAAATGCTTCAGTCCACCCTGAAAAGGTATCTACAAAGACAAGTAAGTACCGATATCCGTATTTTCCTGGCTTTACCTCAGTGAAATCTACTTCCCAGTAGATACCGGGCCTGGTTCCCCTGAGCCTTGTTCCCGCAGCAACCTGGGATTGGGGATAGGCGTTGCTAAGCTGGCAGACTTTGCAACTCATCACGATGTTGCTGGCCGTTTCCGCTATGCGTCTGATCTTGAGCTTGGAGCGTCTAATCAGGTCCATCATCCGCCGGGCACCCAGATAGGTGGATCGGTGGATGTGTTCTAACACTTGCTGTCCTAATTTTTCTGGTAGGATAATATGGTCTTTAGTATCAGTCCACCACCCATTCTGGATCTGTTTCAGGGGAAGTTTGTCGATCCACTGGAGATCGTGTTCTGAATAATCAGGGTAATACGGCAGGTCTCGGGGGCCCGGATCAGGGAGCTGGAGTGCAAGGAGTTGACTGGGAGCCTTTGCCACACTCCTTGCAGTTTGATCTGCCAGAAAGTTGCCTTGAGCAGTTGGAGTGGTTGGCTTCTGGTGCCCTGGGCAATGTACAATAGCCAATTTTTCTGGTTTCCATAGGGCTGTTAGCAGGGCTAGGATCTCTTGCTTATTTTTTATTTCTTTTCCCTCAGCCGTTAGTAACCCTCGCTCCCTGTAAATGGCCCCATGTATGTGTGCCATAGCGAAAGCGTACCGGCTATCTGTGTATACCGTCAGTTTTCTCCCTGCCCCTAAGGTAAGAGCTTGGTGAGCGCTATCAGTTCGGCCCTCTGGGCCGATGTCCCCGGGGGCAGGGGTTCCGCCCAGATTACCTCAGTCTCTGAAGTCACCGCTGCTCCAGCATACCTCTGGCCTTGGTGTATGAAGCTACTCCCATCGGTGAACCAAACGAGGTCGGCGTCAGGAAGTGGGCGGTCCTGCAGGTCCTCTCGAACTCCGTGCACCTGGGCTAATATCTCGGTGCAATTATGGAGCGGCGCGTCCAGGTCCGGGTTGGGCAGCAGCGAGGCAGGGTTTAAGGTCGTTGGGGGCAGGAAAATTATTCTGAGGGGATTTAATAGTAGTCCCTGGTAGTGGGTGAGCCGGGCGTTGCTTATCCATCGGTTAGGCGGCTGTTTGAGTACACCTTCGATGGCATGTGGGGTAACGACCCGTAATTCTTGTCCCAAGACAAGTTTATCAGCATCTTGTACCATCAGGGCTGTGGCTGCGATCACTCGGAGGCAAGGGGGCCACCGGCAGCCACTGGGTCTAACTTCTTTGACAGGTAGGCGACTGGCCTCCGCCAGGGGCCTAAGTTCTGAGTTAACACCGCCTTGGCGACGCCCTTACTCTCGTCCACGTATAAGTGGAAGGGCTTAGTGACGTCAGGCAGTCCCAGTGCAGGCGCAGAGAGTAGGGCAGTTTTAATCTGTTGGAAAGCCGACTCGGCTTCTTCTGTCCAATTAAATGGCTGCTGTCCCCGCGTTGCCTGATATAAGGGCTTAGCCAGCTCTGCAAACCCAGGTATCCATAGTCTACAAAATCCTGCCGACCCCAGGAATTCCCTTACTTGTCGGGTGGATTGTGGCCTGGGGATCTGCAGAACAGTCTGTTTCCGGGCGTCTGTTAACCAGCGCTGCCCTCCTTTTAGCAGGTACTCCAGATATGTTACTTCTGGTTTACAGATTTGAGCTTTCTTTGCCGAGGCCCGATAGCCTAGACTCCCTAGAGCTTGTAAGAGACTTTTGGTCCCTTGGAGGCAAGCTTCTCGGGTCTCGGCAGCGATCAGGAGGTCATCAACATACTGTAATAAGGTTATTTCAGGGTGTTTGCGTCGGTACTCACCCAGGTCTTCATGGAGAGCCTCATCGAACAGGGTAGGAGAGTTTTTGAATCCCTGCGGCAGTCTGGTCCATGTCAGTTGGCCACTTATGCCCCTTTCAGGGTCAGTCCACTCGAAGGCGAAAAGCTTTTGGCTCTGAGGGGCTAAAGGCAAACTGAAGAAGGCATCCTTCAAATCTAAAACAGTGTACCATTGGTGTTTGGGGTTTAGAGTACTCAGGAGGGTATATGGGTTGGGCACAGTTGGATGTATGTCCATAACTCTCTTATTGACTTCTCTTAAGTCCTGTACAGGTCTATACTCCCCGCTATTAGGTTTCCGTACCGGCAACAAGGGAGTGTTCCAGGGTGAGTGACAGGGCCGAAGGACCCCTTGGTCGAGGAGCCTACGGATGTGGGGCGTGATTCCTTTTTTGGCCTCTAAGGGCATTTGGTATTGACGCACCCGAACGGGGTCTGCCCCAGGCTTGAGTTCCACAAACAAGGCAGGACGGTGCTTTGCTAGTCCTAAACCTCCCGTTTCTGCCCAGGCTCCTGGAAATTGTTGAAGCCAGGTTGCTATGTCCTGGTCAGGGGCCGCCTGCTCCTGGTGGAGCCGGTATTCATCTTCTAAGGTTATGGTCAGGAGGGGCACGGGCTGATTTTGGGAATCGGTCACGATGGGCCCCTCAGGGAGGAAATGGATCTGTGCTCCCATTTTAGTTAGCAGGTCTCTCCCTAGTAGAGGACAGGGGCTCTCAGGGATAACCAGGAAGGAGTGGGTTACATTCTTGGCTCCAAGATTTACTGTTCTTTGTGTCGTCCAGGGGTACTTTTTAATTCCTGTGGCCCCTTGTACCCACGAGGACTTGGAGGATAATTTTCCCTCAGTTTTAACTAGGACTGAGTGTTGTACTCCCGTATCGACCAAGAACTGAACTGGGGACCCCTCCACTTGCAAGGTTACCCTGGGTTCGGGGAGGGGGACCGAACCCCGTCTTCCCTAGTCCTCATTTTGAGTGACTAGTACGGGTGTAGACCTAGGGGGTCCCCGTCCTTGCTGTTTCGTTTTGGGACAGTCTCTTGCCCAGTGGCCAGCTTGTTTACAGTAGGCACATTGGTCTTTGCTCAGGTTGTTATATCTGGGGGACCGCTTAGGTTGGGTGTTCCGCTGCCAGGACCTTGGTCATTTTTTCCTCTGGAGTATCTCTATTATTGTAAACCCACTGGGCTATCTGAAGGAGGTCCTGAAGCTGTTTTCCCTCCAAGTCCTCTAATTTCTGGAGTTTTTTTCTAATATCTGGGGTTGCCTGATTTACAAAAGACATTACGACGGCTGCTTGGCTTCCGGGAGACTCTGGGTCCATAGGAGTGTATTGCCTAAAGGCCTCCATTCTTTCTAGGTAGCTAGCTGGGCTTTCTGTCTTTCCTGCAGAACAGAGTATACTTTAGCCAAATTGGTGGGCTTGCGAGCAGCCGCCCGGAGACCTGCCATTAGAGTCTGGCGATAAAGGTGTAGCCGTCCCCTACCTTCTGCCGTGTTGTAGTCCCACGCCGGTCTGGACAGAGGAAAAGTCGCATTTATAAGGTCGGGGTTGGCAGTCGGTTGACCGTCGTCCCCCGGGACCAGCTTTCTAGCTTCTACCTGTATTCTCTCTCGCTCCTCCGTCGTGAACAAGATTCGGAGGAGCTGCTGACAATCATCCCAAGTGGGCTGGTGGGTAAACATAATACTATCCAGTAAAGCCATTAAATCTTTGGGGTTGTCTGAAAACCGAGCACTCTGGGTCTTCCAATTATATAGATCACTGGTGGAGAATGGCCAGTACTGGAGCCTAGGACTTCCCGTGTCGTCTGGGGGCCCTATTTCCCGAAGGGGTAACGCCACTGTGGAGTCAGGCGGCTGGGGAGGGGGAACCCGCAAAGTACGCCCTCGCGTTCGCCCCGCCGCCCTTCGGAGTTGCTTTCACTTTCAGCGGGTACAGGCACGCTGACCGCTTCCCGTTCACCTGCTCCCTCCTGCGGCTCCTCCCGGGGGCTGGGACCCGGGGACCGGAGGGGTATGGAGGGGGTTCTGTGGACAGAAGGTCCTCGCTATCTGGTAGAACAGGATGGGGGGGGCAGTCGGTTGCTTGGATTTTAGCGGTCGAGCAACCAGTGCCTTACAGGTTCAGAGGCTAACTGGAAAGGGGACAGCCAAGGGGGCGGGTTCCCAGCTATATCCTGCCATATGAGGATATATGGGATATGATCCGGTGATTAGCACGCCCAGGCTGGAAAACCTTGGACTTTACCCTAGTGATGACAGGGAGACAGAACGTCCCTTCGGGTGGCCACCCTACGTTAAGGGCGGGCCACTCGGAGCGGCACAGAGTAATTAGCTTTCCCTTCCTGATGTCCATACCAAGATCATGGCCCCTTGCCCTAACATCCTTGAAATTACTTGTAAGGAGAGATAGGGGAGTGCTCTGGGTATTACCCATCTTGAACAATAGCGCCCGGAGTGGCGTCTGCAACAGGTCCTGCAAGGGAAAAGTGAGTTGCTGGAATATCAACAACAAGTTACGTCAGTCGCCGGCGCGCGCCAGAAATCTGGGTCAGAACAAGTTCAGACAAGAATACGTCAGTCGCAAGCGCGCACCAGAAATCTGGGTCAAAATAAGTGCAAACAAGAACCAGATGAGAGCCGGGGGACGTCTCCCACCGGTCTCCGCTGGCTGTCCTATAGCGCGTCCGCCAGGACGTATGCCAGCTTCAGACCTCGCGAGTCACAGATTCAGGCGGACTTAGAGAGCCGCGAATTCAGACAGGCTAACAGCCTCAGGCGGACTTAAAGAGCCGCAGGTTCAGAACGGACACAGACAGACAAAGACGAAGATGGGCAAACACAGACGAGCCGGCTCACCTATTAGCAGATCGATCCTAGTAGATCCGTTGACCAGGGGTCTGGTGGGCTTGGGGAATCCCGGGCGAGCCCCCAGATGTTATGCCCAGACCGTTAGTTCCCCGAAAAAGACCACCAGAGTCCAGAGTCAAAGCCAAGCGGCAAGGATCTTTAATGCAAGTTCGAACTTGGTCCCTCCGTTCCACACATACAGGAGGGCCCTGAACAATGCGTGCGCTTGCCTTTTATAGCCTAATGTAAACAGGACTTGTAAAGTTGCAGAGGAACGAGGGAATTCTCTAGGTTACAGCATTACAATTGGTTAACATTTTAAGTTTATACATTTAGCAGTTTTTTTATTGGTTCCCGTGCTCTCACAAACGGCTGTGTTCTTATCGGGGATTTTCCAGGTGGTGTCCTTCTAAAGTTGAGATATATGGTAGTCTTTGAATTGAAAGATATATGGTAGGGAGACATATGGTGGGATGAGCCCAGGAAGTTGAGGGATATATGGAGGGGAGACATATGGTGGGATATGTTTATACTGGGCTCAGGAAGTTGAGAGATATATGGCAAGCACTAGTAATTAGAACAGAAAAAGAACAAGACAGGGACTTTCACGTTGCTTGTCTATACAACATCTGAAATCTATAGATAACATTATCGGTTAGGTCCGGCATCAACTTTTAACTAGGCTCAAGGCGCCGCCCGGGCTGCCTGCCTGTAGGGTCAACTTCTAACTAGGCTCAAGGCGCCGCCCGGGCTGCCTGCCTGTAGATTTCATTTGGTCTCTTTCAGTTGAAACAGGAAAGGTTCCCTTGTCCCACCACCTTATGATGGGGGTGTGGCTCGCTTCTTCAGTGCCTCCCTGCTCAAATCTCTAGGGAAGCAAACAGACAGGCAAGCTGTGGGGCTCTTACCCCACGGCAATGTCTAGGGGTGAATGTTTACAGCTGAAGGCCCAGTGGGCATGTGTTACAGGGTGCTCTTTTAGGTCTACAAGTGGCTTGTGTTAAGCAGATCAATTAGACCCTCCAACTTGTCGCAAGGACAGAAAGACTTTCTGTATCCCAGGGTTTCTTGCTTGGTGTATGGGGAGAATCCGATCACATGTGGGCTTGGAGAATGATGCAAGGTTTAATTGAATGGGAGTAGCTCTCAGAAGATGGGGAAGCCAGAAGGGAGATGGTTTTCCCCTGGAGTCAGGCCACCCTATGCTTGGCAGCCCCAGCTCTCCTCCGACGGCCCTGGAAAACTCGGCCTCACCCCACTGGTGGATGGCCTGCCAGCATGCCCGTGCCTGTAGGTGTGCTCTTCTGCCAGCGTGCTCCTCTGGATGACCAGCTGCTTGTGTGTCAGCCAGCGAGGGTCTCGGATTTTTATAGGCCCAGGATTGGAGCCTGGTGGGCTAAAGTGGTCTTAGGAAATGCAACAAAAATGCCTGTCCTCACCTTCAGTGGGGGTGAAACTCCAGCCAGGGACCGCACCCTCCCTTACCAAGCACTTGCCTTCCCCCTTCTTTGTCATTTAAGGGGACCACACTCTTCCCATCCCAGCACTCCTGTATCAATGTCAGAGTAGATGAAACAAGACCACCAGCTAAGTAGAAGTAAGAGTTAAAGTAAATGGTGCAGCATTTGCTATAGACCTATTGAATCCTGAATTGGTACCTGTTAACAGCTGTAGTCACTGTGGCTGGCATTCCCAGAGTTGATCCAGCAGTTACAGTTATCACCATCTTATATTTGTTCCTTCTAAAGTGAAACCAGTAGCAGGCTTATATACAACATGCCCAGTTCAAAAACCTCTGAGAGAGCAAATGCAGATGCTGAAATTGCAGCTATAGAATTTCATCATAAGCTCCTTTGAAGAGACTCAAACAGAGCTTAAAACAGCACTTGGCTCTTAGGAGTCTGTTCAATATATATTTACTCTTTGAATGATTATACCTTGGAGAAGAGGTGTTGGTAACCACCTCTGTCCTAGTTGTGCCCATCACATGAATGGCTATGGTAGTGGAGCCTATGTCTGGGTCCTGACTGAGGTGACTGTGGACTTGGCTGGATTCTGGGCCTGATGCTACTAGTCAGCTGCAAGAGGATTGTGATGTTTGAACACCTCGAAGCTCAAACATCACCTATTTCTACACCCAGCCTATCAGGATCTTCTCACTCCAGCACAATCTGGAGCACATGTTAATTTTATTTTGTATCATACTCTACAGGTAAAAATTTAATTTAACACAGGTATTATCTAAACTTTAGTATTTTTGTATCTCCAATGGTGAGTTACCATTAGACATACATAATGTCTTCATTTTGTTGAAGCTATATGGAGCTCTCTTTTTTAGTTGACAATATATTTTATTTTATCACATAATGTTTAGCAAAAAGTTTTCTTACTGGTTGGTAATTTTCTTCCTTTTTTTCCTCCATACTTACATTTTGATGTGAGAAAGCATTTTATTTGATGTTTCAGTCTTTATAGAAGTATGCTAACAGTCTTAAAGTTCATTTTAGTCATAGTTTACTATAAATATCACTGGTGTTTCTTGTGTTTTTATATTTTTCTCTCTATCCTCTGTTATAATGTATTTTAACAAGTGGGTCTAGTACTTGCTAATGCAGATTAATATGCAAATATCATTTCCTATTATTAGTCTCCTTGTTTATATAATTACGTACATTTTTAAGTAATTAGAGCAGAGCTAACTGTTCATTTGTAAAACATCAGTGAGCTAGTTTTTCTAGTAAACAACTAAAGTTTGACTTGATATACTGATAACCGCAGTTAAGCTTTTTAATATTTTTGGGACTTAATTTCCAAACAAAGGCTTTTCAGACAATATTCTATGTTTGTGTGCATATCAATAGCTTTACATATTTATTGGAAAAAAATCTGTTTTTTTCATGAGTTTGGATGCTTGAAGCTTTAGGTTTGGATATCAAGCACTAGTTGTATGCTCTCAGGAAAATAAATAGTTTTCCTGAACCTCAGTTTTATTCTCAGCAAAAATAGTAACCATAATATTCATCAGAAAGGAGTATTAAAATATTAAATTAGATAATATTTATAAAACATCCAGCAAAGGGTTTGACTTTCAAGGTGACTTATGTAAATTTGTGATCCCTCAGTTCCCACTTTTTATGTAAACTGAATCCCTCTTAAATTATACATTTGATTTTCTTTGTTGTGAAATATAAGGCTATACTAATACTATTCTCAGATTAGTAGAGTAAATTTTTTTAAGTAACTTTTTAAAAAAAATTCTACAATGGGATACATTTCACTCTTTGCTATTTTTCCTTTCCCAACAAAAATGGATTATATGAACTGCTATTTTAATGTTTCTTAGCTATATAAAAGGTATTCCTTTTAATAGAGCACAGTAAATATAAAGAGTTCACCTTAAATTACAGTTTCTCAGTTTTCAAGAAATTCTTTCCATCTGGAACACATTGTATTTTCTTCACTAAATGTTAGTAAAGATTAATGAAATTAGCATTTATCTAATAAAAGTGATGTTAGTTGCAAAGCACTAATAACAAAAATAAGAATAAGTTCAGTTGGCTTGAAGAATAGTTTGAGTCAATTTAAGAACATCTATTGGCTGGGGGCGGTGGCACACACCTGTAATCCCAGCACTTTGGGAGGCTGAGGTGGGTGAATCACAAGGTCAGGAGATCCAGACTAGCCTGGCCAACATGGTGAAACACTGTCTCTACCAAAAATACAAAAATTAGCCAGGCATGGTGGCGCCCACCTGTAATCTCAGCTACTTGGGAGGCTGAGGCAGGAGAATCACTGGAACCCAGGAGGTGGAGGTTGCAGTGAGCCGAGATCATGCCACTGCACTCCAGCCTGGGTGACCGAACGAGACTGTCTCAAATAATAAATAAATACATAAACAAACAAACAAACATTTATTGATCATCTAATATGTATACTTGCCCTGCACCAGGTTCTAGAGACATCAATAGAGAAAACAAAATCTATCTTGTGAAGCTTCCAAACTAGTTGTGGTGCGTTGAATAGAAAATCAACAAATAAACAATGTATCAAGTCGTAACAAGAGCTTTGAAGCAAAATAAAGCTGGACAATGAAAGAAAATACATCTAATGTGAGTGGGGACAGGGTGTTGATTATATATGGAAGCTAACTCCTCTCTATAAAGAGAGTGAATGAAGTCAGACAATAAGACATGACAGTATTTTCTGAAACTTATTCGGTCAATGGAAGTAGCAAGTACAAAAGCCCTAAAATGAAAAGTGTTTCTGTGTGTGTGTTAGAGAAACAGAAAAGAAGGAGCAATGGCAGGGGAAACATGGTGTCCCAGTCTGTTTTATGCTGCTATAACAGAATACTATGGAATGATTAATTTTTAAAGAAACTTATTTCACCCATGGTTCTGGAGGCTGTAAAATCCAAGAATGATTGACCATATATGGCAAGGGCCTTCTTTCTGTGTCATCCAATGGCAAAAGGCAGAAGGGCAAAAAAGCACGCATGGGTAGAGGAAGAATAGGGGGGCTAAACTCCTTCTTTTATCATAAATATACTTCTGTGATAATGGCATTTATCCATTCACCTCTACAAAGTCCTACCTCCTAACATTGTTTTATTGGGAATTAAACTTCTAATACATAAACTTTGAGAAACACATTCAGTCCATAGCATTCTGCCCAGATCCCCCAAATTTTTGTCTTTCTCATTTGTAAAATATGTTAATTATTCCCAAAAAACCCAAAGTTTTAGTTCCAGCACCAACTCAAAATTTCAAAGTCTAAAGTCTCATCTAAACTAGATATAGGTGAGACCCAAGACATAATTTTCCCTGAGACAAATTATCCTCAACCAAGAGCCTGTGAAATCATAAAAAATGATTGACTTTCAAAATATAGTGATGAAGTAATAGGACCCAACTAAGTCCAAAATCCAATAGGAAAGATGATATTAAATCTTAAAGCTGAAAAAGAATCTTCAGTGAGATTTTATTATCTCCATATCCCACATCCTGGGCCCACTAGGGCTGGGGTTGTGTGCTCCAGATCTCAGGCAGCTCTACTCCTATTGTTTTGCTGGGCACAGTCTACCCAGAAGCTCTCACAGGTTAGAGTTTCATGATTGTGGCCTTTTCAAGCTAGAGCTGCATGCTGATAGTACTATGGTTTTGTGATTTCAAGGACTTCCCCACTATCACAACTTCACTAGACATTGTCTTCACAGGGGCTCTCTGCAATGGCTCCACCCTTGTAACAAGTCTGTGCCTGAGGCCCCAGACTGTTTGAAACACCTTTGAAACCTTGGTAGAGACTGACATGCCCACAGCTCTTGCATTCTGTGTGCCTGCAGAATTAGCACCATGTGGACTGTCTTAGTTCTTTCGTGTTGCTATAAAGGAATAGTTGAGGCTGAGTAATTCATAAAGAAAAGAGGTTTTTTGGCCTATGACTCTGCAGACTGTACAAGAGCATAGCTCTGGCATCTGCTCAGCTTCTGGTGAGGGGCTCAGGCTGCTATAATTTATGGTGGAAGGTGAAGGGGAAGTGAAGGGGAGCTAGCGTGGTGAGAGAGAAAATGAAAGAGCAAGTGGGAAAGGGCAAGGCTCTTTTAACCAATCAACTCTTGGCAGAACTTTTGCAGAGTGACAACTAAGTCATAACCATGAGGATAGTGCCAAGCAGATCCACTCTTATGGCCCAAACACCTCACATTAGGCCCCACTTCTAACACTGGGGATAAAATTTCAACATGAGGGTTAGAGGGTCAAATATCCAAGCTATAACATGAACCCAACCAAGCATTAGAGCTTGTAACTTTTGGGGCAGTAGGTCAAGCCACATCTGAGCTCACTTAGGCCACAGCTGAGAAAGCTAAAAGTGCTGTGCTACAATTTGGGGAGCAGAGTGAGTTTTGATGTGGCTCAGGGCAGTGAAACCTGAGGTCCCATGGGCACCCCTCTGGAATCCTTGTCCTCAAGGTTTAGCTTGCTTGGAAGATCTCTGAAATGCCTTTGGGGTCTTTCTCCCATTGTCTGATGAATGAAATGTAGTTCCCTTCCATCCATCTGAGTCTCTTTAGCAAAATGGTTGCTGGACTACATGCTTAGGGTATCTGCCAAACATACGTTTTTATTTTTCACAAGTCCAGTCTGAGACTTGTAGTGGTAATAAATTAGAATTGAAGTCATCAGTATAAAATCATGTTTAGTTTAACAGAAACATAGATGATTACATATAGAAACAGATATGTGTAGATACCGAGGTTAGCAAAAATACATACATACATTTCCTTGCTCTATCAGCTGAGAGGACTTAGAATCAGTGATACACGACTAGCAATGTATACATCTAGCACCCAGATTTTAGTTTCTAATACTGTTCTCCAATAAGAGGAGCCAGGGTGACTGGGCACAGTGGCTCATGCCTGTAATCCCAGCACTTTAGGAGGCCAAGGTGGGCAGATCACTAGGACAAGAGTTCGAGACCAGCCTGACCAACATGGTGAAACCCCATCTCCACTTATAATACAAAAATTAGCTGGGCGTAGTGGCACACACTTGTAGTCCCAGCTACTCAGGACGCTGAGACAGAAGAATTGCTTGAACCTGGCAGGCAGATGTTGCAGTGAGCTGAGATCGTGCCATTGCACTCCAGTCTGGTCCAGTCTGGGTGACCAGTGAGGCTCCATCTCAAAATAAAAAAAAATTAAAAAAAAAAAGGAGCCAGGGCTCCTTGGAGAAATACCTGATTCTAGGCCTGAAACAGTACTGGAACAGGAAACACACAAGATAAAGTTGAAATATTTTGTAGTACCAGAAAGTAAGAAAATATTCAATACATACACACACACACACACACACACACACACACGGTATATAAAAGTGAAACAGAAGCCAATTGAAGAATTACCAGTGGCTATTGTGAAACATTTTAAATTAAATAAATAAAGTAGTATTATATAATAACACATCACCTGAAGTGGATGTTAATGAGTCCATACTTATTTTAAAAATAAATAAATGGGGAGAAGAGACAAATATCTTGTACAGAGAAATTCCAAATTGTGTAAATATTTTGACCTTAAGGAGATAGAGGTTAACTGCTCACCATGACTTTTTTCCCAAATAGCACAGTATGAAAAGGTAAAGAAAAGAGTATATTTTCAGTGAAGAAACCTGAAAAACACTAAGTCAAGAGATCAAGGTCAACCTCAGAAGGGACGAGTCACATTTATAATCTATATCTTTGACAAAATGAGATAAAGATAATAATCCATCACCTTGGTCTTCTTCTCCCAAACCCATGACCCCAGTCTATCCATGAGAAAAATATCAGACAGATTCCAATTGATTAGCATTTTTCAGAATATCTGATCAGGGCTCATCAAAATTGTCATGGTCTTCAAAATAAGGAAAGTCAGAGAAACTGTCACAGCTATAAGAAACCTAAGGATGCATGATGCCTAAAGGTCATGTGGTGGGATCCTGGAACCTAAAAACGACATTAGATAAAAACTAAGGAAGTCTGAATAAAGCATGAACTTTAGTTAATAATAATACATCAATATTTGTTCATTAGTTGTGAAAATGTACCATACTAATGTAAGATGTTAATAACAGCAGAAACTGGTTACAGGTTATATGGGAATTCTCTGTACTACCTTGAAATTTTTTCCTATAAATATAAAACTGTCCTGAAATTTAAAATTTATTCTAAGATAAATCCCTATGCTTAAACAAAACAAAACAAAATATTATTATCCCTTCGAATTTGAGTCAGGGGGTCTAAGCCAATTCATTGTAATGACAGGATATTCAATGCATAGTAATGCTAAAAGAGAGCATTGTACAAGTAGTTCACTCCTTTAACCTAAACTAATTTCTTAAGAATCCAGAACAGACTGTCTGGATGGCAATGCAATGACAGTCTTGGAATGTAGAAACATCTGGATGGTCATTTTCTATCTTTTTATATTCTGCCTCTATAAATCCTTGACTTTGAAGATTTGAAGTAAAATAGCATTCAAATATTCTGAAGAAAAACATATTCATAATATATTAAAATAGAAAGTTTATCATTCATTTGGAAGAAAGCATTTGTCATCAACCTAGCAATTGCAATATTTACTATTGAAATCTAATCTTTAATGATTAAAAAAACACTTTCATAATTCAGGCCTGTAGATATTTCTTTCATTAGTGAAATCCTTTGAATGCCCTAAATAATTGAGTGTTCAGAAGCCAGCAACTCAAATTGAAGTTAGAAGTGTTGTTTGTACAGGTGGTTTGCCTACTGGGAGTCTAAATTCTTACTGTTGTTGTCCATATCAATTATTCTGAGACTTTGTCTGTTTAGTGTCTGCCAGTTTTTGTAACAACAGAAGACTCGATTCAAAAACTGCTGACATGACATTTATCAAATTATCCTAAGAGTGAAATTCTGTTTCTAAATAAAAGAACCATGAGTGAAAGCAAATGCTTGGATGGTTAAATATTAAGTCACTGAAATGAATTTCTCAGATTTAAACATTTAATATGTATTAACTAAAATTAGTAGTAATATGCTATTTGCAGATAGTCCTTTCTGAAACACTCATTTTTAAATAAGGAACAACATTTAAAACACTTTTCCGGATTTCAAATTTTATTTTTTTGCCTCTGGTGTGAGAAATTTTGATTCTTCTGAATCCTGAATTCAAACAAACAGCAGAAGTATTTTTCTTTGAAATGTATATCACTTAGTTTTTAAGTGTAATTATCAAATTAGATCTCATACACACAGAAGAACATACAGAAGACTAATATCTAGAGGAGAATTATTGAGTACTTCTTAAGTAGAGATTCTTTAAAGTTTGGCTTCTAGGATGAAATTGACAGAAACAGACAAAAGTCTGTCATTTTCACTGGTTTTTACACTGGCCTCTCAAGGACTAAATAGTTGAGTGCCTACTTCAGTGTCCTTTTTCATGTCTTTTAGTTCATAATCAATGATAATTGTGATCATTATCATCTCTAATTTCTATTAATGATATTAATATTTTATGATGCTATTTGGACTTATTTTTAATAATATGTATTTTCAAAAGTTGAAAGATTTCTTGGTGTAACAAAGTGAAAATCTCATTATGTGTTTTATATGTTGAAATCCTGATATGGTTTGTCTCTGTGTTACCACCCAAATTTCATCTCGAGTTCTAATTCCCACAGGTTGGGGGAGAGGCCTGGTGGGAGGTGATTGGATCTTGGGGTCGTACTCTCCCTTTGCTGTGAGATAGTGAGTGAGATAGTGAGTGAGTTTTCACAAGATCTGGTTGTTTAAAGTGTGTGGCACTTCCCTCTTTGCTCGCTCTCTCTCTCTCTGTGGCACTTCCCTCTTTGCTCGCTCTCTCTCTCTCTCTCTCTCTCTCTCTCTCTCTCTCTGTGTCTGTCTGTCTCTCTCTCTCCTGCTCTGCCATGGTAAGACATGCTTGCTTCCTCTTCACCTTCTGCCAGAATTGTAAGTTTCCTAAGGCCTCCCCAATCCATGCTTCCTATGCAGCCTGCGGTACTGTGAGTCAACTCAACCTCTTTGTTTCATAAATTACTCAGTCTCAGGTAGTTCTTTATAGCAGTGTGAGAATGGCTTAATACAAATCCAATCCGTTATTTTAAGTATAACTGTATGTTTTTACAAAAAAAAATTGTCGTATTTGGTGATGATTGTAATGTTGTGAACTTTTTATAAAAAAAACAAATTTAAAATGGAGAAGCATTTTAATAATTGATTTTACTATTGATTATGTGTTCATAGAAAATGAGGTAAAATATTTTGATTCTTTTTTTGCTTTAAGATAAATCCCACAGTGTAATAATACTGAATATATTTTATCATAATTCTAATCTTTGAGAATAACTTGGTGTAATAGTTTTATAGTTGGAAAAAATAACTTTTAAAATATATTTTTAGTATATTGTCATTTTATACTTTTTCCATCTTGAGACTTTCAAGAACAAATCCCATTTAAAGATTTCTCACATATCGTTAGGATGAATTTAATGTAAAATGCCAATTTTATTACTAATTTATTTATTTTGAGATGGAATCTTGCTCTGTTGCCCAAGCTGGTGTGCAATGACACAATCTTGGCTAGCTGCAACCTCCGTCTCCTGGGTTCAAGCAATTCTCCTGCCTCAGCCTCCCAAGTATCTAGGATTACAGGTGTCTGCCACCATGTCCAGCTAATTTTTGTATGTTTAGTAGAGATACGTTTCACCATGTTGACCAGACTGGTTTTAAACTGCTGACCTCAAGTGATCAGCCCTCCTTGGCTTTAAAGTGCTGGGATTATAGGAACCATCACACATGGCCCAAAATATGAATTTTAATGCCTCAAAATTTCATAAAGAGAAAAAAAATCACAAAAATAACAATTGATTTTCAATGTTAAGCCCTTTGAATTTCACCAACGTTTGAGTTTTGGAGTACTTCATAAATAATGTCAGATACTGTCCTATGTGCTTTACATTTATTATTTCAATAAATCATCATGTAGTCCCATTTCACAAATGATATCAATGAAGGTCATAGAGACTATGAGGTTCATCCAAAATAGAGGAGAATTATTGTTAGTTTTTATGCTCAATTATGAGCTATAACCCCATAAATGTGGAATCAACATACACTGTCTCAATTCAGACATTAAAATAGCATTTTAATTGTTACAATAAAGGGTTTGAATTTTTCCACAAATACACAAGAATTTAATTGATTGAAAATATTAACATTATTAAAGAAATGATTTGGTTAGGATTTAGTGGTGGGGTGAGAATGACTCAACCAGAAAATAATAGAATAGGATAAGACAGAGGTTATAGAAAGTAGTGGTCATCAATCATCAGAGCGCGGGGCATGCAAAGTGCCCACAGTATTATACTACAAAGTTAGTGTGTTGAACACAAACACACAAAGGGTCATTGACAAGTGTGCTGCTTTTAGATGTATGTTTAGAAATGGGTTTAGACTATACTCTCTTTAAGAATTTCTTTGTTTTGTCAAAGCAAAACTGCTTTGGTTTGTTTTATCGACGAGGTCTCTGAATCCTATATCAAATTGTGGGCATGATGGTCAGTATTTAATTCAGAAGTACAAACTTCCAACTCAGTTGCTTGCTTAACTCTGCCAAAGAAACATGGAAGAGAAGGCAAAGAAAATACAATAGACTTTGGGGGCTCAAGTCAGATATAGAAGGAGGCACTGGATCAGGATCAGTGCACTGGGTTGCATTGCAGGTAAGCCCAGATAGACTTTATAAACCAGTTTTTAAATTGGAGACCTGAAATGCTGTATGGGTCTTATCCTCACTGACATTTGTGACAATAACAACATATACATAGGCTTTCTGAGGGTGTAAAAGTTCACGTGATTCATGTCTTGGAAAGTGGAGGCTGAAGAATGCTTTCCCATTGGGCTAGCAGCCGAGTTGGTTGGAAGAGGATAGTCAAGGGAAAGGGTTGCATTTGTACAAAAGAAAAAGTAATAAACCAAGATCACAAAGTATATGAGGGGTTTCCTGACACCTAATTTTTCTTAATCTAAAAGCATGTTCACAGAGTTAGCTAATGAATAAAGTGTGGCTTCCCCAAAGAAGTATCAGCAGAGAGAGAATGTTCTGGCCAGAAGATTCAAGTGCTTAGTCCCCTTATTGTAAATTAATACATCAGGACTTTGATTTTTAAAATCAATCCCTTGAGCTTATTTAATATCACTAGGCCCCTTAGAAGTAGACAACTAGCTTTCAGAGTCTGGAAAGACTGAGGGCCAGATTTGGAGCCAGGCAAATCTACCAAGGTAATGAGAATCTAAGAGGTCTTTTGGAACGCAGCCTGCTGGCATTCCCTAGCAACACTCCCTTTTCTTCACGGTTTGAGCCAAGCCTGATCATTTTTCTAAGATGAACTCTGCAATGGGTACCTTGTAGTGATAGAAAATTAAAATAATACTGTTTATTTGTGCAGGCTGCTATATTTTAAAACATTTCTGTAGAGCTTATCACATTTTAATACAGCAGTTTTCCAGTATACTTATTTTTCCACTCATTTATAGATGAAGAAAATCAGTCAAAAGGGTGTTATGTACTCCCATATTTTCCCCCACATTAGATGTTTTATTTTTCCTCCAAAAGTACTAACCTTTGAATGGCAGCATGAGCAGGAAGGGTTCCCAATGCTGTCAGTCTTCCCTTTGTTGATCCCAATGCTGGTTACAGAGGTGTGCCCAGTTTGCAAAAATTCACCAAGATATATACCCTGATGAAATGTACACTTTTATGTAGTCATGTTATACTACTAGAAAGTTAGTATATACTTAAATAACACTGGCTTCAAAAGAAAAAGAATAGTAATATTTCCATAATTGTTTTCTTTATCTATCTTTACATTTATTTAAAACTCCTAAGTTTAATGTAGTTATTAATCTCTTCAACTTTTTAAGCTAGAACTGGGCCAATTTGGTAATCTCTTTCTTCTAAGTAACTTTAAACCTCACAATATACAGGGCCACCAAGTAATTGGTTCTTGGCTATTTAAAGATTCATGAAAAAGATTAGGAGAAATAAATGTGGTACTGTAGCCAAAATAAAAAATTATATATTTGAAGTATTTGAAAAACCTTATAAATAACTGAAGATAATAAATCAACTTAAAATTGTTAAAATTTCATTAGACTAAACCAATTGTACCTCGGAGTCATAAGTGCATTACTCACAGAAATATTTTCAAGAGTTATATGACCTTGTAGATTAAGGCTTGTATGTGAGGATAGGTAGTGGGCTTGTGTAGAGTAGGATAGAGTAAATTGAATACATAAGTGACTAAATTTGAATAGAAAGAAGTTATCTAGGGTTATAATGGGAAGATAATCCACACACCCACTTCTGATGTTTGAGGAATCTCACAAAGAGGAATTGCAAATTTTCTCATTGTTTCCATTTCATTTGTAAAGACTAGTAATGCATTTCATTTGTAAAGACTAGTAAAGATTAGTCCAAATTTCAGAATGTTAAAAAGTGAATATATGTGCATTGACAAAACAAAACAGTTCTTAAAGATAAACCCATATCTAAACACACATCTAAAGAACTCAACAGGCCAGGCGCAGTGGCTCATACCTGTAATCCCAGCACTTTGGGAGGCCAAGGCAGGTGGATCACGAGTTAAGGAGATTGAGATCATCCTGACCAACATGGTGAAACCCAACTCTACTAAAAACACAGAAATTAGCCAGGTGTGGTGGTGGGCGCCTGTAGTCCCTGCTACTCAGGAGGCTGAGGCAGGAGAAATCACTTGAACCCAGTAGGGAGAGGTTGCAGTGAGCCGAGATCATGCCACTGCACTTCAGCCTGGCAACAGAGCAAGACTCTGTCAAAAAAAGGACTTAACAAAACAAAATTATTTTTTCTCATATAGTGAGGCCTCTGGAAATAAATGATTCCTCACATTGGTGAAAAGTTTCAAGGGCCAAGTCACTGTGATCTTCTTGGCCTTTTCCTCAATGTTGCAAGATGCTATTTCTGCTTTTGCCATTACATTCCTATTCCAGGCTGTGGGATGGAGTAAAAAAAAAAGGAAAAAGTGGATTGCTTCCTTAGAATACCTTTTTATAAATGAATTTTTCTGGAAGCCCACATATCAATGTCCGTTTTCATCTGATTGAACAGAAATCATATGGTCACTCAGCTACAAGGGGGACTAAGAAAATGCATTAGTTTAAAACCCTCCAAGAAAACCGAGTTAAAATTGCCCACTGAACCCACATACTATTTTAACCTAAGTCCTTGATTTTGGTTTATTTTTCTAGCCAACTGGTGTTCCAACACTCTCATCAGGACATTCCCATCCTCAACAAAATTGAGCTGTCATTAGAATGTAGGAGGGGAATGTAGATATTGGGAAAGAAAGTAGAAGTCTCTGACACAAAGATTATGAAGAAAAACCCCAGAGACAATGAACTCAATTAACAGGGAGTAGGAAGAACTTTTCTGAGGAAGTAACATTTTGGACAAGCTTGGAAATGAACAGGACTTAGCAACTCAATAAAGGACAATAACATATTTTACACCTACATGTAGGAGGTGAAGCTACTCTAAAAGCAAATTACGTTTCTAAAGGGGCAAACCCTAATTGCAAAGAAGCAAGATTGTAAATAAGGCTGTTTATGAAAACAACCTTTTGTAAAATGTCTGATTTTTTGGATACTTTCCATTTGGTGACACTTGTACAAAATAAATTTTTTAAAAGTTTGTCCCTCTTCCATCTTACTTTTAGAAAGAATTGTCCCCTAGTCATAGATGCCTTGACAGCCAGTCACCCTAAAAAAATTAAGACAAAGCTCCCTTAAGAGTCTTCAGGAAAGAAAACAAATTCTTCCAGCTTGGTAACTCTAGTTCATGCTTTAAAAAAACAAAAGCTAACATAATAAACTCTGTAACCTTCCAAGAAACACTAACTGAACCCACCTACTATTTGATTCTGATGCTGATTTATTTTTCTAAACAATGGTATTCAAACACTGTCATCAAGAGCTTGGCCCGAGCTTCACGAGGATTATAAAACGCATGTTTTTGTTTTTGTTTTGCCTCTTGTTCTTACATATGATAATACCACAGGATTAAAATAAAGTCATGTTCCTCCTCCTGTTATATCTTATGAGTACAAAAACATTGCAAATACCTAAGAAGAGATTTGAGATCATGCTTCTGTTCCACACAGTGTGTACTCAATTTACTGGTTCTTTTGTCCAAACTTTCATACCCAATTATGAATAGTTACTTGTTTGAATCTGTAAAGACTAATTTCCTTATATTAGTACTTGAATATGGAAGAGCCCGAATAGCCAAGGCAATCCTAAGCAAAAAAAACAAAGCTGGAGGCATGTTACCCTTATAGTATAGGCTTCAAACTACACCACAGGGCTACAGTAACTAAAACAGCATGGTACTGGTACAAAAACATGCACATAGACTAATGGAACAGAATAGAGAGCCCAGAAATAAGGCCTCACACCTATGACCATCAGATATTTGACAAACCTGACAAAAACAAGCAATAGGGAAAGGATTCTCTATTCAATAAATGGTACTGGGATACCTGGTTAGCCATATGCAGAAAATTGAAACTGGACTCCTTCCTTACACCATATACAAAAATCAACTCAAGGTAGATTAAAGACTTAAATGTAAAATGCAAATCCTGGAAGACAACCTAGCAATACCATCCTGGACATAGAAACAGGCAAAGATTTCATGACAAAGACACAAAAGCAATCACAATAAAAACAAAAATTGACAAATGGGATCTAATTAAATGTAAGAGCTCCTGCATAGCAAAAGAAACTATCAACAGAGTAAACACATAACCTACAGAGTGGGAGAAAGTATCTGCAAACTATGCATCTGGCAAAGATCTAATATCCAGCATCTATAAGGAACTTAAATTTGCAAGAGAAAAACAAACAACCCCATTAAAAAAGTGGGCAAAGGACTGGGCATGGTGGCTCATGCCTGTCATCCCAGTAATCTTGAGGCTGATGTGGGCAGATTGCTTGAGGTCAGGAGTTCGAGACCAGCTAGGCCAACATGATGAAACCCCATCTCTACAAGAATACAAAGATTAGTGAGCATGGTGGTGTGCACCTGTAGTCCCAGCTACTTGGGAGGCTGAGGCATGAGAATCACTTGGACCTGGGAGACGGAGGTTGCAGTGAGTGAAGATCATACCACTGCACTCTAGCCTGCTCAAGAGTGAAACTTTGCCTCAAAAATAAATAAATAAATAATAAAATAAAAGTGGGCAAAGGACAAGAACAGACACTTTTCAAAAGAAGACATACATGTGGCCAAAAAGCATATGAAAAAAGTTCAACATCACTGGTAATTATAGAAATGCAAATCAAAACCACAATGAGATATCATCTCACACCAGTCATAATGGCTATTCTTAAAATGTCAAAAAAAGAACAGTTGTTGGTGAGGTTGTGGATAACAGGGAACGCTTATACACTGTTGGTGAGAGTGTACATTAATTTAACCATTGTGGAAAGCAGTATGATGATTCTTCAAAGAGCTACCATTTAACCCAGCAATCCCATTACTGGGTGTCTATACAGAGGAATATAAATAATTCTTTCATAAAGACACATGCATGCAATTGCTCACTGCAGCACTATTCATAATAGAAAAGATGTGGAATCAACCTAAATGACCATAAATAACATACTGGATAAAGAAAATATGGTACATACATACCATGGAATACTAAACCGCCATTAAAACGAATGAGATCATGTCTTTTGTGGGAACATGGATGGAGCTGGAGGCTATTATCCTTAGCAAACTAACTCAGAACAGAAAACGAAACACTGTATAGTCTCACTCATAAGTGGACACTAAATGATGAGAACCTATGAATACAAAGAAAGGAATAACAGACACTGAGGAGTACTTGAGGGTGGAGGGTGGGAGAAGGGATAGGAGCAGAAAAAATAACTATTGGGTACTAGGCTTAGTACCTGGGTGATGAATTAATCTGTAAAACGAACCCCTATGACATGAGTTTACCTATATAAGAAACCTGCACATGCATCCCCAAACCTAAAATAAAAGTTAAAAATCAACCAAAAAAAACAAAAACAAAATGCAAAACAACATAGTAAAATTGTATGACCTAGTATTTCTTATTCCATTGACTCCATACAAAAGAGAATAAAGTCCTAAAAAGGGCAGGTGCAAAATAAAAAAAGGCATTCAAGGAGTAACTAGTAATAAAATAAAGAGCATCCCAAAGCAGAACTAAGAGCAGAGAGGAGGATCCCAAAATATAGAGGAAGATCTTTTAGGTGGATCACTTAGGAATAGATTAACACTTTCCTCCCAAAATTATACTAAAAAAGGATGACCTTTGATTTACTTGGATTTATATTTCTTTGGTTATTTGGCATCTCCTTTTCCTAATTCTCTGTGTGAAGTATAATCTTCACCAGTGCTAATAACCCACTTTGGGTATTTCATCATCAATTTATCATTATTAAATTGTTAGGACTGAAAAAGATTTTTAAAATTCTTTTGTCCATAATATATTCAGATTTGAAGACTATTAGCAAGTAAGTCTCTAGTTGTATGCTTTGTACACCTGTATACTCTGTATACCAAAAGCTTCTTAAAATGATATTATACATGTTATGATTATCTCATCAAGAGAAGGGATTTATTTATTCACTCATTAAGTCTGGTCTGGGTTGCTTTCATTAACGTACTATGGAATAAGCTATGGAGTTATAGTTCCTGGTCTATCAAGACCCTTGCATGCTTCCAACTCATTTTTTTTTTTTTTTTTGGAATGCTACCACCAACATGTAAATAAGCACAGGGTCACCCACTTGAGGATGAGAGGCCCATGACACAGCCATTCCTGCCATCCCAGTCAATAGCCAGCCAACAAAGAGATATGTGAAAGAGGTCATTCTAGACCATCCCACCTACCCTTTAGCCAATCTACAAGTTAATTTCAGGCACATGAACAAGTACAGGCAGGAGAAGTGGTATTATCTAGGTGATCCGCAGACTTCGGAGCAATAATAAATGCTTTTTTGTTCAGGCCACATAGTTTTTGTGTTTATTTTTTATACTGAAAGAGGTAACTAATATAGGAATTGATGCATAGAAATAGAGTACCACTGACCTAAAATATGAGAGTCTGGTTTGAGAGTGAAGCAGCAGGCAGATAATGGGAAACATGGTGAGCAAATATTTAGTAGAAGCTGGAGAAATGGTGAGAGCTTGCAGTTAGAGTCTGGGAAAATACAGCCGCATGTTACAAAATAACAACAATAGGCAAGACTACACCAATAGATATGTTTCTAATAAACTTTTGGGCTTCGACAAAATGACTTTCAGACAAAAAGTTGAGTGTAGAAGTTTACTTCTTTTAGCTGCATGTAGTAAATGCTTGATATAGTAAATGCAGCTGCTATATGCAGACCATATAGTAAATATTTTTTGCTTTGTGACTTTACTGTCTCTGTCTCAACTACTGAAATTTGCTGTCCTAAGTGCAGAAACAGACAGGGCCAACATGTAAATAAATAAGTGTAGCTGTATTTCAAAAAAATATTTATGGACATTAACATTTGAATATAAAATGATGTGCATGTACTACAAAATATTATCCTTCTTTTGATTTTTTAAATCATTAAAAATATAGAAAACAGTAACAGTTCACAGCCGATACATAAATAGGCAGTAAGCTGAATTTGTCCTGCAGGCTTAACTGGAAAACTTTGAGCTACACAAAGAACTTGCTAGTTTTCAAGGATAATTTAAAGGAATATAAATAAATAAAATTATTTCTCATCTTCCATCTTCTCAAACAATTAGAGTTCTAACGTAAACAAGTTCTGAGGACAAGATCTAATCAAATGGGCCCTGGTTTTGCTTTCAGCTACATTAAAGGGTTTCTAAGAAACTTCAGGTTCTTGACCTATAACAGCTTGATATGGACAAAGAATCTGTGAGTAAGAAAGAGACACATGTTTCCCAAATAATAGTGAATTTGGTTGTTAGAATGGACTTCAGTCTGATTCAGAGCAAGCCCATAAAGTTTTAAAGTGAGTTATACTTCTAAAATAACTAGCTTCTCTTAAATCCTGCTCAGTTAAGAGATGAACAAACCCAAACTTCTCACGGGGGAGAACTAAAACACCACCTCCAACGTCAAGCAAGCTTCTAGAAGCAGAGCTGCCAAGGTGATTCACAGATAATCACAGGTAATGAGGAAACTCTAGACTGGAACAACTATTCAATCGACTTGTAGACGCGTGAGCAAAAACACACTTATTTTTAGTCTATTACATTTTGGGATGACTTTTTGTGTAGGAATACCTAGCTGATGCAGAATATTTCATTATTCAATTGTTTGCATTAGCACATTGTTGGAGAGGGCTTGAGTTGGTAAAACACACTGTATTGAAATATTCCTTATGGCATAATGTATTTGGAATGGAAGAATGTGAGCAGCTATTAATTAGAGTTGTATATGCTGCACACACTGAAGATTAATTTTATCTTCTTAAAATCAAATAATAACTTAGTTTTTACTAACTAGGTGTAAGTAGTATACTTTACTGAATTGCTTTTAAGTCTAATCTGGTGGAGCAAGATTCATCAGTGAAACTAGGCCAAGTGTACAGTGTATAGTTTTCCAGGTCATGAGATTTGCATTCTAATTTTCACAAAAGAATCTATATATTGCTTTTTATTATTGAGTTATAGGTCTCAGAATACTGTTCAAGCAAAATAATCAGGAGGCCATTAGCCTGGGGTTGTTATCTGTACCAGGAGTTCTTTTCTAAGAAAACAGTAACTTAATTTGGAAACATTTCTTGTAACTGATTTAAAAAAATATGAGCCTCAGCCAATCACAAACAACCAACCAGCTCTTGGTCTGATCATTCATCAGATATATCCAAATAGGCAAAGGCTTCATCACACCTCACCAAAATGCCTAGCTGTAGCCAATCAGGTAATTGTTTCCTTTGTTGGTCTATAAAACTCCCTGCTCACTTTGGAGCAGAGCTTTCTGGGCCTCTTCTGGTTCTGAATGCTGCCCATTCATGAATTGTTCTTTGCTCAAATAAACTGTGTTACATTTAATTTGTCTGAAGTTTTTTCTTTTAACAGTGCTTTTGAATGTTGATTTCTATATTCTTTGCTTAATCACATTTATTTTTACCCTAAAACATAAATTGAAGAACAAGGCAAAACATACACACACCCAAAACAAAGATACAACATGGGAACCAGTTTGGTATTTAAGATTAAGTAGGACATGCACTGAAAAAAAAATCTCTGAGGAGGGTAAACTTAATGTTCAGTCTGCATGATTATAGCAGCTCTGGAGGGATATGGCTCATACAGTTTTCACACACATTGTAAAACACAACATTTTCAGACACTATAAATTTTGTAGCTAAAATCTGTGAGAAGAAAATTAGGACAGACTCAACAGGTCAATTAAACAATCTCTAATTGAAGTTTAGTCCATTCTTACCCTTATTTTCATTGCTGATGAGAGAGAGAGAGGGAAGCTTATGTTCCATTTGCTCACAAAATACCCAATGCAAGAATATCATTGTCTATACCTACGGGTCCTTTAAAATCACTGTCAACAGCAGAAGAGAAGTGTAACTTTCTTAGATATTTGGTTAGCCTGTGGGTTTCTGTAAAATTTAAACTGTTTCTCTAAAATAAGCAGAACCAATGAAAAGGAAAAGGAATTTGTTTTAAATGATCAAACTGGAAAAATGACCAGAAAACTCCTCTGGCCATTTTCTTTTTTTAATTCTATGTTCTTCTAACCATCATTTATGGGCCACTTGAGACATGAAGGAAAGGATGTTAAAGGCCCTGGAGATATTGTAGCTGCATTAGCAAAGTTCCAGAACACACGTAAAAGGCTTGTAAAGCATTTGGCACTACAGCTCTGACATATAAACTGTGCTACAATTGTCTTCATTTCCTCTTGTCTCTGACTCATTCATGGTTTCTTATTCTGATGATAGAAATGCTGACCTGAAGGAAAATTATAAAATGTTCTAACATTAAAACTTATGCACTTCAAAATAATTGCAGAGGGTAAAATTTAAAAATGGGAAAATAAGCATACTGTATGTATCTTCATTGAAGTTACTACACATAATGTTTTTTTTGTTTGTTTGTTTTGTTTTGTTTTGTTTTGAAACGGAGTCTTGCTCTGTCGTCCAGGCTGGAGTGCAGTGGCCGGATCTCAGCTCACTGCAAGCTCCGCCTCCCGGGTTCACTCCATTCTCCTGCCTCAGCCTCCTGAGTAGCTGGGACTACAGGCGCCCGCCACCACGCCCGGCTAGTTTTTTGTACTTTTTAGTAGAGACGGAGTTTCACCGTGTTAGCCAGGATGGTCTCGATCTCCTGACCTCATGATCCGCCCGTCTCGGCCTCCCAAAGTGCTGGGATTACAGGCTTGAGCCACCGCGCCCGGCCACACATAATGTTTTATTATGGCTTCTATAATAAATTACTTTACCCTTGATTATGACTTTTACACATTACTATGAATTCCTTTCTGCAGTCTAGAGAATAACATGCAATAATGATTAAAAGATGTGTCAAGGAATATTTCACTTGGTAATTTTAAGAAATGTGGGAAGATTGGCTAGTAGAAAATTTATCACATGATTGATATCCTCCTGTGTGAATGGAGTTTAAACAGATTATTATTAAAATAAACTGAATTTTGATATACTTAGTCTTCATCAACATTCAATAACTTTATTGAGAAAAAGCCATGCAAAATTTTGAGGAACAATAAAACAGGAAAAGGAAAAGAGCAAGAACAACAAATGAAATGGAAGAAACTAAGGGAATAATTAGAAAACAAAATTGAAGTATGAACTTTACTTTTGTAAAATGAAGATATGATAGAAAATCATACCAACAGGGAGCATTATATCATGGATGATTAACTTTGCTACACTCAGTATTTCTCTATAATCTGTGTACTTTCCCCCAATGTTACTTGTACAAGTATTAGAATATGAATACAGTTAATTCTGGAATATTGAGGTTAATTGCTGCAAGTTTATATATTTTTTAAAGTTTTCAGATAGGTATGTGAAAACTGAAAAATTATTGGCCCGACGTGGTGACTCACACTAACATGCTGAAACCCCCTCTCTACTAAAAATATAAAAATTAGCTGGGCGTGGCGGCGGGAGCCTGTAGTCCCAGCTACTCAGGAGACTGGAAGGCGGAGGTTGCAGTGAACAGAGATCGGCCACTACACTCTGCCCTGGGCAGTAAGAGTGAAACTCCGCCTCAAAAAAAAAAAAAAAAAAAAAGTGTGTATATATATATATATATGCGTGTGTGTGTGTGTATACATATATATATATGAGACATTTTTATGACTGAGAATAAAGTGATTGCCAAATTTATATGTCTTATTTGTAACAAAATAAACCAACTTGTACTTTTTCACAATTATTCTTGGCAAATTACTTTCTTAGGTTCATACAAATATTTCAAATTCCTCCAATTCCCAAATGCTCTAGCAATTACTTTTTTGTAAACCACAAAGTACTATTGAAGGAAGACACACGAGACTAAAATGGCTCATACTGTTGCCCTCTCCTTGATATTATACTTACATAAATATTCATATTGATATAAATCTATATAATAAATATATTTGATATTTATATTTAGATATGTATGGAGATTTCCCAAAGAAATCACAAGAAAGAAATAAAATAAACAAAATATAGACATTATTTTCAAATGTTTGATATTGCAAACAAGCTTCACTCTTAACAGTCATTTTAAAAAGCAATTCAGTTAAAAGGTGGTAGAGTTCACAAATATGAATGGCTATTTGTGGTATGGGATAAAATTATATTACAACATACAGAGATGTCAAGAGTGTCATATTCCAAATGAGTTAGAATGAAAAGAAGGCACATTAAAGAAAAACGTTGTGTTTTATGTTCCACAAAGAAGTTCTAATATGACAATGGCCTATGGCAAAGAAAGAAATCAAAATTTGAATAGGCTAACTCATACAATGTAAAAACAGAAAAAAAAAAGTTATTTTCTAATTTAACATATTATTTTATTATAAAGTAAAATTTAAAAATGAGTACAATAACAATCCATCTAAAGATTTTTCCTTAGGTCTTCTTGTTGGCAAAATGAATAAAGATTATAACTTGATCTTAGAATAAAACAGTATTGTTAAAATGGTTTAGTGATTATGGCTAGCATATCATGAAGCAGAATGTGATGGGAAATTAATTTGAAGAAGAGTGTTGAAATGAAAAATTACTTTTAAATTCTGGAAAATAGGCAGACATTATGGAAAATGCAACTTTTTTGGTTAAGAAGAGTGAATTCCAGAAGTAAAGAATAGGAAAAATTGGACTTATTTGAGGGTAATGTAAAAATAACTTGAAGGAGAAAAGGTTAACAAAACTATGAGTCATTGTGGTGTTTTTATCACTAAAATAGAATTCAAGGGCTTGACATTTTGTTTTATACTATGCCTCTTAGTAAGTGACATGTATTAATTTTTGGTCGTTATTTTGAAGATATGATAAGTTATGATCTTCTTCCCTATGTTTACATAAATGCACTAGTTAGCTAATAAATTCTGAAAGTCTCTAAGCACAACATAAGAACTTTTGCTTTATTTCAGAATTTGTGCCTTCAAGTAATTAACGTCCACTGGAGAACAAGATGACTTACCTCCCAATCAAAAAATTAATTTTCTCTATTGGTACTGCAAACTCAGAAGCAAGGATGCTGTCACGGCCTTATATAAATAGACAAACCAAAAATATTCTTTAATACATTAGCATAATTACTAATTATATTCTTGAATAGATTTTTAGAAATTAAATACGTAAGAAATTTTAAAAAATCAAACACAAAAACTAGAGTTAAAACTACTTTATCTCTTTTAAAAATAGTTAAAAATATATGTGTGTGTGTGTGGTGTGTGTGTGTGTGTGTGTGTGTGTATGTATACTTCTAGCACCCTCCCATTGCTTTTTCAATATTACTGTCTTATTTTTGAGCAAGTGTTAAAATCTTGAAAGGCAAAAACTATGTATTAATTGCTGTAGCCCAACAATGAATGCAAATAAACTAAACTAATGTCTGGTAAGTGTTTGCTACGCTGAAACATATACATGGTTGCAAACACCTTCTGCAACTGCTGTAAGTCTGATACTGAAACCGGAAAGGTCCCCTTGTCCCCCTTGCAGAGTGTGCAATGGGGGTGTGGCTCACTTTCAGTGCCCCGCTGTTCAGACCTCCAGGGGAGCATACAGACCGGCAGGCTGTGGGGCTCCGACCCCACGGCAGTGTCTACGGGTGAATGTTTACAGCTCCTGAAGCCCCGGTGGACGTGTGTTACAGGGTTCTCTCTTAGTTTGCAGTCTGTAGTCTATAGGCGGCTTGTGTTAACTAGCTCAATTAGACCCCCTTTCTTATCACAAGGACACAGGGCTTTCTGTATCGCCGGGTTTCTTGCCTTGGTGTACCAGAAGAGTTGAATCACACGTGGGCTTGGAGAATGAGTGTAAAGTTTCATTGAGTGCAATAGTTCTCAGCTGATGGGAAACCCGGAAGGGAGATGGTCTTCCCCAGGAGGAGATGGGCCACTCCGCGGCCACGGCTATCCTCCCACTGCCCCTGCCAAACTCTGCCTGCTCCCGCCGGCGGGCAAGTGCCTGCACGTGTGCTCTTCTGCTTTCTGCTGAGGTCCTCTTCTGGACACCTGGCCGCCTGTGTATCTGCCCGCTAAGGTCTCAGGTTTCTATAGGCCCAGGATAGGGGCATGGTGGGCCAGGGTTGTCTTGGAAAATGCAACATTTGGGCAGGAAATGCCCGTCCTCACCTAGGTTCATGGGAGTGGAGCCCTAGCCAGGGACCATGCCCTCCACTACCCAGCACTTCCCTCCCCCACTTCCCTATTATTTAAAGGCAACACGCAGCCAGGTGCGGTGGCTCATGCCTGTAATCCTAGCACTTTGGGAAGCTGAGGCAGGTGGATCACCTCAAGTCAGGAGTTTGAGACCAGACTGACCAATATGGTGAAACTTTGTCTCTTCTAAAAATATAAAAATTAGCTAGGCGTGGTTGCTTGCACCCCTTGTCCCAGCTACTAGGGAGGCTGAGACAGGAGAATTGCTTGAATCTAGGAGGCGGAGGTTGGAGGTTGCAGTGAGCTGAGATGGCGCCACTGCACTCCAGCCTGGGAGACAGAGTGAGACTCCTTCTCAAAATATAAAATAAGTAAATACATAAATTAATTAATTAATTGAACCACACTCTTCCCTTCCCAGCATTCCTGCATCAATACCATCATAGAGGTTTCCTTGGCCTTTCAGAGTTCACCCTGCATGCACAAAGGGCTTAAGATTACACAGGGGAGAAGTCTTCATCCCTACTGCTGATTATTCTGGAGATTGGCTCTCACTACCTAATAGCAGAGAGATGGCAGTGTTAGGCTTTTTGGGCGCTATCAGAAATTACCTTCCCAGAGTCTACCTGATAATCTCCATGTAGTTTCCAGAGCCTCTCATCATCCATCCATAGGGCAAGCCTAAATTAACACGAAGTACACATTAGATGGAAGTCTTTGATAAACTGGGTCCCTTTGCTATGCGAGCTATTAGATAAAACAATCCTGTTACTTCATTTACTATTAAAATGTACTTTAAAATAGTGGATGTAGAATAAACTCTGTGCAGTAAGAAAACAGTAATATAATCTAAAAGGAAGATAACCTTCTGGTGTCAGGCAAGATGCTAATGCTTTATATGCACTATATCATTCAACCCACTAAGCATCCTTTCAGATAACACGGAATAAGTAACTTGCTTACAAATTGCACAAGTAACTAATGGGAAAGAGCTGTCTGAGTCAAATGCCTATTTTAATAGAATCTTAATTGCTGTACTATATTCCCTCCCTCCGGATTACTATTGTTTAAGGGTAAAAAAGATAGCATCAGGGAGAATTAGGAAGAAGCCTCTCACTGTATTTAGGAAAAACTTCATTCAAATAAGGCTCTGCTTCACATCTTAAAATTTGTTTAAATTGAAAATACTTTTGAGAAAGCCAAATTAAAAGCATCAAAAATTACTAAAGCATTTGGAAATATGCTTGTAAGAGCTGGTTTATGAGGGCTATTTAGAATTTTGACAGCAAACTGATGGTGTAGGGTTGGCTAATATATTTATTTTGAATGATGGAAGAGTAGTATCAGAATCCTACTCTTCACTTTATGTATTTAAAAGTACCCCCCTTCAATTTATGTTTTTAATGACTGAGCCTAATCGTGAGCATTTCAATGCATTTGACTTTATTTGTAATGATTCATTTATACAGTATCAATGGGATGATAGGTTATTGAAAACCTAAAACACAAGATATAGATTCAGTAAAAGGGTTTGTGCTTCTGTGTCAGTATGAGTTAAAGAGCTAGTCTGAATTAATACATTTAAGTAGATATTTTGTTTAATGTCCCATTCCCAACTTTTCTCATTTCCTCTGTTCATCCTGCTTCCATCCTCTAATCCACCAACAGATATTCCTCAACAAACTCTTAACCAAACTCTCAGCCACATCCACCACCACCAAACTCATTCACTCAGATATGCTGTGTTAATCCTTCATTCTTTCTTCTTACCAAACTTATCCTAAAAAAGAAATCACATGGCAGAAAGCAGCCTAAATTTTTATCCTCAGGTGTTTTTTTCCAATTTAATATAGGTCAAAGAAATCATTTAAAGAATTAAACTTTATAATTTTACTGCCCCAAACCTCCCCCTATAAATAGTAGAGACATTTGGGAGGAAAATGTCACTACTCCTTTTATTCTGCTCTCAAAAATGTTCCTAATTCTTTAGAGTAAATTTTAACTTTTAGAGAACGTGTTTCATTTTCTTTGAGTTGTATATTGAAGAGAAAAATCATTGACATGAAAATAGCTCAAGTAATTGTGACTAGTTATGGATTACACAAAGAATGAATACTTCTCTGAATATGGGAAAAGAAAAAAATACTTAAATAATACAACATGATATTTTAAAAGTCCATTGCATATGCACACAAGTGCCACACATTTGGTAGGTTTCAGAAATTCCATTTTTAAAAAAATTTCAAAATATAAGAAATCATTTTTAAATATTGGATTTTTTATTAGTTTTGGAAAAGTTTCAGAAAAAAATTATTAGTCTAGTTAAACTAGTCAGCTAGAAATCTTGAAACCTGACTAAACTGGATATTTTAGAAAGTTTTATTTTGCCTTTTATATTTGATCTGCATATTTAGTTTTACATTTTAGCTGCTAACTTTAACTATCCAAAGATTTTTGAATATTTAAGTTACATCTTAGTTATGTACTGCTGTATTGTGTCCCCTAAAATACACACACACACACATACACACACACACACATATACATATATGCGTTGAACTTCTGACTTCTCATACCTCAGAATTTGACTACACTTGGAGACAGGACTTTTACAGAGGCAATTAAGTTACAATGAGGCCATTAGGGAGGGCCCTAATCCAATATGGCTGGTATCGTTATAAGAAGAGGAGATTAGGACACAGACAACACAGAGGGAAAACCTTGTGAAGACAGAAGAAGGTAGCCACTGGCAAGCCAATGAGAGAGAGGCCTTAGGAGAAGCCAAAGCTGCCTACACCTTGATCTTGGACATACTGCATCCAGAATTGTGAGAAAATAAATTTCTGTTATTTAAGCCACTCATTCTGTTGTATTTTGTTATGGCAGGCTAACAAACTCAGTAACAACCTTTCAGTCTAGGATTCATTTAAAATGTACACTCTGACTTATTATGGTCTTCATTTAAAAGTATAAATCATTAAGCCTTTAATACCTAGAAATCTAGCTAATTTCAGACTGGTTAATATGACCAGTTTCAGATGGAAAGATCCTGTAAGGACCGAATACAAACAATCTAAAATATAAGGAGTAAAAGATGAATTTAGTTATAACTTTGATAAAAGATACAAATTCTAATTGTTTGTGACCATTGCATGTTATCATCCATATTTTTACCAAAAAGCCACTAAGCATGTGCTTGGTAACATTTACTGTGGTTGCAGTTCATAGTTGTCTGTACATCTCCTACATCATATGGAAGGATGTGTCACCTGCCCTTATCTCCCAGATCTGTTAATTCCAGACAGAAAATAGCTTTTAGAGAAGACACGGACAGGGGAAGATTGCCTGGGAAAAGGTAGCCACCAGGGAAGCTGTGAACCATCATCTGTTTACATTTAGAGGGATCGTCTTGTCTGATCCTATAAAGCCTGTTGAATGAATACAAGTTCCCTTTGTTGTCTTATATTCCTATTTTTTTCTAATGCTTTATATAAGTATCAGAACTTAATAAATGATTTAATATGTATGAAGGGAATTGGTGACTGCTCTCTTGTTATTCTTTTTGGAAGAGTAAATCAGTAAGGATTAAGAAGAGGAGAGAATTATGTAAGAAAATGTGGTATTTGGCAAATCATATTAATCATATAGATGCTATACTGTTACTATGTCTTCTGAAATCTGATGTGAAATATTTATTTATATTAAACAAATCAGAAAATAGCATCTTTTCACTAGATTTATGTGATATTCTATGTATTCCTTTTTATAATTTTTTTGTAACATTCATTTCTAAAGTTTAGTCTGCCTGGTCTATGTTCAAATGGTTTATCATTATTACAAAATCTGAACTTATATCTGAGAAAAAAATTAGAGTAATATTCCACTTTTCATTAAAAACACAACATTGCTTTGCTAGCAGATTGTTTTTTTCTGGATGGCACAAATAAACTTCTAATACAGATTTTGGAATTACCTAATAGTGTGCATACACAAACAAATACACATGCTGCACAAACCTAAGCAAATTGTCTTTCTCATCTTTCAGGAATTAAAATTTTGATGTAAGGGTGTTTAGATTTAAAGGCAAAATTCAAAGAAATGCAACTCACATTAGAAATATAAAATACTCAGATCAATATCTCTGCCTTTTTTGTTTCTTATTCTAGTTGTCTTCATATCATCTATTTTGCTTGATGTAATGACTGACTGAGAATATCAGTGGGTGTGTTTTTTAGGATAGAATAAGTACCATAAAATATATCCCCAAAACATACACTGGCTCAAACATAATGGAAGGGTACAGTAACCTCTGCTACATAACATGAAAAATGTTTCTCTTTATTCCTCCACATGGATGAAATACTTTCGTTTTGCCATGGCCAAAAAAGAGAACATTAACTCATTCTCAAGTCCATATTGCATGCAGTCATCTCATCTGGTAGATCAATTTACAAACTAATATTTAATTTTCCATGAAAATTAAGTAAAAGTGATAAGTCTTGTTAGTTGCCTCTTCTCTGGGAGTGAGCAGCAGAAAACACATTCTTGATATGTGGATAGGAGACTAAATCTTTAAAATAATTTAACCAGAATAACACAAGTAATACAATGATTTTCAAGACCTAAAAATGGCTTTATCTTCCAGAAATATATGCTGAATTCCTATTAGTTCAATTCTTTAGGTGGTTCCTGAGGTTGATATAGACTGATAATTGCCATATGTGGCATGTGACATGTGAACCAGCCTAAAATATTGGTACCAACACTACATAGTGATCTTCTTGAACAACTTCAAATTCATAAACTTCAGTTTCACTTCCAAACATTACATGTTGATTCCTGGGTACTTACTCAAGGCTCATAATGAGTAGATATTATTTAAACAAATATATTTTAGCTGTATAATTTTAGACTAGCATAATGTCTGACATATAATAGTTAATAGACTTTTGTTGACTGAACTAACAGATTTCCACTTGGGGCTGAGTAACAATACTGCTTTAAAAATTCAATTTGAGAAGTTTATATTAAAATTTCATTCTCTACTGTTTTACAAGCTATTTTACCAAGGTAAAAACATTAAGCTTCACAGCTGTATGTATTTTTGCTGTGTATTATAAATATAATTCAAGAGTTTGCTAACAGCATTTATTACTTATCTTCTTTCCTTTTTCCCTTTTAATAGTTTTCATCATGAGCTCTTAAGGTATATGCAGGGCAGGAACATTCCAAATAGCCTCTTTACTTTCTCTCTCTTCCTGCATTTGGTGATGGCTTATTGATCTCATATAAGTTAGAATTTTATTGACTGGTATTCTTAAGAATACATACATATATTTGTATATGTGTATATATATATGTATATACATACACATTTATATATATCTATACACATACACATACATTTTTATATATACACACACACATATGCATATATATGCGTGTGTATATATATGTGTGTGTGATATGGTTTGACTGTGTCCCCACCCACATCTCATTTTGAATTATAATCTGAATTGCAATCCCCATGTCTTGGGAGTGGGACTTCGTGGCAGGTGATTAGATCATGGGGGCGGTTCCTTCATGCTGTTCTCATGATAGCCAGTGAGTTCTCACAAGATCTAATGATTTTATAAGGGGCTTTTCCCCTCTTTGCTCACCACTTCTCTCTCCTGCCACCATGTGAGCAAGGACATGTTTTCTTCCCCTTGTGCCATGATTGTAAGTTTCCTGAGGTCTCCCCAGTCATGATGACCTGTGAGTCCATTAAACCTCTTTCTTTGTAAATTACCCAGTCTCAAGTGTTTTCTTACAGCAGTATGAGAATGGACTAATACCAATGCAATGGACCTTAAGGATACAAACACATAAGAACACACACACACACACACTTTTACTACTGGATAAATTGTACATACAGTAAAGTTATGACAAAGAGAACTGTATTTGTTATTGTGATGGTTAATTGTACGTGTCCACTTGTCGGGGCTACTGAGTTCAGATATGTGGTCAAATCTGGATGTTTCTGTGATGGTGTTTTCAGATGAGATTAATATTTAAGTTGGTGGACTTGGAGTAAAGCAGATTGCTCTCCATAATGTGGGTGGGCCTCATCCAATCAACTGAAGGACTTGGTAGAACAAAAGACTGGGCATCTCCTGGGCAAGAGGACATTCTGCAGCAGATAGCCTTCACAGGTGAACTACAAAACTGGCTTATGTTATGCTTCCATCCTGCCAGCCAATCCTTCAGATTTTGCACTTAGTGTTTGGTGATCTCTGTAGTCACATGAGCCAATTTCTTAAAATAAATCTCTCTCTCTCCAAACACACACACACACCCATGTGCTATTGGCTCTGTTTCTCAGTTGTGGTGTGAAAACTAAAGAAAATGCATGTTCTGTTGGTTACATGATATACACATTAGAATACATTCATGTGAAATTGTGAAAAATAGAAATGCAGTTACAGCAGGGACTCTTAATTGACTTCAGATCTCTCTCTCTCTCCCCTTCCTGTATCTTAACAGACTCTAGTCTTCAACAGAGAGTAAGACCATTCCTATAAAGACAGGCTTTTCTGGCCTCTAATGCAGATAATTACATAAGCATGCTATAGACTGCTAGTGCCTTCCGCTACTTTATGATATGATGTCTAGGGTTAGAGTTTGTTCAGCTACCTTGAACCACAAGCTAACTTTAGAAATGAATAAAACTAGTCCACTTATGTTGTAATAATAAGGTAGAAGGAGCCTGGTTTCCAAAGACATTTTGCACAGAGCTACCATACCAATCTTGGATTGCTTACTGTTGGACTTTTTACACATGAGAAAATATAATTCAAATATAAATCTAAACTACTGCTGTTTTGTATTTCTATTGCTCACAGTTTAACCTAATATTGATAGAAAAGTATGATCAAAATAATTTAAAATAGTTATATAATAACCCAGATACTGCATTTTACACTATGAAATTCAGAGTTCATTAAGACACTATAGAGGACATCTACTCTTTGTTCCTCTTCATTGCCTGTGCTTTTTCTTTAGTAACAGCATCCTGATTTTCCTTTGTGAATGGTATAGAGTCTTGCTGTGTTGCTCATTCAAGGTGTCCTAGCATGCACTGTCTTTAGCCCTCCTTGGTAACGTAAATCCTAAGTAAAGAGTGAAGAATAGAAAGTGTTTACTTCTGATGCAAAGCGGGAACACCCTAAGGAATTCCCCATCGGGTTCCTGGTATTCACAGCCCTGGCACTGCTCTGCTTGCAGAAATTTCTGAGCCTATTTCAATTTTATCTTTAATTCTATTGAGCTTCTAAGAGCTATCATATAACTTTTTCTGTTTTGATTGTTGTTTCAGTTTGTTTTTTATTGCTCATAAGAGAAAAAGAGAAAAAAAGAAAGAAAAAAAGGAAGGAAGGAAGGAAGGAAGGAAGGAAGGAAGGAAAGAAGGAAGGAAGGGAGGGAGGGAGGGAGGGAAGGAAGGAAAATATTAAGACAACAAATTTAAAACTCAATAAGATACTGCAATGGATGAATATCTGTGTCCCTCAAAATGCATATGTTGAAATCCTAACCCCTGGCCAAGCACGGTGGCTCATGCCTGTAATCCCAGCACTTTGCGAGGCCAAAGCAGGTGGATCACCTGAGGTCAGGAGTTCAAGACCAGCCTGGCCAACATGGTAAAACCCCACCTCTACTAAAATACAAAAAAATAGCTAGGTGTTGTGGTGGGCACCTGTAAGTAATCCCAGCTACTTGGGAGACTGAGGCAGGAGAATCGCTTGAATCTGGGAGGCGGAGGTTGCAGTGAGCTGAGATCATGCCATTGGACTCCAGACCGGGCAACAAGAGTGAAACTCCATCTAAAAAAAAAAAAAAAAGAAAGAAAGAAAAGGAAAGAAATCCTAACTCCCAATGTGAGTGATCCTTTCAGGTGGGATGGCCTTTAAGAGGTGATTAGAACATGAGGAAAGAGACCTGATGAATGAGATTAGTGTCCTTATAAAAGAGACCTAAGAGAGCTCCCTTCTCCCTTCACCTCACCTTACTGTGAAGACACAGTAAAAAGGTGGTTGTCTATAATCCAGTAAGAGGATCCTCACCAGACATTTCATCTGTTGGCATCTCACTTTTGAACTTCCCAGCCTCCAGAACTATGAGAAATACATTTCTGTTGTTTATTAGCCATTCAGTCTACAGTATCTTCTTTTTTCCCTCAGCCTCCTGAGTAGCTAGGATTACAGGCACCCACCACCATGCCTGGCTAGTTTTTACATTTTTAGTAGATACGGAGTTTCACCATGTTGGCCAGGCTGGTCTCAAACTCCTGACTTCAAGTGATCTGCTAGGATTACAGGCGTAAGCCACTGTGCCTGGCCAGTCTACAGTATTTTATTATAGAAGCCCCCAAAATCGAAGACAGGTACCTTAATCATTAAGCACCAGGTTACACCAATTACTTTGTAATTTGCTTATGATCTTCCTTCTAAATTTGGAGAAAAAAAGTTTTTCTAATTTTCTCTATAACTTTCATAGTTTCCAGAATTAGTCTATGGCTCACAGATAATAGGCTGTCTTTAGTATTGAAAACCCTTTTATGTAACCTGTTAGTAAAATTCATCTATTAGGGTTACTTTAAAGATCAGAAAGAAATATTTAAAAACATTTCCTAAGGTATAAAATGTTTCAAAATAAAAGGTGATTATTTTTTCTAGAACAAGAAGACAGTATACTTCTAAAGTATTATTTTCTTATTCATTTATTAGAAGACATTCATCAAAAACTAATCTCTGGAAAGTATTTGGAATTTTTTTTTTTAACTCTCTATATGTGCCATATCAATGTTACGGTAAGAATGATTAGAATTTTGCCTAACATTTTGTCACTTACAAGAATTTCGTTAACCAAAAAAATGTAGGCAACTATAAAATCCCTAAATCTTTTGATCATGACAAACAAGGTTTATATATTAAGCAGCGTCCTGTTCAAGAGGAATTGTACAGTTGTACAGAAATGTGCCTTTAGGTGTTATTGGTTATTGCTCTAGATCAAGTGCAATACTTCTTACCCATTGCTCTGAGTGAAAGATATAACAAACATTGTTCTTGGCTTCACAAAGACTGCTTCTTGCTCTTTTTTTTTTTTTTTTTTTTTTTTTGAGGCCGAGTCTCACTCTGTCGCCCGGACTGGAGTGCAGTGGCCAGATCTCAGCTCACTGCAAGCTCCGCCTCCCGGGTTTACGCCATTCTCCTGCCTCAGCCTCCCGAGTAGCTGGGACTACAGGCGCCCGCCACCTCGCCCGGCTAGTTTTTGTATTTTTAGTAGAGATGGGGTTTCACCGTGTTAGCCAGGATGGTCTCGATCTCCTGACCTCGTGATCCGCCCGTCTCGGCCTCCCAAAGTGCTGGGATTACAGGCTTGAGCCACCGCGCCCGGCCGCTTCTTGCTCTTAAATGGAGAATCTCAATACCAGAAAATGAGATGGATACATTTTGCAGAAAACAAAGTATTTAATGTGAGGTGAATAAGACTCAAGCCCATACAAGTTAAAGGTATATATAACTAAGTTTATTCCTGTCACTTATATGCCCTCCCTACCTTTGCCTTCCACATTTTGTAGAAGGGAAAAGGAAGTATTAAAGTCCTAGGTGCTCTTAAGTTGGGGTTTGATAGAATTTTGGCCCATGAACTTGGATGAAGAGATTACTTAAAATAAGCTGGGTGTGGTGACTCACACCTGTAATCCCAGCAATTTGTCAGGCCAAGGTGGGCAAATCTCCTGAGGTCAGGAGTTTGAGACCAGCCTAGCCAATGTGGTGAAACCCAGCCAGGCATGGGGGCATACACCTGTAGTCCCAGCTACTCGGGAGGCTGAGGCAGGAGAATGGCTTGAATCAGGAAGGTGGAGGTTTTAGTGAGCTGAGATCATGCCATTGCATTCCATCCTGGGTGACAAGAGCGAAACTCCATCTCAAAAAAATGAAAATAAATAAATAAATAAAATAAAATAAGCATTAATTAAAGAAACTAAAGAAGACCAAGTAAATAGGGAGCTATTCCATATTCAAGATTGGAAGAATTAATATTTTAAAAATGTTCATACTGCCCAAAGAGATTTACAGATTCAATGCAATTTCTACCAAAATTCCAATGTCATTCATCACAGAAATGGAAAAAAAAAATCCTAAAATTTCTGTACAATCACAAAAGACCCAGAAAAGCTAAAGAAATCTAGAAAAAAGAACAAAGCTAGAGGCACTACCTGACTTCAAAATATATTACAAAGCTGTAGTAATCAAAACAACATGGTATTGGTGTAAAACAGACACATTGAGCAATGGCATAGAATAGAAAGTCCAGAAATAAGCCCATTTATCTATGGTCAATTGGTTTTCTAGAAAAGTGTCAAGAACACACAACAGGGAAAAGACAGCCTGCTCAATAAAGGATGTTGGAAAACTAAATATCCACATGGAGAAAATGAAAATGGACCTTTATCTTACCCCTTATACAAGAATAAATTCAAACTGGATGAGAACCATAAATGTAAGACTGGAGACTGTAGAATTACTAGAAGAAAACAGGGGAAAAGCTCCAGTGAATTAGCTTGGTTGGACCATAAGCTCCCTGAAAGAAAATGCCATTCTGTTCACTCTTTTGGTTCCCAATTAGTTGAATAAGCATGTTTGAATGAATGAATTAATGACTACTATAAATGCTGTGAATTCATAACATTGCTTTGCTATTCACTCCCTTGACAACAGTCCTGTGTACACTTGTATAGGTTTATTTCCAAAGTTGCTAGGTGAGCTGAATTTAGACACTTGTTTATTATATATTGCAATGACTAGAGTCATTGTTTAGTTCTGTGAAGCTGCTGTAACAAATTACCACAAACTATGTGGTTTAAAACAATAGACATTTATTCTCTCACAGTTTTGATGGCTTAGAAGTCCAAATGCAAGGTATCAGCAGGGCCACCTTCTCTCAGAAGGAAGGATCCTTCCTTGCCTCCTCCTAGCTTCTGGCTTGCAATGGACTCCTTGGTGTTCCTCAGCTTGTGGCAGCATGACCCTAATCTCTGTCTCTGTCTTCACACAGTCTTCCTCCTTGCATCTCTCCGCATTTACAAATTTCTCTCTCCTTATAAGGACATCAGTATTGTATTTAGGGCTCACGCTAATCCAGTATGACTTCATCTTTATTTGATTACATCTGCAAATACCCTATTTCCAAATAAGTTCACATTCCCTGGAAATTCAACATCCAACACTTATAATCCTAGGTTGCACTTATATAGTTCTTCCTATGTGCCAGGCACTACTCTAAGCACTTTACCTATATTGGTTTATTTAATTATCACAAGGGTTATATGAACTAGGTACTATCATTATCTCCATATTGTAGAATAGCAAACTGAGGCAGAAAGAGATTATATAACCTTCATGGTCACATTGTGACATGGTCACATGGTCAAATAGGACTGACCTTTCTCCATGGTCACATTTTAGATTCAAAACCCGGAAAATTGGCTAAAATGTTCGTGCTTTTAATCATTACAGGCTACAGTATCTCAGATAAGATGGGACTCATTCAATGAGCAAATATTTTTGAGGATCTCTTTTGTTATGGAACCTATGCTTAATGATAAAGCTAGAGGGATGAAGTTAAAACTCTAATATTTTAAGATTATATACATATATATATATCTTTTTTCATTAGATTGCATTAAATGCTTCAATATGTAACACAGTTATCTTCGTTAGAAAGTATATACTTGTGAAATTCTTTGTGGTATCCCGGAGAATCCCTTTACTGTGTATCCATGGCATTTTGCCTTTACTGGGCTCATTTCTTCCTACTCCCTGGAATATTTATCAAGGGAAGTTTCTCCTTTCCTACTCTACTCTATTTTATAGATATACATCCATATAACTATAAAACTGTATATATTTTCTATATATATATATAGAAAACTTCGGAGAGTTTGGATCTGGAGACAGACTGCTTATCCTCTCGGTGTGACTTTGGACAAATTATTAAAACTGTATATATATATATATTTGCTTCACACTTATGAAGTGTTGAAGATTAAACAAGTTTATTGTATATAAATTGCTTAGAATAGTGCCTGGCAAATATACTATTTTTATGACATTAATTATTAACATTACCATTATTAACATTACCATTACTATTGAAAATAAATTGTAAATTATTTATTTTACATAGATGATCTATTAGGAGAAAATAAATCTTTAAGTCAAAATGAATATTATTTTAATGTATATTTCACTTCTTCCACTTAAACTTAAGAATTGCTTATTTGCTTCAAAATACCCATAAACGTCTGGATTTGAAAATATATTCTCTCTCCGGCTGTCTGGTGTGGTTCTTCTCACTCCAAAAGTGGGGCAGATGAAACTAGAAGGATAGGTATATACAACATAACTTATGAGTGCCTAAGTGTTAGGTCTGTGACTGTCATCTCTCCCACCTTCTGTGAGATTCCTCCCGTTGGTGTAGGAAATGACAAAGGTTCAGGAATCCTTGGACAAATATAAACACAAGTTTGAAAACTGTAAGTGTGAGTGTGTTTGTTATAATGACTCATCCATATGCAAGCAATCTCATCAAGATCTACACTTACTGGATTTCTAGAGTCACTTTCTTTTATGCTTATGTATCAAAGTATGCCATACACCCTCAGAAGTTTTTGTTCTTTCTAGGTGGCAAACTTCCTGAATAAATTTGTATTTAAATTAATATGTAACAATTGAACTTCACTTAGAATTATTTTTTTCTGATGTCTCACCTTTGTTAACTAGGTTGGTACAAAAATAATTGTGAGTCTTGCAATTACTTTTAATGGATATTAAATATTAATGTTTTTTCCCAGTACAAACATAAATAAGGGCTTATTTGTTTGATTTTTATATTTCAAAAGAAATAGGTCATTTGCCTTCAAAATGAACACATTGATGGCTTTCAGCTAGTGAAGTAGAAAATTTGGAAATGATATGCATTTGGGACATGAATTTTACTTTGACTAAAAAGAAACCTTATTAATTATATGTTATCTGTCTGGCCCACTACTGTCAATGTGATTTAAAAGATGAATGGTTAAGCTAGAATAGTGAAGAGAAAAACCACTGTACATATGTTATCTGATGTTTACAGAAGCATATTTATAAAGTAATGTTTAAATGTTGGGGTACATTTGCATTTATTTTTTCAGGAATAACATCATTAAAGAATGTGGGAAAAAGAAGTTTTAAGATGAACAATTTTTAAGTTCATATGTAGACTGTAAGCCTTGTAGCAGAGAATAGAATTGTGTACAAAAATAATTATTCCCATTCCATATCCATTATGGTGAATAGGTATGAATAATGAAATTTCCCTACTTGGAAAATATTTGCTTTCTTTGTTCTGCTACTTTGGGCTTTAACCTAGGTCTAAAGTGCAGTAGTAGTTTGGGGGTAAAGATGAGAGAAGAAAACTTCTGTTTCTGCCTTTAAGTAAGAAAACAGATACTATGCTGTAATTTCTAGTAGTGTTAGATTTTTTCCTCAAATATATTGTTCCTTGCCTTTGCTTTCAGTTCAAAAACGGTAGCTTGGGGACAGAAAGCAAAGCCTTAGAGTAGGAAAGGAAAAACTTCCCTTGATAAATATTCCAGGGAGTAGGAAGAAATGAGCCCAGTAAAGGCAGAATGCCATGGATACATGGTAAAGGGATTCCCAGGGATACCACAAAGAATTCCACAAGCATACGCTTCCTAAGGAAGATGACTGTGTTACATATTGAAGCATTTAATGCAATTTAATGAAAATAAGCAGATACTATATATCGAAATGCACATATGTGTTACAGATTGGAGCTTTTCATCAGTAACATAATAACTCCCCTTAGGTTTCATAGGCCTTTCCCAAACAGGCAGACAGACACATGTGATACTTGTGGAAAAAGATGGCTTTGCTTTTGTGAGATATGTAGTTGGACTAAGCTGATCAGAACAGAGATTGTTTATTTTGTTTCTACTCAATCATTTCTGGCCTCTTGACAAACTTAATTTACTTAAAAAATAGAAAAGTATCGTAAATATATGAACTATATAATGTATGAATCTATTAGGAAAATTGGACATTTTCTCCATGTATATGTACTTTGTTTTGTTATATAACATATTTATCATATATTTTCTGGCTATTTACCCCACAAAAATAGGCATGTGAGTTATGTTTGCTCACAATCTCTAAAACATAACTATCCCTGATGTGCAAGTATTTTTGAACTCAGAGGACTGTGTTGTAATTAATACTGATGGAGAAACCAGAGTTAGAAATGTCTTTAGCAGACACTATAACACATTTCCAGCTTGGGCTTGGACTCACTGTAGGTGGCACCACATATGTGCAACACTGCTTGAAAATAACTGAGCAGATTTAACACAATCATCTAGAGCAGGTATCAGCAAACTTTTTCTGTAATGGGACAGATAGTAAATGTTGGGATTTGCAGGACATGTGGTCTCTGTACAACTCTTTAATTCTGCCACCATAGGCAAAAAGCAGCCACAGATAATGTGTAAATGAATGAATGTAGCTGTGTTCCAATAAAACTTTATTTAGATTTGGCTCATCAAGTCCTGATCTAAACATGGAAGTGTTTTAAAAAATAGTGAGTTTGGAATGAATTTGTCCATAAATGTGAGTGTCCTTTTGGATTTATATTTATTTCTACTTACATGATGTTGCTCTTTCCTTTTTTACATTTTAAATTGTTGATTTAAAATTTTTTGTTTTAAAATGCGACTATTTTTTTTTCAAAAAGAAAAAAATATAGGTTTTTTCTGCAAGCAAAATGGGAAAAAAGGTATTATTTTTACTATAATTACTAAGTCATAGACATGTAAAATCCACAAAATGGATTGATGATTTTGGAAATGCAATATCATACCCAAAGGCACAAGCTGTTTCAAACAGTTTATACATATTGGGCTAAAACAAAACCCAAACCAAACCTTAATTCCACCAGCAATGAAATGTGTCTGTGGCCTTAGTAGAAATATCATGACTTGCTCAACATGGCAAAATCCGCAAATCCTCTCCAGTGCTGTGTGGAAGTATCCCACCAGGTCCTCAAGTCCAGTGGCGAGGTGAGAGATTCTGGTTGCACCTAGTGCAAAGCATTTGAATCATTGGACCAACTTCCAAATCGATTTTTATAAATATGCACAAATAGGCTAGGCACAGTGGCTCATGTGTATAATCCCAGAACTTTTGGGAGGCTGAGGCGGGCGGATCACAAGGTCAGGAATTCGAGACAAGCCTGACCAACATGGTGAAACCCCGTCTCCACTAAAAATAAAAAAAATAGCCAGGTATGGCGGCACACACCTGTAATCCCAGCTACTCAGGAGACTGAGACAGGAGAATGGCTTGAACCCGGGAAACGGAATTGCAATGATCTGTGATCACGCCACTGCACTCCAACCTCGGAGACAGAGTGAGACTCCGTCTCAAAAATAAATAAATAAATAAATAAATGCAAGTAAGTTACAGGCACTTGAAATGTCTTTTGCTGGAATAACACAACATTGCAAGATAAGGTATCACAGAGTGTCCAGACCCAAGCTGGGTTCAACAGGCAAGGATTATGGTTCTCTCAATCTCTCTCAGAAAACAAGAAGCTGTGGGATTAGGTTTCAGCCGAAGCTGTCTTCTCAGGACAATATTTAGGATTGCTCTGACACAATTTGTTGGGTCTGCCTTTGATAACAGTATAGCAAAACACTATTATCACCGTTATGAAGAGGAAGTAACTGGTATGCATAAGGTGCAAATTTATTAATGAACAGTCATCATCGGAGCAATAACTGTATGCTTGGGATTAAAAGCATGATAGCCTTTTTCAATGGGCCTTTTACTAACACCAGAAAACACTGTAATCTTGAGCGTATTGTGTTGGCCTTTCTATCAGTTCCAAAGATCTTGCACCATAGTGTAGCATTGCTATTTGTCAGAAACACAGTGTGGTGGCTGCACAGTGAAGGGGAACACACCTGGGGTGTCCCTGAGGGTCATGCAGGCTGTGAACACCATCTGCTCATGGGGACCATCAAGAGCACAGCTATCTGATGTTCAAGTTGCAGGCAGAGTAAAGGTAATATTTATCCCTTCGTGGGCTTCTCTGTCTCAAAGTCCAATCTGATGACCTAAAATGATTGAATACAGATGAGTGATGCCATGAGAGTACCCTCCAAATAATTTGAGTGGGTCCAGGGTTAGGATGGTTTTGACTGAGATGTTAACTGGGCCTGAATCCTCCAGGGCCTGGGAAGACCTAGTAGATACTCTGGTCTGCATGGTCATTATGCTTCCCGAAGTTTTGGTGTCATTTTTGAGATGCTTTACTGTTTCATTTTCTGATGCATGCAAGTCCAAATCATTGAACCATAGCAGAAAAGTATTGCGATCTTCTGCCATTTCTGGTGACTTAATCTCCCAGATTTTGAAGAAACAGTCCAGGGTTGGGAAAGCTATGCCATGGTGCCCACAACGATCATAAAGACCACCAAGGAGGTGGACCGATGATGTATACCTTCAGATTCTCCAGGGGGTTGATGTTAAAAATTATTTGGATAAGCTCCACCCAGCCTTGGCTGGCACCTGTGTGCCTGCAGGCCCAGCCAGCCAGCTGCTCAATGGTTTGCATCAGTCCTAGGGCCACTGGGCACCAGGCTCCCCACTGTCCTCGGGGGAGTGTCCAGCCAGGTCCATAGGGCCAAGCTGAGGACCAGAGACCAGCCAAGCTCTGGAAGCTGCAACACAGGGTCTGCTTGACTCCAGTAACCACATTTAAATATTCTTAAAAATTGCTCAATCTTGAACTTTCCCACAGAATTTCCTTTGTTGAATGTCTTTAATTAAATGTAATGGATATAACCTGTTATATTTTAGAAAGTTTTAAAAGAGGCTATGTCTGCAGGACAAGATAAAGTTAAATAAGGAATATGAGACAGGGTTACAGTAGGATAGAAAATTGCAGGATAGAAAATTAAGGTGTAATATGATGAGATGCACAAAAGACAGTTTACAAAATTCCGTTCACGTCCTACATACAAACCTTGCTTGATTCCTAATAGGTACTCAATAAATATTTCTTGGAAGAATAAAGGAATAAACAAGCTGGATATTATGAACCTTGTTTTCTGGTTCCACTGTAACTTGACCCTTGATTATTTTGATAATCACAGTGACAGTGAATTGCCACATCTTTCATAGGAAAACAGAAACATGTCAGTAATGATGGGTTAGTATTCATGAAAATATCAGGAGACTGGGATAATTTCTGACAGGTGTGCTAAGCAAAAACTTAGATACTTTCCAGTGTTTTCTTCTTGTTGGCAATCTGTTATGTGCCACTTTACTTCTATAGAGTTAGCGGAGCCATGAAAAATAACTTTATTGATATGTACACACATGCACATGTATGTCACATAGTCAATGATGTAAATGCTTCAATACTATAAACCTCTAAATCAACTTCATCATTTATTTTTCCTTAGTCCTTAGTCCTTAGCCCTTGCCAAAAAGAACCAGATATGTGTGGGATTGTGTATATGATACAAATGAAAGGTAAGGGGAGTGAGGAAAATAGTAATAACCTACTTACTATGTATTAGGAACACTTCCAATTGTTTCTAGTGTTGTCTATTTAATCCTCATGACTAACTTCTGATGTAAGATAAGCACAAACAAGAAAACTGACTTATGGAGAAATTAATAGATGTATCCAAAGCCCACAGCTAGTTGTGGAGCAGCTAAGATCCAAGGGCTGGCATTTTAACTGGCTGATACTCTCTTCACTGTGAGAAAGAAATCATCTTCCCTCAAACACAACTGTCTACATTTACATGCATTTGCTATAATCCAGGAGACTATTGTCCAAAGAACTTGAGTGTTCAATTTGGGAACTTCCCTGCAATCTGATTAGCTTTTCAGTAGACAACATTCACTGAGGTTTATGCCCTAAGACTGTCTGAACCTCTTGCCCCAAAACGTTCACCTTGCTGTTTTCACTGATCTTAAACCACTTAACTTATCCAATCCTACTCAAACTCCTGCACTGAAAAATCCACCTTAAACCAAACTATTTACACTCTTTTAGAAAATGAATATTTCTTTAAATGCTTGCTCTTTGTATTATCCTGTTATTCTGGGTTCAAGAATAAGTGTGTAGTTCATAATTTAATCACTACCATGTAGTCAGAGAAAAAGAAACTTGGGGATGCATAATAGGTTGGTCCCTTGTCAGGGTGATATTCTCTTTTCTTTTTCTTTTTTTTTTTTTTAAATAATTATCAGTCCTCCTGTTGGTATACAGAGATGCTTCAAATTAAAAATATCACTATTTGCAGTTGTATATGCTCTTGTTCTTAAATAGATGCATATATAATATTTTTAAACGTATTTGAGCACATTTGTCAGCTCAGAAAATGAAAGTGCTAAATATAAATTTTGCTAATATTGCTTCATTTTTATAACCTGCAAACAAACTTCTTTGCTTACAGTTAGATGTTGTTTAAAAGCTCAGTTCTAGGTAAGTTTATGAATGGAAAGTGAAGTCATGTAGATTGGTAAAAATGATAGAACAATTTACAAAAAGCTAATATGGAGATTTCAGGGTGTAGTAACACAGAAATAGAAATTAGAATTATAAAATCTAGTTTGTCTTATTTATTTGGCTGTTCTTGCATTGCTATAAAAATCTGAGATTGCATAATTTATAAAGAAAACAGGATTAATTGACTCATGGTTCTGCAGGCTTTATAGGAAACACTGTACTGGCATCTGTTTGGCTTCTAGAGAGACTTCAGGAAGCTTACAATCACGGTGCAAAGTGAAGAGGGAGCAGGCACATCCCATGATGAAAGCAGAAGCAAGCGTGCGTGAGAGAGGGGCAGGGGTGGCACACATCTGTAAACCACCAGATCTCATGTGAACTCAGAGTGAGAGCTCACTTATCACCAAGGGGTTAGCCCAAGCCATTCCTAAGGGATCCACCTTCGTGAGCCAAATACCTTCCAACAGGCCCTGCCTCCAACATTCAAGATGAGATTTGGCAGAGGCATACATTCAAACTACATCATCTTTTTACATACACCTTTTGTCTCTGTAACTCCATACCCTCTGTGTTGCATGCTGTTTTGTGACATCCAGGTAACCCTTTAAGAATAAAGAACTTATTTCCTAGTTGCTAGGAATGCTACCATGCAACCATCCTTAGCTATCAGTCTCTTTGGGGATCAGTGCAGCTGAAAAAAAAAAACAGACTTCCTGCGTCTTTACATGACTAATCATGGTGGGGAGTACATGCAAGTCTAATGCCCCTGAGATCTGACCTCTGAAGAGTGATGCCAGATCTACATGATGTCTGCTGAGAGCTTCATGGCATCAGCTTGCATATCAACTTCTCTGCTGATCTTCCTTCTCTCTCCTCCCTTCTACAGATGTGGATCCCAAGTATACTTCCATCTTTTTATTTTTTTTTTTAGATAGAGTCTCACTGTCTCCCAGGCTGGAGTGCAGTGGTGCAGTCTTGGCACACTGCAACCTCCCTCTCCTGGGTTCATGGTATTCTCCTGCCTCAGCCTCCCAAGTAGCTGGGATTACAGGCACATGCCACTATGCCCAGCTAATTTTTCTATGTTTACTAGAGATGGGGTTTCACCATGTTGGCCAGGCTGGTCTCAAACTCCTGACTTCAGGTGATCCACCCACCTCAGCCTCCCAAAGTGCTGGGATTATGGGTGTGAGCCACCGTGCCCAGCCTGTACTTCTTAATAAATGCCATGCATACAAATCTTCATGTCAGAGTCCTGGGAAATTCCAATTTCGATTCCCTTAGTTCCTCTACCTGTGAAATTGGGCTAAAAATAATATTACTTATTTAACAGGGTTTTATTTTTCAAATGATAAAGTAAAAACATTTTTGAAAGTGAAAATATCATTGAAAATGAAAATTACGGCCATTTTTATAATTAGTTTTATCTAGGTGTTTTTTCCTAAACCAACAGATCTCATAAAGCCTTACTCAATTTAATTGAAATCCAATAGTTATGTTAATGAAAAAATATATAGCTACCGTCACCTATGAATGACACTTCACATCACCATTTACGTGCCTATGTGAACACTCAAATATCCTTAGGGTGTGTAAAGTACAGTGTTTCCTCTACTAATGAGTTTGTTCTCAAAACACAGTGAGTATTTATTTTGCATCATTTTGCAGCACATAGGACATATCTTGCTATAGGCTATTTGACACAGTTTCAACACCACAGAATTAAAATCACAATTTTAAGGCATAGCTAGCATGTGATCTTTGGGGAACTTTTATCCCCTTTGCTTTTTCAATAAACTGTCTGAGATGTAGCCCAAAACTCCCTAGCTAGGTTTGGTAGTCTGCCTCTTAAGCCAATTCAATCCTTTCAGCAATGTTCCCTGGAGTCCTTTTCCTGATGCTTGCTGGGCTCTGGAGGATACATATCAAGGAAAGAACACATTTGTGTGTGTGTATCCTCCTGGCTAACATATTCAACTTTAAAAATACACATCTCAGATCTCCAAGTAAATCATTTAGAAGGTCATCCTAAGAACTTGCTCTTCTGTAAGTGTTTGTGTTCAAGTTATAAGCCCTTTAAAACTTTAAAAAAAATGTGGTTCAATTAACCTCTATTTGTTGTTATGGTCATTAATTAATATCCATTCGCTTCTGCTTAGTAATGAAGAAATGATAATGAAGAACTGAAAAATAAATATTCCTAGATCTTCAATTTCTGCAAAATGAACCTTTAAAAGTTTAGATATATTTTGTGAAATTAAAGCCTGGCACTTAAGAGCATCTCTAAAATTGATTTTTGTAAAACGTAGGCCTTCCAAAATCCAGATAATATCCCTGTCAGTGAGCTGCTCTCAGATTAAAAACAAGCACACACAGATAAAAATACAATTTAAACATGAAAAAAAATGGAAAGATTCTGCTAAATGTTGTTTTAGATGAGCATATAGGCCATATGAATGCACTGTTTTTCAGATACCAGGGCAGTGCTTCTGAGCCACTATAGAAAGATGCTGCACTCCCTCTTCCTCTCAGCTGTGAACCCTCATTCAAACCACATGAGTATCTCTATATCTTTGGCACCTGCAACAGCAACCAACACAGCCATATTAGTCTGATTAAACTGTACCAGTCTATAAAAAAAAAAAAAAACTTTATGAAAAACATGTTAAAAAGTAAAGTTCTGTACTATGTTAAAAATATTATAGGGTTAAAATAAAATGATGTTCAATTAAGAACAATATTAAGATAAAGCATCAGTTTAAAATGTTAAACAAGTAAGAGTTGATAGGTAACCAGCCTATAGTCCATTGCTAGCTCTGGAAGACGTGATTATAGTTGGATAAATTTGACAATAACAATATTAACAATATGCAATAACATAATGATACCTTATTTTGTATGAATATGTAATTATAATGAAGATATTACTGTTTTGACAAAGGTTTTAAAGTATAGAAAAAGCTTTAAAATAGTTCATTTTGGTTTCCCTGCAATGAGCAGTGCCTCTATGACCAAATGGATAGATAATTAGATTCCATGAGAAAAATAATTCAAGATGGACAATACAATACTTGTTTAGGACATATCAAATCTCCCAGTAATGCAGAGGTATTAAAATAGATAGGCATGAAGAGTTTATCAGCTGATGGCCTGCAGAGTGTGATCTGACTGGACAAATCTCAGCCTGATGATAGGGACAGAAGGCAGAGAAATTCTAGGCAGAAAAGGTCAGCTTCCCCAACAAAACCCCACCCTCAAGCTTGATACCACAGCCCAAAGTGAGAATGTACCTCCCTGTTTTTCCATTCGAATGTGGCCTTTTCCAAAGCCACCCATGGTCCACCCCACTACTCATCACCAGACTCAGCTGGCACAGAGTAGAAGCAGTGGGACACTGGAGACTACAGCTGGACATCGTAGGGAAGTGGCTTGACTTTAGAGGGACAGCCTGATGGTGTAACTTTGGAGAAGAATCTGGCCAGAGACAGCTGGACTTCAGGTTAAGACTACCGCCAGTCCCATACCCTTTCCAGCTCCCCTTCCCACTGACAGCCACTTTCATCAGCAATAAAATCCTCTACATTTACCATCCTTCAATTCATTCATTCAACCTCATTTCTCCTGGACACAAGACAAGAGCTCGGGTGCCACAAGTGCAGATGCAAAAGGCTATTCCACTGACCCTTTGCTCTGGCTGGGATGGTAGCCACCGCCTGGGAAAAGGCAGAAGGTCCACTGAGCTGTTAACACTTAAGCCCTCCACAATGGCAGAGCTAAAAGATTACTGTTACACTCTCTCTGGGGCTTCAGAGATCATGGGCACCTCCCCTAGATGCTGCTGTGGGGCCAGCATAGAGTTGGTTCCTGCCTCTGCCCGAAAGTGCTTGCCCTAGTTTCTGCATCTGTTCACCCTTGCACTCTCTCCCATAGTGGGTGGAAGGTAGTCGGTTCGAATGAGTGGAGTTCACTCTTACCGGCAAAGGAGTGGCCAGCTGATTCTGGCCTTCACACACTCCAGTTCCCACCTTGTTCATTCATGCACCACCTCCCACAAAGAGTTGAGAGCTACAGACTGAGTAAGCCAGGCACCCCTGTTGTGAGTCCCATGAGAGGGTCAGGGAAATAATCCTACTTCACTGATACAGCAGGATTAAAGTGACTGACAAACTGATTAGGCATTTCCCAGAACAAGTTAGTCAGGAATTACACAGAAAATTTTGCTTCTCTTGTTTAAGATGGCAAGCTGTTTCTCAGATCTGAGCTGTAGAGTGCAAGAGAATTTTAGCTCAATGAAGTGACAAATTTTGGCACAGTTGACCTCAAGAGAAACTTGAGAGAGAATTTTAAATTTTAAACAAATGCCTTGGATGATGAATGGTAAAGGGTGTAAGTACTTACATTAAAAGCATTCTATAAAATATTGCAGAAACCCATTTTAATCACATTAATCAATTTGTCATTTTAGATGACAGATTTAGGTGAAATTAAATTGGTATCTTTTCTTTCTGTAAGAGAAGCTGACATTTGAATCTAGCATGAAACATGTGGAAAAACTGATTATGTAGCAGGGTAAATGCAAAAGGGTGTGAAAGGAAAATAAATCTCAGGGCCTCAAAATCACTAAGCTAAGGAGGGAAAGGTCAAGCTGGGAACTATGTCAGGCAAATCTGCCTCCCATTTTATTCCTGAATAAGATAGCTACAACGATAAAAAAGCTACATACTTCCCTTATAATTTACCTACAAGAAAATTCTTTGTTGGTCTGAAGATATGTACCCTAAAACAGTTTTGTTGAATTTCACCCCAGCAATGTAAAATGATAGCTTATCTTCGCAGATGCTAAAGTCTTCCCTCCCCTCACCTGAGAAAAATGCGTATCTGATTTCTTCTTCTGCCCTACTGTTTATGTAAAAATGCAGATTCACTGAGTCAAACTAAATTGTGTATTTAGTGAAAGGCTGATCAATGACTCAAAAGAAAATGCAACCTTTTGTGTCTTATCTACCTATGACTTGGAAGCTCCCTGCAATCCCTTACAGCTTGCTCTTACACATTTTAAGGACACATGAGACTAGACATCAGTCAATATGTGTAAGATGTACATTCATGTCTCATGTCTCCCTAAAATGTATAATGGCAAGCTGTACCCTGATCACCTTGGGCACATATCACCAGAATCTCCTGAGGTCCTTAAGGTGGGTCCTTAACCTTGTCAAAATAAAGTGTCTCAGTTGATTGAGATCTGTCTCAGACACTTTCAGATTCACAAGGGTTAAAGATAATGAGATGACTTGCTCCTCTGCTTCTCTCACTAGGCTCTGTGACATCAATAAAGTCAAAATAATTGCCTGCATTCCCTTCTCCCCTCTCCCTATGAAGAAGGGTACATACAAGCAACTGCACCTCATTGGACTATTGAGTAATCACATGCCAATGATTTGCCCACGTGCACATTCAATCAATTTTGTATGCCTTTTTCCTATTAATCTACCTTTTGTCAGTTCAAATTCAGTGAACCTTTAGAGGGAGAGAAACAGCTTCTCCTCGTTGACCCTATGCTAGTCAAGACTATATTAACTTTGAGGAGAAAAAGAGAGGGAACTTGATCAAGGAATGATCTACTGGACCTTTAAAATTACTAATAAATTTTAGTTTTTAACCCGTTTGGCCAATCAGTATTTTTATATTGTTGTTGTTGAAACTGTATATGCTGTCCTAATTTACGTAAGGTATGTTTCATCAAAAAAAATAACAGAAAACTTAGACTGCATTTGTTATCTAAAGTAATCAGATTTGGTCTAATAGTTTACCAAAAGATATAATTTAAATGTCTGAATTTGTTTCACATTTGAACACTGAGTTATCCTTCTCTTTTGCGGGGGAAATGGTTATCTTGCAGATAAAAGCCATTCTTAGGAATTCAGTCATGAAATTCTGCTGTCAGAGGTCCTGAACAGTGAGAAATATATTTTAAGAATCTCCACAATGAATACCACTTGTGGGTTACTCTCATTTGCAGTGCCAGAAAGGAAGTAATTCCTTTCTTTCTCATTATGACAAGCCACACTCTACACTTCTATAACAAATGACAGGTTAATGACAGAAAAGCATAACAAATTTGTTATGTGCCCACATGTGCACAGAAGTCATACGAAATAAAAAATGTCACAAAATAAACCGATGGTTGATGTTTAAATGCCCTCTTCAATGAGGAGAGAGGAGATGGAGGTGCAGGAGTAAATTATTTTCGGGGAAATGAATGAGCCCAAAGAACAGTTGCTGCCTGGGCCCAAGTTTCTCTGAGTTCTGGGGTGGATGACAGGAAGGTGAGGGACAGAACTTTGTTGTAAACAAAGATTGTCTTATTACCAGATGATGATTTCCAGGCAATCTCTCAGTGCTACCCTCAGAAGAAAAGATGATAGCACACGGTAAAAATGTTTCTGTAAGACCTTTAAAAGTGTCAGATTTTAGTCTCCTTTTCCTATGAGTTAATATTTCCTAACTCTGGATAAAGAGGGACTCCAGAGAAAGCCTGTTTGCATCTACTATTTACTTCATTTCACTAATGTAGATTTCCTCTACAGATGTGAATCTCCATCACAGAAGATAGGTCTTCAGGGCTATTCTTGTAGTTGCAACCCCTCTGAATAGCCATCTCAAAATATACCAAAGAAGTATAGTTGAGGGGTGAAATATTCTGGTTATTTTCACCCTATTTTCCATTGTGATAACTGCAGAGAAAAATTGCATTAACTTTGGGCATCACCATACATATTGCGGTGTATTTCTCTTTTTTATTTTATTTTATTTTTTATAAGATGGAGTCTCTCTCTGTTGCCCAGGCTGGAATGCAGTGGCGCGATGTCGGCTCACTGCAAGCTCTGCCTTCCGGGTTCCCGCCATTCTCCTGCCTCAGCCTCCTGAGTAGCTGGGACTACAGGTGCCCGCCACCACGCCCTGCTAATTTTTTGTATTTTTAGTAGAGACGGGGTTTCACCGTATTAGCCAGGATGGTCTCAATTACCTGACCAGGTCCTGATCCACCCGCCTCGGCCTCCCAAAATGCTGGGATTACAAGTGTGAGCCACCGTGCCTGGCCGGTGTATTTCTTTTTCTTTTGCTTCATCTCCTCTTCTTTCTCTTCCAGACACTGCTTTTGAAATCAAAGTAACTCTACTATAGGTAAAAAATTACCAAAATTTTGAATAATTATTTCATGGTTATTATCACAGAATATTTTCATTTCAACTTTTGTTTAGGCTAAAGGTATTTCTTCTCCAAAATCACCTGAAGAAGGAAGAATCCTCAACTGGTAAATAATTCCTGAGAGAGCTTACTTAAAACTGCACTATAATTATCGTAAGTTACCTAAAATAATGGCAGCAAGTAAAATTCTATGGAAAAGTATAACATGAGTACTAGTACAGAATCTTCATAGAAAACTTCTTGTATTAATATATAATATATATAAATATATATATATATATATATTTTTTTTTTTTTTTCTTGAAACAGTCTCTCTCTGTTGCCCAGGCTGGGGTGCAGTGGCACGATCTCAGCTACTGCAACCTCCGCCTCCTGGGTTCAAGCGATTCTCCTGCCTCAGCCTCCCGAGTAGCTGGGACTACAGGAGCGTGCCACCATGCCCAGCTAATTTTGTTGTATTTTTAGTAGGGTGGGGTTTCACCGCGTTAGCCAGGATGGTCTCTATCACTTGACTTCATGATCCACTCACCTCGGCCTCCAAAAGTGCTGGGATTACAGGCGTTAGCCACTGGGTCCAACCTATATTCTTTATCTCAGCTTCCTAAAACATATGACATGATCGGTTAAAAATAATAAGACAAACACAAAAACCAAAAAACAAAAAACATGCAGTCAAAAATAAAACAGAAAACCCAGAATATAGACTGACCAAGTGTTTTTATGTGGTTCAAGAACAAATAGAAACTGGGCAAGACATGCAGTCTTTTCCATTCAAGCTAATCAGCCAGCAAAGCCAAGAACCACCTGGGAGTAAGTAAGTTGTCCCTCCCTTAGGTGGTTTGGTTGATTGGCAAAGCATTAAAAAATATATATATGGTAATGTGACTTATTTTTCTCCTTTCTCTGCTCTATGCTTCTTTTCTTCTCATCTCTTTATCTTTATGGGGGTAAAAAACGTCATTAGTTTCAACCTTTGAACTTTCCTGGGCCTCTCTCTAACTGCTATATTTAAGTAAAACAAATTTTAATTGTTAATTTTCCCAGTCACTCACATTCTATTCATACATCAGCTAGAAACAATTGATGAGTTTCTAGTTTCTACGACGATGTCAGATAATGTCTATCAAATACACAACATAATCTCTGGCAAGTTGGAGGTGCCCAGTCACCATTCATCTTTTATTTCACACTTTAATAATCATTCTTTTTGTATTCAATCCAGTAGTTTGCACAGGTCTCAGGAATTTTATCTAGGAATTCATCAACCCCTAAAAAACTCTAAGGATACCTGGGTAGGGTTTCTAATCATTGTTTATTATTTTTTCATATAAATAGAACTCCTATAAAATTCTCTATCATTTGTTGGGGCAGGATATATAATTATTTGGATAAACAAAAAATTACAATTAAAATGGGTCATTGCTCCACACAAGTCATTGAATGTGCATTAGTGTGGACAGAACCTCAAGACTGAGCCTCCTGACCTATGTCTTTTCACAAGCACTCTAAAAGCATAACAGTAATAAAGTGGAAAGCATACATTATCTTTTTGCATTTGCTTTGCTTAGCATTATGTTGGTGCTGGATTTGTGTCTCTGTTATTTCAAGGGATTGAACCAAAGTCAATGTTGGGTGACTCTGAATTTGCATTGACTACTCGAGCCATTTGGTATCACTTTCCTAACAATACACAACAGTCACAGCAGGAAATCATCCCTGCAGAAAAATCTAGCAATGCTGGAAAAAATATTCTAGTTTGGAGACTTGTGTTCCCATTTCACAAATGTTGTAGTTAGTCACATGGATCACATAATGAAAAGTTTGCAACAACCATTTGAGGTCTGCACTGGTCATTAGCTAAGTGAGGGAAATCTCCATAAGTCTGCATGAGTAATTTGTAAGTGAGACAGTACCAAATGATACGTCTACCCTATAGCTTTTTTTTTTTTTTTTTTTCCAAATGGTTGGAAATCCCTTGGTATAGGCATCAGTTTGGAGGTAAATGTGGAATTTTACTTAAACTACATGTAGTGAAGGATTGACCCTTAGGTGTCAGACTTGGCAGCTGAGCTACATGGAAAATACATAAGTAGGAAAAGAAACCCAAACACTGGAGAAAGGTGAATGCCAATGTATCATTCATATCTGTGGCAGTCTGTATTGTGTAGGTTCTGTATCAAGTAATCATTGTATAGTACTTAATACTTGGTGCATCAGCATACATGCTGTTGCCGTGTAATTCCCTACTATCAAAACCTTGACAGGGATCAAAGCTGATTCTCGGTTTATATATCAAGCTGCAAAGCATTGTAACAAAGCTTTGAAATCTAACCTCTGAAACAAATGATAAAACTAGAAATTAGAAAACTTCAAATGAAGTTTCAGAACAGACCACTACCTTCTAAATGTTAATCACACTGACTTCCAAGTATACGTATAAAATAAATATTTGTTGAAATAAGCAGAATTCCAAAACAAACAGTTCTGCTGTTATTATTCAGTCAGAATTACTTAGGCTTATTCCCAAGGATAATAAAAGGGAGTACGTTAAAATTTTTCCTATACAGATGAGAATCATATGAGTTATTTAACTTTTAACAAGCTGAGAACCTGTTAGTTTGGAAACAGCAACCTATTCTAAGTATAGAATATGTAGCTAGTCCTAAATTTAAATTCTGTTCTCGTTAATTTCTTTTTAATCTTAATGATACTGATGATGAAAATAACAGCAGACTTGTATGATTAAATAAAAGATTCAATGGTTAAAATATGCTAAATAGAGGAATATGCTGATAAGTATTTATGAACATTTGTTTTTGAGGAAAAATTGGGGCAGAGTGTCTACAGACGCTAGATCCTTTCCTTTTCAGATACAGGATCTGAACTTGACCATAAAGAAGAATCTCCAAGCATTTCACTTATAACTCACTGCCTCTCTCAGAATCAGACAAATACATTTCAATCCACTGCAGACAGAGGGAATCTGGAAACCAATACAGGTTGTAGAATATTATTTAGAAGATGGTGCAATAAATTGGATTCTACCAAAAAAAAAAAAAAAAGATTTAAAGCCAAACATTTGATGCTTATAAATTATACATTTTTTTTACAGATTAATTAGTTCTCTGACAGTTAATTTCTTTGTCTGGAATATTATTTGTTATTGGAAACAAACTAAACAATTGATAAAGCAGCTAGCAGAGTACCTAGCACATTGTTTACACAATTGCGAGTTACTACCCTTCTCTGCCTTCGGACCTCTCATGAGTATTTTTGTCTTCCCATTCGCAGTCATCTCCAATTATTTGGCTATACATGCAAATTGGCCATATTCTTAAACGTACTAAGATGAATAAAGAGCTTCTAAAGAGAATGTATTATATTATTTTTAATATAAGAAAAAATCTTTTAAATGTAAGATGAAAAACAGGTAGAATCGAGTACTGAAGATTCAATTCAAACATTATAAAGATGAGAAGAGAGATACTATAGCATTTTCAAACAAATAGGGGCCCTGAGTAGTCTGGTTAGTCAGTGTGTATGTCCTGTTATTGGCATTGAAGGGAAAATACGAATATTGATAATGGTTGTTTTTCACTGGTGGAATTAGGAATCACCATTGACAGATTTTCTCCCTGACCAAACTCTAGCCAGACACCTTGGAGCCCTTTCTCAGCCTCAATCTTGACCTATAAAGATTTGAACAAAACACTAACATGGTTTCTAGCAGCTCAAGGTCGCATCTCTAAGATGACCCTAGTTCCCCTTAATGTGTCTGCCTGAGAAAACTCAGGGCTGTCAGAAGCATTTACTATTTGTTTTCACTAGCACCTGAAGATAGGGCTCCTGTCTCCCAGTCTCCATGAGAGAGTAGGAGCCTAACTTCTGTAAGAACCAGCCAACAAACCCAAATGGGTTTCACATGGACCAATATCCCTTCCTAATTTTTGTAATTTTTCACTTTCCTGACTCTACTAGGCTGCTGCTTACCCCCTTTCTATTATCCCGTTTGGAAATACTGAGTCACTTCCATCCAAATCCAAGTTAAGTTCTGTTAATGCTGGAATTTCTTTCCAATTGCAATAGTATATTATGGATTAAAATCTGTCCTTACAACTTTAACTAATATCTGAGTTTTTTTTTTTTATCTTTGACATCTTATATAGACCCAATATAACTAATTCGGATCTTGGATATTTTCCCAGAGCCACTATCTGAGGCAGGGAAATTGCAGAGTTTATCAGCCTCTTTGATATATACTGACAGATTAAGTTTGTAATCTATATTTAGTGCACTGAAAAATTCTGAAGATTTGAAAGCACAGGTGGTGTATACATCTTTTCTTATCATTAATACTCATAATATTAAAAGCAAATACATTTAAATTGGGAGTGAGGTGCCATATAGAAAAATTGGTCTTGCATTTGATCTTCAGTGTAGTTAATGAAACCAGAATGATGAGCCTCCTTCTTTACAGAGAAAACTGAGATAGTTAGATACAATTACATGACTTTCCTCTCGCAAGTTTTCCTGTACCCTTGTACAAGCATCTATATTGAACTCTTCTGTAAGGCTTTTTCTTTCCCTGTGAAGTTAAGTGAACTCCTTCCAAAGTCCTCTAGAATCTTGCTCTGTTGATATATTTTAATTATTAGTCCACTGACACTGAATTCTATTTTTTAACCCATTTGTCTCTTCTATCGCTGCAAATACTTCTGAGATGTTTTGCTCTTACAGATACTCAATACTTCATCACCACTCATCACACTGCAGCTGCAGCCCCATGCCAAAAGTCAGATTGCTTATAGAATATTATTTGGGAGGCAGCATTGTAAACTAAACAACAAAAAAAATAATAAAAAGAAAGAAAGAAAGAAAAGAAGAAAAGAAAGGCTCTTCCTAAAACACTAACCTAATCATCTGTTTTGAGTCATCATCTATGTAGCCTTGCTGTGGCAACACTATTGCTAATCCTAATTTTTTTCTGAAATGTTTTATTTTTCTGGCTTAGCAAAAGCCATTCATCTGTCTTTCCTATTATTTTTCCATGTATTCTGTTTTTGTTATTTTTTAACTTGAGTCTCGTGTTACAAGATTTCAGAGAGAGTATGAACACTCTTGAGGGTGACTATGTGTTTACATGGGAGATGGTTGATAAATTTGATCACTGTATAGAAAGGCCAATGAACATCCAGTATAAGGCCTGCTCTGCAAAGTAGTATTTATGGATAATCTCATATTTTGGTGGCAAATTCTCTCCTGAGCTCAAGAGCTTCATTTCTATCTGGTAATCTTTTTCCCCCACCATTATCAAAGACACACACAAAATCTCCATCTCTACCATCTTCTGCCACTCACAAGGAAGTATTTGTCCTAGTTTTTCAACCCCTTATTTCAGTGTATGATGTTGGCTGTCCTAAAACAAAAAACTTGCACTAATGTTTTTCTTTTCTTTTATTTCCTCCATCATATCTCATCTGTCACAAAGTCTTGCCAATTCTACCTCAAAGATATCTTTAAAATAAAATAGGAGAAGAGAAAGATTTTTTAAAAAAATAGATGATAGTGGCTGTAAACAATATCTCAGTGCCTTAACACATCACACACTCATGTCTTCCTTGCTTCCTCGCTCTAGTCAGGTGGAGAGATTGTGCTAGACAGCAATAGTCTTACTATGGGCTTAAGAATACAAGTTGCTTACATTGTGTAATCCACCATAGGTGAGGCCTTCGCTTCCAGCTGTCCAAGAAAAGAACAAACACAAAAGAAGATTGTGAGACTTTTAAAGACCAGGTCTGGAAGTGGCCTAAATGACTCCAGCTCACATGTCACCACCAGATCTAGACACACAGACACATCTAGTTGCTAAGGGTCTGGCAAGTGGGTTCTTCCTATGTGACAGTGAGAGGGTGTGGGTAATGAATATGGTTCAGGGGCCACGTGACATTACTTCTTCCACATTTGCTCAACCTCAGGACCAGTCAAATATAAATGCCATGTTGACATTTCTCAAACTTCAGAAATGTTATGCATTTCTATTGCCATATCTCCCAGCTTATACCTCTATAGCACTTTTAACACACAGTTCATTAATTTCTTTTTTTTTTTTTTTTTTTTTTTGAGACGGAGTCTCGCGCTGTCACCCAGGCTGGAGTGCTGTGGCCGGATCTCAGCTCACTGCAAGCTCCGCCTCCCGGGTTCACGCCATTCTCCTGCCTCAGCCTCCCGAGTAGCTGGGACTACAGGCGCCGCCACCTCGCCCGGCTAGTTTTTTTTTTTTTGTAGTTTTTAGTAGAGACGGGGTTTCACCGTGTTAGTCAGGATGGTCTCGATCTCCTGACCTCGTGATCCGCCCGTCTCGGCCTCCCAAAGTGCTAGGATTACAGGCTTGAGCCACCGCGCCCGGCCTCATTAATTTCATAAAACACTTCTCTGCACTTTTCTACAAGCCCTCCAATATCAAGTACAGTCTTCCTACTCTTTGTATTTTCTAGTTTGTAATACATGGTAATACTTCTAAAATGCTTGTTAGACACATTCACTTGCTTAATATTATAGGAGATGCTTAGGTAATAGCAATTTTTTACCATTTTCTTAGAGGAAACATATATTTTAAAATGTAATTATATCTATATATTATGTATATATTAAAATTATCCAAGTTGAAAAGTAAAATTTAATATATTACATTTATACTAAATTTATTTTATAAAGGTGAATCTATATTTTTCTCATTTTACCCATAAAAAAAAACTATAAAGTTAATTAACTAATATACACATGCTAATGGCAGTACCAACATGTTATTTTATTCCACTCAATACCTAGGAAAAAGCATATTAGGAAAATGATATTTACAACTCACAATTATCTAGGCAGGTAACTAATTAATTTTATTCTGAGGTAATTTTTACTTTCCACAAATCAGAGATCATAAAAAAGTTTAATATTTCTTTTCAATTTGTATTCATTTCAGAACAAAACACCATGTAAATATAACATCTTTGCCAAAATAAAGTTAATTTGATCACTCTAGTTTTGATCTAAGTTCCTCACACTCAGTAGGTGTGAAATCTAAAAAATAACAAATGAAAAAGTTAAAGACGAAAAAAGAAACTGGGAAAAGTTGCACATAATTCTATTTACGATAATAAAACATAGTGTTAACAGAGTGTGGCCTGTTTATTTTTACTTTTGTCACTGAAATACTTAACAGGGAGCATAGCCGCTAGTATTTTCTATAACCTGAGAATAAGAAATTATTTTTTCTACCTTGAATAAAATTCCATTTTACTTTTTTAATAGTTTTGAATGTCAACAGAACACAATTATTTAAAAAATATTATATATCTGTTTTATAGAGCTATGAACAAATATTTAAGCCCACCACTTAGTAATTTATTAAATGACAACTTTAAATGTCACATAATCGTTACTATATATTTATTTCCAATATAGATAATGAAAACATTTAAAATGATGGTTGCATTCATTCATCAACAATTGGACAGCTCTATTGAATATTTCCTAATTTAACTAAATTAACTTATTTCCAAGCACAAGAATAAAGGAACTGATTATAAAATGTAAATCTATTTTCATATAACCTCAATTTTTTATTTATTTTGCTAATTGCACCACTGCACTTCTACATATCTAGGTTTGAAGCCTACAGCACCCCGTATTTTTCCCCACATCCAATTATGTTCAATGTCTTGTTGCTTCTTGCTTAAAAATACTTCCTGCACTTACTTTTTTCTTTCCACTTCACCTATTTTATTAATTTAAGTCCTTTATTTTTTAACATTATACCTTGATCATGAAATATCCTTTGAATGGTCCCTTTACTTCCATTTGATCCCTAGTTAGCTGGCTCTTTACCCTTGTTCTAGAATTACACTTTTATATCTTTGGTTTAGTTGAATACTTTACATGGCATATGTCTATAAAAAAGTCCAAATTAAATATCATCCAAAATCTATCCAGTTCTGTATTTACAAGCTTATCTATAACTATTTCTCTAATACAATTATCTAGTCACAAAACATTGTTGTTCACATTTTCTGAACATCTCCCTTATTTCTTTTACACAACTTAGTATCCAGATGTGAGAATAGCTTGCATTATCTAAACTCTGAAAATTTGCTCACAGCAGTTTTTTCCCTTGAAATGCCTTTCACAATCCATTTTATAATCCTATCACTTTTGCAGTGCCTTGTTCTGATATTATGCTTTTTTGAAGTCTTCTCTAAGATTTCCAATGTCCTCTGATCTCTTCTTGTACCTTATTTATGGAATTCATACAACACATTATACACAACTTTGAGAGATGTCTGATCACATTTCCTCTAAGAAATTATTAAGAACTGTGTCCTTTTATATTATCAGTTACTATGCCTTAACATATAATAAAAACAAAGAAAATCGATTTAATATTGTTACAATGTCTAATCCCACTAGGCTAGACACACATGTATGAAAAACTCAAAACTAAATTACTATTTCACAGATAAAATTAGTAAAACCAAAAGATGGTAGTATCAGCCCCATTAACGTATCACTGGTTGAGTTGTATGGCAGGGAGAATATTTGTGAAAGGAATTTGGCAATGGTTACTTTAGACTTTAAAACCTAGTGCCTGGAAATTTAAGTTTAATATGGCATCTGGCCAGCATCCACTGGCTCCCTTTTCTAAATTCTTACCAAAACAATTACCAAGACAGGATAAAAAAAGAAAAACACACACAGATATATATACACATACACACATAAACATTGAAAATTAGGACCAACAGTCAATCAATTTTGATAATCTTGAAGAAAATTAGACTAATAGTAAGGTTGATAAAAATGAATACATATAATTTCAATAAATTTCAACTGATCAGTTACCTCATGCTATACTAAAAGAAACAGCACAAGCCCATATGAAATGTGCAGGGAGAAGCTGCCTCTTTCTCAACTGGCCTCTCTAATTTAGAAACACAAGAGCTACAGAAAACTACAAATTATGTAACTAAATTATTTTATGGGTGCTCTTAAATACTCTTGTTCAAATTGTAAAAGTGCCTCTTTCCCTACATGTAGACAAACTACCACGTCCAGAAAAAAACTCACAAGGAATAGGGAGATGGAGACAGGACTGTTCATAGAACATCTAAAGTATGGCAATCTTAAAGCAAGTACAGGTGCTCAAAGACACCATGTATAATTCTATTTTTCCAGAGGTTTTACCTACTCTTGTCTTTCAGGCACCTAGGAACTGGAGAATGAAGAAGATGTCAGCTTCTATCAAGCAGTAATAGATTCTAACATTGAAAATCTGATTACATGCTATCTCTGCCCAGTGTATATCTCAGAAGAGGGTTTGACTTAAGCCGAGGGAATAAGTAAGGACAAAACAATCAAACAACATATTTCTTAACAAATACACACTGAGTGTAAATGAATATCTTTGTTCATGCATGAGTAACAGAAAAATAATAATTAACTGAGTGAATAAATCTTGAAAGCTAATAAACAGGGAAATAGGAAATATCATTTTGAATATTCAAAAAACCAGACTGAAAATAATCTGCCTCAGGGAACAGAAGAAATATTGAAGCCTCTAAGCATTTTGAGTAACATGGACTTCTGTTTAGAAAAAGGGAGAGGGTCGCCCGGGCGCAGTGGCTCACGCCTGGAATCCCAGCACATTGGGAGGCCCGAGGTGGGCAGATCACGAGGTGGGCAGGAGGTGAAGACCATCGTGGTTAACACGGTAAAACCCTATCTCTACTAAAACTACAAAAATTAGCCGGGTTTGGTGGTATGCGCCTGTAGTCCCAGCTACTCAGGAGACTGAGGCAGGGGACTTTCTTGAACCCGGGAGGCGGAGGTTGCAGTGACCCGAGATCGCGCCACTGTGCTCCAGCCTGGGCGAGAGAATGAGACTCCGTCTCCAAAAAAAAAAAAAAAAAGGAGACAATCAATCCAAAATTTATATTACATAGACTGACTGAAAAGGAAAAGAGGTGAAATAAAGATGAGTTGTTAGTAAACTATGCAACAATATCCACCTTGAAGGTTACAAACCCAGAATTTACATAAATTGTTAGACACAAATTTATATATAAGAAAAATGAAAAATTGAAAGCGAACTAATGAATTTTAAATGTTTTTCAAGAAAAAGAATAATTGTGTCCAAAGCAACAATGAACCATTTAGGAAAACTATCTTGTACTAAAGCAAAATCTTCTCAAAAAAAAAAAAAAAAAAAAAAAAAAAAAGGAGAAAATCACAGAAATCTGATTAAAACAGTAAGGAAGAGGACATAGTAAAATTAGATATATTCATATATGCTGGTTAATTTGACAACCCAAATGAAAGAAATAGTTTTAAAAATAAATATAAAATACCAAAGTTTCCTAAAAATAAAGTGTATCTTAAGTAGAACAATAAGCATTAAAGGCAATACACTGTTAAAGTAAATACGGCCTGAGAAGGACTCCGTACTTCTATGTTTGAGTCCTCGTGGATGAATTAACGTAGCTTAGTCAGACGACATTGAAAACCTAACTTAGCAGTACGTGCCTGTGACAATAGCTGAGGTTTGGCCTACCCTAGCGATCGTACTTCAACCACTCATAGACAGCTGAGTGTTCAAACCGTGTTCAAATAAGGCCAACGGCAACCTGTAACCAATCCAGCTGTTTCTGCACCTCACTGTAGATTTCCGTACATCATTTCCCCTTTTTTGTCTATAAATCTTCTTCCCCCGCGTGGCTGCACGGGAGCCTCTGTGAATCTGCTGTGATTCTGGGGGCTGCTCCATTCACAAATCGTTCATTGCTCAATTAAACGCCTTTCAATTTAATTTGGCGGAAGTTTTCCTTTTATCAACACCCAAATGTTGGCAGTAATTTTGGTAAATATAAGAAAGAAGCAAATAAGGAGAAGTGAGAGATAATACAGGGAAAAGGATTTATTTTAGGTGGAGAAGTCAAGGAAGTTCTCCTGCAGGAGATCAGCTGGTAAAACATGCATTGCAAACGAATTTTTATATTTTACTATATTGCATACTTTTCAAATGTATACAACGGACTGTAAGAAAATATGTATTCTTATTTTAAGGTCTAATTCTTTTGGTAGCGTAATCTCATTTTTCAAATACTTTTTTAGAATAAATATAAAATACCGACATTTCCTGAAAAATTGTATCTTCAGTACAACAATAACCATGAAAGAAAACACATCCAAATGCTGGCAATAATTTTGGTAAATGGTAAGAAAAAAATACATAAGGAGTAGTGGGAGATAATGCAGGGGAAATGAATTTATTTTAGATGGAGTAGCTTTGATTTACTAAAAAGAAAAATCAAGGTTTTAGAGGAACTCATTTGCAAATATTTAAAAAAAATTTTTAGATGGGATTACTAATTTTGGGAAATGACACAAAATGTTTTCGTACTTTTTTGCGTAATGGTGTTTACTATGTTCAGATAGAAAATTTGGAATAAGACATAAAGGTTAATAATAGAAAAACAATTCTACAAATTTTATAGAAAAAAACTGAAATATGTTAAATTCACTATTGTTGCATACTGAGAACATGAGTACCTGTTTTTTTTTACTCTTTTGTAGTTAGCTCTATACTACAGTAAGTATTACTTGTATAATCAGAGAAAATAGCAATACAAACTTTATTTTTTAAAAATAAAACTTTCCAAATAATAATGGAAATATCCACAAAATAAATAAAACATCTAAAAAGCTGTAATTCTTATAGCTACCCCAAATCTCTCCATTTCTCTCCAATTTACCTTTCTAAACCATAAGTGTATTTTTTCCTAAAAAGAAAAATTGGGCCGGGCGCGCTGACTCATGCTTGCAATCCAGCACTTTGGGAGGCCAAAGTGGGTGGATTACCTAAGGTCAGGAATTCGAGACCAGTCAGGCCAACATAGTGAAACCTCTTCTCTACTAAAAATATGAAACTTAGCCAGGAGTGGTGACTGGCTCCTGTAATCCTAGCTACTTGAGAGGCTGAGGCACGAGAATCATTTGAATCAGAGAAGCAGAGGTTGTAGTGAGCAGAGATCGCACCACTGCACCCTAGCCTGGGTGATAGAGTGAGACTCAGTCTCAAATAAATAAATAAATAAATAAATAAATAAATAAATAAATAAAGTTTTAGAGGAACTGATTTGCAAATATGAAAAGATATCAATCATATTGAACTTTATCTGAGCCTTATGTTACTGGAAAGGAGCAAAGGTAGAGAAAACTCTACCTTTTGTTGTGTGTTCCTAGAAATTTTGACTGCAAAGGAAAATCAGCATTTGCATACTCTGAGATAAGACCCACATCTACCCTACCCCAGTTACTTAGGTAAAAGCCATTTCCTTCCCTGCTCAAGACTAGCTGATGACTTCATTGCTTACCTGCTTTTATCAAATCCTAGGTGTCCTTTTTTCTTTAACTCGTTCCACTTTTATAATTGTTTTTCCTATTACCTGTGAATAAAATCACCTCTTCAAATGTCCAGTGTGTTTTCTTTTATAGTTTTGGTGCCATGATTAGAATGATATTGGACCTCACCTTTGAATCCCTGTTAACTCCACCCAGATAACACCCATTGTGTTCTATCCATTCCTGACTGGCAATTCAGGGACCCAGTGGTGATTCCGGCTCCTGATCCTGCATCCCAGATTCTTGTCTCTTTTTAGCACTAGTCAGGACTTGATTTTGATTATTTTTGTGTGCCCACTTATTTCAGATGCCAATTTCTCTTAGATTTACACTCTGATCATTTCCTGCTCTCTGTAAATGGATGGATTTGGAGAACTCTCATCTCTATTGAGTGAATAGTGACAAAGAATCTGGTTTGTTAGACACTTCTGTTTATCTATTTGGGCTCAAATCAATTAAAAAATGTTATGCCATCTAGGTAGTATATACTTGGACTGGTAAGTTTTTATTTCTGTTTTTGTGTTTGACCCAGGATGAAATCTTACAATGGCAGCTATAAACTTTCTGTCTGTGTCTCTCTGCATGTTTACATGTCTATAAATCAAAAAAATTTTACCTCTCATTGTACTCCAGCCTCTAGATGGAATTACCAAGGTAGATTATAAAATCTCATAAAGGAGGTCTATTCTAGTTGGTTTAGATATAAATAAGTACTTACATATATTGAATATTCCTTTAAAAAATCCTAGAAAAAAAAAAAAAAGAAAATTTAACTTCTAGTATTTTCAATGTACCAAAAAAAATTAACATAGAACTTCACTTAGAAACATTTTAAAAATTCACATTTACAGAATTTAGGTACATGTTTGTCAAGCAAAATAAGTTTAATATTTTTGGTTTAGTAAAACCAGCTATATTTTCTCTCATGTAATAATTTTAAATATTAAATATAACACATACATTTTTACCCTACACGGGCATGTTCTTTCTAAACTTATACAGGTTTGGTAACTGAAAAGCTAGCATTGATTTTGTTAAATGTTTAAGATTATTAAAATGTACAAATTTGTGTTTAATAAAATTCAATAATTATTCTCACAAACTTTATTGCAATAATAATTCTATTTCATAACACGGCAACTTTAACATAATTTTCAAGTCCAATAAGATAAGCTGATGATCCCTTTGTTTGTCTGCCCCTATAAAATCTCAGATTCCTCCTTCTTCTTTGAGATGTTCCTCAACGAATATTGTCCGTATTCCAACAGACTGAATAAAATAATCTCTTTAAATGTCCAATACATTTGATCTTTCCTAGTATTAAAGTATTTACTTGAAATATGAACTTCTTATTAAAAATAAGTTCACTTTTCTTTCTTTCTAACTGGGTGAGTTAATCCTTGTGTATTTTCTTTAAAACAACTTACATTTTTCTGTCCAAGTAAAGGCAAATATAGAATATCATGCTCTTTGATCAAATGTTACCAAATCTTCTCTTGCGAAAAATCAATTCCTACTAATAAATAATTTATTTGTCACTGGAAATAATCTCTAAATTAAATACCATGTTAAGGTAGCCTTTTTCATCTAGTTTTTAAATTCAACTCTGAAGATGTATTTCTAATCATCTGAACAACTTGACATTTATCATTTGGCCTCTGATACGTATTTACTGCCTTCTACCCAAACAGCATCCACTGAATTTGCATCCAGAATTAATTATGTTCCTTTAGTGTATTTATCAGCAAAACTGATACTGAATGATATAAATTCTGCAGTTTGAAGTGGATCTGTTAGACTCTCGAGAAAGATAAGTCGTGAAGTTCCTTCACCAAGTCTATGGAGTAACATTTTTACTGTATAACTTGTAAAGCTGAATAAGCTAGCTTTACTCTAAATCTTCTCTTGTGGAAGAGCAAAGGGAAACCTGTAGGGTTGCTCCTCTCCAATTAGTTCTTACAATGAGGTAACACTATTGCCTATGCTGAGTACATGTAGGGCTGTTTGTTTGTTATAACAATGCAGTGGCAAGAGAACACACTATAGCTGAATTTTAAGAAACCACATAATATTATTTTAACTGTTAGCCACTTTTTAACTTTTATCATACAGTAACCCTCTACACAAAATCTATACTAGAAAAATATTCTAATCCCAGGTTTCATTTTGAATTTTTTATTTTCTAAAGCTGCTGCTTTTTGCAAATGCCATTTTTTTTCTGTTTAAAAAGTTTACCTTTTCTGCTAAGTCAGCTTGAGGGCCATCTCAAATCATATTTCCTCCATCAAAATGATACTAATGAGTAAAAGTTATTTTTCCTTTTCATTACTTGTATCATTTGACTCAATAGAGGTTTTCATTATGTATTCACATATATAATTATTTTCTATAGCATTGTGTAAATATTGGTAAATTTCCATTAAAATATAACTTTTCAGAGACAATTGCATTGAGTCTAGTCATAATCACATTTTTGTATAGGACAGTGAAAAAGATTCATTTTGTTCATTCTCCATAAAATCTTCATATATAATGTTCCAAATGGGTTTTTAGGTCAATTTTTCCTTTTGGAAGTATGACAATAACAATTTGATAATGTTTGGTTCATATACATTTTCCCATTTACACTGATTGCATATTTTAATTTTTATTTTTAACAGTATATAACAAAATAAATGAATAACATTACAGAACTTGTATGAAATTGGCAGTTATTTGTCTCATCACTTCCTTCCAAATATTCCCTTTCCTCAGTAACAACCACTTTCATTTATATTTGCTGATTCTTTTTATATTTTTTCATATATCTAAATAATCTGATATTTACCTCAATGCTTATGCATAGTCACAGTTAAATGTTTCTATACATGACAATGCTAGGATTTAGCAAGACCATATGACTTGATTAAAAATGGTATCAGTACTGTTTAGGGTTCTTAATGAAAAACTAACAGACACTGGGCAGAAGGAGATTGTCACATTCACCATTTTTTCTTTCTTACATGGTTGGAAAAGGATTTTTTAAAAATGCATTTTATACAGAAAAACATGTTTTATTTTGATGTCTTGCTCTCATAGTCTACTGTCCACAAGCTATCCACACTCTCCTTTGTAGAATAGACCAAAATGAAGAGTCATCTTAGGTTTGAATCAGTTGCCTGGCCACAAGGTACAGCTGAGTTCTTGGGATGACTGTGAGTAATGCTTTGGGAAAATAAGAAGATGGAATAGAGAATATAAGCAAGGAAGAAGCTTGCAAAACCATTGCAGAATGACTCTCCTCTGGAGGTCCAAAGAGGAAAGTTAAGAATATTTTTTCCTATTCTCTAGCTTCTGAATGTGTTCATAAGCAGTTGGTGACAGAATATATTGTTCTTGTTAAAACATTTTTTTTGTTTTTTAAATTCTTTTTACATGTTTTTATTTTAAAATAACTTTTTAAAAGATTTAGTAAGAATGAGATCTCACTGTGTTGCCCGGGCTGGTCTCTAACTCTTGGTCTCAAGTGTTCCTCCCACCTTGGCCTCCCAAAATGTTGGGATTACAGGTGTGAGCCACTGTGTCCAGCAAGAGCTGTTTTTCTGTCTTATTGCAAACACCATGGAATTTATAACATTTGCATTTATACCTAAAGGAATTGCATTTTATAATTCCCTAGTCCTCTTCCTTTATTCCCAGTTTGCTTTCACTTTAACCCATCCTGCCCCCTTATTGTTTTTTTAACTTTATTTGGCTTTCCTTAAATGACTTTGAAGCAGGTATCTTTCTGGATCTCAGTACCTTTACTGCCCAGAGAAATAACAGTTATGCAAATTTGAAGCCCCAGAAAGCTACTCTCTGACCATTGACAATTGGTAAACTCCTTGGCTGGGCCAATCCCTGCCTGGGGTTGGAGGAATGGGTGGTGTGTAGGAATTTGGTTATCTTACCAGAACCACAACACAGATCTGATCTTCTTGTCCCAAATTCAGTGACATTGTGATTATTTCCTTCTGCCTAATGAATACAAATCTTCATCTAAATAGAGCCTATGCAATAATTTATCTGAGACTGCACTAGCAGCAGAAGAAATATTTGAGAGGAAATCACATCTAGAGATAGGATGAGTTGTATTTTTAGTCTCTAGAGTATAATACTGAGTAAAGTCAGAGTTAGGGAAGTACTTAAATGATAAATGGAAGAGAGATTAATTAAAATGTTAGGTCACCAAAAATATTATTAAATTAGAAGGATAGATGCTAAGAATCTCAGACAAATACACTGTTCCATATAAGTAAAACATCTTGTTCTTCCTAACTAAAAATTTCAATCCATGCTTAAGAAGTTATCCAAAGAAGGCAAAAACTACTTGTCACTACCCCTTTGGTTTTCAATAAATTCGTGGAAACCTAAATATCAGTGGAACAAACAATTGTAAGTTACATATTCTGAAGGAGCTTTTAAGCTCTAGGTAGACCCTAGTTGTCAAGGAGGACAGTGTGAATCACATCTTTGCTTATAAAAAAAGGAAAGTCAAGTAAAAAGGGATAGCATAACAAGCACATGTACTTGACACATGATACAGGATGACTTAAATGTGTTGAGTTATTGAGTGAAAAGGAATACGATATATATTATGCACAGCAGAAGACATACAAGAATATTCATAGCAGCACTAGTCACAATAGCACTAAATTAGAAAGAATATGAATAAAGTAGAGAGTGAGTAAATTAAACTGTAAAGACTTACATAGTGAAATATATAGCATTTGAAACAAATGATCTATAGTGATAGACAATGAGTTGTAACAATATAATTATTTTCAAGCTACCATACATAGCATGCTATATTATATACTTGAAACAATGAAAGCATGTATTTTTAGAATTTTTTGTACATTCAATAAAACCACACAAATATGAAAAGTGAAGAAAGACTAAACACAGGATTCAAAATCATGTTTAACTTGACTAGGATGAGATGCCTACTTTGAAAAAAGGAGAGGTAGAACCTATGGTTAGATGTACGTTATTGTCAAGGCCTTATATTTTATGCACAGAAGTGGGTTCATGAATTGTCATTAGATTATTTAAAATAATGAATTAACTAGCTAAATAAATAAAAGGGCCCTCTGCCTGGATCTGTGATGAATGTGTGATAAAGAGAAGATTAGGAGGAACTCAGTTCTCTGTGAAATCTAATTGATGGAAGGTAGAGAGGGCTATAGTCAGAATGTTTCCCTCCAAAATTCATACGTTAAAGCATTAAATATGGTAACATGATGGTATTTGGAGCCTGCACCTTTGGGAGGTCATTAGGTTGAGATGAAGTTGTGAGGGTGGGTCTTCCTGATGGGAATAGTTCTCTTATAAGAAGAGACCAGAGAGCTTGATCCCTCTCTGTCCACCATGTGAGAACACAGTGAGAAGGGGGTCACCTGCAAGTCTGGCAGAGAGGCCTCAAGAAGAACCAAATTGTCTGGGAACTTGATCTTGGATTCTAGCATCCAGAGCTTTGAGAAAAATTTCTGTTAAGTCACCCCATCTATTGTATTTTGCTGTAGCAGTCCAAGCCGAATGAGACGAGAAGTATCCAGAGTATGACATTTCTTAGCTCCTCTCCTATGAATTGTCCCTAAGACAACTGGCTTCTCTTTGTCTAAAGTGATGAAGCACAAACACCAATCTTCCAAGATGGTAGGTGAATAATTTGTGTCTTTTTTTGTACAAAGAGACCAGAAAAAAATAGCATTCCAGTAACTTAATGATGTATCCACGTATTGTGGAACAAAAGATTCACAATTGTCTGGATTTTCATAGGACTTGAATCTGTAGAAGGATTACAGCAAAGTTTTCCTTCAGTATAACTATCCAATCATGTAGATTTAAAGTCAGGAATATTAAATTAGTAACTTCCTCATTTATATAATGAAAATCACTGATACTTCACTGATTACATGAATTTTAATCCACTAGGAATAGGTAACAATGGTCTAGAGTCACACTGTCCGAGATGGTAGTGATGAGCCGCACCTGATTTTGGAGAACTGCTTTGAGTTAGGATGTGCAGTTTAAAATGCAGACCTGATTGCAAACACTTAGTATGAACAAGAAAATGTATCTCATTAATAATTTTATTATCAAATACAGGTTGAATGAAAATATTTTAGGTATATTAGATTAAACAAAATGTATTATTACAATGATTTTTACCTGTTTCTTTTTTTAATAATGTGGCTACTAGAAAATTTGAAAGTTCACCCAAAGCATACTATTTCTACTAAACATTGCTCATCAAAACAAATCAATAATCCTCTCTAACCATTGAGTCTTTTTTGACTGTTAACTTCCTAGTTCATTAAATGAGATAACAAGAGGTTTCTGCTTTCAAATGTTGAGTTACCAAAGCAACAAATACGTGAAAACTGAAAAATCATTTCTAGAGATCTGTTTTTAGGGACAGAGAGACCATGTGGAGATTGAAATTGCTTAATCTAGAGCAAATAAAGGGCCTTCAGGGAGAAAACTGGGGAAAAATTATTTATCCTCTATTGTTTGGGGCACGGACAGTCTCTAACATTATTAATGTCTTGTGTGAATTAAAATGTAAAAAGATAACCTATGCCTATATAGAAACTAGAAAAACCTAAATACATTCTAATATAATGGCAAAGTAGATGACAGAGTAATAATATTAATAATAACATGAGTAACAAGCAAAATATTGTCTTTTATATTTTTATATGTATTCTAAAATAATTTAATATAGTGTAAATACAAATTAAATATTTTATATTTTAAGTTGTTCAAAGTAGCTTGATGAATGAGCTGAGCACCTTAAGTAACAAAAATTAATATCTTTTCAGGAAAGAATTTCAAAAGATCAGTTTTTAAGTCTAAGATATCCATCAGAAGTCCTGAGTGGAATAATCTAATTTAGAATATTCTTAAGTTTCAACCTGAAACCATTGCACACCCACACATAATCACACACAGACACACCAACAAATACAATTCTAGATGAGACAGAGGTCCTCCAGTAGGAAAAGTTGAGTAAAAAACTAAAATCCTCAGAGCATTAGCACTTCACATAATCACTCTCTACTCAAGCTCTCAGTGGGGTTCTTTTGCTTTACAGATTAATATAAAATCCCAACCTGGCATTCATCATCTGCCACTTAAGGTACTTCTTCAATACTTACTTTTCCCCATATCTTACAAGAATCCCGTCCTCTTGTCAAACTAGACCGCCACCATGCTCACTAGCTTGACCTCCCTTCACCCGTCCCTCTACCCATGCCTAACTCACCCGGAACAAGATTGTGCCTATCGTAGATAATCCTCAAATTGCTGCCCAAACGCACTACCCTTCCTGAAGTTTAAGGAATTCCTCTATTATACTCTTATTGTTTTCCCCTGTGTTAATCCACATAAATTAATTTGGCCATGAACATTTCAAATTTTTAATTGTAATTATTTTTGTGTTCCATTCCAAATGTAAACTACAGTCTTTATCAAACATAACTGCATTTTGAGAGTAGAAGTTGTGCAATAAATATTTGTTGCATTAAATATATTATGTGGTGTAGTAGCAAACAATGCAATTCCAAGTTTAGCATAAGCCTATATCTGTGCCTTATTTATTGAAGGAATTACAGTTTTGGAGGCAGCTTCAAACTTAAATACATACTCATCTAGCTTATTTATCAGTCATGAAACGATGACAGTCATCAAAAATTATTTACTTCAGAAATGGCAACTTTTACAGTAGAAACAACTCTTAACTTCTTTTGTAATTATTGAACTGCCATTTTAAAAATAACTCATGCAGAAAATTATTTGAATACACTTACTTTCACTTCAGATATGGTCCTCTACCTTTCACCCAATCCTTCCAGTATGGAAGAAGTTATATCTTAGTTATATTTCATACACTTTACAAACATTAGAGAGAAAAGAAAAGCTTTTGCCCATTGTTTTCCTTTCATTTCTTTACAAAGTTTCAGAAGTTCTCTAATCAATCCTCAAATTCTAATTCTCTGTCTTGTGTATTTCTTCAAAGGGTTAGATAATAGTAAACCTTACTCTCCTCAAGGATTTTATGCAATTTCAAACTGCTTTAACTTGCATGTCAGGAGATATTTATGGCCCTTAGAGAAACTTGATCAAAATACAGTGCTTGTGTATAGATTCTCAAGTCTCCCTCCTAATAAAAGAGATCCTCTCACATCAAAGCTTCCCCACTTTCTTTGAAGAAAATAGAATTATCCGAAGAGTTATACTCTTCAGTTTATTAATTACTATTTGCTCAATTGCATGTACCAAGATCACAGGCAATCATCAGCAGGACCTAAGCCTTCAACAAATTCAACTTGTCAGAGGTTTTATTTCTTCCAGGATTTTTCTTTCTAGCAATTTTCACTGTCTCTTCTATTAAAATTTTCTTTTTCTTTTTCTCCCCCAAATAATTTTTACATCTAGCGTTAAATAATATTGCATTTCATGCTTGCTTGCTGCTTCAGGTCTAAGTAACCACATTTCATATGAACCGTGTAATAGTAAAAGTCAGATTGGTTGTTTGCTTTTTGATATGAAATGGTTATTGCACATGACTGAGGTGCCACAAATTATTGTGCCTCTGATCATGTCACACATAATAAAATAAGTAACACTCAGTATAGAACACAGATTGACTCACAAAGTTTATAAAGTGTTGTCTTTTTATGTGAGACTTATTGCTATTGTAGAAAAATAAGAGTTGGGAATTATTTGCATCCCCCCCCAAAAAACTGACAATTAAAAAAAATTAGAACCATTTAAGATATAACACACAAACACACACACACACTCATACACACACACACACACTTACATATGTATACCTATATCTAGGTTTATATTAACAACTATTTACTGTTTTTAAAAATAATTTTTTAAAAAACCTAAATACTTATGGAAGATACGTTGTGGATTATATATGAGCCCATTTCCAATATAATAATGAGAATAATGTATTAGTGGTATAGAATAAAATTTTAGAGAAATAATATAAATATATAAGAAAGTCTTAATATTTAGTTGACACACAAAAATAAAAATGTTGAAAAAGTGAGAAAATGAATAGACACATTTACTTTTATTGCGTAATCCAAATGTGGCTTTTTATAATACTAAAGAATGCATATTTTCTTTATCTTTTCTGTTTTTAAGGAGAAAACAGGTACAACTTTCAAAATAACAGAGTCGTTTTTGTAAAGCCTAAGAAGATATCTTGGCATATTTTGAGTAATTTTCAATTTCTAAAAAAAAAGGCCAATTATGAATAGACTGACTTGTCTGTGACACAACAGTTCAATAAAACAGAGAAATTTATGTTTAATGCTGCTATGTTTTCTTTTTGTTTAATCACTTCCTATTCGCTCCATTGGTGGGGAAAGGATTCCCTCCCCAGAGTTATGGGAATGGTTGAACACAGAACACCCATCACTGGGCAGATGAGATAGCAATTTATTAGTCTCTTACACTCACGGCCTGAGAACGAGGAACCTGCTTGACACCCAGGGCCTCATGATGGTTGTCCTTGAGAACAGAGCTAACAACCAGGAGCTGCGGAGTCAAGCTTATAGTATAAAGGGGGTGAAGTGCCCCCTGATTCCTTCAGGAGGATGTGATTGGCCTGTTTGAGTAATTTCTCACAGGCTGTCAGGGAACTAAAATCCACTACTCAAGAAGAAGAAGAAGGAGGTGTGCCTGATCCCCTTGATAAACAGGGTTGTTTGGTGAGGGGACCTTATCTGAGGGAGCAGAGTGAGGAAAAAGATGTTAGGCCAATTTCACCACATACCAAGGTAGCATATAGTATTGGACCTTAATTTCAGGCTTTACATTACATTCTCTGTGTCATATAATTGTTTTAGCAAATGCTAAAATCAAAATCAGAGATAGTAGGTGATAAACTGTTGTAACTAAATTGATATTTGCAAAAACCTCCATGGAATAAGAATAGCAACATGTAATAGAAAAACCAAAGCAAAAGCAACAACTGTGTGGTGGAAGCTGTTGATGTGAGGTCCAATCAAACAGATTTTGGTGTTTCCTCCATTACTTTGGGTTACAACGTATATTAGGTAAGTTCTTCAGAAAAAAAGAACCAAGAGAAGAGAAAGAGAGTGAGAGTGAGAGGGTAGGGGAGAGAGAGGTATAATGAGGAATTGGTTCATGTGGTTATGGGAGGCTGAAAAGTCCTGGGATTTGTTGTCTGCAAGCCAGTGATCGAGGAAAGCCAGTAACGTAATTCAGTGTGAATTTGAAGGCCTGAGAACCGGGGTAGGTGATGATGTAAATCCCTGTTTGAGGACAGGTAAGACGAGATGAGATGTTGCAGCTCAAGCAGTAAAGAAGGGGGGAAGGGTGCAAGCTCCGCCTCTTCCTTTTGTTTTATTCAGACTCCTAATGGATTGCACGATGCCTGCCCACACTGGGAGCCAGGGACAATCTGCTTTACTGAACCCACTAATTCAGATGCTGATCTCATCTGAAATGTTACAGGATTCGTTCAGTGCTGCTTTGTCAGCCGGAAATCTCTGTGGCCACCCTGACCTTTGCCTGCAGCCTTGCTCGGCCCACCGGGCTCACTCCACCCACTCAGCCTGGCAGGCTGCACTTGGCTCACACCCTGCCCCAAATCCCACAGGTGCACAGGGACTCTGCACTCAGCCCACAGCTGGACTGGACATGCCACAGCAGGTTTTCACGTTGGGCACCGGAGTCTAGATGAGGGCGGATGTGATGGCACCGAAAAACTCAGAAATTCCAGCAACTGCAGAGTCCCAAGGGGTGTTACAGCTCTCGCCGGGGGAATGCTGAGATCTGAGCTCTCACGAAATGTTGCAGCTCTTGAAGTTCAGCCAACTAACCAGGAGGGAATGGCGTCAAACTGCTTCACTTCTTCATGCCTGCAGCTAGGAGAATGGGGGCGTGTTACAGTTCTCCCTGCTGCGTGCAGCTCAGCAGACAGGGGCATGTCAGAGCTCTCCCCACTGCCCTAAGTTTGGTGGACAGGGGCGTGTGGTATCCAACGGTCTTTTTGCTCCCGTAGTTCAACAAGCAGGAGCAGGTGTTATAGCTCTTTCTGCACCCACCATTCTGCCTGTCCGGGGTTCTTGTTTTTTTTTTTTTTTTTGGAGACGGAGTCTTGCTCTGTCGCCCGAGCTGGAGTGCAGTGGCCGGATCTCAGCTCACTGCAAGCTCCGCCTCCCGGGTTTACGCCATTCTCCTGCCTCAGCCTCCCGAGTAGCTGGGACTACAGGCGCCTGCCACCTCGCCCGGCTAGTTTTTTGTATTTTTTTAGTAGAGACGGGTTTCACCGTGTTCGCCAGGATGGTCTCGATCTCCTGACCTCGTGATCCGCCCGTCTTGGCCTCCCAAAGTGCTGGGATTACAGGCTTGAGCCACCGCGCCCGGCCTGTCCGGGGTTCTTGTAACGGACTGAGAAGAATGAGGTGCGTGGACACCAGAGAGTAAGCAGGGGAGAGAAGAATTTTGTTGAGCCACAGAAAAGCTCTCAACACGAAAGGGAACCCAAAGTGGGTAGTACTCTGTGTGAGAGGGGGCCCCAAATCATACCCATCTGTGAGACTGAGTCCAGGGTTTTTATGGGCTCCGAATGAGAGAGTGCATACTGATTGGTCCATGGGAGGGCCTAGAGAAATACCATTCAATTGGCTAAAAGGCATCAAGGCCGTTCTCACTCTGACCATGGACTCCACCTGGAACTGGCAGCTTGGTTTTCAGGCTTCAGGCTGTCTTTGGCTTAAGGTCAGTTATATGGTTTGGCTGTGCCCTCACCCAAATCTCATCTTAAATTGTAGCTCCTATAATTCCCAAGTGTTGTGGGAGGGAACCAGTGGGAGAAAATTGAATCATGGGGACAGTTTCCCCCATACTGTTCTTGTAGTAGTGAATAAGTCTCATGAGATCTGACGGTTTTATAGGAGATTCTCCATTTTGTTTGACTCTCATTCTCTCTTGCCTGCCACCATGTAAGACATGACTTTTGCCTTCCACCATGATTGTGAGGCCTCCCCAGCTATGTAGAACTGTCAGTCCATTAAACCTTTTTCCTTTATAAATTACCCAATGCCAGGTATGTCTTTATTGGTATTATGAAAATGGTCTAATAAAGTAAACTGGTACCGGGAATAGGGTGCTGCTGTCAAGATACCCAAAAACGTGAAAGCAACTTTGGAACTGAGTAACAGATTGGAACAATTTGGAGGGCTCAGAAGAAGATAGGAAAATGTGGGAAAGTTTGGAACTTGGTAGAGACTTTTTGAATGACTTTGAGTAAAATGCTGATAATGAATTCTAATGAAATCCTGACTGAGGTGATATCAGACGGAACTGAGGAACTTGTTGGAAACTGGAGTAAAGGTCACTTGTTATGTTTCGCAAAGAGACTGTGGTGGCATTTTGAGCCTCCCCTAGAGATCTGTGGAACTTTGAACTTGAGGTTGATGATTTAACATATCTGGCAGAAGGAATTTCTAAGCAGCAAAGCATTCAAGGGGTGACTTGGGTGCTGTTAAAAGCATTCCATTTTAAAAGGGAAACCGAGCATAAAGTTTGGAAAATTTGTAGCCTGGTGATGCAGTAGAAAAGAAAATCCAATTTTCTGGGGAGAAATTCAAGCCATCTGCAGAAATTTGCATAAATAACAAATGTTATTCACCAAGACAGTGGTGAAAATGTCTCCAGGGCATGCCAGAGACCTTGGCATGCCAGATACCTCATCCAATCACAGGCCTGGAGGCCTAGAAGGAAAATATGGTTTTGTGGGCCGGGCCCAGGACCCCCATGCTGTGTGCAGCCTAGAGACTTGGTGCCCTGCACCCCAGCCACTCTAACCATGGCTGAAAGGGGTCAAAGCACAACTTGGGCCATGACTTCAGAGGGTGAAAGCCCTAAGACTTGGCAGCTTCCACTTGGTGTTGACCCTGCGGGTGCACAGAAGTCAAGAATTGATGTTTGGGAACCTCGGCCTAGATTTCAGAGGATGTGTGGAAATGCCTGGATGTTCAGGTAGAAGTTTGCTGCAGCGGCAGGGCCCTCAGCAATGAGGGCCCTGAGGAAGGAAAATGTGGGGTCATTTTCTGCTAGGGCAATGAGGAAGGAAAATGTGGGGTCAAAACCCCAACAAAGAGTCCTCACTAAGGTACTGCCTGGTGGGGATGTGAGAAGAGGGACACCATTCTCCAGACCCCAGAATGGCAGATCCACCCACAGCTTGCACTGTGCACCTGAAACATCCATAGACACTGAACACCACCAGCCTGTGAAAGCAGCCAGGAGGGAGACTGTACCCTGCAAAGCCACAGGGGTGGAGTTATCCAAGACCATGGGAACTCACGTCTTACATCTGTGTGGCCTGGATATGAGACATGGAGTTAAAAAAAATCATTTTGGAGCTTTAAGATTTGACTGCCCTGCTGGATTTAGGACTTGTGTGGAGACTTTAGCCCCTTCAGTTTTGCCAATTTCTCCCATTCATAATGAGTGTATTTATCCAATGCTTGTACCCCCATTGTATTTAAGAAGTAACTAGCTTGCTTTTGATTTTATAGGCTCATAGGCAGAAAGAACTTGTTTTGTCCCAGATGAGATTTGGACTGTGGACTTTTGAGTTAATGTTGAAATGAGTTAAGACTTTGGGGGACTGTTAGGAAGGCATGGTTGATTTTAAAATGTGAGAACATGAGATTTGGGAGGGGCTAGAGGCAGAATGATATAATTTGGCTGTGCCCCCACCCAAATCTCATCTTGAATTGTAGTTCCCATAATTCCCATGTCTTGTGGGAGGAACCTGTTGGGAGATAATTGAATTATGGGGGCTGTTCCCCCCGTACTGTTCTCATAGTAGTGAATAAGTCTTATGAGATCTGATGGTTTATAAGCAGTTTCCCCTTTCACTTGGATCTCATTCTTCTTCCTTGCCTGCTGCCATGTAAGACATAACTTTTGCCTTCTGCCATGATTGTGAGGCCTCTCCAGCCATGTAGAACTGTAATTCCATTAAACCTCTTTCCTTTATAAATTACCCAGTCTCAGGTATGTCTTTATCAGCAGTGTGAAAACTGACTAATACAGTTGGGTTTTACAGGGGACCCATCCTGTCTGCTTAGGAATTTGTCTGTCTCCTGTCACTATCAGAAACACCCTCATCAACAGACCCAGAAATAGTTTTTAATAGAGTTGCCTCATGCAAGTTGATGCATTGAATTAAGCATCATGCAATAAAACTGCAAACTTACTTTCTAGATGCCCTTGGGTATATATAAGGCTTATTAGAGTCCTTCTGAGAAATGTATCTTGTTTTATGAAACTAAAAGAAAAAGAGTTAGCAAGATTTACCTGACCAGAGGTATACCCCTTTTGTATTGGACTCACAATTATACTTTTTTCTTACTTGAGAAGGAAAAATACTGCCTTAGGAGTTGAAGCAGAGTTAGAAGGCCATTTAGTCCAATATTTTGTCCGTGTATTGATTCCCTGATACTGATTCACCAAAGTGATCACAGCCTCATCCAGGGAAAGGAAATGCTCTTTTCATAGGGTACCCATATCTTTTGTATATTCAATATAGGTTGCAAACTTTGAATCAAATTTATCTCCAAAATATATTATAAGTTATCTTATTTTTTCTCCAGTAGTGGTTTTTCTCATATATTTAACACTCAGAATGGATCATTTTTAATATCCCTGACTTTATATAACACAACTATTTTTAGTAGCAATCAGGATGTGAAAAAATAGCCAGAGAAGAAACATAGCCAGTGAAAAGCTTCTTTTATTGAACTTCATATGGGGAATTACATGTACATTAAAATACTACAGCATCAAGGAGAAAAAGGAATCTTTGACTAGTACTTTTATAGCTATATGAATGCATGCTTTTTATTTATTTATTTATTTTTGACACGAGGTCTCACTCTGTAACTCAGGTTGAAGTGCACTTGTGTAATCATAGCTCACGGTAGCTTTGACCTCCTGGACTCAACTGATCCTCCCACCTCAGCCTCCTAAGTAGTCAGGAGTACATGTGTGTGCCACCATGCCCAGCTAATTTTTTTTTCTTTTTTGGAGAAACAGTCTCACAAATGTTGCCCAGGCTGTTCTCCAACTTCTAGGTTCAAGCGATTTTCCTCCCTTGGCCTTTCAAAGTCCTGAGATTACAGGTGTGAGCCACTGCACCTAACCTGATTTTATGCTTTGACTAAGGAAGAAAAACTTGTATCTATATATTAGTCTGTTTCGTTAAGGAATAAAAACTACATGGCTTCTGTTTTGGGGTTTTGACATTTGCAAATCTTTCATTATCTCTGTCAAAATTGATGTTCTTCACATACATAAATTCAATAGAAAATGTATATAGATATGCCAACCTATCACTCACAGGGATAAAATAACACACTTCATTAATTTCAATTTTGAGAAGTTCTTCTGCATGAAGCCTCAAATACACAAACACTTAGGAAACGTGTAAAACACAAGGATGAGTTCGGCAGAGATTTATAAAAATCCAATGTCATGTTAAATTCCAGAAATCAAAATGCTGTTCAGGCTTTTGTTCCTTTACATTTTTTCTAGCAGCTTTCAAATGTCCAAAATGTTTAAAGGCAAATAAAAACTTCAAATTGTCATATAGAATAACAGATCTGAAGTAACTCAATTTTTGTTTCTTAGTTTTACAATTGCTGTGCTATCATTACTCATGTACAATTACTGTCACAGGGATTAGGGACACAAACTGTACCAGATGCAATATCCAATGATTTTGAACACTTAAGAAGTTATTTTCAAAATGATCATGTATACTTGAGACTACATTTTTCAGGACAATGATATGGCTGGAAATTTCATAAATAATTTTGAGTAGTATTCAATGTTTTTTAAAGTATACTGTCTTAAAATATGTACATATACATGTATATATATATATATTATATATATATATATATATATATATATATATGTTTCAGCAGGAACAAGAACTGTTTAGAATTTAGACTAACAGGGATGACTTCTCTTCAGGGAAGAGTATTTTCTTATTGACATTATTTAGAGTTGCCAGCATACAGTGATAATAAAAGTTAGGACCAACGTTTTGTCAGTTTTATTATCATTTTTAAATCCTCCACCAACTATGCTCCCCCTTATTGCTTGCAGCCAAGGCCAGTGCTCCCCACCTCTTTCTTTGAATACCTATGTCAACAAGTTGCTTTTGGGCAGGCTAAAGATTCTCTTTGGCTTAAGCATTCTCTTTTTAAACTATTCATCATATTATAATATCCTGAACCTTCACTTTTCTGGTCCTATAAACCCTCTGTCTTTCTAGTGAACATTCAATAATTCAGATTAGTGATAATTTGGGCTGATGGTAAATTCCTTTTTGTATAATAAACTGAAAGTTACAAAATATTAAGTATATTCTTCAAGCATGGAATATTAAATCTATATAATTCCACAAATCTCTCAATATTATCTCTGTTATTACTAACATAAGCAGTAGTAGTACAGATATTTTATGAACTAAAACCATCTCACATTACTCCTAATCAATAATAATCACAAGGAAATAAAAGAAATCCATATACTGTTGTAACTGAAATTTGGCAAACCCATTCTCAGGTTTATTATGCCTCATTTCTCTGTACTATTTCTCATATAAACTGAGTTAATCAGTATTTTAGATATTTTCTCCTTTTCTGCCTAATTGTGTGTTCACTTCATTGCAGTTTTCCTTTTGACATCAATAAGATAAAATATGATAGCTATAAGAAAATATTAGATGTTAATGTCCAATGGAATATAGGCTAATACCATGGCTTTATCTATAAAATTATGTTTAAATGAATTACTTTTTAAAACAATCCTAAAATTGAGCTTAAAATTTTAGGAAAAGAACATTCTAGAATATAGATGTGCAAACATCTGTAGCTGCACAAGGTCTTAAAGACAATCTAGTCAAACTTCTTAAATTTAGAGAAAAATTAAGATGCATAATTGTTCAATGGTTTTGGAGCGATAGAGACCTGGATTTGATTGAGTCTTGAGTTCCACCATTTTCTAGATGTGTGACTAGACAAGGAGCTTAATTTCTTGAGCTTTAAATTCCTCATCTGCAAATACTTGGAAAATAACAATACTTATCTCTTGCAGTTCTCATGAAGATTAAATAAGATAATACATACAAAGCATTTTTCCATGATGCTTGAAAAAGTTTATTTTTTAATAAAACAGGAGAATATTTAATCCAGCCCAAAAAGCACACCTGGAAATGAGGGAACCATAGGAAAATTATCTATCTATAACAGACTGAAGTGTGTTGCTGTCTTCATGCTTATACCTAGAATCCCAAGGCTTGATCCTTGGAAGAAATTATCTGTCCTTTAGCTATTCCCGCTACTCAGAAATAAATTGCATACATCTGGAAAAGACTTCTGTCCTGCTGAAGCTAAAAAGGAGCTAGAAATGAGCATCTGTCTATAATAAATCGATCAAAGAACAGCTGGGTGATAGCAGAGGGCCATTCCAGGCAAGTGGGCTCCTGATTCTCTGGTGTTGTCAGAATCCCTACAAACTGGACTGGCCCAGGGAACCCACCACTCAGGCTATGTTCAGTTGCAGCTTCAATATTCTTATTTACCATCATCTGCCAAGAATGGATTTTTTTATTGAATAGAAGCATAGCATAGTGACTGGCTGAGTGGAAGACTGATTGCACACTGATTCTACAGCCAGAATGCCCAGGTTTGAATCCTGGCACCACAGGCTGGTCACTTCTGTTTCAGTTTGCTCATTTGTAAAATGGAAAAATAATAGTACTTTATAGGCTTATTGTGAGGAATAAATAACTGAGTTAATATTTGAATTGTACTTAAGCATTGTTTAAATGCTTTATATATATATATTTATATTTCTATATATATACACACACATCTTTATATGTACATATCTGATTGCCACCACTACTATGACTCTCTTAAATATGACCTTCCTAAAAAATATCTGATTTCATGAATAAGGGAAGCACCATTTTTTCCTGTTTAAAACTAAAAATAAAATCACTAACGAGTATTTTCCTGGGTGTAGACTTTAATCCTGAGGTCCCTTATAGCATTGTAGATGAGTGGTGTTAACAAGGTCTGCACAGGTCTGATTCCGGGGAAAGGGGAAGTCTTTCTTTTAGATTCTTCTGAAGAAAATACTTATGGTAACTGAAACACAGTGAATTATTTTTCTCTCTCTTTTATAATCATATAGAAATTCAGAAGCTGGCTACAAGAGTCCCTAGAAAATAGGAAGAGTTTACTTTGTTCTTAAAATGTCCATCATCTTCTTAAATGTGTAATTGTTGTATAGTCAAGGAAAAACTCTGGTCCTAGGCATATTGTAGTAAAGACAATTAAAGGATGTCTTTAAGGAGCTGGAACACAGTTCTCAACAAATATCAATGGGATGATTTGTCTCGAGAGGATATTTGGTAAGGTCTGAAAACATTTTTGGTTGTCATCACTTGGCAAGTACTCCTGGCATCTAGCAGGTAGAGGCCAGGGATGCTTCTAAACAATGCGTGGGACAAACCCTGCCTCCCAACTCCCGCCCACACACATCAAAGACTCTATGATCCAAAATGTCAGGGCTGCTGAGGGTGAGAACCCGTGTTGTAGAAGGACAGCCTGACTTTTTTTTTTTTTTTACTGCCCTTAATTACTGCCCTTAATTTCAGGAAAATTCCTGTTCTGTAGAGCCTTAGTACACATATAAGTATGTTTGTTTAAGTTGTCGTGTCAACCTTTCTAATACCAGTCATTATGGTTGAGGAGACATTTCCTAGGACACTGAAAATAGCCTGTTAATAAAAATAACCTGACTCCAGTATGGTCATTTTTTATAAGAGTCTAAATGCCAGGAAATGTTCCTTTTACTGGTTAAAAAACCTTGAGTTAAACTATGTATAAATTGGGGAAAAAAAGGTAAAACTGTGTATTGAATTTCTTATTTTGAGCCAGACATTTGATTAACATCTAAAGTCATTTTTCCAGCTTGCACCTATTGTCCACTCTGTTTTTACCCTGCAAATTATTTATTCTTTAAAGCTTATGTGTTATTGAAAATTTCATCTTACTCCTATGCCCAGCCATGTTATATTGGAAAGATAAAGAACAGGAAAGAGAATTGTTTTTTTATAGTCTTCTAAGATACTAATTTAGGACCTTAGAATTATAAAGAATAAAAGAGTAGTTTTAAACAGCTATTTGTTCTCCTTAACACAAAATATTATTCTCCTTAAAATAAAACCAATAGGTAAGATGCTATTGTTTCAAACAGCACCATTTATTGATCAAAAGGAACAAATAATGTACAATTTAATTGTATAATTTACATTAAAAACATATATGTTATAACTAGAAAAAACATGGTTTGTCACTAAAGAATTACAAAGCAGAAATAAAAATTAAAATTAAAAATCATTATTGAAATATTTTAAGATAAGCAGAGAGAATTTACAAATATATTTCAATTATTTCACTTCTTTTTTTCAATAACAAGGGTTACTCTACAGAAAAGGATAAACATGGAAAGTAAAATTGGATTAAGTATGCAATATAATTTGCTTTCCATGCTCTAGTAAAAACTTATGCTCTAGAAAAAACAAAGTTATTATATCACATATTAAATTTACAGGGAATTCAACAAAGAAAATATGATTTTTTTTCTAAATACTATAACCTACAGATCAAAATACTCTAATTTTACATTATCAGGCGGCATGGTTTTCCTCAGAGCAGTCTAAGTTCTGTACACTTCTATACTTTATGGAAAAGTTTTCACATCTATGAAATACAGAAATCAGGTAGTGGCTAGATTATTCTGATATATTTGGTTAAATCAGATGAGACATGTCGGCAGAACTGTCAAAATTTGTTTGGTGTGTTAAAAGTCTTCAATATTGGTACACATGAATAAGTACTGACAGTTGAAAGCAATGTCATGACTAACAGCAACCACTCCTGGGAGAATTATCTGCTGTTGTCACATTCGCGTTTTTTGTTCTATAAATTTACTGTGATAACTGGTTTTCTACAAAGTCAACTTTAAGTAAGAAAAATCAAAATACCACCGTCTATTGTAGAACTGTGTTTCAGCATTTGAATTTGTATCCTTGTATATGTTCTACCACTTACATTCAATGAATTCATGATCCTATGAAAATGTAACCTTTTATGTGAGCCATTATCAACTGATGGACCACTGATTAATATTAATCATAGGTATGTTCTAAACAACATGTGTACACATGCGCAAACATACACACACGCGCTCGCAGTAATTTTCACGACACCTGGGGGAACTTGGGGGAGCAGAATATCAACATAGTTTTTATCTATCAATAACCATTAACCATATAGAACTGCTTCTATTCCATGATGAATATATGGAACCATTTCAATTGTGTGCATGTGTGTACAAAAACCTATACTTACATCTGTATTTTGTATCTACACGTGTATCTAATTTTGTCTCTGATGTGTCTTACACTTGCCTCCTAAAAAGCATTAAGATGGAAGGGAAGAAAACTGGGCTGAGATTTAGGAGATACAGTATGTAGTCTTTCCTCTACTCCCCAAAGTCTTAAAAATAATCTAGACAAACTCTAAGGTCACTGTCATTTCTCACATTGTATAGCTTTATGGACAATTTCAACAAAACACAAACGTTCCCGCTGAATTATTCTAAATTCTAAAATATTTATTACACAAAACTCCAAATATGTTTTCAGTTTTAATCTATATTCAGTTAAATTTATAGATTCAACTGAATATAGATTTAAATTTATAGATTTAACTGAATATAGATTAAATCTTCAAATTTATAAATTCTGAAGCATATTTGGCAATTATTATTTTTTACACAAAATATAAAGTGATATCTCAGTATCATAAATATAACTTCATTTAAAAATTATATATAATTTTATCAAAGCATGAATTTTGTCATGTTTTCCTACTTTTTCTGTTTTGTTATAGTCTTTTTATCTCCTTTTTTTCCTATATAAACGGGGCACTTAATTTACTTTTGATTTACAATTTTCTTATAGTGGTCGACTTATAAGTGTCTCTACATAGGGAGTTTCTATGAGAATTCTGCTAATGCTGAGGAAATTTAATTCAATTATACTAAGGAATGAAAGAAGTATTGCCAAGAGAGTTTGGAGTCTAATTGGGCCTAGCTGTGAGCCAGATAATGGTCAAAACCCATTTATTTCCTGACTTTATCAGCATCATAGGGGCATTTCAAATCCTGACAAATCAAGATTAGCACAGAACCAGTTTCCAATACCACCACAAGAGTGTATATTTAACTTTCTCAAAGACACCATACACCAGTGCAGATTATTCAGTGAGCTGTTTACTAAAATGTCCTTCTATAATTTGCATGAATAAGGCTAGAATTATCCATAATAAATCTGGATAGAACTTTTCTTAAAGTCAAAGCACTTATTTTGTGTTTGTATTATTTTTAGACCTTAGTTTTTAGTTTTATACATCGTTAGGGGCCTTCTAGCCTGGAGTACACTTCAAGAAGCGTTATAGTTCTGTGCAACAGCTCCTCTCTGACTGTAAAGAGGAGCCCAGGGAGGTTTCCAAAATGTACTAAGGCAGTAGATTATCATTCAGGAGATATTAAATAGTATTAATAATAATAAAAAATAGGATTGGTGGGAAAGACTGTACAAATATAATAAGACAACATGCCCAAGGGGGACAAGATGCCTTATAACTTTCATAAGAAGATTGCAGTACACTGTTAAAGAAAATTAGTATTTTATCTGTGATAATAAAACTTGAAGCATAATTGAATTTAAAATTCATTTCAATATAGTTTAAGATTTTTTTTTTTTTTCTGTTTGTCCCTGATGTACTGACACAATACTGGGCTAAATGGTATCATTATATCTTGGAAAAATCAGTGGTATTGCTCAGTACCTAACAAGACGAGGAGTAAGGGACTATTTCTGCATATATTAGAATGTGAAGTTTTGCTTCACTCTAAAATGTTACTATTTGAGCAATTATCTGAATATTTCAGATCTATAATAATTTTTTGACTGAAATATCAAATAACTGAAACAAAGCTAGAATGATCTCAATTGTTTCCTTTCATTTATTTTTTGCGCTCAGTATAGATCAGCACAGGTGACAGCACAGAAGGAATGTTCTCTTGTGATTAGAATTATTCACTCCTAACAACTTGCAGAATTTAAAAATCACAAAAAAATATAGTATGCATGTAAAGCAGATCTAGTAAATGTGAGTCAAATATAACTTATCAAAGTTGGGAATGACGGCTAAATATAAGTTGTTTAGCACATAAGCCATTTTGTTAATAGTAAATTGGGGGAAATGAGAATAACTTCCTCTATTAAAACATTGAATTGAACCATAAAAATATGAAGGAAGCAGAGAATAAAGGTCTTAAATCCCCTTTTGGAATGTGCAAACTAACTATCAAATGAAGAGGGATACTGTGCAATGAGAGAAATGTGAGGAAAAACTGATATTTGGAAAAAGTTTTGATTATATGTAAACATAAGAAGGATGCAGGAGAGAGGCCAGCAAGAAATGAGTTAAGTGAAAACTGAAATAGTGCGATAGTGCATGTCAGCAGAGTTAAACTACGTTATCTGTTTGCAAAGTTTAAAACAATGAAGTTCTCCACATCCTGTACAGGCAAACTCAATATATCTTCTAAGCCTTTGGCATTCATTAACAGTCAAAAATAATCTTTCTTTCCTTTGTTTTTTCTTTGCAATTTGTCTGTAATTCTATTTGAATTTTTATCACAGCCTCTTTCAGATTATATGTTTTTGTTTTGCAAACCATATTGCAAGATGCCAGAAGGTAGGATCCTTTTTACTCTTCCACAGTAACAGTTGGTTGAACAGGATTAACTGACTTGATGAGAATATAAGTGTGATCTGGTTTGGACAACTGTCACTCCATTTCCTTCCAGAGTTGATTAAACTGATCTGGCAGCCTAATCTGGGATCCTGTTGCTTCTTCAAAACCCTTTGTTATGCATGCTTAGATGAACAGGCAAACTTTCCAGAGAGACAGACAGTATATATTTTTAAAAAGTTTATTTTGTTCGAATGATAATGATCTCATAGCCTGTGATTAATTTCAGTGTGAGCTATACAGGATGTATATCCTGCAATATATCAAGAGTATGGGTATGACATGAAGACGTGGTACGACCCAAAACAATTCCAATATAGGCTTAATTTCTTGTGCATCTGTCTAGTCATTTTATGTGTACATGTTATATTAGATACTTAAATATATGCAAGCTATATCTAATATTTGCACACAAATACAATTTCTAATTAGTGAATTTTACACATATGATGAAAAATGCTATATTATTATGCATCATCTAGAGGAATAATTAAGACAGTATGATGGATTCAGGATATGGATTTCCGATCTTGTGCCAATAAATTGTAGCGATTTAAAATGAGCTGTAAATATTGTGAACTTAGTTATTAGAGGTTTTTGAAATCCTGAATACAAAAGCCATGTCCTAGGCCTGTTTCAGATAAAATGACATTTTAAAAATATCTATTATATTTAGTATCTATCCCATTTGATATCTGTATTGTTTAGATGGTTTTAATAGCCATTTTCAAATCACACACTTGTTAAAAAATAATTGAAAAGGCATAATTCCTCAACTTTCTCCGCTTCAGGTTGTAGGTTTTCTTATTTTTCCAAGTACTAGTGAACTGATAATAGTTCAGATTCCTAAGAAAGAGTATCTGATAGGCCAAGGTAAACATTATGATCCTTGTTGGGGAAGATTTTGAAATACCAGACAGTTTTAGATATCCTTCCATCTTATAGGTTACCTGTCATGGGATCATGGGCCCACTGTGAACCTACGACTACATGTGGTTTTAGGGGTGGATTATGAGGTACAGAACAGCGCCATGCCTGCAGCTTTGCTCAACTAGTAATGGAAATGGAGGAGTTTCCCAGAGAACAGTAAGGATATGGCAGGAAACAAAATTGATCTGTCCAATAAATACATTTTCTTATGCACATATTCAAATGTGGCCAACTATAAACATGCCAAACTGGAAAATCATCTGTAAACCTGTGAAACATACGAAAATCTGAAAGCTAAGTACCTAATGGAATTTAAGGAGAAAATAATACATCCCCATTAAAAAAGCTATTCTTCTTAATTGGCAATATTTCTTAGGGAGTTTCTTTTTATCCTTTCCAACAAAGCATAAGTAAAGCAATTGACACCTGGAATGTTTGGCAAATGCATTAGCCATGGCACACAGAGAAATGAATAATTGGCAGACGAGTGCTTAAGTCTGGCATATCACCAAACCAGGAGAAGACTTGATGCCTGAGATACAACTGTTTTTCTTTTACCTAAATTGAGCTTTGTATTTAACTGTGTTTAAATAAGACAAGCAAAGTTACAATATAAGGAAGCTGTGGTGTTGTGGAACTCAGCATTAACAGATGTCTTCTCCAAGAAACAATTGTATTACATTATTGAGAAATATTATCTTCAGTTGAAAAAGGGGTGCCCCGGTTTCAGTGGGAAAGTTGAGACATGACTACTTAAAGAGAAATTAAACAAGCAGTAGGATGGCATCCTCTCCTTGAAGCAGCCAAGATGTAGCAGAAGAAAGACACACCCACTCAACGTTTATGTCGTGATATATAAAGTATACAAATATCTTAAATACAACTATACAAATACCTTAAACGATTCCAGAGAATCAGAAGCTGGAGTGACATTGAGCTATTGAATTAAAGGCCACAGTGCACATCTACAATTCTACATCAGTGGTCAAGTCAATGCTCCTGATATCCCTGATACCACCATGACCACAACTACACTTCATCCCCATGACGCTGGTGACATCACCAGCCACATGGGCCAGGCTACCACAGAGTCCTGTCATCTCCATGATCTGTCATAGATGGCCTTTGTCTCACTTTCACCTGCCAACCTTGGCACAAGTGTGAGTGATTCGTAACCAGAACTCCATCCCTAAGGGCATTTGGGAGATGTACTTGCTAGAAGAGGTATAGCATGGAGATGAGAAAATACTTGCACTTGCTACAGGAGGCATAGCATGGTTATGGGAAAATTGTGCTCCATTAACCACAGCACAATTTCCTTCCTCTAATACTTTAGTCACCCATTTTTACCTTGACAGCTTTCTTTCACATCTTATTTTTTCTTTCACTTATTATCCTTCCCTATTAATTATCTATAATAATCTGTGATCCCCTCTCTTCTATTAGAGCCAATGCAGGCCAAAAATTTAGCCAGGTAGCATGCTCTTTAAGTCAATGTGGCAGGAAGTTATCAATACCCATACAGAACTATCTACCACCACCATAGCTAAAATCAGAGATGATATTCAGAATAAACAAAAACATCTGTCATAGTCCACTCTTTGCATCAATCACATCCATTTATGCTGTAAATTAACTTTTTCTTATTGCTAAACTCCAGTGAATTTATACTGCTGTCTCCTTCAGGTTAGAAGGCAGTCTCATTAATTCAACATGTAAGGAGTTAACTGGTCTCCTTGTGGGATGGTTCTGTATCAAGAGCTCAGGATCAGTATTTGCTACTGATAGGTTAATTATTCTGTAGTGGCAATAGTTCGGTTGGCCTTATTGCAAGAGAATCCATGTGGCTGGACCTATGCACAGTCTCCATATCTTTGGTCACTCCATCTATAAACTTGTGCAAACACTGAGGTGGTCAAGAACAGAGACTCATTGACATTCAGCAGATATTATATTTTCCACCTTGTTGTTAAATGCCTCCTCTGCAGTGGATGCTTTCTTTTGGCACTCACATGACACACTTTATGTTCACTCACATAAAGCTATCCACACACTTCCCTCAAAATCGCTTGCCACCAATTCTGCTCCTTCAAGGATCGGCTGTGTATTTCATTCACCCCCAGGCATCCATGAGTATTGATACAAAAGTAATATTGATGTGGAATCCTTGAGACTCTTCTTACAGAGATGATTCACCCCACCCCTACTGTCCTTCAGAAACATTCCTTACTTGGGAAAATGTGATCCACTGATTAGCAGCATCAGCATCAGGAAAGAGCTCGTTAGAACTACAGAACCTCAGAACACCCCCACTGGTTCTATTCCATCAGAATCTGCATTTTAAGATAACCTGTAGTTGATTTTCATACAAACATTATTAAAGTATGAGAAAAACTGAAAATACAGAAAAACTATATTCTATATTGCAAAGTAATTATAAGGTAATAGAGCTTAATACAAACTTGACCCTGGGTTCTTCAATTTCCCCTTGTGGCTTCTTACAATACTTTAAGGCTGTTTAATTTGATATATACAAATTTTGAATTGCAATTAACTCTTCCATTAAAACTTATATTCTTTTATAATGACTTTATTTTTTCCTAATAACTTTTTTCTTAAAGTGTATTTAGTTTGATATTAACAACTCTTCCCAACTTTCCTTATTTATTTTTGTGGTATTTTTGAAATCATTTATTTTTAACATTTTATGTCTTAGAGATGTTTTAAATACATTTTTATTGACTTTCTGGCATGACAGCCTATTATTTTTTGTTTTACATATAATATTCCTTTTGTTCATATGTAATTGAACTAAATAGCAATCCTTGAGAACTTTTGGTAAGTTGAAGGAGCTACAGTTGAGCATGCTTTCCTCGGGAAAGTTCCAGATTTGTTTCTTCCTCTCATTGAGAGGCAATGCAAACCTAGAACTACTTCAATGTCATTTCTTGGTTAGGGTTTCCCCAAAGGGTGGTGGTGAGGTAGGTAATAAAAATTAGAGTCCCTGGTTTATCTGACAGCTGGCCTATGGTGACAAAGCTTAGGGCATGGGGATAAAGGAAGAGGAGGAAAATGAGAATAATAGTTTTCTACCTAGAGGCAGCGCAAAGAAAGACGGAGGCTTTTTGGTTTCATTATGTGGACTTTTTCTAACTCCCCTCTAACTGCAGGTGTAACATTTTCAATGATCCTGGTTTTACTTGGTAAATTCCTGATCAGTTTCTCTTTTCCTCACTAGCCTCCGTTTATTTAAACCCTCGTATCCCAGTATGCATGTGGCCATTACTCTCAGGTGATAGTTAAATGTCTTCCATAATTCTCATGCCCATCATGTGTCAGTTTGGTCTTTTTTGTGTGCTTAACCTATACCATCCTAGGTTTTCATTTACTTCGTAGTTTCAAACTCATTACATTTTTGTAACAAATAAATTACTGCTTATGGCTAAAGACAATAACAGCAACATGTATTCTAAGTTGGCTAGTTCATTATTTTCTAAAAACAGGTATAGAAAGGCATTATTTTTCAAAACAATGGGAAGGATTCATTGTGATTTTCCAAGGCCCATTGTCTATATTATTATAAAATTATTATATAGCTTCTGATACTAACCAGATACATTCTGGTTTTTTGTTTTGTTTTGTTTTTTTGTTTTTTGATACGGAGTCTCCCTCTGTCGCCCAGGCTGGAGTGCAGTGGCGTGATCTCGGCTCACTGCAAGCTCCGCCTCCCGGGTTCGCGCCATTCTCCCACCTCAGCCTCCTGAGTAGCTGGGACTACAGGTGTCCGCCACCACGCCCAGCTAATTTTTTTGTATTTTTAGTAGAGACGGGGTTTCACCGTGTTAGCCAAGATGGTGTCGATCTCTATGGTTTGCAGTATGAAAAACAGTATTCTTTAAAAAGAATCATATTTATTATGAATTTTTAAACAAATTTTATCAACCCTAAGCCTTTTGAGATAGAGCAAATTTGAAATACAAAATTTTTAGAAATTCTCTTTGTCTTCAGTAAGAACATTTTCCTCTTAGTAAAATATTTCTCTGTTCTGTTCTTTCATGAATATGCACTTCAACACATTTTAAACAATTAGTGAATGGGATCTTCTTTCCAAAGTAATTTTATTGAGAAGCATTATGTATATAAATGTAATTAGTCTGAAAAAAAGTCTATCATCAGCATAAAATTAGTCTTAAAATGTGAAAGGTACCTTTTAAGCTTTTAAGCCTCCATTATATAGATAGTTGTATACAATAATATAAGCAATAGTAATGTAGTTTCAAGATCAATTTATTCTTCTTGACAGTCAATCCACTCTAATTTTTCTGTGAAAGAAAACTGATGTAATCGCTTAGACAGTAGAAAATGAATCATAATATATAAGGATTAACTTGTTTCTATAAAGATTTTTTGTTTTGTTTTGTTTTCTTTTGGTTTTGAGTTACACATTCTTAGAATGAAAGCTTTTGAAATGTTAAGTTTCTATGAACCCTCCTTGAAAAAAATGTAACAGATTACTAGTAGTGATTTCCTTAAAATTAATCTTTGTGAACTTGGGTTAAAAGGTGTAGTGGAATTTCTACTTTCTTGACTTCTCTTTTTCCTCCATCTATTTCTCTTCTTTTTTATCCTCAGATTTTTCACTTGATTTTTGAGTTTCTCAAAAAAATGAAAACTAAAATGTAACTTATTCTGCAGTATTTTCTGTTGACACTGAAAATTTGGCCAGAAACAATTCTGTTTTAAACATTCAAGAGTGTGTGTCTGTTTTCAATATGAACCGAAACTTTAGGGAAAACATTTTAGACTTACCCAGTCTTAAACAGTGTTGCCTGCCAGGAACTCCAAGCAGCTGCAAAACTCACTAATGAAAACTGGGATAATTCTTAACAGAAACGACTATCAAATATCTTTAAAAATAGAAAATAGAGGCGAGCATAATTAACAAACTTTATAGTGAAATAATGTGTATTTCTGTAACTGTCTCATTCTTTCCATCTACATTAACAAAGAGAAAGTGAGTTAATTTTGCAACCTTCAAAATGATGGGTGGTAGAGATTAGTCACTTCTCACTCTTGTCACTCACACTCAAACCTATTCCATTTTAGATCTGGCAAGAGACTGAAGAGATTTTAAGGTCAGGATATCCAAAGCTGAGAAAGCAATTTTTTCTTGGTATGACACACAACTGATCAAAGAGTGGGAAATTATACTACATTGCAGCACTGTGCATTGAGGCTAGAAAAGGGTTTGAGGTGGACATTTTTTGGTCTCCCACCCATATATAACTCTACTTCTGTGACTACAAAAATGTGTTAACAAAGAATAATAATAGTATTTCATCATTTTGGGGAATTGTGTCTATGCATCAGGGTGGGGACTGCAGGGTAGGAGTCATCATGAACATAATAAAAATAAAAATATATGATAATTCATATTTCTCCTAGTTAATGCTTTTCCCCAATGTCTTACATAATTACTGAAGGCGAACAAACAATAAATTTGAGACCATTTTTATCTAAGATTTTGAATGTTCTTCACAATTGGAAAGACAGTTTGTGGTTTTCCAACCCCAACTATGAGCAGATGAAGGCCAAATAATATAGAAAACATTTTAAAAGCTAGATAGTGTGGTAAAATTGAGAAAACAGTTAAGTAATAAGATTTGAGCCAGAATAAACTGACTTATATCCAGAAATGACTTATTTCCAGCAATTTCATTTAAAATCCACTTACCTAATCAAATTTTTAAAATCACCCCAACCAGACTCTTTCTTGCTGCGACCATTATGTTCTACACCATGGCTTCTCACACTTTAATGTCCATAAGAATCACCAGGTAATCTTGGTAAAGTGCAGATTCTGATTTAATCTCTCTGAGCTGGACCCTAAGCATCTGCAGTTACCATAAGTTCCCGGGTGATACTGGTGCTGCTGGAATTTCTAAACTTTGTATAAAAGGATCTACAAATCTCTGAATGATTTCACATGTGATTGACAAGGAAAATATTAGGTAACTGGGTAGCAGAGTTTGTGCGTATTTGCCAGATCAAATATAGATTGTTTTAAATTTAAGAAAATCAAGTGTTTTGATTTTCTTTTTAAAAAAACAAATGGATTAATATTTTGTATCTTAAGTATTAGAAGAAAAATGCCTCCTCAAATCAGAAGAAAGCAGTTTTATTTATCATGTTATCTATGTTACAATGAGCTATAAGTATTTATATCTCTATTTTGAAGAAATATTCTTTTACAACATTTACATCGGCATCTGAGGATGTTTCTGAAGGAGGACTGGATATGAGCTATTTTCCTAACATCAAGAACGTGCAAAAGGCATTTCGTTGCTATTAAATGACAATTTTAAAAGTAGATAATCCCCAATAGGGACAGTGTGGGACTTTCCTGACATGAAATACTATCAAAATAGAAACATAACATTTTTGTAAATTTGGGGCTGCTTGCTTAGAGTCTCCTTCTATGGAATTATTTTTATAGATTTTTTTTCTTTTTTTTTTCCTTTTTTACCATGGAAATATTGACTTCAGTGTTTTTAAAATAGATTCTGTTGCCTTTTTTTTTGATGGAGCCTCGCTCTGTCACCAGGTTGGAGTGCAGTGACGCGATCTTGGCTCATTGCATTACAGGCATGTGCCACCACTCCCAGCTAATTTTTTTTTTGTTTTTTTTTGTTTTTTTTAGTAGAGACAGGGTTTCACCACGTTGGCCAGGATGGTCTCAATCTCTTAACCTCGTGATCCGCCCGTCTTGGCCTCCCAAACTGCTGGGAAATACAGGCGTGAGCCACCGTGCCTGGCCTTCTGTTGCCTTTTTTTTATGTAAAAGTAAAATGGAAGTTGTAATATTTATCTGAAAACTATGGTGTTTCTTCCTTTCCCTAGTCAGACCATTCAGTGCAATCTCAGCCTCCTTGTAAAAGGGCTATTTACATTTCACTTCATGCCAGGCCACAGTCATGTGTCCTTTTGCACATGAAGTTCTACAACTGGGCAGTGGACAGATTGATATTTCCAGTTATTTGGACCAAGAGAACAATACTTTAGAAATATATTGACATCTTATTTTTTTCGAAAAGTTAAGTGGTGACATGACTTATTTGTGTTCTCGGGAGGGAGATCATCAGATGAATTTGAGACATTTTATTTGTGGGTTTCTTTTTTTTTTTTTTTTGAGAAAAAATCTCACTCTTGTCCCCCAGGCTGGAGTGCGATAGTGCGATGGCACCTCAGCTCACTGCAACCTCCACCTCGGGGGTTCAAGCAATTCTCCTGACTCAGCCTCCTGAGTAGCTGGAATTACAGGTGCACACCACCACACCCGGATAATTTTTGTATTTTTAGTAGAAATGGGGTTTCACCATGTTAGTCAGGCAGATCTAGAACTCCTAACCTCAGGTGATCCACCCACCTCGGCCTCCCAAAGTGCTAGAATTACAGACATGAGCCACCGTGCCTGGCCTATTTGTGGTCATTTTTTAAATGAAAATGACAGCATGCCAAGGCTCAGGTTAAAGCTAGAGATGCTGACCTGCTACACTACGGCTGTGGGAGTCGGTACAGTTACTGAGGCTGATGGTAAAGGTGCTGAGCCTGAGACTAAGGCCCACAGTGGAGATGGTTAGAAGATGGAGATGAGGACAATTAGAAATCCACTTGTCTATTCATATCTCTAGTGTGTAAATCTCTGTTTCATTTAAGTTGGATTAAATAGTAATCCTTGGATCAAGTGATACATTTCAAATGCAATTATCACATATTAGAAATTTTAAAAAAGCATGTACCTATAATATATCTTAAATTTTAGTCAATGCCATGCTAAAGCTAAATAACTTATCTATTTGCAGTAGTTATTTAGAGTGAGTTTCTGCTACCATTGTTCTTATTGTTCTAAGGATTATAGTTACTTAATAATTTGTTTTAAATTTCTTTTATAACTAGAGGTTTAAATAATTAGTGATGAAAAGGAAATAAAAATTCAAAATTATTATTAAACTCTTATGGATGTCCTATATTTAATTACAACAAGCATATATTTCTAAGTAAATGGTTTTTCCAACTGCTATATTCTATAAACTATCTATAGACTAATTAGTCAGTTTATACAGCAAGTGTTCCTTTAAAACTTTACATTTTAATCAGAAATGTTAATGAGTTTGGTAATTCACACTATAGATGCTAAATAACCAAAATTGTATTTAATACCTCAGGCAATGGCTAGTAATGAGTATAGTGAGATTATCCTACTAATATACTGCCTAGGAAATAAGCAGTTTCTAAAAGAGCTAAAAGTAGAACTGCCATTCGATCCATCAATCCCATTCCTGGGTATATACCCAGAGGAATATAAAGCTTTCTACTATAAAAATACATGCATGCGAACATTCATTGCAGCACTCTTCACAATAGCAAAGACATGGAATCAACCTAAATGTCCATCAGTGACGAACTGAATAAAGTAAATTTGGTATATATACACCATGGATACTATGTAGCCATAAAATAGAACAAGATCATGTCTTTTGCAGGAACATGGATGGAGCTGGAGGCTGTCATCCTTAGGAAACTAATGCAGGAGCAGAAAACCAAATACAGCAAATTGTCCCTTGTAAATGGGGGCTAAATGATGAAAACTTATGAACCCAAAGAAGGAAACAACAGACCTGGGGTATACTTGACAGGAGAGGTTGGGAAGAGGGAGAGAAGCAGAAAAGATAACTATTGGGTACTGAGCTTAATACTGGGATGATATAATAATATGTACAAAAAATAAAATCGTGAATTAAAAAAATGCAATCAGTACCAGAGTATGGAGTCCTGTATTATTTTTAAATGATATTTTTATTTTTTTGTTTTGTTTCCTTTTGCATCCATTCCTAAAATTTCTTGTAGAATTTCTACCTCCATCCTGACACAAGTATACAACTTTAAAAAAGACAAAAATGATCATATCCTCACTTCAGATTGAGTATGAAAATGCTGTGGTGTCACAGAAGATCTGCAATCAGATGGTAAGGAAAATGCTTTCCCAGCATCATTCTCAGCCTGTGGAATGTGCTACATCCGTGTACAATTAAATAGATATAAGGTAGTCAATATGATTTTCACTAAATCCCATATGGACTCCTTCTTCTATCATAATTTTATGTTTGAGTCTAGTCTGTGGCTCCACCAAGCTTTATTTATCAACAACTCAAATATTTCAACTCCTACCTTTTCTCATTCTAATTTCATTCTGGATTTCCACATCAACTTTATCCAAAATAAATTATCTTAGGAAAAGAAGAGTATAATTTATATATAAAAGTTAACAAACACATAATATTTTGCATAAATACTTTTGAAGGGAAGTCACAAACTTAGAATTGTGTCCTTGGAAATTATGCCTTCAGTTTTCTTGTTTAACTTGAAGAAATGACTCTAATTTCCGGCTCAATTAAGGAAAAAGCCAGTTGCATAATGGGATAACAAGGAAAGAATTTGTGGGAATGGCTGGTTTCAATTACCTAACTACAATGGGCTTGTCAACATCGTTTGTAGACTAAAGTTTACTATAATGACCAAGAACTCAGAGTTTTATTCTAAATATACCTTTCTTCTTACCATGTCTCAGAAAAAGGTAGACCATCAGCCACTAAATTTAAACTTCAATAAACTCTGAATTACCTTCATAATCTCTAATAATCAAGCTAGCTCTTAAGAAAACTTCAACTTCTTATCAGTTTATTCTTCTTTTATTATAAATAACACCAAATATTCAACTGTTGACACAGTTCATTTTTATAGGCTTCTCAGTAACCTCGTTTTATTATCCTTTATAGTACTTTTCCTCTTTTTTTGATAAATATTCTTGAACAATTGTGTGTTTTCTCCTTCTCACATCATCCTGACCCTAAACATACATTTTGTACTTCTCTTCACTTGCATGACTTTCATTGAAAATACCATTGTTTCTCTTTGGTTCAGATCCAAAGGCGTCCCCCTTTTATACCTTTTTAATCACTTTCATGTCTTTTAGGCTCTTGTTCATATACTTCTTGGTATAACTTTTGCCTAATAATTGTCTTATGATTCTCTGACTCTTACGTGCATATTAACTCAATTGATTTGTCTTTATTTTTGAAAACTCATCTTCATTCTTTGAGTCATTAACTACTTGTTTTAAAATTTATTGTACTCTGCTTTGGACCATTTGGTGGATGCAAAGCCATATCAAATGTGATTCTTGTTCTCAGATTATTACAGTTTACTTAGGAAAGTGCAAAACCATATACAAAAATGTGAATACTAATACAGGGTAGCAAATAAAGTGTAAACGAATGGTTCAATTTTTTGGCACCATCATATTTTCCCCCATTTTTTACATTAAAAATTTTTTTAGAAGCAGTGTGCTCACCTTTTATAATTTAGGAAAATATGTCCACTCTATCCATATTCTCCTCTTATTAAATCTTTCCACCAAGTGTTGAAAAAAAAAAAAAAAGGACCTAACTGAAATATCCAAGTTGGTTCAGTTTGCAGAACAGCAATCACCCTTAAACTATGAAAGGATCACCATGGTTGCTGTGACTGTGGACATTCAAACATTGTGATCCAGGCATCTGCATGTTTGAGCTGAAGCTATAAAGTCATCAAAGTGTTATTCCAGCTTCTTGAATGACATAGTACCAGCTTTCCTACTCCTATTTTAAAAATAATTTCCCAAGACAATTTGGTGAGGGGCATACCCACAATTACTTGAGTTGTAAATCTAGTTGTAGTAACCTACTTTTTGTGCTATTAAAAGAATTCTTCCAGTTCTCCCTTAGAAATATTATTTTCAGGGAGCACTCCCTGCAGCATCATTTTGCTCCTATGAAGTAACACTTTTTCATAAAATTAGAATAACACAAAACTTCAGAACTGGAACATTCTGAAAAGTTAATCCAACTGGAATATTCACTGATCGCAAAATAAAAACAAGAGAATAAAGTAGGATATTTGAAAATATTGCCTGATAAAGGAATCAGAGAAAAGACTGTGTTATAGCAGAACTTGGATGATCATAGACTGAGCTACAAATCAAGAGAGACAAATAGCTGGCAGAATCCAGGTAACAAGCAGAAGGGATGTTGGGAACAAAAGCACATATGAATTGGATGATAAATCCAGGAAAGGACTTCCCAAAGAGTATTCTAACCACTAGATTTAGATGATCATAGGTGCCAAAAAAACAAGTGTATGTGTGCAGGGAGGAGTGGGCAAATAAATATGGGAATTTCTGGATTATACAATATTTGAGAGGTTTTATTTGTCTATTTGTTTATCAGGACTTCTTAGAGACATTCGTATGCTTGCTTGGAACAATAAAGAGATAAATATATTGCACAGCTGGTCACCACTTAATCTGTTTTAGGTCTGTCTTGTGAATACAGCAGAATACTGACTTTTGCTTCGTTAGGCAATTTGAAATTCTTTTTCTATCAATAGGTAATACAAGCTGTTGTACAACTGTTGATATGAATAACTTTGGCCTCAGTCATTTAATATTTTTATGTTATACACATCCACATAGATTTTCATTTATGTAGTTTGTTTCATATTTTCTCTTTCTTTCTCTGTGTGTATGTGTATGTGGGTATGCCTTAGTCCATTTCTGTAGTTTATAACAGAATATCTGAATCTGGGTAATTTATTTAAAAAAAAAAAAAAACAGTATTTCTTATAGTTCTAGAGCCTGAGAAGTCCAAGATCAAGGGGGTGCATCTTATGAGGGACTTCTTACCGGTAGGTACTCTCTATAGGGTCCTGAGCCAGGCAGGGCATTACATGTGAGGAGGCTGAGTGTGCTGAGTGTGCTAGTTCAGGTCCCTCTTCCTCTTCCAAGAAAGCCACCAGTCTAACTCTTGGAACAATCCATTAATTCATTAACTCATTAATCTATTAATTTATGTATAGATTACTTTATTGATGAGGGTAGAGTCCTCATGACCGAGGTTCCTCTTAAAGATCCCACCTTTCGGTATTGCCATATCAGAGATTATGTTTCAATGTGGGTTTTGGAGGGCACAAACATTCAAACCTTAGCAGTGTGTAATCAGTATATCTTTTGGCATTTATAAAGGTTAGTATTTTTTTAAATATTTGCAGTATTGGTTTTAATGCCACAATTAAGCTGGATGTTAAAAATGACTCCTAATTTAATGTTTAAAATAATAAATATTAATTTAGTTCATGAATATGTGGGTCAGTGATTTAGGCTGTGTGGTTCCTCTGGTTAAAGCTAGACTTACTCTTACATCTGGGACTATGCTGGCAGTTGGCTGGGACTACTTAGCTCTTCTCCATCTCTGTCTTACATTTCTCCAGAAGGTGAGACCAGACAACTTATAGAAAAAGCAGAATTGCAAGAGTCTAAAAAGCAACAGGCAAGTACTTCTTCAAATCTCTGAATATAATTGTGACCTTCCCATGAGCCAAAAAAATAACATGGTTAAGTCCAGAAATATAGTGTGAAAGTCAACGGGAAGGATGAAGAGGCAGGGTCATTTTTGCAATTGCAATAGTTACAAATATTCTAATGCGTTTACATAATACCCATATTCACCCCTTTTGTGAGGGACAGACAGGGAAAGATGGTGGAAACATTGAATGGGAAGTCCCTACTGGGTTAACAAATTGTTGGAAGAAATAAACCTGAAGGTTTATGAAGTAGTACGTGAAGAGCAAATGCTAGATATTTAGGGTTTAGGGAAGATGTAGTAAAAAGGTATGATGATGGGCCTATGTGCCTGGTGTATTAGTCTGTTTTCATGCAGCTGATAAACACATACCTGAGACTGGGAAGAAAGAGGTTTAATTGGACTTACATGGCTGCGGAGGCCTCAGAATCATAGTGGGTGGCAAAAGGCACTTCTTACATGCCAGGGGCAAGAGAAAAATGAGGAAGATGCAAAAGCGGAAACCCCTGATAAAACCATCAGATCTTGTGAGACTTATTCACTACCATGAGAACAGTATGGAGGAAACTGCCCCCAGGATTCATATTATCTCCCACCAGGTCCCTTCCACAACACATGGGAATTACGGGAGTACAATTCAAGATGCGATTTGGGTGGGGACACAGCCAAACCATATCATTCCACTCCTGGCCCCTCTAAATCTCATGACCTCACATTTCAAAACCAATCATGCCTTTCCAACAGTCCCCCAAGGTCTTAACTCATTTCAGCATTAACTGGAAAGTCCACAGTTCAACGTCTCATCTGAGACAAGGCAAGTCCTTTCCGCTTATGACCCTCTAAAATCAAAAGCAGGCTAGTTACTTCCGAGACAAAATGGAGGTACAGGTATTGGGTAAATACAGCCACTCCAAATGGGAGAAATTGGCAAAAACAAAGGGGTTACGCCCCTGTGGCTTTGCAGGGTATAGACGCCTCCTGGCTGCTTTCATGGGCAGGCACTGAGTGTCTGCAGCTTTTCCAGGCACATGGTTCACGCTGTCGGTGGATCTACCATTCTGGGGTCTGGAAGAAGGTGACCCTCTTCTCATAGCTCCACTAAGCAGTGCCCTAGTAGGGACTCTGTTTGGGGGCTTCAACCCCACATTTCCCTTCTGCACTGCCCTAGCAGAGGTTCTCCATGAGAGCTCTGCCTCTGCAGCAAACTTCTGCCTGGTCATCCAGGTGTTTCCATACATCTGAAATCTAGGCAGGGATTCCCAAACCTAAACTCTTGAATTCTGTGCACCCTCAGGCTCAACACCAAATGGAAGCTGCCAAGGTTTGGGAATTGCACCCTCTGAAACCGTGGACTGAGCTGTACCTAGGCCCCCTTTACCAATGGCTGGAGTGGCTTGAGTGGACACAGGGAACCAAGACCCTAGCTGCACACAGCCTGGGGACCCTGGGCCTGGCCCAATAAAACACTTTTTCCTCCTAGGTTTCTAGGTCTGTGATGGGAAGAGCTGCCATGAAGACCTATGACATGTCCTGAAGACATTTTCCCCAATGTCTTGAGGATTAATATGCAGCTCCATGTTAGTTATGCAAATTCCTGCAGCCAATTAATTTCTCCTCAGAAAATGAGATTTTCTTTTCTATTGCATTGTCAGGCTGCAGATTTCTGAACTTTTATCCTCTGCTTTCCTTATAAAACTGAATGCCTTTAACATCACCCAAGTCACCTCTTGAGTGCTTTGCTGCTTAGAAATTTCTCCTGCCAGATACCTTGAATCATCTCTCTCAAGTTCAAAGTTCCACAAATCTCTAGGGCAGGGGCAAAATGTCACCAGTCTCTTTGCTAAAACATAACAGGAGTTACGTTTGCTCCAGTCGCAACTAGTTCCTCATCGCCATCTGAGACCACCTCAACCTGGACCTTATTGTCCATATCACTATCAGGCTTTTGGTCAAAGACATTTAACAAGTCTCTAGGAAGTTCCAAACTTTCCTACATTTCCCTGTCTTCTTCTGAGTCCTCCAAACTGTTCCAACCTCTGCTTGTTACCCAGTGCCAAAGTCGCTTCCACATTTTCAGGTATCTTTTCAGCAACGCTCCACTTTACTGGTACCAATTTACTGTATTAGTCTGTTTTTGCACTGCTGATAAAGACATACCCAAGATTGGGAAGAAAAGAGGTTTAATTGGACTTACAGTTCCACATGGTTGGAGAGGCCTCAGAATCATAGCAGGACACGAAAAACACTTCTTACATGGCAGGGGCGAGAGAAAAATGAGGAAGATGAAAAAGCGGAAATCCCTGATAAAACCATCAGATCTCTTGAGACTTATTCACTACCATGAGAACAGTATGGGGGAAACTGCTCCCGTGATTCAAATTATCTCACACCAGGTCCCACCCACAACACATGGAAATTATGGGAGTACAATTCAGGATGAGATTTGGGTGGGTACACAGAGCCAAACCATATCAGCTGGATTAGGAAGGACAAGATCTTGTAAGTGAGGGGCTAAAGAATTGAGAGACAAGGCTTGTCTTTCATTAATTAATAAATAAACATCTTCATTCTGAAATAAATCTTAGAACAATCAGGATCAGAGAAAACCGATTCCTTCGTTCCAAAAATATTTACTGCATGTTTACTCTGTATCTAGTTTTGTCTTCTACACTAAAGATATGGTAGTGGTGAACAATACAAACCAGGTGCTGCTCTCATGGAGGTGACATTCTAGCGAAAGGTCAGTGTAGCAGGTGGTTAAATTAAATTGAGCATTGAACCAACCAATCTTGTGATAGAATCAGTATGTCCTCCATTTAATGTTGAGCTCTCTTGCAAAATCCTAAATAAATTGATTGAAAAGCAATTCATATTATAGAGGTTGTAGATATACAATTGGTGAAAATAATAAAATTGCTAGTTCATTTAAAAACTGAAGTTATCTATAAGAGATCATCTCATATTCATGTAGAAGTAGGCTGTGTGTATCTATCATTGGGCCTTTCTCATACGTCGAAACAAATATATTTACATTAATATAGATAACTAGTTTATACACTGGATCGACTTGATTGTAATAGATTATCCATGGTATCTTCTACAAAGCTTCCATATAAAGAATGTCCACCAAGGGAATCCTCAAAGGGGATCTTTGCCACAGTTATCACAAGGCATATCCATCATGTTTTTCTTCTCTTGTACCAATTTCTCAGCTACTGCCCACAACACCTGAAGAAATTTCCACGTTGATATTATTAACAAAGTCTCTTAAAATAATATTAGCATCCATGTCAGATTATTGCCTCCAGATGCTCCAAATTATTCTCGGTAATTCATTAGCATTCCAGAGATGTAAGTCTTGCGTGGAGGTGGGGAAGGGGGTAGACTTCTAGGTAATTTCATGCCACAGCCGTCCTTGGGCTATGAAGCCACGCTCTTGTGTCCAGAGTTTCCAAACATCCCCTAGAACAGCTTCTCTAACTAGCCATCAGCTCCAGCTGAATCCATGAAGATATATGTCCCAGTATATAGGAGCATGAACCCTGCAATAACATTCCTTCACAATCTCTAAATTTGCAGACTCTAACAAGGCATCTCTTTATAATGAATGCCTTTTAAATATATTTTAATGGACGATTAAATTCTAAACTGTAAATATCTAAAGTCGTTTTAAAAACATATACTAAACTTTTAATACAAATATGTAGAAATTTAATCCCTAAAATATTTCTCAATATATCAACATGTTGTAAAAAAATAAGTTATGATATGAGAAGATAAAATGTGGATAAGCTTCTTTATTTTTACCTTCAATCATGAATTATTATCATAGAAATAGGAATCATTAAATGTAACTGATTCACAAATGAGATGTTGGGAACACCAGCAGAGGCAACGACAAAACTGAATCCTCTATCTGTGAAGCCAACTCTACACTTATCCAGAGAAGATCTTCACCCCAAAATTCAAAACATATTGGTCAACCAGTATCCTTTGGGAGTCATTCATTCTTGGATTCTTTTTGGTTTAAGCATAGAAAAATAAAATATTATATAGACGAAGTAGCACTTATTTTTGCTTTTTTATTGGTTTCTTCTTTTAAACTGTGATTGTCTGTGATTTATAAGATCATAACACAAATATGTGTAAAGTTTAGCAATGAAATACAGGGAAACAACCCTACAAATTTAATAACAGAATCAAATTATTAGTACCCTCAAAGATCACTCTGATAGTAATCCATCCAAGTAAACTGATCTGACCTGATTAAAATGGAATTTAGCATTTGTTTCTGGATATGTGAAGAAGTTTTGGTTCACATAAAAAGAGTGCCATTTTTTCAAGTGCTTGATTTGGTTGAGTGATTTTGTAACGGCAATAAAAAAAAGAAATGGAAGATTTTCTACTTGACACTTTTCTGTTCTAAAAAAAAAAAAACCTCAATTGATCAAAACAATATGGTCAGCATAATTATTATTTACAATTTCCTAAGGAAACAAAAACAATACGTAAAAACTGAATAATCTGGTCTTTCAATTGTGACCTCTTTGGATTGCAACAGGTTTCCTTTTAGATGAAAAGTAACAATTCTAAATCTATTGAGAAATATTCCACACTTAAGCTACTGATCACTTTCGTAGCGATCTACTACATAGCTTTCTCAGTACAATCAGTACAATCACGTGGCATTGGCGTGAAACAGCAGCAACACTCTGATATTGAAATCAAACAACAAATGGCCCTTAAGGATTATAATCTCTGGTAAACTTTTGTTCAGAAAACTGTCCTTGGAAAAATTGAATTCCATAGTCTTATTTTTCTTTTCTTTTTTTTTTTTTTTGAGACGGAGTCTCGCTCTGTCACCCAGGCTGGAGTGCAGTGGCCGGATCTCAGCTCACTGCAAGCTCCGCCTCCCGGGTTTATGCCATTCTCCTGCCTCAGCCTCCCGGGTAGCTGGGATTACAGGTGCCGCCACCTCGCCCGGCTAGTTTTTTGTAGTTTTTAGTAGAGACGGGGTTTCACCGTGTTAGCCAGGATGGTCTCGATCTCCTGACCTCGTGATCCGCCCGTCTCGGCCTCCCAAAGTGCTGGGATTACAGGCTTGAGCCACCGCGCCCGGCCTTATTTTTCTTAAAACATTTCAAAAGTCATTTTTGCTCCTTGTTTTTGTTATTCTTCCCTCTTTTGTGTTTGGTGTTTTAACTTCTATATGCCAAAGTCATAACACAACTTTCAACTTGCCTCTAAGTATTGAGAATTTACTGTTAGCTTTTATTGTAAAAAGAAAAAATGCTACCTAAGAGGGAGAAATTAGGTTAACTAAGTGGCCTGCCCATAACTCTCTGAGGAGATGATTTAATTGTGCTTTGTAAATAAGAAAGAATGAGATACTTTTTTCTCTTTCCCCTTTAAAAGAGAGCCAGTAGGGCTTAGCTCCAGGAAGCCTGAGGAGATTTTTCATGTGGGGGAGAGCTGAAGCTTATATTTTCCAAGACCTAGGCTCCTGACAAAGAATTGGACTATTGGGAGAGGGATACAGTAGTTTCTTGAAAGCGGCTGCTAGACCTGTTTCTAAAGGAAGCTCCTAGAACTGAGTAGGAGACAGGTATTTGTGAGGTTTTGCGTGGAAGAGGTTCCTCCTCCATGCAGTGGATGGGAAGCAGTGGGGTGGGTAGTTGTAGGATAGTTCTCAATATTAGGCACATTAGAAAGAAGCTAAGGTTTCATTTGAGAAGACGGCAGCAGTGCTCCGCACTGTGGAACACTAGCACTTACTAGTAGTAAAGTGTAGCCTCAGAGCCATGAGACCCTCATAGTGTAAGACCAAGTGCCCTACTTTCCCATGAAAACCCTCGGGTGTCTTATCTGCTAAAAAACAGAAGAAACTACCTCTCAAGACTTGTCTAAGTACTTTTCCACCAATTCTGGCAGGTCATTTTAATTTGATTAAAGTATTTGAATCTAGTGGAGCAAACTCAGAAAATTTACATAAACTATTCTTTAGCCCGGGCCAGCTAATTTTCAAGAACTGCTGAAGTTTTCAGATCTCTTATCTACATTTCCCATCTGAAAAGAAAAGTAAAATTTTCAGCCTAGCACTTACTCCAAGTTTGGTTTCCTAAGTAAGAGGTCGAGGGACAATTTCAGGTTATATTTGCATCAATAATTTGGAAATTTTTTCTGGTTACTGCATTCCTCTGCGGTCTGCCTCTGATTTCTTGCGTTACTAGGTTTTATTTTGGAAATGTCTGTCATTTTTCAGCATTTCTGAGTTTGTGTATTTTGAGGATTATTATAATTTGTTTCTCTAAATGTATTCCACTTTTTTTTCTTGTGAAAGCTTTTCCAAAATATATTGACATTACTGATCTTAATCTTTGTTTAAGATCTGTGGTTAAAACTGAGTTCAAGCGGGCAAAGGACATGAACAGACATTTCTCAAAAGAAGATATTTATGCAACCAACAAACATGAAAAAAAGCTTAACATCACGGATCATTAGAGAAATGCAAATCAAAACCACAATGAGATACCATCTCATGACAGTCAGAATGGCGATTATTAAAAAGTCAAGAAACAACAGATGCTGGTGAGGCTGCACTGTTGGGAATGTAAATTAGTTCAACCATTGTGAGAGACAGGGTGGAGATTCGTCAAGGACCTAGAACCAGAAATACCATTTGACCCAGCAATCTCATTACTGGATACATACCCAAACGAATATAAATCATTCTATTATAATGACACATGCACATGTACATTCGTTTCAGCACTAGTCACAGTAGCAAAGATATGGAATCAACACAAATGTCCATCAAAGATAGATTAGATAAAGAAAATGTGGCATATAGACACCATGGAATACTATACAGGAATAAGATAATGTCTTTTTCAGGGACATGGATGGGGCTGGAGGCCATTATCCTCAGCAAACTAATGCAGGAACAGAAAACCAAACACTGCATATTTCATGTTCTCATTTACAAGTGGGAGCTGAACAATGAGAATACATGGACACAGGGAGGAGAACAACACAAACTGGGGCCTGTTGGCAGGATGTGGAGGGAAGGAGAGAATCAGGAAAAATTGTTAATGCATGCTGGGCTTAATACCTAGGTGATGTGTTGAGAGGTGCCGCAAACCACCATAGCACATGTTTACCAATGTAACAAACTTGCACATCCTCCACATGTACCCCAGAAATTAAAATAAAAAAAAATGGCTAGAAAAAGTTAAACTTACATATTTGAATAAGTGTTCTATGCATCCATATTAAAACACACAGGAACAAAATGAGCATATAATATGTCTGTCTATCACTACTGTCTTCATAAAGTTAGGAGCCATCTTTGAATTCTTAAATAGTATCCCTTGGCCTATCAGATAACATGATGGGTGATAAATATCTACTCAATGAATTATTGAGTGAGTAAGTGAGTGGATGTCCTGAGGCAAGTTCCAAATTCCTATACAAAAAGAAACTCCAAAAAACCTTCTGTTGTTTGAGAAGATTCACTCTTACAAATCAGCCTTTGTGGAACCTAATAAGTCAGAAAAGTAGTTTAATATATCTAGTCATTCCAATTAACAAAGGTATTAAATTTTGGAAAACAAAACAAGAAAAAAAAATAGCCTTTCTACAAATTGGGAAAAAACTCTACAAATACTTATAAAAATGCAGTTATTATATAACAGCTTTAAAATCTCTTCCTTTTACTTTCATGTCTAGAAAACGATCACACCTCTCTATCTTCAAAGACTGTCAAAATATTCAGTTTCTAGGACACATACCAAGTGAACTCGTGGTGCTGGGGGGCATTTATGAAAAACTCTTCAATATACTGGGACTATTTAGGGGCATGGTAACAATTCTGTTTTAAAAGATGGCCTAGTACCACTCATTGACTGTTTCTTCATCTATTTACCTAGGTCAATGGTTACCACTGTATACAAGATGACAAATATTTAAATGAAGCAATATAACACATTGATAGCATTAAAAATTTATTGACGTTTCAATTATAGTGGCATAAATAACTATTTATAAAATGCTAGAGGAAGCTCTGCACATTAAGGATGTAGTATCAAGGTTAAATATTTAAGTGAGTATGGAATATATTTTAGGATAATTCCTAAAAATTAATATTTCAAATGGATAGTTTTGTTTCCAATTATTTATTCATTGCTTGGTAACAAGCGCTAGCATTTTGAAGAATGTAAAAACATTATTCTCATCTGTTATTTATATTTCATTTGTTCCTTCTGATTTTAAATATTTAAATAAGATATCAGTGTATAAACAACAATAATACTATCAAATATATATGTACATATACTGTATATATTTAGCAATTTCAAACTAAACACTGCATAATATCACAAATTATTCTTTTGTTAGAATTTCTTCACTATATTCTGAGTGTTTTTTAAATAATTTTACTTTATACGGAGTTCTATTTGATGAATTATAATATTTGATAATTCTATTCAAATATCACATATCTTGCATCTTGTGCCAAGTCCAAAGCTCAGAAACCTTTTCTATTCTCAAAGTTCAAATCCATGGAGATAAAATATCTGGTCAAAGAAATTATCCTGAGACTAAACATATTAAAATATGCATACAATAAAAGAGTTTACATTAATAAAGAGAAGAGATCTATCATTCAATTTTCTTCGATTTCCTTATATTCAGGGAATCAGGTAGACTCACACAAACACACACATCCCTGCAAACATATACTGTTAAAATGAAGGAGAGCTTGAACAGGAACTTCACGACTGAAAGGTTAGAAGACTACTAAAGGATAGCATATTGGAAAATATAAAGGGCAAAGGAAAGACACGAGTCATTGGAAAACTGATGTTAAAACTGAGGACATTTACTTTTAAAATCTAAACTTGAAGCAAACTGTTAAATCTTCTCTGCTGTGGAGAATCACTGACCATTGGCAGAGAACATTGGAATCAGCCGCCCCCTTGATGTTAAGACTCTCTTCCCTCCATTCCCTCCATTTTCTCTATCATTGTCTTCCTCCCTTCCTGCCTTCTTCCCTTTCTCCTTTCCTTTTCCCCTCTCTCTTGCATCTCTGTCTTTTCCTCTTCCTCCCTGTATTGCAATTCTCTCCCACTCGCAACTTTGTCTGTCTCTCTTAGCTTGTGTTAAAAAGTATTAATGAACATTTGTTCAATTGAAACTCTAGAGTATGATTCCAGAGCCCACATTCTTAGCCCCTCATGTATAACTGCATTGTGTGATTTACATATCTTTCCATCTATAACCTCAAAGACATAGCAAATAGGGTTTATAATAATGCTCTCATCGTATTGGATGATGCTTTTAATTCAAATAATATGCGTGTGTGTGAATGTGTGTGCATATGTGTAATTTTAGAACATTTTAAAAATTACTTTCCATATCTGCTTTTATTAACTGTTAATCCTTTTAAAAGAGACTCTTAAGAAATGAATTTAAAATCTCTTTATTATTGCAATTACCAGAATAAAAATCCTGTGCAGTGTGCACAGTCACCATACTGTGGCTGCCAAAAGCTTAATAGACATCTATTTACTGCGTACCAGGCCCTTTTCTCTAGGATGAGGATAAAACAAGCTTCTGATTTCCAGTAGATTACATTGTTATTTGAGGAGACAGAAAATATGATAAACAAATACAAAATTAAACACTGTGTCAAGTGGCAAGAATTGCATGAAGGAAAAATAACACAGGACAAGGGAGAGACAATTGTTTCCTAAGAGGAATATTATGTTGTCTTTTCATCAGTCTCAAATTTCTGTTCACTCCTTGGCTTAGAGATTTCTTCTGTATAAAGATAATGTTAACTCCAAATTCATACTACATGTCACAAAGGGGCCCTAGGGGTTTGGAATTTTAACAAAAGAGATAGATGATTGATATTGATTGATTGATAGATAATTCATATGTATATATAAAATCTGTATTTCATTCTTCTGGGATGGTGGCAGTTTCTAGCTTTACGCAGTCATCTCAGTTCCAGTTTTTTTTTTTTTTTTTTTTTTTTAACTTTTATGCCTGGAAGCCATAGTCTGTGTTTCAGTTTCCAGCAGGCATTACTATCTCCGACCCTACTCTAAAATCTCATCTCTGTTCTGATGCCCTTTCTGCCTCTACTCTATTCATTCAAAAGCATATTGCAAACATATTTCAAGATTATTACTTCAAGTTTAAGTTTTCTTTTTAATTTTGGCTTCTAGGGACTTCTGAGATTGTGTGTTTGTTAAAAATGCAATCTTTCTAGGTGTTCGTACTGGGAATCACAGTTTATTAGTTCAATTCATTATATTGTTGGCTGCTGTGGTATTAAACTCCCCTAGATTTCCTCAGTAATTTAAATATTCTTCCCATGGGTTCTTTCAAATTTTAATTTTGTTTATAATTTCAATGTTTCTCAGAATCTAATAATGAAGAAAAACATATTTGTGGTTAGGCCACTAGCTCTTCTACATTTGTAGCAGAGACAGTTAGTAAAAATACAAAAAAATTAATGCTCCAATAAATCCAGCATGGTATGCTATTTCTGCCATATTAAGAAAGTTTTTTCCCCTGATATTTTCTTTCTCTCCTCATCCCTTCCCCTAAATTTAAATGCTAGTCCATTTAGTGCTCTGCTACTTAAAGAAGAAAGTAAAACTATCAAGGAGAAAATGGAGGACTCTCTCCCCAACTCTAGAGTTCCAGAAGGCTAAACCTTTAAAGGAAAACAAAATGCTCACAACCTAGAAAACGATTTGAAATAAAGCAAAATGAATTAAACTGAGGCTTGCTTGTACCATCGTTCAATCTAGGACACAAGACAGGTGACCCAAGCTAATAGTAGTAGAAGTTGAGAAACCGTTGGAAGAGAAATTTTGATTATGTGGATAAAGGTGGCCCTCAAGGAAGGAGAAGTCTGCTCTTCAGTACTTGGATGAAAACTTCAGGGAAGAGCAACGCACATATATAGTGTGTTACAGGTCACTGAGAGTAGAGGGTGATAAAGAACCATTCTGTGACAGAAGTGTGTACATGCTGTATCTAAACAAGTTCAGCCTTAGTTACTATTATAACAGAAAGATGTGGGAGAAACAGATCCCCTACCATGTTCTCTCAGTCAAGAAAATAGCGAGTTATAACTGAGAAGACCTGGAAGTCATATAGCTAGGAGTAGAGGACATATCTACTGCATGGATCAATGACTATCAGTGTTCTATAACCATCTCCGCAGATGCCAAAGGGGACACGTAGCACTGACAAGGATGGCTTACTGCTTACTAGTGTCTTACTATGACATAAGCCTCCCTAATATTATATGCAAGTTGAGAAAAAGAATTGATTCCAAATTGATTGAGGATTATTACCAGCACCACAAAAGAATGGAGGAGAAAAAAAAAAAAAGTTGAGTTATAGAAACTACGAACAAGTTATATTGTTTAGGTCGGGTGCGGTGGCTCTCGCCTGTAATTCCAGCACTTTGGGAGGCCGAGGTGGGTGGATCATTTGAGATCAGGAGTTCGAGACCAGCCTGACCAACGTGGTGAAACTCTGTTTCTACTAAACGAAAATACCAAAAAAAAAAACTTGTATCGCTTACATGGACTGTGTTTAAATCTGCACCAGAAATGTTGCTTCCTCAACCCAAACTTCTCTTTCTAGTTTATTTGATTTAAAACATTTCACCCTGAAACACAGTTAATGTTTTGTTCTTTTCTTTTAGTAGCAAAAACACATAACACTTGATATGTATGTTTTCTAAAGTACTGATTTCAAATTAGTATTTACAGCCCGACTCGAATACATTCTTTTGTTCGTCTCACAGAGTGTGCTGAAACTGCTCAGGCACATTCCCAAGAACCAATTGCACCCATTAATTCCCAACTCCACATTTATCAGTGTCTCCAAGGTAGCTCAAAATTGTCGATAATTGGAGTATTTACACCACAGAAATCAGCAAATACTATAACTGGGGCTTCCCCTCCCCCAAGAGTCAGTTGTTAAATATTCACCCACACACCATGGCCACTGTATGTTTAGAACTGGAGAGCCCCACCACATATGACATTCTTTAAGAATTCTAGGATTTAGAGAATTCTAATTAAGTGAAAGTTGTGTTTTATGTTTTAAAAACTTGAATTATTGGATTTATGAAACGGCTTCTAGAAGGCTAAGATCCAATTGCTTGGTCTCCCTATGGATAAAGCCTACCCAGAATCTTGCATAGATCAAATACACATTCTGACTACTGGAGTCACAGCCACAACCACAAACACAGCAGCGTCCTTACAGCAGCAGACCCTTGAGCCAGAGGGCAGATTCTATATTAGCCCTTTCATGGAAAATAGAGTAGTAAGAAATCACATCGTGTAAGATGCTCTGTGAGTAGATATACAATTATAATGTTGTTTTTATCCTTTTTTAAAGAGTACTGACCAATGTCAAATCTTTAAAAAAAAAATAGTGCTGAGGAAATTAAAGGAAGGAAATGAAATGTACTTCAATGGTATATATAGTTTATCTGACTTTAGAGAATTCAGAGATAAAGGATGAAAGACTTATTCCAGAAGCAAAGGGTGGGAGTTCCTTTTATCAAGTGAAATGAATATAAGCGAATTAAAAGACCTCTCAAAAATAACTTTGTTTATTCTCCAGACCTCCTGTGCTTTATCTTTTTACAGAAAATAACAGTCTGTGGATCCTCTGTGTAAAGTCCTATGTGACAAGAGAAGAGACAGTGGGGCAGAGAGTGAGGCTAAAGAGAGGAAAACACAAAGTTAAAAAAAAATAGCATGAGGGTTTCCTGGAGGGAAGAAAAAGGGAGGACAGTAAAGGCTTATAGAAACGTGGGCAATTTCCAGACCCCACACAGACTTCCTTGGACAATAGGGAAAAGCCTCAGGCTTTCATAGTCCCAAGGATTTAGACGACATGATACTGAGTAATGACTGCTGGCTCCAACACCAAGTCAGTTGTCTCGACTCTCTGTAGTTTATAACAGTTATTACATTAGCCTCTGATGCCAAAAAATAATAAAAACTGGATATTTCCCTAAATCACAACCCATTTTCATTTGGAAAGGGTCTATAATACTTTCCTCTCAGACTGATATTTTTATATAGTGCTCAAAGGTATTCAATCCTCTAACATTTTTCTGTCAGCCCTGTCATACGAAACTATACTAAAACATATATGATGTTCAAAGAAAATGAAAACGTTACCATTTTTATGTATTTTATAACTTTTTAACTAAGTCAGATGATTGATGCTAGAAACTGCCTTTGCTATACTGAAACTAATATCTATTAATTGCTATGTATGGGCTGGAAATATTTCAGTTAAAAGTATATTAGTTTTTTTTTAGAAAAATCCATAGTGCAGTGTTGTGGAAACATGCACATGAGTAAACTATAGCAATGCATAGGGAGCGGAGACTTGAGCGGCTTTCCTTCAAGAATGTATAAAATAATTCAAATGGAGCTTTGTTAAGTAGATTCATGTCAGTAGTGATTTAGAATAAGAACGAATTCTACTGAGAAGATAAGAGATTATAATGAGGGGAGAAACGTGATTCAGTGTCTTCTGTACACTAGTAAGTTTAATAATTTCAGGTTAAGGATTTTATTCATGTATCCATTAAATATTCATTGGTACCTGATATATACCAGGTACTCATCTAGGCACTAGAGATACAAAAAGGAAAAATAGACCAAAAATATACATAATTTTGGATAATTTCCCTAGGTGTCCAACCAACTAGGGGATGGAGACTGAAGTCTATTAGAAAGTAAAGTTCCCTAAAAAAAAAAAAAAAAAAAAAAGAAAGAAAGAAAGTAAAGGTCCCTGACCTGATTGCACTGGGTGGTGTATTAACACGAGGGGAAAGAGGGAACGCTGGCTTGGCCCTCTTCTCTGTCCTTGCTGATCACCTGCTGAAGAATGTGGCTGTAACCAGTTAATAAGGGTCTGTCTTGATTTTCTTCCTCAATGTGCAGTCTTAAGCCTTATGTATAGAGTGGAGGGTAGACATCTTTCCTCTTTCCCTAAACCTGTAAGATTCACTGGTAGCTGGATATTTGCCTTAAAATAAATTTCTTCAAAAGTCCAGTATGAGGAAGTTGGAAAATTGTTTTCACTCTTTTTAATAAAGGACACTTTTAATGAACTCTACTTCTATCCTCCTCCTTGAAAATTAACTTCAACTTCACATTTTACCTAGGGAGAAGCTAAATGCATCAATATTTGCACGCTTTTATTTGTAATTTAAACCTGGAATTTTTCAGTTCTTGAATTATCCTTTGATTCTGTTAGATTTTGCTTGTTTTTTTTTTTAATTTAAAGTTTTTTTTTTTTTTTTAATATTCTATCAGATTTAAAGTCAAAAAGGCTGAGGACACTGATTTTATGTCCTCTTCAGACTAAGCAGACTGGCTTCCTCTCCTCTCTTTGTATCATGAAATGTCACCTGAAATTTATTCCTTGACTCTTTCAATAATAAAATCTATTTGAGACTTTATAACAAAATTTACTTTAGGAACTTTAACCATACAAGTCTTGTAAGTGTCCCTCAATTATTCCAGTCTCAATCTTGCTAAAAATCTATGCCTTGTGCTGAGATCATTTCTCCTCCAACACCCCAGCATGTCTTTTCATTTAGTTAACTCCAATTAATTCATCACATAGTATTTCTTAAGCACCACGCCCATTAGTTTAAGTTGGATTTGTAATGTTATACATTCTGGCAGAATCATGTAACTTTCCTAGATGCCACTTAACAACATATAATCTTTGACTTTTTAATACAGAAACTTACAGAAAAACTAATATGGTGAATTTCCACGTGCCGGTCACTACTCAGTGTCAACAATAACAACCCATGGAAAATATTGTTGTTGTTTCTGCTTAACAGTTTAAAGTTAAAATATAAATATAACAATAGTTAGCACTTTAAACATATAATTTTAATAATTTTGACTGATATATACAGGTGTGGTGAAACCATCATTGCAATCATAATATAGAGCATTTCTCTTATCCTAAAATGTCCCTCCAGCCTTTTTGATGCCAATCTTATACCATCTCTTTATCAAGTTGTCTCATGTCTTAAATTGTAAAAATGTTGCATAGATTTTGAATCAAATTTTTAGGTCAGATATACTTCTTGCCTCGTCTGTGATTTGCCTATTCATTTTCTTAACAGCATTTCTGGAAGAGCAAAAGATTTTGGGAGGCCAAGGAGAATCACTTGAGGCCCAGACTGTGGGAGAAGTCTGGGCAACAGAGCAAGACCTATCTCTATAAAAAGTAAAAAAAACTATGCTTTAATATTTATGAGGTCCAATTTACCAATTTATTTCAGGATATTATATAATTTTGGGGTCCTAGCCAAGAAATCTATCCAGAACCCAAGATTACAAAGATTTTTCTTCTGTCTTCTTCTAAAAGTTTTCTAATTTTAGGTATAACTTTTGGATCTATCATCAATTTTAGTTAGTTTTTCTTTAAGGTATGAAGTAACCTTCAAATTTAATTTTGCATAAAGATATTCAATTGTTCCAGCATCCTTTCTAAAAAGAGACCTTTCTCCAGCAAAGTGCCTTGGCATCCTCATGAAAATCAGTTGACCATATATGTGTGGATCTATTTCTGGTTGCTTCATTATTTTGCTTCGATCACTAGTCTAATTTTAACTCACAACTACACTGTCTCATTCACGATAGCTTTATACTAAGTCTTGTAATTAGGTAGAGTATATTCTCCAACTTTAATCTCTTTAAAAAACAGTTTTGGTTATTCCCTGTCCTTTGGATTTTCATATTAAAATATTAAAATCAGCTTGTTGATTTTCATTCAAAAAAATTCTTGCTGAGATTGTCTTAAATCTTTACATCAAATTTTAGAAAATTAACATTTTAAAAGTATTTATTCTTCTAGTTAACAGATATATATCTCTCTCCATTTACTTGGATCTTCTTGAATTCTCTCAGAAATGTTGCATAATTTTTGATGTGTGCACATATTTTATTGTTTGTTATTCAATGAACATTCACCACATGCCAGAACATGTAAAACAAAAAATAGAACTTTTATACAGCTAATCCCCTTCTGTACTCATGTCACCTCTATGAGGCCATTACTTTATTGTCGTTACATTATACAAGAATTATCTGAGACTTAGGGAAAAGTTAAATAACTTGATAAATGACACAGAGCTACTAACTATATCAATCAATACCAAATCTATCCACTGAATGCGAGAAGCCAAACTCTTAATCACTATGTTGTTCTGACTTTCCACTGGCCATCTACTGAGATGTCAAATAAAAAGTTAAATATTTCCTGTCAGTGACAGCCACAGCCTAGTATAATTTTTACCAGCTAGTATACTGTTTCCAGACCCTGAAATGATGAGCTTCATCCAACCTCAAAGTCTCTGAATTTACCCTTTTCTTGGCCCGGATAGCATTCACCCCTATCTCCCACCCCCATCTTTCTGGAATGCATACCTATTGAAGTTTTCTGTTTTGCTCTGTTTTGATGTATCTTTATCATTTGGAAAAGTGTCAGGTACATAGTAGGTGCTACATAAATATTTGTGGAATCAATGAAAAAGTACATAGCTAGAAAATGACAACAAGAGTGCAAAGATGGATTTTCTTATCCAAAGCCCCTGTTTCTCCATGTAGCACTGTAGCTAGTCCTGGTTATTTTTGGTACTATCACAAGTAAAAGCATACTGAAAATTAATATATTTTCACATTTTGTTTTAGCTTCTACAAAAGAAAATTGTAGAATGTACTCTGGAATTGGATAGGCCCAGATCTGATATGAGTTCAGTAACTTGGCAACTGCACAAGGGGAAGTTATTAATGTCTGTGATAGTTAATACTGTCAACTTGATTGGATTGAATGACACAAAGTATTGATCCTTGGTGTGTCTGTGAGGGTCAGTGGACTGGGAAAGGCAGACCCACCCTTAATCTGGGAAGACACAATCTAATCAGCTGCCAGTGTGGCTAGAATATAAGCAGGCAGAAAAATGTGAAAAGTGAGACTGCCCTAGCCTCCAAGTCTACATCTTTCTCCTGTGCTGGATGCTTCCTGCCCTCAAACATAAGTCTCTAAGTTCTTCAGTTCCGGGACTCGGACTGGCTCTTCTTGCTCCTCAGTTTGCAGACAGCCTACTGTGGGCCCTTGTGATTGTGTGAGTTATTATTACTCCCCTTTATATATATTCCATTATTCTGTCCCTCTAGAGAACCCTGACTAATACAATGTCTCAATTGACTACATATATAGACATTGGAATTTTGATGTATCTCCCTACTGCACACAATGGTTTACAGGCTAAATGAGGTAATTACATGATCAGAGCATCCTAAATTATATTTCCTTTTTGAATGGGGCATTCTTCATCTTTTGGGTAATTTTGCAAAGTTGTGGCTAAACTGTTAATATTTAGAATTATAAAATGCTATTTAGAATTTAGTATTACTTATGAAATAGTAAAGAGATCTTGTCTACTTTGGCCTTTTCTATGTCTGAAGTTTCTACTCAAACTTTGTGCATAACTTTCATTTGAAATGTTCACTTTGGGAATTTGTAAAAAACATAGATTTGTGACACCTAGCTCAAAGGCGAGGCCTCAGGATATGGACATTTCTTCCTTTATTAAGATATCCTTTGGCAATAAAACTGTTTAATTATTCAAACATCTATGAATTATCACTTGCTAATGAATTATTATATAACATTTTAAAAGCTATCAAGGTGACCTCCAATTTGAGGTACTAAATGCACATTAAAAGAATCTTTTTCAAATCAGAAATTGCATCATATTCAAATCTAATTTTGACATGTTAACAAGCATAAAAGTTTGTTATCTGAGACATTTTATCATTTTTTTCTTGAATATCACTTGTGAATTCCTCGCCATTTATTTACTTCCGGTATATGACATGTGTCCAGAACAATAACAAAAAATAGGCCCAAAGCCTTAAACATGAGATAATTTGCTTTCTATAAACTAGGATGCATGTAAACTTAGCCCAAGAGAAAGGTTACCTAACAAAGGCTTTTTAAAACTCTTCCTGCCACATGCCAGAGGCGAATTCTTTTAGGTATCCTGAGTAGGTTTCACAATGTACTTCAGGGTCAAAAAAGCGCAATCATATGACTTTAGGCAGTTGCAGTTATATGATTTCATTGTTACCTAGATTAGATTAGTAATTCGAATACCATCAGGATTGAAGATTCACCTGGGTTGAGGAATATTTTCATTTAAAATTCCTAATTGTAGGAGAATTTTTGAACCAGGCAGCCTGAGGAATATAAAGCTAGGCCAAGTGAACACAACAACACAGAACATAAACAAATAAGCAAAAGCATGAAAAAAACCTGAAGAGTTAGTGCTCCTGGAAATGAATGGAGGGCAAAGAGAACAGCTGTGTCTGTAAAAGGCAATAGCCAACAATTTCAGTTCTCCCAATGGGGCAAAGCACCCAACTGACACTTAGAATAAGAAATTATTTAACAATTGAATCTAATGAAATAGATATTAATATTAGTATATTCTGTTTAGAAGCTTATATTCCACAGTCTGATCTGTGTCTTTTTCCGAAATTCAAATCTTTCTTTTTTAGGACTTTTTTTCTTTTCCTTTTTAAGAGAACAGAGCATGAGCTACCTTAATGATAATTTATAATCATGGCAGAAGGCAAAGGGGAAGCAGGTTCCTTATGATATGTTTTAGGGAAGCTGGAATAATATGCTTCTACTTGCTGTGTTTGGGGATTTTAATTAGGCCCTGATAGTGAAAGTATATGTAGACTCTCTTTAGTTGATGTAAAGAACATGTAATGGCCCGGCGCAGTGGCTCGCGCCTGTAATCCCAGCACTTTGGGAGGCCGAGGCGGGCGGATCACGAGGTCAGGAGATTCAGACCATCCTGGTTAACACGGTGAAACCCCGTTTCTACTAAAAATTCAAAAAAAATAAAATAAAATAAATAGCTGGGCGTGGTGGCGGACACCTGTAGTCCCAGCTACTTCAGAGGCTGAGGCAAGAGAATGGCGATGTTATACCCAGACCGTTTGTTCCCCGAAAAAGACCACCAGAGTCCAGAGTCAAAGCCAAGCGGCAAGGATCTTTAATGCAAGTTCGAACTTGGTCCCTCCGTTCCACAACATACAGGAGGGCCCTGAACAATGCATGCGCTTGCCTTTTATAGCCTAATGTAAACAGGACTTGTAAAGTTGCAGAGGAACGAGGGAATTCTCTAGGTTACAGCATTACAATTGGTTAACATTTTAAGTTTATACATTTAGCAGTTTTTTTATTGGTTCCCGCGCTCTCACAACGGCTGTGTTCTTATCGGGGATTTTCCAGGTGGTGTCCTTCTAAAGTTGAGATATATGGTAGTCTTTGAATTGAAAGATATATGGTAGGGAGACATATGGTGGGATGAGCCCAGGAAGTTGAGGGATATATGGAGGGGAGACATATGGTGGGATATGTTTATACTGGGCTCAGGAAGTTGAGAGATATATGGCAAGCACTAGTAATTAGAACAGAAAAAGAACAAGACAGGGACTTTCACATTGCTTGTCTATACAACATCTGAAATCTATAGATAACATTATCGGTTAGGTCCCGCGTCAACTTTTAACTAGGCTCAAGGCGCCGCCCGGGCTGTCTGCCTGTAGGGTCAACTTCTAACTAGGCTCAAGGCGCCGCCCGGGCTGCCTGCCTGTAGATTTCATTTGGTCTCTTTCAGCGTGAACCCAGGAGGTGGTGTCCCGACCCGCAGGACAGTCGAATGGGCCCTGGAAGGGGGAGTGGGAATGGAGGAGACAAGCAAACACGAGAAATAGAGACAAGACAATTGGCTGATCAAGTCTCGTTTAATGGTGGCGGTACAATGCCTTATATAGGCTGGCAGAGGAAGAGGTTGGGCCAGGGCGGTGACAGGAGGCTGGGTTTACTCAAATTACAATTGCGCATGCGCCGTGGGTTTGTAATTTTCCCGGGCGCGGGATCGCGCCTGCGCCGTAGGCTGCATATCTTCCTGGGCGTGGAAAAAGTTTGCGCGCGCGGGAAAAGCTTTAGGTGCGCGCGGGAAAAACTTCAGGCGCGCACGGGAACAGTTTATAATGAAGAACCTGGAAATGTGCCATCTTGTCTCCGCTTTGCAGAGATCAAGCAACAGAGGTCGGCTAATTCCGGGCCTCATGGCTCCGGACAAGGTGGGGCTTGCAGTGGGCCGAGATTCCGCCACACACTGCACTCCATGCTGGGCAACGGAGCAAGACTCCGTCCCCCCGGAAAAAAACAAACAAACAAACAAAAAAACATGTAACTACCTCTATCCCTATGATGGTAAGAGTGTTAAGTATAATGTCTATCACTAACGACTTCTAAGATGTTTTAAAAGGAGGGAATTGGAATAAATTGAACATTAAGGGAAAAGGTTGAATACTATCTTTATACAAAAGTGAATCATTTTGACCAGATTTAGTCAGGTGCTACGGTTTTCTTTTTTGTTTTGAGACAGAGTCTTGCTCTGTTGCCCAGGTTGGAGTGCAGTGGAAGGATCTTGGTTCACTGCAACCTCTGCCTCCCCGGTTCAAGTGATTCTCCTGCCTCAGCTTCTGAGTAGCTGGGATTACAGGCACATGCCACCACACCCAGCTAAGTTTTGTATTTTTAGTAGAAACAGGGTTTCACTGTGTTGGCCAGGCTAGTCTCGAACTCCTGGCCTCAAATGATCCTCCTCCCTTCTCAAAATGCTTTGATTACAGGTGTGAGCCATCACGCCCAGCCATTGATATGATTTTTAAACTCTGTTTTCTGAAACAGCAGTATCAGTTGGGTTGCATAAAGGATTTTTATAAATATTTGATGCATATTTCACTTTATAAAATGTTTAGTTTATTTTTAAAACATAAAACCTCAAACATGCTGAATACCAAAATTAAAAATCCATGTTTTCCTTTTAAATGTATACTCCTCCCAAATACCATGCCTACCTGGCATCACTAACCTATCACTGCACTTTTTTTCTCTTGAGCCTGGGAAAGATTTCAACTCCTTCTTTCAACAATTCCAGCACCACCGTTAATATGGTTTGAATTTACATCCCTGCCCAAATCCCATATCTAATTGTAATCCCCAGTGTTGGAGGAGGGGCTTCCTAGGACGTGACTGGATCATGGGGGTCGATTCCCCCTTGCTGTTCTGGTCATAGTGAGTGAGTTCTCACAAGATCTGATTGTTTAAAACTGTGTATCACCTCACCCTTCACTCTGTCTTCTTCCTGCTCCAGCCATGTAAGATGAGCCTTCTTCCGCCTTGCCTTCTGCCATTATTGTGAGTTCCCTGAGACCTCCCAGCCTTGCTTCCTGTACAACAGGAGTCCCCAAACCCCGGTACCGGTACCAGTCTGTGGCCTGTCGGGAACTGGGCCGCACATCAGGAGGTGAGCAGCAAGCAAAGCTTCATCTGTATTTACAGCTGCTCCCCATTGCTCACATTATCACCTGAGCTTGCCTCCGGTCAGATCAGTGGCGACATTAGATTCTTATAGGAGCACGAACCCTATTGTGAACTGCACATGCAAAGGATCTAGGTTTCACACTCTTTATGAGAATCTAATGCCTAATGATCTCTCACTGTCTTCTATCACCCCCAGATGCGACCATCCAGTTGGAGGGAAACAAGCTCAGGGATTCCTCTGATTCTATGTTACGGTGAATTGCATAATTATTTCGTTATATATTGCAATGTAGTAATAATAGAAATAAAGTACACAATAAATGTAATGTGCTCGAATCATCTGGGAACCATCCCCATCCCAATCCCTGAAAAACTGTTTTCCACAAAACCTGTCCCTGGTGTCAGAAAGGTGGGTCCCACTGCTGTACAGCCTGCATAACTGTGAACCAATTAAACATCTTTTCTTTATGAATTAATCAGTTTCAAGTATTTCTTCATGGCAGTGTGAGAACAGACTAATACAACTGTATCCAATTAATTGTTATTAATTAAATAAAAATTATGCCATAGTCTTAGCTGTGTCCCTGACTTTCAAACTTGGTTTCAGTGTGTTCTAGAATCCCCCACAGGGTCACATGGGGAAGAAAAGAATAGGGCAGGTAGGCCTCTACTTCTCCAACAACTCTGTCAATTACAGCAACTTCGTTTAGCTTTTGTTTTTTTCAATCTTTTTTACAAAATGAACTTTCTCAGAAAAATTTATTTGATGAAAGATATTCCTTTCTATTCGTAAATATATTGAATTTGTACTTAAACTGCTTTCATAGTAAGTAATCTATGTACAAATTAATAAATCAATGCTATATGTTATAACTTATTAAAAATATTTAATTCACTAGAGTCATAGCCATAAGACATTTCATTTGAAACAGTATTCTACTGAAAAAATTAAACACCATTACTCTTGAAGTATTTTTCCCTTTATTATTTTTATTTAGTCAACAGATATTTATTCAATATCTAATATATATCAGACACTGTTCTAAATACTTGGACATCAATGAACAAAATATAAATGTCTGAATTTGTGCATCACAGAACAAAAATCCCTGCTTCATAAGATTTATATTCTAGAGAGAATTTAACACTAAAAGAGATATGCACGCATGCGCACACACGCACACATACACACACACCCCTCTGTACCTTCTTCCAAGGAGTATTTCAGGGAAAGTCAGTACTAATTCATGACTAATTATTAACTGAGGTTAAAAGCAAGGGAGTAAGGCTTTTCATCTTTTACTCTTTTGGACTATGTTAATAACTGTCTACGACCATTGGTCAGCCCTCTAAATTATGCCTTTTGGAAGGAGAGTGGAACAAAAATAACTTACTTTCTAATGATATATCAATATACTTTAATTCCTCATTTTATGACATAAATAATTCCCAACAGAATATTTAGAATATCTAAAAAAGATATATCTATATGGTTGCTATACAGATAAAAACTCTTGATATTTTGGGGCATTTTTTCCCATGTTCTTTTGAAATATAGAGTATTTACATGATATAATCAAACATATTGATTTAAAACTGCGTAGAAATATAATATCCTGACTAAAATGTACATACAATTAAATGCTGAGTTTAAAAATAAATGTTTCATATTTTTAATGTATTTTATGGACATTATATACGTATGTGTATATATATTTATAATTATTAAAGAGGTAATACAGGATCTTCAGTGGTCCTACACTCTAATTTTTCTTGGGAAATTACAAATGTTTTAAATAAAGTAATTTTAAAACAATACATATGTGATATTTTTAATCAGATTTGGATAGCTAAGGATATATGTGTTTTTAATCATACATAAATTAAATGTTTGATATAAAATTTTCAGCTCACAATTTTTTTTGCACAGCACTATCTGCATGCTAGTATAGTGTCCTCTGTCATTTAAAGTTGCACAGGATAAGTAAATGAAAGCTTTTGCTTTTCAGTAGAACTGTTCTTTCCCGCTAATATGCTCCAATAATACTTCGTTTATTGCTCGTGATTAAAAGTGTTTGCCAGCATTTATCTTAAAGATTTTTACACTTCAGCTTCCCCTAAAATATGACCTACCTTTTTTGTTGATTTGGTGTCAGCCAAAGAAAGATTTCTTCTATTGTTTCAAGCTTTTTTGCTCCCATGTTATCTGTATTTCAAGAATATCCGGTACCTCTGCTTTTTTTTTTTTTTTTTTTTTTTCCTTCAGATCTATCAAATCCTATCTTATTGTTTAAATCTACTTGACATTTGTTCTACATTTTAGTTTTCTCAAAAAGTCTTGCTTTTATATCTGCTGGTTTATACTTTAATTCTATTTCCTTTGCCTTTAGATTTTCTTAAATACCTCTTCCACTTACTCATTTCCTTTTTCATCTCATTCTATTGACATTTTGTCTCAGATATTCTCCCTTTACAATGTTTTGATTCCATAGGATTGTTAGCTTATTGAAGATATTTTATATAAAACCCTTGGTTTTCAAAAGATTAAAACACATTTTAGCCAATAGATTATATTTCATAGAGTTCTTGAAATCCTTTTAAAATATTAAATATTTTCCTGAAATTTACTCTGAGTACTCTAGTTGATCATTTTCAAGGTAATATTCACTAGCAGTGTAGTGTAGTGTAGTTATTTGACATGCAAGCTAAGGGTCAGTTTAATAGCAATGTGATTTTGGCCAAGTTACTCTAATTCCCTATGCCCAGTTTCCTCACTGACAAAATGAGGACAATACTAATTGCTTATAAAGTGCTGGCCATTGCACTTATTACTTGTTTATTAAATGTTAGCTGTCAATACTGTTAATTACTCTGGCTTTCTTTAAAAAAAAAAAGTCAAGATTCATTCAAAAAGAACATGAAAATGGCTGCCAGGTTTTCTGATTAAGACTAAATTCCTTTAAAAATGGGTCAAATTACAAAGAAAAGTTCTACCTTCCATCAGGCAGTTTCTTTAACAAGAGCTAAAAGCTAAGATATGATTTTCTCTGTTTAACTCCATCTGCTTTATAGTTAATGGAGAACTTTCCTGGATTCTACCATAACATTGTTTAACAAACTCAATTTTTGATATTAATTGTTTTACTTTGATTATTTTTCATAGGAATTTTAAGGGAAAGTTGGTAGAAACTGCTGCTTTATTTATTATGGTTTCTTTATCCAGGTATAGAATCCTGCAGCAGTTTTCCTGGGCTGCAATGGAGGCTGGGTCTGTGATTCTTCTGAGAGAAAACAGTGTCCTTTCCTTTTGCCAGGTTACCAGAGCAGAGATTTTACATATGAAGTATTCAACCCTTCATTGCAGGCTGGAAAGGGACCAGCTAAGATCAGAAGAGGGCAACTTGAGTATACTGAGGGGCCTCTGACTTTTATATAGTACAGTTTTATAAAACCCTTTGATTATTCCCTATAGAAAGAAATACATTTTATTCAGTACATACACAAACGTGCACTCACACACACACACAAACTGAAACAAAATTTTACTAAAGTCCTGTTTAATTTTACCGTCTGTGATGCACAGTTTTTGTTGATTTGATTTTTTTTTTTTTTTTTTTTGAGACAGAGTCTCACTCTGTCATCCAGACTGGAGTGCAATGGCATGATCTCGGCTCACTGCAACCTCTGCCTCCCAGTTCAAGCAATTATCCTGCCTTAGCCTTCCAAGTAGCTGGGACTACAGGCATGCACCACCACACCTGGCTAATTTTCTTGTGTGTGTATGTGTGTGTGTGTGTGTGTGTGTGTGTGTGTGTAGTAAAGACAGAATTTCACCATGTCAGTCAGGCTGGTCTTAAACTCCTGACCTCAAATGGTCTGCCCACCTTGGCCTCAAAAGTGCTGGGATTACAGGCGTGAGCCACCACGCCTGGCCCTTTGTTGATTTTTTTTTTTTAACCATTCAATTCTATTTCATAAAAATATACCATTCACAACTCATCGAAATGGGCTTATTACCTCTAAAGATTTGTAGCACTCAATTAAAAACAAAAACATAAATCCAGTACATTAGAGTTTGAGTTAGTTTTAGGACTTTCCCCCATTGGATATTGGTGTTTTTTAATCTCCAGTGAAAATAATCAAAGGTGAGATGTGGATGGATAACAAAAGGAAATGAATTCTGATGTCAGTATATAAGCAGAAAATAGGTCAAATACAAAACATTCCTCTACCATTGCCCCTTACCTCCAAGTCAACTTCCTGGAAAAATATATGTATATGTATTGTCAATTGAGAATAAATCAATTGTTTGTGATGTTCTTTACCAAGAAAAATAAACAAATAAAAACTGGAGAATTATTTTCTCATGAGTTAGAATCTGAAAAGAAGAAAGATGGACTATAACAAACATTTGTTTTAATTATAGCAAAAAGAAAGATTGTACAATAAATACTAGTAAAAATCCAAATATTTTGATTAAAGCAGTTTTGCTTTTTATATTTTATAATTTTTATTTGCCAAGACATGCCAGAATGATTTGAGATTTATGTTATATTCTAAATTCAACTTTTGATGCATTAACAAATTTTTCTTAATTTTGTGAACCAAAATAGACATCTGTATTATTATAGTTGCTGCTATTGCACACTAGGATTTACTGTACCTACCTAATTATTAGACAGCCAAAAGTACCATAAAACAATCTTAGCATGTCTCTAAGTAGTTTATTTAGTAGCTCTTTTCCAGTTATTTAGCTTTGGGAAGGGTAGAGTATCATTTTTCAGGTTTGACATTGGCCCATAGTCAAAAAAAAAAAAAAAAAAAAGAGAGAGAGAGAGAAAGAGAGATTATTTCTTTGTCAAATTAAGTCATTTTTCAAGGATCCCGAGGGGGAATACACTTACTTGCTTCATATAACAGGATTTGGTAGGAAGGTTAGGTCAAAAACATTGTTCTGAAACTGAAGTGAAAACTAACAGCTGAGAAATGTATATTTAAATTGGGGGTTCACATGAAGTATCAAAAGTTCAAAGTCTGTCTTTGTTTCCATTTCTATGTGTTTCATATCTATTTAGCTAAAAGGCAGAAGTGGTTTAATATATCGAGTAATTTGTACACCGGATCTCAGGACAGGGGGTGCTGATTAAGAAAGAACCTCTCAGAGAAACTGCCATAAAGTTGGCAGTTATTTGCAATTTGATAGCTCTCTTTTTCTTCTCTTAGTCTATCTGCTTTGAAGCCACAGACATAGTCAATCAAAGGAGTTTTGCAGTTTAGTTCCTAGAATGTACACTATAAGCAAGACTTTCAATTGTTTTTTTAATTTTAAAGTTTATATACATTTACATTCATTTCAGCTGAGATATTTTTCTTTTATAGTCTTAAATTTGACAATACCATTTGAGCAATATTCCTTAAGAATATTTTTATAATAACTCATGACATTGAATTTGGCTGAATTCTAAAATAAGAAAAATATGTGCTTTGTTATATTTTGATTCTTTCAAAATATTTTGAGAAAGAAATTGAATATGCATGAATATTGTAAGGGAATTGAATTGGGTTATTTTGATTTTTTTATCTTAAAAAGTGAAAAGTTAGTATTAGAGAAAAAAATAGTTGTTCCCCATTTATTTTTCTCCATTTTTGTGCTCCAATGAACTATAATCTATTTGTGAAACAGAACATTCCAGGATTAAGTTTAGAAAAGAATAGAAAGAAATGTTGTAAACCATCACTACACATTACCAGGTTCTCTACTTTTTATTTAAGTACTGTAAGAGGCATTTTGTCAACCTCATTATTCACTTGTTTTTTTCATGTATAATTGTTTTAGTCCGTGTAGCGAACTCCTAGTGATTCCTCAATATTAATTCTTCTCTCCTTTTATAGTAAGAATTTCAGATGAGCAGATGTTTACCAAACTAACAGGTACATTTCCTATCTTTTTTTTTTTTTTTTGCTACTAGTCATGGCCACTCACATGCTGCATACTTCCTGCTTGTATCTGTAAAATCACGTAAAGGCTTAAAATTATGCCTGGTAGATGATAAATACTATTTGCATTTTAGGATGAGGGACAACATGAGTTAAAAAATATATACATCACTTCCAGGTCCTGTTCTGAAACAACAAGGCATCACTCCACAAGTTTCATACCCCTTTTCACTAATGTGGAGATGCTAGAACTAGAACAACCATGTTGAGTCTCACATTTGCCATGTAAAAAGGATGGCAGAGCCACCTACCAACCCCGGATGTCTGCTGACCACTGACTTGTTACCTAACAAAGAAATAAATTTTCATCTTGCATGACCACTGAAATTTGGAATATCTGTGCTTCCAGGACTTACCTTGTAATCAACTAATATGGATAACTAACAATTCTTCTTAAAGTGAATTTTTCTTATACAATGAAACTACTTATTAGTTTTAAAAAAGAACATTGAGATTTATTTGGCAAAATATTAGTAACAATTTCACAGCATATAGAGTATTTCTATGTATACTTATTTTAATCACGGAGAAAAGTACTTAAGACACGTATTTGTCAAATCTCAGTAGTAAGATGACTGCAATATACAAATCGAAATTCTCAGTTTCAAATTCATTACTCCACAGAGAAGTTTCAACAGAGTGATGTTGATCTTATCTTTCCAATTTCTGGCAGACATGCATTATTTAGTTGTTACTATGTCTGGCACTATACCAAGGCCAAAAGTAAAAATCCAGTAATAATAAATTTATATTCTATGTGTGTTTCTGTGCATGCATGTCTGTTTATTTGGAATAGCCTTCCAACCAAGCCTCCTGTAATGAAATCCTTCCTTTTCCTATTCACGCCCACCAAAATCACCAGAGAATTTGAGTTTTAACATTATTTTTAAGGGAATTTGCTTATTCAGATTTTAAGGTGATTTGCTAATATGAGAACTCAGACTTCCCTATATAATTCAAAAATTGTTGGCACCTCATTCAAAATTTTTCAAAATTGAGTGTCAATTCACTTTGTTGTCCTCTTGGTTCACTTTTTCCTCCAAGTATCTCATACTCCATCCAACTGGACAGAATAGGACAAGATTTTTCTTTGGTTTCCATCAAATAACTAATTTTCATTGATGAGAACACTGATCACATTATTTTGTGGATGTCTGCTTATCTGCCCCCTTCATTATATTACAAATTTGTCAGAGACAGTGACTTATATAACCCACACTTTATACTTTCCAGCACTTGTTCTAGAAGTCTAGTATTGCATTTCAGTTTCAGAATAATTTTCTCCAAATATTGCCTGAATCCGTTAGAAGTAGAAATAGCGTACTTTAGAATTTCAAATCAAAAAGTCAGTTTCTTGTGTGATTCCTATGTATATGTGTGTGTGTGTGTGTGTGTGTGGGTGGGTGTGTATGCATGTATGCTTTTATATTTACCCAAAAAGATTCTTTTAAAAACATCTTACATACATATAATTTTAAAAATAGGAAACACCACCTTAAAATTACAGTGAATAACATAGCAAACTACCATATATTCATCAAATAACTTTAACAATTGTCAATTCACTTTTAATCTTGTTCCATCTCTACCCACACTATTCTCCCTTCATGAATTATTTTGAAGTCAATCCCAGAAATCATATCTTTTTATCTGAAATATTTAATTATGATTTCTAAAAGTTAAGAACTCTTTTTAAAAATGTAATCACAATGCCATTACCAAAAATACAAATTATTTCTTAATATAAAATATGTAATCATTGTTTAAATTTTCAAATTAAAGTAAGTGCAGTAAATGTGTTTCAACTTTTAATGTGTAGATTTTTGGACCATATATTTTTTCTTGCAATTTATTTTTTTTCCTTTAGAGTTTTTAGCTAGCTGAATTTTGCTGCAATAAACTGTTTCTTCTCCCTGTGTTACCTTTCTATTGCTATTCAGGTCTACAGGTTTAATAAGAATTAAGTTTCTTTGTTTGTTAATTTCAGGACTACTTTAGGATGATGTTAGGTTCTTCTTTCTGGAGGCACATCATAGCATCATATGTTCCACTAAAGTACAAGAAATATTTTACTTAAAAGCAATTCCTAGCTACTTGGATTCTGTTATCACTGATAGGATCCCTCTGCCACAATTTGGGAACACATCCTTCAAACTTAAACACTATAAGGGACCCAGCTACGCTTCATTTTTCTTAAGTCAAGCAAATTGATTTTGCCAGAAAAGAGACTCAGGGTCAATCTGGAAGGGAAAACAAAATCTAAGGCTAAGAGACATTTTATATATATTATATCATATAATATATATCATATAACATGTGATATATGTTATATAACATATGATATATATTATACATATATATTGGTATTAGTGTTGTAGCAGGAGAATGAAACACCAGGTAACTGATTAATAGAATCAAGAATGTCATAAAGTGAAATAAGGTAAGGCTTACAACAGCTTGTTCAGGCACATCTCAAAAGAGATGGTATATCTATTTGAGAAAAACTTTTTTTAATTTAAAGGCAGAACTGGAGAAGGAGAACAGAGGCAGAGCCTTAATTGACTATAAGCTTGATATTCTTCCAATTGAACAATCCAGTGAATAGTTGGTAGACTCTGACATGCTTAGATTGGAAAGGGACACACATGTAAATAAAGGCATGTATGTGTGTGTGTGCAGCGGAATTGGAGCATAAAAACACTAAAGATTAGTATGTTTTATAGCAGGGATGATAGGAAGAAAGTTTAAAATATGCAAAAGGGTGTCATTTACATGTATTTATGTATATATTTATAACTCTCAAAAAGACACCTAGTACCAGTGGATAGAGGATGTAAATAGACTTGGCCTCCATAAAAAAACATAAATTTCATCTGAGCTAACCTGAAATAAGTTCAATTTTGACAGATTCTTGATAATGTCCTTTAGGGTTGTTGTATATGTTGTCCCTGTTTTATATAAAAACAGAACAAAACAAAACAAAAACCAAAATACATGATCCTTTTAAGACACCTGGAGTAATGCTAAAGCAATAAATTCCAAGTGAAATAGAAGCACATTCTGATTGACAGAAACTGAACTTACCCCATAGCATATTCCTTCACTAACACTTTCCATAAACCTTGTTCAGCCAAATTCTGTCTCTTAGGATGTAATAAATAGAGTCAGAAGTTGTATAAACAATTTCAACTTCAAATAGCCTTCCAACACTAAGATTTTGCCTTGTTTGTTCTTTTCTTATTCATCATCATCATGGTCATCAGGAACATTTCAGTATCACTCTAAATTCAGGAAATCAGAACTGAACTTGCACAAGCAGCATCAGGTTTCATGTTTTTATGTTCCTGATATCTCTTGGAGGGTGGGAATTTAGCACTGTGGTAGAAGAATGGAAGCTGCCAGGTCTGACTTCCCAGTCCATTTGGGATTCTAGAGAGATTCTATAGATGGCTAGAAAGAGCAGATAAATGCGAAAGAAGCAGACAGAGCAGTATCTAAGAAACACTGGAACAAAAATTCCCAGTGTTACTATTTCTGGTAGCATAGGCATAGTGTTTGACCCAATCTTTTTCTGGCTTGTGTTTCCAGTAGGAATATCCTGCTCCTTATGGACCTGGGTCTCCCACCTTTTTTCCCTGGGTTATTTCTTGGTCCCTATACCTGTTACCTGATTTCCAGGATATCATCCTCCACCTGCTCATCTTGAGCACAATGCACACCTGGTCTATGCAACACAGCCTTCTCCTTCCAAGTGCCAACATCCATAAAACATTTTGCTTCCTCTCTACTTTTACTTCCTTTCTTTGTCTGATTTTTCTCAATTTGTCTTAGATTTCCAGAATCCACAAAAGCCTACTTGTTCCAAAACCACTAGGTACAGAGCCTATATTTTTTCAAAAATTATTGCTCATATATACATATACGTATAAAATACACACACACACACACACACACACGGGAAAAACAGAAAATATGTCTGTTACAATACATGAATGATCCTGACATTCTCCCAGTCTTCAGTGACCCTGAGATTGGGCCCCAGACTCAGTCTCTCTAAATACCTCATTGCTATTAGATCATCTCTCTATCAGATCTAGTTAGAAGCAACTAATATCTCTTTTACACTACTTACCATGCTACACATTTTCCTATGTAATAATAAACTCAACTATATAAAACTGAATGTAATTAACAGGCATTTTAAGAAGGAACTCTCTAGTATGAATTACTTCCTGTTTTTATTGTTTTAAAAAAGAATAAATAGAAACCATACAATTAGGTGAGTGAACAGATTATTTTTCACAAAATACTTACACATTAAGGTATTCACACTTTAATTTGACTATTAATCTATTATTTATGTAAAAATAAATGAAATATTGTAAGTTTGTTTTTAAATAATTATAATATTTAGAAAAATAGAAGAGATTTTATACCCATTCAATTTTCATTATTTCTACTCTATCCCTTTTTTATTATCTTTTATTCAAAATCTGTTGCATTGTAAAAGCACTGACTGAAATAACTGAGCAAGTACATTTTATTTACTGAAAAAATGAAAACTGAAAATGTGGGACGCAAAAAAAAATACATGTAGAGATCGTTTGTATATATTTATAGAAGGGGGAAAAGAGGGAGAGAGAGGAGAAGAATAGGACACTTATTAAGCCACAAACGGAATAGCTGAGTAGTCATCACAAAAAATAATTTGTAGGAAGCAGATCCAGTATAGGAAAAGTAACTTCTACATACATATAAGCACTAGAAATTCCTTTTTTTTTTATTTAACAGGCAAATAAATACATAAATATACCAATTTTCTTTTTAAAATACACTATTTTTAGAGCAATTTTCTTAGGTTCACAACAAAATTGAGTAGAAAGTTCAGAGATTTCTCAAATACCCCTAGCCCTTAAACATGGGGAACATTTCTCATGCACTAGATGGTATATTTGTTACAGTCACTGGATCTATAATTATTATTACCCCAAGTCCATAGTTTACATTAGGGTTCACTCAATATTGTACATTCTATGGTATTTATTTATTTATTTATTTAGACAGAGTCTTTCTCTGTTGCCCAGGCTGGGGTGCAGTGGTGCGATCTTGACTCACTGCAAACTCCGCCCACTGGTTCAAGAGATTCTCCTGCCTTAGCGTCCCAAGTAGCTGGGATTACAGGCTGGCACCATCATGCCTGGCTAATTTTTGTATTTTTAGTAGAGACGGGATTTTGCCATGTTGGCCAGCCTGGTCTCGAACTCCTGACCTCATGTGATCTGCCCACCTTGGCCTCCCAAAGTGCTGGGATTACAGGCGTGAGCCACTGCTCCCACCCATTCTATGTTTTTTAACAAACGTATGATGATCATGTGTCCAACATCATAGTATCATACCGAATAGGTTCATTGTCCTACAAATCCTCTGCACACTACCTATTCATCCTTCCCTCCCTCCAAACCCTGGGAACCACTGATCATTTTACTTTTTCCATAGTTGTGCCTTTTCCATTATGTCGTATAGTTGGAATCATACAGTATGTAACCATTTTATTGACTTAGTGCCATTGAGTTTCCATCATGTCTTTTCATGGCTTGATAGCTCATTTCTCTTTAGCACTGAATACTATTTCATTGTCTGCATCAACTACAGTTTACTTATCCACTTACCTACTGAAGGAAATCTTGGTGCTTCAAAATACGGTAAATTATGAATAAAACTGCTATAAGCACTATGTGCAGGTTTTTGTATAGACATCTGTCTTGAACTAATTTAAGTAAATACCAAGAAGTATAATTGCTGGAATGTAAGGCAACACGTTTAGTTTTAAAATAAACTGCCAAACGATCTTTTAAAGTGGCTATACCATTCTACATTTCCACCAAAAATGAATGAACTCCCATTGCTCCACATCCTCACCAGCATTTGATGTTATCAGTGTTTTGGATTTTGACCATTTTAATAGTTGTATAGTAGTATCTCTTTTATAATAAAATTATTTTAATTTAAAATTTCCTGATGGCATATTGTATTAGTCTTGTACTAGGTCTGCCATAACAAGGTTACATAGACTGGGTGGCTTAAACAACAGACATTTATTTTCTTACAGTCTGAAGGCTGAAAGTCCATGATTAAGATGCCAGTAGAGATGAGTTTTGGTAATGCTCCTGTTTTCTCACTTGCAGACAGCTGCCTTCTCATTGCGTCCCCACACGAGCTTTTCTCTGTGTACATTGGTTTTCTTATTAGAAAACCAGTTTTATCAGATTAGAGCCTCATTCTTATTATCTCATTTAACTTAATTATCTCCTAAAGGCACTGGTCCTAAAGATCCTTTCTCCAAATGCAGTAACATCAGAAGTTAGGATTTCGACATATGAATTTTGGGGAGAAACCATTCAGTCCATAGCACATATGATGTGGATCATGTTTTCATATGCTTATTTGCCATCTTTGTATCTTCTTTGATGAGTGTACTGTTTAGCTCTTTTGCCCATTTTTAAATGAAGTTGCTTATTTTCTTATTGTTAAGTTTTAAAAAGTTCTTCATATATTTTGTATGACAGTCCTGTATTATATATGGCTTTTGCAAATATTTTCTGCCAGGCTGAGGTTTGTCTTACAATTATCTTCAATCATGATTTTTAGAGTTCAGTTTATCCTCGTTTTCCCTTTTATTTTCTAAGTTTTTCCCCTCATTTTATTCCTGCTCCACCTGGTAACCATCAGGGGCAACCTATTATATATTAATATCATTCCATATTCTACTTTAATCTTTTATAATCACACACATTTGTATAGACTATTTTGTCATTATTTTTACATAAATAAAAACATATTATACACATTTACTGCACCTTGTTTTACTCACTCAATATAAATCATGAAAATCACCAAGTTGTCAGATTAAATGTTCTTCTTTTTTGTTGCTTGTGTAAAATGTCATGATGTGAATTAGCCGTAATTTATCCAAGCCTCACAATATTGCTGAATTTTTTTACATAGTTTTATAGAGCAACTCTGAAGAATACTTCAAGAAACAATACTGTACATGTTTCCCTGTCTTCATATAATTATTTTTTTTATTTTATTTTTTTTTTTTGAGGCGGAGTCTCGCTCTGTCGCCCGGGCTGGAGTGCAGTGGCCGGATCTCAGCTCACTGCAAGCTCCGCCTCCCGGGTTTACGCCATTCTTCTGCCTCAGCCTCCCCAGTAGCTGGGACTACAGGCGCCCGCCATCTCGCCCGGCTAGTTTTTTTTGTATTTTTAGTAGAGACGGGGTTTCACCGTGTTAGCCAGGATGGTCTCGATCTCCTGACCTCGTGATCCGCCCGTCTAGGCCTCCCAAAGTGCTGGGATTACAGGCTTGAGCCACCGCGCCCGGCCCATATAATTATTTTTATACAAAAATTAATTTATGTGTGTGTATATGGTGTGTGCGTGTGCCTGTGTGTATGTGAAAAGATGCAAGTTGGATTCTGCAGGAAAAAATATTAAATATCCTTAATAATATGGGCTAAATATAAATGGTAAGTTTTACTAGAAAAATTGTTGAGTGATTCCTCTTGAGACTGAATTTGTATACTAAATTGTAGGCAAATCAATTTTGAGTTATTTATTAAGTAAAATAAAGTACCTTGAGCAAAATATTGGATTTTAAATTTAGTTTATATATATATATAAATTTGTCTCAAAATTATCATGTTTTCAAGTTTCAAAAATACACCAAAATCATAATAAATGCCTTTTCCATGTCTCTACTCTTTCTTTTGAATCTATTTAAAGACTGTGAGTTTTAGTAGTGGCTAAAGAATTCCACCGATTGGAAAACCTTAGTAAATTTAAGTGATAACTGATATGTATGTAAGTGATGATCAAATAGAAATAGACACATGTATATGTCATGGATCATGATCATTAAAATCTATTCCTTTTTTATATATATCTCAGCTGTCTGATAAGTCTAATATATATAAAACTTCACAAACCATAGGGCAGTGTGCCATAGAATATTTTGCCAAGGTTTACATTAATAGAAACAAAATGCTGCGCCTGAGCTCAAGGAATATGAGAATCTAAGGAAAGTAATGAACATCAGAAGACCTAGACAGTGATAGAAAAAAATGTGAATTCTAAGAGAACAAGAGAAAGAAACCATAATGAAACTCTAAGTCAAATGACCTGTGAAAATGATGCATACTTTGCATATACTTAACAAATATTATTTGCTTATAATCCTTTTTGTAGAATTGCCTTGAAACATAGTTATACTCAACTTGAGTTTATATTTTAGAGAGTAGAACATCCCATTCATGCTGAGTATGGTTTTTCTTGGGAAACAAAAGAGCTCCTCCACTTCCATTTCAAGCAGTAGCTTTGTCAGTTTACCATATGTGCACTATAGATACTATCATTATTTTCTAGGTAGACAATGAAGAGAAAATGATTGAGAAGCAGTAGGGAGAGTCACTGATGGTGACACCATGTGTTACATTACAAAAGTCTTTTTTAGGTCACTTTATTGTAAATGTAAAATCAAAGTGGTTCTCTCAAATATATATTCTTCTTTTAATAACTGCATTTTCCAAGTATAATGTTATTTAGAAGTAAGTTAAAACAACACTTTTTTATTTTATTTTATTTTATTTTTGAGACGGAGTTTTGCTCTTGTTGTCTAGGCTGGAGTGCAATGACATGATCTTGGCTCACTGCAACCTCCGCCTCCCGGGTTCAAGCGATTCTCCTGCCTCAGCCTCCTCAGTAGCTGGGATTACAGGCATATACCACCACACCCAGCTAATTTTGTATTTTTAGTAGAGATGGGGTTTCACCATATTAGTCAGGCTGGTCTCGAACTCCCGACCTCAGGTGATCCACTTGCCCCGGCTTCCCAAAGTGCTGGGATTACAGGCATGAGCCACTGCACCTGGCTAAAATAATACTTTCTAATAAGCTATATGAAGCATCATTGTGCCTTATAAGTCCCAGAGGCATACATCATATTATCATCAACACATCTCAGATTTTATTATAAAATAAAAGAGCACAGCTCTTTGTAAGGCTGGAGATTTTATTTCCTAGTTCTATCACTTGGTGTTAAGATTTCTACTGATTAAAGCTCAAAGTATTAATGTTTCTAAGAATAAAGGAATTTTCCATGAATTTCACAGTTACTACTACAACATGTTAAGCATGGTTTAATTAATCTAGAATAGATTGTCTCCAAAGCAATTAAACTAGATATGTCATACTCAATTAATTTCTCTCATTTATTAATAAGAATAGTAAATTAGTTTCACAAAGATATGTAGTAATTTAAGTCAATGCAGAAGCATATTAAAAGTATCTGGTTCTCTTACATGAAATTGAAAACTTGTTAAAGATGCAAGGCCTTTGATAAGTCATGTGAGATTACTTATACTGTCAGTTTGAAAACAGAATATGGACTGTATTTACTTCATTAAGAAAAAAAATGCTATGAACTAATTCACCAATACTGTAAATGTTTGGCATCTGTGCTCAGTATAATCTAATAGAATGTAGTAAATCCGGAAGCTGAGATGGTAACAAAGAACGAAAAAATGCTGTATTGATTTATAGGGAAAAGTGTGTTATTTTGCAATGAAATAAAAGCACCTGTTACCAGAAGAGAATATAAATGCCAAAGGCAATAGTTCTGTTCATAAAGTTTTCTACTTAGAACTGTAGAAGTCAGCTCAATAAATCAAAACTGTATACAATGAAAGAAAAGCCAAAGCTAGTTTTACTGTGAAAAGTGTTTTAAAGGCTCACTAGACCATCAATTCTGTCACAATGTTAAAAAAAAAAAAAAAAAAAAAAAAAAACTAAAATATGGTTTATGGCCTGATTGGCCTCTTCTTCCAGAACAAATTTTAAATTGGATTCAAACACCATCTACATATAATATCTTACTGATATTGGCATTTGGCGTAAAAATTTTCTGATTGCTACTCAAATGTTCACTACATGCCTCTTTTCTTTATGTGTTAATTTTTTTCTTCTTCTCTACACTGTTTCTTTTATTTATTTACTTACTTTTTAATTTTGATAGGTACATAATGGTATATATATTTGTGAGGTACATGAGATATTTTGATACAGGCATACAATATGTAATAATCCCATCAGGGTAATGACATATCCATTACCTCAAGCATTTATCCCTGTGTTATAAACAATTCAATTAAAAAAAAACTTTTAGTTATTTTTAAATGTACAATTAAATTATTATTGACTATAGTCATATGCTTTCAAATACTATTAAATAGATCTTATTCATTCATTCTAACCACCTTTTGTACCCATTAACCCCCCTCGCTGCCCTTCCCAGCCTCTAGTAATCCTCCTACCCTCTCTCTCTATGAGTTCAATTGTTTTAAGTTTTAAACTCACACAAATAAGTGAGAAATATGAACTTAGTCTTTCTGGACTTATTTCTGCTGACTTAATGACCTCCACTTCCATCCATGTTGTTGCAGATGACAGGATCTCATTCTTTTTATGGCTGAATAATATTCCACTGTATATATGTACCACATTTCTTTATCCATTCATCTGTTGATAGACACTTAGGTTGCTTCTAAATCTTGGCTATTGTGAATAGTGCAGCAATAGACATGGGAATGCAGGTATCTCTTTGATATCCTGATTTCCTTTCTTTTGGGTATATACGAAGCAGTGGGATTACTGGATCATATGGTACCACTATTTTTAGTTTTTGAGAAACATCCAAAGCATTCTCCATAGTGGTTGTACTACTTTACATTCCCATCAACATGCACTGTTACTTTCTACTAAATGTTTATTGAGTGTCAACTATGAGTGTGATACTATGATGATAGGTCTTGGAGGAAAGCAAACATGGTTGTTTCTCAAGAAGTTCAGGCTGGTTATAAGAATTTATTATTAATGATTTAATTGAAATGAAAATATTATAACTGGACTGTTATGATCATAGATAATACCAATATTATTATGAATAATTATGTTATATATTTCTTAATTATTTAGAGGTTGCATGTATACTTTAATTACAGTTTTTTATTTTAAAAAACAGTAAATTCTTAGTTTTTGTTTTGAATAAACTTTCAGAAATTTTGTGAAATAAATACATATTTCCATGTACCTATAAAGGTGATCAGTTGGGATGGAACAAGATAGGGGAACAGAAGACTCCACAGATAATCCCTCCATAAAGGACATCAATTTAACAACTATCTTTACAAATGCACCTCATAAAACCCAAAATTCGTAGTACCTGGTTTTAACTTTTTACCACAAAAGAGGCACTGAAGAGGTCAGAGGATCAATCTTGAATCAACAACAGTCTTGAATTCCCCATTCCCCAGCAACAGTGGCGTGGAGAGAAGAGTGTTTTTTGTTTTTGGTTTTGTTTTTTTGTTCTAGGGAGAGGGAGACTACAATTGTCAGCCATTGAACTCTGCCAACCTCTTATAGCGAAAAACAAAACGGGACCAAACTCAGCTAACATCCAACCACAGAGGGAACATCTAAACCAACCCTAGCCAGAAGGGAATTGCCAATCCCAAAGGTATGAACTTGAGTTCCCACAAGCCTTGCCATTGTTGGCTAAAGTGCTCTGGACCCAAACTAAACTTGAAAAGCAGTCTAGGCTACAAAAACTGCAACTCCTAGGTGAGCCCCAGTGCTGAAATGGGCCAAGAGCCAGTGGACTAGGGGAGCCTATAACCTACTGAGATACCAGCCAGGGCAGCTAAGAGAGTGCCGGCATCATCTCCCACCCAACCCCAGACTGCACAGCTCACTTCTCTGAAAGAGATCCCTTCCCTATGCTTGAGGAGAGAAGAAGGGAGAATGGGGAGGACTTTGTCTTACATATTGGATACAAGCTCAGCCACAGCAGGATAGGGCACCAGAAGAGTTTGAGGCCCTCTTTCCGGGCCCTAGCTCCTAGATGACATTTCTAGACACATCCTGAGCTAGAAAGGAACCTGCTGCCTTGAAAGGAAGAAGTCAACCCTATCAGGATTTATTACCTCCTAACTGAACAGCCTCTGCACCCTGAATAAGCAGCAGTAATGCCCAGGTACTACCTCAAGGGTCCTGGGTGTGACTCTGAAACTTGCTGGCTTCAGGTAAGACTCACTACATTCTCAGCTGTCTTGGCTATGGGACAACATATCTTCTGCTTAAGAACAGTGGAGGGAAAGTAAGGGGGACTTTGTCTTGCACCTTAGGTACCAGTTCAGACCATTCCAGGACTTGGATCTTGAACAGCATTTCTACACCTTCCCTGAACCAGAGGGGAGCTTACTTCTCTGAAGGGTGAGTCCAACGCCAGGCAGAATTTACTACATGCTGACTGAAGAGCCCTTGGGACTTGAGAGAACATCAGTGGTAGTCTGGCAGTACTCCTCATGAGACTATGGGGGCAGTGGACACAGAAGGAGGCTCCTCTGCACTAGAGATCCAGGCTATGCCTCCTCCTCCTTCATGTCCTTTGCAATACAGTCTTTTGTGGCCACCTACAAACAACCTCCCCACTGACCTTTTCTACAGCTGCTTGTGCAAGACTTTCAGTAGAACTCATAAACAGTTCCAGGATGCTGTTAAGACATCTGCCCAGCTTGCCTAGCTAAGCTTGCCTAGCCGAGCAGGCAAAATATTTCCAGGAAACGGTTGAAACGCCTGCAACCCTACTCAGTTTCCCCCACCTCAACCTAGCCCTTTGCCCTATAAAACCCCACAGCAGCCTGTAAGCGGGGTTGCCTCCTCTGTTTACAGTGGAGCAGCCCGGCAGTTTAATACAAACTTTCTTGCCTGACTTTGGGGTCTACTCGTTCCTTCTCTCCGCTAACCTTACACTCTGCCTTTGGAAAGGGGAGGAAAAAGGGGGAAGGACTACATCTGGTCATTTCAGTATCAGCTCAACTGCAGTACCATAGAACACCAGGTAGACTTCTAAGGTTTTTAACTCCAGTCCCTGGCTCCTAGATGGCAATCTGGGTCTGCCTGGGGCATGGGGAATTCACTGCCTTATAAGGAAGGACACAGGCCTGGTTGGCTTGCCACCTGCAGACTGTAGAGCCATGGGGCCTTGAGCAAACATAGGTAGTAGCCAGGAAGTGGTTATATCAGGCCTTGGGTGACACCCAGTGTTGTGCTGGCTTCAGGTCTGACCCAGCACAGTCCTAGTAATGGTGACCATGAGGATGCTTGTGTCACTCTACTCCCAGCTCCATCCAATGGATGTATGATACACATTCTTTCCCTCAGCAAGTAAATCATTCTCAAAGACAGACCATATTTTGGGTCTGAAAGCAAGCCTTAAAACATTCCAAGTAACTAAAATAATATCAAGCATATTCTCTGACCACAATTGAAGAAAACTAGAAATTAATAACAAGAGGAATTCGTAAAATTATACACATACATGCAAATCAAACAATATGCTCCTGAATGACCAGTGAGTCAATAAATAAAGAGGAAATTGAAAAATTTATTAAAATAAATGATAATGGAAAGAACATACCAAACCTTATGGGATACAGCAAAAACAGTCCTAAGAGGGGAGTTTATAGCTATAAGCATTTACATCAAAAAAAGAAGAGAAACTTCAAACAAACAACTTAACAATGCAGTTTTTTAAATTATACTTTAAGTTCTAGGGCCTAACATTAAGTGTCTAATCCATCTTGAATTAATTTTCGTATAAGGTGTAAGGAAGGGACCCAGTTTCAGCTTTGTACATATGGCTAGTCAGTTTTCCCAGCACCATTAATTAAATAAGGAATCCTTTCCCCATTTCTTGTTTTTGTCAGGTTTGTCAAAGATCAGATGGTTGTAGATGTGTGGTATTGATGCAAAAATCCTCAATAAAATACTGGCAAACCAAATTCAGCAGTATATCAAAAAGCTTATCCACCATAATCAAGTTGGCGTAATCCCTGGGATGCAAGGCTGCTTCAACATATGCAAATCAATGAACATAATCCACCGTAAACAGAAACAAAGACAAAAACCACATGATTATCTCAATAGATGCAGAAAAGGCCTTTGCCAAAATTCAACAGCCTTCGTGCTAAAAACTCTCAATAAACTAGATATTGATGGGACATATCTCAAAATAATAGGAGCTATTTATGACAAACTTACAGCCAATATCATACTGAATGGGCAAAAACTGGAAGCATTCCCCTTAAAAACTGGCACAAGACAGGGATGCCCTCTCTCACCACTCTTATTCAACATAGTGTTGGAAGTTCTGGCCAGGGCAATCAGGCAGGAGAAAGAAATAAATGGTATTCAATTAGGAAAAGAGGAAGTCAAATTGTCCCTGTTTGCAGATGATTTGTCCCAGGATACAAAATCAACCTGCAAAAATCACAAGCATTCCTACACACCATAATAGACAAACAGAGAGCCAACTCATGAGTGAACTCCCATTCACAATTGCTTCAAAGAGAGTAAAATACCTAGGAATCCAACTTATAAGGGATGTGAAGGACCTCTTCAAGGAGAACTAAAAACCACTGCTCAACAAAATAAAACAGGACACAAATGGAAGAACATTCCATGCTCATGGATAGGAAGAATCAATATCGTGAAAATGGCCATACTGCCCAAGACAATTTATAGATTCAATGCCATCCCCATCAAGCTACAAATGACTTTCTTCATAGAATTGGAAAAAAAACTACTTTAAAATTCATATGGAACCAAATAAAGCACGCATTGCCAAGACAATCCTAAGCCAAAAGAACAAAGCTGGAGGCATCACGCTACCTGACTTCAAACTATACTACAAGGCTACAGTAACAAAAACAGCATGGTACTGGTACCAAAACAGAGATATAGACCAATGGAACAATGCATCTTAAAAAACTAGAATGGCAAGAGAAACCAAAAACTTTTTTTTTTTTTTTTTTTGAGATGGAGGCTCACTCTGTTGCCCAAGCTGGAATGCGGTGGTCCAATTATGGCTCAGTGCAGCCTTGATATCCTAGTCTCAAGTGGGCCTCAGCCTCCCAAGTAGCTGGGACAACAGGTGTGTTCAAACATGTCTGGCTTGTTTTTTTGTTTGTTTGTTTGTTTTTGCTTTTTTGTTGTTGTTGTTAGAAACAGGGTCTTCCTCTGTTGGCCAGGCTGGTCTCAAATTCCTCAGCTCAAATGATACTCCAGTATTGGCCTTCCAAAGTGCTGTGGTTACAGGTGTGAGATACTGCACCCAGCCCAAATCAAAATTTAGTAGAAGAAAAGAAATAATAAAGATCAGAGCAGAAATAAATGAAATTGAAAAGAAGAAAATAATATAAAAGATAAATCAGACCAAAGTTGTTTTCTTTTTTTTTAAGTTAAACAAAATTGAAAAATCTTTACCCAAACTATGGAAAAAAAGAGAAGATCCAAATAAATAAAATCAAAGATGAAAAAGGAGACATTACAATTGATACTGCAGAAATTCAAAGGATCATTAGTGGCTACTATGAGCAACTGTATGCCAAAAATTGAAAGATATATAATAAATGAACAAATTTTGAGATACAGAAAAGCTTACAATATTGAAACAGGAAGAAATACAAAACCTGAACAGAACAATAACAAATAACCATATCAAAGTCATAATAAATAAAATGTTTCCCAGTAAAGAAAAGCAGGGGCCACATGGCTTTGCTGTTGAATTCTACCAAATTTTCAACAAAGAACTAATACCAATCAATCATAGTTAAGTTATTCTGAGAAACAGAACAAGAGGGAATGCTTCAAAATTCATTTTACAAGGCCAGTATTAACCTGATACCAAAACCAGACAAATAGTACATGCCAATACCTTGGATGAATATTGATGTAAAAATCTTAAACAAAATACTAGCAAACTGAATTCAGCAAGACATTGAAAAGATCATTAATCATGACCAAGTAGGATTCATCCCAGGAATGCAAGGATGGTTCACTATATGCAAATCAATCAATGTGATACATCATATCAACAGAATGAGGGACAAAAACCATATGATCATTTCAATTGATACTGAAAAAGTACTTGACAAAATTCAATATCTCTTCATGAAAAAAAAAACTCAAAAATTTGGTATAAAAGAAACATATCTCAACATAATAAAAGCCATATATGAGAGACCTATAGCTAGTATCATACTGAATAAGGAAAAACTGCAAGCCTTTCCTCTAAGATCTGGAACACAACAAGGATGCCCAGTTTCACCACTGTTATTCAACACAGTACTGGAAATCCTTGCTAGAGCAATCAGAAAAGAGAAAGAAATAGAAGGCATCCAAATTGAAAAGGAAGAAATCAAATTATCCTTGTTTGCAGATGATATGTCTTTACATTTGGAAAAACCTAATGACTCTATACAAAAACTGTTAGAACTGATAAATTCAGTAAAGTCACAGACTACAAAATCAACATCCAAAAATCAGTAGTGTTTCTATATGCTAACAATGAATTATCTGAAAAAGAAATAAAAATGTAATCCCATTTACAATAGCAACAAATAAAATTAAATATCTAGGAATTAACTTTACCAAAGAAGTGAAAGAACTCTGTGATGAAAACAATGAAACACTGATGAAATAAATTGAAGAGAACATCGAAAATTTGAAAAAGAGTCCATGTTCATGTATTGGAAGAATCAATATTGTTAAAATGTCTATACTACCCAAAGCAACTTGCAGATTCAATGCGATCCCTGTCAGAATACCAATGACATTTTTCACAGAAATAGAAAAAACAATTCTTAAGTTTATATGGAATCACACACACACACACACACACACACATGCACACACACACAAACTCACTCCAGCATAACCAAAGCTATCTTAATCAAAAATAGCAAAACTGGAAGAATCACATTATCTGACTTCAAATTATACTACAGAGTGATTGTAACCAAATCAATATGACACTGGCATAAAAACAGACTTATTGGCCAGGTGCAGTGGGCTCACACCTGTAATCTCAGCACTTTGGGAGGCTGAGGCGAGTGGATCACAAGGTCAGGAGTTCAAGACCAGCCTGGCCAACATGGTAAAACACTGTCTCTACTAAAAACACAAAAATTAGCTGGGCCTGGTGGCACGCGCCTGTAATCCCAGCTATGCAGGAGGCTGAGGCAAGAGAATCACTTGAACCCGGGAGGCAGAGGTTGCAGTGAGCCAAGATCATGCCACTGCCCTCCAGCCTGGGCAACAGAGAGAGACTCCGTCTCAAGAACAGCAGACATATTCACCAATGGAACAGAATACAGAACCCAGAAACAAATCCACACACCTGCAACGAACTCATTTTCAACAAAGGTGCCAAGACCATACCCTGGGGAAAAATGTCTTCAATAAATGGTGCTGGGAGAGCTGGATATCCATATGCAGAATGATAAAACTAGACCCCTGTCTTTCTATATAAACAAAAATCAAGAAGAAAGACTTAAAACTGACACCTTAAACTATGAAACTACTAACATAAAACACTGTGGAAACACTTCAGGACATTGGTTTAGGCAAAAATTTCTTGGAGTAATACCCCATAAGCACAGGGAACCAAAGCAAACATATACAAATTGGATAACATCAAGTTGAAAAGTTTCTGCACAGCAAAGGATACAATCAACAAACTGAAGAGACAACCTACAGCAAGGAATGGTTGGTTTCACTAATGAGGACAACAATTTATTTTTTAAACCAGGTTTCCAGCTTAGCTCGGATGGTGTGGTCTTTGAGTGAATATACATATTTGGCTCTCGAAGATTATTTCATTCCAGAGCTGCGTCTGTTAGGGTAGCACCAGCTTGTGTATTACTAGATATCCATTCCTACTCCCACACCTGCCTCAGAGTGCATTGTATCTCCCATCTTCTTTCACCTCCAGATAAATCTTCTCAGAACTAGAGTAACAGTAATCAACTTTCCTTTTGGCTAAAACACCTTCTTTCTGGTAGCAGAGGACTCAATCACGAATTCTAAAATTACCATTCGAATTCCTCTTGGGTGACCTGTAGTTTTCATGCAAATAGGACCCTTATCGTCAGTATTTCAAGAAATCTTTTTTTCGTTCTGCAGACACTCGATTTTCTTTAGAAAAATAAATGAATAGAAAGAGAAAAGAAAGAAGGAAAGAAAAAGGAGGAAAAAGGGAAGGAAAGAAGACAGGAAGGGAGAAAGGAAACGAGTGAGGGAGGAAGAGAGGAACGAACGAAGGAAAGAAGGGAGGGAGGAAGGAAGTTTAATTGCCCAACATATTTTCCCTCTCAGCTGTCTAGACAGAGCTGATTTATTAAGAAGGGAATTGCAGGCTGGACGCGGTGGCTCACGCCTGTGATCCCAGCACTTTGGGAGGCCGAGATGGGGGAAATCACGAGGTCAGAATATCGAGACCATTCTGGCTAACACGGTGAAACCCCGTCTCTACTAAAACTACAAAAACAAAACTAGCCGGGCGTGGTGGCAGGCGCCTGTAGTCCCAGCTACTCAGGAGGCTGAGGTGGGAGAATGGCGTGAACTCAGGAGGCGGAGCTTGCAGTGAGCTGAGATCTCGCCACTGCACTCCAGCTTGGGTGACAGAGCAAGACTCCTTCTCAAAAAAAGAAAAGAAAAAAAAGGAATTGCAATAGAAAAAGAGTTTAATTCACACACAGCCAGCTGTATGGAGGTCAGAGTTTTATTATTACTCCACTCAGTCTCCACCAAAATTTGAGAATTGTGTTTTTCAGAATAATGTGGTGGGTAGTGGGTCAGGAAGTGGGGAGTGCTGATTAGTCAGGTTGGAGATGAAATTATAGGGGTTCAGAGTGGGTTTTCCTTGCTGTATTCTGTTCCTGGTGGGATCACAGAATTGGTTGAGCCAGATTACCCTTCAGGTAGTGTCAGCTGATGCTCCCAAACACAGGATCTGCAAGATATCTCGAACACTGGTCTCAGGTTTTACAACAGTGATGTTATCCCCAGGAGCAGTTGGGGAGGTTCAGAATCTTGCAGCCTCCAACTGCCTGACTTCAAACCATAATTTCTAATCTTGCAGCTAATTTGTTAGTCTTAAAAAGGCAAACTAGTCTCCAGCCAAGAAGGGGATTTGTTTCGGGAAAGGGCTGTTACCAATTTTGTTTGTTGAACTGTAAACTAAGTTCCTCCCAAAACTAATTTGGCCTATGCCCAGAAATGAACAAGAACAGTTTGTAGATTAAAAGCAAGATGGAGTTGGTTAGGTCAGATTTCTTTCACTGTCATACTTTTGTTTCAATTTTTTGCAAAGGTAGTTTAAAGAAGGAGGAGGGAAGGAGGGAAGGAAGGAAAGAAGGAAGGAAGGAAGGAAGGAAGGAAGGAAGGAAGGAAGGAAGGAAGGAAGAGCGGGAGGGAGGGAGGGAGGAAAGGAAGGAAGGAAGGAGGGAAGGAGGGAGGGAGGGAGGGAAGGAGGGAAGGAAGGAGGGAAGGAAGGAAGGAAAGAAGGAGGGAAGGAGGGAGGGAAGGAGGGAAGGAGGAGGGAAGGAGGAAGGAAGGAAGGAAGGGAGGAAGGAAGGGAGGGAAGGAGGGAGGGAGGGAGGGGAAAAGAAAGAAAAAAACTTTAAAGCTTTCAGAACAAAAAATTAGACTAGTACAGGTGCTTTTGCTGTGTACACCAAGCCATATATTGAGTAAATTAATAAATAATATACATATTCTACATAGATCAATTGTTTCTATATTAAAAATAATTATGAATAGTAACAATTACTTTTTAAAAAATAGTCTAAACTCTCTGTCTCTTAAAATTTGCAGTAACCTACAGTTCTAAGCTCCTGGAGAACATTTAAATTAGTGTTGTGTGTAGTAATTACCTGGCACCCAGTACATGCTTAATACATAATTTTTATGGTATTTTAAAACTAAAGGAATCATTCCATTGTGGCTGCCACAAAATTTGAGAAAATTAAGTGGTTTGATATCATTATACCAAAGAAAATTAATCTAGCAGCAAAATCACAGAAAGAACTTGATTTCAAGAAATAAACTTTTTAGACAGTAAAAGTATTCTAATCTCAGAAACATTAGAGTCATGTTAATTAGCAACTATTAATTCAATTTAACTCTTTTCTACAATATTGCTATTATTGGTTTCCATCTGGCCTAATTAATAAAAATTCTTCTTTCACTGGTTCTGATCATCAGCCAAATTTCATTTTCCCCAATCTGGCTTGATTAAGAAATGATCTTAGTCCATCTGCAATAGCCTTGCTTTTATAATAAGCCAGAAACACAATGACTGCTGATTATATAAAGCTATATTCAACACATCTATTGAATCTCTATTTTACCATTCAGAAGGTGTGAAAGAGGCTGAAACTTTTCAAGATGTTTTTTCTAGTAAAAATATTTCTACACAAAACAAATATAATTTTAGAGTTTTAAAATACAAAGTGTGCTCTTTGGAAGTTGCCAATAATTTTGGAACAGAAATTGTTAATTAAACATAGAAGCTATAAATAATCAACGTCCAAGTACAATCAAATAAGTAAATTGTGTCTGTAAGATTGTAAAGGCAAGGTCATTTTTATACGAGGACATATAACTCCCATTTTATATGTATGCTATGATTTAAATGTCTCCTCTAAAATTCATGTTAAAATTTAATTGCCATTCTAATAGTATTAAGAGGTAAATCTTCAAGAGGTGATTAGGTAATGAGGGCTCTACCCTCATGAATGAATTAATGCTGTTATTGCAGGTATGTGCTCCTCATTGCAGGAGTGGGTTAAGTATAAAAAGAAGAGTTTGCCCCCCCCGTCTGTCTCTCTGTCATCCTCTCTTTGCTCTTCCATCATCGTCATGGGATGACACAACAAGCAGGCCCTCACCAGATGCCAGCCCTTTGAGCTTGGACTTCCCAGCCTTCAGAACCATGAGGCAACACATTTATGTTCATTATAAATGACCTGGTCAATGGTATTCTGTTACGGCTGCACAAAATGAACAAATACAGAAAACTGTTACAAAGGAAGTGGGAAAGTACTCTAACAAATACCTGAAAATGTGGAAGTGGCTATGAAACTTGGTAATGAGTGGAAGCTAAAAGAATTTGGAGGAGCAGGCTAGAAAAAGCCTACATTGCTATTAATGGAGCGTTAAGGATGATTCTGATGAGGGCTCAGAAGAAAACTGTAGGAAAAGTCTGAAACTTCTTAGGGATCGCTTAAGTTGCTATCATCAAAATATTGGTAGAAATATAAATGTTAGACTGGGCACAGTGTTTCACCCCTGTAATCTCAGCAGTTTAGGAGGCTGAGGCAGGAGGTGTCTTTGAGGCCAGGAGTTCAAGTCCAATCTGGGCAACACAGTGAGTTTCTGTCTCTACAAATTTAAAAAGAAAAGATTAGCTCAGTATTGTGGCACATACCTGTAGTCCTACTATTAAGGAGGCTGAGGCAGGAGGATCACTTGAGTCCAGGAGTTTGAGGTTAGAGTGAGCTATGATTGCACCACTGCACTCCATCCTGAGTGACACAGTGAGACCCTGCCTCTAAAAAATTATATATATATATATATATATATATAAAAATAAAATTTGGTAATATGATATATAATTTTATATAATATAGTATATAAATATATATTTATTTATTTTATTTATTCATCCACATATATACATATATAGAGAAGATAAAAACAATTCTGATGAAATCTTAGAAGGAAATGAGTAACAAGGTATTGGAAAATCGAGTAAAAGTCATCCTTTTTTATAAAGTGGCAAAGAATTTAACTGAATTGTGTTCATGCCTGAGGGCTTTATAGAAGACAGAATTTAAGAATGATAAACTAGAGTTTCTGGCAGAAGACATATCTAAGTAGCAAAGCAGTCAGTGTGCTGTATGACTTATTTTAACTGTATATAGTAACAGGCAAGAAGAAAGAAGAAATTTCAAAACAGAATTTACAATTAATGGGGAAGCAAAATGTAAAAATTTGGAACTTCCCCAGCCTGGCCATCTGATATGGTTTGGCTGTATCCTCATCCAAATCTCATCTCGAATTATAGTTCCCATGATCCCCATGTGTCATGAGAGGGACGCGGTAGGAGGTAATTGAATCACGGGAGTGTTTACCTTCATGCTATTTGTGTGATAGTGAGTGAGTTCTCATGAGATCTGAGGATTTTATAAGGAGCACTTCCCCATTTTGCTTGGCACTTCTCCTTCTTGCTACCAGGTGAAGAGGGACATGTTTGCTCCCCCTTCTGCCATGATTGTAAGTTTCCTGCGGCCTCCCTAGTCATGCTGAACTGTGTGTCAATTAAATCTCTTTCCTTTATAAATTACCCAGTCTCAGGTATATCGTTATTAGTAGCATGAGAATGGACTAATACACCATCTAAGCAATAAAATTCCCTGTTTGGGAGAAAATACCAAGGGTGTGATCAAGCAACCCTTTCATAAGGGAATTAGTATAGATAGAATAAAGCCAGATGCTAGTCATCAAAACTATGCGATAATTACCCTGAACACATTTTAGAGATTTTTAAAGTTCCCCTCTCATCACAAGCCCAGAGCTGTAGGAAGCAGAATAGTTTCAGGGGAAGGCAGAACAGTTTTCAGGGATTCCCAGAGCCACCTCACAACTCTGCTGTCTGCATTCCGGTCCAGTGTACCTCAACGTCCCAGACAAAGCTCAAACCAACACAGATGCAGATCAGTCTGTTGCTCCAGAGGGTGCAAAGGATAAGCTTTGGTGACGTGCACATAGTGCTAATTATGCAGGTGCACAGAAGGCAAGAACTATGTGGCATGGCTTCCTCCACCTAGATTTCAAAGGATGCTCCAAAACCTTAGTGGCCCAGGCAGAGACTTTTTGCAAGGGCAGAGCAACCACAGAAAGCACCAACTAGGGTAATACCCAAAGGAACTACAGGGTTGGGGCCACTACAGGGAGCCCTGATTATGACAATGTCCAAGAACTCTGAGATTGCAGCTGCAACAGAGACCTTACAACTTTAGAGCTACCCATGTGCAACATCAGCGTGGAAAAGCTACAGGAACATGACTCCAACTCTAGAACTGCTGCATGGGCTGACAATAGCAAAGCCATAGGCATGGGGCTATCCAAGGTCATGGGATCCCAACCCCTGCCCCGGTGTGTCCAGGATGCAGGAAATGGAGTCAAGAAAAGTTATTCTGGAGACTTAAGGTTTGATATTGTTTACCCTCTTGTGTTTTAGACCTATTTGTGGCCTTTTTCCTCCTTTTCCTTGTCTATTACTCCCTTTTGGAATAGGAATACCTGTCCTATGCCTGTCCCATCATTGTATTTTGCAAGTAGATAACTTGTTTTAGTTTCACAGACTCACAGCAGGAGAGGGATTTGCTTCAGGATGAATTGTGCCTTGAGTCTCATCCATATCTGCTTTAGACGAAACTTTGGACTTGACTAGTCTTTTGAGTTGATGCTAGAACTAGTTAATATTTTGGGGGGCTATTGGAATGGGATAACTGAATTTGTATGAAAAGGACATTCATTTTTAGGATCTAGGGACAGAATGCTGTGGTTTGAATGTCACCTCTCAAACTTATGTTGAAGTTTAATTTCCACCATGACAGCACTAAGAGATGGGCGTTTATATGTGTATTCATTCATGGTCTGGCCATGAGGGTTTTGCTGTTATGAATGGATTAATGCAGTTATCACAGAAGTGGATTCCTTAGGCCAAGCACTGTGACTCATGCCTGTAATCCTAGCACATTGGTAGCCTGATGCAGGTAGATCACCTGAGGTCAGGATTTCAAGACCAGATTGGCCAAGATGGCGAAACCACCATCTTTACTAAAATTACGAAAATTGTCCAGGCACAGTGGTGGGCACCTATAATCCCAGCTACTTGGGAGACTTAGGCAGGAGAATCACTTGAACCCAGAGCGAGGAGGTTGCAGTGAGCCAAGATCGCACCACCTCACTCCAGCCTGGGCAACAGAGAGAAATTTTGTCCCAAAAGCAGACAAAGAAGTGGATTCCTAATAAAAGGATGAGTTTGACCTGCTTTTGCCTCTCTCACCTTCTCTTTTCCCTTTGCCTTTGTCATGGAATGACACAGCAAGAAGGCTCTCACCATATGCCCATCACTTGATCTTGGACTTCACAGCCTCCAGACCATGAGCTAATACATTTCTGTTCATTATCAATTTCCCAGTCTGTGGTGTTGTGTTACAGTAGTACAAAGTGGACTAAGATAACATTTCACAGCAATTTATATTATTTATAGAGTTTTTAATAATATGGTTTTATTCAGACTGTGACAGGTTCCCATTATAGTGACTTAATACCTGATAGAAAATATATATTGATTCAGTTACAAATCTCTTTGAAAATAATTGCTCATATCTGAATACTCCTATACTCTTATAGCTTTGCTGACTACACTGAGGAATGCCCTCTTACAAAGAGGTTAACTACGCTGAGAATTGTTACCTATTGTCCTAGTGTAATAATAATGCCTTATTTGACTATCAAGTCTTAGTTATGATAATGATTTATATAATCCTTTTACTTTTAGTAATTACTGTCATTGTCATTGTATTTCCTCAATATAGTCTAGAACAACGAAATCTTAAATAAAGATTATAAATACAGTGACTCATGCCTATAATCCCAGCATTTTGGGAGGCCAAGACAGGAGAATAACTTGAGTTCCATCGCAACCTGGGCAACATAGCAAGACCTGATCTCCATAAAATTAGCTGGGTATGGTGGCATGTGCCTGCATGCCAACCCAGATGATAGACTGAGACCTTATTGCTAAACATAAATAAATAATGATTAAACAAATAAATATATATTTATAAATACAACCTAATTTTTATGAATTCAATAATTTTCACTGTTAACTAAATTAATGAACAGAATCCAAAGCTATTTCTTTCTTTCTTTTTTTTTTTTTTTGAGACAGAGTCTGGCTCTGCCGCCCAGGCTGGAGTCCAGTGGCCGGATCTCAGCTCACTGCAAGCCCCGCCTCCTGGGTTTACGCCATTCTCCTGCCTCAGCCTCCCAAGTAGCTGGGACTACAGGCGCCCGCCTCGTCGCCCGGCTAGTTTTTTGTAGTTTTTAGTAGAGACGGGGTTTCACCGTATTAGCCAAGATGGTCTCGATCTTCTGACCTCGTGATCCGCCCGTCTTGGCCTCCCAAAGTGCTGGGATTACAGGCTTGAGCCACCGCGCCCGGCCAAAGCTATTTCAAAAAATTTAAAAAAACCTTTATTAATTTAACATCTATTTGTTTATAATTCAAACAATTGGCATTTGTCTTATTCGTGAACAAGTTTTAGAAAAGATTTTCCTTCATGACTAAAGACAGAAAGAAACTCATTTCAGAAAAATCACTAATAATATAGTTTTATATAAAATAGAATCATGGAGAAGGTAAATTTGTATGCTCTTTGAATGACAGTAATGGATGAAAAATTTATTTAATCACTTTTTTATATCTACATATCATCTATCTATCTATCTCTATCATCTGTTTATTTATTTGTAATAGGATTAAAGTCATAGGCTATGGATTTCTCTTCTTATTTCTGACATCTTTTCACACATGCCACTACCTCAGTAAAACCATTCTAACCATCTTATCTAAAAGAATTTCTTCTCTGCCCTACAATTCCTCTATCTCCCTTACTAAATTATACTTTCATAATAATCATCTCTGATAAAATTCTTTATTTACCTCCTTAGTATTTACCTTAGTATTTACTGGCAAAATAATTCAGTGCTAAGAAAGCAGGAAATTGCTCTAGTTTATTTATCATAATATTTGAGTATGTGTACTGTAAATGATTCATTCTCAATAAACATTCTTGCATGTATGGAAGATGAAAATAATTTATTCTAAGAAACTTACCATCTTGCTTTATTTTTCTTTTCTTTCACTCTTCCTTTTCCTCTTTTCGTCCTTCTCAATTTTGTCAGTATTGTCACTGTATGCTCATGAACTAGCAGCAAGAAAAATGTTCTTATATTGAGTAGCAGATTTTACTAGTATTTTATAATTTCTAGCTAGTCAAAGTAAAAATACTGGCTTTCCCATTTGGCTTAGTTTACTGACTAACAGAAAGCAGATACAATAACATAATAACATTTTGCTAATATAAAAAATGTCAGTTTTCCCTACTACCTATTGGTGTGGAAGTACAAAAGAAAGATGAGATCTGTTATAGAAAATACATAAACTAAATTTTATTTTGCAGAACATAATGTAACATGTGACTTCCAAAAGTTTCTACAAATGCATTAAAGGTAAATGCAGTCTACTCCAATATTTATTCAGACTATTAAATGGTACATGGATATATACTATGTAATGTATAATACTTTATGGATATCTACATGTCCACTGTTTTAATTTTCCACACCTCTTATGCTCCTGTCAAACAGTATCTGAATACATCAGGGAGACATATCTATTTCACTTTGTATGTTCGAGATGAATTAGGCCATCAAATCTACAATACATCTTATATATATTCTGGCTCCTTCCAACTTGATGAAAATATCCCTTGTAAAATTATTAGCTTTGCCTCTTTTTGGTGTCAAATGATGAATATGTAGCTACTGATATCAAAGGATAAATATCCACTGTAAACTCTTACTTCCCCTACACCCACTCACCCTTTCTGAAACATATTTCTATCATAATCTCCCTGCTATGGTTTGAATGTGGTTCCCAAAGGTTATGTGTTGGAAACGTAATCTCCAATGTAATAGTGTTGAGAGGTGGGAGCTTTAAGAGGTAATTGAACCATGAGGGTTCTGCCCTCATGAATAGAGTAATGCCATTATTGTTAGAGAGGATTAGTTATCACAGTAATAGAATCCTGATAAAAGGATGAGTTTGCCCCACTTTCTTTCCCTTCTTTCTCTCTCTTGTCCTTCTGCTTTCTGCCATGGGATGAAGCAGCAAAAAGGCTCTCACTAGATATGGGTCCTTCAATTTTGGACTTCCCAGCCTCCATAGCCTTGAAAAATAATATTTTTATTCACTATAAATTACCCAGTCTTGGATATTCTGTTACAGCAACATAAAATGAACTAAGATACTTCCCCGGTTGCTGGTGCCAAAAACATTGGAGTAATATTGATTTCTGCTTTTTCCTTACACATCACATCCACTCTGTCATCAAATCCAGTTGGCTTTACTACTAAAATTTGTCAAAACTCTGATAGCTTCTCACTACCTCTACTCCTACCAATGTGGTCCAAGCCACTGTCATCTATTGACTAATAATTGCAATATGACCAGTCTCCTTATTTCCACTGTCACCACAGGTTATTCTTAAAGAGTAGCTAGAGTGATTGTTTTAAAATGTATGTAAATTTACACTGCTCTTCTGGTCAAAATCCTCTAATGGCTTCCCACCTCACTCCAGCATAGAAGCTAATACCCTTACAGATGCCTACAAGAGGCTTGCACCATCTGGTCCTCTGATATATTTCTGACTTCAGTTATCACCACTTCCCCTCATGATCTCTCTAATCTCTGGGCACTTAAGTCTCCTACTGTTCCTCCAATAGGCCAATAATTTATTATCTAAGAGATTTTGCTTTTTTCTCTGCCTAAAATGATTTGCCCCAGTTACCATGGTGGCCTTCTTATCTCCTGAAAGTATATAGTCAAATGTACCATTACTGCAGATGTCTTTCTTCTTAGATTGAAAGCTCCACTCCTCAATCATCACTTTTTCTTACAAAATTTTAGTAACACATACACACACCCATACACAATAATGTAAACTGTCTGTTTCCTACCACTGGCGTTTAAGTTCCATGGTTGAAGGAAGACTTTGATTTGTTTATTGCTGTATCCCCAATTTTAGAACAATTCATGGTACATACCACATAACCAATAAATATTTACTGAGTATTTGGTTAGAACTCATGCCCATTAGTCAGTATTAGCTCCATCTTAATTAATAGTAATATTAGTCAATATTAGCCACATCTTAATTCTGGATAGAATAAATTCTAGTTCTGAGGTTCTATTGTGATTCTTTTGGGCTTCTGCTGTGCTTCTGTGTACCTTTTTGACATGATCATTTCAAGCTGGTGGCTCTATCTCCTAGCCCCCTTGTAAACTCACAAGCCCAGCTATTACCCCAGGACATTTGTGGCCTTTGAACTTTTCTGAGTCACTCAAGAGTGTGTGTGTATTAGGAAATAATCATATGTACTGCATCTGCCTGATTATGTAGAGCTGTCAATTTTACCCAAATTTTTATTTATCTGTTAATAAACAGAGAATCATGTAAAGCAGACACCTCGTAGATTCCCAAATGAGAAATTCTACTTTGCTTTTTGCTTTCCCTTTAAACTTTCTCAGTCCAACTCTAAAATTCCAGCCTGAGAATGAAGAACACAGAAGTTTCATTCTTCTGTTCACATAGGTATCCCCCTTTTACTCCTGTTTCCATTTTCTGTCCTTTTTTTCTTCACATTGTTCCCTGGGACTTGAAGTTGGAGATTTCCACATTATTTCATGTTCATATCAAAACCTGAGTTCTCTCTTCCACTACCATAGAGTGGAATTCTATCACAGTTTTTGCTATGTTAAAGTAACAGGCAAACAATATTGAAAAACTATTATTTTCTCAAAGAAACTGGGAAACTCTCATTTTGATGAAAATTTTCCTTTATATGGAAATCCAAAGCTGATTATTGATTTCCATCTCCTCCTCTCCCCAGGTGAGACCTAAGCAAATAAAATGCTTAGATCAGATTTGATGGTCAGCTGCCACTAAGGAATATGAAATAAGGAATATATATGTCTGTGTGTGTGTGTAATAGGATTGGCAGCCAACAACAGTAAGAGTTTATCTGAGAACAAATCTCAGATGATGACTCCAAAACTACAATCAGAATGAAAAGTTTCAATTTCAATTCTTTATAACTGAGAACAAACCTAAATTTATTGAGTGTCCCTTCCATTTCAGTAAATTTTAGACATGGCATAAAATGTTTAATGTAATTTTTTCACTATCATAAAGAATAAGATCCCTCAAATTTTTATATTGTTTTCACTATTCTTGTTGCAACTTCTTGCACATACAATCATATTCTGCTTCTACTGTCTCTTAACAATTGACATACTTCTACTTTCACCTTCAGCAGATGAGAAAAAAAATTACACAATTCCCTTAATATTCTCTACCTGCCTTCTCAAACTTACTGTCTTTATTTATCCTCTTCTTGTTCTTCCTCAGTGGGGAAGAAATTGCCTTCTTTCTCAACTTTCGCAGTGGAGCTGTGGATCTGATCTCCTTAGCTTTTCTAGTACTTAGACCATTCTCTGTCTTGAATCTTTCTTTTCTTTTTACCATATCTTCCCTGATCTTTGACTAGACTACTTTGCCATGGCATCTTTCCTCTTTCTCTAAATATTTACTGACGTCCATGTCTAAAGACCTGTCTAGATTGCTGAGTGTGCTCTGTCAACCATCCAATCACTTCTTAGACTCTCATGCTGGTATTTCTGCTCTATCTTCTTATGGGGCACATGCACTCCAATGAATTCATTCTTCAAAGTTGTTGTGTAACAAAATCACTCAGAGAACTAATAAAGAACCTGGTCCCATACTCTTTAAAGTGGATAGGGCTGAGGCCTCTCTATTGGTATAAGTGACCTGGAGGGTTTTGAGACATATCAAAAGTTGGGAATTGCTGCTCTGCAGGTTTCTAAGATCACTTCTTAGTTGCCAGGAGTATGTAATTTTTTGAGCATTTCACTCTCCTCAAACTCTCTTTCTCTCCTTGAGTTGTATAATGAAGTGCTCTCCTGGATTGGACACCACTTGAGCAGTCTTAACTCTGGTGGACACTCAGGCTATGTTTGTTGAAATAAACTGCATAAGCTATGTCCTTATCAAAAAAAAAAAAAATCTGGTCTTTAGCCTGCTTTTGTTCAAATTTCATTTTTTTAAAAAAATTGCCTAATTGTATTACTTTTTCAGAATAACAATATAGATTTTGCTTTTCAGTTCTACAAGCAAGTTATTTGAAATAAAAATCTTAATACTAATGCATTTTTTCCCTACCAGGCTGTGTTCATATTGGCATTTAGAAACTTAAATGATGACACATTTGCTTAAGAAAAAAATTGGTTTGTTACAATGTTATAATTCTTTATCACTACTTTGCTGGTAACTAGATGGAAAATGAAGAACGTGGCTCTGATTCACAAATTACATTTCTAATTTAAGGGCATATTCAATCACTGAAACACAGTTTTAGAACTAATGTTCAAATTTCTGAAGATATTGAAATATTTGATAGAAAATTGGGTTGGGGGGTGCTATGGCTCTGTACCCCCTCAAAGCATCCTAATTGAAACCAAAGTCTAATGAGGCTAATAAAAATTTGGTAGATTGACAGTCGATTCCAAGAATATGTTTGTTGGCAACTTACCAAAATTAATCTGCTCCATATGTATAAATATCTTATAAGGGTATTCTTCTCTTAAAATCATGTTATTTTAGCTTTCATACCTACCTTTGGATCCAAGTACTGTTATAAGATCATCTTCCCTGCAATTGCTGGTGATAATCCACACATGGATTTGCATGGGTGTGCACAGCTGTGTATGCATCATGGGCCTCCTACAAATGCAAGTGAACACCTATCTATTCACACACACACATACCCCCATAAAGATAACATGCATATAAATGTAAATATAACAAAGTTATATCAGGGTAGTGTTAAGCTGAGATATTTAAGCTTACTTAAATCAGGAGATTCAGAAATTGGGTCCTCACAGCAAAGTGAAACTAGCACTGGTATTATGTGCTATGACAGGGTTTTTCCATTACATAGTCAGATAACCCTGTAAATGTGACATAAATATTTGGCAGATCTTCACTTTGTAAACATACATTACTGTGTCATATTATATAAATGGCTTCTATAATGTGGGTAAAACTAAAAATGAAAGTTCTTAGCTTTCTAAATTATGCATAAATATTTTACATATGAGACATAGCATTAATCTGAAAGCATAACAATATGAAAGATTGCCTTTTATAAGACAATCTTTGGTTGTCATTGTTTGGTTTAACAATGTATTGGTAATGATGTCAACAAAATGAACAAATGTTAAAAGAGTACTTAATAATCATAAGTGATAAATGAAGCATACATTTGGTAAATATAAAGTAAACAATAACATCTCTTTGTTCATAAAAAATGTTTTGTTTTTAGTTTATAGTCTCATGAAAAATTACATACTTAGAATACAATAGACTCAGGGAAAAGCCTGAAAAAAAATGAATGCAGAGTCTTAGACATAGACATTTAAACTTATTTTTTGTGTATAATAATGTCTATTTAAAATAAATTTGACATTAATGATATTTTATTGTTGCTTCTTATTTTTTTAATGATAAAAATATAAATACCCACCATAAATATAAAATACACATGGAACATAACTATTTGAACGTCTTGCAGATTGGATTGTCATCAAATTGCTTAAGAAAAAATTTCAGTGAAATGCCATTATTTTCATTTTTGGCTGTTTATAATATTTAAACAAAATCAAAGTATAGAAAATTGCTCTTAAATTTTTAAGCCCTAATTTTAATTGATTAAATATAATACTAATTTTATATCAAATAATATATGATATTGAGTATGGATTCATATGAAATGAAAGATGACTTTCTATTAAGTCATACAATCTCATACTATGAGCAATTTAGTCTCTAAACAATTCATTGACTCTGTAAATGGTCATTTTGATAGTGACAGGAGGCAGTCAAATGCCTAGGCAGATAAGAGAATGTCTCTGGCAAAATCCCACCTTCAAGCCAAAAAACAGCCTGAAGTCTGAAAAACTGAACTGCTGGTCCCAGATCAAACCAGCTACTCAGAGTGAAAACTTCTATTCCTGTCTGCCTGCCCTTTCCCAATTGATTCTTTCTGAATAATACCTTTTAAACAATTGAATATTTCCTTTTCCAATACTACTTACAGGCTGCCCGTCCCAATTGTGAGCCCATAAAAACCCTGGAATCAGCCACATTGGGGGGAATTTCCCGCCTTTAGTATGAGATCCCCCTGTGTCCCCTCTCTGAGGGAAGCTGTTTCGTCACTCAGTAAAACTCCCCACCCTGCTCACTCTTTGATTGTCAGCATATTCTCATTCTTCTTGGACACTGGACAAGAGCCCGCAACTCACTGAGTGCAGGTATCCAGAATGGCAGTCACACTGGTCTTTTGCCCTCACTGGGAAAGGGGCCAGGGACCGACTGAGCTGCAAACATGCCACAGTCCATCAGGCTGTGGAAGGCAGAATTAAAAGAGGTAATTAGCTCATTAATACCCCCCTAGGGCTCTGAGGTTGTGGGCACTCTTGCCTGGGTGCCACCGTGTTCCCCTCAAGGTGACATGCCTGGTCTGGCCATGGGCCCCACATGGAGATTGTTCCTGTTTTGGTACCTACAGTGGCTGGAAGGATCCTACACTTGCTAGCTCACATTCTCCTTCCCACAGGGGCAGAATACGTTGGGCCGAGAAGATGGCACACCCAGGCAACGCATTGGTCAAAGGGGCTGAGAGACAATTCCTGTGTCATTTTGGAGTTGCTTTTGTCCCAGGGGCTGTGCTAGTCCAGGAGATTCTACAATTACTTAAACAATATGAACACTTCTCTAAGAATTTTCTATCCAACTGTCACTCAAAACATAACTGTATGTAATTGAAGATGCACACGTTTTCTATTATTTATAATAGAATATATAATAATAGCTAATATTTATTGACAGTTTATGTAGCGAGAATCACATTAAGGATTTAATAGCCATTAATTTGCTTATTCTTCACACTGATACAGTGGGAGAGATAATAGTATTCACATATTATAGAGGAGGAAGCTGAGGAATAGACCTAATGTAGCATGCTTAAGGTCACAAAAATTATCCAGTGTTAATTTTTATGCAATACATAAAAAATAAAAATCTGTGGATAGGTAAACCACAAAATAATACTAATATTAATAGTCTAATAATCAAAATATAGATTGTATACTAGTGGAAGCTTTTTGACTATTAAAGAATTCACCAAAATTGATGATAAGACAATCTTTAAACTATCATTTGATAAAGACACTCTTCTACTTTGGGCTTCTAAAATAAACTACCATAGAATGGGTGGCTCTTAACAACAGAAATTTATTTCTCACAGTTCTGGAAGCCGTGAGGTCTCACTCTTCTACCAGGTGAGGACTGTGAAAGGAAAATAAATCTTGGATCCCCCCAATTTATCTAAAACTTGGGGACCCAAAGCTAAGCTAAAGGGAAAAGTCAATCTGAGAACTGCTTGGGCAAATTCTCAGCATGACTTTTCCCATTCTATTCCAAGTCATCCCTCTGCTTACTGAAAAAAAATGCATATCTGCTTGCCTCCTTTGGAAAGGCTAATCAGAAACTCAAAAGAATGCAACAATTTTTCTCTTATCTACCTGTGACCCAGAAGCCCCTTCCCCACTTTGAGTTGTCCCACATTTGCTTGGAGTTGTCCTGCCTTCCTGGACCAAAACAATGTTCATTTTACATATACTGACTGATATCTCCTGTCTCCCTAAAATGTATAAAATCAAGCTGTGCTCAGACCACCTTGGGCACTTGTCTTCAGGACCTCCTGAGGCTGTGTCACAGATGCATGTCTATAACTTTGGGAAAATTAACTTTCTAAATTGACCGAGACCTGTCTCAGATATTTGGGGTTCACAGGATACAGTGAAAAGATGACTATCCATAAACAGGGAAGCAGACCCTCATGAGGAAACAAATCTTCTGGCACCCAATCTTCAGAATTGTGAGAAATGGATTTCTGTTGTTTGCAAACCACCAGTTTATGGTAGTTTGTTATAGCATCCCAAACAAACTGCGACTGTGTCTTTAACAGGTAATGATATTTTAAAGATCATCTTACACATCAAAATTAAAACTGGCCTCTCAGTATCATTTAACAGCTATTCTGTCTTTATTTATCTATAATTATCTTAAAAATAACTTTAGACAGTGATATTTTTGAATTAAGATGTCAACAAGGCCTATTTTGCAATGGTATATGTATTAGTTTGTTCTCACACTGCAATGAAGAAATACCCAAGAGTGGATAATTTATAAAGGAAAGAGGTTTAATTGTTTCATAGTTCTGCATGGCTGGCGAGGCCTGAGGAAACATATAATCACGGAGGAAGGCAAAGGAGAAGCAGGCACCTTCTTCACAAGGCAGCAGGAGAGAGTGACTGCAAGCAGTGGAGATGCCAGATGCTTATAAAACCATCATATCTCATGAAACTCACTCAGTATCATGAAAACAGCATGGTAGAAACCACCCCCATGATCTAGTACTTTACCTGGTTCTGCCCTTGACATGTGGGGATTATGGAGATTATAGGGATTACAATTCAAGATGAGATTTTGGGTGGGGACACAGCCAAACCATGTCAGTATATCTTCAAAATCTATTCTTATTCTTTTGTTGTTGTTGTTGTTGTTATCAACCTCATTTGTCCTGGAAAATTTTCACATTCTGCATGTGTCTAAATGTGTTCTCATGTCATTTAATGTGTTCTTCATCTTCTTTATTTCTGGCACACTGATAGCCCTTATATTTTGACCATAGTTGTGTCTTTTTGTTGTTGGCAAGGGTATTCAAAAGATGGTGCTGTGTACTTCCTGATTATATTTCTATCAGGCAGAAGATAACTTCTGTCTGAATCACTTCAAATCACTTTTCAAGGCCTAGTTCTTATCTTACCTCTCTAGGACACATGACTGAATTTCTCCACTACTCCTCTGAACACACATGGACCCTAATCAATATTTCTTTCTACTAATTAAAATTGTGTGTGTCTTTGTGTGCGTGCATTCTGCTGTCCTTGACTATAAATGTTTCCACCCTAGTGACCATGCTTTTACCGTATTTGTATCTTCAATGTCTGGTAATGGACATTACATACCACAAGGCCTGATATGTTTGGGATGAAAAATTGTTTTAAATATTAGGTTACATACATATAATACTTAACAGAGTTATGTAGCCCAACCAATACTTCCTGAGTACAGGTTATACCTCTGTGCTCAGGAAGCTCCAGTCACAGCAGTCTCCTGATAGATCTCTACAGCTTTAGCAGTTTTTCTATTACTCTTGTAACAAATCACCACACGCTTAGTGGATTAAAACACTATGCACTTATTATTACACATTCTCCATGCATTAGGAGCCCAGGCACGGTTTTGCTGGATCTTCTGTTCAGATCTCACAGGCTTAAGTCAGAATGTCCATCAGATGTGCAAACCTCATCTGAAGCTATTGGTCCTTTTCCAAGCTCACTGGTTGTTGGAAGAATTGGTTTGTGTGTGTGTGTGTGTGTGTGTGTGTGTGTGTGTGTGTGCGTGCGTGTGCGTGTGCAGTGGTAGGAACAGTTTTCCTCCTTATTTTCATCTTCGTCGTGGGCAAGGAGTCATTCTCAGCTTTCAGAGGCCTTTCCCTGTTTAACAACAGTTCAGAAGTTGCCTGTTTGCTTTCTTCCTCAAGGCCAGCAAAACTCATCCCTCTGACTTCTTCCACTAGCCACAGAAAACTCTGCTTTTAAAGGACTCAACAGATGATGTTAAGCCCACCCAGATGATTTCTGCATTTTAAGACGAAATGGCTTGGAACTTTCATTAAATCTGAAAAATCCCTTCCCAGCAGTACCCAGGAATAGACAGGCGACAGAAAGTCTTGGCTGTGGGCCACCTTAGAGTTCTGCCTACTGCAAGCTTGTCAAACAAAACCTTTTCCTGGAGGCCCCTGTGTCAATTTGTGGCATTCCCTTGAAGCCTTATCCAAGCTCCTCTCATGCTTGATTCTCTTCCTTTCCTCAAGTCCCAGTAGAAATATCAGTTCTTCTGAAGGGTGTTCTTTACCTTATTCAAGTAGCTACCTGCAACCTTGTGCCTTATTTTCCCATCACAACATGCTATTGCCTCCATAACATTAATCGTAACGTCTATTTTTTCAAATAATTTGCTTGTTTATTGCTTCTCCCTCTTCAGAATATAGAATCTGTGAGACCAAGAAACTTTCATGCCTTATAATAAGTGCCAAACCCAGGTGGGTGCGTGACACCTAGGTGGTTAGGAAATATTTTTTATTGAATGAATACTAGCCTCTCTCTGTGTGTGTGTGTGTGTGTGTGTGTGTGTATATATGTATATATATATATAATTCACATTCTAAAGATAATCAGTTGCTACTCACAACACAAAACCTCTATATAAGTGGAATTGCAAAAGCCTTAAAACTGAATTTCTGATTATTTTATCTTGAAAGGACCAACCTTGGGTACCAACTTTTAACCATAAACTTCGAAAAATAATATGATAAAAAAGAGAAAAGTACTATGCAGTATATATCTTTTCAATAAACCACCACACATGTTCATCTCTTCCAGCCAAAAACATGCTCACATACTTCTTAGACTTTCTTTTGCTTGGAAAAGATGGCACATTAAGAAAGAGCACTGGTTATAGGAAGAAGTGGGAAATTAGAGAAGGAAATCATATTTTTCAAAGCTGGAGACATTAACATTTTCATTTTCAGTCAGGAGCTGGGATTTTCATGCCCCCATAATCTTATTCTTTAGAAATGATTTGCATTTGCATTTAGCAGTGTGGCGTATTAAAACCAAGCACACTTCCCAGTCCCATTTACTTTTTTTCATCTTCCAACCAAAGAAGTGGACAAATTAAGGGATTAGTTTTTGGTGGGATATTATTATGCACTGTTTTATTTGCTTTCTTCCTTAAGCCTAAGTGACTTGCTACTCTTCACAATGAATGCTAAAGCTTACTTTGCTTTATGATATTTTACATGTTTTTAACAAATTATATCTTCAACATAACTTTAACACTGGGGAATAAAGGGAATATGTTTCTGACACTTTTATTCTTTGCTCTTCATCATAAGATCTCTGAAGCTTGCAAGTCTTTTGTTTAGTCTTCCTTTTATCGGGATATTTGAAAGGCAGTGGTGTTAGTTAAAGCAGTTTCTTTGTATTAATCTCCAACCCACCCGCACTGTTAAGGCTTCCTGTGGGGCTCTGGCAACCCAGTTTTCCTTCTTAGACAACTTCTCCATCTCCTTCTGGCAGTGGGAGGTCCAGTAGCTTAGGAGACTGAACTGTGTGCTTTTCCTCTTTTACTGCTATGAATAAACAGCAATGTTTATAATGACTCCATCTTATGGGGTATTTTCTCTCATTTCCTTCTTTTTTTTAATTTATAAGAATGTCCTGAACTATTAAGCATTCTGAAGTTTATTCTATGCTAGACATTTTACATAGCATTTCATTTACTCCACACAACAATCCTGTGAAGTAGGTTTTGCTGCTACATTTTTTTTTAATTTTAGAAAATAAGACTAATATAAACTTGCCCTATATTTTATAGATGATAAGTAGAAAGACCAGAATTTACATCTAAATCTGCCTAACATCTGAGCCCAGAATCTTGATTGAAACCCTCAGACGCAATTCAGTGTCTGTCCTCAGGATCTGAATTGTTCACTTGGCACTTACTATCTACTAACCTATGTATATTATTATCTTTTTGTATGATTATCTTCATTTCTCCAAGGGGGCTCAAAACAACTCTAAGAAAATCCTGCGTTAACTCCGTAGGGTCTCACATCTGAAAGAAGTGCTAAACAAATGTTTCTTGACAGATGGTTTAGGTGTGACCCCTCTTGGCCTAGGTGGATTTCAGTTTTTTATTATGATAAAACATATGTAATATAAAATTGACCATCTTAATCGTTTTAAGTGTACAATAGTGTTCACTATATGCAAGTTGTTGTGCAACAGATCTCTAGAACTTTTTCATCTTGTGAAACTGAAACTCTCTATTTAATAAATTCCTTTTTCCTCTCCCCTTCACCCCTAGCAGCCACTGTTCTATTATGTTCTAAGAGTTTGACTGCTTTGGATACCTCATATAAGTTGAATCATGAAGCATTTGTCTTTTTGTGAATGGTTTGTTTCAGTAAGCATAATATCCTTAAGGTGTATGCCTTCGTGTTCAACCTGTGTGTTTCCTTTATATCCAAAGTTAATCCTTTGTAGAAAACATATAGTTGTATCTTGGTTTTATGTTCATTCAGCCACTGACTCTGCGTCTTTTGATTGGGGAGTATAATTTACATTTAAAGTAATTACTGATATGGAAGGACTTACTATTGCTATGTTGTTAATTGTTTATTTTATGTCTTGGAGTTTGTCCATCTTTTTTCCTTTTGTTTCCTTTGCCTATTATTGAATTTTTGGTACTAATATGCAGTGATTTCTTTCTCTTTTTTTTTTTTTTTTTGAGACAAAATCTCACTCTATCGTCCAGGCTAGAGTGCAGTGGTGCGATCTTGGCTCACTGCAAGCTCCGCCTCCCGGGTTCATGCCATTCTCCTGCCTCAGCCTCCCGAGTAGCTGGGACTACAGGCGCCTGCCACCACGCCCAGCTAATTTTTGTATTTTTAGTAGAGATGGGGTTTCACCGTGTTAGCCAGGATGCTCTCGATCTCCTGACCTCGTGATCCGCCCGTCTCAGCCTCCCAAAGTGCTGGGATTACAGGCGTGAGCCACCGCTCCCGGCTCTTTCTCATTTTCTTTTGTGTATAACCTATAGGTATTTTCTTCATGTTTACAATGAAGATTACAGAAAATCTAATACTTATAACAATCTATTTTAAACAGATAATTTCTATTACATAGAAAAACTCTATTCCTTTACATCCTGTCTTCCCCATATTGTATTATCAATATTATAAATTAAATGTTTTTAGATTTGATGTCTATTAAGCTAGTTTTACAGTTAGAGTTTTTATTCGTCTTTTAAATTCTGTCCCCAAATTAAAAGCTATTTATGCATCATAATTATAGCACTACAGAATTCTGTATTTGTTTATGTATTTACCTTACCAGAGAGCTTTCTGTTTTCAAATACTTTTGGGTTGCTCTGTGGCATCCTTTCACTACACTTTGGAATACTTCCTTTGGCACTTCTTCTAATATAAGTCTAGTGCCAATGAACTCTATCAGGTTTAGTTTATTTAGAAAAGTCTTCATTCCGCTTTCATTTTTGGATCTTTATTCCTCTTTCATTTTTGAAGAATAGTTATGCTAGCTATAGTATTCTTAGTTGACAGGTAATTTTTCCTTTCAGTACTTGGAAAATAACATCCACTTACTTCTGCTCTACAATGTTTCTGCTGAGAAATTTGCTGATAATCTAATGAGAGATTCCTTGTATATGAAAAGTTGCTTTTATCTTGTGTCTTTCATCCTCTGTTTTTGAGTTCTGACAGTGCAATTATGTCTTGGTATGTGCCTCTTTGGGTTCATTCTACTGGAGTCCTTTGAGCTTCTTGAGTTTGGACATTTTTTCCTTCAGATTTTGAAAGTTTTCAGCCATTACCTGTTCAAATAAGCTCTCTGACCCTTTCTTTTCTCTTCTCATTCTGAGACTCCCATAATACATATGCTTTCCACTTGATGGAGTTCCATAAGTCCCCCAGGCTTTCTTCACTTTTCTTCATTACTTTTTCTCTTTGTTTCTCTGATTTAATAATTGCAAATTTCCTGTCTTCAAGTTCCCTGATTGATTTTACTGTTTGATCAAGTCTTCTGTTAACCCTGCTGGTGAAATTTTAACCCATAATTTCTATTTGGTTCTTTTTTATACTTTTCATATCTTTGTTGATATTCCCATTTTGTTCATGCATCATTTTCCTTGTTTCATTTGTTTTTCTGTGTTCTTTTGTAGTGCACTGAGTTTCTCTAACATAATTATTTTGAATTCTTTTTCAGAGAATTAAGAGAACTTCATTTTTAGGGTCTTGTCTGGAGATTTATGTTTTCTTTTATTGGACTTTTTTTTTCTATATCTTCATATGCTTTATTATTTTTGGGGGGGATTTGTGCATTTGAAAAAGGAGCCACTTCTTCCAACCTTTAAGAGCTATCTTTACACAGGGAAAGACCTACATCAATCAGTCCAGCTGCAGATTCTCAAGACCTCTCAAACATTTTCTGGGAATGCATCTTCTCTTGGTTTGTTTATGTAATTTCCCATTTATAAAGGTTTGCCAGTTTCTTCTTCTTTTCTCTTTCTTTCTTTCTTTCCTTTTTTTTTTTTTTTTTTGAGATGGAGTCTCTCACTCTTGTTGCCCAGGCTGGAGTGCAATGGCGCAACTTGGCTCACTGAAAACTCCGTCTCCTAGGCCAGCTCCTTTTTAAATAGCCCATACTTTCATGCTCTCTCTGGTGTCTGTCTACAGTACCACAGGTTTTCTGGTGCTGCAACAACCCTCCTAGCTCTCCTTTGTTCTCAGACATTCCTAGGTATCTAAAGTACGCTGCTTCCTAGTTAGCACTTCAAGTCAGGAAAGACAGAAACCAGACTCTTTAAAGTTCCCTCAAAAGCTGAACCATTGGACATATATTTCACTCTTCTCTCTCTTTCTCCCAGGGAAAAGCTGCTAGTTAAGAGTTTTCTCCTAATTGGGCCAGCATGTGCTGGCTTGGGAAAGGAGCGACAATTCGTGAAATGAAATGGCTTTTCTTACACATTTTAATGCAACTCCTCTTGGCAGTGTGGCTGTTCTTGACTTTGAAGTACTGTGACTTCTTGACAAGTTTCTGGAGTTCTCATAAAGGCTTTTTAGACTTCATATTGTTTAGTAGTAAGGGTCTCTGTGGGAAAACAAAGTCTAAAACTTTTTATTCCACCATTTTGCTGAAGTCCATCTTCTATTCATTTATTTATATCTGTGTTATTATCAAAACCTCAAACCCAAATTTATTTCACACCTCTTTTTAATATAACTTTTTTCTGTAATTCCTGATCTCTTCCAAAAATGAAACGTTTAAATTTACTGTTTGATTTATATAATTTTCTCTGAGTTTGTTGCTAACTTTAATTCTCTTCCTTCAATGAAACCAAGTGTTCCAAAAGAATAAATCTGATCAGTGTAAGCCAGGAAATATCAAAACTTTAGGTTAAATTTTTGCAGATTTATTCTTTTTATTATTTTCTTTTTATTTTTTTGAGATGGAGTTTCTCTTTTATTGCCCAGGCTGGAGTGCTATGGCGCCATCTCGGCTCACTGCAACCTCAGCCTCCTAGGTTTAAACGATTCTCCCGCCTCAGTCTCCGGAGTAGCTGTGATTACAGGCATGCGCCACCACGCCCGGCTAATTTTTTTGTATTTTTTTTAGTAGAGACGGGGTTTCTCCATGTTGGTCTCGCTGGTCTTGAACTCCCGACCTCAGATGATCTGCCCTCCTCAGCCTTCTAAAGTGCTGGGATTAGAGGCGTGAGCCACTGCACCCAGTCTGCAGATTTTTTTTTTTTTTAACGAACTTAATAGCTGTCTTTCAACATCTCTGAAGTTTCATTGTTTTCATTAAGAAGAAATATACACATTCCAGATGTAGCATGCATATTTTAAATTATGTGCTAATAGTTTTGATAAAATGATCATAATATAGCCGTTTGTTGATGTTCATTTCAAATGACATCTAATGAAATGGCTATTTAAGAGGAAAATATAAGAAAAGCCACATGTTCTTTAAGTGTTTCCTAATCATTCAATCATGATGAGTTTGATTGAAGATAAAAATAAGAGCAATTATCCTCAGCGAAGTGAGTAATTTAGAATTTAATGCTCCAATACTCCCAGTTTTTGAAAAATTAACCACGAAAAACCTAAACTTGGCACTGGTTTCTTACCTCTCAACTCACAAGATGTAAAGTAACATTTTGATGAAGATCATTTTATAGCATACCTAGTGGTTAATTAATTAACTTTCTATGTTGGCTGTAGCAATTGCTTTATTCAGCTCATATAAATAATAACACTCTTTCTATATTCTCAGGCTTGGGCTAGATCTATAAACTGGTGCATGAGCCAAAACAAATATAGTTAATATAGAGATGATAAATCATTCAAGTAAAAAGATTATAAAATGGACAAACAGAATCTTCATAAAAATTAACCAACATTTATGCCTTTATTGAACTACAGTAGAATATTGCATAGATAATATTCTTATAAGACTGTAGGCACTTTATAAATGTTTTACAGTTATAGATTGATTAATCAAACAAAACAATTCCATAAAATAGATTCTGTAATTATCACTATTTCTCAAAGACTAAAACTGAGGTATAGAGAAGTTAAATAACTTGTCTAAAGTTAAAAAAAGTCATATCCTTAGAAATTAAAAATATAGAATTTGATTCCAAACACCAAAGTCAACCATGATCTTCTGTACACTGAGTACAGATTATATGCACTCCACCCCCACCTCCATGCACACCCTTACATACACAGAGGCACATAAATTATTTCTCATTATTCATGGGGGTATGTCCCAGGGTCTCCCATGAATACAAAAATAATAAATTTAAATTGACATAAAATTACATAACAATTGCATATAATTTACGCAGATTCTTCTGTATGCTTTAAATAATCTCGAGATTATTTACAATACCTAATACAATATAAATGCGATGTCTGTAGGTATTATATTGTTAGGAAATGATGACAAGAAAAAAGTCTGTAGATGTGCAGTACAGATGCAATTTTTTTCTAATATTTCTGATCTATGGTTGGTTTAATCTATAGATGTGGAAGCCATGGATAGAGAGAGCCGATTGTTTAGTTATTCCTACTAATATATTTCTGGAATTATGTACATGTATTTTTATCTTCTCAATAATACTATATGTATTATATACATTTCCATTTTATAATCCTAGTGCTTTCTGATTCCAAAGCAGGGCTTTATCTTTGATGCCTTCTCGGAACTAAATTGTGTTCCTTCCAAAATTCATGTATTGGACCCCTAGTCCTTGGTGAGACTGTATTTGGAGAGAAGGCCTATAAGAAGGTGATAGAGATTAAATAAGGTCATAAGCATGGGCCTCTAATTCAATAGGACTTGTGGCCTTATGGGAAGAGGAAGATACAACAAAGCCTTCTCTCTACTACGCGAGGACATGTGAGAAGGCAGCCTTCTGCAAGTTAGAATGAGCACCTTCACCAGAAACCAAATTAGCCAGCACCTAATCTTGGACTTTTGCACCTGCAGAACTGTGGGAAATAAATTTCTGTTGTTTAAACCAATCAGTCTGTGGTATTTGTTACAGCAGCCCAAGTAGACTAAGGTAGTGCCATTACTTCATTCGCGACTAAACACTAAGACTCTGTCTGTATGTTTCTTAATAAAAACTATACAGGACTCTACCTAGGGGATTTCAAAAACTCTAATGCCAAAGTGTGATGGTTTATAGTAATTCTAATCCACTCTGTATCAGTTTGCTGTGGCTGCTGTAACAAATTACCATAAACTTTATGTTTTAAAACAACAGAAATGTATCCTCCCACAATATTGAAGCACAGAGGGCCAAACTGAAGGTGTTGGCAGGCCACATTCACTACCGAGGCTCTAGGGAAATATCCTTTTCTTGCCTTTTTCATCTTCTGGTGGCTGTCAATATTCTTTGCCTTGTGTCTTCCATCTAATCTTCAGGGCCAGAATCTTCGACTGTCTGGTGTGGGTTTTTTTTGTTTTTTTGTTTTTTTTTCACATCACCTATCCCTCTGTGTGTAGTAAAATCTCTCTGTCTCCTTCTTAGAAGGATGCAAGTAATTTCTTTTAAGGCCCAGCCAGATAATACAGAAGAATCTCCTCATCTCAAGATCCTTAATTTAATCACATCTGCCAAGGTTTGGCTTTGTCGTTATTATTGACATATAAGGAAACATTCACAAGTTCCAAGGATTAGAAATATGATATCCTTTGGAGGGAGACGCATATATTTCAGTCCACCACATACTATAATTCAAAATTATTAATATTTTATCCATTTTTACCACATTCTTTGGACTCCAGAAAAGGAGAAATTCTCCTTCCTTGCCAGACTAATTGCAACACCTGTAGTGGGGATCCCATTTCTTGTGCTTTTATTTCATAACCTTTTCCTATCAATTATGCCCTTACTCTTTATTTTGCATTAGTCTCTCCTTTTATATGGACTCCTTTCCTACAGACTAAAAGAATGTATAAATATACCTTCGCTACTTTTGTTTTAATGCTATCAAAAACAAAAGCAAAAACCTTTCAGTCTTCATTCAAATTTTCTTTCCATAAATATTCTGCTCCATTTCTCTTTTCTTTCATTCCCAAATTTCTTGATTACATCAACATTTATAATTCTTCAGTAAGATATCTCTGATGCCTCCCAGTTGCTCTTAGAATGAAAGTTCAGGCTGCTTAACATGACATTAAAGATTGCTTCAATTGTAATTTCTATGTGTGATTCTGGTTTCTTCTCATGATGTGCTACTGTGACCTAATTCTCCCCAAAATGCATGTGATGGATCAAATAGGAGCAGTGATTCCTTTATAATATCCTTCCATTTAATATAAGGAGGCTGGATGATTACTTTGCCAATATGATGAAGTCACCTTCTACCAGTGTCCAGGATAAGGCCTTAACAGAACAGACTGGCAGCATCCAAATCTGTCTCTGCTAACTCTCACCAGGAGCCCTTATCTACCATGTGAGGAGGCTGGGTATCCTGACTATGCTTGGATGCCATGCAGTGTTGCTACAGTTAATAGTCCAAGCTTAGTCCATCCTTCCCATCGTCTTTGACAAGGTTTTAGATATAAAAGTGAAAGTGGTACCACACATAACCTTTCAACTAGTCAAAAGTAAACAGGTTTTAAGAGATTACTTTGTTAATCTCTTTTAAAATCAAGCACTTATAAGAATCTTAAAGACATTATTTTACAGAAGACTCACACAGGGTTTTTGTTTTGTTTTGTTTTGTTTTGTTTTACAATAGAGAGAAGAGCCTATCCAATCAAATAACCGAGTAATATTAATGAAACCTATAACATTTTTATGGTAACTATGTCACTCACAAACAACAACTTAGAATAAAAGGACCACAGACAGCACAAAATAAAAAAGACCTTATAGCCACCTAGTCTTCTAAACAACCATAGGAGGGCCGTGTAGTTACAAACATGGGCCAAAACAATGATTCAAAGGACAAAACCCATGAACTAGAGCTAAAAGTCACAGCGTACATTTCCAGGAAGCAGGACTCAGCTTTAATCATGAAATTGGTGACATCTTCCAGACTGGGTTTCAAAGTTTCTATGAAACAGTGACTATTATGTGCCTATGCATTTCTTTTATGAATGGGAATGGCTATTGTGGTTACACTGCCTCTGTCTTATTGTTCTATATTTTTTTTTGTTATTTTTTTTTTTTCCCTGGAGCAGGAATCAGCAGGCAACTTATCAATTTAGTTCACACATTTATAGGATGAGAGAGAGAGACCATGCTCAAAAAATGATATCTAAGGAGCATCATGACACCTACATCTAATTTGAATTATAAGATTCAGGAATCTGAGTTAATGCTGTATTGGGAGAAATCTTTAAAGATCTGAGAATAGAATTAATATATTTATCAAGGGAAGAAATGATAAAGGGGTAAATTCAGCAAGGTAATATAACAATTATAAATATATATACACTCAACACTGGAGCACCCAGATATATAAAGCAAATGTTGTTAGAGAAAAAGAGAAAGATACACCCCAAATGCAATAATAGCTGAAGATTTTCACACTGTACTTTCATCATTGGACAAATCTTCCAGACAGAAAATCAACAAAGAAACATCAGACTTAATCTTTCTTCTTACAGCCTTTGCTTGAAATCTATTTTGTCTGAAATAAGTATAGCTACTCCTGCTGTTTTTTCATTTCCATTGGCTTGGAATATCTTTTTTCACCACTTTATTTTCAGAATAGCCAAAACTATCCTAAGCAAAAAGAACAAAATTAGAGGAATCACATTACTAGACTTTAAATTATACTACAGAGCTATAGTAACCAAAATGGTATAGTACTGACATACAAACAGACACATAGATCAGGGAAACAGAATAGCAAACCCAGAGATAAACCAATACCTCTACAGTGAACTCATTTTCAACAAAGTTGCCAAGACCATACATTGAGAAAAGGGCAGTCTCTTCAATAAATGGTGCTGGGAAAACTGGATATCCATATGCAGAAGAATGAAACTAAACCTGTATCTCTGACCATATACAAAAATTAAATATCAAAATGAATTAAAGGCTTAAACTTATGACTTCAAACTATGAAACTACAAAAGGAAACTTTGGGAAAACTTCAGGACATTGGAACGGGCAAAGATATATTGAATAACACCCCATAGCACAAACAACCAAAGCAAAAATGGACAAATGGAATCACATCAAGTTAAAAAGCTTCTACACAGCAAAGGATACAATGAACAAAGTGAAGAGACAACCCACAGCATGGGAGAAAATATTTTCAAACTATCCATCTGACAAGGGATTAATAACCAAAATATATAAGGAGCTCAAACAGCTCTATAGGAAAAATTTAATAACCCAATTTAAAACTGGAAAAAAGATCTGAATAGACGTTTCTCCAAAGAAGACATACAAATGACAAATAGGAATATGAAAGAGTGCCCAACATCAATGATAGTCAGATAAATGCACATCAAAACTATAGTAAGTAGTCATCTCACTCCAGTTAAAATGGCTGATAACCAAAAGTCAGGCAATAACAAATGCTGGTGAGAATGTGAAGAAAAGGGAACCTTTGTATACTATTGGTGGGAATGTAAATTAGTACAACAACTATGGAGGATGGTTTGGAGGCTCCTCGAAAAACTGAAAATAGAGCTACCATACAATCCAGAAATCCCACTCCTAAGTATATACCCAAAAGAATGAAATCCACTATATTGAAAAGATATCTGTACTCTCATGTTTGTTGCAACACTATTCACAATAGATAATATTTGGAAGTGATCTAAGTCTCCATCAGAAGATGAATAGATAAATAAAGTGTGGTATATATACACAATGGAGTACTATTAAGCTGTAAAGAAGAATGAGACCCTGTCATATTCAACAATATGGATGAAACTGGAGGTCATTATGTTAAGTGAAATAAGCCAGGCACAGAAAGACAGACTTTGCATCTTCTCGCTTATTTGTGGGAGCTAAAAATTAAAACAATTGAACTCATGGAGACAGAGAATAGAAGGATGGTTACCAGAGGCTGGGAAAGGTAGTTGCGGGGGGTGGGGTAGAGGGTGGAGATGACTAATGGGTGGGTAGAGGGTGGAGATGACTAATGGTTACACAAAATAGTTAAAAAGAATGAATAAGTATTTGATAGCACAAGTGTGACCATATTAAAAATAATATAATTATATATTTTAAAATAAATGAGTATAATTGGATTGTTGGTAACACAAAGCATAAATGCTTGAGGTAGTGGATACCTCATTTTCCCTGATGTGATTATTACACATGTATGCCTGTATCAAAATGTGTCATGTAACCCATAAATACGTACACCTACTATGTATCCACAACTTAAAATTTTTAAAAATATATTAATTAGCTACATTCTTTATTTAAATTCCTTAAAATCTATTAAAAAGTTAAATTAAAAAAGTAAAATTCTATGCCAGGTGTTGGGGCTCATGCCTGTAGTCCTAGCACTTTGGGAGGCAGAGGTAGGTGGATGACTTGAGTCCAGGAGTTTGAGACCAGCCTGGGCAACATGAAGAAACCCTGTCTCTACAAAAAAAAAATACAAAAATTAGCCAGACATGTCTGTAGTCCCAGCTACTCAGGAGACTGAGGAGATGGAAGGAGCCCTTAAGCCTGGGAAGCAGAGGTTGCAGTGAGCCAAGGTCTTACCACCACACGCCAGTCTGGGTGACAGAGCGGGACCTTATTTCAAAAAATGAATGAATGAATGAACGAATAAATAAATAAATACATAAATACAAACAAAATTTTAGATACTAGGTTGTATAACTTATTTCCCCACATAAAATAATACTTTGATGCTTCTCTATATACAGAAAGATTGAAAACAAATATGTCTTTTATTGCTGTGGGTAGATACAAGTCAAATAGATAAAAGTATCAGTTGAGAAACTTACCTTAAAATAAATTCACTTAAATTATCCAAAAATATTTCACCAATGTCCCAAAACATTTAAAATCATACCAAACAATTTATAAATTATTTTAATATAGATTTTTAAAGCCATACTACTATCAGTTTTGAGATTAAAAACCATTAAGATATTAACACTAATTCTTAGCAGAGAATTATTTCTATCTTGTCATTACTTCTGGCTGAATACATTTCACTTCTTTAGAGCTAATTACATCTCCTATTTCATATGCTTTGAGATTGTCAGCACAATTTTATGTGGAAGACAGAGAAAGGAAATTTCAAGCATGAGGAAATATATTTATATTTAACATTAGAGTAATATTTGTCAGTTCAGTCTGTAGTTCCATTTATGTACCAACAGTTTTCATGAAAGAAACAAACTAATTTGAAATATTATTTCTCTTTTAAAGCCATTTGTAAGTAGCATATATATGGGAAAATCACAGTGCTGTTAGGATAACTTCAAAGGAGAGACCAAATTTGCTTAATCTCTTTATTACCTTAAGGTGCTCTCTTAGTTAGCTTGGGTTACTACAAAAATCCCATAGACAGTGGCTTAAACAGCAAATATTTATTTCTCATAATTGTAGAGGCTGGGAAGTCCCTGATAAAAGTATCAGTGGATTTGGTTCTTAATGGTAGCCCCCTTCTTGGTATGCGGTTTCATTAGTTTTATTCTTCTGTTTATGGATATCCGGTTTCCCAGCACTATCCTCAATGTATGTTCTTGGTGACTTCCTCAAAATGGCTTGGCTTAAATGTGTAGATTTATTTCTTGAGTTTCTTGTTCTATTCCATTGGTCTATTTGTCTGTTTTTATGTCAGTATCATGTTATTTTCGTTACTATAGCTGTGCAGTCTAGTTTGAAGTATGGTGGTGTGATGCTGTCAGTTTTTTTTTTGTTTGTTTGTGTTTTGATTTTCTCAAGATTGACTTGACTGCCCTAGGTCTTTTGTCATTACATATGAATTTTATGATTTCTTTTTCTGTTTCTGTGAAGAAGTTCACTGGCATTTTGATAGGAATTGCATTGGATCTGTACATCACTTTGGATAATATAAACATTTTAACACCATTAATTTTTTTAGTCTATAAACATTAGATGCCCTTTAATTTTGTGTGCCTTCTTCAATTTCTGTCATCAGTGTTTTATAGTTTTCATTGTAGAGGTCTTTCACTTCTTTGCTTAAATTTGTTCCTAGGGATTTTTTGTTGTTGTTGTTAGCTGTTGTAAATGAAATTGCTTTCTTGAGTTCTTTTACAGATTGTTTACTATTGTCATATATAATTGATACCGATTTTTGTATGTTGATTTTGTATCCTGCAATGTTCTTGAATTTATTGATCAGTTCTAAAAGTTTCTGGGGGGAGATTTTCTAAATATAAGACCATGTCATTTGCAAACAAGTACAATTTGACTTCTTTCTTTTCAATTTGTATGTCTTTTATTTCTGTCTTATTTCTGTCTCTTGCCTAATTGCTTTCTCTAGGTTTTCTAGTACTATAAATGAAAGTAAAAAGAGGTGAAAATGAGCATCCTTGTCTTATTTCAGATCTTAGGGAAAAGACTTTCAATTTTTCCTCATCAGTATGATATTAGCTGTGGGTTTGTCATATGTGGTGTTTGTTGATTGAGGTATGCTCTTTTTAAACCCAGTTTATTGAGAGTTTTCATCAAAAAGGGATGTTAAGGCCGGGCGCGGTGGCTCAAGCCTGTAATCCCAGCACTTTGGGAGGCCGAGACGGGCGGATCACGAGGTCAGGAGATCGAGACCATCCTGCCTAACAGGTGAAATCCCGTCTCTACTAAAAAATACAAAAAACTAGCCGGGCGACGTGGCGGGGGCCTGTAGTCCCAGCTACTCGGGAGGCTGAGGCAGGAGAATGGCGTAAACCCGGGAGGCGGAGCTTGCAGTGAGCTGAGATCCAGCCTGGGCGACGAGTGAGACTCTGTCTCAACAACAACAACAACAGCAACAACAACAAAAAGGATGTTAAATTGTATTGAGTGCTTTTTCTGCATCTACTGAAATGGTCATAGGGTTTTCATCCTTGAATCTGCCAATATAACACCATGATTTTTGATTTGCATATGTTGAGACAGCCTTGACTCACTGGGCTGAAATTCATTTGATCATGTAAAATGATCTTTTTAATGTGTTACTGGGTTTGGTTTGCATTTATTCTGCTGAAGATTTTTGCATCTGTAGGATTCTTTACGACTTTATAAGAAGAGCAGATAATATAAGTGACAAAATGTACTTTCTGGAATAATAATTAATTTAATTTTCTATAAATATATAAATACAATTACTATATCTCAGCTCTAAAAGAATTGATACATTCCTAAGACATCTATGGGTAAAATTATTTTCTCTGTCCACATTTGTTCCTAATTCTCTCATTTTCTTGGTCATATTCTGTTAAAACTTTTAATTATAATAGCCTTGGTTCATATAGGTCAGAAAAAGTTATTTTTCATGTTACAATGTCAATACAAATTGCATTACATTGCAACTTTGCACTAAAAATGCCAAGCATGCTTTTATTATTATCTGGAAATACTATTCCTAGTAATTCTTGTTGCTACCACCTCTTTGTCTTTCTCTGTATATTTCTGAGTCTATTAGAGTACAGAAATAGGTTTACTGTAATGATTATTCTGATTGGAAGAGCGGTTTCCAAACTGTACCACACTATAAAAGGAGACTTGTTGCTCCTTGAGTAATAGTTTCAAATCTCCTTTCTTCTGATCAAGATAATGAAGCCTATGGACAATGACTTGAATTAAATCTTAGAGGAAACTGGATAATACACATAATAAATTCAAAGATGAAATTATATATCATGTAGTGGGTGCCAAGACATAGAAAAGTAAAGGGTATTTTTATGACATTCTGTATTTTTTAAAATGTTGCTTGAATAGGAAGATGGCATTTTTATATGTAGATTGTTTCTAACATCTTCTTTGTTTTAAAAAAAGGATAATATGCATGTAGTCTCTGCTTTGAAAATATCTCAACTTTTACATATTCTTCCTAAAAATGTGTTGAACTGTGGCTCCAAGCCCAGTGTCTCAAGCAAAACAAACAAACAAAAAGAAATAAAACCTAATTTAATTATTAATAGTTATTAAATATTGATGCCATTTCAGAGTATCAGTTTGATAAATTATCTAGGATGTCTTTTCCTGAAACAAAATTCAAGATGCATAAAACAGAGTCATTGCATACAGAGAATGTTCATTTGTTTCCTAAGAAAATTGTTAGGGGTTAGGATTTAAATCATAAGTGTATAAATCTTTATCTACTTGGACGTTTCAGTTAAAAAATTGTCAGATTTTACCAAATTTTAAAATGCAAGTGTCCTTAATTATATACTGAGAGATAATATAGTTTGAAATAGCTTATTTTCCACAGTATAATCTTGAATCAGCAAGGCCTTGATTACTTACTCAGTAGGATGCCTTTGAATTGGTTAAATCAAATAACTGTCATGTTGGACAATGCTTGGAGTACTAATGAAGTAGATGGAAGTGGGAAAAATGCCAAAATAGACTTTTGAAAAGGGAAAAAGATGACCATGAAATTGTGTATCATTCAGTTTAGGTGTAAACATCCATCTGTCCCTATTATGTTATAACAGTTTATTATTCAAATGCATGCTGTGAAAGAAGAATATCAAACTGATAAGTAGTTAGTTTAATTTTTAACTAACATCGAAGATTAAAAGATAAACATTTTAGTCTTGTACAAGTCATCTGTATTTGATTAAACTAAAAAATTAAAGTGAAGAAACTTACAAGAATAAGCTCTTGTTAAACTTTCTCACTTGTAATAAAGAATCACCAGTGTGCCAAACAAATGTTTATTTTACATTTAATTACTTGCTACCAGTAATAAATAACAATTAAAATTTCAAAATATTTTGGACATTATAAAATGTTTACATGCATATAATATTGAAAGACATGAATATTTATATTATTCAAAAGGATGATAACTTCTTGATGTCGAGAGAAGCCATTTCTAGATTGTTAGTGAATTTAGCAATTTAGTTTCTTAAAATTAAATTAATGGCTTTGATTCATCAGTCTATTGTAGATAGCATTAATCATTTTATTTTTTACTTTTTAAATTTACATTGAAATTTAACAAAATTTTCTGCAAGATCTATGAGTTTCTGTTATTGTTAGACTTATGATTATATGTCCTTAATTAAAAAGACACTGACCTTTCTAATCCCCTGTAATTAAAAATATCTCAAGATTTCCGTAACTCTGTGTTCAAAATATTAAGCATCTTTGTTCTTTGTTTTTGCATATAATCTAATCATTCTTGATGTTTTTGTCAATTCTTTTGTAATAGTTCTCAAAAATGTTTACTTTTTAACTATTGTTATAATCACTAGTTCGTGGCCATGTCACCAGACACTTGTGCAATTGCTAAAATTCTAATAGGCTCTACTTTCCTGAAGTGCCCTCTTCTTCCAATACAAATTACATAATCCTAAGAGATTAAATCCTTAAAAATTCCTAACAACTCTCTGTTATCTAGAAGGTCAAGTCCATAGCTTTTAGTTTCATATTAAAACTATTCTTCAAACTAGTCTTAGTTTCAGCTACTAAATTTATTTTGAATTTCTTTTCTGAACAAATCATCTATTCTTAGACTTTATCTGACCTGCATATCCATCCTCTACAGTTGCATAATCTTAGTGTATTTATTCAATTTGGTATATGTATTCAATTATTATTTATAGCTATCCGTATTGGTATAAATGTATGCAATTCTAATTTATATTGACTTTTTAGGTTGTAATACACTTTCAACCAATTATTGATCTTGGGATAGTATGGAACTAATGTGGACTCATGTATGTGTATATTATTGCCATAGAATTAGGGCACAGAAATATATATATGCAGGTATTCAACTTCAATACACAACTGGAATTTGGAGTCATGTGATATAAAGCATAAGAAATTTAGATACATGCATTAGTGGATTAAAAAAAGATGGGGAAATAAGAACAGAGAGATAAGAAGGCATCGGTTAATAAAGAAAGTTTCGTCTTATGATAAGAAATTTGATCCTTATTCTAAAGAACATGACGAACAACTTACATTTAATAAGCTAAACAACATAATCTCAGTTTACATCAGTTATTACATACAAATAGAAGAAATGCCATCATTATCATGAGAAGATAATTGGACTAAATAAAAAGCAAAATCCAACTATGGTAAATGCTTTTTATGTCATACATAAAAATACAGAGAAAGGCTTAAAATTAAACAATAGAAAAAGACATAGCATGAAAATATTAAAAGGAAAACAATCTAGTTTAGATATATTAACATGAGATCAAATAGACTGTCAGCCTATTTTATACAATTTATTCTAGAAATAAAAAAATACTCCATATTTTAAAAAAAGTCAACAGGGAGATACAAAAATTCTGAATTTCTATGCACCTAAATCCATGACTTCAAAACATATAAAACAAAGTCTGAAAGACCTAAAAGGAAAAAGAGACAATTTCACATTAGCCAATTTTGAGCTCCTTCCATCAGTGATCGATTAAAAAAAGCTGAAAAATGTATTAAGAACACAGTATATTTGAACAACATGATTGCAAATTTAAATTAATGGATGTAGAAAGAACTCTAATTTCCCAAATTGTGAAAAGTACATTATTTTCAAGCACACAGAACATAAACAAAATAATAACCATGTCTTACGCCTGAAGTTTGTTTCAATAAACTTCAAAAAATTAAAATAATATAGAAGATTTAATCTGATCATAATATCATGAAACAAGATGAATATACAAATATAACTACAGAAAATCATATGTTCTTAAATGAGACAATATATTTCTAAATAACTCAGAGATCAGAGATCACAATCAGTATTAGAAACTATTCACAAACAAATGATTATTAGTGCTTAAATGTTACATATCAACATTTTTTGACATACTTAAAGGCAATTATGGCCTTAGTCACGTATATTGGTAACGAAGAAACACTAAAATTCAATTAGGAATTTAGAACAAAGCAAATAAACAGCAACGACAATCCAAAATAAGAGTAAAAGAAAAAAGATTATGAAAACAAGAACAGAACATGGTGAAATAGAAAACAATCATGGGATAAAAGGATCAACACAGGCAAAAATGATTTGATGAAAGGATTTTAAAGACAATAAAATATTGGTAAAATTATTAGAATAAAAGAAAAAGGTATAATTAAGCAATATCAGTAACAAATAGGAGAGAATACTAAAAATCAACCACATAATAAAATAACAATATAATAGCAAATATTATATTATTATATTATTATATCACAGATGTATATATTATATATAATAAATCATAATATGATAATAGGATGGTTAATCTTATGCAGGTTAATTTCCAAATTTAGATGAAACTGAATGATTCTGAAATCAAAATCCATACTGACAACCAATATTGACAAATTGAAAATGAAAATATGAACAGTTCCATTGACATAAAAGCATTATTAATATATTTTCACAAAGAAAACCCTATGCTTAGGTTATTTGACCAGCAATTGCACCTGAAATATTTAAAAAGAAATAATGGATTTTCCCACAGATTTCAACAGTAAACAAAAAAAGAGAGAACGCTCTCAAGTCACTTTATAAAGTTAGCCCTTGACACCAAAACCTGGAAGATATTATAAAAAATAATGTTTACACATCAACCTGTTCATTAATTACATGCAAACATTTAAAAATATATAATGAATCAAATACAATACACATTAAAAAATGATACTGAAACAGGAGAGTTCCCTGACCCCCTCGTAAGGGGAGAGGGTGGTTCGTTTTGATCAGCTCGAACCTCTTGTTGCAGCAGGCGCACCCCATGAGTGGGCGGATGAAGGAGTCCAGCGAATGCCTTTACGCTCCGGCAGGAATGAACCCTGCAGCAGCCAGCGGCAGTGTCTAGCGGTTGTCCGCAACTTCTGGAGCTCCAGAGGGCATGTGTTACAAACAATGCAGTTGCGTCCGCAGATAGCTTAAGTGTTAACCAGCTCAGTGGAGAGTCAGGGTGACATACACCCTGACCTTTTAGTACCTGGGTTCTTGTCTGACATCCAGGAACAATCAGGTCACAGGGACTTGAAGGATGGTGAATGCGGAGATTTTATTGAGTGTGGAAGTGGTTCTCAGTGGGATGGGATGCTGGAAAGCTGATGGAGTGGGAAGATAATCTTACCCTGGAGTTTGGAAATGACCGAACTCCTCTCCCACGGTTCAGCTGCTTCTTCGACTTTCAGATCCTTTTCTTCTCTCCTTCTCTGCCACACCACTCTGCCGCGATTCTGCTCTTGGAGCCTGGGGTTTGGGGTTCTTATGCACACAGCATAGTGAGTAGGGCAGGCCAGAGTGGTCTTGGAAAAGGAAACATTTGGGCAGAAAAACAGGAATGCCTGTTCTCATTTAGAGCCATAGGTCCAAGCTTGAGGGTGGAACCCTCACCAGGGACCCCATCTTCTATCTTCTGTCCATACCAGTACTTTTGTTTGTTTGTTTTTACTATTTTGTGTTTGTTCTAGAATTACAAGTTTATTTTAATATTTAAAATGTCAATTGATGAAATGTACTCCATTAACATGACAAAAAATCACACAATAGAAGATACAGAAAAAGGACTTGATAAATTCAACAAATGCTCATGCTAAAGAAAAAACATATTACAGACAAATATTACACAGGCGCTTCCTGTGTAATGATAAAGTGTGTCCATAGCATTCTATGAGCATAGTATTTAATGGTGAAAACTTTCCCTTTGAGAGCAGGAAAAAAAAAATGGATGTCGGCCGGGCGCGGTGGCTCACGCCTGTAATCCCAGCACTTTGGGAGGCCGAGGCGGGCGGATCACAAGGTCAGGAGATCGAGACCATGGTGAAACCCCGTCTCTACTAAAAATACAAAAAAATTAGCCGGGCGCGGTTGCGGGCGCCTGTAGTCCCAGCTACTCAGGAGGCTGAGGCAGGAGAATGGGGTGAACCCGGGAGGCGGAGCTTGCAGTGAGCCGAGATCCGGCCACAGCACTCCAGCCTGGGCGGCAGAGCGAGACTCCGCCTCAAAAAAAAAAAAAAAAAAAAAAAAAAAATGGATGTCTACTACTATACCTCCCTGCTTTTTACAGATGTAACAGATGTTATTGCCAGCACAGCATAGCAAGAAAAAGAAATAAAAGTTATATAATTGAAATACCTAAGTAAATGTATCATTATTGGAAGATTTTACAAGCATGTACCTTAAAATTCAAATTCAAAGGTTTACAAATACATTACTGGAATTAAGATATTGTTTGTAAAATGTGGTCAGAGTTCAATATAAAGTGTCTGCTTTATTTATAAATATAAACATTTGAATAATTAAATGGCTATCAATCTATATATATAGCCACAATAGTTCTAAAATATTTCAAATAAGTATAACTTGATATTATGAAATATGTGGAAGACCTTTATGACCTCTACGCAAAGGAATAAAAAGTTATTAGTAGAAATGTTTAAAGCCTAAGTGAGTGGATTTTAAACATCTTCATGTTTTAAAAGACTAAACAGCGCAAAGGCGATTCTGTCCCCAATGGTTATATAACCAATGCAATCCCAATCAAAACTTGGTAGTTGATCTAAAGTTAGTATATAGCAAAGCACCAAGAAAATATTGAAAAACCAAAACAAATTGGAAAGCCTTATTCTAATTAATTTTAAAACCTATTATGAAGTTGCGTTAAGCATTAAGTCATTTACTATAATATAAGAAAGGATTCCCTATTTACTAAATGGTGCTGGGAAAACTGGCTAGCCATATGTAGAAAGCTGAAACTGGATCCCTTCCTTACACCTTATACAAAAATTAATTCAAGATGGATTAAAGACTTAAGTGTTAGACCTAAAACCGTAGAAACCCTAGAAGAAAACCTAGGCAATACCATTCAGGACATAGGCATGGGCAAGGACTTCATGACTAAAACACCAAAAGAAATGACAACAAAAGCCAAAATAGACAAATGGGATCTAATTAAACTAAAGAGTTTCTGCACAGCAAAAACAACTACCATCAGAGTGAACAGACACCGTACAGAATGGGAGAAAATTTTTGCAATCTATCCATCTGACAAAAGGCTAATATCCAGAATTACCAAGAACTCAAACAAATTTACAAGAACAAAACATACAAGCCCATCAAAAAGTGAGCAAAGGATATGAACAGACACTTCTCAAAAGAAGACATTTATGCAGCCAATAGAAACATGAAAAAATGCTCATCATCACTGGTCATCAGAGAAATGCAAATCAAAACCACAATGAGATACCGTATATATATATATATATATATGAATATGAATCCAACAATATAGATAGAAATAGACTGCCCAGGGACAGATGCAAAAATATAAAGACAGGATGCATAATGAATTTGGCAATGAACAGCAGTGGGGAAAAGATCATCTTTTCAATAAGTGATGCTGGGACAATTGGAAATTCATGCAGAAGAAACTTGACCATAAAAATCAATTTGGGGCAAATTATGGATCTAATTGTAATACAAATAATAATATAGTTTCTGGAATATGCTATACAAGAATGTCTGCATGCTAGTAGAGTAGGGGAGAATGTTCAAAACAGTTTCTATGCAATTTTTGCAATTACTTTTAATGGCAAAAACTGCAATTACTTTTACACCAACCTAACATAAAGGAACTGACTGATAAATTGCACTCAAAATTTTACATTTCTGTTCGTTAAAAGAGTATAAAGAGAATAAAAAGACAAGCTAAGGTGAAGGATAAGGCATTTGTCACATATACGACAAACAAATAGCTTATCATAATTTATAAAGAACTCTTATGAATAAGAAAAAGATGATCTCATAGAAAGTGAACAAGATATTTGGATAGGCACTGGGTTTATGCAATTGGCGGCATGAAGGGAAATTTTGTGTTCTATCTGTGTTGGCATGAAGGGAAATTCTGTGATCTGTCAGTGTTGACTTCTTGACCTGGGTAGTCGCAATTCTGCAGATGTTTACTTTTTGAAAAAATTCATCTGTACAAAATCTTCACAATTTCGATGTGCAAATTTTTCTGTACTTTATTTCTTATAATCATTAAATGTTTTAAAAGCAAGATTATTTCACTTCTAGTAATAACAGAATTGTTGAGGAGATTCTTCAATGTGAAAATAAAAACCAGCAATTGAGGGTAAATTTCAGTAATTTCCAAGAAGAAGTGAGGGCCTGAACAAAGAGAGAGCCAGTAGAAACAGGAAGAAAGGAAACCATTTCAGAGATAGTATGTAGTTATAAACATGGCTTGACGATTAAAGTGAGGAGATAAAGGTAGAGGAAAGAATTTATTTGGAATGACTCACAGGTCTTGAGTGTATTGCTGGAAAATTATTCATTTAATGGAAATATTAATGAATAGGTTCTATTTATGTTCTGCTAAGAATACCGAGAGAGAACTGGAGATGCAGATACAAATTCAGTAATTCTACATTTTATTTGCAAACTGTTGAAACTGAACTTAAGGCTTATGTCATTAGACTCGAATTCTTAACCCAGAAATACCAGATAGCCTGAACTGGAGTATACTAAAGGAATGGTACCATTATTGTAGAAAGACATTAACAGTTCAGCTTGCAACGTGGGTCTTATCAATAATCAAGTTTCTTTACAGTGCAAATAAAATGAGATCACAAAAAAGAGTAAAAATGATTCTTCTTGGAAGCAGTTGAATTTAATTAGCTCTTTATAAGCAGTGTAATAATTGGCGGCATTCAAATTGCTGACAGCTTCACTTCTCACTTCTTTATTTACTCCCTTCTTTTTCCCCCTCACTTCTTTTAAAGGAAGATCAAAGCCTGTATAGCTGAGTGAATGCTAATGGTGCATACATTTATTTGAAAAGTTTTAAGGCCTTGAAAATCTGCACGTAAAATTTTTTATTCTCAAATGTCTGCCTGTAAGTGTATTTGACACTATTAGCAGGCATTATCTCTGCTTTTATTCCCCCTGTCCTTTTTAAAAGGAAATAAGTCTGATTGTGGAAATGTTGATTAAAATGAGAGTTACATAACCTTTTTGATCCTCCACAAAATAGGTACTTTGAACCACAGACTTGCCATAGAGTTAATGAGTCTCTTCCTCATGCATATGTACTTTACTCCACATTGTATGCTGCATAAGGAGGGGCCTGAGCCCACCACACAAGCTTGGGAAAACGATTAAACTCTCTTGTTGGTGAATATATAACTCTGACAGGTGGGAGGTGTTGCTGTTGTAGTTTGTAAAGAAAGAATGGAATATTTTCCACTGAAAAAAAATTTCCCAGATTCTTACTTGAACGAAATGCCTTTACACTCTTCTCAAAATAATAAGAATTACCCATGGCAACTTTTATCAGAAAATAGAAACTGATAACTAATTGTGCTTAGAGGAACTAATTTTCTGAAGCATTGGCAGAAACTTACAATGTTTGCTTCTTGGACTTCACTCTCTGGACATACATTATAGTGGGATATTTAGTGTTGCTGAATGTTATGCTTAAGTCAAATTTCAAGGGTTAATATATACACTTCAACACTTTGCCTGAGAAAGAGAAAGTTTTAAGTTAATAGTTGTTCTTATTATTTTTGTTGAAGAAGAGAAAGAAAAAGAGGAAGGAAGGGAAAGTAGAAGAAATACAATATCTATAGCACTCAGTAATTCAGAAAAGCTGCATTAATTTTTTTTCTGGTAACATCTCACATTACTGTCTTAGAGTAAAGAATGGCTGCATGGAATTAAATGATAATTTACTAATTAGAAAACATGCAAACAAAAGTTAGTATAGCCAAACTAAACAGGAGAGCTAGAGAAAAAAAAAAAAAAACTGCCTTAAAATATCTGGCTCTTGTTTTATCTATTGTAAGAAGATATACTGCACAGTTTATAAGTCTATACAACAGAATATTAAAAAACAAAGCATTTCAACTAAGTTTCCAAAACATTAAACTCCAGCTTCTCCTTAATTTTAAAATAAAGTTCAATAAAATACTTATGCAGTGTGTGCCAAGGGTGGGGGTTAACTCCTTTCTGGCCTTGACTCTTACCCCTTTCACCTGTTTAGGTGATAAAATTGAGGAGGTAGGAATGTTGGAATTTGGAGGAATTCTTTAGAGTGGGTTTACGGTGCATACTGGAAACTCATCCACCACAAATACACACAGAAAGCCAGTAGAGACCAGGAGATTTTCCTTTAAAAGGCGTATAGAATGTTTACTACTTTATAGTACGAAACACATTGACATAATAAAAGAACATTACGAATTGAGACTGTTTGGGGGATTAACATCACCAAAGAGTATTTTATTATGTGAGAGCATCCAGGAAAATTTCTTGATTGCATGCCCCAACGTAAGCAAGAACTATTCTAATAGACAATGGCCATGCTGGGGCAATCATTAAAGAAGAAAATATAATTTCTAATTATAGCCAATGATTCCCACTTATGCAATATACTGGTTATAATGTATTTCAAGGACCAAAATTTGCTTTCTGATTAAACTTGCAGAAGCATATGTTCAAATCTTCAGGCCTATATTCTGGCAAAACTAAATCTAACTCAGGAATTTAAACAGGAGTGCCTTGTCCTCAATTCTATCCTTGTTGAATAACTTTTATTATTTAATATATGAATAATCACTATGGGTCAGTACGGTAACAAGTAAGTGTTTTGGCAGTGATTGGAGAGGCTCAGATGGCTGAAAGGATGATAAGAATTATTCTTTTTTTAAAAAAATTCCAGGCCCCCTGCCAATATTTTTAAAAAACCTCTCTCTCAAACCCTTATGATTTTATTTAACTGCAAAACATTGAAAAGGAAGCACTCCCCTTGGTGGGGAAGGCCACTTTGTAATGCAGACGCTTCTGGAGTATTTTATAATATGTTGGCAATGAATTAATGTTAAGAGGTTATTATTCTTTTTAAAACTTAGATTGAGGACTGATTAATAAAAAGTGTAATAACCAATTCTTATTAAGCACTTACTATGTGCCAAACTCTGAGCTCAGCTCCTCACATGGATTATCTCATTTAGCCCTTACAACTACCATATACTGTAGGCACCCTTGAAATTCTCATCCTGCTTACTTAATAGGAATACTAGAATGCAAAAAGTTATGTAAATTTCTCAAAGTTACACACATTGAAATTTTATTTAATCTGACAGCAAATCCCATGTTCTTAATAATTTTGTTGTATTACGTCCTTCACTTTTCCACATTCCAAACATCAGCTGTTTGGAACATCCAGAAATGCTAATAAAATAAACACACACTTGTTGTATGAGTTTGAGTACACATTGTGTGTTTTTGTAGGGTGCATGTGTGTGTGGGTGTGTTTCCATAAATCTTAAAGCATTCTACATATCTAATATAATCTTTCCATTACGACTCTATAGGATCACATTTCTTCTTTACGAGTTTACCTAATGAAAAAGTAGCCACTTCAAACACCTGTCTCTTAAACATGGACATTATTCCTCTTACATAAAATGATAATTATTATAAAGATACTCCATTTAGTAAGATCACATCTCAGCTTGTGCTGTGTCAGAAGACACTGGGTGCCTTCTTAAACTTCTTTTTTTTTTTTTTTTTTCTTGCTGTTGCTGCATTCCTACTTCTGGCCTCCAGAGTTCAGTCAAGAATGGCTGCAGAATAGGTGTGTTGTCTATATGTAGAAGCCCAAGGCTACACTAAATTTGCTGCATCTGCTATTTGCTTGGGTTCCATCTTTCCTTCGGAGTCCAAACTACAGCAAGTCTCATTTTATTGGCCTTGGCTTTATTATGCTTTGCAGATATCGCACTTTTTACAAATTGAAAGTTTGTGGCAACCCTATGTCTAGTAAGTCTGTCAGCACTATTTTTCCAAAAGCATGTGCTCATTTTGTGTCCCTGTGTCACACTTTGGTAATTCTCACTGATGGTTCAGCCCTGTGTCCCCAACTAAATCTCATGTCTAATTGTAATCCCCACATGTCAGGAGAGGGACCTAGTGAGAGGTGATTGGATCATGGGGGCAGATTTTCCCCAGGCTGTTCTTGTGATAGTGAGTTCTCAAGGGATCTGATGGTTTAAAAGTGTGGCACTTCCCGCCTCGCTTACTCTCTCTCTCTTGTTGCTGTGGTAAGAAGTACTTGCTTCCTCTTTGCCTTCTCCCATGATTGTAAGTTTCCTGAGGCCTCCCAGTCATGCTTCCTGTTAAGCCTGCAAAACTGTGAGTTAATTAAACCTCTTTTCTTCATAAATTACCCAGTCTCAGGTAGTTCTTCATAGCAGTTTGAAAAAGGACTAATACACTCATAATATCTCAAATATTATTATATCTGTCATAGTGATCTGTGATCAGTGGTCTTTGATGTTAATATAGTAACTCCTTTAATTAATGTATTAATATGGTAACCGTCACCATGAACCACACCCAAATAAGATGGCAAACTTAACTGATGAATGTTGTGTGTGTTCTGACTACCCTGGACTGACCATTCCGCATTCTCCCTCTGTCTATTCTCTGGCCTCTCTATTCCCTAAGACATAACACTATTGAAATTAGGCCAATTAATAATTTCGCAGTGACCTCTAAGTGTTCAAATGAAAGGAAGAGTCGAATATCTCTCTTTAAATAAAAAGCTAGAAAAGCTTAAGTTTAGTGAGGAAGGCATGTCAAAAGCCATGATAGGATGAAAACTAGACCTCTTGTGCCAAACAGTTAGCCAAGTTCTGAATACAAAGGTAGCATTCCCAAAGAAAAGTAAAAGTGCTACTCCAGTGAATATGCAAGTGATAAGAAAGCAACACAGCCTTATTGCAGACTGAGAAAGTTTTAGTGATTTGGATAAAAGACCAAATTGGGCATAACATTCTCTTAAACCAAAGCCTAACCCAGAGCAAAAAGTTTGAAGCTAGTAGAGCTTGGTTGATGAGGTTTAAGAAAAAGCCATCTTAATGACATAAAAGTGCAAGGTGAAGAAGAAAGTGCTGTTATAGAAGCTGTAGCATCTATAAGTTATTTAGAACATCTAGATAAGGTAATTGTTAAATGTGGCTACATTAAACAGCAGATTTTTAACACAGAAAAAAACAGACTTGGAAGAGGAAGCCATCTAGGACTTCCATAGCTAGAAAGGAGAAATCAATGCCTGAGTTCAGTGCCTTAAAGGACAGGCTGACTCTCTTGTTAGGGACTAATGCAGCTGGTGACATGAAGTTGAAACCAACGCTCATTTATCATTTCAAAAATCCTAGAAGAAGGCCAAATTTACTGTGCCTGTGCTCTACAAATGGAACAACAAAGACTGCATGAAAGCACAATTGTTTATAGTGTGGTTTACTGAATATTTTAAGCCCACTGTTGAGACCTACTGGCAGAAAAAAAAAAGAAGATTCCTTTCAAAATATTATTATAGGCAATGTGCCTAGACACTCAAGAGCTCTGAAAAAGTTGTAAAAGAAGACAAACATTGTTTCCATACCTGGTAACACAACCTCCAGTCTGCAGCTCATGGATCAATGAGTAATTCTGACACTCAAGCTGTTTTATTTAAGAAGCACATTTTGTAAAGCTCTAACTCCCATAGATAGTAATACCTCTGATGAATGTGGACAAATTAAATTAAAAACCTTCTGGAAAGGATTGATCATTCTAGATTCTATGAAAAACATACATGATTCATGAGAGGAGAGCAAAATGCCAACATTAAAAGGAGTTTGGAAGAAGTTTATTCTAACCCTGATGGATTATTTTGAGGAGTTCAAGACTTCAGGGGAGGAAGTAACTGCAGATGTGGTGGAAATAGCAAGAGAACTAGAATTACAAGTGGAACATGATGATACTGGATTGCTGTTATTTCATTATAAAACTTGAATAGATTTTTTTCTTTGCTTATCTTATGGATGAGCATCTTATGAAAGAATTTCTACTGTGCATAAAATGCTATCTATCAAACAGCATCAAATGCTACAGAGAAATCTTCCATGAAAGGAAGAGTCAATTGATGTGAGAAACTTCATTGCCTTATTTTTAAAATTTTTCACAGCCACTCCAACTTCAGGAATCATCACCCTGATTAGTCAGCAGCCATCCACGTGGAGGCAAGATCCTTCACTGGCAAAAATATTATGATTCATCGAAGGCTCAGATGATTATTAGTATTTTATAGCAATAAAGTATTTTTAAACTAAGATATGCAAATTAATTTTTCTTACACATAATGTTTTTGCACAATAGGCTACACTATAGTGTACATATAACTTTTATATGCACTGGGGAGTCAAAAAGTTTCTGTTATTTTATTGTGGTGCTCTGGAACTGAGCCTACAATATCTCTGAGGTATGCCTGCATATAAGTTGGTGAAACTGCACCTTCTCTTGGCTAACCTAATAATTGAATCTACAACATGAGGCTTCCCTTTCATGCAGGTCTCTCACTATCTTCTGTGCCACCTTGGCATGAATTAGATAAAGGTCACCCTTCCTGTGGAAGAAAATTCCCTACATCAGAATATGACCTGAAGAGGGGAGTTTAGGTTAGATTTCATTATCAGGTTTGTGTCATTGTACAGTAAACATCTTGGACAAAACTTTGTAATAGTTCTTATTCCTTTTCAGAGTTCTAGAGTACAAAGCAGCTACAAAATTAAGAGTCTCAGGTCTCATATGCTTTCTATTCCTGGTTAACAACAATATTCATCCATAATAATCCATAGTTAGAAGAGCCTTAAGAAGAAAATTATGAAACCAGACTGGTTGATGGAAATAGTTGAAAAAAGAAACAACTGCATTTTGCTTTTTTGTATTCCCTCTGTCCATTACTAGAAAATAAATTCCACAGAATCTTTTATTCTTTCTCTAGCGTAATGGTTCTCAACTTTGGTTGAATATTGGAATTACCTGGAGAACCTAGAACACTCTTAATCATCAGGCTCTATCCCAGACCAGTGAGATCAGAAACTAAGAGGACAAAACCTCAGCATCTGTATTTTTTAAGTGCTTCAGGTAATAGCCATGAGCAAAGCTGAGAACCACTGAAGATTTGAATCATTGGGAGGTGGTGTAAGAATAAAACTGTGTGATCTTCTTCCTTTCCTGGATCACATCTCACCATAATGAGCTTGTGTGACTCAAGTTATTTATTTATAACATAACAGATCAATCTTATCGTTTCAAAAAGTTTAACTATAGAATTTAACTCAAGTCATTTAAGTCCCTCTCTTTAAGGTTTTCAAATGGCTAAATGCACAGTGTTGGTAATCAATTATAAAATATATGATATATAGTATATTTCTTTTTCCTAGAAAGTTCTTTCTGAACAGCAGCAAGTGAACATTACCTGGGTATGAAAGAACAGGTTTCCGTAACATAAAAGTTACTGAATAAATCATTAGATCACAATTAGCCTTTTTAAAACAATTAACTATAATAATTACCAAAAGGAAAAAAGAAAGTTTTACAACCTACAGTTTCCTTCAAGAAATAACTATTTAATAATTCATAAACAACCAATATGGAGAAAATATAATGGTATGGATAGCAATGTCATTACTAGGCTACAGCACTACCCTAGTGTATCAGTAAACCACAGTCAACAGAACAAATATTTTTGGCTGTGGATGGGTAGGCTCTCCTAACACAAATTAATCTCCTTAATGGATTTTCCTTACCTTCATGAAAAATACATTATGGGCTCTTAAGTCACACTCAACACACTGTTAGGGTTTTTTATGATGTGGAATTGGCACAAAGATGATTTTTCTTTCACACTGTGGGTAAAAAAACAATGAGCTGGGTGGTTTGGAGCCAGACAATGTAATCACTAGGTAAAGACTGATTACCCAGAGAAGCTACATATTCTTAGGCACCCTCTTTCTGTAAGAGATTCTTAACTTTTCTTGAGAGGTAGAAAAAAGAAATTGCATTGTGGGGCTTAATATTTGTGAAATTTTCAAAGTGTCAAAAAACGGTTCCAGTGGGCCTCCTTATTAATTGCTTTGATTTTCTTAAAAGCCAACCAAAGGGAAATTGTCCTGACACACTTGAAAATGCCTCTGCTCATGCCCAAACTTTTTCCTGTCTGAGTATTCAATGCAGTGAGGGTAACTTGGAATGCAAACAAAAGTTGACTGTGGCCAGAAAGGCACAGCACACTTCCAGCATTATAATTGTTTTGAAGCATCATTATATCTAAGCATTATTTTTAAGCATGTGCTTATTTCATAATATAGATTTTTAATGTGGATGAACATTCATCTAGGACTGAATACCCAATATAATTATGTCATATGCGTTAAGTAACTACATTAACGCTGCTTCAGGTACATCAAGATAGGTGAAGGAATTTCCATTGCTGTGCCCTTTAATGAGTTTAATTAGACACTGCAAGCCATTAGAGTCTGGTAAGAATTTTTAGAGGGCAGATGTGTGGCATTCATGATACCATCCACAGTTTTATGGTAGAATACGCCTTGCCTTTTTTTTTTTTTCCAGTTTCCTCAGTTTCAGTTGTGTCAAATTGTTTTGAAACCACTGAGTTTTTATTTTCTTTTAAACAGAGGTCAACAATCAGCCTTCAGATGGTTCAAATTAGTCAACATAGATCAGAGCTGAACCCCTGCCCTACAAGTGAACATAACTTCTCCTGTGAGAAATCACCTGGCAGCGGGCTACAAGGTGAGAGAATCGTTACAGCTGCAAGGAGAGCATTGCTCTTTGAAATTGCAGGAATCACACTGAGTTTGCAGCACAGGATCTTTCAGTAAATATTGCTACTACCTACTGGTGCTCTTTCTTAGTAGTTGGATTTAGGACATTGATAATCATCTCAGGGATTTACTGTATCCCAGAATTTTAGACAAAATGTTTTCTAAATAAATCACATGAAGAAAATGTATGACCTAGATGTTTAGGATTGTCAACCTGTAACTTATGTGATGATTATATTTCATCATAAAACCAAGTGCAGAAGAGTTAGATGGGCATTTCAAAATTTTATGAGAATGTAACTAAGTAAAGGAATTGAGACAATCATATTCAAATTCAAGAGGCAATTCAAATTATGGCCGAGAACCACTGCTGTGACTATTGTGTCTTAGAGTAATTTATATTAGCTATATAATGCTGGAACTATTTTTTTCAATTAACTGTAACTGTCTGCAGCAACCTATGAATTTTCAGAGTTTATCATGAACTCTAAACTCATGAAAAATCTAACATGTACTACTACCTTATTTTCCCAAACTTCACAGTTAGTAACTTTTTTAGTATAGAGGCTAAAAGTCAATGCTCCTTTTTACAGTACATTTAGTAAAATATTTTATCTCCCAAACACCAGTTTAATCATTGCCTATTTCACTTTCCAAACACTTTCATTCCCAAATGAATACATCAAAATCTAGAAAACAAATAAGCCTTTTTACACTTTGCTTCATTCTAATCTAATGTTAATAAAACAATAAATTATATCAAAAATTAGGTCATGTAAATCTCTTTCTTAAATTTAAACAGAACAAACAAACATTTCCAGGATTCTTCATTTTATTAGTAAAAATCCAATTCTTAATGCAAGAGCCTGAACAAGCTAGAACTGATGTCTGCCTCACTCATGAAGCTCTGCCAGTGTTCACTTTTCAATCACAGATCACTGGCCATTATAGTAGTTTGAATAATGGTCCCCAAATAAGTCCATATCCAAATCCCAGGGACCTTTGAGTATACTACCTTACATGTGAAAGGGACTTTTTAGATGTGATTAAGTTAAGCATCTTGAGATAGGAAAATATTCTGGATTATCCAGTTGGACCTAATATAAAAACATTTAGCATTATAAGAGAGATGGAGGAGTATTAGAGTCAGAGAGAAATATAAACATGGAAGCAGAGATCAGAGAGAAGGTTTGATCTCTCCTGACTTTGAAAATGGATTGAGGCGCCTTGAGCCCAGGATTACAGGTGGTTTCTAGGAGCTGGAAAAGGCAAGGAGATAGATTCTCCCCTAAAGCCTTCAGAAGGAATGCAGGCCTACTGACACCGTGATTTTAGCTCAGTAAAACATATTTTGGACTTATGACCTGCAGAAATGTAAAATAATAAAGTTGTATCATTTTAAGCCCCTAAATTCATTGTAAACTGTTAAAGCAGCAATAGGAAATGTAGATAGACACATTGCTGTCTTTCATTTGCTGGCATACACAAACCTCCTCCATAACTCAGCGATTTGCTGTGTCTCCACAATGGAAGATGTGTGAAGGAGAGTCTCTAGGTCTTCTTCACTCTGGTCTTCTGGATAAATGAAGCACCGAATAAATATTTGTTGAATAAGTGAATGATCAGATTAGAATCTGGGAAGGTGAACGTATTTACTTGGGGAAAGGTTTAGGAGTATGACTTTTGTTGTTTTACTTAGGATTGTTAATGTATAAGCAAGATACTAGGAAGTACCCACAGTATATGATTCTTGGAGGTTTTTCCAGCTTTATCTCTTTGCTCTGTTTTTACACAGAATGCTCTTTACTGAAGGGATATAGAAAGGAAGTGATGAAAGCAAAAGGATATAAATCATTCGCTTTATTAGTAAGTGCTAATTAAGTCATGGATTACTTCAAACATGACCAACCCACCCATGCTACTAACCATGTTATCATCAACTGCTGAACTCTCAGGGGATTTGAGTGATTATTATACTACCAGATATACATTTGATGAGGGAAAATATTTGATATGGTTTGGCTGTGTCCCTACCCAAATCTCATCTTGAATTATAGTTTCCATAATCTTCACATGCCATGGGAGGACCTGGTGGGAGGTAATTGAATCATGGGGGTGGTTACCCTCATGCTGTTCTCTTGAGAGTGAATGAGTTCTCATGTGATCTGGTTGTTTTTTAAAGGGCTTTCCCCCTTTGCTCAGCACTTCTGTCTCCAGCTGCCACTTGGAGAAGGACATGTTTGATTCCCCTTCTGCCGTGAATGTAAGTTTCCTGAGGCCTTCCCAGTCATGCAGAAGTGTGAGTCAGTTAAACCTCTTTTCTTTATAAATTACCCAGTCTTGGGGATTTTTTCATAGCACTGTGAGAACAGACTAACACAATATTACAAGGAGGAATTGTTTAATACTTTTGGAAGTGTTACAAATTGATCTTAGTGGAGTGTTTTTGACCAACTGAACAACTTGTGCCAAGGGTCTTCTCTTATATTTACTTCTACAACAGTCAATTAGATTAATTACATCTGATCTAATCACTTCCTATTCTTCAATTAGTTTCAGCAAACAATATTACTGCCTGTCTTATTACTTTTTTATTCAAAATTGTTCGTAGCAACCTTGCTGGCAGGTACAAAGACGGTAATGAATTTGAGCCTGTCTTACTTTGCAGAACACGTGTTAACATATCCAAATATGAGCACCATATAAAAATGCATATGATGTTTTTCTGGGCAAAACATTAGAAAGAGCCAGGCTTTTCTTTTTTTAAAAAAAAATAACTTGACATCTAATTTTCATTTGTTGTTACTTTTTAAACTATGATTTTATAGATTCATTTGGTTATTTTTAAAATGTGGGCTATATTTGTTCAAATAAAATATTTCAATATTTAAGTATATTTCAGCGATGTATAAATATAGTGAAGTCACTTTTTTTGTGTAATGAATGAAACATATGCCTGGTTTAAATGTGTAAGATTTTTTCTTTCGCAATAATGTATGAAAAATATTTCATTTCTTGAAAGGATTGCTTTTATATTGACTTGAGTTTTTACAAAAAAATCTGTTTTTGTCTAGCTTTAACATCTTTTGTATTTCTTAAAGTGAGACTATTTCTTATTAATAAAGTAAAAGTTAGGAATCATTTTCTCTAGATTATTTAGGAAAACTGCTATGAAATGTAAAATTCCAGAACCTCTTTTTACTTGATGTAGTTTTGCAAAGAAAACAATATTACCAAAACTTCCCACCTAAAAACAAAATGCTATGTCTTTAGATATATTCTATCAAGAAATCATGGGGACTTATATTGATTTCTTGATAAGGGAAAATTAATATAAGTCAAAAATAAACAAGCAACAAGAAAATCTTAAATCCAAACTTGTCTAACCAAGGAGGGTAATGAAAAAGGAAAATGAGTAAATGTTTTCTTTGAATAGCTTAATGTGAGTCACAGGAAAACAAAGACCAATTTTACTATTAAAAGTACTCATCTACAAAAAATTGTAAGGGAAAAACTTCTGCTGAGCAAGCTAGGAATGTATATCCCCTAGGACCTAATACACTTAATGGGTTTTTAGTTCTGTTCTAAATGTTTTCGTTTTCAATTCTCAATCAGTGTTGTGCAAAACGTCAGGTTTTCTTCAACTTTCTTTTCTTCCTCCTTGGAAACTCTTGCCCTTTGTCAATTGTTTAGAGGCAGAAAAGATTACAGTTCCATGCAAGAAGTCCAGGTTAGTTGAAGATACTAGAATTCAAACCCTGCAAAGATTATACCAAATGTATATGTATGCATTTTTAAACTACCTAGTTTGCTCCCAACCTGTAAAATTTCAACAGACTCAAATTGCATCTGTGTCTTGGAAATAAAATAGGTGATTAATTAGCCATTAAAGTAGGAGAAGCAAAAGATCAGCTGACATAAGGATTAAATCGCCTTTTACCCCAAGAACTACACTTTTTAAAAACCTAGTTAGAGAATGATTAATCATGAAGTGACTCTTCTGGAGAAAGTTTGTTCTGAGTCTTTTAGTTTTGATAACTTAATGTCTCTGACTTTTTAAATAACACAATAAATTAGCTAACTTATATTATATTTATATAAACTTATATAAATATATATTATAGATTTATATTTGTGTATAATATACTTATATTTTGTATATAAATATATATTTATAGTTATAATATATAATACACATCATATATTAATAACTATGTGTTTATAATATACATATTTATATAAATATAGCAAATTTATATTTGCTATCAGATTATCTGGTGCATTGCTGATTGCTCTGCCTTTCAGTGAGAATCACTGGGGAAATTTATATCTCACCAAAAGAAAATTTTGTAATTTTGATTCTGTTATTGATTATAAAACTGAGCAATATGAGAAACAGGAGAAAACTCAAAAGTCTACAAGGGACCGTCCGTCACTTGGTTTGTCTGAATTAATTGTTATCTTTAGACAACCAGTTTGTGTTGTTCTAGCCTGAGTTTACTTACTAAATTTAGAAGTAGTCTCAAGCATTATTACTGCATATACAACATAGACAGCTAATTACCCTCTGTTGAATATTTTAATATGTTCCTCCATAATACAATTTTTTAATGATAGAGAATAAATTAAATTTGTATTACAGGAAGAATGAGAATCTACACAATGGTGCTTCTTAATTGTTGCCAGAGGAAACCTAACAAAAACTCATGGATTCAATGGGAGTATTAATAAGCCAATCAACAGATGGCTAATTGTACCACTGAAAAATGCAAATAAATTAATTCTCACTTGCTCTCATCTATTGGGAGATAAAAGTAGAATTATTACTTTCTATATCAATATATTTATATAATTTATATGCCAAGATATTTTAGTTAAATAATCTGAAGTTATAAAAGAGTATAAAGGATTATTCTAAAATTGTGATACTACAAAACATCTCCATTCTGATACAGTTCTAATAACATCTTTCATTATTAAACTTGAAATTCAGAGCTAATTAAATCTTTGCTTCATTAGCTTATTTGCAACAATGAAGTTACAATAGACATGCTATAGTAACAAATCATTCCAAGATCTCAATGGCTAAACAAGGAAGGTTTCTTTGTCACTTGTGTTCATGCCCATTGCAGCTCTGCTCCACATCCTCATCATTCCAATACCCCATTGGAAGGGGGAAGCCTCTACTAAAGTTGTTCTGATGGCAAAGAGAAAGTAATGATGGAGGATCTAGAGGATGCTCTGAAAATATTTGCTCAGAAGTGTCACATATTACTTCCACACACATTTAACTGGCTAAAGAAATTCACATGGCCAAACTTGATGTCGGTGAGATAAGAAGTAACATTTCCCTACAGGAATAGTTTGTGCAAGAAAGTAAAGCAAAAATTTGTATTATAATGTGGTCAATTTCATAAGCATTTTTCTAAAACCAGTTTATAAAATGTTTCCCCCAGTCCTGAAACAAATTTCATAAGAAGCTCAGAAAAATTTTGAGTAAGCATGGCAAAAAAATTAGAAAATATTATAGTAGGTTATGAAAAAATACTGTTTAATATTTATGACCCTTAATCTGGCTTAAAGTCATAAGAAACTGACATTATCATTCTAATGCTTTCCATAAGATTGAGTGTAAGAATAGATGTTTTTGTTAAACTATTACTCTGCTAGCAGCTCTGGTCTAATACTTATATGGCTACATTTAGAAGAGTGTAATGAGCATCAGTTCACTTCCTATTCTGATTTTTTTTCCTCAGTCACATTGATAAGTACATGGATAAATTATATAAATAAGTATATTTAATTTTGTATAAATGAATGAAAAATTTTAGAAATGGGGAAATGGAATAGCTGCCCCAATATTGCACATAAATAGGTAGTAATAAGAAATGTTTATATTAAACCCATGGCTTAATTCTAGGATGGACTCCTTTAGAATCATTGGCAATATTTTAAGAGCATCTCACTGTTTACTAAATATAAATACCAAAGCAATGTTAACACGAAAAAGACGTTGCTCCAACTATGAAGTCATCCATAGAGGCTGCAAATTTGTCACTCAACACAATGAATACTAGGAACGAAACTCCAAAATCGAGAACTGGGACTGGCAACCAGCTATTGCTAAAGTTAGGACATGGCTTCAGGAGCTCATTCCCAGTGCCTGAGGGAAATGTTTTTGAGTCTTTAAACTCAGAAGAAGGAGAGTAAAATTTATGTGTGTTTTAACTGACATGTCATATGTAACAATGTTTAATACTTGAGTAAATCTTCATCTCTGTATCATATCCTATCTCTATCTCCTTTATTTCTTGTTTGAGGATACTAGACCCTAATGATCCATAGTCTCTAGCTAAAAAGAGAGAGAAAAATGCAATAATTACACTTCAAAATATATTCTTCCATTTGTATTGTGGGACCAAAAATCCAAAATAGGAAAATAGAATGTATTACTTTGAAGCAAATTCTAATTTGATGTCTTAAATTATTGTCTTTTCAACTAAGAAATAATTTAAATAGCCTTCAGACAGATTTGGAAGACAGAATCTACACGTGCAGGAATTGAGTGCTGAAAATAAGGCACTTGTGACTTAATCTTAACTCTATTTGTATTTTGCTTTACTGGCTACATATGTGCTTTCATGTATTGTATATAACTATGTCTGTCAATCATTGGGAGGATTGAAGACACAGTAATTCAGAAAACTGAACAACTTACTGTAGTGGCAAAGAACTTTTTAAAGGAAGATGAGAATAAGACAGAAATTCAAGGTGAGGGTTACTCTAACCCTAACCAAGAGAGCACACCTTCAGCCTCCCGAGTCCACACACAGAACACACACACACACACACAGAACACCCTCCCCTCATACACAGAACACACACCCACACAGAACACACACAGAATAGACACAGACACAGAACACACACACACAACACACCCACACAGAACACACCCACACACACCGACACAACAGAGAAGTTTCAACAGTAGAAGCGCTGACATTTTTTGTTAATGTGTTTTCAATGTTGTATATCAAATGTCATTTGAACCAAGTGTTCTCTTTTTTCTGTCCTGTCAGTGGGCTTTTCAGGTGTAGTTAAAATTATTTTGAAATGTCAGTGGACTAAACTATGCTCAGTAGGAAATAAGAATAAAAGAAATAAACACATTAATTCCACATGCAATCAAATAATGAAAGGAGAAAGGAGAATTGTAGTATAATATTTTATTATCATTATAAGAATTAATAGAAGATAAATGCTTCTTTGTATCAAAAAAATTTCAGCTTCCACTGATGTGAGTATAAGATGATGACTTTTTAGATTATTGGATATTGGGCACAAGAAAGTTTAGGATTTTATAACAATACAGTTCTCTAAATAAGCTATGCTGTGTAATAAACTGACCCCTTTTTAAGCATTCTATTATTCACAATGAAAATAGATAAGCAATAATAATATATGCACATTATTCCCCTAAACAGGAGCAATCATTCTCCCAGAGACCATATGATGATTTATAAACCTAGCACATGATAAAGATAATAAATTGACTGCTCTAGAAACCATTGTGTTAACTGAACTACCTTGTCATTTCTGCCTGAAGTGCAACTTTTCTAGCTGCAAATGGCAAGGGAAAATAATCAATATAAGATAAATCTTAGCTTTAAAAAAGTAAAACAATGCAAATGCAATGTCTCTCTGAAAAGAATATACTTTGAAATAGAAATACTTGAAAATTTGAATTCATTACCTCAATTCCAGTGAACAATATGTCTCAGGTACTCATATTATACTCTAAATATAAATTCCTGAGCTTGTCCATTTAGAATCTTATATATGAACTGCCTTTGACACTCATATGATATCAGAAAGGGCTTTCAAATTCATTTGCCTCTTCTCTGGAGTAAAGTTCTTATACTGTTATACCAAGGGTATTAAGGGATTAGTTTGGTATCTTTCCAATTCATTTGACTAGAGGCCAAATCAGATTCTACTAGTCTGAAAATAGAATTCCTGGCCTCAGGATTAAAATCATTACAGGTGCTTACTAAATGTTTCAAGAAAAATGATCAGCTTCATCCTCCTCATTGCTACTGGAGCTGATTATGTGGAAGGCACATTATGTTTTAAGAACTTCATGTAAATCAGTCAAATTAATCTTCATACCACCCTATGAGGTAGATATTATCATCATCGTTATATCCATGAAGGAATAGCAAATAGAATGTAATGATACAAGCATATTGATTCAGAATCCACACTCTAAGTAAAGAGAAGTGGAGGATAAGAGCCAGATATAGAAGACATGTTGTGGGAAGACATAGCAAAGCTATAACATGGGATACACTCTAGGCAAAAGTTAAAGGACCTAGTAAATAAGAGAAAACCATGACAACTTTAAAGTTATTGATATACTTAGTAGAAAAGTTGACTGACCTCAGAGACCAGAGTTTAAATTCCAGTTCTACTCTTCATTTGTTATATAACTTTGAACAAGACCCTAAACTTCTTCATATGTAAATCATATAGTAAAATTATTACTTCTTATAATTGTGAGACTTAAACAAAACCAACTAATTGAGTTAAGTAGAATAATGTACATAAGACGCTTAGCATGGTCTGAGTATTTTCTCTGTACACTGCTTTCTGATGTCTCATATGGTTTGGTTGTGTACTCACTCAATTCTCACCTTGAATTGTAGCTCTCATAATTCCCACGTGTTGTGGAGGGAACCCAGTGGGAGGTAATTGAATCATGAGGGTGTGTCTTTCCTGTATTATTCTCATGAGAGTGAATAAGTCTCACGAGATCTGATGGTTTTATAAAGGGGAGTTCCCCTGCACATGCTCTCTCCTGCTTACCAGAATGTCCTTTTGCCCTTCCCTTGTCTTCCGCCATGATTGTGAGGCCTCCCTAGCCATGTGGAACTGTAAGTCCATTAAACCTCTTTCCTTTATAAATTACCAAGTCCCAGGTATGTCTTTATTAGCCTCATGAGAACGAACTCATACAATGTCATATTTTCTTTATAGCTTCTTTAATATTGGTTCCAAATTTTCAGTAACATGCACTACTGTCAGATTAACATTCCATTATTTTGTGTATAATCATTCCTGGCTCAATATCCCTTAAATGCCTGCAGTTTAACATCAAAGATATTACCTTGGCATTCCACCTTTTTCACATTTTATTGTGATATAGCAGAAAGAACCCTGCATGTAGGGTTAGTGGGTATATTTAAAGGGAAACATTAAGAACTTCGCCAGCTATTCACTGTTAATTTGTGACTTTGAGTAAGTCTCTTTTAGTTTATGTTTTCCTTTCTGTAAAATGTGTTAATTACTTTTTGTGATCAAATTCACAGATGTAATATAATGTTCAAATTAGATAACTCACTTGAAAACTCTTTGAAAGCTGAATAGAGATATACAAGTGTTAGGTAGCAATGGAAAAAGAATGAGCTTTGATATCTAGCACAAACCCAATTTAAATTCTGCCCTTGGCCCTTACCAGCCTTGTGGAAGTCACTGACTCTTTGATTCTCAGTATTTATAACTAGAATTGGGAAGAATAATATTTACTTTCAAAAATTAAAATCTTACTGCTGAATATTGATCCTTTGGTTTTTGATGGAAGTTTATCTTATCTATAAATCTATAGATTGCCCCTAGGACTTGGACATTGTTTTATATTAATGTCATTTTCATATATTTCTCCATGCCTAACACCAGCCAACATACAATATTTGCAATACAAACAAGGAAAAATAGTGAAGATTAGTGATTATTATTCCTTACGCTTTTAGTCCTCACCTACTCTGATTCAATTAGGTTTCTGAATATAAAGGTAACAAATTTATTGGAGTCTAAGAATAAAAATGAAAGGGAGATTCTCTTATAGTCCATGACGATTTCATTATGAAACTACAGAGAATGAAACTGTGTTTATCATGATACAATTTCATTGCATTCAATGTGTGTAGAGAATGGATGACAGGGAGGGTTAGGCAGCTGTCATAAGAGGGGAAGAAACAGGTTAGCTGCCAGCAGTGAGGGCAAGCATCAAACATTAGCTCAGCTTTAGACTGCAGAGAAGTATAAAGAGCTGACAAGACAGCTTCACTTGAAGCAGGAAGACATTAGTTCTCCACTTTGAACCAAAGAATGTGTAATGATGCGGAATGCAAAAGACAGGGTCACAAATAATGATAATAATGACAGTAGTGTGACAGGCTCAAAGAGTAATGGCTAAGAATTACATATCAAAGAAACAGCTTAAAGTGAATTGTATGAGTTATTTGTCCAGATTTTAGCTACCATGTTGGTATGTCTATTGCAATTGTTAAGAGATAATGTATTTCAACTATTGAAACAAATTAAATTACAAATGCCAATTGACAATTAAATATAATTTCATAGGTATGTTTTAACTTCACACATCTATAAAATGTTATAATAGAAACTGAGTGTTAGATACTAATTTCTTATTTAGATGGGGAATTTGATAGTGTTGTAGATTACACAAATTAAATGCTTCATGAATATTCATTGAGTGCATCAGAGAAAGATGCTTGCAGTAAGAGTTCCTGGTGCTCATACTTCAAAACAGATATACATAAATAACCTTGATTTATGCCTGTTACATATTTTATGAGTATAATGCCACAAGTCTCTCTTAACAAACCTTATATCTGTGTAGATTTTTGTTAAATGTGACTTGAAGCAACTAAAAATGTAGTTGAGATTCAATGGTCTGTTTTGTAAAGAACATTCATCATAGTTAAGAATAAGATCCACATGCCTCATCACGTTTGAATGCTGTGTGTGTGATTCAAACATTACTTCTCCTCTGTCCTCATTTTCAGCAGCTCTCTCATTTGCTCACCATGTTTCAAACACCTTGACCCCTTTTAGTTTCTGGAAGATAGTGACTCTTCTCACTGTGGTGGCTTTGCTCATTCCCTTCCCTTTGTGAAAGATGCTCTTTCCCAGCTCTCTACCTGGCCAATTCCTCTTCTAAATCTCAGCTTCAATACTCACTCTGCAGAGGGGACTTCTTTAACCATACTTATCAGTAACTTCCTCCTTTTTCTTCCCTTGTGACAAATCCCAGAATCACAATGCATCCTTTTAGAACTAAGACAACACTTAGTATACTAAATGCAAATTCATTTTGTCTTTGTTTTAAGAATATTAGAATATTTTTACAACTTTCAATACCATCAAATTGTCAATAATACTCAAGAAACTTTGATTTAAAAGGTAATGTCATCATATGCTTTGTTTACATGTGTATATTTGTCTATATGTGATATCAAATAGTTGCCATCATAGGATATGAATCTAAATGGTTAAATATACTGTTAACTTTATTTTCTTTTATTAACTAATCTTGTCTAAATACTGATATTCTAAAAAAATAATTTTAAGGGAAAATTAAAGAGGTCATCTTAATAAAATTTGAAATTCTTTTTTTTTTTTTTTTGGTACTGGTCTCTGAAATTGCCCCCCAACTCTCAATTATTCCAGAAGTTGAACAACTTTACTAGGACATGTTGTGAAAGCCAAAATTTTTAGCATTTTCAAAAAGTCCTCCACGTTTGATATTACAGGCAAAATGCTTCCTTTCTTCAGGCAGCCATGGATACCCCATTCACTATTTTGTGCGTTGTCTTTGTTATATAGTGTTATTAATAAAACTATTACAGTTTTTGACTTTGTTATTGGAATTTGCTACTTATTAAACAAAATTTAAGGATGGTATTACCATGAAATAAAGCTAAGTTATCTGATTAATACTATCAAAAAATGTAACAGTGGATTGCTATTCTAAAATGTATTTAGCAGAATTTAATATCTAAATGTTCATTTAATTTGGTTTAGACATTAATGATGATAATAATATGTATATTATGATAACATAAGATTCTATTTCCAATTATCTCGTGATAATTATGGAGTCCATAAAGGATTTTTGCCAACTACTCAATGCAGCACCTTTCATTTGTTTGTTTGTTTGTTTGTTTGTTTTTGAGATGGAGTTTTGCTCTTGTTGCCCAGGCTAGAGTATGATGGTGCAATCTTGGCTTACTGCAACCTCCACCTCCCAGGTTCAAGCGATTTTCCTGCCTCAGTCTCCTGAGTAGCTGGGATTACAGGTGTGTGCCACCATGACTGTCCAATTTTTTGTATTTTTAGTACAAACAGGGTTTCACCATGTTAGCCAGGCTGGTCTCGAACTCCTGACCTCAGGTGATCCGCCTGCCTCAGCCTCCCAAAGTGCTGGGGTTACAGGCATGAGCCACCTTACCTGGCCTCAATGCAGCACCTTTTAGGAGTTGTGTAATTTGCTTAAATGAAAGTCTTAAGATGTAATATGAAATTATGTTGAATACTATAGAGGAAATTTACAACAAAACTCAGATACATAGAGATATTTTATTCAGTTTCAGAAAAATAATCAGAAAAATATATGGTTAGAAAAAGAAAAATTTCAGAAAAACATGTCATTTTGTTGTGTCTTTTTTTTTTTCCTTCACAGTTTCGAATGTCTCCTTTCCACAAAATATAATCACAAATGAGTCCTATAAGAATTTGAATGAGGGCTAGGAAATTAAAGTGGAAAATTAAAAGCATTGGAATTGGAAGGCAAAGGAACTCTGAGGATAGCTAGACAACTGTCAGAAGTAATTATTCAGTAATTTTACCCAAACTAAGCTTCAGCTCTGTTTACTGCAAACTCAGCAGAACATGATCAGTCTGGATAACCTCATACTCTTTTCACTAGAGATGACAACAATTTTGTGAAAAAGTTTATTTCCAAAACCAACTGAACCAGCTTCAAAGTAAGGAGTACATGGTCGAACAAACCTGATAGTAGTCAGTTCATGGTAATAGCTTTAAATACAAGAATTTTAATTGTCTTACATAATTATACAATGCAGGAACTGCAAAAAAAATTAGTAAAATGCCCAAAATGTTCTTTAAATCACACTAAACCTATTATTTTCTTTCTTTTGAAAATTTAGTAGATTACCAAAGCTTGGGAAGTAATTGATTGTTCAGAAGACTGTGTGTGGAGCACACATTCATATGAATACCTCAGACAAATTTAAATAATTCTTTGAAGACAGAGCTATGCAAATCTTAAAGTACTTTGGAAAAGGGAAAGTCTAGTCACCAAAAACTGCAAACTTCTTGAAGGCAAGAGTCATCTCTCGCTTATCTAAATCTCTATGGTGCTTGGCACAAAGCTCTGGTGTTTCCTCATTGGACTTGCATCCACTCTTTAAATTTACTCAACACCAGAGCTTTGTGCCAAGCACCATAGAGATTTAGATAAGTGAGAGATGACTCTTGCCTTCAAGAAGTTTGCAGTTTTTGGTGACTAGACTTTCCCTTTTCCAAAGTACTTTAAGATTTGCACTTGGACTCGGGAAGGGGAACATCACACACTGGGGCCTATCATGGGGAGGGGGGAGGGGGGAGGGATTGCATTGGGGAGTTATACATGATATAAATGATGACTTGATGGGTGCTGACGAGTTGATGGGTGCAGCACACCAACATGGCACAAGTATACATATGTAACAAACCTGCACATTATGCACATGTACCCTAGAACTTAAAGTATCATAAAGAAAATAAAATTAAATTTAAAAAAAAACAACTCACAGTTAAAAAAAAAAAAAAAAGAGTGGATGCAATACCAAGACTTACACGCTAACTTATAAGGTTTTTTTTTTTTTTATCATGTAATGTTCGACAAGTATCTGTTTAAAAGTGACTATTAAATATTTAATAGCCAGGAATTGTACTCTAATTAGAATAGAAAACTATGAATCATAAATAATTGTGCTTTAAAATCTATTGAGCATTTCTTTATTCTGTCCTTGATCTGAAGCTGCATAAGATAATTTCAAATAACAGTATACCAACCTATTCTGTCCTATAATAATGAAAAGCAAAACCGTCTTCTTTCTTAGAACACCATCTAATGCTTGCTGTCGATAAAGCTTAAAAGAAAAAAAAAATATTTTTTAGGTTCACTCCCAAGATCTATGTATCAGTCTTTGCATCATGTGCTACAGTAGGCTTTTTGCCTGGATTAGATAACATATTTTTAAGACATCATTTTCTGTTAAATAGTATATGATTGTCAATCAAAGTTTCTTGTTGATGATTCTGCCAAAGGAAAACAGGACAATTCTCTTTTCACTTTTTTTATCCAAAGCCATTTCTCAAATTCATTAGTTTTCCATAAAGAGTCATCTGACATTCTGCGTAGCATTACTCCAGATTCATTATATGATATCTTTCTATTTCCTCAGACTCATAGCTATAAAAGAATTTACACATTTTTGGCATAGGTTATGCTGCTCTTTGTCTCAATCATACCATTTCTCTAAAAAGGTATTTTCTTAGAATGCTTTAATTTTTTACTTAAAAATCAAGGATCAACAACTGTTTTCAGCAACATTCTGGCCCAGAACTGTGTAAATAGAGTAGGGGAAGGATGGTTTGAGTGAGAAGACTGCTCTGGCAAAACAGAATCTTATTTTGATCAGCATTTGTACCACATGAAATATGTTTTCAATTTGAAATGGGGAACTCAGTGACATTGCGAAAGAACTTTGTACATTGTAGGTAATTTTATTTGGGCTAGAATGGTACATAGATTAAAATCTCAACTTTTTGCCAGAATACCATGATGACTGTATTTTGTATTTTGCAACCTGATTTGGGAGTTTGGCAAACTGATTCATAAACTAATAAAGTTAGAAGTATTCAAATAGACCACCTGAAAATCATCTGCCTTTAGGAAGTGTGTTTTAAAACATTCTGTGGTTCTTTCCATTTCAACAGATATGGAGAGTCTCTCACAAATATGTCTATTTTGAATATATCATCACTATATGAAGATTTGATGAATCTGTCATTAATTCAACATATTCCTTTCATAAATATGAACAGTCTTTATATTATATATAGATGTCATTACACATTTTCAGAATTGTGTGAATCATGACACAACTATGGGTTCAACATATGCACATTATACAGTGAATAAAAAGACTTCCCCAAGCCTTTTCATGGTCAATGCCAAAAATATGTATTTATATATTAATTCTATTTCAGCACTCTTCACTTGGATACTTACTGAAATTCTAGCATACTTTGAAAAGTGCATCAGTGATTAAAACATTTAGGTAACTATACTCATGATAAACAGCAACAACAAAATAACCTCATTAATAGCTATATGGGCAACCCTTAGTTGCCTTGATTATACATGGATCTTAACCGTCAGGGCAAAATGAATGCATGTCCACCTTCTTAGGATTTACTTTGCATTGGGAGAGTTACTTCAACAGTAGTTCTATTTCTAGGCCAGTTTTGAAATATTCTTTACATACATTTATCTTTGAGCTTTTTGTGGGGCAGTCTTTGCTAATATGTTGACAATTATGTAGCCTAATTGATTCTCTTGCTGTTCCTCTAACATGAACTGTTCAAGTCTAAGCTTCTCCGTGTCACTCTCTCTGCCTGAGAAAGTGTCACACATATGTCCAAGGCTCACTCACCTGCCTCATTCAGCTCTCTGCTCAAATGTTTCCTCCCCAGAAAGGTCTTTCTGATTATCTGATTCAAACTAGCATACACATTCTCAAGTCAACCTCTTACCCTTAGCCTGTTTTAGTTGGCTTGATAGCACTTGCCTCCACTAGATCCTACGCTACATAATTACTACTATATTTATTTATCTCCTCTACTAGAATGTAAGTTCCATTAATACAAGTGTTATGCCTGTTTTTCACTACTTTATTCCATGACCTAGAGGAGTACTTGACATATAAAGGGCATGAATTATGTCTGTGATCAAATTTAATCCAAGACACTCAATTTCTTTGTATATTAATATATTTCTCGGCCGGGCGCGGTGGCTCAAGCCTGTAATCCCAGCACTTTGGGAGGCCGAGACGGGCGGATCACGAGGTCAGGAGATAGAGACCATCCTGGCTAACACGGTGAAACCCCGTCTCTACTAAAAAATATACTAAAAAAAACTAGGCGGGCGAGGTGGCGGGCACCTGTAGTCCCAGCTACTCAGGAGGCTGAGGCAGGAGAATGGCGTGAACCCGGGAGGCGGAGCTTGCAGTGAGCTGAGATCCGGCCACCGCACTCCAGCCCAGGCGACAGAGCGAGACTCTGTCTCAAAAAATAAATAAATAAATAAAAATAAATAAAAAATAAAAAAAATATATTTCTCTGTTAAAGATTATTCTATTTCATGGCCAGGCGCGGTGGCTCACGCCTGTAATTAATCCCAGCACTTTGGGAGGCCGAGGTGGGTGCATCACGAGGTCAGGAGATCAAGACCATCCTGGCTAACAAGGTGAAAACCCGTCTCTACTAAAACTACAAAAAACATTAACTGGGCGTGGTGGCAGGCACCTGTAATCCCAGGTACTTGGAGACTGAGGCAGGGAAATGGCCTGAACCCAGGAGGCGGGCTTGCAGTGAGCCGAGATGGCGCCACTGCACTCCAACCTGGGTGACACAGCAAGACTCCGTCTCAAAAAAAAAAAAAAAAAAAAAAAAAAAAGATTATTCTACTTCACGGCCTTTAGGTCAGAATATATTTATTTGCAATGATTATCAGAGATGCATAGGTTTGCTTAGGATTCAATCCTTGATATGTATTTGTAGGTACCAAAACTGTAGGCACCCAAATTTATTAGATCCTACTTTCTTTTCCCTCATTAAGAATACATAAAAAAATATAGAATTCATGTGTAACACTGACATATAACACTTGGACTGAAAAACCCATAAAACTGCTGGCTGGCTCAGTAGTAATAGACATGTAAATTATTAATAATATGGCATTGCATTTAAAATATTTTAAGGGACATATACTAGATTAATCAAAGTCTTTAAAGTTTTACTTCACACTGAATGGCCTAATAATGTGTAAAGTGTATTTTATTTCTAGGTTTATTTTCCTAAGTGAAGGTAATTTCAATCATCTTGAAATGTTAGTCCTTTAAAAGGGCATCTATGACATAGCATAGAAAAAGAATAGTTGCATTGCTGTATTATTTATCCACAATTTAAAAAATATTTTCACTTTTCACAGTTGTCTTTTACCATAATATTACATTTTAGTAAAATAAAAATGCATTTGCTTGACAATAGTGATTTGTTCTGAGATGGAATGCCTGGAAGTAATAATCACTTGGTGATATATTCTATTTCACTTATAAATAACATATCTATACAGGACATGACTTTTAATAGTGTAAGCCAATTCTATTTCTCATCAGCCTTGGTATTGGTAAGTATTTTGTTAGCAACATGCAATGGGGAGTGGTATTCCAGGATCTTCTGATACTCCATTTTTTCATTTTTTCCTTTTTTTTCCTTTTTAGAGTAAAGTGAAAGCAAGTTTATTTGATAAGAAAAAAAAAATGCTATCCACTGGCAGAGCAGCTTCCATTTTATTAAAGTGATTTTAATTTATCTTAAGCTATTGATAATATCACCTAATTTAGAAAAATCTAGAGATGACATTGAAAGCAATAATAATGTGCTCCTTAGAACTCAGTAAGCAAAGTAGTCCTGTGTCATGCTGCTACACCTTGTTCACATGGGTGATCACATGCAGTTATGACAGCATAACTGCAAGGGTATTTGCAATATGCACCTGAAAGAAAGTAATATTTTCCCCACAACACGGATGCAGAAGAGCCTAAAAAAGTCTGTTCTGCAGTGAGTCAGTCTATGCAACCCTACCCTCAAAATCTGAGGGGTTGAAGAAAGAAGCTGACATATCCAGTTGCTCAGAAAGAATCATTCAATGGGGACTTATGAACAGAAGCCACGCTTGTGCCTCAGGCAATGGAGAGACAAAATGGCGGATCTCTGCACCATTAACCCCTAGTCCAGGCATTATATATCATAGGAAAGAAACGTGTAGGACATTTGAAGTTGACCCCTCATGGAAATGCAAGACTGCTATGTGAATCTGCCTCAGGTCAGGATTTACAGTTAATACAAGCTCTTACACAAGGAATTATAGATAAACTGGAAATATTAGAGGCATTCCCAGAACCGGAGTTAATCAGAAGCCGACATGGAAGATGAGCATCCAAGATGGAGTTGCTCTGGCCTCTACAGAGTAGAGCAACTGTATTCCAGGAAATCCAATAAAACTTGACAGGGGATGGATTAAAATTCTCAGGTCATAATTTTATGTGTGAACATGCAAGTAACTACCAACCATTCATTTGTGGGGATTGCTAATCTGTTAATTTGCCTGTAATCCCTCCTCCCCATAGTACACCATATGTCACCTCAATATTTTGATAAATTAAATATTACTGTCCATTTTAAAGTGAGACCTTCATTTCATAGATTTCTGATTTATTTTAATATAAATATTGGCCTTGCTTCAGTAGAACAGATTTCCAAGAAGAACCATAGACTAGAAATTGTCCTATGAGAATTCTATCATGTTCCTAAACTGGGATTGATTAGTCAAGGGAATAGTAATTCTCTATCTCACAAAGAATTCTTAGAGAATAAGAGTAATCGGGGCGGAGCAAGATGGCCGAATAGGAACAGCTCCAGTCTCCAACTCCCAGCGCGAGCGACACAGAAGACCGGTGATTTCTGCATTTTCAACTGAGGTACTGGGGTCACCTCTCTAGGGAGTGCCGGACAATCGGTGCGGGTCAGCTGCTGCAGCCTGACCAGCGTGAGCTGAAGCAGGGCGAGGCATCGCCTCACCTGGAAGCGCAAGGGGGAAGGAAATCCCTTTTCCTAGCCAGGGGAACTGAGACACACAACACCTGGAAAATCGGGTAACTCCCACCCCAATACTGCGCTTTAAGGAAACAGGCACACCAGGAGAATATATCCCACACCTGGCCGGGAGGGTCCCACGCCCACGGAGCCTCCCTCACTGCTAACACAGCCGTCTGCGGCGATCTATCCGCAAGGCAGCAGCGAGGCTGGGGGAGGGGCGCCCGCCATTGCTGAGGCTTAAGTAGGTAAACAAAGCCGCTGGGAAGCTCGAACTGGGTGGAGCTCACAGCAGCTCAAGGAAGCCTGCCTGTCTCTGTAGACTCTACCGCTGCGGACAGCGCACAGCTGCAGTCCATTAGGGGAAAGAGCGGGGCCGCTGCAGACCCGAACGACTCTGTCTGACAGCTTTGGGGAGAGCCGTGGATCTCCTAACGCGGAGGTTGAGATCTGAGAACGGACAGACTGCCTGCTCAGGTGGGTCCCTGACCCCTGAGTAGCCTAGCTGGGAGACATCCCCCACTAGGGGCAGTCTGATACCCCACACCTCACAGGGTGGCATCACCCCTGAGAGGAAACTTCCAAAGAAAGAATCAGACAGGTACACTCGCTGTTCAGCAATATTCTATCTTCGGCAACCTCTGCTGCTGATACCCAGGCAAACAGGGTCTGGAGTGGACCTCAAGCAATCTCTAACAGACCAACAGACAGTCCTTCTGACTGTCAGACGGAAAACTATCAAACAGGAAGGACACCTATACCAAAACCCCATCAGTACGTCACCATCATCAAAGTCCAGAGACAGATAAAACCACAAAGATGGGGAAGAAGCAGGGCAGAAAAGCTGGAAATTCAAAAAAGAAGAGCGCATCTCCCCCTGCAAAGGAGCGCAGCCCATCGCCAGCAACGGATCAAAGCTGGTCAGAGAATGACTTTGACGAGATGAGAGAAGAAGGCTTCAGTCCATCAAACCTCTCAGAGCTAAAGGAGGAATTACGTACCCAGCGCAAAGAAACTAAAAATCTTGAAAAAAAAGGGGAAGAATTGACAGCTAGACTAATTAATGCAGAGAAGATCATAAACGAAATGACAGAGATGAAAACCATGACACGAGAAATACGTGACAAATGCACAAGCTTCGGTAACCGACTCGATCAACTGGAGGAAAGAGTATCAGCGATTGAGGATCAAATGAATGAAATGAAGCGAGAAGAGAAACCAAAAGAAAAAAGAAGAAAAAGAAATGAACAAAGCCTGCAAGAAGTATGGGATTATGTAAAAAGACCAAATCTACGTCTGATTGGGGTGCCTGAAAGTGAGGGGGAAAATGGAACCAAGTTGGAAAACACTCTTCAGGATATCATCCAGGAGAACTTCCCCAACCTAGTAGGGCAGGCCAACATTCAAATTCAGGAAATACAGAGAACGCCACAGAGATACTCCTCCAGAAGAGCAACTCCAAGACACATAATTGCCAGATTCACCAAAGTTGAAATGAAGGAAAAAATCTTAAGGGCAGCCAGAGAGAAAGGTCGGGTTACCCACAAGGGAAGCCCATCAGAATAACAGCAGACCTCTCGGCAGAAACTCTACAAGCCAGAAGAGAGTGGGGGCCAATATTCAACGTTCTTAAAGAATTTTCAACCCAGAATTTCATATCCAGCCAAACTAAGCTTCATCAGTGAAGGAGAAATAAAATCCTTTGCAGATAAGCAAATGCTTAGAGATTTTGTCACCACCAGGCCTGCCTTACAAGAGACCCTGAAGGAAGCCCTAAACATGGAAAGGAACAACCGGTACCAGCCATTGCAAAAACATGCCAAAATGTAAAGACCATCGAGGCTAGGAAGAAACTGCATCAACTAACGAGCAAAATAACCAGTTAATATCATAATGGCAGGATCAGGTTCACACATAACAATATTAACCTTAAATGTCAATGGACTAAATGCTCCAATTAAAAGACACAGACTGGCAAACTGGATAAAGAGTCAAGACCCATCAGTCTGCTGTATTCAGGAGACCCATCTCACATGCAGAGACATACATAGGCTCAAAATAAAGGGATGGAGGAAGATCTACCAAGCAAATGGAGAACAAAAAAAAGCAGGGGTTGCAATCCTAGTCTCTGATAAAACAGACTTTAAACCATCAAAGATCAAAAGAGACAAAGAAGGCCATTACATAATGGTAAAGGGATCAATTCAACAGGAAGAGCTAACTCTCCTAAATATATATGCACCCAATACAGGAGCACCCAGATTCATAAAGCAAGTCCTTAGAGACCTACAAAGAGACTTAGACTCCCATACAATAATAATGGGAGACTTCAACACTCCACTGTCAACATTAGACAGATCAACCAGACAGAAAGTTAACAAGGATATCCAGGAATTGAACTCATCTCTGCACCAAGCGGACCTAATAGACATCTATAGAACTCTCCACCCCAAATCAACAGAATATACATTCTTCTCAGCACCACATCGCACTTATTCCAAAATTGACCACATAATTGGAAGTAAAGCACTCCTCAGCAAATGTACAAGAACAGAAATTATAACAAACTGTCTCTCAGACCACAGTGCAATCAAACTAGAACTCAGGACTAAGAAACTCAATCAAAACCGCTCAACTACATGGAACTGAACAACCTGCTCCTGAATGACTACTGGGTACATAACGAAATGAAAGCAGAAATAAAGATGTTCTTTGAAACCAATGAGAACAAAGATACAACATACCAGAATCTCTGGGACACATTTAAAGCAGTGTGTAGAGGGAAATTTATAGCACTAAATGCCCACAAGAGAAAGCAGGAGAGATCTAAAATTGACACTCTAACATCACAATTAAAAGAACTAGAGAGGCAAGAGCAAACACATTCAAAAGCTAGCAGAAGGCAAGAAATAACTAAGATCAGAGCAGAACTGAAGGAGATAGAGACACAAAAAACCCTCCAAAAAATCAATGAATCCAGGAGTTGGTTTTTTGAAAAGATCAACAAAATTGACAGACCGCTAGCTAGACTAATAAAGAAGAAAAGAGAGAAGAATCAAATAGACGCAATAAAAAATGATAAAGGGGATATCACCACCGACCCCACAGAAATACAAACAACCATCAGAGAATACTATAAATGCCTCTACGCAAATCAACTAGAAAATCTAGAAGAAATGGATAATTTCCTGGACACTTACACTCTTCCAAGACTAAACCAGGAAGAAGTTGAATCCCTGAATAGACCAATAGCAGGCTCTGAAATTGAGGCAACAATTAATAGCCTACCCACCAAAAAAAGTCCAGGACCAGATGGATTCACAGCTGAATTCTACCAGAGGTACAAGGAGGAGCTGGTACCATTCCTTCTGAAACTATTTCAATCAATAGAAAAAGAGGGAATCCTCCCTAACTCTTTTTATGAGGCCAACATCATCCTGATACCAAAGCCTGGCAGAGACACAACAAAAAAAGAGAATTTTAGACCATATCCCTGATGAACATCGATGCAAAAATCCTCAATAAAATACTGGCAAACCGGATTCAGCAGCACATCAAAAAGCTTATCCACCATGATCAAGTGGGCTTCATCCCTGGGATGCAAGGCTGGTTCAACATTCGCAAATCAATAAACGTAATCCAGCATATAAACAGAACCAAAGACAAGAACCACATAATTATCTCAATAGATGCAGAAAAGGCTTTTGACAAAATTCAACAGCCCTTTATGCTAAAAACGCTCAATAATTTGGTATTGATGGAACGTACCTCAAAATAATAAGAGCTATTTATGACAAACCCACAGCTAATATCATACTGAATGGGCAAAAACTGGAAAAATTCCCTTTGAAAACTGGCACAAGACAGGGATGCCCTCTCTCACCACTCCTATTCAACATAGTGTTGGAAGTTCTGGCTAGGGCAATCAGGCAAGAGAAAGAAATCAAGGGTATCCAGTTAGGAAAAGAAGAAGTCAAATTGTCCCTGTTTGCAGATGACATGATTGTATATTTAGAAAACCCCATTGTCTCAGCCCAAAATCTGCTTAAGCTGATAAGCAACTTCAGCAAAGTCTCAGGATACAAAATTAATGTGCAAAAATCACAAGCATTCTTATACACCAGTAACAGACAAGCAGAGAGCCAAATCAGGAATGAACTTCCATTCACAATTGCTTCAAAGAGAATAAAATACCTAGGAATCCAGCTTACAAGGGATGTAAAGGACCTCTTCAAGGAGAACTACAAACCACTGCTCAGTGAAATCAAAGAGGACACAAACAAATGGAAGAACATACCATGCTCATGGATAGGAAGAATCAATATAGTGAAAATGGCCATACTGCCCAAGGTTATTTATAGATTTAATGCCATCCCCATCAAGCTACCAATGACTTTCTTCACAGAATTGGAAAAAACTGCTTTAAAGTTCATATGGAACCAAAAAAGAGCCCGCATTGCCAAGACAATCCTAAGTCAAAAGGACAAAGCTGGAGGCGTCACGCTACCTGACTTCAAACTATACTACAAGGCTACAGTAACCAAAACAGCATGGTACTGGTACCACAACAGAGATATAGACCAATGGAACAGAACAGAGTCCTCAGAAATAATACCACACCTCTACAGCCATCTGATCTTTGACAAACCTGAGAGAAACAAGAAATGGGGAAAGGATTCCCTATTTAATAAATGGTGCTGGGAAAATTGGCTAGCCATAAGTAGAAAGCTGAAACTGGATCCTTTCCTTACCCCTTATACGAAAATTAATTCAAGATGGATTAGAGACTTAAATGTTAGACCTAATACCATAAAAACCCTAGAAGAAAACCTAGGTAGTACCATTCAGGACATAGGCATGGGCAAGGACTTCATGTCTAAAACACCAAAAGCAACGGCAGCAAAAGCAAAAATTGACACATGGGATCTAATTAAACTAAAGAGCTTTTGCACAGCTAAAGAAACTACCATCAGAGTGAACAGGCAACCTACAGAATGGGAAAAAATTTTTGCAACCTGCTCATCTGACAAAGGGCTAATATCCAGAATCTACAAAGAACTCAAACAAATATACAAGAAAAAAACAAACAACCCCATCAAAAAGTGGGGAAAGGATATGAACAGACATTTCTCAAAAGAAGACATCCATACAGCCAACAGACACATGAAAAAATGCTCATCATCACTCGCCATCAGAGAAATGCAAATCAAAACTACAATGAGATACCATCTCACACCAGTTAGAATGGCAATCATTAAGAAGTCAGGAAACAACAGGTGTTGGAGAGGATGTGGAGAAATAGGAACACTTTTACACTGTTGGTGGGATTGTAAACTAGTTCAACCATTATGGAAAACAGTATGGCGTTTCCTCAAGGATCTAGAACTAGATGTACCATATGACCCAGCCATCCCACTACTGGGTATATACCCAAAGGATTATAAATTACTCTACTACAAGACACATGCACACGTATGTTTATTGCGGCACTATTCACAATAGCAAAGACTTGGAATCAACCCAAATGTCCATCTGTGACAGACTGGATTAAGAAAATGTGGCACATATACACCATGGAATACTATGCAGCCATAAAAAAGGATGAGTTTGCATCTTTTGTAGGGACATGGATGCAGCTGGAAACCATCATTCTTAGCAAACTATCACAAGAAGAGAAACCAAACACCGCATGTTCTCACTCATAGGTGGGAACTGAACAATGAGATCACTTGGACTCGGGAAGGGGAACATCACACACTGGGGCCTATCATGGGGAGGGGGGAGGAGGGAGGGATTGCATGGGGGAGTTATACATGATATAAACGTCATGCACATGTACCCTAGAACTTAAAGTATAATAAAAAAAATAAAAATAAAAAAAAATAATAAAAAAATAAAAAAAAAAAAGAGAATAAGAGTAATCTTGGCACCAAGTTCTTCCCCCTTTACTCTTAGCTATAATCATGTTTATCATCTTACATTTAGCTCTTTTCTAAATTATAGAGTTTATATTCTTGAGGACACTGAGATGCTTCAGAGTTTTTTTTTAACTGTATTCTGTTTTAAGTTACACAAAGCAATGAACATGTTTCCATATTTGGAGAATAAATTTATAAAATTCATAGAGAAATACTAAAACATGTTGGCTCATCACAGGTGACAAAAAAAGAGAAGATCAGATCATTATCTTACATTCAGTGTTTCAACCTAAAGGAATATCATGATTTAGATTAAACTCACATTATACTTCCTAATCTGAAACCAAAAAATAATAATGTCAACATTATTAAATAACAAAATAATTCTGGCATATACCTCAATCTGTGGGTGTTAATATACATATTGTTAAAATTCCCATTCAATATGGTACAGTCAGTATTAAAGGATAGTATTCTCAATGAATATTAGGTTTGGGGCAGATATTTAATTAAATATGTTCTGAGATTGTGAGGTAATTTTTAAAAGTCCTGTTATTTAAGATGTAACTATGACTCCTGAAAACAGAGGTTTGTCTTGGCTAAGACAGCATGTACAGTTTCTTTAGAATTATGTAGCAGAGTAATCAATAAATTAAAGACACATATGTAGAGTGGAGTTTTCGCTATCATTCTTTCTACCCACCCTTGGACTTAGAGAATTTTGGGCTGGGTCCTTAGAGAAAATCAGACCCAGACATTTTTCCATAATTAGCTTTAATTCATTGTTGCTTCTACGGCTATAAGACTGATCTAAAGCTGGTCTTCAGTGAACACATTCTACTGGGAATTTCCAAACATTTATTGCCAGAATGCTTAAACCAGCTTCATAACAAAGTCAGTCCCCTAAGATCAACCTAGTCTAGACCCATTATACTCCAGGGAAACCTAAGAACTCTGACATGTAGGAATGCACTAAAGTGACTTTAAAATACCTGTTCTGGCAATGATCCATATTCACATTTTTTAAAAAGAAAATGATGTTGCTCATATACAGTTCAAGTAGCCATACCCTATTGACAAGTAGAGACTATTCTCAATTGGGCATACAAGGAATATAGAAAGATAAAAATTAATATTACACTATGAATACAAAATATTTTAAATAAATATTTTAATTCTATTGTTGACATTTACAAGTAGAAAGCATACAGTATGTTACAAATATCAAAATGTGAAAAATATGAATGTTACATAAGTAACAAATATAAAAAAAGTATTTTCTTACCTTCCCTGAAAGTAAGAAAACTATTCAGCATAGGAAAATATCAGTATCAAAAACACAGTTTAGGTGTAAAAAAAGTTTTTACACAGTATTAAAAAAAATGATCTACAAAATGACAGAAAGTAAGTGTTGAAATCTCATTTCATATAAATTATAAAAACTGGGTACTTAGAGTAAATGTTATCTGGTTGGAAAATAAGTCCAATCATAGGCTTTCCTTAGGTCAATTCTTTAAAATATTAAAAGCATAGAAAATTTTTTTCAATAAATAACGTTTAAGAGTGTCCTAAGTGCTGCTGAGAACGTCATTCGCATAGCAAGGTGGCAGTGTTCTGGGGACAACATGCAATCATTCTGTTCCTAATGGAAGCCTCATGAAAGTCAGGAGACCATAATCACTTGCTCAAGGATCCAGAAGTTTTAGACAATTCTATAAGAAAGCATTAAAGTGCTGAACAAAATGACTTAATTTTAGTACCCACTGTCATGTAAAACTTACTCAAATACTCAGACATTTCTGAGCAACATCAAATACGGAAACTATCATTCTGAAAAGTGTTAATATACTTAATCTTTCATTCCATGATAGAAGGGCTCCTTTCTACACTTTACAAGGATTGGTTTAACATCAAGAATCTTGCAATGCAAAACATAATTATAATAATACAATGGAAACAATACACATACGCCACTGGGAAAGCACAAGTTCTTTTCTGCAATGGTAAAGATATCAAATTTTAAAAATCACAAATCAAACACTGGTAAGTAAGAAAAATTTTCCAAATGCTGCATGCCACATAACTAGTTACAAAACACAATGCATGCAGGAAAATAAATTCAACCACACATGTTTAAATTAAGAGTTGTTGTGAGTCTGTTTCAGCAGCATTGTGGTTATTATTTTTAAAGTTTTCCCTCCACCACTAGTCCATACTGGCCTGTTTTTCAAATGTGACCCAACCTAGTCGGCAAGTTTACAATGGTTTGAGCATTTCTTGTTTTTGTATTTTTATAGTGCCGGTACATAAACTTCACACATACTGTTCTGCTTCCCCATCTTTGGGGACTGGCTTAGTTGTCCCAGCTTTGCCTTCTTCATTTGCTGCTGCTTTTTCTGGAAGAGATGCCAAATCTTTAAAAACATCTACATAATGGCCAAAGCCAGGGCCCCAGTTCAAAAGGTTGTCCCAGTTGAAAGTCCCTGCTTGCTGCCCTAGCTTCATGGGCAGTGTGTTGTCAGCAGCGCCTGGTGCCGCTGCCTGGGTGCCCACAGGTCCTCCCTCGGCCCTGCGGCCGTGGTACCTTCGAGGCTTAAGTCTGGCTCCGTAATTATCTTCATCATCTGCATCAGATTCATTGACTTGAGATAATTTGGGCATCCTGGAAGTATATACCATTGGCTTCTCCCTGTCATATTCCATTTCTGAGCAAGTGAAAGATTCATGGGAGTCACTATCAGAAGAGGATTCTGGAGCTGGAATGCCATCGGCTGGATTCCTTGTTCTAGACAGTGGTCTTCTGCAGTCCTCCTCTGAAGAAGACCTCCCATGGTCTGCACTGCAGATACTTGGGTTTCTAGGGCGAGGTGTGTTGAGCCTCTCCACTTCCTCAATAGAGAGTCCAACTGGAGGAGAAGATTCCAGAGGAATCTGCCCAATTGGCTGCTTTAGGCGACTCCCTGGTCTAGAACCATGTGATGCCATGGCCTGAGGACTCTTGCTTCTCCTTCCCAGCCTTGTGGCATAGTTGAAAATGCCAGGTTGGCAGGTGTCACCATGCATTTCCAAAGTATTACCATCCCTTATGGGAAGATGCAATTCCCTTGCTGGGCTGTTTCTATAGAACGTAGAAGATTTGGAGAAAGGGGCTGGACTGTGTCGAGACAGAGGGTTGGGAGTTGGGCATGCTGAGTGGCTTAGGGAGCTGGTTCTCAAACCTTGACCATATGAAGGCTGGTAAGTCAAACTGCTTGCTCCTAAGGGCATGGGGGATTGCCTTGCAAAGCCTAGGGGACTGTGCCTCTGGATTGAAAATTTTGGTGTGTGGCTGCGGAACTGCTTGTAGTGTTGGATGATGTCAGCATCCGAAGGGGCAATGCTGCTGGCATTGTCAATGTCATAGTGCTCTATCTCCTGCTCTGGAGATGCCAAAGGGGCACTGGGGATGGTTTCTGAGTTGTGAGGAATATCAGTTTCATCATAGATAAGGTAGGGGTTTTCCCTTTCAATGATATCTGGTTTTGGGTTCCCTTCAGGCTGCTTCCTCACAGTCATGTCATCCCCGTAGGGAGGGATATTGTCGGGGTCATCAAAAGCAACATTCTCACTTCCCTTTTTCTTCTTCTCCTTCGGTTTCTTCTCCTCTTTGGGATTTTTGGCCTTCTTCCCCCTGCACTGGTTACACAGGATCAGGCTCAGGACCAGGAGGGCCAAGACGGTTGCGCAGCTGCCCACGATGGCAGGCACAGCCCACAAAGGCAGAGAGATCTCTTCAGGGCCCTGACTCAGAACACAGACATGCCCCGCAGGACTTCCAGCTTTGCACACCTTCCCCTGAGGACAGAGGACGCCAAGACAGGCCACCACCATTTCACAGGTCCTTCCTGTGTGCGAGTCTGGGCAGCTACAGGTGAAGCCAGAGTGCAGGCCTGGCTCGCAGCTGCCACCATTCTGGCACGGGTGGGAGGCACAGTCCCCAGGAGGGACACACCTGTAGGCATACCACTGATTAATGCACATCAAATCACCCCAGCAGGGGTTGCTGGCACAAATGTTCGGGCCACGGCAGCCAATCTTCACCGAGGGATCTGTTTTTGAGATGGAGGCCAAGCTATGCTTCCCGCTGAAAGGAAGACTTTCTCCACCATACCACATAGAAGCAATGCAGCCATCAAAACCTGCTGGGAGAATAAGTAACAGTAAGGCTTTAAAAAAAAAAAAAAAAATGCTTATACTACACTGCTGACATCTTGTAAAGAGAAGCTTCACAATCACTTCATACGAATATAGAACCTCAGTCTCAGTCATCGTCCAGCTGAAAGGTAATTAAGCTGTGCATCTTATAACATACATTAACAAGGGACGTAAGATTACTGTGACCAAACACAGGGCAGATCGCTTGAATCACACTCATTCTGAAGATTTATGAATGACTTGGGCAGGCTGAATTTTCTTTTACTTACTCATTTGTTTATTTATCAATTCCCTTCCTTCTTACATTCCATATACCAAAAATTGCATACATACAAATAAAATGTATGTTTTAAAATTTGTAAAGAACATGAAATAGGCCAATGATTTCAACTACTAAATCATGCATTCCCATTGAAGGTGATAATGCACCAAAGGTGTGAAACATAGGTTCTTGGGGAACAAAAGAAAAAAATCTTAGCTATTACAATGGTCTGTGGGCCTCGAAAGGGAAGATAAAAACGTAACTCTGGTGTTAACATTTTATGACTTGGGGATGGCAAAGTTTAGACTATATTAAGTGTCTCCTTAGGGGAATGATAAAGATAAAATACAAAGTTAAGAAACACTTCATTACACTTGAGTGTGCTAGCACTGCTGATATTTCTATCTCAGGGCCCAACAATCTATTTTGACTCTACCAAAAAAGCATAATTTCCATTGGCTTGTTTTCTCACAACATTCTATAATCAACATATACGAAAGACTTATGACCTGGACTTGAACTTTTATGCCTTAAATCTATTACTCTCACATGCATTTTTCCCTCTTATTTAATGCATCGTTTTACCATAGTGATATTCTCATTCTTGATATGTTTTACCATGTACTTTTGTGACATCTTTTCCTTTTGTTCCTATACTCCTGATTTTCTTCCTATTACTTTGTCTCCTTTTCTGACTTATTCTCCTCTACCTATAACCAGTAACTCTTAGAGTTACTCAAGATGAGGTCCTAGGCTTTCTTTTCACTCTACACCCTCATGTTAGATGATCACATCCATGTCCAGTACTTAAGTTACTTGCTTGATACCGAACACTCTTAAACACATATTTCCAGCTAAAGTCTATTTCTGATTTCCAGCCCATCCATCCAAAGGATTTTCTCAAAGATGTTTCAAACCCAAAATGTCCCAAAACAAATCTAATATTTCTCAGAGATATGCTGCTTTCACAGAGTTCTGCAGTTTCCTCTCTTGCTGACCTACTCTTCTTTGAGTTGAGAGGTAGAAACCTCCTTGAATTTTACCATAATCACTAACAATTTGGTTGATTATACTTCCCAGAGTACTTCTTGCTTATCCATTTCTTTCTAACTGCTCAGTCACCACACTAGTAGGAGTTCACAAGACATCTTGCCCAGATCCCACCTCATTTCTATAGATCCACTCGTGCCCTCCTCCAATTCATTCTCCATGTTGTAGCCTGAATGATCTGTAATATTACTGCATATCTAACTTGATCCTACTGTGATTCAAGTTTTCAATAACTTTTCATTGCTCTGTAAATAAGACCAAAACTGCAACATGGTCAGGAAGTTGCTTCATTCTCCAACTTCATCATTTACCTATGACATTAGCCCCCAGTGTGCTGTGTTCTATAACTTTTACTTAAACTATTTTAAAAAAATTCCTATCAACATAAATTAGCCTTTCATACACTTCTATCCTCCTCCTTATCACTCAGATTTATGTATAAATGTCAATTCCACAGCAAAATTCCCCTTCCTTTCTGTTTTTTCACTGTATTTTAGAATTCTACATTCTTCATTTGTATTATTTATCACACATTAGAATGATGCAGTTATTTGTGTAAGAATCTGATTAATGTTTGTCTCCATTAATGGACTATGAAGAGAGTGGCTGTGAATGAATAAATAAATGAACAAATGTATACAAAATGCTTGGTGGACAAGCAAAGCATCAACACACTATGGACTGAATTACAACCTTGGTAAGAACGATGCAAGCTGCTCGAGAAAGTGGTGGCTAATAGTTTATTACAAACTTTCTGAAGATAGTTATGACATTCTTAGGATATTTATAATTGATATTATCAGACATCAAACTACTTTTTTAAGCATAAATTTTATTGAATGTAATTGTACTGTATATGAGATTCATGCTAAATGTATAGATTTTAGCTACTCATGCCACAAGAAAAAAACAATTACTTTTTGAAGAACAATTTTACTTCCCTTATGACTCTACTTAACAGAGGCATTTACCTGTTTGGGCGTCTCGATGTGCTTGATTGGGTGGAATTCCTCCAAGTGATATAGTAAGCACATCAAGGCCACCGAAGTCTTGAGTAGGGTGGATAATATCTCTGTTATATATTCTGTCGACAGACAATACTGTGGCTGTTCCATTTTTCCCAATTAGAAAAGTGTGCCAGTGGCCGTCTGCAACATACACTTCAGGAATATTTCTCTCCACTTTCCCAGCGATTCCTGCATCAGATGTAAAATGTACTTTGCCATTCTTAATCTGTAAAACATATTATAAATAATATGCAATTAAAATATGGTATGCTTAAATCAAAATCATTAATAAAACTAAACTTAATTTTTTTGACCAATCTACAGCAGATAGAATAGCTGAAGAATCTGGTTGTATTAGAATGTACTTACACACCTTGTCTCTACAATTTTAGGCAACATACACTTTTATATTTAATAGTTTCAATGGTTTTCAAATTATTCTTGTATGTATACCTAATTTCTCAAAACACAATGAATTATTTTCCAGAACACAATTGAAATAATAAAGGGGTAAATGCCCATTTTAAGATAACTACATTATACCTCTTTAAATTATTTGTATTCCAATGACAACCCGCCATTGGAGTGTGTTATGCTGGTTTGTTTAGTAAAAGGCCCATAATACTAAGAAACTGTGAAAACCACTTGCAAAAAGGAAAAGCAATGCTCAGCTAAAAAGGAAGCATAGTTGAAAAATAAAGATGAAAATAATTGTTTTACCTCTCATCTTTTACACACAAATTTTAGGAAAAAATGATGTCTATTGTTTATATCATTTATTGAGATCAAAAACTATGATGAACAAAGAGTGAATTCTTAATGAGGTGTCTAGGCAAGCCTTCACTTTGGCTGTCTTTTACAATTTATCTAAGGGATATTTGGTTTATTTTATTTTGTCCAGGAGAACATTGGGTAACAGGGTGCTCCCACTCCAGTTTCCAGCTACTGAGTTTCCAGTATCCTGAGCAGAGCATTTTAGAAAATGAGATAATTTATGAGGCAAGATGAACATTTGGTTCAGGGAGCATATCCCGTTACCACTGCCAGACAGAGCTGGTGTGTTGGCAGGGGGATGCAGTGGCACTGTTCCTCAAATAACGGGAATGAAAAGATGGATCAGTTTATTTTGTCACTCAGATCAAATGCTATTTCTACATGCAACAAACACATCTGGTAAAACTAAAAATCAGTTCATTTGTACTTTACGGAAAAGATGTCTAACACATTTACATATGTTATTCATATAGTAATATTTTATTAAAGCAATTTTTCCAGATAATAATATATTTCAGAACCAAACTAAAAAAAAAAAAAAACACACAGATAATTCTAGCTAAATGACAATAACATTTCATCAAATGGGCAACATCTCATGACACAGAGTAAAAACAGCAACCCTCTTTGGTTATAGCTAGAGTCCTTTTTGAAAAAAAAAAAAATAGGAAAAGCCTCCTCCCAGCTCTTTCTTCCTAATTGATTTCATCATGTCATCCTTTTATTCAATAAATTTTTGATGAAAGAGAACTTGGAATATACCACAAATTGGGGTGGATAAGAATTTAAGTTCCCATTATAACATTCTTAATGTTTTCCTTCTCCCTGGCAGTACTGTACTTAACACTTATATAATTTCCCACTTTTAAAACATCATGCTAATCTTTGCTTTGTTTTATTTATTCATAAACAGTCAATGATGAACCACAGGAGCTGAAAAATTATTATCGCCTAGTGACCCAAGAGCCACTGTAATGTCATAGCACAACAAATTACTTATTGTGGGGATACAGGTGTAAGCAAGCCTACTGTGCTGCCAGTTGTATAAAAGTATATCACATGCAATTATGTGTAATACATAACACTTGATAATGATAATAAATGACTACATTAGTGGTTTATGCATTTACTACAGTAAATTTTTTTATCATTATTTTAGAGCGTAGTGCTTCTAATGATATAAAAAATAGTTGTAAACCAGCATCATCCAGGTCCTTTAGGTAGGATTCCAGAAGAAGGCATTGTTATCATAGGAGATGACAGTTCCATGTGTGTTATTGTCCCTGAAGACCTTCCACTGGGACAAGATGTGGAGGTGGAAGACAGTGATATTGATGATACTGACCCTCTGTAGGCCGAGGCTAATGTGTATTCTTTTGTGTGTTTCTTAGTTACTAATGCAAAAGTTTAAAAGTAAAAATAAAATGAAATAAAGTTTGAAATAGAAAAAAAAAACTTACAGAATAAGGGTATAAGGAAAGAAAATATTTTTGTACAGCTGTACAATGTATTTGTGTTTTAATTGTTACTACAAAAGAGAAAAAAGTTAAAAGATTTAGAAGTTTATAAACTAAAAGAGTTACACTAAGCTAATGTTAATTTATTATTGAAGAAAAATATTTTTGTACAGCTGTACAATGTATTTGTGTTTTAATTGTTACTACAAAAGAGAAAAAAGTTAAAAGATTTAGAAGTTTATAAACTAAAAGAGTTACACTAAGCTAATGTTAATTTATTATTGAAGAAAAATATTTTTGATAAATTTAGTGTAACCTAAGTGTACAGTGTTTATAAAGTCTGCAGAAGTGTATAATAATGTCTTAGGCCTTCACATTGACCCACGACTTGCTTAATGACTCACTGACTCAGAGCAACTTTCTGTCCTATAAGCTTCATTCACAGTAAGTGCCATTTGGGCAACACGAGAAACCTTATCCCTACAAAAAATACAAAAATTAGCCGGGCATGGTGGCACACGCCTGTAGTCCCGTCTACTTGGGAGGTTGTGTTGGGAGGATAAATTGAGCCCAGGAGGTGGAAGCTGCAGTGAGCTGAGATCATGCCACTGTACTCCAGCCTGGGCAACAGAGCAAGACCCTGTTGCCCAGGCTGTCCCCAATTCCCCACAAAAAAATCTTCTATGTAACCTTTTACTGTACCTTTTCTATGTTTGGATATGATTATATACACAAATACTTTCCACTGTGTTACAATTGCCTACAGTATTTAGTACAGTAAACATGCCATATAGGTTTGTATCACAGGAGCAATAGACTATTCCATATAGCCTAGGTGTATCGTAGGCTGTACCATCTAGGTTTGAGTAAGTTCACTCTATGACGTTTGCACAAGAATGAAATCACCTAACAATGCATTTATTGAAATGTATTCCTGTCATTATGCAACTCATGATGGCATTTATTTGTTCATTTATTTAACTTGAATCTATAGAGCTTTGAATTCCTTTTTCCAATTATTCTGTACCACCTATGTTGCCCACTTAAACAAACAGACAAACACAAAACAAAAGAACTGAATTAGAGTAGAAATAAAGTCCATCACATTACTGTTATTACAAAACATCAAATATGGAGCTATAAGGTATGTCATAAATGAAGAGAGATTTGTGAAATGAGTTAAATATTGGCCTACAAAGTTTTAAACAAGTATGCTTTCTTTTTGCCTTTCTCTCTGAAACGTTCTCTTCTTATTTTTTTTTTCTGAATAGACCCAATCGATTCTCCATATTCTTCTCTCTCCTCTCATTGCTACTGCTACCCATACCTGACACTGACACCCTGTCTCTCTTCTAACCACATGCAATCCCATGTACCCAACAGCCTTGCTCATTTTTCACAAAATGTCCCCATCTTCTGTCTGCGTGTGTGTGTGTGTGTGTGTGTGGTGTGTGTGTGTGTAGAGAGAGAGACAGAATGATAGAAAAGACAATGAGAGAGAGAGAGAAAGAGAGAGAATGCAAACCATAAGAAAGAGTTAAAGAAAGGGTCAGAAAAGGAGCCCCCCCCCCCAAAAAAAGGAAAAAGGAACCCTGGCATGTTGGTGACCAATAAGCTAACTGATAAGTAAAAGTCCATCCTAACTAGCTTCCTCGTCTGTATAAGCACTTGATATTCCTGTCATCCAAATAATTTGCCTGCTTACAACAGTCACTTTCTTTCAGTTTAGATATTCTTAATTCACTGCTGTTATTTTTTCTTACCTATTCTCTTTACCTACCAAGCCCCTTAATCTTTGAAAAGCTGCTTTTCAAAATTTTCATACAAATGTATGCATTTTGGTCTGTATTATCCTTTTTTTTTTTTTTTTTTTTTTATTAATTAGCACTTACTTTCCTTTCCGGAAAAAAAGAAAATTAAGTTATTGCTACCAATGTAACAAAATCTGGAGTTTTATGCTGCTGTCCTGTTGGAAATAGAATTTATGTTGACAAAAATGGATCCTGACATTGAGCTTTTTTCTTAGTGAAGAAAAAAATTTGTCTCTGATTTTTTTCAACCACATTGTATTTTGACTAAATTCCTTGGCTTAAAGTGTACGCTAGTACAGAAATATTTCATATGTCATTTAAATGGCACGAAGACTTGGAAGCAGCTTAACAGATAACACACAGACCTCAATGTCAAAGCCTCTCAAAACACATAAAATACGATTCTTACAGAAGATGAAGACCTGTTTCTTTCTTTGCTTCTTTACTTTGTTTACTTCAAATACTATTTTCAATGAAAATTATAAGTACCAAATAATAATATAATACAATGGCTTATGTGTTCTCTTTTACAGTTGTTTTATTAACTCTGGAACTGGGTCCTTTGTTTCATAGAGGTACAGTTAAAACCTGAAGATGTTCTCTTGTAGGGGATAAGGGTAGAGTGTCTGCCCTTTGGCACTAATCTCTGGGGTCACATAGCTCTTTGCTGTGAGGGGCTGCTGTTTAGCAGCATCCCTGGCCTCTTCCGCTAGGCGCCAGCAGTACTCTCCCACCTCCTAACTGTGACACTTGAAAAGATCTCCAGATATTGCCAAATGTCCCCTGGGGGTAAAAGTTTTCCTAGTTGGAAATGACTAGACTAGAGGAATTATCATTTGAGAAGGTAAGAAATATTGGTTTTCATGCCACTTATTAAACAGATTTATATGCAACATAATCATGGTTGGCTTGCACAGAGAAACATTTTAAGGATGAAAGAGGCTGAAGTTTAGAAGTGAACATCTATTTTTATTTTTAGTATTATATGTGAATTAAACCTAATCATTTTCTGAACATGTTGCTCTTTTTCTTTGTGAACTACCCCTGAAGTAATTATCAAATATTGACTAATAGATGAAAATAATTCAAGAAATCTAGATTTGTAATCTTAAGAATTTACTAAAATTTATATAAAAAATTATCAGTAGAATGATACAAAGTAATACTAATGGAAGGCAGTCAATATAACTAAACTAAAGAAACTGTTCGTCTAGGAGATGATTTATTTGTGGGAAAGAAAGCAGAATATAGATTTAAAAATTCAGAAAGCTAAGAGTCGATGCAAAAATGGATACCTATTGAAATTATTCATCTGTATGTAAGTTTAGTATCTTATTTACAGATAAGAAAAAACAAATTATGTAAAAGCCTAATGATAAATCAATCCATTGTTCTCATGAAGTATAATTTTTAAATTATTTAAAAATTATTTGGAAAAGTTAAGTAAAATTATAATAAATTCCAAATATACTTTACTTCACAGGGCTTATATAGATAGAGAATTGATTATATGCTCCAGAAATCATATAATTTCAAAATGTTTTTCTTTATTCTAATCCTGTCAATTGACATATACATATCAGTATTTGAAATAATTGTTGGAGAAAAATATTTTTGTATTTCAAAGACACATTACATTTTTGGTTTGCTTTGCTTAAAAGTAAGAAAAAAAGTGATATAAATTCTTACCAGAAAAATAGATTGCAACTTATTCTTTGTGTGCTGGCCTACCTGGCAGGGTTCTCTACTCTAAAGCACCACAAAAGTGTGTAGAAACCAAACCATTCAGATCTTTGTTACTCTGGCCAATGCCTGGGGAATAGTTAAGATAGATGACATTGGAATAGTGCCCAGCATTAGTCGGAACTCTAATGGGTTGTAAAGAAAAGGACAGAAATTATGGGAGGAGTGATTTAAACCACTACACGGCAGGCGGTCTAATCAAATGAAGTCACCATTAGTTTTTATCTCACCTTCACAGTAGTGTAATTGCTGCTTTCTTGGATATGGATTAAAATGCCATTCTCGCTTCTGGTCCTAAATTTTACCTCCAGACTGTTCACACCAAAAGGCTCCAACATGGCACCTCGTATGCTTTGCCTTAACAAATATTCCCGCTTCTCATTCTGACTCATGTGGTAGTCTAAGCGCCCTTTGCCTTCTAATGATAAGGCAGTGTCAGGAGTAAGAGCTGAAAGCCAAAGGAAAAAAGGGAAAATGAATGTATTCATTTGGCATTTCTTGGAGAGTTTTCTATAGTGACAAAAAATATAAAAAGGACAATGAAAATATTAAGTTTTGGGAATTACTGTCCCCCAACTCTACTCTTTAAAAAATAGTCATTTATGAATTATTATATAAGTTGATTTCAAATGTTTAAATCCATTTCAGAAGCATGAAATGTAAAATACTTTATGACAGTCATTAACCATTTGGGAAATATTTACTAAATTATTTGCCACATTATATAAATCATGAATATCTAAAGACATAGCCACTTGTTGGAAATATGTACCTGAAAAATTTGTTTGTAATCATTTTCACTGTGTTTCCAAAATATATGTTTGCATGACTAAAATTATTTGTAATCTTTAGTCTCTAGTATGCTATGAATTTGGACAAAGAAGTGTACAATCAAATATTTGCATCTGTAACTAACTTTATTTTCAGTAATCATCACATATAATTTTTCATCACGTATAATCAGTATGTATATTATAATTTATCATAACCTGAAAAAAATCCACATTCCAGAAATATGGAAGTTTAAGTTATAGAAACAAATAATATAGCTAAAGAAAGAATATGAAGAAAATGAGCTCAAATGTATTTCAGTCCTGAAAAATACACTTTAAAACGATACATTTTATAGTATGTGAGTTATATCATGATTTAAGAAAAAGCGCCTCAGGCATTTATCTAGCCAATGACTCATATTTCAGATATAATTAGGCTCCTACTTATTAAATATTTATTACATTAAAAATCACGTGACAATATGTTTTCTATGTTTTCAATATCTCTAATATAATTACACACAATTACACTTTCTGCTAAGACCTTTTAGAATATATTATATCCTCAATTTTATTATGCATTTCTATTCATTTTCATAATATAATTGAATCAAATGACTTCTTAAATGTAGTCAGATATCTGCAACGGATTTAAGTAGTAACCACTTGTTTGAAAATGAAGAATTTTAAGAAAAGAGGAGCCATTATGGTTAGTTAGTGAAATGTGCAGCTCAAAATTACAGAGCACCAATTTCTAATGATGATGTGAACGTCATTAATGTCTAAATAATAACATTAGGGTTTAAAAGACAACTGACGAAAGGATTTTAAAAAGCAATATCCAAAACTAATTCTACCACTTGTACATTGAAATGAAAGTATCAACATTAATTTTAACATATGATGCCTTTGTATGATGTTTTGAGCTCAGTGTTGAGTGATTTAGTGTGTATACCTTTTTATGCACAAAAATTGACCAGAAAAATATCCCCCAAATGCAGAGAATATGAAAAAAAAAGCCGAAATATAACCTTTGATCTTTTAGATTGCCTAGCATTCTTACAGATAAAACAAACAAAAATAAGTGAATAAAATACTTTTAAAATGGAAGCTAGACATTTAGTAAATAATTCTTTAAAAGGATATCATTCTTCTTCAGGTTACAAAAATATTTTTTAAATGTCACTGTATTTTACCAATTATTGTCCATTTAATATTTTTAATATTTAGAATGAAAACATAATTTTTAATCCAATTACATACTTGGGTGCATATATTTTACTTTTCATAGTTATTATAATTTCCAGGGGAAGATGGAAGACCTTACATACATTTTTCACAGTATTTCCCAGTGAGTCCCTCTTTGCAATGACACTGCTGCCATGACCAATAATCCATACATGTGCCACCATGTTGGCATGGGCTGCGAGTACAAGCGCCTTCCAGTCTAGGGCATCTAAAATAAATCATAATGAGAACCATAAATCACATAAAAGATGAGGAGAAGTTTGCTTAAGCTCGATAAAATTTGTATTAACTTATTTAATTTCAAGCACTCCATTATTTGAAGCTCAAGTTACAACTACATTTGGAGAAACTAATCAAACTAGAAGTTTTCCTAAAAAACATAGTCTGCCTCACACTAAAGAAGATTCAAGAAAAATTATGTCTTACATAATAATGAGAAAGATGTGACAATTTCTTCTTTAAATTAATTCTTACTTGAATAAAATATCTTGGTCAAATAAACACTTTGGTTAATACATATTATCCAGAGACCACATATTTTTTGACACCTGTCTACCAGGCTACTCACGCAACTAATGTTTATTGAATGCCTACCATACGTCAAGTACTGTTCTAAGCATGGAAGTAAAGTAATGAAAAAAATAACCGTGCACTCAGGAAGTACTTATTTTTTTCTTGTGGAAGAGGCAGAAAATAAAGAAAAAAATAGCTACCGAGAAAATCAAGGTGAGAAAGGGTATAGTGAGTTTGCAGGTTTGCTGAATCTTTAGATTAGGCAGTGAATTAATCTTAATCTTTAAGATTAATTCTTAAGACCTAAATAAAATAAGGGAGTGAAGTATATCTGGTAGAATATCATTTCAGCTAGAGGAAACAGCCAGTGAGAAAGCCCTGAAGTGAAAGCGTACTGCCATGTTTGAGAAACACTGAGGTCCAACATGGTTGGAGCTCAGGGGACAAGAAGAAGAAGAGTAGTTAGATATGGTCAGGAAGTCAAGGGAGATGGCATATCACAAAAATGTTGTCAGTCAGTGTCAGGATTTTGGCTTTGAAGCTGGGTTAGATGGGAAGCTATTGAAGCACTTTTAGCCAAAAAGTGAAAAAGTTAACTGACTTGTGTTTTAAAAACCATTCTGGGCCGGGTGCAGTGGTTCACGCCTGTAATCCCAGCACTTTGGGAGGCCGAGGCCAGTGGATCATGAGGTCAGGAATTCAAGACCAGCCTGGTCAACATGATGAAACTCCCATCTCTACTAAAAATACAAAAATTTGTCATGCGTGGTGGCAGGCACCTGTAATCCCAGCTACTTGGGAGGCTGAGGCAGATAATTGCTTGAACCCGGGAGGCGGAGGTTGCAGTGAGCCGAGATCCCGCCATTGCACTCCAGCCTGGGCGACAGAGCAAGACTCCGTCTCAAAAAACAAACAAACAAACAGAAAGGTCATTCTGGACATAAGGTCTAACAGAAAGAGAGGAGTTAAAGGTAAGTCCAAAAGTTTTGTTTCAGTAGGTTTTGACCTAAAAAGATGTTCACAAAATATCTCTAAATGAAAAAAAAAAAAATGATATTTAAAAATGTGTGTGAACATGGAGAGAGATACAAAAGGATGCACACGAAAGTATTAACAATGGTGGCAATCTCAATCCTTTGTTTTTCTGCACTGTTTGATTAATAATAATAATGAACCAACATGACTTTGTAACAAAACAGTAACAACATGTAGGAAAAGAAAGGCAAATGGCAAATGTTATTAAAATATTTAAGTTACAAACATTAGAAAGTATTCCTAGCTTTGCCAGTAATAGTTTTATTTCTAGTAATCTCATCCAAAAAATAATGTGAGCAAAGATTTTTGTGAAAATGTGTTAATCACAGGGTAATTGGTATATTACTAAAATTGGAAACAACTAAAGTGTAAAGCAATAGTTAAAATAGAGCACATTCACATTATGGGATACTAAGCAGTCACAAACATGACAGTAACCTAGGAGTACTTGTCTGTGGGTGGTTAGATTATAGGTTAATTTTATTTTCTTCCTTGTATTTTTTTCAGAATTTTTCCAACTTTAATAATGAACAAAAGTAATTTTAAAATAAAATATGTAATTTCTACCATTCCTAAGTTATTGCTAGAAACCTAATTAATAATCAAATAAAAAAGTCTTACAGTTCATAATTAATCAAGTTATTACCTGTTTTTAAAGCTGTATCAAGTTTTTAGGAATATGTATGCCTATAAGTAAAACTATTTAAGGTGAAATAAAGTTCTATGTGCCCATGATGGCTAACGTCTATATATCTCTATATGCTGGAACCCTTTTTTATATAATTTACCAACTTAACTCATTTAATCTTCACAACTCTCTGTAAGAGGATAAAACATATACATGCACACATGTATATATATATATATAATATATATGTATAAGACCCTAGAAAAATATTAATTTTCTAATTAAATATCATACTTGGTGCCAAAATTTCAAAGGTGCAAATAAATATTTAAAATTCAAAACAATGTAAATCATTTGGTATTTTTAGAGTTCTGAGAATAATAATTTCATCTTTTGATGCTCACTGAAGCATACTTTTTTTGCATTCTTTTTCTTTAAAACAGTAAGAAATAAAATTGCCATACTGATCTAGGATGCCTTGTGCTGCCAAAGCTTGGCTGGGTTCCAGAGGCCTTCCATTGACTGCAAACTCCATTATACATCCAACAAAATCATGGCTTTCCACATGTCCTCTCCTCTGAAGGATTGGTTCTAGCGATCTGATACCTCCAACTGTGACTCTATTTGGCTGAACATCAAGAGTCCTAAATAAAAAAATGGAAGATATAAATATTAGTGCCAAAAGATTACATTTTTAGTATAATGTTTAGTTCGAAAAACAGTGAATATAGCTTTTTTTGACATTTATTATAGTGTGATAAATTTCAATGGAAAACATGTAGAAGAGTTTCCTATAAACACACAGAGTTGTTAGGCTTCTAAGTTATGAAAAATAATAAAATTTATGGAAATTATGTTTTCAATTAGTCAAATTAGATGTATATTATCACAATACTGAGTCAGTAAGAAGGAGCATACTCTCAGAGGGAAGATAAAATGCTGTATAATTAGTGCCAACTGTAATATTTACATTATATTGCTCCTTCCCTGAAGAGATGATAAAGGATATCAGTAAGGTGATCAATGCAAGGGATGCCAATAAGTTGACGGAGGCAATGAATGATGCGTCATTATCCATGTCTATTTATTTTTCTCTGTTTAGCATTTTTTCCTATTAAAATCACTTACTTTCTGGTAGATTACTGCTGTATTCAGCTTTAAGTGCTATGGAAAAATATCTGTTAATAATTTTTACATAAACTTTTAGAAATGCATTTGAAAGAACTGGGGTCTTTATCCTACATGTTTTTCAGAATGAAGGTCATATACGGTTATTTCATGAATCTTTCCAAAGACTACTGGCTATATTTAGTTTCCTTTTCACCAATTTTATACTTATTTCTACCACTTCATTTCACACATTTTAACACACTTTGCACAGTAATTATTGACTGTTTTATATTATGAAAATTTGGAGAGGGAAATAAAATATATTAAGCTGTATGTACTACTTAGCATCTTATAATTATTTTTTTAGGTATACAATTTATTTTTAAAAAATTAAGTAATAATGAAAATTAAAGTAATCATATTCCTTACCAGTCATCTGAAACTGCCACATTACTGACAGTACAATATCCTGGCTCTTGGTTCTCAGAACAGGAGTCCACAGTTAAGGAGGCTGCCTATGAAGCAAGAGAAAGAAATGTTCAACTTTGGGTTCTACCGTTCCTATTAGCCTTTCCAGTCAACACTACTCATGACTTGTTTCTATGTGAACATGACTTGGAAACTGTGATAACATCTTGATTTAATGTGTAAATCACATAATTATAATATTGAATCATGGGCACATGTTTCTTTGATATCTCAAACTAATTATGACTATCTATACCTATAAGAGGTAAAAGGGTACCTTTAAAAATCCTCTCCTGCTCCCCTGTTTTAAAGGTGAAAAAAGATAAACATGTCATTAATCTTCTTTAGAATAATACACAATAGGTCTGAAACATCTTCCTGTAGATTGCAATCTTAAGAAATGTGTTTATTGTACTGTCAAACTATGTTAACAAAAGAAAAGACACTTAATTTTTGATTTTCAAAAGTCTTATTCTCATACGATTTCAGCCATATTTACAAAAGGATTATGAAAATACAGTATAAATACTATTATAGCAATCTATGGAAATTTAAATATTCAGATTAAAGTTTGAAATACGTTAAATCAAGTAAGTGCTCTTCTCATTTTTGTTAAGAATAATTATTTATAAATAACATTATAACATATTTCTGTATAATCAGGATGTATTACTATAGATCACTTTACAGTAAAAAATCCCCAATAGTATTTAAATAATGACTAAGTAGTCATTTTTACATTCTAAGGGATACATATTCCCTTGAGACAAAATCCTGTTTAGTAGAACATATGAATACTCCTTTTGATTGATAAACAAAGTCATCAATTTATGGTTAAAAGGCCTAAGAATATGGTAACCATAGAAGTCAGAGTCCTATATAATTAGTACCAGCAACTGAGGATGGCTGCAGTGCAGTCTAAGACCCAAGTTGTATATCCATATTATTGTGTAATCTGCAATGCTATTGTGATGCACCTCCTTTGTTCCCCAAACTTCATTAAAATTTGACAAATGACAAACTTTGCACATTTTAGTTGCTGAAATTATAAGAAGGATGGAGTAGATCACGGGAATAACAATAATTCATTATCTGAATGGACAGGAGGTTTAAAGATTTCTCCCAGTGCAGACAATAAAGCATTATTCTAAATTTATGAATGCCACAGATGGGGTTAATCCAAATTTGTTACATATATAGAAGATAAATATAAATACAATGCAACTATCTATTTATCAGGATGCTTATCATTTCAGGTTAATAAGAGAAAAGCAAATGTAGAAAACAGTGCAGGAAGATTAAGCAAGTTGACTAATAACATGACAAACTTAAATGCAAAGTTTTGGATATCAAATTTTCTGTATTAAAAAATCAGGGCATTTTCATTAGGAATGAAAATGATTAATTTCCTTAATATCCCACTTTTATCAATATTGCTTATGATTTTTAGGCGGTATCTATAAAATATATATTTAAATAGGAGACTTGCAAAAATTTATCTGAAGTATCTCACATTTTAAAAATAAAGACTGAGGTGAATGTATAGTCAATTTATTAATTGTTTATCAAATATTACTGGCTAACATATTCTTAAATGTTTCTAAGAGTTAGTTATTATAAGCTCTGTACAATAAACTCTTGTGAGCCACATGGATATTTTTGCCTTTTTTTTCAAGTAAATTATAATGAATACAAACATTTGTAGGAAAAATTTATACTTCCAATTCTCTGGCAAGACATTCATGCCCTATTTAGTTAATTCTTTTGAAAGTTATGATTATTTCCAGTTATTTGTAAATTAGGGTGACACCCAATCTCAAAAGCAGTATTAGCTTTTTATAATTCAAGTTCTGCGGCTTAGGTGACTATTTGATTGAACACATGTCTCTACATATATTATGCAAGTATCCTTGTAGAGATCCCTAAAAGTATCATAAACTAGAAAGTACCACATGGATATTTATAAATGCCTCAACTAGAAAAATAATCTTGGATAACAGAATTGTATTTTAGTCATTGTTAATATTTCATGTATGTCTAAAAGCTTGCTGATAAAACTCAAAGAAAGAATAATGGAGGAGATGTTTTATTTTAATAGTAAGCTTATGCAATTTAATCTTCAGAGTTAAATTCTCTTTTGCTGTTGAATTTTTATAGCTTTACCACTATAAATTAAAATGTTTTACCCCAACTATGCAATGATTTAAAGCTTAGAGGTTAATGATTTTGCCAGTTTCCAACCAAAATTATTTTGAAATGTAGAAAATGACAATTTCAGAATCCAGTAGAGGCCTTATTTTGGATGTTTTCTGAAACAGGAAGACATTTTTCCTACGATTCAAGTAATAATGACAGAGTTTTTTTTCACATATGGTATTATTAAAATTGATGACTGTGGTCACAATAATACAAATGAACTGCATCCTTCAAAGTACCTCCTTCACTTACCTCTTGCTCCCATGTCCTTGTTTGATAGAATCAAATGCTCATGAAGTTTAATGTGACCTTGGAGGTCATCAGGTAAAATTGTTTATTTTACATTATAGTATACTTGACAACATATCAGAAATATGGTTATCTTCCATATGTGTGGAAAATGGGGGTGAGGTGATGTCTACTATTACTCATCAGCTTTAGGATATTATTATGGCTAACATGAGCCCAACCTATATATATCAATCTCCAAATGTTTTTCTGATTCTTTAAGGCCCAATATTTCTGGTTACATCAATCATCAGGAATACTGGAATTGATTAACTCTATATTCTTCCAGAGGTCTTCCTCTGAGCATACAGTTTGATACTATGCTGATTTTTAAAATCTCAAGCAAAAATCAGTGCAATGATCTATTACTAATCAGAAAATATATTTTATCCAATATTGGTTTGTTATACCTCTACCAATGTTCATTAAAGTCAGGCGGATTTTTAGGCACTACTCATAATTTAAACTTATTGATACCAAGATCAAGTCAAATACTCCATTATTTTACTTCAAAAGGTTATATGTGGGATGAGTTGGTGATAATTCGGAGTGACTAACACCTGTTTAAGCACCTAATTCACAGAAATAAAATTTTAATTATGATTCATATTAACCTTTACAATAATACGGAAATCTGGGCATAGTAGAATTAAAATATAAAATATAACATTATGTCTTTACACCATTTTCAGACTGTTGGGGGTAATTTTATTAAGTAAACATTATATAAATTAAATATATTAGAAAAATGTTCCAGCTGGAAATATTAACACTAAGTTCAAAAGGAAATGGGGAAAAAAATATATAACTAAAATGATTGATAAAAACCATATAATACATTTGTTGTATTCTCACGCACATTTCAAGTAACATACATTTAATAACCTGGTAGGACCCTGAATGCTGTTTGATGGATGTGGCGATATCCATGAATGACATGTCTGAGCAGCTACCCTTGAGCATGTTGACACAATCACTCGGTTATATTTAAAGCTAATCATTATTCTTTTCCCCCTCATAATTAAAAATAGTTCTGTATTTAAAAACTTGCTTAAATTTCCTTTAATGTTGTAGTAAATTACAGTGGAGGAGAGAAAAGTCATTGTACCTGATGCCAATTCAAAATAAACATGGATTTATAAAATATTCCTGAGAGCAAATGACAAACTTTGTTCTTTGATAATAGATTGCCTGTTATGTGTATTGGTCAAAAATAATTAATATTATAAGGTAGTTTCTGTCTTATGCCCTTATGAAACTGGTAATTATAGATTGCACAAATTTTAGCCTTTAAAATTAACTATGGGCCAGAGGGAAAAAAATAGCAAAAACTTGGTTAAAAACATTTTAAATATTACTTCTGAATATTGCTTATATGCATTCAGCAATATAACATATTCCACGCATTTAGTGGCAAAAATTAATCTGTAGTCACACAAATGTATGATTCATAGACTCAGTCTAAGGACTATATAAGTTACCATATATTTTAAAGATTGACATGAAATCAGAAATAAATTTATAATCACTTCGATACCAAGTTTTTCATTTAAAAATGATTTAAGGGCACTTATTTTGTTTTGGCTAGGCTTTCTTTTTAGCAGACAATTTAACATTTTACACAAGTCCTTTATCTAGGGTGAATTATAAATCTTAACAGTAACTACACTTTTTTGTTGTTGTTTGTTTTTTTTTTTGAGACAGAGTCTTGCTTTGTCACCCAGGCTGGAGTGGAGTGGCGTGATCTAGGCTCACTGAAAGCTCTGCCTCCTGGGTTCACGCCATTCTCCTGCCTCAGCATCCCCAGCAGCTGGGACTACAGCTGCACACTGCCACGCCTGGCTAATTTTGTTTTTTTGTATTTTTAGTAGAGATGGAGTTTCACTGTTAGCCAGGATGGTCTTGATCTCCTAACCTCGTGATCCGCCTGCCTCGGCCTCCCAAAGTGCTGGGATTACAGGCGTGAGCCACCACGCCTGGCCACCAGTAACTACACTTTTAAAGGCTCAAAGCTAAAGTGTAAAAATGCTTTAAGACAGATTTGTTAGCATTTTCTTATAAAAAAAATAAATCCTTGATAGCCATTAGAGATGGGGGAAATATGGAGAGATCGTTGTGAAGATAAAGAATAAAAAATAAATAAGCTGTTCCATTTTATTACACTATGTCAAATATTTTCAAACATTAATAAAGAAAAGATGTGATGCATTTTCCTTTATAAAAAAAATTTGTTTAATAAACACAAGTCCTAAATAGATATGTCATTCTTGTAACATGAAAACCACATAATAAAATCAATATAATCTGTAAATACATGCATGCCTCATTGTATTGCTCTTCACTTTATTGCACTTTGCAGATTTGTTTTTTGCAAATTGATGGTTTCTGGTAATCCTGCATCCAGCAAGTCTATCAGCACCATTTCTCCAACAGCATGTGCTTACTTTGTGACTGTGAGTCACATTTTAATAATTCTCACAATGTTTCAAATATTTCATTATTATTTTATGTGGTATGGTGATCCGTGATGAGTGAAGTGTCCTTGGATGTTACTATTATAATTATTTTGGGGCAACATGAACCGTGCCATATACGACGGCAAACTTAATTGATAAATGTTGTTTATGTTCTAGTTGCTCCAGCAATTATCTGTCCCTGGTCTCTCTACCTATCCTCAGGCTTCCTTGTACCCTGAGATAAAACGCTACTAAAATTATGCCAACGAATAATCCTACAATGGCCTCTAAGTGCTCAAGTGAAAGGAAGAGTTGCATGTCTCTCACTTTATATCAAAATGTAAAAATGAATAAGCTTAGTGAGGAAGGCATGTAGAAAGCCAAGATAGGCCAAAAGCAAGGCTTCTCCTGCCAAATAATTAGCCGAGCTGTAAATGCAAAGTAAAAGTTCTTGAAGGAAATTAAAAGTGCTACTCCAGTGAATACACAAATGATAAGAAAGCAAGATAGCCTTATTGCTGATATGGGAAAGTTTTAGTAGTCTGGATAGAAGATCAAACCTGTTACAACATTCCCTTAAGCCAACATCTAACCTAGAAAAAGGCACACTAACTCCTTTCCAATGCATGAAGGCTGAGGGAGGTAAGTTAACTACAGCAGAAAAGTTGGAATGCAGCAGAGGTTGGCTCATGAGGTTTAAGGAAAGAAGTCATCTTTGTAATGTAAAAATACAAAGCAAAGCAGTGAACGTTGATATAGAAGCTGCAGCAAGTTATCCAGAAGATCTAGCTAAGGTCATTGATGAAGGGGCTACACTAAAGAACAGACTTTCAATGTAAAAAAAAAAAAAAAAAAAAATCAGCCTTTTATTAGAAGATGTCATCTAGGATTTTCATAGCTACAGAAAAGAAGTGAATGCCTAGGTTAAAAGCTTCAAAGGATAGGCTGACACATCAGGAGCGAATATACCTGGTGTCTTGACATTGAAACCAGCGCTCCTTTTCCATTCTAAAAAGCCTAGGGTCTTTAAGAATTATGCCAAATCTACTGCACCTGTGCTCCATCAGTAAACAGAAATGCCTGGATGACAGTGCATCTGTCTACAGCATGGTTTATTGAATATTTTTAAGCCCACTGTTGAGATCTACTGCTCAGGAAAAAAAATTCCTTTCAAAATATTACTGCTCACTGATAATGCACCTGGTCACCCAAGAGCTCTGACAATGACGTACAAGGAGATTAATGTTGTTTTCATGCTTGCTAACACAGCATCCAGACTGCAGCCCATGGATCAAAGAGTCACTTTGAGTTTCAAGTCCTATTATTTAAGAAATAAATTTCATAATGCTATAGTTGCCACAGATGATGATTCCTCTGATGGGTCTGGGCAAAGTAAATTAAAAACCTTCTGGAAAGGAGTCACCATTCTAGATGCCATGAAGAACATTCATGATTCATGGAAGGAGGTCAAAATATCAAATATTAAAAGGAGTTTGGAAGAAGTTGATTTTTGACTCTCGTGGATGAGTTTGAGGGCTTCCAGACTTCAGTGGAGGAAGTAATTGCCAATGTGGTAGAAACAGCAAGAGAACTAGAATTTGAAGTGAAGCCCGAAGATGTGATTGAGCTGCTACAATCTTGCAAAACTAACATGAAAGGATGAGAAGCTGCTTCTTAGGGATAATCAAAGGAAGTGGTTTATTAAGACAGAACTTACTCTAGGTGAAGATGCTGTGAACATTGTTGAAATGACAACAGAGGATTTAGAATATTCCATAGGCTTAATTAATACATTAGCATCAAGGTTTGAGAGAGGCGTGACTTCAAGTTTGAAACAATTTCCTCTGTGGGTATAATGGTATCAATCAAATAGCCTCAAATGCTACAGAGAAATCTTTCATGAAAAATGAGTTAATGTTACAAAGTTTATCGTTGTTTTACTTTAAGAAATTTCCATAGCCCCCACCACAAATCTTCAGCCACTACCACTTGGCTCAGTCAGGAACCACCAATATCCAGGCAAGACCCTCTACCAGCAAAAAGACTATGACTAGCTATGACTATTGCTAGCATTGTTTAACAATAAAGTGTTTTTGACTAAGGTATGTAGATTTTGCAGAAAAGTCTCCTCTGTTCTTTAATTGTTTCTTCAGTCAAGGCAGAAATACTTAGGAAAGAAAGGTAGTTATTTTAAGTATAGGCCTGATATGGCCTTAAAAACATACAAAAAATATCAATGAAATTTTTACGCACTAGGTTATTTTCTCAATTGTTCTCTTTTTTATTGTTTTTGAACAGAGTTGTCATGAGCAAAAGAAAAAATGTTACATCTAAGTTGTTCATAACTAAAGTGTTCATTTAATGAATAAACCTAATTTAACATGATTTGCACCCCAGTTCATAATCCAGTTGGATATACAACAACAATAAAATGGAGTTTATGTAGGATGAAATATCTTACCATTCCTGCTCTCCGGGCGATCACAGTGTGAAAATGTCCATCTGACACCTTCTTCATGGTGGTGAGTTTATATGTACCACTGCCTAAATTATAAGAGAATCTTAGTCTTTCTTCGGCAATTTCAAGGGCCAAAAACTCAGACCGGTCGCCTGTCTGGTTGTCATAGTTGTAAAGCAATAAGGCATGACTTTTAATAGTGGCAAATTTGACATAAATATAGTTGTTATTGGGGTCCAAGCTTGGAAATTCCATGTATGACAACTCCTCAAATCCATAACTATTCAACTCGCAGTGTTTTCCAAAGACACCTGTTGGAGGGAAAATTGACAAACTGGCATAAAATTTCAGGGACATTTTATTATATATTTTGATTAAAAGATTTTTGTATTATAAAATGAGATATGTTTTAACAACTTTTTTGTTACTTACCAAAAAATTTCATCTAAACTAAAATTGAAATAGAGTTAATAATCTTTATGAATGAATGATCTTTAAAATATGGCAGAAATGATTAACTGATATAATTATTTTTCATTGTCTAATTAGGGAACATATCTAAGTATGCTTTGTTTCTAAAATTTAAAGGTTTAATGGAATGGAGTGTGTCTGAAGAGATTTCTTTCCCAGAAACATTTCAAAATTTGTTGATTTTTATTTTTATAATTTTTTTTTTATTTTTGGGGGTCCGAGTTTTGCTCTTGTTGCCCAAACTAGAGTGCCTGCTCACTGCAACCTCTGCCTCCTGGGTTCAAGCGATTCTCCTGCCTCAGCCTCCCGAGAAGCTAGGATTATAGGTGCCCAGAACCACACCTGGCTAATTTTGTATTTTTAGTAGAGATGAGATTTCACCTTGTTGGTCAGGCTGGTCTTGAACTCCTGACCTCAGGTGATCCACCCGCCTCAGCCTCCCAAAGTGCTGGGATTACAGGCATGAGCCACCACACCTGGCCCAAATTTGTTGACCTTTTAGAAGTTCTATTATGCTACAATTTTCAGCCATCATACTTCCTTCATAATATACAGTTCTTAAAAACTATTTCAACTCAATTGAAGATGGTAAATGCATTTGTTTTGATTTTTAAAAATCAGTACCTATATTCATGTTATTTTCAAGGCCACAAAATCAGGCAAGTGAAATCATTGGTTTAGGAAAGGAAATAACTGTCTTTAAGTTTTTATCTCTTTCTTGTTTTATACCCTCTGTGGGTATGATTTATAGCAGGCTACTTTAAAATAGCTGTCTTTTTTTTTTGAAAGTCAGCATTTCCACTTGTTTGTGCTGGTTCTTTTTCAAACTTGAAAAATGAGTTTTATTGATGTTACAATGCTATGCCAAAATTCTTTTCCCACAAATATTAGTAGACTGTGGCAAATGATTGGAAAATTAACCCACGCCAATACCTCATAATTCTTATTAACTTGCAAAGGCTTCATTTCTTAATTTTGGCTTTATATGTCCTGTAAATGCATAAAATTTAGAGTGAGGGAACTGTTCAGCTAGAAGGAACCAATGCCATTATTTTATAGAGTATTTAAAACTTGCCTAAGGTCACAGAACCAAGAGAAATAGCCAAAATTTGAGGCCAGATCTATTGATTGTCTAGTTGTTTTGACTACCACATTTTATATCAGAACATTTTAAAAATTAAAACAGCCTAGGGGCTGCCATAAAAGTTTGTGTTATTTATCTTTTCCCTTTCTGTCCAGGCTGAAATAATATTTATTATAAATGAGTAGAAATTATACATAATTTTGACCAGGTATTGTGGCTCATGCCTGTAATCCCAGCACTTTGGGAGGCCGAGGTGGGCGGATCACGAGGTCAGGAGATCAAGACCATCCTGGCTAACATGGGTGAAACACCGTCACTCCTAAAAATACAAAAAAAATTAGCCGGCGTGGTGGCTGGCGCCTGCAGTCCCAGCTACTTGGGAGGCTGAGGCAGGAGAATGGCGTGAACCCGGGAGGCGGAGCTTGCAGTGAGCGAAGATCATGCCACTGCACTCCAGCCTGGGTGACACAGCGAGACTCCATCTCAAAAAAAAAAAAAAAAGAAATTATACATGATTTTTAATTTTTAATCTTTAACTGAAGTTGAAGGCAAAGGAATTATAGAAATGATATTTATTGATATATATGATATGTCATATATATGATATATATAGATCATATATTTTATACATAGTATAATCTTGTACATTATGTATTTATTATATCTATCCTGTAGAATTTGCATTTGTATTTTATACATTTCTGTGGCATCTATATTTAATATTTATAATTTCTATATATTAATAATTAATATATAAATATGTTATCAATGCAGAAAGAGTAAGTGAAGTTAAAGGAAAAAGAAAGCATATAAATGAAATAAAAATACTACTGAAAAAATTTGTATTATGTGTTCACTTAGGTCTCTTCTGAATAAACTTTAATAAATCTATAACAATATGCTGAATATTCAAATGTAAATGTATGTAGAAAGTACATAGATACTTACATTTTAATTCAAATTGATAGTGTGTTTTCAAACATGAAAATATTTCTTTATGGAATTTGAGAACAAAAATCATTTTTGTTTTTAATTCTCTCTCTTTAGTTTCAAATTACATAGTGTGTTTCAGTGACCTTTGTTTTCTTTTCTAAGTGCTGACAATGTCTAAGTTTACATAATGATTTTTTGTCTTTGCCACTGGAAAGAATAGGGGGAGAAATTTGCACTGCAGGCTATGTGTGATTTGTGTCTATTTTAATTTACATTGTGCTATTCCTCTTTCCCTGGCGATCTCTAGCAGAGTGACAAGAAGGTACATTTGGCGTCCCAAATAGCTCCACTTAATAGGCAACGCCAGTTGTACCACTACACTGCAGCTGCGACTTGTTTTCATTGTGTATCAATTTTCTTAAATCCTCAAATTTGCAATTGTAATGTAAAGGAATCCCTAAAAATATGAACATTTTCGGTTCAGTCACTTGAAAATCATTTCCAGTTTACACTCTAACACCCTTATCTTTTATATATCAAAATGTTAAGTTAAACCATGAAACTTGACTATGGTTATATGTAGAAAGCAGCACCACTTAAAATTATAAGACACCATTGAAAGAAAGAAAAAGTTTTTGGAGATCTAAAGGTGTGGTTATTTTGACCTTGATATACCTTTCATTACTTCACGGGCATTGTTAGTGAGAATTTCAAAGACATTTTATAAAAAGGGGTGATGTGAATGTCAGACTGGACTGGAAATAAAAATTTGTGTTCTAGTCGCTACATTGTCTTGGGGTAGTTTTGTTTCAACTTCATTTTTTGACTTTGGGCAAATCACTCAATTTCTGGGCCTCAAAACCATTGATAAATTACATTCCCCCAAATTAGGTATTTTTCTATTCTGTTTGTCTTTATCATTCTATTGATGTTGGCTTAATAAAAACAGATAGTCATGAAATTGTTTGGAAATTAAAACTATCTAGTAAATTATACAGGATATTAGGAACTGCATATGTCCTTCAAATTCTACTATCTACTATAGATTGAGCTTTACTTTTCAGGTCCATATAGCACAGTTACATGCCCAAAGGAAGGCTAGAAAAATATCCTTGCTCTTTCTTGCTTAAGAAAAGCGACAGAGTCATCTGGAGATGGATTCTATGTTGTGGTGTAAAGTAGCCTTTAAAAAAATGGAATAATCACAAACTTATGAAACAAACCAAGCTAATACAAATGCTTCCTCTGAATCTCATGGTTTTTGGCTGGCACAGTAATGGGTAACAGTCGGATAAGACCTGGATGCAATCTTTTAGTTCATTCCACTAGGGTGAATAAGTATGTATGTTTATACAAAAGTTCTTTTTAACAATTTTTCTTACTCAAAAGAACAGATGAGTTTGAAATTTTATTAGTCAGGTAGTATCAGCTATAAAAAGCCTATTATGAAAACTTCATGTATAGTTACTAAGTCCTTCTAATAAAAGTGGCTGAATCAATGTAAAAAACAAAATTAAAAACTAATGTAAAAAACAAAAATAAAAAACGAAACAGCATTCGCAAAAGTGAAACAAACAAAAAACCTTACTTTGACTACTCTTAAAGATTTGAAATAGAGAGTGATGTCAAAGAGTGCTTGAAGAATTTTTTTTTTTATTTCATAAGTTCTCAGCTAAAAAGAAGACACATAAATCTTTGAGGGGAAATGTCCTACAGAAACAACATTAATTCGATTATCTTGAGTTGACTCTTTTTCTAGTAATGATCAATGCAATGCATTCAATGGGATTTCCATAACTTTTACAAATGTTAAACATTTAAGATTTTATTGTAATAAAACTTTCCATGTAAAACAATAGTTTCTTTGTCATGCTCATAATAAAACAAAATTGCTAAATTGTGTGCAAAAATGAACTTATATTTTATATCAACAAATAAGTTTTACTCACCAAATGGACAATGACAATAATAAGAATCCACACCACTTTGGCAGGAACCACCATTAAAGCAGGGGTTGCATTCACAGTAATTGACTGAAGATTCACACATTTTCCCTAAAATATATCAAATTCATTTTTTAAAATCTCATACATAAATATATTAATATTGTTACAGCATTACCATATGTAAAAATCTTTCCTAAGGCATATCATGGAGAAAAGAAATATAAAAACATTTTACTTGACATAGGAAATTAGAATAATATCTTAGAATTTAAAATCTTGTTCAGTTGACCTATTGTAAAATGTGCATTATAATATTTAAGAAATAATTTACATAATCATCTTGGAAGAAAATACCATTTGCAGAGAAATGACATGACAAACATATTTAAATACTTTCACTGAATTTATTTTCTTTGTCAATGTCCCTTCATTTTTTATATTTTATAGATGGAGAGTTGAAACTTAAACTATTCTTTACACTGCAGAGATTTTCTTGACTTAGGTATTTCAAAGATAAAAATTTAGCCTATTTATCAAACTACACTCCTACTACCAAGAAATATCACTTAAATTACACATATCTGTTGTAAAGCAGAATAAGAAAACACATCATATTTTTAAATGTTTTTGAAAATTTATTCTTGACTACAGATTATGTATACTTTTGCTTTTGTCTGAAGCGGTAATACTTAAGCAGCATATTTTTCAGTTTATAAAGACTTTTCTCATACATGATCTTGTTAAATTGAATCAACTAATATTGACTGAGTGCTTATTATGGGCTAGACATGATAATGGAGGGGGATATGGCAGTGAAGAAAACAAACAAGTGTTTTCAGACTGTGGTTCCATTTCAGTAGGGAGTATTAATCCATACAAAAGAAATATTTACATTTCAAAAGTGAAGAATAAAAGCCCCTTGGTAGCTTACATATTGTCTGTGAAACTGTAAAACTATGACACAGACCAATTCAGGTCTTCTGCTCCCATATCCAGGTTTCAGAAAACTATGGTAATTGATCATGTGGTGTATACAAGTTGGGGTAGAAGTCCCACTTGTTTTTGTTATGTTATTTGTTTTTACCTAAACCTAAGCATGTTCTAATACCACTATAACTTTAAAGTATTATAATTATTTACTATATTCGTTAGGATCTAATTTTCAAATTTCATAATGCAGTGAGATGTTACAGAATTCTTAGTTAATTTCTTTTCATTGAGAGTAGGATTGTAAGTACTATAGCATTTGTTTCTGGAAGCTAGTCTCTACTTCCCAGCCCGATTTCACTAATGCATTTATTAGATAGCTCAGGAAATGATATGCATTCTACATGCACAACTAGACCTACTGCTGAGCACAGATAATTCATTTCATCATACTAACTTTGCTTAAAACACGTCAAAATTTTGTTTAACTTGGTTCTGTTTTTGTGGCTTGATTATGGAGCCACACTTATTCTGGTCTGAAATTATAAGTGTGAGTCAGATCTCATGATGCTAACTAAGCCCATTTCTGTACATCATAGAATCATAAACACAACATTTTTTCCCTTATAAATAAATTGGGAACCTCCTTATGAGGCAAAACACTGAGCTAACAATTTCAGAATACCTTTCTATTGTTAAGGCAACGGCATGAAAATAAACAAGCTACAAATTTATGGGCACAGAAATCAGGTTTTAAGTATTGTAGCGGTGTACTACATTTGAGAAACACGCTGGCAAACTTTAAATAGTGTTGAATTTCTCACCAGAGAGTAGCTGTTTCATAGAACTCTTTTCTATTTTTTTTTCAACTGATTATGTGATGGCCATTTTCGTGATGTAGATTTTTTTTTTTTCTCACAGCACAGTGTTCCCCAGTTGCAAATACATAAGAACTATTGGCCATATTTTTGATTAGTTGTCATCAAGAAAGTAATATTCTACTCTTTCCATTTTGTTTTCACTGTAAAAGCATACATAATTTTCACTTGTGCTTTTTGACCACGTACAGTTTTACTTTCTTTTATTCTTTTCTTTATCCAAAAAAATATTTCAGAGTTGTGTTAAAAGTAACATGTACAAAATACATAGACTTATATATGTATTTATAAGTGTGTTCAATATAGCCTTCTTATCATGAAAACATGTTAGTGGTTTACAAAATTGCCACCTTCACTTCTTAAAGACTGGAAATGAGGAACAAATAAGATGTAACAAATTTAGAGGGCACTGCCATGTATACTTACTCAAATACTTGGACATATGTGCTCTCTGAGAAAAATGTATGAGTATAAATCCCAAGTCATTGTTCCTATAAAGCTACTATATCTTTTTTGAATTTCATTTATCAACACTACCTTTATAAATCTTGATTTAAATAGCAACAAATGAAATTTATGTGTTGTTCTTTTTGTGTATAATTTATATGAATCAATTATCTTATTTACACTGTATAAAATATTTTATTTTTTATTTTTTTATTTTTTTATTTTTTGAGACGGAGTCTCGCTCTATCGCCCAGGCTGGAGTGCAGTGGCGCGATCTCGGCTCACTGCAAGCTCCACCTCCCGGGTTTACGCCATTCTCCTGCCTCAGCCTCCCGAGTAGCTGGGACTACGGGCGCCCGCCATCTCGCCCGGCTAGTTTTTTGTATTTTTTAGTAGAGATGGGGTTTCACCGTGTAGACCAGGATGGTCTCGATTTCCTGACCTCGTGATCCACCCGTCTCGGCCTCCCAAAGTGCTGGGATTACAGGCTTGAGCCACCGCGCCCGGCCTGTTAAATATTTTAACATAGACATCTGAGTTTAATTTAAATATAAAATACAGGCTATTGCAGTTACTCCAGAGTTAGGAGAGGAAATATATCCTAACATAAATAAGACTTATTCATTTATTAAAACAAACAGTGATTACAAAGTGGCAGAAGATATTACAAACCAATAAAATACTAGTTTTGAGAACGAATTCCTATAAAACTTAAATTCTCAATAGAATCTGATTCTTCAAGTATACACAAATATAAATGGAAATTGTTAAGAAAAAACAAATTCAATCTTGCATTCATTATTTCGGTTTAAAAATAAAGTTGTTTCCTTTTTACTTTTTCTTAGTGGATAATTGCGTATAATTAATAATGGCTATTCCTCAAGAGCTAAAAGCAGAACTACCATTTGACCCAGCAATCCCATTACTGGGTATATACCCAGAGGAATATAAATCATTCTGCCATAAAGACACATACAAATGAATGTGCAATGCAGCACTATTCACAATAGCAAAGACAAGGAATTAACCTAAATGCTGAAAAATGACAGATTGGATAAAGAAAATATGGTACCTACACACCATGGAATACTATGCAGCCATAAAAAAGAACAAGATCATGTCTTTTGTGGGAACATGGATGGAGCTAGAGGCTATTATCCTCATCAAACTAACATAGGAACAGAAAACCAAATACCACCTGTTCTCACTTGTAAATGGGAGCTAAATGATGAGAACACATGGACACAGAGAAGGAAATAACAGACACTGGGGTCTACTTAAGGGTTGAGGGTGGGAGAAGGGAGAGGAACAGAAAAGATAACTATTTGGTATTGGGCTTAATTCCTGGTTGATGAAATAATTGGTACAACGAATCCTGTGACGTGAGTTTACCTATGTACCAAACCTTCACATGTACCCAGAACCTAAAATATAAGTTAAAAAAAAATGAATAAAATGACTTTGTTAGTGCTTACATAAAGAAATTTGTGGTTGAGTTTGGAAAAAGTAGTCTTATTTGTTGGTGGTAGAGTATGTAAATTATTTACTATTTAAAAATTTAGTTTGAGTTCTCCATTTAAAGAGTAAAAATTTTTTACAATTCATGAACTCAGAGTTTGCCATACTAGATACTTAAATTCAAAGACATAGTAGGAAAACATGTTTACACTTAAATTATTATTTAAAATACCTGTGTCTTGTGTGTGAGAGAAGGACGCCATAATTTTACTTAGAATCAAAAGAAAGCTTCTAAATGCATATTTCTCAAGTTTGGAAAGTTTATGCTGTTTTACCCAATTAGAAATCAACAAAATTCTGAATTGTTTTGTGCAAGTCTATCTACTTAAATTGTAGTGTTAATGGCATAATGAGTATCAGAGAATGCAGTAGTTTAAATTACTCTGACATGCTCTTGGTACAATAATCTGATGTGTTGAAGCACTGTGAAACAAAATCTTGGATCATTAACTTAATTAATGCTGCAAGTCAATTAACAATACTTGCCAAACGCCTTCAGGCTTGGAAGTATGCTGATAGGACTTGCACAAAGACAGGCATTTATGCCTCTTGAACTCAAGAGGCCTCCTTCTATTAAGATATGTTTACTGCCATAGCAGCTGTTTAGAAGAATAAATTGATCTCATTGCTTTGACATCCATCAATTAATTGTGTTGCCATACACTATTTATCATAACTAGAAGGAGATGTGCTTGAAGAAGTGTAAATTCTTAGCACATGGAAAGTGGGAATAGTTTAAGGTGAAAATAAATGCACAATAGGAATCTATGGTATCCACAGACTTTCCTAAACTTACAAGAGAAATTTTGTGTCTATTTTCATGTTCGGGGCAGAAGATGTGATGATGTGTTGAACGTAAACTGAATCTATTTTAATCACCTATGGTCTTTTCAACAAGAATGTATCAAGTTTCACTTGTCCAATAGTACATTTTAATGTTGGATTATGTGAAATAGAGCTAAATTTATTCTCAATTGTTAAATTGGACCACCCCATGAAGATATGATAATTTGTGATACTCTGTGATTCATGTAGCCTTTAATTGAATATCTAAGATTATACATACATACTAGACTACCATAAATATTATTTTTAAATTGCCTGTATTTCTACACAGAGGAGACGGAAGAATATGTGCGACTCTAAAAGTCCATTTTAGGTCTAAATTGATTATGTTATTAATAAAGAAATTCTATAATAAATATATGCTATTCGTGCTAGACATTTATCTTATACATTTTCCAAATTATTTTAGCAAAAAGGAGCTGTCTTTTGCACAGTATGCAAATGTTTCCCAGTATTGTTAAGGAGCTATGAAGATAGTCTATCTAAGTATCCTGTTCAATAGCCTTATGGTTTTTTTACATTGAAACAAAAGCAAAAATGCCATGTTTTAATAAGGACTGCCAGTAAGAGAAGCAACAACCAAAAAAAGTTTTTACCTTTGTATTGTAAAACAAGCACAAATACAACCTCAATGAGACTACAAATGATTACATATGATTACACACATAATGTTCATAAGCTTACAAATATATGTTTATTTTCTACAGAAATAAGAAGCATTTAAGCTACTTCCTAGAAGCATAAATTTTTAATGCTTGTATAAGTTAATGTATCACCTAACATAAACTGCCTGATTCTGCTTTCAGGAATCAAATCAAATCAAAATAATTGCACTCTTTGTTCTCTCTTACATGACCCACTCTTCTTTATCTCAAAGAAAATTTAATTTCATATATTTACTAAATTTCTTTTGTATTCTATGGTTTTCCGGTCACATGATCATCAACAACACTAATACATGACCGTAGTAATTTTAAAAGAATCACTTTTGGTTACTCCTTCCATCTTTATGAAAGCAAATGTTTGGCAAGTTTCTCAGTCAAATTACTATGCATAGTCTGTATATAACTTTGTATGTCTGAAAAAAAGTTACTGTTTATACTGTCAAATGACATTAAAGTGATGAATAAACAAATCTAATCTTTCCTGAAATATCGGGACTTAATTGAGAACATAAGAAAACTTCTCCATATGGTAATAAACCCCTGGCATTATTCCAAATACTACACCTAAAATGCATCCAGATGTGTGAAAGGGAATGGAAAAGGTTAAAGAGACTATGAACTAATTATGTTATAAGATGGCCAGATTTATAAATAAGCTGTATGAAAATGCTGCATTTTATAACACCCTCCATTCCCATGAAGGATTTAATGCCAGGAATGTGATGCAAACAGCACAAACCTGGGAGCAGGAGACAAATGTTGATGTGGTTACCATTACCGTGCTTTCTAATTAGTGTTCTATTAAGTGCAAGACATTTTCATTTGTACAGGAAAATAAATACTACATGTGTGGTTATTAGGCTAAAATTTTCCTCTAGGAACCCCTAGACTTCTGAGGCAGGAATAATGGTTTTTATTCACTGAGGCATACTGACAACTGATGTAATTTTTGGTATTATTACATTTTGTGAAAATTTAGAAATTAATTTTTCACATGGTCAATACTATAATAAACTTTATCCATCTTTTCTAATATCTTATGTTACAGTTAATCAAAGCTCCATATGGTGATATTAATGTAAAAATTATAAGAAAATTTTCTTAATAATGAAACATATGAAGTGATTATAACTGCATATGTTACTTATTTTTTCAATTTTCTTTTGGTTCTTTTTCCAGCAACTAAGGAAAATAGATCAGAAATACATGTTATACAAACAAATTCATTCCCTCTAAATCACTCATTCATTGAAAAATATAGTTGTTTTATATTTATTATGTGCATGGTTACAAACTTGAAAATAAACTTTAAGAATATTTCAGAAATAAACTGGTGACAGTATGATAAGAACTATATCCCTTCATATTTTTTGTTCCATGATTTTCATTTTCATACTTGCATCCTTTTAAGTTGTTCTCTACCTAAAATCTCCATTCAGCTAACATTTAATCATACCCTGGGGGATTCTGGGGATAAAGTCTCTTAGTTTGCATCAACTCATATGCCACTTACTCTTCTAATCCTTAACACAATTTCTAAATCCACATAAAATACGCAGTGGGGTGTGTGCGTGTGTGTGTGTGTGTGAGAGAGAGAGAGAGACAGAGAAAAACTGGGTATGGGTAGTGGCTGAGGATCATTTTAAGCAGAAAGTTCAGAAAATTGTGCAGCTCTGATTTGTAATTCCACAGACTCTGAAACTCATTGATAAAATGCAGGTGAAAGTTCACAAAAATAGAGTATGAAAAAATACAGTAATTTAAAATAATTCTGATGGTCAAAAGTTATATACAGACCATGAAGAAGTGAAGCTTTACTAAGGCACTAGACTTTAATTCATATTAACTGAAGTAAAATCTAGCTATTATGAGTAATTTTTAAAAAAAATCATTCTATGAGGCACACATATAGTTATGTGTAAATTTTGTCTTATGGCTTATTAGCTCTGACTAGGTTAGATATTAAGATGTTTTGGTATATTAGCTCTGTCTTCCTGAGCCAGGCTCTCTGGCAGAGACGAGGTAAAAAGAATAACTCAGAACGATCCTTCAGAGATTATCTCCACAAAAAAAATTAACAAACTATAGAAATTTAAGCAATACATTTCTAAGTTAAAGTGTGGATTAACATTTGCCACTCACTATGTTTTTTTCATACTGTTTCCTGAAAAATATAAAAAGGAAATAAAACTGTCAGACATTAATTATCTGCCAGTTTTACTGGATAATTAGTTCATCCAGAATTTGAAACTTGATTTAAAAATATGTAAGATTCATCTTAATCATTCAATTTTATGTTTGTTTATATAATTCCTGATCAGTTGGATTATCTCCTACTACGCAAATAGAGACTGAAGTGAACTCTGAGGAGAAGTATGTAACGTTAATATATAACTTCAAACAACCTTCCCTAGAAAGAGTTTATGATACAGACTTTGGCAGCCCTGGCCCTGGAGTCACCGGATTGTAGGCTCAATTTCCTATAATGTAAAGTAGGCATAATAATAACACCTTCCTAAGCCACCTATCATCTGCTGATATTCAGCATCGTTCCTATCTCTCCATATTGCAAGGGCTGGAAGTCTGAAAACTACCTTTTCCAGACTCCCTTTCAGCAGGGTTCAGGTTTATATTCTGCCAGCAAAAAAGACTGGGGTGATATTTGAATGGTGAAAGCAAAGCAGGAACCATTCTCCTCAGGTCACTTGGTGCAGCACTGCAGGTGGGCAAGAGGATCAGCAGTGGTGTCTTGCAATGCCTGTCGTATCTTTAGTGCTGCTCCCATTGGTGAATGTTCCTGACCTGTATTCTTAGCCAGGTTGAAGATTTTGTAAGATGTTTCCTTGTAGCAAATACTTTCCTGCCTCAAAGTCTGAGGGTAGTTTCAATTTCTGATCAGTCTCAGACAATATACTGTCTTATTGGCTTTCTGTAAGGATTAAGTATTAAAAGAAAAATGGACAAAACATTCTTAAATAATATCACCATAGAACTCACCATAACACTCTACAGCAAGGGCAAATCAAAGTGCAATGTGTGTGACAGGCATATAAAGAGCAGAGGCTCCGGAGTCAAGTTTCTAGTAAAAAACTAGTTAGAACACTTTCTGTGCCATGGCTGGAGGCAAGTTGTCTAGTCTCTTTTAATGACTCAAAGACTTAATTTTTTGGTCTTCAAAATTAGAATAATAACAGTAATATCCATCTTACAGAGTTGTGAGAACTAAATGCAATAATGTCTATAATGCAAGGAGCTTTAAAAGTGCTTTACATAACTACTTGATAAATGTTATTAACATTGTATGATGGAAAGAAATGCATTTTTAAAAGTTTCCACTATCATGTTTAGAAAAGTATGCTATGTATATTTAAATGAAATGAAACAAAGAAATAAACAAACCAGAGAGAAGTAATGTACCCATCATTTATGCTAAAATCAGCTAAATGGCGCCTTTGTTCACAGCAGTAGTACTTTCCGTGTTTCTTATCGATACCTAATACATTTGCACTTTCTTCATTCTAGGACTAAATGTAAACTCACTCTAAACCTAAATGTGAATAAATGCATTACACTAATATAGGACATAAAAACTCTCATTGTTGAATTACCAGCCAATAAAGTAATTTTGGGGATGGGTAAGAAAGAGTGAGGGAAGTGTTCTAGAAATCCTGACCTCAACATGTATACAGCTCTATTATTCATGATCTTAGGATATAACTCTCATAAGACTCACAGTTAACTTCTGCTACACAGGTTTCATGTCTTTTTAAAACTTCTGTGGTACTCCTCTATTACTACCACTATACTAATACTATTATTAATACTATTAATTAGACCGCAATTACTGAATACTGCACAGTGTACCACGTGGGTTTCGTTTGTTTTGAGACAGAGTCTCGCTGTTGTCAGCCTGGGCTGGAGTACAATGGCGCAACCTCAGCTTACTGCAACTTCCACCTCCCGGGTTCCAGCAATTCTCCTGCCTCAGCTTCCCGAGTGGCTGAGATTACAGGCGTCCACCACCATGCTCAGCTAATTTTTGTGTTTTTAGTAGAGATGGGTTTCTCCATGTTGGACAGGCTGGTCTCTAACTCCTGATTTCAGGTGATCCATTCGCCTCCGCCTCCCAAAGTCCTGAGATTACAGGCGTAAGCCACTGCACCTGGCCTGTACTAGGTGTTTTACAAACATTGTATTTACTCATTACAAAAACCCTAAAAGATAAGTAATTATGATTATTCCCATTTTACAGACAGAGAAATGAAGAATCAGTTACGGGTAGGTGACTTCCCAAAAGCTATAGCTAAATCAGATTCTATGAAATCTATTGCTTTTTCTATTACACATGCTTTCTGCTGCTTTTTCTTCATTTACATTTTGAAGTCATTTCATTAGAAGGCAAAGACTGCATGTTCTGTTTCAACATTTTCAAACTTGTTCTATATTTTCCTCAAGTGATTCAGTTCTCCAAATATAAAACCATCAGTATACACGTAATGGGCACTTTTAAAAATATAATATACAAATGCATTTGCTTAAAATATTATTCTGTAATACATCTACAAAAGCTAAAGCAATCTATCTTGATTCTACCTATACTACTAGTACTGTAAATTATGTGTATCAATACTGCTGCAGAGCAACTCAATGTAATCTGCATGCTTTACAAATGTAGAGTGTGCAAGTTATAAGGTAGAATTTTGCTCTCCTCAAATTTATCAATAGCATAACATTTACTCACATTTGAAGGAACATCAACCACTGATCAACTAATAGATAGGTTGATAGATAATAATGATATGGAGATGGAGTATAAATAGGTAGGGATATACGTATATATGGACATCATATCCCACTAGGGTGCCAAAGACTAGTTCAAAATTTTTTCTGCTATATGTTTAATGCTGCTTTCTAGTCTGTCAAGATAAGCTGTGGCTCAGTTGTGCTCTAGCTTTCTTGAGAAATAAGCCTATTGTGTTTTCTACCCAACCATTAGAAATACATCAGTTTTTGTTGTTGTTGCTGTTGTCTTTTTTAGACAGAGTGTTGCTCTGTTGCCAGACTGGAGTGCAGTGGCGTGATCTCAGCTCACTGCAATCTCCGCCTCCTGGGCTTAAGTGATTCTTCTGCCTCAGCCTCCTGAGTAGCTGGGTCTACAGGCGCACACCACCATACTCAGCTAATTTTTGTATTTTTAGTAGAGATGGGGTTTCACATGTTGGCCAGGATGGTCTCGATCTCTCGACCTCGTGATCCGCCCACCTTGGCCTCCTAAAGTGCTGGGATTACAGGCATGAGTCACCTTGCCTGGCCCCATAACACACCATTGTAATCTAAATCTGAAAACGTGATTCTTGCTCTTCTCGTGATGTGGATCACATTTCAGTAATAATGATGACTATGATTTTAAAATATCATAAAAAGGATGATGATAAAGAATCAACAATAATCACTGTTAACAATTATTTAACACATAAAATGGTCCAAATCTTAGGCTTTGTATATATTATATCCTTTAATATCTAGAATACTCTTTTAAGAAGATATTATTCTCTTTTTTGCTCCTGTAAGAGACTCTATGAGACTAAGCGCTTAAGCTCTGGATTTAACTGTATAGACTTGAATAGTGACGTTACAGCAAAGTAATTGGATCACTTGAGAAAACTTAATTACTTACTCTCTAATTCAACTTCCTTGCCTATAGAAACTGGAAAATATTCCTACCTCATAAGTTTTCTTGTAGGAAGTAAACAAAATAAATACATAAAAAGTGCTTAGAACAGTATTTGACCAACAGTAAATGTTTAAAAACATTTGTTACAATTATGCTCATTTATACGGAAATCATTGGAAAATGATAAAATTATTTCCTTTCTATTATACTTGACATGGCTAAAGTCTTAGTGAGAAAAGTACAAACATTGTCATACCTGTGTATCCAGTTTTGCAAACACAGTTGAAGCTTCCCGGAAAATTCTGGCAGACAGCACCATTCTTGCAAGGACTCTGCAGGCACTCATTGATATCTCTCTCACAGGCCCTACCAGTGAAGCCATCTGGGCAGCTGCATGAAAATCCTCCCACTAAATTGTGACAGGTTCCACCATTGTGGCAAGGTGATGGAAGACATTCATCTATATCTATTTCACACCAGCTTCCCGCATATCCTGGCAGACACTTGCATAAGAAAGGCTGCAGAGGTTCATTTGCCATGATGATGACTGGAAGACTCTCACGGCTTTTTAATACGGAGCTCACAGCCAATCTTCTTAGACAGCTCCCTCCATTCTGGCATGGGCCATGCACACAGGAGTCATGATCCACAGATTCCACCTTGACTCCACTCTGCCGGAATAGGATCTCTTTGATGCTTTCAAAGAAGGTTGCTACGCCACTGGGATTCACATACTGATTATGATTTCGCTTCACAGCTGCCAAAAGAAACGTTCTATTGTTCTCTTCATATGCACTGTACAGTTGCACAGCAGTCCCTAAGCCCGTCAACTGTGAGCTGGCAATGCGTAAAAAATGAAGGTAGTGGTTGGTCAAGAAGTCCTTTACGGTTGGTATGCCGAGACGAAGTAAGATGCTATTATCCACTGTGGCATTGGAAAATCCAGCAAAGAAAACTCTGATGTTGCTCGTGACTGTGCTGTGAACTCCATCATTGCTAAGGACAGTCAGATCAAACGTACCATCTGTGGACCTTGGCTGGGAATTCAGATCACAAGTACCCCCTGGAATACTGAAGAGGCTGGTAACTCCTGAAGTAAGGGAGCAGTGGAAGCTGTCTAACACATCTGGATCCTGTGGCTTCACAGAGCCTAAAATCCCACCAGGAAACAAGTTGCCATAATAATTAACAAATATCTCCACCGTCCGAGACTGTGAAGGATTGTCATTTTGGTCTATAACTGTGATATGCACTGTTCCTGTGGAAGACATTTGAGGAACACCAGAATCCTTGGTAACTACAGACAGATAGAAGTCTGCAATCTGCTCTCTGTCAATCTCTCTGGTTGTGCTCAGAACTCCAACAGTGCTCAGACTGAAATAATTGGTGGAAGGACCTGTGCTCAGCAAGTAATAAGTAAAGGGACCTTGATTTGGAGGGAGATCAGGGTCAGTGGACTGAAGGGTCATCACCAAAGTGCCCGGCCGTTTGTTTTCCATGACTTCTCCTTCACTGACAGTCAGTATGGGCCCGTTATCATTTATGTCTTCCAGGGTGACTAATAAAGAGGCACTACCTGTAGCTGAGGGGGTCCCTGAATCAACAGCCAAAACTGAGAGGTTATAGATAGGAAGGGTTTCTCGATCTAATTCTGCAGTAACGGTGATCTGTCCTGTCTGTGGATTAATAGAAAAGGCACCATTTTCATTCCCTGATCCGATGAAGTAAGAAAACCTGCTCCAGCTGGGGATGGAGTCTGAGTCAAAGGCACTGACAAAGGTCACATGAGTTCCTATTGGGACCCCTTCACTGATCTGCACACTGTAGATGTTTAGAGTAAAAACAGGTGGGTCATTTGCATCAAGCACGGTGACATTTACAGTGACCTCATCTATATCTGCACCTCTAATGCTGCCAAAGTTCTTGGCCAATACCTTCAAAGACACCCTTTCTTCTTTTTCTCGATCAAGAATTCCAGAAACATAAATCTGTCCAGTCTTCTTATTAATCTGGAAACCCTTCTTTCGACTATTGCCAAAAATCAAATAATGTACCTCCCCATCAGTGCCCAAATCACGGTCGCTAGCAAACACTTCTCCAACAATAGTACCTTTGGAGCTGCTTCTGAGATTTCAAAATAGTAAAGTTTGGAAACAAAACGGGGCACATATTCATTTGTCCCTTTTAATTGTACATTAACAGTGGCAAAGCTACACCTTTCCTCATCAGGGACATTGAAGGCTTTCACAGTAAGATGGTAGCTCTGCTTGGTTTCAAAATCCAAGAAGCCTTGAGTGGTTATGACTCCTGTGTTAGGGTCAATGACAAAGAGGTCACTGTCAGATGACTGTACAGTATACGCAATCACAGCATTTGTTCCAGAGTCAGCATCTGTTGCATTTAGGTGGATAACTGTTGTTCCACTTGGGGCATTTTCCAAAACAGTAGGGAAATAGTCATCAGAGAGGAATACTGGAGAATTATCATTCACGTCAATCACATTTACGGTCACACTGCAGTAACCAGTTCTTGCAACCCATCCTCCATCTATAGCACTAATTGTCATTTCATGTTTCTGGCATAGCTCATAATCAAGAGCTTTGGCTAGTGTTAATATACCTGTAGAAGAATTGATGGCAAAAATGCCTTCTTCATTTCCTGAAGAAATGCTGTACTTTATCAAGCCATTCATCGCTGCGTCTCTGTCTCTTGCAGAAACAGTTCTGACAATGGACCCAACGCTATGGCTCTCAGGGATAGTTGCACTCATGTGGCTTTGAGAGAATTCAGGCGTATGGTAGTTTTCCTCAGTGACAGTTATTTCAACAGTTGCTTGGGAAGAAAGTGGAGGGTTTCCCTTATCCTTTGCAGTGACTGTGATATAAAAGTTTTGGTTCAAGTCAGAAATCAGGGAGGATGCTACTGAAATCCACCCCGTATCATTGTCCAACTTAAATTTTCCTAAATGGTTATCATTAGAAATGAAATACTCCACTTCTGAATTCAGTCCAAAATCTTTGTCATCAATTGCTGTAACTTTGATTAACTTCGTACCAACCTTAACATTTTTGGTGACTGGAGTGAAATATTTACTTTTAAGAAATTGAGGTGCATTGTCGTTACTGTCCACTATGTTGATGGTAACTGTTGTCTCACTAATTAAGGAAGGATTACCTCGATCTGAAGATGTCACTATAAAACTATGCCTGTTGATATTCACATTACTGAAGCCAGTGACATTTTGATATTTTAAGATCTGTTTATTGAAAATCTCTCCAGTGGTGGCATTAATCCTGAAATATTCTGATTGAGATTTTATAAAGTAAAACACTTGTCCGTTTGATCCCTCATCAGGATCTGTGGCAAATACCTGAGTTACTTTGGAACCAATCTCAGTAAGTTCAGGGCAATCTAAATAATAGGAAGGTCTGCTAAACCTTGGAGCATTGTCATTGATGTCTGTCACAAATATTGTGACGTCTGTACTTACAGTCCACCCAGAATCATGTGCAGAAACTCGAATTCTGTAACGGTCTGTATCTTCCCTATTTAAAGGTCTGCTTATGACAATATCCCCTGTGCTGGGATTAATTGCAAATGGAAGACTTGTGTCTATTATAGAATATCTACTAATTGCATTAATCCCAATGTCTTCATCAGAAGTTGTGACACGAGTAACTGTGTATCCTAAGGGGGAGTTTTCAGGAACATGGGCACTAAATATCTGAGAAAACCTAGGGGCATTATCATTTTCATCTAAAATGTTAATCATGACTTTTACTGAAGTACTCTGAGAAGGGGACCCTTTGTCTGAAGATTTTATGGTTAGAACATAATGAGATACTTTTTCCCTGTCCAAAGGTCTAACGCTTCTAATTTCACCAGTAGCATGATTGATACTGAAACTATTTTCCATGTTGCCATTAACAATTTCATAATCTAACTGTCCATTGGGTCCACTGTCCTTGTCCACTGCTGAAACAGTAAGTATTTTTCGAGGGGAAAGGTTTTCCAATATTTCAGATACAAATGGATCTTCCTTAAAAATTGGGGCATTATCATTGACATCTAATACTGTTATATCGAGTTTCTCATAAGAGGAGAAAGGAGGGAAACCACCGTCTCTGGCCTCTATCCACACCACGTATTTTTGTATCTTTTCAAAATCCAGCGGTTTACTAATAGACACCTGCCCTGTTAATTGATCAATCTGGAAAGTATTGCCAAGATTCCCACTTGCAATATAATATGACATAGGTTCTCCTCTCAAAGAGGATCCCGTGATGGTGGTGACAAGAGAGCTGACTGGTTGGTTTTCAGGAAACATGAATGTCTGTTCTTTGGCTCTGACTTTAGGGAAATCTGCCTTATTCACGAATCTAACAGTCACTGTTGTAGAATCTGTCTTTGGAAATGAGCCACCATCTTTTACATGCACAGAAAATGTCACTTCTGAAGCTCCATTTAGTGGTCCGGCGGCCATAATGGCTCCCCTCAGTGGGTCAATGTGAAATTTTTCAGAATTTCTACCCGAAAGAGAATAATGCAGTTCAGAATTTGGTCCAATATCAGCATCTGTGACTGTAACCGCAAAGACAAAGGAACCTATAAAAGAGAGAGTGTGCAGTTATAATCATGTGGAATTTAAATAAAATATTTGGTAGCAGATTGCTGCTTGATGTGACCTTATTTTCTCATGATTACTGGGGAGAACAGTATCTCCTATATTTTCTCAGAAGTTCACAAGTCAAATCTGCTTTATGATTGTCTTCAGAGACTAACCTGCCATTTTCTAACTAAAATTTACAGTCTGTTGGATTTAATACTTTTCAGTATGCTTTTGAGAGAAGCATAGGGAAAATAACTTGTTAATCATGCAAAAATCATAGTTTCTAGGAGAAAAATCTGCACATAAAACAGCATTCCAAGAAACATAATATGCGAGCTCTGCAAAGCGCTATGCCTCTACCCAATGCAAAGATACCATTGCCCTAGTATGTCTTAAAATCTCTTCCAATCACTTTATATGTAATTGTGTCAACAAAAATCATATGTTCATTACCATTGATTCCTTATCCCCACTGTTTTATGACAAAATTCCTTTATATGTGAATTATTATCAGACGAAGAAAAAGTATGTATGTGTATGTGTGTGTATATACATACACAGATATATATATATATATATATGCCAATTAAAATAATTGTAAAGTAGTAAGAAATAAGAATTGAGGGATAATGGACTCATTTTGGACTCCAAAAGTTAGTGCTTACACTGAGTGCCAATGAAACAGATTGTAGCAAAAATATGCAGAAAAGCTGCCATAAGGACATATTTTCAATCTACTCATTCAGAAACCATTCCCAAACGTGCACTCTCACCCCTACAGAAGAAACGGCAACAAAAGTAAAATATCCTTTATTTTAAAAAGGCCAGTGATTCTGATTAATTATAATAAGTCTAATGAGGAAAAGATGCTTAAGCATACCTCATTTTACATAGGAAATTCTATCTTGCACCACCACACATTGGATGTAATTAGAACCATGCCTGCCAACATCACTTCATCTGAAGACCTTTAGCAGGTATTTGTCACTTCGATATTGACATTTCCTTTTGATAGAAAGTTGGCACATACATTTATGAATCTTGTATTTTAGATTGGTATCATTTTCAGATTAATAGAAGATCAAAGATCACTGAAAGGAGGATCTGTTTACTCAATCTGTTTATTTTTTTTTCTAATCAAAATATTTCCAAGCAAGGAAGATTAAATCAATAATGAGCTATATTTCTATATTTTCCTCTTTGAACATTCATTTTAGAAATTAAAAATGGCAGATTTGTGCAGTACTTAAGAGAGTATGCCTTTCTTAGCAAATGCCAAACTAAGTTTAAAGAGATACAGAAAGATAAAAGCATATTGTCAATATGAAAATGATTCATAAATGGATCCATAAACTTACTAACAGAACAATTTTCATTTGTAGAACCTGGGATAAAATAAATATTAACAAGAAGTATCCATTTATTAAACTTTTTGAAAAGGCAGCTATGAAAAACTGAAGTAAAATATTCATTTTCCACTGACAACTATATTTGAATGCCTATTATCTCCCAGATCACGTTTCAGGTAGTGGGGTATGGCATGCAAAATGGAGACAATGCCCCTCCTCTTAGGAAACTTGCACATAATTTTTCCTCGGGCCATAAATATCATTAACTATGATGTAATATATACGTTAATTATTTCTAATATTCAAGTAATATTAAGAAATAGTAATACATAACAACTATAAAACTTTATACACAATTAGTCTGGCAAGAAAGGGTTAATTTTCAAGTTTCAAGCATTTTTTTCATTTCCACTAGACAAAACCTGAATTTTAGAGGATTTGCAAAATTAGGCTACATCAGAAATATGTATGTAAAATACCATAACTATTTTTATAGAAATGTCTGATACATAGTTTGCTTATATCCATGTGGCCTCAGAGTTTGGTTGATTACCTGGAAGAGTAGGAGACGGGATGTGAGTGACATATGGGTGATGCTGAAATCTTGGTGGATTGTCATTGACATCAGTCACAGTGACAAGCACACTGGTGGAACTGGAAAGAGGTTCTGGGTGTCCCGCATCACTGCAGACTACCACCAAAGTATAATTATCTTTTGTTTCCCTATCTAACAATGCACTTGTGATGATTTGTCCTGTGGATGGGTTGATCGTGAACTGAGAGTTTCCACCGATGATCCTATAACTAAAGAAGAAAGCAGAAATAGGGATAGGTCATATAGTTTTAATATTGTAACTTCTATTTACTATAATTAAAAAACTGAGGCCGGGCACGGTGGCTCACGCCTGTAATCCCAGCACTTTGGGAGGCCGAGACGGGCGGATCACAAGGTCAGGAGATCGAGACCATCCTGGCTAACATGGTGAAACCCCGTCTCTACTAAAAATACAAAAAAAAAAAATTAGCCGGGCGCGGTGGCGGGCACCTGTAGTCCCAGCTACTCAGGAGGCTGAGGCAGGAGAATGGCGTGAACCCGGGAGGCGGAGCTTGCAGTGAGCTGAGATTGCGCCACTGCACTCCAGCCTGGGCGACAGAGCGAGACTCCGTCTCAAAAAAAAAAAAAAAAAAAAAAAAAAAAAAAAAAAAAAAACAACTGAGGTAGAAATGCATGAAAACATTACAAGAAAGATCATACAACAATGTTGGAAAGAATATAACTAGATCTAGCTAATAAATATTTCAAATTTCCTGTGAACATCACATTGACAATCTTTATCGTGAGATGTCCAGTGATGTCAAGGAAGTCTTCAGAAGGTTTGTAGGACTCTTAAGTTGTGCAAGGCCACCGAACAAACCCATAAGGCTTTAAATAAATGAGCCAAAAAGCATAAATCAGGGGACTTGCTTTCATATTGTGGTTAGTGGCCAGGATTACAAATGAATATCTTTTAAATGAAACTAAAAATTATTTTTCTGCTGTATACCATAATAAACCAGAGAAGATCAGTTGAAAATTGTATTCTTTTAAGGCAAAACCTGTATTTGACATGTATCTGCTTCTCAGAACAACGCAAGGACTGATTATTTATACAAAGACCTTTATAGTGATTTATTCTGTCTTTGTCATTCCTCATATGGTTTTGTTGCTTTCTTTTCAGGAGAGGTATGACATCTTCATGGATGTTTTGATGCGAACCAGATAGGTTAACAGGCAGGAGTTTCCACCGAGAAAAGCTTCCCTCTCCTTTCTGAAGAGCAAAGTTGTCTGCATATACTCCTGATTTTGTGTATAAGGTGGGGTTCCAGAAATCAGCCAGGAAAGAAGTAGCTAAGCTTCAAGGTTCAGAAATTGGCTATGACCCATAATTTTTAAAGTTGAACGATAGCATGGAAATAGATATCTTTAAAAGTTTTCTTCTTTTATACCAACAAAGAAATACCCTTGTTGGAGTTGGCTGCATGTTTCTACAGTTTGCTTTGTGTCTATATAAACATAGCAACAGCATATACCTAATATAAACTGCAGGGGAAAAAACTCTATATTGCAGCCAGTAATATGTTCATTCCTCCTATTATGCTCACAGTTTAAAACAAGTATTTCAGCACTTTTTATCCCACTTTACTGAAATAATCAACTGTTGAGGAACTTATATTTAAAAATATTAGAAGTCTTATAAAATGATAGCAAAACAGGGAAAGAATAGAGAAGTAGTTTGGTTGAGAAATGGCTTCTGTATTGATAAAGTACTTTGCATCACTCAGATTTTTAATACGTTTGGCAAATCACATGACAAAATCAGGCATGTGTGAAAATAGCATTAACTATAGTTATTGGACCAGAAGTGACTATTAAGTATAATTATTGCCCTTTACAGTAGATAATATCTATCCTCTTTATCAGAATATAAATATCAAGTTTTAAACATGAATTCTTAAAACTTGAAAATTCAGGACTCAAAAAATAATCAAAATACCTTATCATTTTACGAAGTGTAGAAAACCGAATTTGAGAATTGTGTAATCTTATTTTTGGAACCTTGTTGCTATCAGTGGATGTAGAAGTAATCAAATAATTTAATAGGAAAAAAAGAGTAAGCCATACCGCCATAAACTTTTTTAGTTTTATAATGGCAAGGATCAAGGTTCAATCAAATATTTATTCCTATAAATATTCACATATACAAATAAAATGAGATTGATAAAAAAAGTAAATTTTCATCTGGATTTTTTATATATGTCAAGACTATTGTGTATTATTAAACATAATGCATTGACAGGCAAATGGTGTGGCCTTTAGTACAGTTTCACTAAATGATTCATTCAAAATGACTTGCTATGATTTAAATGTTCCCTTCAAAACTCACCTTGAAATTAGTCATTGTAACAGAATTGTAACAATGTTAAGAAGTAGGGCCTTTAAGAGGTGATTACACCATCAGGGTTCCATCATTATGAGTGAATTAATGCCATTATCACCGAAGTGAGATTTAGTTATTGAGGGAATGGGCTTCTGATAAAAGAATGAGTTCAGCTTTATTTCCTCTTTCTGTCTCACATGATTGCTCATCATGTGATGCCTTCTGCCCTTCTGCCATGAAATAACAGACAGGAAGCACTCACCAAATGCAGGCCCCATGCCCTTAGACTTCCCAGCCTCCAGAAATGTGAGTCAAATAAACTTCTTTCTTTATAAATTACCCAGTCTGTGACTATAGCAGCAGAACACAGACAAAGAAACCTATGTTATGAATTCTGATTTTCCTATTTTATGCTATTGAACATGCTATTGCCCGTATGATTGTCTATTTTAAAGTAGGTAATATATTTAGTACTTTTTTACAATGAATGAGTAAATTGTCATTAATATCTAATTAATTTTTTCTAGACTTCACTAGATTCTAAAACATATAAAAGTATATTTTAAATATGAGATGTTCTATATAACACCAGTCGGATGCAAATTTATACTTCAAAGTCCTTATAAAACCCAAGAAACACAAGAAGCTCTGTACCTAGATTGACAGTTAAGATAATATGTCTAGATTTTTGCCACATCTCTTACTTGAGGTTTGGTTCTATTCTCATCCCCTCTAATGACCTCTATTGCTTTTCTGGCCTGCATTAATTTTTGTAAAGTTAAAATCTTTATTAGATTGTGTCTTGTGGTATCTTCTTAACAGTTAAACAATTATGCTGTTATTTAAATATTTCCAGGAACTTATTGATTTCTTAGTGCATATCAAGCACACTACGTGGCAATTTATATATGCTCTTATTTAAATCCCAAAACAATCCTTACAGTTTATTCTTAGTTCTGACTGTTTAGGGATAAGGAATCTGAATCTAACAGAGACTAAGGTAGTTGCACAAAGAAACATACAATCCATAAATAGCAGATCTAGAATTTGAATTTCTGTCTTTAAGACTTCAACATGCACTTTTTCCATTATACCACAGTAGAAGGAAGGTAAAACTCAACTGAGGGAATGTAGTGAAGATGAGAAATGCACCAATTGCTAAGGCCAACATGGACTCTTAGTCAAGTTGTGTCAAATAGAATTTGTTCACATTTAGTTCAATGAAAATCAATAAACATGTTAATTTATTTTCTAATTTGAGAATACACTAATATTTTAAATTATTTGAATAAACAGAGACCACTGTGATCTGATGATCTGAACCCTAAATCAACTATAGCTTTTGTAAAGTTAAAATATCCCCATTTGATTTTTTTAAACTTCTTTGCCTCTTCCTGAGCTCTACTAGGGTTATAGGCATTATACTGTCTACTGGGAGAACACGATCTTTAGTACAGTTAAGAGACAGATGCTAGGAAGAAACTGCATCAACTAACGAGCAAAATAACCAGCTAACATCATAATGACAGGATCAAGTTCACACATAACAATATTAACCTTAAATGTAAATGGGCTAACTGGTCCAATTAAAAGACACAGACTGGAAAATTGGATAAAGAGTCAAGACTCATCAGTTTGCTGTATTCAGGAGACCCATCTCAAATGCAGAGACACACATAGGCTCAAAACAAAGGGATGGAGGAAGATCTAACAAGAAAATGGAAAACAAAAAAAAAAGGCAGGGGTTGCAATCCTAGTATCTGATCAAAGAGACTTTAAACCAACAAAGATCAAAAGAGACAAAGAAGGTCATTACATAATGGTAAAGGGATCAATTCAACAGGAAGAGTTAACTATCCTAAATATATATGCACCCCATACAGGAGCACCCAGATTCATAAAGCAAGTCATTAGAGACTTACAAAGAGATTTAGATTCCTACACAATAATAATGGGAGACTTTAACACCCCACTGTCAACATTAGACAGATCAATGAGACAGAAAGTTAACAAGGATATCCAGGAATTGAACTCAACTCTGCACCAAGTGGACCTAACAGACATCTACAGAACTCTCCACCCCAAATCAACAGAATACACATTCTTCTCACACCACATCACACTTATTCCAAAATTGACCACATAGTTGAAGGAAAGCATTCCTCAGCATGTGTAAAAGAACAGAAATTATAATAAACTGTCTCTCAGACCACAGTGCAATCAAACTAGAACTCAGGACTAAGAAATTCAATCAAAACTGCTCAACTACATGGAAACTGAACAACCTGCTCCTGAATGACTACTGGGTACGTAACTAAATGAAGGCAGAAATAAAGATGTTCTTTGAAACCAATGAGAACAAAGATACAACATACCAGAATCTCTGAGACACATTTAAAGCAGTGTGTAGAGGGAAATTTATAGCACTAAATGCCCACAAGAGAAAGCAGGAAGGATCTAAAATTGACATCCTAACATCACAGTTAAAAGAACTAGAGAAGCAAGAGCGAGCACATTCAAAAGCTAGCAGAAGGCAAGAAATAATTAAGATCAGAGCAGAACTGAAGGAGATAGCGACACAAAAACCCTTCAAAAAATCAATGTATTCAGGAGCTGGTTTTTGAAAAGATCAACAAAATTGATGTACCACTAGCAAGACTAATAAAGAAGAAAAGAGAGAAGAATCAAATAGATACAATAAAAAATGATAAAGGGGATATCACCACCAACGACCCCATAGAAATACAAACTACCATCAGAGAATACTATAAACTCCTCTACGCAAATAAACTAGAAAACCTCGAAGAAATGGAAAAATTCCTGGAAAAAAATACTCTCACAAGACTAAACCAGGAAGTAGTTGAATTCCTGAATAGACCAATAGCAGGCTCTGAAATTGAGACATAATTAATAGCCTGTCAACCAAAAAAAAGTCCAGGACCAGATGAATTCACAGGTGAATTCTATCAGAAGTTCAAGGAGGAGCTGGTACCATTCCTTCTGAAACTATTCCAATCAACAGAAAAAGAGAGAATCCTCCCTAACTCATTTTATGAAGCCAACATTATCCTGATACCAAAGCCTGGCAGAGACACAACAAAAAAAAGAGAATTTTAGACCAATATCCCTGATGAACATGGATGCAAAAATCCTCAATAAAATACTGGCAAACCGAATCCAGCAGCACATCAAAAAGCTTATCCACCATGATCAAGTGGGCTTCATCCCTGGGGTGCAAGGATGGTTCAACATATGAAAATCAATAAATGTAATCCAGCATATAAACAGAACCAAAGACAAAAACCACATGATTATCTCAAAAGATGCAGAAAAGGCCTTTGACAAAATTCAATAGCCCTTCATGCTAAAAACTCTCAATAAATTTGGTATTGATGGACCATATCTCAATATAATAAGAGCTATTTATGACAAACCCACAGCCAATATCATACTGAACGGGCAAAAAGTGAAAGCATTCCCCTTGAAAATGGCACAAGACAGGGATGCCCTCTCTCATCACTCCTGTTCAACACAGTGTTGTAAGTTCTGGCCATGGCAATCAGGCAAGAGAAAGAAAGAAAAGGTATTCAATCAGGAAAAGAAGAAATCAAATTGTCCTTGTTTGCAGATTACATGATTGTATATTTAGAAAACCCCATCATCTCAGCCCCAAATCTCCTTAAGTTGATAAGCAACTTCAGCAAAGTCTCAGCATACAAAATCGATGTGCAAAAATCACAAGCATTCTTATGCACCAATAACAGACAAACAGAGAGCCAAATCATGAATGAACTCCCATTCAGAACTGCTTCAAAGAGAATAAAATACCTAGGAATCCAACTTACAAAGGATGTGAAGGATCTCTTCAAGGAGAACTACAAACCACTGCTCAATGAAATTAAAAGAGAACACAAACAAATGGAAGAACATACCATGCTCATGGATAGGAAGAATCAATATCGTGAAAATGGCCATACTGCCCAAGGTTATTTATAGATTAAATGCCAACCCCATTAAGCTACCAATGACTTTCTTCACAGAAATGGAAAAAAACTACTTTAAAGTTCATATTGAAACAAAAGAGATCCTGCATTGCCAAGACAATCCTAAGTCAAAAGAACAAAGCTGGAGGCATCACGCTACCTGACTTCAAACTATGCTACAAGGCTACAGTAACCAAAACAGCATGGTACTGGTACCAAAACAGAGATATAGACCAATGGAACAGAACAGAGTCCTCAGAAATAATACCAAACATCTACAACCATCTGATCTTTGACAATCCTGACAAAAACAAGAAATGGGGAAAGGATTCCCTATTTAATAAATGGTGCTGGGAAAGCTGGCTAGCCATATGTAGAAAGCTGAAACTGGATTCCTCCCTTACTCCTTATACAAAAATTAATACAAGATGGATTAGAGACTTAAATAGTTAGACCTAAAACCATAAAAATCCCTAGAAGAAAACCTAGGCAATACCATTCAGGACATAGTCACGGGCAAGGACTTCATGTCTAAAACACCAAAAGCAATGGCAACAAAAGCCAAAATTGAACAATAGGATCTAATTAAACTAAAGAGCTTCTGCACAGCAAAAGAAACTACCGTCAGAGTGAGCAGGCAACCTACAGAATGGGAGACAATTTTTGCTATCTACTCATCTGACAAAGAGCTAATATCTTCAACCTACAAAGAACTCAAACAAATTTACAAGAAAAAGACAAACAACCTCATCAAAAAGTAGGCAAAGGATATGAACAGACACTTCTCAAAAGAATGCATTTATACAGCCAACAGACACATGAAAAAATGCTCATTATCACCAGCCATCAGAGAAATGCAAATCAAAACCACAATAAGATACCATCTCACACCAGTTAGAATGGCAATCATTAAAAAGTCATGAAACAACAGATGCTGGAGAGGATGTGGAGAAATAGGAACACTTTTATGCTGTTGATGGGACTGTAAACTAGTTCAACCATTGTGGAAGACAGTGTGGCAATTCCTCAAGGATCTAGAACTAGAAATACCATTTGCCCCAGCCATCCCATTACTGGGTATATACCCAAAGGATTATAAATCATGCTGCTATAAAGACACATGCACACGTATGTTTACCGTGGCACTATTCACAATAGCAAAGACTTGGAATCAACCCAAATGTCCAACAATGACAGACTGGATTAAGAAAATGTAGCACATATACACCATGAAATACTATGCAGTGATACAAAAGGATGAGTTCGTGTCCTTTGTAGGGACATGGATGCAGCTGGAAACCATCATTCTCAGCAAATTATCGCAATAACAGAAAACCAAGCACCGCATGTTCTCGCTCATAGGTGGGAATTGAACATTGAGAACACTTGGACACAGGAAGGGGAACATCACACACTAGGGCCTGTTGTGGGGTCAGGGGATGGGGGAGGGATAGCATTAGGAGATATACCTAATGTAAATGACGAGTTAATGGATGCAGCGCGCCAACATGGCACATGTATACATATGTAACAAACCTGCACGTTGTGCACCTGTACCCTAGAACATAAAGTATAATAATTAAAAAAAAAAAGAAAGAAAAGAGACTGGACTTTAGAACATAGTTCACTTGGACATAAATTTAAACCCCATTAATAACACTTAAATTCACAAAAATTTCTTAACATTTTTAAGCCTTCTTTATCTGTAAAATGGAGATCACATTTTACTCTTTTTATTTGGTAGTTTTGAGTATTAAAAATATTTTTTATAAAGAGCACTTGGCATTGTAATTGATAAACGGTGAGCCTTCAAAAGTCTAAGTTTACCAACATAATAGGACCTTTGTAATATATATGTATAATGTAATAGTCTATTATATACAATCTATCCAAATCTATCTATATATAGGTTTAGTATCCATTATCCAAAATTCTTGGAACGAGTTGTGTTTTGGATTTCTCTGGATCTTAGAATATTTGCGTATACATAATGAGGTATCTAGGGGATGGGTCTCAAGTCTGAACACAAAATTCATTTATGTTTCATATATACCTCATATAGATAGCCAGAAGATAATTTTATCTAATATTTTTGATAATTGCTTGAAACAAGGTTTGTGAACATTGAAACATCAGAAAGCAAAGGTATCAGGTGTGGAATTTTCCACCTGTGGCATCATGTTGATGCTCAAAAAGTTTAGGATTTTGGTGCATTTTAGATTTTGGGTTTTCAGATTAGGGATGCTCAACCTATATTTAGATAGTTAAATGGATAAGGGGACTAAAAAAACCAAAACAGAGACACGGTTAAGTAGGTAAAAAAAAATCCTGGTTTCAAGTTCATATCCTTTATAACAGAAAGATATAAAAAAAGAGTAACTACAAAACAGTAAAGTGCTATGAAACAGTAAAGAGGTGTCAGTGTAGGTATTCAGAGGACAGAACACTCTTGACTGGAATGATTAAAATAAAAGCCTTCTCAGAGAAGGCTAAATTTAACATAAGTTGTAAAGGGGCTACCAATCTTTCAATAGTGTTCAAAAAGGCAGAAAAAAAGAAGGTCTAGGCTAGTAGTCAGCAAACCTTTTATATAATGGGCCAGATAGTAAATATATTCAGCTTTACAGGTCACATATTCTCTGTTGCAATACTCAGCTTACCATCATATGGCAAGAGCAGCCATAGACAATAGGTACATGCATGGGCATGGCTGTGTTCCAATAACACTTTATTTACAAAAACAGGCACTTGGCCCAATTTGGCCTGCAGGTAGCAGTTTGCCAAGCTCTGGTCAAAGATATCAAATAAATTGAACAAACCTATAAGGCTTGGGAAAGCACAGATCCTCATCCCGTGAGCAGAAAATGATCCAGCAATGCTGAATTTTTGGCCATATGTTGCAGAGTTTTGCAGAATTAGCTTGGGAAGATGCTGAGGCCATTTATAGGGTGACTAGAATTTGAAGACCTGGAGTTATACCATAGGCAAACTGTAATTGAAAGATTTTGAGGAAGTATAATTGTTAAAGCAGAGCCAAGAGATGCTCATGTTGAGGCATACTTCTGCCATTGCCCTTTAATTCACTGACTCAGGCTTTGCTTTGCACAAAGTATTTCCCATAATGCTGAGAGAGAAATCATTATGAAATATAAACTAGTCATGTTTTTATGCTTGCTGCTTAAAAGATTTCCATTGTTTCTCTCGTTAGATGCAGAAAGAAATTTTGAATTTTTTATACGATATACAAAGTCCACTCCTAACCCACACTAACCATATGGAAATACTTTCTTTCTCTAATGCCATGCTTTTGCATAGCTCTTTGCCTTAGCACCTGATACTGTTTTTGCCTAGAATATCTTTCATTACTTTATTTCTCCATAAACTACTTTTCTGTCTTTCTAAAACTTATTAATTATTTGAAGCTTCTACTGATTTTCTCAAGTGTCACTGAATTATCATCGACTATACCATTCTTTCCACCTATTCGGTGCTTAATCTATACTTGTTATATGGTACTATACTTAAGAAATTACAAAACTATCTCTTCTATTAAATTGTACTTCTTATGGGCCTTAGAGTGTCAAACTCCTTAGAGTTTAACAAAGTTTTTGATGTATAGTCAGGACTTCATAATTTTACAGGATAGTGTACTACACAGATTGGAAGGATTAGAAACTAGCGTCGTGGTAGTGAGTTAATTTTTATTATAATAGTACAGGCATGATGTAAGTATGGACTGAACTAGGATCTTGGCAGAAGGGATGCACTGAAAAGAATGGGTGCCAGACGCATTAGGAAAGAAGAAACATGAGAATTCGTCCACTGATTGAGTATAAGAAAGAAGATGACCCTTAGCCGCAAGGTGTGGTAAAAAACAAACCAAGGCAATATTATTAAGACAAAGCAGAAAACCAAAATGAGAAACAGGAAAAGTAAGGAATTTTAGGTACATTGTGTTTATGATGCCAACAGAACCTCCAGTGTAATATGTCTATCAGCCAGTTATAAATATGGGTGGAAAGTTTTGGAGTGGAATCAGAATTGATAGCACAGATTTGGAGGTTTTGTTCACGGAATTGATGCTTGCATTAATGGAATAAATCTCTCTCTCTCTCTCTCAAACACACACACACACACACACACACACCACACACACACACACGAAAGTACTGAGAAAATAATGCAGTAAGAAGTACTCAAATTACTTTCCAGGGAGAGAAAAAGGAGAAACAGAAGACAAACTGTGTGTGATCAGAGATGCAGGATGATAAAAAATAATGTTTATATAGACATTGAGGAGAAAAAAATGCCAAAAAGAAAAGATGGTCTGGTCTATAGCGTGAACAATGAAAAAAGTAAAGGAGAATAAGGACTTAGAAAAGTCACTGGACTTGAAAAATTTCAGTAGTCTTCTGACAGGGCCTTTTTTCAGTAAAGCAATGAAGGAAAAAAAATCAGACTAAAGATTTTCGGGAATAAATGACCAGAGAAAATAGGTTGTGAAGCTAACCTTTCAAGAATGTTGTAGTAAAAATAGAACGAGTATAAGCAGCTATTCTAGAGAATATTAAAATCATTCAATGCATTTATTTAAGGGTCAACCACTGTTATGTACCAGATATTATAAAAGAAAGACTATATTAGGAGTAAAAAAGATGATATGAGAAGAATAAAAGGAAAAAAAAAAACCTTGAATTAATTTAATGACTTCTATGTCCTAATAATTATGCCAGAGATATTTAAGGATATTAACTGATTCCATACATACTGTTTGATACATAGTAGGTGGTTAGTAAAGTTTGTCCACAAACTGTAAAGTACAAATTTTTAAGTTCATTTTTATTGATGCAGAAACTAAGCCTTTGAGGCATTAAAATGACTTTCCTAGACCATGGCAGGCAAATAAAAGAACCAGAATTCAACACCAGATATTTGGAGCATTTCTGTAGCTATGCTAACTTAGGTAAATGAGCATTTATATAGATATCTACATGGTTCAAGGAAGAGAGATAACTTGAAGACACATGAGAAAAATGAGTAACTTTTGAATTAAAGAGTTGGAGGAAATTGAATGGGAAGAGATTAATAACATATATTAAGGAATTTTCCTGGCCAGGGAGTGGTGGCTCACGTCTGTAATCCCAGCACTTTGGGAGGCCAAGGCGGGCGGATCACAAGGTCAGGAGATCGAGACCATCCTAGCTAACACGGTCAAATCCTGTCTCTACTAAAAAATACAAAAAACTAGCCGGGTGTGGTGGTGGACACCTGTAGTCCCAGCTACTGGGGAGGCTGAGGCAGGAGAATGGCGTGAACCCGAAAGGTGGAGGTTGCAGTGAGCTGAGATCGCTCCATGGCACTCCAGCCTGGACAGAGCAAGACTCCATCTCAAAAGAAAAAAAAGAAAGAAAAGAAAAGAAAAGAAAAGAAAAGAAAAGAAAAGAAAAGAAAAGAAAAGGAAAGAAAGGAAAAGAAAAGAAAAGAGAAAAAGAAAGAAAGAAATTTTCCTTAGAATGTTGACTTTGTCAGTGGCGTACGTGACTTTCTCCAGGGTTGTGATATAGAAGAATTAGAAGTGAAGCTTGAATAGAGATTTAGTCCACTTGGGAGAAAAGGGGATACTTAGCTGTAAAAGCTCAGCTCTGGAATAGATATGTGGAAGGCAAAGACATAATCTGGATAGGCTGATTTTCTAGAAAGGAAAATGCTAAAGGTGTAGTAAAATGTATAACTTGAAGTAAGTATATCATTTGTAGAAATACAAAGTTTGATGAAACAGGCAGAAGTAAAAAAGAAACATCTGTTGGCTGGATGCTATATGCAAAATCATGCTAGATCACTGGAAAAAAATAACGTATAAGACACATAAAAGTTTATGTTCCTGGAGATCCCATCAGTTGTTCAGTAAATAACCTAACCATGTAAAATTTAAATGGGAGATAAATAATTAAAACAATAGCTCTTTTAATCTGAAGAAAGAATAGATTTTCTTCAGGATACCATGAATAGCAAGGAGTTATTAACACCAACCATAAAATACATTATATTCCAATAAGATTTTATCAAACCAGAGTAAATAAAGTAAATGATATCATATCATGATCTGCCTAGGTGTTTGAGTGGAAAACTTAGATGATTCTGATTTCTCTCTTTCATTTGATCTCACGCCCAATTTCAAAGGCATGACCCAAATCTATTTGCTCAATTTTCATTTTTCCACATAAGTATAAAGTTACTCTACTTGGATAACTATATTCATTAGTGCCTAAATGGTTAACTGGTTTCTCTCCATAAATCCTCTCTCATCAGATTCTATGCAAATGTAGACCAGTTTATGTGTCTCTTCTGTTTAAAACTCCTCAGTAGTTTCCCACCTAAAGGTAAATTGGAAAACCCCAATTCTGTATCATGGCTTAGAAGTCCTTACATGGCCTATGATTTAGCCCCGGCCTACCTCTCTAACTCCTTTCTCACTCTGGTCCAGACATGCTGACCTCCTCAGATAACACAACGTGCTTAATTCCATCCCACAGCTCAGTCCTTTCAGCTTAAAGGTAATTCCTTAGAGAGACCAAGTATTATGGTCTGAATGTGTTTCTTACAATGTGTGTGTTGAAATCATTCCAAAATGATTTTGTTGAAAGAAAATTGGTAGCAAACAACAAAATAAGACATCAATCAAATCATTACCATATCAGTATATCTGTTACCCATAGCTGATAATTCTTAATGCCTCAATTTTATCTTCTGCTCCATTACTTTGATAGCCCTCTAAGCAACTCTAATTTACCTAATACCAGCCTATAGAAAGTGGAGGAGTGGTATAAAATATTTATGTGTGTGAGTTTTTCTCTAGAATATTTGGAAATCTTCATTTCTTATAGTTTCAAATAGATACAGAAGAAGGGGACAAGCTAGGTCAGTAAAATGTTACAACTCAATTTCTTTCACATCCTATCTGAACAAGTTATCATATTTATGTTCTCTATTTTAAGAGGATTTAAGCAAAGTAAAATACATTTACTAAATGAAGAGTACACAAATATTCTTATTAAGGCTAGCAGTGGAATAAAAATGGTCAAAATTCTTTGACATTTCTCCCATCAATGAGTGATGCATGTTTCTCCTCACAGTGAATCTGGGCTGGTCATCACTGCTTTGACCAACAGAGTATTACAGAGGTGCTGCTTTGGCACATCTGGGTCTGACCTTCGAGAGTTCTGGGAGTTTTCACTGGTGGCTCTTGGAGTTGAGAACCACCATGTAAAAAGTCCAACTACTTTGCTAAAGAACCACATCAGGAAGTTCTGAGACTACTCGAGGACAGAGGGGGCCTAGATGATCTGAAACCTTCCAACCAACCCTGCCAAGGCAGCAGGCATGCAAAGTCATCCTGAGCCCTCCAGATCATCCAGTTATCACGTAAATACCGTGAAGTGCCATCAGTCAACCTCATGAGACAGAAGAAGCATCTAGTGTAGTGTATCTACAAAACCATGAGATATGATAAAAATATAAATTAAATAAAAATTAAATAAAATCTTAGAGAACTAAGTAGAATGTTTACTGTTTGAATCCTCATTTTATGAATTGTGAGCTACCAGCAATAGATAACAATAACAGGATATGTGTTAATATAACATTCATTTAATTAAACATTATATTCATGTAGTTCAAAAATCAGTGTTTAATGAGAAAATAGCCAAACTTTACAAAAGAAAACGTACTGACCTTACAACTGCATTTGTTGAAGCATCAGCATCTGAGGCATTTACCAATAAAACATCTGTTCCAGTTGGTGCATCCTCAGGAATTGTTGTGAAATATGCTTTACTGGGAAATGTGGGGACATTGTCATTGACATCATCTACTATGACGTTGACTGTTCCAGTTCCAGTCAGGGCAGGGGATCCTAAAAAGAAAAGAAAATCGAATCTCAATGTTTATAAACAAAAAATAACAAATTTAACGATAATTAGCTGTAGACAGAATTACTAAAGAGAATTCAGGAAACATCAAAGTAAAATTTCTGAACACATAAGTGAGCATTTTAAATTTTGTTACAAGAAAAATATTTTCATTTGTGAACTAGAATTTCAACTCTTTCCTAGTAACTCTGCACGAAAAGTATATGTCATGCTCTTATCCTATTTTAAAGGTGCTGATTCGACAATGTAGAACACAACAATATCATTTAAATGCCACAAAAGAGGCACTGCTGGTAATTTCTCTGAAATTACATTTAAATAGCTCAAAGCCAGATTTGAAGAATACCCACAGGCATGGAAGAGCTGGCCAACTAACAAGGCAATGTTAAAAACTGGACTCTCAGCTGTAACTATCATTGTTACTATCGCAAATTGAAGAGTTTCTGAGGTATTTAAATCCCTTTCCCATACTAATCAACACCTGTCAGTGGGAGGAAAAAAAGCTTCAAGTTATATCTCAAAAAGTGTTATCTTCCACGTGCTAGAATAGTTTTATAATGATGAGCTAACTCAGAATCATTTGTGCTGCTTCTATTTAAAATTCAATGTAATGTGAAATGATTCATTTTTATTTCCTGTTCCAGCTGTTATCAATATACGGTGAAAACCCGACATTTGCCAAACACTTAGGTCACACTATCTGTACTACACAGAGTTAGAGACTCATTTTGTGGTGAAGGCTAGATGCCATATTGCTTGGAATTCTGTGCGTTGTCCCCATAACTGAAAGGCAAATTATCTGCCACTGATTGTGTTTTCAAAACCGTTTTTCAAACTGAAACTCTTCAAAATAGAAACAACGAAGATCCATTTAACTGCATTTATGTAAAATAGAATAAAGCCCCAGACACTCTCCTTTTATGCCTAAGATACTACTTTACCTTCAATAAAGTGATTTCCCTTAATATGATATTTAAATCCTACTTAACTTCACCATTCGATATTCTGTAAATAAAACCATTCATTCATTTATTTGTAAAATGTTTATGGAATGCCCTCATTATCACAGAATGGTATTGAGATTCACAACCTTACAATATTATTTTCTAATAATCATGTGATTTGCTGGTGTTTCCTTAACCACTATTCAATCGTTTTTCTATGTTCTTAGATTGTAATTACTCATGGCCTAGTACCAATGAGCTTTTATGCTCAGATGTATGTATAGGAACCAAAATCAACAGACGGAGAAATTATGGAATGAAATGGTTTTGGAGATCTGTTATTTTTGTGAATTCTAGGTTAGATGAAAGAATGTGTATACCCGGTTGAGCAGAGCACAATAAAGAACCATGATACCTCCCAGAAAATGATGCAATTAAATTTAGACTGCACACTGATTATTGTTGCCATATATATATATATATATAAAGATATTTTATATTAAGTATTTCATTTAAAGTAACATTCAAATAGTCAGAAAAATTTGACGTTTAAGAAATATCTAAAAAATTAATGTAAAGTTTATGACTGCAGAAATCTTACCTATTAGTGTTTGATTTTGCATTAAAGGGAAAAATAGCCCTCAATCTATTGGTAATATACATAATGAACTATAAACTTAAAAAAAATTAAATGCCTTTTTAGTACTTGCTGACTGTAAGCAATGGTAAAATTATGCAACAAATATTTCACACACACAACAAAATAGATATGAATATAGGATACAATAGAGAAACACATCAAATAAGACTGTAAAAATTCCGTGCAACATATTAAAAGAAATATCAATAACAGTAAATACTTGTTTAGTCCTTAGATATGCATGCACTGGTTTAAGAAGTTTACATAAACTGTCTAATCCCCATAAATCAGCATTGCTGTCATCTCCATTTGGTATATAAGTAAGCTCAAGTTTAGAAAGTTTAAGTAGCTTTTTCAAGGCCACAGATCTAGTGAGGAATGTCACTGAGATGTGACCCGGGTAAAGCAGCCCTGGAGTCTTTACCACTGGCAAGAAGCTGGATGGTACTGCCAGTAGGGGGAACAGTGCTGCTCCCTGTGCTGCTTTGGGGGTCTGGACAAGCAGTGCTGTCACTGAGCCTAGAAGAGCACCAGGCAGGAGGTGGAGAGAAGGCCCAACAGGGAAGACCTTCACTACTGGCCAGATTAAGTTTGTGGGACATTTGAGCACAATAATCTTGGCATAGATTTGAAATTTCTCACAAGCAATATATTCAGGTTAAAATAAATATTTTGGAGTGTATTGTTGAGTACCAATGTTTGGCTTAAATTTCTTGAATGTGTGTTTCACTATATACAATTTTATGAAATAGAAGTTAATGTTCTGAATAATGTTAGTAGAGTTCCCACCAGTTGCATAAACAAACAAACAAACAAACAAACAAAAATTACTGAGGGAATATGTGTGCATTTGTGTGAGCAAAAGGGGATGCCATGGAAGAGAGAAAGACACCGAAAGAGGGGATATATTAATCAAGGTTCCAGAGAGGCAAAGGATGGGAGGAGATGCAGGGTTCTTTAATCTCTTTTACTGATACTTCACTCTACTCACTAAAAATCAGTCTTCATCTGTGAAATGAGAATAATAATAGACTCTATCCCAAAGGGGTATTGAGAAGAATGTAATGTGCTTAGGACACTACCTAGTACATAAATTATATTCCATGTTTCTCATTGTTCTTCTTGTACTTATTTTAGAGACTAAAGAACCCATAGAAATTGAAATATGAAAAGTCTATTTTTTATTATATAGTTTTCTGTATTACAGCTCTCAGGATTCCACCCCTTCCCCTTTCAATTCAGTCTTATATTATTCAGGAAAATATTTTGAATCATAATTCATCTCAATGATTCACATGTGGTAAAAATACGTGAGACATTTAGCTCTCTAAAAATTCACAGTTTTATGGAAGACACAGTAAATTGGACATTTTAAAATGTGATATTTTAAGACTTACAGTGAGATTTCAAGAAAGATCTGAATATTTCTGATATACACATTGTGCTATAATTAACAATTAGAAAATAAGTAACTGCCAGCCAAAGTCTTTATATTAATATTTGGTATTCTTAAGTGTCTGGTGATACACATATGGAAAACCACATTAAATTATGACTGATGCATTTGGACAAGAATATGTGATTTCTTTCTTTGTCTGTAAACCATATATTATTGTAAATACATTTTCTGAGTTAGAAAGCAAATGCTGGGGGCAGTAAAAAATGAGCCCTGTTTATTACAGCAAGTTCAGTCTCACTGTGTTCATACCAAAGAATATCATCTTATTTTTCCAGATGATTTTCAAAGCACGTAAGTGACAACAGACAATTCTGGCTTGAAGATCATTTGTTGATCCTCAAGATTAGCGAATGATTCTCAAAATTGGCAAACGATCCTTAAGCCAAGATCAGCCCCGTAGGTGATCCTACATCTACATGAGTCTGTTTTCAAGCCAAGAACCTTCTCCAGAATCCCCTTTTTCTCCCTTTATAATCAGCTACAACCCACTTCATAAGCTCTTGGAGTTCCCTTCTTATTTATTTATTTTTTCCCACCTCAAGAAAAGTGAAGTACAATTTCTGCAATTATCTCAACTTTCTTGTTGCCCCAGGAAATGTGCACACAAGTCTTGTTAGTTTTCAAATTTTTTTCCATAGGAAACCTTACAGAAATTTTGTTCTACATTTCTAAGTCTTTTATTGAGATTTAACTAACCTGAACTTTGAATCCTGCCTCCAATGTGTTTGACTATTATTCTTGTGAATGGCGCTTACTAACTCTCCAACCTACTCCAACCTCTTGCTTGTTGACTGATAGCATAACCTCCAAATCAGCTTTATGCAGATAAATGAAATCAAGGGAGAAAAAGGGAATGTTCCTTAATTTCAAGTGAATCTTATTTTCATTGCATTTGTGCCAGATGAGTGACACAAACTCCCTAGTCTTTGGCGACCACAGATCTTGGCACTTCTTTTATGTGCTAATTGAATGAAGATGCTGTGTTTTTGTTGTTGCTTTTCTGTGTCTGTGTGTTTGCTTTTTTTTTTTTTTTAACTTTTTTTCCTTTTGACTGTGTGGAGAGATCCTCTGGAGTATTACTGTTTCCCACCATGTAGTGGACACATCCTATTTGAAGTGCTGCACAATGTTTACTATAACTTTATCTTTCATTCAAATCTTTCTACTGCCTCTGGGCTGTGAGATCCAACTGACTATTTCTTTGTCTGCTCTTGCAAGTTACTGAAGAGCCTCAACATTAGTGTGTCAAAAACTGAAATCAGAGTCATTATCTGTAAACCTTGCTCATATATTTATATCTAAATTGAAATATAGGTACATATATACAAATACATGTGTTGTACATATTTTATTGAACACATTTGATACCAGATCTATACATATTTTATACATGTATTGCTCATTTAATGCACAGATGCCACAAAGTAGGTATTCTTGTTTAATTTTGTTAGCCAACTTAAGACCCAAAGAACTTAACCAATTTCCATTTAGCCACAATAGACAGAAAGCCAGTTTTGAATTCTTAAAAAAATATATATTTTCTAAGTTAATTAAGCTCAGATAAAACTATGCTACTCTTATTGCAGATGTTTCACTCTATATTATTACAATTATCAACATTCTCCACTCACGTCCTATTAAGTTGTAAATTAATTGAAAACAGGAATAATTATGTTTAATTAATTTTTATATTAACCCATAATGCATACCATTAGGTCTCGTGCTCTGTCTGTATTAACCTTTTCTCTCATTTTCTACATGAAAATGTGGTCTAGTGATTACATGAATGCAAGTTCCAATAATTGAACACTTCTAGAAATATACAATCTAGGACTACAGTCTTATAGTCTGGGACTTAGCCTAAGGCTGGGGTCAGAGAACAAGACTACAGACAAAGGTCAAAGTTTTACAGATAGTGTACTACTTAGAAACAGAAGGTCCCAATTAAACATGAATCCCATGAGAATAATCAGAATACTAGGGCCAATGTTGAGCTCAAATAGATCTGATAATGATGAATTATATAGGTAGTGGCGTAGAAGGGCAAAATTGTTCAATTCCATCTGGGATTGATTTATGAAAACCAGACACAATCACAAAGAGGCAGGATCTAATGACACAGGCTCCTGATAGAGGACAGTGAGCCAATAAAAGGGGTAAAATATACAAATAAAAATTAAAAATCAAGGTTTCAGAAACTCGTAATTGTAGAGGTTAGGAAGACGCAGTGGATATTTGAATTAGAAGTCAGAACTCCAGTTAAAAGTCAAAAGCCTAATTACAATTAGTAGTCAGATGAAAATAATTTCAAATTTAAATTTGTAAAGTTATATGTAGTGTGTGTACGTATGTATGCATATATGTATTCATATATATACATAAATATAAGATAAACATGGATAAAGTGATAAAAATCTTCTTCAGTTTTTAGAGAAAATAGCCAAAAAAGAAAACCCACATTCTAAATGGCGTATCCTAAAGTTTACACAAACCAAATTGTGCACATGCACACACTCACGGGGAGAGAGACAGAGAGAGACTGTACACAGTTAATCTTCCAATTGCTCATGATACCACAGTTAACCCTGGGCCTTGTGTGAGTCACATTTTATACTCTTAAATATGAAAAGCTATTAAACTAATAACTAGCATTCCCTTTAAGACTGGTAGCTTAATCAGCTCAAATATACTAAATGAAGTACAAGAAAATTTAAAATAAGACTTTTTTTTTTGAGATGGAATTTCACTCTTGTTGCCCAGGCTGAAGTGCAGTGGTATGATCTCAGCTCACTGCAACCTACTCCTCCCGGGTTCAAGCGATTCTCCTGGCTCAGCCTTCCAAGTAGCTGGGATTATAGGCACGTGCCACCACACCTGAGTAATTTTTGTGTTTTTAGTAGAGACAGAGTTTCACCTTGTTGGTCAGGCTAGTCACGAACTCCTGACCTCAAGTGATCTCCTGCCTCAGCCTCCAAAAGTGCTGGGATTACAGGTGTGAGCCACTGCACCCTGGCCTAAAACTTAAAATAGATTTAAAAAAGAAAAACGTTTCAGGTAACTGCTCTATCAGAAAATACACAGATAATAAGTGTAATGAATGAGTTTAAATGATTGAAGTTCAAATGTCAGGAAGATTATATTTTTTATGTTAGCACCTATAAATTAAAAATACTTCTCTAAAACATCAAAAGCTATTCAGCAGAAGTAGAATTTCTACTTTACTTAACTCTGTCGCTTTGCAACAAAGCCATTTTTTTCTTGACATCAAATATTTGGTGAATGGGTCCCCTGACTAGGGGTGTGTTTGTTGTAATAAAGTATTAGCTTCTTTTTTTCCCATGAAATAAACTCATTTTTCTCACAGTAAGTAAGCCATCCACTAAAAAATGTACTGAAATTCAGCCATCCTATATTAGCATTGAAGATTATGTGGTTAGATTTAAATTTGAACAATAACAAAAAAATACACAAAACAAAAAGTATATAACATTTTAAAAATTACCAACAGCTCTGTATTTTACAAATTCTATTTTATAAAATAACGCATTGCTGCTAATTAGTTCTCTCTATATGCTTATATAAATTAGATATATACACACTTAAATATCACTTGATTTTTTTCATTATTTTTGCATAGGAATCTATCAAAAACACTGTATTTCCTTAAGATAAATTACATAATAAAAAAAGGCATGAAGTAAAACTAAAATAATGAATTTAGTAAAGTCATGACAATGTCACTGAAAAATTACACAACAAAGTGAATATAATTAATCGTTAAACCATGCACTTAAAAGAATTGTTAAAATGAGAAATGTAATGATAATTATATCTTATCACAATTTTTAAAAATTATAAAATAAAAAATAATAATAACCAAATATTTTATGCCTACAAAAAACACATTATGAGGAATTACTATTTGGAGGACATTAAAGAAACCCAAAATTCTCAACACAGTTATTGAAACTCTGAAACACTAGAGGCTACCACCTAATTTTAAACTCAACCTACCTCTGCCTGCCTCCTGAGTGAAAATATCAAATTATGTATTTAAGAATACTTATCAAAATAAGTTTTAAAAAGAATTGTTTTAAAAATATAAAATTAGAAAACTTTTTGAAAATAATAAAATCCTCGTAATGAAATCAGGTTGGTTTTGATTTTATATAATCTTTATCACACAGTTTATATAAATTTTATCATAAATATTAAACATAGTTTATTGCCATTTCAAAGTTTAATTTACTTTGTATACTCAGATTTATAGTTTACATGGAGTAACTGAATAATAGATTGAAACTATTTTATCAAATTTCAATTCTATGGAACCTGATGGCAAGTTTAGTTCTTATTCAATAGAATTTTGGAAATTAAATGTTTTTGGAGTTTTATCTTAAGAAAACACAAATAAAATTCTATGTAGAAATTTTTTTTTCCGACTAAAGTATAGCTGATTTAAAAGAATGCTATTTAAATAAATGATTTAGAATAATACTTAGATCACTAACAAACTTCATATAAAGTCTGCTACAGGTAAGAGGAATTAAAACAATAACCAATTATTAACTTTGGAAACAAGATTCCCATCTATAACAAGTATGCCAGTGGAAATAATAAAAGCTGCCCTAGACTCAAAAATAAAATTAAGTCAAATGCATTTCATGTCCGGTAATTGAAGGCAACTCTGGCACGATTTGATTTACAGAATTATTGGGCCCTTAAAAGTTTTCAAGCAATTTTCATTATTAAAAATGTTCATCATAACAGACAAGGCAAACTTTTCTATCATACATTCCCACAAATAATATTGACAAAATGTGATCTTTCTGGAATATTTGAAAACAATTATCTTCAGATGTAAAATGTAATATTACACAATTCTGACCTCTCTTTTGATTACAGAGCCATTTATAATGCAATGATCAGCTTCAAGTAAATAATGTGACAGACAACATTAATTCAAAATATTTTCAGGTGCTCACTAATAAAATAAAGCATGATGATCAGTCCTTTTAGCTTTTAGCATTAACTTTGCAAAAGCAGCATGTTTCCCTCCATTAAAAAGCAAATTTCAATCCCTGCACAAGAATGAAATTTATTCCCTTTCAGTTGAATGATAAATACCCTTAATTAGAAATGCTAATAACTGAATTGCTCCCTGAAGACCTACTATGCTGACACATAAATACTTCATAACTAAACTTTTGTGCCAAATCTAGAGCCAGAATCTCTATATCCCTTTAGTATAACAGACTGTGAATTATCTATAAAGGACAAGGGATAACATATTTAATTTGTGCACAGATTAATCTCCTACCCCCAAATTCAATGCAAACATACAGCCCAACTGACTGCATTGTCTATGGAGGTATGTGTCTATCATATGTATTGTATATTCATAGTATAATATCTAAAATTTGTTTGCAATTTATACTTAATAAAATGCTTGGATACACTTTTTTTATTTATGGAGGGGAATAATGCTGTGATTTCTAATTTATGAATATTATGACTTTACCAGGTATTTTACTTACAGAGAAACACAAGATTTTTGCTTCCTAAAACAGTGTTCTCTTTAATATAAAAATAAATTTTAATCCAAAGAGAAGAAATTCATATAAACATAGTCTATATAAAACAGAATATGGTAGACAGGCTGACATTTGGGAATTGGTAAATAATTGTTAAGTAATCACCCCTGTGAAGTGAATTGGCCTCAAATCCTGCAGTCATTGAGAAACAGCTGAATAGGCATACAAGTTGTTTATCTTTTATAACACAAATTTTTGTTGGTTGTTTTATAAATCCATAAAATTGAGATACTAGTGCCTAACTTTCAGGGCTATTGTGAGATTAAATGAGATAATATAGTACATATTCTGGAACTTACAAGCACTAAGTGTGCATATAATGAATATCATCTAATGTTTATGACTTCCTGCAATGCAGCTCTACTTGAATGTCTTCTCTGAGAACTAAACTTTTATATGTAACTTTCTACTTGACATCTCAATTAGTTATATTATTTCAAATCTAGTATGTCCAGAAACTAAGTCTTGCTAATTTGCCCTAAAATCTTTTTTCTCACCATCTCCAAATTGCTCATCCCAATATTCTAGTATTCGAGCCTGATTCATACCTTTTTGTAGCTTCCTATGCTTCCAATACTATCATCAAGTCCAAAAATTCAACTTTCCAAATGGGTAAAATATGTAACTACTTAACACTCTCTAGCCAGTTAATCTGCTTTATTTAACTGCATCATGTTTCATAACATTTCCAATCTATATATTATATTGTTTAATTTCTACTGTCTATTTTTGTGATTGTAATGTAAGCTGCATAAAGACAGAGACATCTTCACCAGCATATCTTCAGGACCTAGAATAATATCTGGAGTAGAGTGCTCCATAAACATTTTGTGAGAAAGCAATGTTAAGAGACTTCTTGTTTTAGACATAAAGTCTTTGCCCATGCCTATGTCCTGAATGGTATTGCCTAGGTTTTCTTCTAGGGTTTTTATGGTTTTAGGTCTAACACTTAAGTCTCTAATTCATCTTGAATTAATTTTCATATAAGGTGTAAGGAAGGGATCCAGTTTCAGCTTTCCACTTACGGTTAGCCAGTTTTCCCAGCACCAATTATTAAATAAGGAATCCTTTCCCCATTTCTTGTTTTTGTCAGGTTTGTCAAAGATCAGATGGTTGTAGGTGTGTGGTATTATTTCTGAGGGTTATGTTCTGTTCCATTGGTCTATATCTCTGTTTTGGTACCAGTACCATGCTGTTTTGGTTACTGTAGTCTTGTAGTATTGTTTGAAGTCAGGTAGCATGATGCCTCCAGCTTTGTTCTTTTGGCTTAGGACTGTCTTGGCAATGTGGGCTCTTTTTTGGTTCCATGTGAACTTTAAAGTAGTTTTTTCCATTTCTGTGAAGAAAGTCATTGGTAGCTTAATGGGGTTGGCATTGAATCCATAAATTACCTTGGGCAGTATAGCCCTTTTCACGATATTGATTCTTCCTATCCATGAGCATGAAATGTTCTTCCATTTGTTTGTGTCCTCTTTTATTTCGTTGAGCAGTGGTTTGTAGTTCTCCTTGAAAAGGTCCTTCACATCCCTTGTAAGTTGGATTCCTAGGTATTTTATTCCCTGTGAAGCAATTGTGAATGGGAGTTCACTCACGATTTAGCTCTCTGCCTGTTATTGATATATAAGAATGCTAGTGACTTTTGCACATTGATTTTGTATCCTGAGACTTTGCTGAAGTTGCTTATCAGCTTAAGGAGATTTTGGGCTGAGACGATGGGGTTTTCTAAATAGATAAACATGTCATCTGCAAACAGGGACAATCTGACTTCCTCTTTTCCTAATTGAATACCCTTTATTCCTTTCTCCTGCCTGATTGCCCTGGCCAGAATTTCTAACACTATGTTGAACAGGAGTGATGAGAGAGGGCATCCCTGTCTTGTGCCAGTTTTCAAGGGGAATGCTTTCAGTTTTTGCCTATTCAGTATGATATTGGCTGCGATTTTGTCATAAATAGCTCTTATTATTTTGAGATATGGTTCATCAATACTGAATTTATTGAGAGTTTTTAGCATGAAGGGCTGTTGAATTTTGTCAAAGGCCTTTTCTGCATCTATTGAGATAATCATGTGGTTTTTGTCTTTGGTTCTGTTTATATGCTGGATTACATTTACTGATTTTCGTATGTTGAACCAGCCTTGCATCCCAGGGATGAAGCCCACTTGATCATGGTGGATAAGCTTTTTGATGTGCTGCTGGATTCGGTTTGCCAGTATTTTACCGAAGATTTTTGGATCGATGTTCATCAGGAATATTGGTCTAAAATTATCTTTTTTTGTGTGTCTCTGCCAGGCTTTAGTACCAGGATGATGTTGGCCTCATAGAATGAATTAGGGAGGATTCCCTCTTTTTCTATTGATTGGAATAATTTCAAAAGAAATGGTAGTAGCTCCTCCTTGTATCTCTGGTAGAATTTGCCTGTGAATCTGTCTGGTCTTGGACTTTTTTGGTTGGTAGGCTATTAATTATTGCCTCAGTTTCAGAGCCTGTTATTGGTACACCAAAAGCAATGGCAACAAAAGCCAAAATTGACAAATGGGATCTAATTAAACTAAAGAATTTCTGCACAGCAAAAGCAACTACCATCAGAGTGAACAAGCAACCCACAGAATGGGAGAAAATGTTTGTAATCTACTCATCTGACAAAGGGCTAATATCCAGAACGTACAAGGAACTCAAACAAATTTACAAGGAAAAAACACAAACAACCCCATCAAAAAGTAGGCAAAGGATATGAACAGACACTTCTCAAAAGAACACATTTATGCAGCCAACAGACACATGAAAAAATGCTCATCATCACCAGCCATCAGAGAAATGCAAATCAAAACCACAATGAGATAACATCTCACACCAGTTAGAATAGCAATCAATAAAAAGTCAGGAAACAGCAGGTGCTGGAGAGGATGTGGAGAAATAGGAACATTTTTATACTGTTGGTAGAACTGTAAACTAGTTCAATCATTGTGGAAGACAGTGTGGCGATTCTTCAAGGATCTAGAATAAGAAATACCATTTTACCCAGCCATCCCATTACTGAGTATATACCCAAAGGATTATAAATCATGCTGCTATAAAGACACATGCACACATATGTTTATTGCGGCACTATTCACAACAGCAAAGACTTGGAACCAACCCAAATGTCCATCAATGACGACTGGATTAAGAAAATGTGGCACATATACTCCATGGAATACTATGCAGCCATAAAAAAGATGAGTTCATGTCCTTTGTAGGGACATGGATGCAGCTGGAAATCATCATTCTCAGCAAACTATCGCTAGCACAGAAAACCAAACACCACATGTTCTCACTCATAGGTGGGAACTGAACAATGAGAACACTTGGACACAGGAAGGGGAACATCACACATGGGGGCCTGTTGTGGGATTGGGGGACCGGGGAGGGATAGTATTTGGAGATATAATGTAAATGATGAGTTAATGGGTGCAGGACACCAACATGACGCATGTATATATATGTAACAAACCTGCACATTGTGCACTTGTACCATAGAACATAAAGTATAATAAAAAAATAAAAATAAATAAATAAAAGACCGTCCATGTTAGATTAATAATATATTTAAAAATCCTGTCCCATATATATATAACTATAAATAAATTTATTTTAGATGTATCAAAAAAAGTTAGAATTGTTAAATATCAATAAGCCCATAGAAGTGTAATAGTCTCACTGACTGTGTTAATCTGTTCTCACCCTGCTATAACGACATACCTGGTACTGGGCAATTTATAAAGGAAAGATGCTTAATTAACTCACAATTACGCAGAGCTGGGGAGGCCTCAAGAAACTTATAATCATGGCAGAAGCAGAAGCAAACATGTCCTTATTCACAAGGCAGCAGGAGAGAGAAGAATGAGATGTGCAGAGTGAAGTAGGGTGAAGCACTCTTAAAATCATCATATCTCCTGAGAACTCACTCACTATTAGGAGAACAGCATGGAAGTAACTGCCCCCATGATTTAATTATCTCCCACTAGGTCCCTCTCAGGACATGTGGGGATTAAGGGAACTACAATTCAAGATGACATTGGGGTGGGCACACAGTCAAACCATATCATTCTGTCCCTGGCCCCTCTCAAATCTCATGTCCTCACATTTCAAAACACAATCATGCCTTCCCAAGAGTCTCCGAAAGTCTTAACTTATCTCAGCATTAACTCAAAAATCCAAGTCCAAAGTCTCATCTGAGAAAAGGTACATCCCTTACACCTATGAGTCTGTAAAATCAAAAGTAAAATAGTTACTTCATAGATATAAACGGGGGCAGGCATTGGGTAAATATATCCATTCCAAATGGGAAAAATTGGCAAAAACAAAGGGGCTACAGGCCCCCAAAAGTCTAAAATTCAGTAGAACAGATAAAGCTTAAAGCTCCAGTTGATCTCCTTTGACTCCATGTCTCACATCCGGGGTACGCTGATGCAAGATGTGGGCTCCCATGGTCTTGGGCAGCTCTGTCCCTGTGGCTTTGCAGGGTACAGCCCCACTCCCAGCTGCCTTCATGGGCTGATGGTGAGTGCCTGCAGCTTTTCCAGCTGCATGGCCTTCTTCTCACAGCTCCATGAGGCAATGCCCCAGTGGGGACTCTGTGTGGGGGCTCCAATCCCACATTTCCCTTTCACACTGCTCTAGCAGAGGTTCTCCATGAAGGCTCTGCCCTTGAATAAAACTTCTGCCTGGACATCCAGGTGTTTCCATACATACTCTGAAATTTAGGCAGAGGTTTCCAAATCTCACTTCTTGACCTCTGTGCACCTGCAGGCTCAACATCATGTGGAAACTTCCAAGGCCTGGGGTTTGTACCCTCTGAAACAACAGCTTGAGCTGAACCTTGGCCCCTTTTAGCCACAGCTAGAGTGACTGGGATGCGAGGTAACACCTCCCTAGGTTGTACACAGCAGTGGTGCCCTAGAACCACCCAAGGAAACCATTTTTTTTCCTCCGAGGCCTCCTGGCCTGTGATGGGAGAGGCTGTCAAGAAGGTCTCTGACATGCCTTGGAGACATTTCCCCGCTGTCTTCGTGATTATCATTTGGCTCCTGGTTACTTACTCAAATTTCTGCAGTGGGCTTGAATTTCTCCCCCAGAAAATGGGTTTTTCTCTTATATTGCAATGTCAGGCTGCAAATTTTCCAAACTTTTATGCTCTGCTTCATCTTAAATGCTTTGTCATTTAGAAATTTCTTCTGCCAGTTACTTTAAATCATCTCTCTCAAATTCAAAGTTCCACAGATCTCTAGGGCAGGGGCAAAATGCCACCAGTCTCTTTGCGTAGCAAGGGTGACCTTTGCTCTAGTTTCCAAGAAGTTCCTCATCTCCATCTGTGACCACATCAGACTGGACTTCATTTTCCATACCACCTCAGCATTTCAGTCAAAGTCATTCAAAAAGTCTGTAGGAAGTTCCAAACTTTCCAACATTTTTCTCTCTTATTCTGAGCCCTCCAAACTGTTCCCATCTCTGCCGGTTACCCAGTTCCAAAGTCACTTCCACATTTTTGGGTATTTTTACAGCAGTGCGCTACTCTACGATATCAGTAATCTGTATTAGTCTGCTTTCATGCCGCTAATAAAGACATACCCAAGACTGGGTAATTTACAAAGGAAAGAGGATTAATTGACCCACAGTTCGGCATGACTGAGAAGGCCTCAGGAAACTTACAATCACAGCAGAGGGGGAAGCAATCACATCTTTCTTCACATGGCAACAGGAGAGAGAAGTGCTGACCAAAGGGAGAAAGCCCCTTATAAAACCATTAGATCTCGTAAGAACTCACTCACTATCAAGAGAACAGCACGGAGGTATCTGCCCCCATGATTCAATAACTTCCCACCAGGTTCCTCCCATGACATATAGGGATTATGGAATCACAATTCAAGATGAGATTTGGTGGGGACACAGGCAAACCATATCGTTAACTGTAATAAGAACTTATTTATAAAGTGCATTAAATTAGCATCATAGTTTGATTTTAATTAATGCAAAATGATAATTGGCAGTGATAATTAAAAATATTATCATATTCTAGGCATAAAGCCTAACAAAGTCTATCTTCTTTATTTAACAATTAAATTTAAACAATGTCTAAATTTAAGCTTATTTTCAAAATACCAATAATTAAAATTACTGATTCCACTTAATTTGGCTTCACTTAAAAATGTTTTCAAACTTTTATTTATTTAGGGAAAGAAAAATAGCAGTTGAATGTTTCATTTATTAAAGTGAAATGAATAAAGTATAAAAAAAGATGCTTAAAATTGCATTTTTATAAGTTTATGTCATAGAGAGAGTTAGAATATGTTTTAAGGAATATCCTGATTTCCTTAAAAATATTTAATACATATGATATGGATGAGCAAGAATTTAGTTGAAAGCCAGAAATTCTAAATATTATACTTGACTTTGCCACTACCTGGGTCTGCAAGTTCTAGCACACTGCTTATCTAACCCAGGCTTCAATTTTCTTATCTGGAAAATAAAGGAAGTGGACTGGCATCTCCAAGAAACCTCCTGGCCAAAAAAAATCATCACTTAATGTCAGATTTCTCTAACTTAGAATTTTTTCATATGTAGCTTTGTTTAAAAACTCTTCCAAAATATACACTGAATACAACTGCAGCACCCCAAAACTGTCATATCAGTTTGTTTTACTGCTTTCTTGCACACTAATTCAGTTCCCTGAAAGAGTAGTGGCAGATATTAATGCCTCACAGCATTTAAATTTATTTTTGAGGGCATAATCTCATCTTGAGTTAAAAAAATTCTAAAAGGTCTGGACAAATTACTTGAATAAACATATATCTGTTGGAATAATTTATGTGAACACCAAAATTTCCATAATAAAATTTAAAACAAGCAAATTTTTCATATTAAGTTGATGTGAAATAATGGGCCCTTATATTTAAGCTATGTGAAACTAACTGCCACTTGTGCTTAGAGGGTGCTTAGATATTCGGGAGATATGAAAGATTCACAATTGTTTGCTGTGGGAAGCCTAGGTACAAAAGAGTTGTCGAATGATAAAACTAGTCAAGCCAGGCGCAGTGGCTCACGCCTAGCACTTTAAGAGGACAAGGCAGATGGATTGCCTGTGCTCAGGACTTCGAGACCAGCCTGGGCAACATGGTGAAACCCTGTCTCTACTAAAATACAGAAAAATTAGCCAGGCATGGCGGTGTGTCCCAGTTACTTGGGAGGCTGAGGCAGGAGAATTGCTTGAATCCAGGAGGTGGAGGTTGCAGTGAGCCAAGATCACGCCACTACACACCAGCCTGGGCAACAGAGCGAGACTCCGTCTCCAAAACAAACAAACAAAAAGAACAAAAACTATTCAAAAGCATGTAGTTTCTGCTCACGCAGGTTTTGAATTAAATCTTATGAGCCAGACTAAGAAAAAGTGGATAGTAAAGCAGAGAGTAGCAATAAGACCTGTCTAGAAACATCTAATAGATAACAGAATTGAATCAGAGCCAGAAGGTTCAGGGGAAAGTCATGAGAATATACCTCAAGCAGTATTTTAAGCACTTGAAACTAAATTAAACCCACAAAATGCTTCACTGGGTCCTTACATATGACTGCAATTTGTCACATCACACTAAACACCACAAAGCCTTAAACACTTGTGCTGATTTTCAAAACAGAGGTCAATTTGAATGACCACAGCCAATGTAGCAAAAACTTCTGGAATTTCAGCCATGAGTTAAAAATGATTTGCACTTTTTTCTTTTGGAAGATTCTTTTAAAAAATCTGCAAACAATGAATATATAACAACAAACTAAATATGAGTATGTTAAATAAATATAAATAACAGTTACATATTAAAATAATAGTTTATCTTTCAAATGATAACTATCATTATTCAACAAATATAACTTACTCATTCAACAAATATTTATTAAGCACCTATTATGTTGCAGGTCCTTTTCCAAGTGTTTCTGAGAATCCCATTTTGAATAAGACTTAGGAATTTCACTTTCTCTGGAAATCTGATAGAGATGGATAAGGTAAACAAACTCTATATACTCATATATTTTATGTAGAAGAATACAATTTTAGATAGGAATTTGTGTTAAGAAATCACAAAGAGGTAAGTTGATAGAGTGACACTGGGGAGAGGGCAACGGCAAACATAACACTGCTGGTCAGATAAGTCCTCTCTGAGAAGTTGACATTTTATCTAAAATAATGAAAAAATGACCATGACATAAATGTCCCTCTCCCCGACCAAACCAAATCAAACAGCTGGCTGTAGCGTAGAAAATTCCAGGCAGAGAGAACCACAAATGCAAAAGGCCAACATGGCAGAAAGGTTGGCATTGTTAAGGAAGCCTGATTGATTGGTTGGCATTGGCAATATGCAGTAAACATTTAGCAACTGCTTTCAAGAAATAGGCCAACTAGATTCAAAGCATTTACTGATTTCCATGGTGTAAATACTTCCACACTGGCCAATTGCAATCTAACAAGGTGATGATACTAAATGCAGAACTGAGAGGAGACAAAGGGTGAGCTGGGGCCAGTGCATGGCACTGGCTCAAAATAAAGGTGGCAGCTGGTGGTGGTGGAGGGGTTCAGATAAATTGACAGAGACCAGGTTATTTAATCCCATGTAGTCAATGGTAAGACATTTAAATTTTATTCTTAGAAATCATTGCAGGGTCTCTATGCAAGAGATGGGGTATGATGATCTAATTTATAGTTTTAAATGTTCATGTGTTGCCTGTTGGAAAATACACCATGCAGGAGAAAAGATAGGCAGTTAGCAAGCTATCATACTACCCCTAGCTTAGACTAAGGAGGTAGTATCGGAGGTAAAGAAAAGTGGATACATTCAGGACAATTTTGGACATTTTTGAAGCTGAGTCTACTTGTTAATGAATTTGTTGGATATGGTGTACAGAGGAAGAGGAATGAAGAATAATAACAAGGTTTCCCTTCAGCAATTGTGAAATGCTCTACAGAGCAATTTGTTTAAGTTAGGGAGGTGAATAGAAGTCAAAAGTGTTACTTTGGCCTTACTAAGCTTGAAATGTCTAGCAAACATGCTGACTGACATTAATAGCTAAAATAAGCAATTCTTTTTATCTATTTGATCAACAAACTTTCATATAGATAGTAGTATTTCCATTCATAGATACAAACATGAAAGAATAGGAAAGTTGTCAGAGGTCATATAGCTGGGAATGTCAGAGGTAGGATGTGAACTGAGATTTAACTATAAAGTCTATGTATTTAACTCTAGGATATACTTCCATTTCTATCTGAATTCATTTTTTAAAGTACACTCTTCTAGTTTCCCTGATAATTTCCTGCTACTTACTCCATTTAAAACATTATTTTATTTATTGCACATACGAGAAAATAGTAAGGCAAACTCTTATAAGAAAGGCTACTTAGGAATAGAATGCCTAACCCATAGGAATGACATTACTGCTTTAGAGCAAATTCTCCTTTAAACCATGTGGCAGTACCTGTATTACTATACCAGGTGGATGTGTTAGCCTCCTATGAGTTTCTACTTGGTAAAGTAAATCTTTCTAGAAGAAATAACAATAAGTAATGCATAATGAAGGCTGAACATCCATACTTTCAGTTATACCTAAGCAACATATCATCAGTAATGGAATTGTAGTCTGTTTAGCAATTTACTTATCTACAGGAAAAATGAGATATAATTATTATACTCTCTTCCGGTTTTGTAATTTAGTAATGTAACTTTTAGCACCACACACATGATAGTGTGGTTGTAGCTTATTGGAGTAGTAGACAAGAGTAGTTAGAGTTTCCAGATGTGCTACTTTGTAACCATGCAGTCAGTAAATAAAAATATGATGATAGTTTAAATGGTAATATTTTCTCCCTCCCACACTGAAAGATTTAGTGGTTTGCATGATTAAAAAGCTACCACTGCAATCCGTGCCATACTGATGAAATTGACCTATCTCTGGGCAAAGGTAATAGTTCAAAAAAATGCAAAGGAAAGGTGACTTGTGAGATAAAGAATTAAACTCTCAATTTTTAAAAAAAAAAAACACTTTGATATTTTCCATGTCCTTAGAACACTACAGATTCAAGAAAAACACTGCATCTGGGATCTAACAGCTGCCATATTTTTCTGAAATTTCTCATGTCATCTACGAGTTTGACTTTTGAATCAAAACAGTGAATATGTATTTTAAGTCCTCTGTCAAAGATCTCATTCTTGGAAAATAAGATTAAACTGTAGATTCTAAAACCGGATGTCTAAAACTCACATTCTCCTGAAAAAAGTGGTTATTCATATCAAGAGTATCCAAGGGAATTAATTTCAAGGTCACCCAGTTCAACTTTCCTTACAACTTCTGTTTTTTGTATCACACATAACAAGTGAACTTCAGACATCTAATTGAGTATTTATCCACCAGTGGCCTCAGAAATGTCAGTCTATTTCAGAGCAACTTGAAAAACAGTGCTCATAGAGAGCTGTGCTTTGAAACAAGGTTTAATTAATGCTTTCATTTTTAGAGCTGCAAAACACCATGACTTGGGATACTAATGTCACTGAAACTCATTTGTTCCTCCCATCATGGTCTTCAGCATCATTTTTAAAGCTTTGAGTGACAGGCTTCCACATATCCTAATGTTACTGATAATCCGATTGCTCACCCTCCATAACTTAGGATCCTCCATTACTCTATTGGGCAGAATCTTCACACATCTGATCTGCATATGTCTTATTTAATAGAAATTAGGGTTAGACTTCTGTTACTTATCCTTCTACTAATAATTCCAAGTCCTGGTTTCCCCCTGATCCCAATTTTCCAGGCTGATGGCATAAGGAACTTGTAGTTTGGCTCCCTGGAACCAGGACTTGGTTCTTGAGCAGCCTGCACATTTAGATCAATGCTTCACTGAACACTGAGCCACCTTCTAGTGAAAGCTCCTCCTAACAGACTGACTCACCCATGTCTATCAGAAGAGAAGAAGTGGTTGGAACCAGCTAAATGTTTCCAAAGCTAAAGTACTTTAAATGACTCCTGGCTCAGGAAGTAGAGCATAAGGTCATATCCAGAGGTACTCAATCGGCTTATAGGGCAAGAATTCATTCTGTTTTATGGGAATAGGGCTTAGGTGGTGATGACCTTTAGCCCTTACCACTTATATATAAATGTCATAAAGTGAATTATGTGCCATCAATAATATAGAGGCAATCAGAATTTCGAGCATTAGTAAAAGTGAAAAAATATTTCATTTAATGGCAAACAGAAAATACTTCATACTCATACTATGAAGAAATTATTATTATTTAATTAATTTATTTATTTTGAGACAAGTTTAGTTCTTGTTGCCCAGGCTCGAGAACAGTGGCACGATCTCGGCTTACTGCAACCTCCGCCTCCTGGGTTCAAGTGATTCTCCTGCCTCAGTCTCCTGAGTAACTGGGATTACAGGCATACACCACCATGTCCAGCTAATGTTTGTATTTTTAGTAGTGATGGGGTTTCACCGTGTTGGTCAGGCTGGTCTTAAACTCCTGACCTCAGGTAATCCATTCACCTCGGCCTCCCAAAGTGCTGGGGTTACAGGTGTGAGCCACCGTGCCTGGCCTAGAAATTATTTACAAATGAACAAGGTTGTAATGGACTTACCTCCATCTGTAGCTGTAATCATTAAGACAAACTGCTCCTTTGTTTCCCTATCCAGACTCTGTGTTACTCCAAGTTCTCCACTGGCTGAGAGAGTAAAAGCGTTGTCTTCATTACCACCAAACAGAACATATGAGAGTTTGCTGTTAGATCCTTGATCATCATCTCTTGCCACCACCTAGAGAATAGTACATATCATGACGTGAGTAAAACAAACAACGCATCTCATGAAATAAAATGTCTGCATTAAAAAAAAAATGAGGTAAAACCATGTTAAGAGATTCCAAAGATATATTTTTAGATTTTCAAGTAAAAAATAAAAATGGCACACTATAGTATGTATCATCCGAGTCTATTTGTGTAAAAATATGCATAAAGCTAATGCACAGCATTTTTGGAAGGCGTCATAAAAATTTTTTAAGAACAGTTTCACCTAGGTAGTTAAATATATGAAGGAAAAGAGTAGAGCAATATTTGTAACACATTTTTCAAACATTTCCATCATTTTATTTTTTACTATGTGCAGATATTATCCTTGTGGAACAAAATTCAAAAACGCAAATACATAAATGTGTGAAACATGAGTATCCACAAAAGAAAGCTAGTAAAACACAACAGTTTCATCAATGAGGAAATTAAGAGGTTGTTAGGTATGATGTTTATAAACCTTTCCTTTTCAAAATTTGTTATATCTGCAATTGAGCATTTCTGGTTGAGAATGAGGAGAGAACAGGGGAAGCGTAAACACTGTAGAAGAGGGAAAGTTTTCAAATAGATGTCTTATAATTAAGACAACACTTGCTTTATTTAAATATACTGACCTGAAGAATTGTTCTGGGTAGTGTCCGTAAATTCTCAGGGACATTTACAGAATACGGAGATAGTTCAAATACAGGAACAAAGTCATTAATATCCAGTAGAACAATGCTGACCGTGGAGGTATCAGTTCTCGGTGTGCTGCCTCGATCTGCTGCCTGAACAGTTAAATGGTAGGTAGGGGTCTTTTCTCTATCCAAAGGTTTAGCGACAGTGATGGCACCTGTGACAGAGTCTATCCGAAATTCCTGATTGGTATTACCATTAACAATGCCATAGCGAACCTGTCCATTTGTGCCTTCATCTCCATCTGCTGCAAACACTTGTATTATATCCGTTCCAGTAAGTGTGTTTTCATTAACCTCCACTTTATACAAAGCTTGTGCAAAGATGGGGTTGTTATCATTGATGTCAAGTACCATAACTATAACCTCTGTAGATGAAGAGAGAGATGGTTGACCTTTGTCTGTAGCCACCACTGTTAGAGTATAATTAGAAACCTCTTCTCTGTCCAGGTCTCCAGTGAGCCTCACTTCACCATCAATGGTCCCAATACTGAACTTGTTTCCCAAAGGGTTCAGCAGAGTGTACTCAATATAGCTGTTTGGGCCACTATCTGGGTCAGATGCTTGAGCTTTGAAAACAACAGTATCAATAGGTGTATTTTCTGGAATGTATGTCAATTTAGGGGAAAGAAATGTTGGTGGGTTATCATTTATATCTAACAAAATAATGGAGACTTGAGCAGTGCTTGTGAATCTGGAGGCTGGAATCTGTGGCAGGTCATGCACCTGAACAACCAAGTTGTAGAAAGACTGACTTTCCCGATCCAAAGCTTTTAGGACTTTGAGTACACCATTCTTGTCAACAGTAAACTGCCCAAGACTATCACCTGAAGCAATGCTATAAGCCAATTGAGAGTTGATGCCTGAAATTAAAGGGAAGAAAAAAATATCTTAAACATATGCTGATTGCAGAACAAGCTACGGCAAAACTTTTGGCAAGTAATTTGGCATGTTTGATATACCATGCACCCAAACACACTTTAGGAAATCCTGTGAGCAAATGATCTATATACTGCTTGCTATTTACTAGGGTGTTGACATGTTAAATTACAAAAGTAAAGAGGAGAAAAATATTCCAGAGAGCAGATATTTTTCTGTATATTTCCTTGTTTCTATCACATAATTCTTGATTGTCCAACACTAACAGTGCCACACATTATACTATTAGCCAAACATTTGTAACTTCAGTAATTTAGGGAGGCTGAACCAATTTTCAAGAAAGGGTCATAAAATTTTCTGATGTATGGCATTAGTCATGAATGCTGTAAGTGTACTTTTATATTTCGTGTCAAAATCAGTAAATACTTATTAATTCCTATTAAGCATCTAGCTAAGTAATGACCTTTGAGATAATAGTTATCTTTCAAATTTTATTAAACATATTTAATGTTTCAAAAAAGTATTTTTAAAGAAATTGTTAGCAGTAAAATTATACATAAAGCTTTCCAAATATAAATGTTCATGATATTATTGGACTGTATTTAGATACTGTTGATTTTTCTTAGGATCATGTGTCATATTTTAGTTTAAAAATGGTTTCTAAATCCTCATTTCAGAAAATGATTGCAGAGATTCTTATAACAAAAATGATGTGGAGCATATACATCATCTTATTGTTTCAGTGACTAAAGGTAAATAACAAATAAGCAGTGAAAACAGAAAGAAGTCAGTTTCTGCCTGAGTGGTGTTTTCTTCTCTGGCCTATAATGACATGTGCATTTTTGTATCTTTTACTCTTTTCTTAAAAGCAATTCTTTCTCATTATTCTATGAATACTTCAGTTAACTTTTGCCTTTTTTTGAACTTCATCAAGTTCTTTAAGAAGTTAAATTTAACCTGAGTATGAGATTTTTCCTACTATGTAGAACTCATTGTTTTCAAAAACACCTCAGTTACTCGTATTCTGTGACTTTACTGTCTCTAATAGCCTTCGCCTAATTTGAAACATAGGAAAAATATTTATGAATATACTTTCAGGCAATGACTTATTAATAAAAATTTCTGGGATAAATAATGAGTAAATCATTGAAAAGGTAGTTTATTTTTCCCCCTCATTATGAGTTGTGGCTTTTAATCTTAAGACTACTCACAAGTGAACAAAGAAGAGGTTATAAAGTTCAGAATACTTAGGAGTCTGAAAATCAGGAAAAATATGAATAAATAAAGCTAATAGGTGTCAGAGGTCAATTCACCCACAGGAAAAAAACAGAATTGTAGAATCTGACTAGAACAAGGTTAACAGCCTATTTCAACCCTTGTCTTAAACTTCCACAGGCTTCACAGGATAAAAATTTCCATTATCTTCATATATATATATAGAGAGAGAGAGCTTTTAGGACTTTCATTACAACATAAATATACATATATACATTATATTGTGTGTGTATATATTTACTCAAACATTATAACATATATATGTTCAAGCATCCATATATACACACATACAATTTATTTTTAATTATGCATATATGTGTGTTTCTATTAATGTCTACATACATAATTACTTTTAATTACTTTTTAAGAAAATTTTCTGCATTTCCTGTGAAAAAGTTCATCAGTAAATATTGAATCCCTATTCTTTTGGGGACATGATTATTATTGAGAAATGCAGTTATGAAAACACCTGAATGAAAATAAATACCAACAAGCAGAGATATAGATTTTAATTCTAGAGAAGCATATAAAATCTTTCATATCTAAGATCAAAATACATTAAAAATACTGACATTTTACATGGCCTAACATTTCTACACAAACCAACAGGAATGGGAACAATTAAATCAAGTATCTGAACATCCTTAGTCCATCATGTATGCTTTTTCCTTGAGTAAACAGCTAAATTGCAGAGGCAAAAAGAGAATATGATCCACAAATTTTATAGCCTTGCTGTAAACAGCAGAACAGCCTCTTTTATAAATGCAAAAAGTTTGGTAGATGAATGGGTAAGCGAAGTAATAAATTTTAACTAACTAAAAGTATAACAAAAGAAAAATTTGCTTTTATGTTCAAATACATAATGACAAATATATTAACTAACAACATCAAATATAAACTGAAGATAATTATTGTTGATGAAACTAAAAAATATAACAATTTTTTACATAAAATATTGCCATATTATAGAAGAAGTAGCTCTCATCTCAGGAACTGAAAATTAATTGCTGCAATTACAGGTCATGGAATCTGTCTACATTTACTTTACTGTAAAGAAGATAACTTTTCGTTTCTGACAAGTCTAAAAAGTGAATTTGGCCATACACGCCACATCTAGAAAATACATGCAGACATAGCAAAACTCAAACTTCTCCCTGAATATTTGAAATATACTGAAAAATACTAAGCTTAGACCATTTTAATCTATTTTTGTGACAAATATCTGAATGATGAGACAGTAAACACATTATTTTAATATTATTATTTTTACATTGTTTTGAATTCTAAACTTTATCCATAAGTGTTTCAATTTAAATTTAGTGGGCTTTAATGGCCCAACAGACCTTTAAACTTCAAACAGCCCACTGTGAACCATTTGTGTTCAATGTTCTCCAAGTCATTTAGTTACATGATTCTTCCTGGCAGTTTTCTTGCATATGTATGGTTTTATGGTTTTGTCATACATACATACACACACTATATATAGATATGTACATATCTATATACAGTATTTCAGTCTCATGAATAATTTAGTTCTAAGAAGCACAGCACATAAAATATATATTATAAATATATAAAAATACATATAAATACTAAAATATATTTTAAAAGTATAGGTGTATAGTTTCATGCTATAAAATGTGTACATTTACTCACAATCTATAAATGCCATCTTCTAATTTCTATAAAGAACTAATATTTGTCAACTTTTCACACAGCTGCAACACAAAGAAGTATTTTGAATAACATCCATCTTTATAAAGCAGTTTCAACAAGGTCATCGGATCACTGGAATATATGAATCTCAATGGTGTGTGTTGTACACCAATACTATATAGCTACATTTATTCAGCAAAATTCCAATTGTATTAGTAGCAAAACATTTTTATATGACTTCCCAATATTTAAAGTATAAAGAATTTATAGGATAATAAAATAACCATCAAAGCCAGAATATTTCCGTGATGCTCCAATTTAAATAGTTTTCCTCAATGTAATACCATATGCATAGTAGTCTTGATGTTAACAGAGGTATCACCCTTCTTGTGAAAACAGTAAAAGATCTGATTTATTTTTATGAAATCATCATGTAAGCTAAATTTTAAACTCTGAGAGAATCTATAGAAAGATAACAGTTTGTGATATTTATTTTCATATAAAATGTCTTCATCTAAAAAGATGAGAGTATTGCCTCATTGGAACCTTCTGATCAGAGATTGAGATTTATTTGTTAATTTATTATTTTAAAAAATGTCTGACTAATATTGTCTGTGAAATATTTGACACGCTTTTGTGTAACTGAGCTGGAAAATTTTACAAACAAGCTTACCCTTGTACAGCCTTATCACTGTCCTTGAAATTCAGAAAGAATAGGAATTGTGTTGTATATTTTAGGTCAAGGTGCAGGAAATTACACTGATAAAATTATTCAAACTAAAACAATGAATAAATATTGCTTGAAACTTTTACTCAATGCAATTAAAGGAAAAATATCACAAAAACTGACTTAGAGTCAATGGTCAATGGATTTCTGTGCTTACATGTGCATGGAATATTCCAGCAGGCTTTTGACAAGCAAAGTTCTTTTCTTTTTATTTTTAAACTTTTGGCATCTTCCCAGTTTCCCTATATTTTAAGTTATGATGGTAAATAAAACTTATTCCAGGAAACCATACAATTCTATGAAACAATGCGTTGTCTCTAATACATAACTAATAAATCACAAAGAAACATGGTGGAAAATTCTTCACTATAGAAAAGTTGAGCACAGTCACAGGACAAACAACTTAAGAATATATGATAGGCTTTGAAAATATTCTTATCTATGGAATAGGTAAACTAACTACTAACAGAGAAGTCAATCTCCAAAATAGAGATTAACCTCAATTATATATAGATGTCTAATTGGAGCGAATTCACAGACCTGGCATGAGGTACATGAAACAGAGTGTGCAGTGTTCTTAGGCCAGGACTGGGTACATGCAAAACGCTTCACAGATGTCGGTTCTTGAGATTATTATCAACATCGTTAACATTAAAGTACTGTTACTAGCAATAGTAGTAGTAATAGCATTAGTACTAGCATTACAGCTGTATCTATTTTAGATATATCTTTGTGTTCAATTTTAACTGCACTTGAACTAGAGGAGGAAACTTCAAAATGCTCTTACTCAATGAATTCTAAAGAAAGTGTTTCCCATTTTACTTATTGAAACATATATAAAATACTGTGCTTTTTGCTTCTCATATCGTTCCAAGTGCCATTTATAGACACTATGAAAAAGAAACTAAGTATAGAATAGAATGTTAAAATAGAATAGTATTTTGAGATTTCACAAATCATCCAAGTCAAAAGAATAAGGAAATTCTAAATTGAGATAGATACGCCTGTCACTAGAGACCTATTTCCTCTTCAAAGTACTGTCCCTTGTTTTATATATTGACAAGACAATTTAGTTGCATCCAATGTAAGGGAAAACACAGTACTAATTTTCCAGACAATTCAGTTAAAGATTGCTAACCCATACAATGTTTTCTCTAATGCTGTATTATATAATGTGTGTACTTACAAAACAGGTGTTAGAAGAAAGGCCAAAGGAGTCAGCTATTAAAATAAAGTTTGCCAATTGCTTTTGCAATAAACACAAATCAAACATATGTAAAGTATAAATTTAATGCAAAATTTTAACTTGATCATTTAGAATAAATTAAACAGATCTAAGACTGTCTGTGTTAAAATGAAATCTGGTTAAAATATTATTAGCTGGGCTGTGTGTGGTGGCTTACGCCTGTAATTCCAGTATTTTGGGAGGCTGAGAGAGGTGGGTCACTTGAGGTCAGGAGTTCGAGATCAGCCTGACCAAACTGGAGAAACCCTGTCTCTACTAAAAATACAAACTTAGCCAGGCATGGTGGTGCATGCCTGTAATCCTAGCTACTTGGGAGGCTGAGGCAGGAGAATTGCTTGAACCTGGAAGGTGGAGGTTGCAGTGAGCTGAGATTGCATCATTGCACTCCAGCCTGGGCAACAAGAGCGAAACTCCATCTCAAGAAAAAAAAAAAAAAAATTGTTAGCTATTTGTCAGTCAAAAATATGAAACTCTAGATTTTGCATTCGCAAGCATTTTTATTTAAGTCTTTGGTTTCATTTTTCAAGTTAAAATAATATATGTAAACTTAAATATTTTTGTTTATCTAATAAAAATCTTCAAAAAAAGTGGCCTTATGACTTCTACATTACTAAATTGAAACACTACCCTACATTTAGGGGGAAAAATAAGATAAAGTTTATAAAACAATAAAAGGTATGTTTTTTGTTATAAATAATAATGTAACTGAAAAAGTACTTAATTTTTAAAATCCTCTACAGTTCAGTTATAATTCTATTCCTCAACTTTGGAACTATATTCACAAAATGCATTTTTGTGATGGCTGAACACAATAAATAAGTGTAATATAAATCTGATGACAGTTTATAGATATTTTTTAAATTATATTAAATAAAATACATACCATCATCTGCATCAGTAACATTAAACACAAGAACAGTAGATCCTACAGGTAGATTCTCCATTAAAGATGTGCTGTATGAATTCAAGCTGAAAATAGGTGGATTATCATTTACATCTAGAATATTGAAATAAACTCTGATTGTAGTAAATTGTCCCCCACCGTCTTCTGCTCGAACAGTGAGGATATAATATTGCTGTACTTCATAATCTAATACTCGAGTCAAATTAAAGACCCCAGTAATGGGATTCAGGAAAAAGATGCCATCTTCATCATCTTCATTCACAATATATGTAATTTCTCCATTCACACCAGAGTCATCATCTGTGGCTAAAACGGCTGCTACCAAAGAACCTATCAAAAGAATAATAGTATAAAATCAAGGAAGCAAGAAATATTACTAAGAGAATATATAGAAAGACACCAAAAAAAGTATTTGTATGGTAAAATATCTTAACTAGAGAACTGCTATGAAAATACAGTGAACATTACATTCCGCAGATTTATATTTTACCATTTCCCTATTTGAATAAAGTATGTGACATATCAGATATCCCGTGGACCTCAGGTTTCAGCATAAATTTCCTGAGGAATTATTAATACATCTGATGTTACATTTCCATCTAGCAGTAACTATCCATAAATATATTGATGAATTCAACAAACATTTAAGTTAGCATATTGCTAGTGTTAGGAACTGAGGATTCCAAAAATATATAGACGTATGCCCTGATGATACCACTCTAGAACTCATGTGGTCATTGCAATAACTAAGGCAAGAAATAAGTGTGGTGGAATTTCCATAAAGGACACGCACAAGGTATCTCGAGGAGTGAAGAAAAAACTGCAGGTAGAAGGAATCCTTTATAGATGTTTAATTCCTTTGCCAAATGGAGTTTCAAAAATGTATGGCTTATCACGAATAATCATTCCAAATGTAATTCAGAATAAAATTTTAATTTTACATAAAAATTTCCAACAGTGGGAATGAAGCATACACACACACACACCAGAAACATGGATATTGAGTACTCAGACTAAAAAAATCACAATAAAATATGTTCAAAGAAGCAAGATTATAATTAAAGATTCAGTTTCTCATAACACTTAATGGGCATTTGCTAATACCCAAGGCCTGTGTTAGCAAACTCAATATACTTTCTAAATTATCCTTTACCTTAACTCTAACAGGAATTACTGTTTCCATTTACAGGATAAATAAAACTAAGAGAAATGAATTAACTTGCCTTTGGTCACACAGCTAGTGAGTGTTAGAATCAATATTCACAGTTTTTCATGTATCTTTTTTTGCTGTTCTTTTTATACATAGCAGCAAAATCACATTAGACATTTTTAAAGCAGAAAGAGTACCAAAACTGTGGTTGACAGAAAATTAATAAACCATGTCACAAATACTTTCAGACACATAAATGGCTAACTTCATCTATCCTAAAAAATCTAGCCATTTGCTTGGAAATTTTACCAAAGAGCATTAATGAAAAGATCCAAAAATCCAGCACATATATTTTTATAACTAGTAGTATATGGTAAAAACTAATCACTGACTAAGATCAACCAAAACATAGTAGGTAATTTTAGTCAATGGCGATTCTTGCAAAATACACTTAAGAGACCCATCACTTACCAGGGATTGTGTCCTCTGGAATGTCAAAAGAGTACACAGGTCTAGAAAACTTGGGTGTATGGTCATTCACATCACTGACAGTGATATTAATTCTCATGTCCGAGGACTGAAGACCATCATCAGCACGAACTAGCAATGAATATTTGGAACGGCGTTCCCTGTCCAACCTCCTGGTTGCTATCAGATCTCCGGATTCTGGGTCAATGCGAAAACTATCATCAGCTCCACTAATGATAGTGTATGTGACGAGAGCATTTGCACCCTAAAAAAAGAGACCGAGCATCTGAGCTATTGAAAGTAGAAAAGCGTTGCTCCTTATATTTTCTTTTGAACACATATTTGACAAAGTAAGGTTTTTTGTCTTTAAGTTGATATGATATTATAAGACTTAAACAGGTAATGAGAGATAAACTTAACTAAGGTGGTAAAAGCTTTGTATGCCCCAAATTACAAAACATTGCTGAAAGAAATCAACACAGACATAAACAAATGGAAAAATATCCTAAGTTCATGCATTGGAAGACTTAATATGTTAAAATGTCCATGTTATCTATGTAACTTACAAATTCAATGCAAATTATATCAAAATCCTAATGGCATTTTTAATAGAAATAGGTAAAGCAATTAGAAAATTCATATGAAACCACAAAGGAACCTGAATAGTCAAAACAATCTTGAGAAAGATAAACAGAGTTAGAGGTATCGTGCTTCCTGATTTTAAAACATACTACAAAGTTACAGTAATGAATAAAGTATGGCACTGGCATAAAGACACACAGATAGACAAACAGAACAGAATAGAAAGTCTACAAATATATCCATGTATGATAGTCAATTGATATTCCATAAGGGTGCCAAGGATATATAATGGGGAAAGGATAGTCACTTCAACAAGTGGTGCTGGGAAAACTGGATATCCATATGCAAAAGAATGAAAATATACATTATACACAAATATCAATTCAAAATGGATTAAAGACTTAAAATTAAGACCTGAAACTATAGAACTCCTAGAAGAAACCTGGGCAATTATTTCACATTGGACCCCCAAAACAAGCAACATAAGCAAAAGCAGACAAGTGAAAGTATATCAAACTAAAGTTTCTCTACAGTAAAGTCAAGAAAATGAAAAGGCAATCTATGAGATGTGAGAAAATATTTGCAAATTGTATATCTGAAAAAAGATCAATTTTCAAAATATATAAATACGTCCTACAACACAATAGCTACAAGATTGGTAATCCAATCAAAAAATGGCTATGGTCTTATATAGCTGTTTCTTTAACGAATACTTAAAAATTGCCAATGAGTATATGAAAAAATACTCAATGTCACTAATCATCAGGGAAATGCAAATCAAAACCACAATGAGAAATCACCTTGCACCTACTGGAATTGCTATCATAACAAATAAACCAAAACAAGTGTTGGTGAAGATGTGGAGAAATTGGAATCCTTGTACATATTGGTGGGAATGCAAAATGATGCAGCTGTTGTGGAAAACAGTATGGAGGTCCTCAAAAAAATAACAAATAGAATCACTGTATGATCTAGCAATCCTTTTTTCACAATGGTCATGATTCGGAAACAAACTAAATAGCCATTAACAAATGAATGAATAAAAAAAGGTAATATAGGTTTAGCATTCATAATAAAAAAAATCTAAAATCCAAATGCACAAATTCCAAACATTTCCAAGTGCCAATATGATGTTCAAAGGAAATGCTTGTTGGAACATTTCAGATTTTGACATTTCAGATTAGGGATGCTAAATCAGCATGTATAATGCAACTTCCAAAATTAAAAAAAAAAGGAATTTGAGACACTTCTGGTCTCAAGTTTTTCAGATAATAAATACTCAACCTGTATATACAAAAAAGAGAATATTATTCAGCTCAAAAAAGAAGGAAATCCTGCCATATGTGACTACATGGATGAGCCTTAAGGATATTATACTAGATAGTCACAGAAGAACAAACACTCCATTATATATATTTGTATATATGAAGTATCTAAAATAGTCAAACACATAGAAGCAAGGAGTAGAATGGTGGTTTCCCAGGGCAGACAGTAGGAAGAAATCAGGAGTTTATAAGCCATGGATATACATCTTCACTTATGCAAGAGGAATAATGTCTAGATCTACTGTACAACATTGTGCCTATAGTTAACAACACTGTATTGTACATTTAGAAATCTTTTAAAAGGGCAGATTTCACATTAATGTTCTTATCACAATAAAATGAAAATAAAAGCATATCAAATGAATATAATATTTTACAGTCTTTCACTATTCATGTGCTTGGCTTACTCACTGTTGAACAGTGTGTTAGAGTGGACAATGTTAATGTAGAACAAAAGAAGAAAATCAAGTTAAAATGTGAGAGTATCGGTATATTTTTGAGAACCCCAAATGTAACACAACTTTGTCTCAATTCTACAGCCAAGGAACCCCGATATTGTTTTAATTGGAAGCAATCTTTTAAGGATATTGATATTGCAGTATGGACTAGTGCAGGGAGAGGCCAGAGAAGGCAGAGTGTGAATACAGTTTGGGCCCAAGAGATTGAGGCTTCACTTCCCCCAAGTTGGTGAAACTGTTCTGTAAAATGAAAGTGCCTGTTCTGTAAAATGAAAACAGGGGTGACTTCTTATGTACTCTCAGGTCTTTGAGCCGTGACCCTCAAAATTCTGAACTAAAGAGATGGCAGAGAGAAAAATAAAATATTCATAGTGTTTGCTAGCTGCTAAATGCCACTTTGAGCACATCAATTCCAGGGCACTAATCAATTTAATTGCTAAAGGCAAACTACCAAGGTAAGTACTATTAGAATGCCCATTTTAAAAGAAATTAAGGAATTGGAATCCTGGTCATCTCGCTCCAGAACTTACTCTGAATCACGATTAACCCAGCATAATACATGGGACAAATTAGTAAAATTTGACAGATTATTGAAAATAGAAATAATACTAATAGCTCTCTCATTTGCTCAACATTTCCATATATATTCTCACTTTTTTAACAACCCCATATTCAAAGTAAAAGAAAAAAAGAAAAAAAAAACTTTTTAAATTTCAAGTTACTTTGGCTGGGAAATAAGAGAGTACTCTTACTGAGGACATTTCAAGAATAGGACGTGCTTTGATGTAGGATAAATATGAAGTTAAATTTTATTTGTGGTGTATTTAGGGATTAAAGGATAGCTTCATAGAAATGGTTATCTGGCAATTAGAGATTTTGGAATGAGGTTTAAGAAAAATATCTGAAGGTCATTTTATGTGGGTGTCAGTTGGATCCACAAGAGTTGTTCAGAAATTAAATTAGAAGAGATAGAGATAGGAACACCCTTATTAGGACTGAATAAGGATGGTGAAGGAATAGGAAGAAATAAGAGAAGCAAGGAGCAGCAGAGGAAGAAGGAAGAGAGATATTTCTTAATTCTGTATATTACAATCAAAATACTGAGTTAAATATACCCTGTGCTGATTGAGATAGGATGCTCTGGGGCCATAGTTTTGGGGTTGAATCTGTGCTCCATTTATTAGTCATGTGGCATTGGACCACATACTTAACCTCTCCAAGCCCATGTTTCCTCATCTGTACACTGGGATGATAATATTACCTGCCAAAAAGGATTGTTTTAGAGGTTAATTTGGTTAATATATATTTTTAAAACCTGGAACCAACCTTGACAAATAGTAAGCACAGGATAAGGATAGTTGTTATTTTATTCTTACGCTTACTATTTTCTTTTAAGAGAAACATGATGGCTTAAATGTATTTGATGACTTAGGTGTCTGCAAATGAATAACTGGAATCAAAATATAACTAGAGTTGCTATATATCCACGGGAAACTATAGTATTGGATTTCCTATTATATGCTATTATTGACCTTGACACTGAGGTATAAGTAGTGCTGGAATTGTTGACTTCAAAAATGACTCTTTAATTTAATATACTTACCTAAAACAAATATACCATTTATTGTAATTAACCTCTAAGAATGTATTTATTAAAATATTAAGACTCAGAGCTCTCAGGGAGAATATGAGGAAGAAGGTAAGTTTGGAGCGTATAGGCATGTAAAGCTGACACACTGGGGCATTACGGCATCCACAGTTTCCATACATCTTTTTTCCATCATAGCTTACATACATTTTTTCCTTCATGATCAAACATATAAGGAGATGATTTCTTTTTTCCTTTTTTTTTTTTTTTTTTGATCTCGCTCTATCGCCCAGACTGGAGGGCAGTGGCGCGATCTTGGCTCACTGCAAGCGCCGCCTCCTGGGTTCACGCCATTCAAGGAGATGATATCTAACAGTCTAAAGCAAAAATATTCCCTCTATATTTAGTGTTAGCTTGTACTGCATTCTTCAGGCCAGTCTTAACATTTAGTAAAATGAATGCCTCAAAGCACATTTAAATTTAATAATGGACAGCTGAGTCTAAGACATTACTCACATTTACCTTGTATATTCAGGTGTACATTGAATATCTAATATATTCATTGTAATTTTGTGGTTTAACAAAAACATTCCATAAGAATGTGAGACTTCTAATCTGACCACAGTCTGTACTATTTTTTCTGTTTCACGAGGAATTCCATTATTTTAGTAAAGTGGGTGAGGTATGGAACTAGCTACATTCAATTCTGACCCATGAAAATAGTAAGTACTTGGAAATTAAGGTAAAGCAAAGAAACAAAAGCCTATTTAATGCTATTACAAAAATGGTTTGATATTTAGAAATGCCCTGTTTACAAAAGGGCTGTAATAAATAATAATATTCTTAAAATTGTAATAATTTTTCTGAAAAGAGGTAAACACACCAGACTGTGTTGATAAAAAACAATCTTTTTCATATTCAAAATCAGCTGATGTGGTGAATTCATAATACTAGTGAATGTCTGAAAATGGCCAAGAGTAATGATTTAATTAGGTCTTTTGAAAAGTCTATTTACTTAATATTCAAAATATGCCATATCAGCAACAAAACAAGAAACAAATATCATGTTCCAGCTGCAGTACAGTGGAAATAATGCTGGTAAAAAATATTCTGCTCTCCTGATGAACCACAGAGACAAAAGTACATGGAAGGAATTCTAAAAGTAAACAGCCATAAATTTCAAATACATATTAGAACTTTAAATAGTATTTTCAAAAACATGTATGGTACTACGAAGTAAAGTTTGAGTTTCCTGGCCCATTACTAGCATAATTCTGTTCATAAAAGAGAACAAGAGACAAACAGAGTCGTGTGCTTCTGAAACATGTAAATCTTGATCCAACACATTTCAAATGGTATCTAAATTAAGTTCAACATGTAAATGTTGTTTTATAAAATTGTAATTCCTTTACCCAGGCTTTATTCTACAGTGCCCTACAAGAGTTCCTATAGCATACTAACACTTATATGTTAGGTAAAGTAATTAATGAAAAGTATGTAAATAATTTTTAAAAGTTTACACAATTGGCTGATGACCTATATAATCTTGAGTCTTACTCAAACTAGATGAAGAAAGAAAACAGAGCCAGGATTTGAAAAGAGAGAAAATATTTTAAATATTTTCTCCAAATTCTGCTAAGAGGTAAGGAGCTGAGAACAAAGTAGAAAATAGAACAAAGGTTTATCTAAAAGCATTAACATTTATTATAAGCAACTAAAAGCAACAACAAAAAGAAAACGGCCCAAAATTCTAAATGACATACGCAGCCATTCTACTTAACATGGAACCAAAGACATGTGAGTTCTTCATGTCAAGAGTTATAGTCAGTCAGTAGTTATTAAAACATTATCAAATTGTTTAAAGGAAAATGCATTTAAGAAGGAAAACAGCTTTGTGAGCTTTTTCTTTAAAAAACAACAGTTGTAGTTTTACTAAAATAACCCCCTTTCCTTTCATGTTGTAGGTGCACCTAGTTACTCCCTTCCACACTTTCTGCCTTTCTACATTCACACACAAACAAATCTAGTTACAAGAATGTGGTGATTTTTATGCCTTCAGGCACGGTCACACCTCATACATACTGTCAGCATCCCTCTCTACCCTTGAATTGCTAACAGCCTTTCCTCCATTTCTCTTGTTTTTCCAACGTTATAGCCTTATACTTTTCTAGCCCTAATTCCCCACTCTGTCTCATCTCAAAAGTACTTCTTATATATCCTAGCTATCATCACTTTACATTCTGTATTTTTTTTTTTTTTTTTTTTGAGGCGGAGTCTCGCTCTGTCGCCTGGACTGGAGTGCAGTGGCCGGATCTCAGCTCACTGCAAGCTCCGTCTCCCAGGTTTACGCCATTCTCCTGCCTCAGCCTCCTGAGTAGCTGGGACTACAGGCGCCCGCCACCTCGCCCGGCTAGTTTTTTTTTTTTTTTTTTTTTTTGTATTTTTAGTAGAGACGGGGTTTCACCGTGTTAGCCAGGATGGTCTCGATCTCCTGACCTCGTGATCCGCCCGTCTCGGCCTCCCAAAGTGCTGGGATTACAGGCTTGAGCCACCGCGCCCGGCCCCCTACATTCTGTATTTTTCTTAACTAGAATGTCTAAGTGATAACACCTGCATGGTTACTTACATTTTTTTTTTTAACTTAAAAAGCAAAGCTAAGTAGAAATAAAATAAAAATTCACGAAAACAAGTGTTGGTCTAAATACCTAGAGGTATAAGGACCTTCCTAGGCTTCCTCTAGTCTCATCATAAATGTAAATATAGCTTAAAAGATGAACTTGAAGGCAATGCAAGTGTGTGCACACATAAACACACACACGGAAGTCAGATGGAGAAAAATAAGAATGCTGGCAGTATTGCATTTATACTAATAACTTATTTGAAATGTTCTTAAAGAGAAAATATTGAGAGGGAAATAAAATTATAACAGTATCAAGAGAATAGTATTAAAAGGGTTGAATGTTGGAATCTCTGAAATAACAATTTCTTAAGAGAGCAGTATGATGATTAAAACAACTAAATTTCCAAATACAATTTTACCTATTATTCCTGTAACTCCTATTGAATAATCTCACTCTAATTAAAATATTCCATGGAGTAAATAGCCATCCCATTAGAATATCTATTATAATTAACATGATTATTACTTTATTCTTTTAAAGTTATTAGAATAAATCACTTCCAATAAATGAGTTTTATTTGCTTTGTTCCTAGAGTGAGTATAACCAACAAAATAGCCATTACAATTTCAATTATTTGATGTCAATTGTCTTATGCCAATTGCATGAGTTTTTTTGTTATTGCTGCTATTTTCAAATGAGAGTTAATGAAATTTTATGAGTTGAAAAATCAAAATATATATTATCAATGATAAACTTTAAGAGAATGAAATATTTACTGAATTATGGCTAATGATATCACATATCTATCAATAATAGAAATATTAAGTCGGACAACTCTTTCAAAGCTAGCTAAATCTGAAATAAGTGTGAACTCACATTGTAAAATTGAGTAGAATGTACTAAACATAAAACATCATACCTTTTCTAATAGCAAATTGCAATTACCTAAACGTCTATGCTTTATTTTTTTCATTTGTAATAGTTGGATTTTGGCAAACTTTATAAATGACTGAGTCATTACATTTCTGTATTGGCAGTTAAAATTATTCTATTATTTATTTATTTACATGTTTAAGGTTACAGAAATACATTTATAAAGTGCTTGTTCGTATGCCAAGAATCAAGTTTCTGATATTTCTGAGTTTAGATGCGAAGAAGAAAATTAAATTCTCTGTTCTGTGTTGGGCTTGGCTTAAGGGGAAAGAGGTAAGGAGATACTGGTGTCTGGAAAGTTATTCCTCTTTCCTAAACTCCAGAACAATAGTTAAACTCCTCACCCAGTACGTAGAAAATAAGCTATGGAGTTTTTTCATAAGAAAAAATATAAATCACACATTATTCGTTTCCATGCCATTTGAAACATAATTACATAGCTGAACTTAATATATAAATAAAGAAAATAGTAATCTAACCTTTAAAATTCTGTAATTTTTAGTTATTTGCATTTAACAATTACAAATAAAATAAAAATCAAACCTTAGCTGCTATAAGATAGCAAAGGGGAATAATAAAGGCATAAAATAGAGACACATCTTTAGATATTTTTATTATTAAAGAAAAAAAATAATTTGGCTAGGAAACCTAAAGTACAGGCAGCAAGTAAGTGAGTTGTGGATTGCTGGTCAGAGGAAAATTACCTCTTGATAGTAATCTCTTTTTTAACATTTTTATGTTGCATTTCAAGAATTAATGTTCTTTGGAAAGGAGCACACATGCTTAACCTTAATTATTGGGTAATAAAAGTAGTCAACATATCCTAGAAATTTGATAAATCACTGCACTACTAAGTTTCACAAATTCAGAGACACGCTCGAGCTACCTCATCAGCATCCATGGCTGTCAGTTGCATAATCTTAGAGCCATCTCCAATGTTCTCCTCTACAGTGAGATCCAGCATGTCGGTTGGAAATACTGGTGGATTGTCATTGATATCCTGAAGTGTTATTTCTACCTACAAAGAGAAAGGAAACAATATGTGAATGACTCCCACGTGTCTGCAAAATACCAATTAAAGTGACTGCCAGGAAGCCATGCAGTTAAGACTGCCAAAATGAATCAGAACCTTTGCATCTAACATCCAAACAACAGAAACTACTCCTAAGAAAAAACTGTGAAATCTTTACAGGAAAACATAAAGTGGAAATAAAAACCATCTGTCTTGTTGATAAGTAACTGATTTTAAATAGTGGCCATGGAGTTTATACTAGAAAAGGTCCACTGGTTAACTCACATTTTAATCCCAGGATTTGCACATCACTATGGAACTGCCAAGGCTCAGCACTGTCTGTCATTCAGCCATTAAATACTGTCTGACACACAGAGGAGGTGGTGTAAAATTTCTTGCCGAAATGTTTACATATTGGCAACTAATGTCTGGGGGAAATAAAGAAGTTCACATGTTGTTTAAGAATCACTCAGAATTTCCTCCTTTAAAGTCCACCCTCAACCTTTAGGGGAAGAAAAATACATCTTTTCTTTGTATTTCCACTCATATCAGCACTTTCTATTTGCAACTAAAGCTAAGCCATCATTTCTTTCAGGTGTTGTGTGGATATAGGTTGCAAATATTAACCGCTTTGTTTAAAAGACCCTAGCCAGAGTTATTTATTTCCTCACCTAAGAAAAAATGTTTAGAAGAAAGGATTTGTGAAGTCTAAAATAATAACTTCAAACTCTGTATTTTCTCTTTTGAGTTAGGTGCTAATAGCTCAAGTTCTGGTAAGAAAAGGGGAAAGACAGCTGCTAATAAAACTGAAGTCTTCCCAGTTGGATAACAAAATTAAGTCATGGAGAAAAACCCAGCCATCCATTTAGCTAGGATATAACCAGGGCATGTTTTTTATAGGATAAAGTGTCATCTTTTATAGTTATGCTATAAAAACTCCATCACTGATGAGTGATGAGGATGAATCTGAAGGAAGTGGGGAGAGCAAAATAATTCTGATTTCTCCTTTCCCAGGAAGAATGGAAGCTATGGGAAAGGGAGAGGCAGTAAGTAGGACTGTCATCATTCTCTGAAAAGGAATGAGTGGGAAATATAAGAGAGCTAGACAAATAAATAAATAAGCAATTGATAAAAATAGAAAACCCCAGAAAACAATATATAAAATTAAGTACTAAATAATTGTTATACCTTTAGTTCCACCTTTCAGTAGAAGAGTGGATCATAAAACAAATGGCTCAAATGAGTACAGAGAATGGTGAAGACAGGCAAGTCTCAGCAGTTAGAAATCTGACACTTGTGATTTTGGCTAGCAACAATTGTGGACACCATTTCCTTTAAGGAAATACCCACAATGACTACAGCTGCAGCCTGTAAGATGCATTTCCAACTTTATTGCAGGGATGTAAATATCATGGGTTTTAGAATCAGAGAGACCAGACTTCAAATTCCTGTCTGACACTTATTAGCTGGATGAACTCGGGCACTTAATTTCTCTTAGCCTCAGTACATCCTTTTAAAATTAGTATAATAATATGTGTCCTAGAGTATTTTATGAAGACTAAACCTGGATGATATAGGTAAAGAAAATGCTTAACACAGTTTCTGGCACAGAGTGAAGTATTCTATAAAACATCAAGATCTTGGTTTTCAAGCTATTAGGACAGATCCGGAAGCTTCTTAGAGCCAGAGAAAGGCTTTGAGAAAAGATACTTTAGAAATCAGAATTCTAGTCTCACAAACAGGTTCAACTGTTACACACTGAATGTACATTGAGTTTTCATGTGGGAAGAGCTTTGAAATACACACACACATACACACATATATATACACACATGTATATACATATATATAATTAATGTTCTTCAGGAATTACTAAATATCTTCATTTTATACACATACATTTTTGTATATATATGCAGAATCCTTAAAACAAGAAAAACTGACAAATAAAAGGTAACTGAATGCCTCATAATTCAACTCTGAACTTTCAGATCACAGAATTTTAAAAAATTCTAAATTGTCTTTCATCCGTAATCTTATGACTTTATTGGGAAAGCAACAAGCCACCCATGTGCGTGCTTGGGGTGTGTGTGTGTGTGTGTGTGCATGCTTGCGTGTGCATGTGTGATTTTGTAAATGTCTTTGTGAAAAAACGTACGTGTTTATGTAACTATGTGTGTGTAAATGTGTGCTTATAAGTGTGTATGTGCAGGGAAGAACATTAAATTGAGAGTAAAGGAGGGTCTAGATTGACACTAATTAAATATGACCATCAAAGGCACATCAGGAAACAGAGTTACACACTAGAAACAAGTTGTGTGTACCTAAAAGATGTCTCATTGTAACTGGTGAGTCCATGAATTTAGCAAGCCAATTCTATATTTTAATAGTTTTAATAAAATAACTAATAAACATACCTGACATTGTTTTAGGTTATATGTGTGTGTACATACATACACACCTACACACACATATATACATCTAAAAACCTCAGCAGAGCCCTGTGACCTAAGAACTTATTATCTCCCATTTGAGAGATGAGTTAATGAAAGTCCAGTGGCAAAGAACTACCTAGTGTCACAGAGCTAATCGGTCAGCAAGTTTTCTTTACTGCCATGCACATCTATCACTCTCATGTGTGTGTGTTCAAAAAACATAATGAATCATGTTTTTAAAATATATGCTATAGCTATACAAATATATTTTCATAAATGTTCATTTCATTGACATCTGGAATCTGGATCACTTACATAAGAAATAACTAGCTATAGAGGGGCGGAGCAAGATGGCTGAATAGGAACAGCTCCAGTCTCCAACTCCCAGCGCGAACGACACACAAGACCGGTGATTTCTGCATTTTCGACTGAGGTACTGGGGTCATCTCACTGGGGAGTGCTGGACAATTGGTGCTGGTCAGCTGCTGCAGCCCAACCAGTGAGAGCTGAAGCAGGGGGAGGCATTGCCTCACCTGGGAAGCACAAGGGGGAAGGGAATCCCTTTTCCTAGCCAGGGTAACTGAGACACACAACACCTGGAAAATTGGGTAATTCCCACCCCAATACTGCGCTTTAAGCAAACAGGCACACCAGGAGATTATACCCACACCTGGCCAGGAGGGCCCCACGGCCACCGAGCCTCCCTCATTGCTAGCAAAGCAGTCGGCAATCTAACCACAAGGCAGCAGCGAGGCTGGGGGAGGGGCGCCCGCCATTGCTGAGGCTTAAGTAGGTAAACAAAGCCGCTGGGAAGCTCGAACTGGGTGGAGCTCACAGCAGCTCAAGGAAACCTGTCTGTCTCTGTAGACTCCACCTCTGGGGACAGGGCACAGCTAAACAACAAAAGGGGAAGGAGCAGAGGCCTGTGCAGACGAGAAAGATTCTGTATGACAGCTTCGAAGAGAGCAGTGGATCTCCCAACACGGAGGTTGAGATCTGAGAACGGACAGACTGCCTGCTCAAGTGGGTCCCTGACCCCTGAGTAGCCTAACCGGGAGACATCCCCAACTAGGGGCAGTCTGACACCCCACACCTCACAGGGTGGAGTACACCCCTGAGAGGAAGCTTCCAAAGTAAGAATCAGACAGGTACACTCTCTGTTCAGAAATATTCTATCTTCTGCAACCTCTGCTGCTGATACTCAGGCAAACAGGGTCTGGAGTGGACCTCAAGCAATCTCCAACAGACCTACAGCTGAGGGTCCTGACTATTAGAAGGAAAACTATCAAACAGGAAGAACACCTATACCAAAACCCCATCAGTACGTCACCATCATCAAAGACCAGAGGCAGATAAAACCACAAAGATGGGGAAGAAGCAGGGAAGAAAAGCTGGAAATTCAAAAAATAAGAGCGCATCTCCCCCTGCAAAGGAGTGCAGCTCATCGCCAGCAATGGATCAAAGCTGGTCAGAGAATGACTTTGACGAAATGAGAGAAGAAGGCTTCAGTCCATCAAAATTCTCAGAGCTAAAGGAGGAATTACGTACCCAGCGCAAAGAAACTAAAAATCTTGAAAAAAGAGTGGAAGAATTGATAGCTAGAATAATTAATGCAGAGAAGGTCATAAATGAAATGACAGAGATGAAAACCATGACACGAGAAATACGTGACAAATCCATAAGCTTCAGTAACCGACTCGATCAACTGGAAGAAAGAGTATCAGCGATTGAGGATCAAATGAATGAAATGAAGCTAGAAGAGAAACCAAAAGAAAAAAGAAGAAAAAGAAATGAACAAAGCCTGCAAGAAGTATGGGATTATGTAAAACGACCAAATCTACATCTGATTGGGGTGCCTGAAAGTGAGGGGGAAAATGGAACCAAGTTGAAAAACACTCTTCAGGATATCATCCAGGAGAACTTCCCCAACCTAGTAGGGCAGGCCAACATTCAAATTCAGGAAATACAGAGAACGCCACAAAGATACTCCTCCAGAAGAGCAACTCCAAGACACCTAATTGCCAGATTCACCAAAGTTGAAATGAAGGAAAAAATCTTAAGGGCAGCCAGAGAGAAAGGTCGGGTTACCCACAAAGGGAAGCCCATCAGACTAACAGCAGATCTCTTGGCAGAAACTCTACAAGCCAGAAAAGAGTGGGGGCCAATATTCAACGTTCTTAAAGAAAAGAATTTTCAACCCAGAATTTCATATCCAGCCAAACTAAGTTTCATCAGTGAAGGAGAAATAAAACCCTTTGCAGATAAGCAAATGCTTAGAGATTTTGTCACCACCAGGCCTGCCTTACAAGAGACCCTGAAGGAAGCCCTAAACATGGAAAGGAACAACCGGTACCAGCCATTGCAAAAACATGCCAAAATGTAAAGACCATCGAGGCTAGGAAGAAACTGCATCAACTAACGAGCAAAATAACCAGTTAATATCATAATGGCAGGATCAAGTTCACACATAACAATATTAACCTTAAATGTTAATGGACTAAATGCTCCAATTAAAAGACACAGACCGGCAAACTGTATAAAGAGTCAAGACCCATCAGTCTGCTTTATTCAGGAGACCCATCTCACATGCAGAGACATACATAGGCTCAAAATAAAGGGATGGAGGAAGATCTACCAAGCAAATGGAGAACAAAAAAAAGCAGGGGTTGCAATCCTAGTCTCTGATAAAATAGACTTTAAACCATCAAAGATCAAAAGAGACAAAGAAGGCCATTATATAATGGTAGAGGGATCAATTCAACAGGAAGAGCTAACTCTCCTAAATATATATGCACCCAATACAGGAGCACCCAAATTCATAAAGCAAGTCCTTAGGGACTTACAAAGAGACTTAGACTCCCATACAATAATAATGGGAGACTTCAACACCCCACTGTCAACATTAGACAGATCAACGAGACAGAAAGTTAACAAGGATATCCAGGAATTGAACTCATCTCTGCACCAAGCGGACCTAATAGACATCTATAGAACTCTCCACCCCAAATCAACAGAATAGACATTCTTCTCAGCACCACATCACACTTATTCCAAAATTTACCACATAATTGGAAGTAAAGCACGCCTCAGCAAATGTAAAAGAACAGAAATTATAACAAACTGTCTCTCAGACCACAGTGCAATCAAACTAGAACTCAGGACTAAGAAACTCAATCAAAACTGCTCAACTACATGGAAACTGAACAACCTGCTCCTGAATGACTACTGGGTACATAACGAAATGAAGGCAGAAATAAAGATGTTCTTTGAAACCAAGACACAAGATACAACATACCAGAACCTCTGGGACACATTTAAAGCAGTGTGTAGAGGGAAATTTATAGCACTAAATGCCCACAAGAGAAAGCTGGAGAGATCTAAAATTGACACTCTAACATCACAATTAAAAGAACTGGAGAAGCAAGAGCAAACACATTCAAAAGCTAGCAGAAGGCAAGAAATAACTAAGATCAGAGCAGAACTGAAGGAGATAGAGACACAAAAAACCCTCCAAAAAATCAATGAATCCAGGAGTTGGTTTTTTGAAAAAATCAACAAAATTGACAGACCGCTAGCAAGAGTAATAAAGAAGAAAAGAGAGAAGAATCAAATAGACGCAATAAAAAAGGTTAAAGGGGATATCATCACGGACCTCACAGAAATACAAACTACCATCAAAGAATACTATAAACACCTCTATGCAAATCAACTAGAAAATCTAGAAGAAATGGATAATTTTCTGGACACTTACACTCTTCCAAGACTAAACCAGGGAGAAGTTGAATCCCTGAATAGACCAATAGCAGGCTCTGAAATTGAGGCAATAATTAATAGCCTACCCACCAAAAAAAGTCCAGGACCAGATGGATTCACAGCTGAATTCTACCAGAGGTACAAGGAGGAGCTGGTACCATTCCTTCTGAAGCTATTCCAATAAACTGAAAAAGAGGGAATCCTCCCTAACTCATTTTATGAGGCCAACATCATCCTGATACCAAAGCCTGGCAGAGACACAACAAAAAAAGAAAATTTTAGACCAATATCCCTGATGAACATCGATGCAAAAATCTCAATAAAATACTGGCAAACCGGATTCAGCAGCACATCAAAAAGCTTATCCACCATGATCAGTGGGCTTCATCCCTGGGATGCAAGGCTGGGTCAACATTCGCAAATCAATAAACGTAATCCAGCATATAAACAGAACCAAAGACAAGAACCACATGATTATCTCAATAGATGCAGAAAAGGCTTTTGACAAAATTCAACAGCCCTTCATGCTAAAAACGCTCAATAAATTCGGTATTAATGGAACGTGCCTCAAAATAATAAGAGCTATTTATGACAAACCCACAGCCAATATCATACTGAATGGGCAAAAACTGGAAAAATTCCCTTTGAAAACTGGCACAAGACAGGGATGCCCTCTCTCACCACTCCTATTCAACCTAGTGTTGGAAGTTCTGGCTAGGGCAATCAGGCAAGAGAAAGAAATCAAGGGTATCCAGTTAGGAAAAGAAGAAGTCAAATTGTCCCTGTTTGCAGATGACATAATTGTATATTAGAAAACCCCATTGTCTCAGCCCAAAATCTCCTTAAGCTGATAAGCAACTTCAGCAAAGTCTCAGGATACAAAATTAATGTGCAAAAATCACAAGCATTCTTATACACCAGTAACAGACAAACAGAGAGCCAAATCATGAATGAACTTCCATTCACAATTGCTTCAAAGAGAAAAAATACTTAGGAATCCAACTTACAAGGGATGTAAAGGACCTCTTCAAGGAAAACTACAAACCACTGCTCAGTGAAATAAAAGAGGACACTAACAAATGGAAGAACATACCATGCTCATGGATAGGAAGAATCAATATTGTGAAAATGGCCATACTGCCCAAGGTTATTTATAGATTCAATGCCATCCCCATCAAGCTACCAAAGAGTTTCTTCACAGAATTGGAAAAAAAGGCTTTAAAGTTCATATGGAACCAAAAAAGAGCCTGTATTGCCAAGACAATCCTAAGTCATAAGAACAAAGCTGGAGGCATCACGCTACCTGACTTCAAACTATACTACAAGGCTACAGTAACCAAAACAGCATGGTACTGGTACCAAAACAGAGATATAGACCAATGGAACAGAACAGAGTCCTCAGAAATAATATCACACATCTACAGCCATCTGATCTTTGACAAACCTGAGAGAAACAAGAAATGGGGAAAGGATTCCCTATTTAATAAATGGTGCTGGGAAAATTGGCTAACTGTAAGTAGAAAGCTGAAACTGGATCCTTTCCTTACTCCTTATACGAAAATTAATTCAAGATGGATTAGAGACTTAAATGTTAGACCTAATACCATAAAAACCCTAGAAGAAAACCTAGGTAGTACCATTCAGGACATAGGCATGGGCAAGGACTTCATGTCTAAAATACCAAAAGCAATGGCAGCAAAAGCCAAAATTGACAAATGGGATCTAATTAAACTAAAGAGCTTCTGCACAGCAAAAGAAACTACCATCAGAGTGAACAGGCAACCTACAGAATGGGAGAAAATTTTTGCAACCTACTCATCTGACAAAGGGCTAATATCCAGAATCTACAAAGAACTCAAACAAATTTACAAGAAAAAAACAAACAACCGCATCAAAAAGTGGGCAAAGGATATGAACAGACATTTCTCAAAGGAAGACATTCATACAGCCAACAGACACATGAAAAAATGCTCATCATCACTCGCCATCAGAGAAATGCAAATCAAAACCACAATGAGATACCATCTCACACCAGTTAGAATGGCAATCATTAAAAAGTCAGGAAACAACAGGTGCTGGAAAGGATGTGGAGAAATAGAAACACTTTTACACTGTTGGTGGGATTGTAAACTAGTTCAACCATTGTGGAAAACAGTATGGCAATTCCTCAAGGATCTAGAACTAGATGTACCATATGACCCAGCCATCCCACTGCTGGGTATATACCCAAAGGATTATAAATCATGCTGCTATAAAGACACATGCACATGTATGTTTATGGCGGCACTATTCACAATAGCAAAGACTTGGAATCAACCCAAATGTCCATCTGTGACAGACTGGATTAAGAAAATGTGGCACATATACACCATGGAATATTATGCAGCCATAAAAAAGGATGAGTTTGCGTCCTTTGTAGGGACATGGATGCAGCTGGAAACCATCATTCTTAGCAAACTATCACAAGAAGAGAAAACCAAACACCGCATGTTCTCACTCATAGGTGGGAACTGAACAATGAGATCACCTGGACTCGGGAAGGGGAACATCACACACTGGGGCCTATCATGGGGAGGGGGGAGGGGGGAGGGATTGCATTGGGAGTTATACATGATATAAATGACGAATTGATGGGTGCTGACGAGTTGATGGGTACAGCACACCAACATGGCACAAGTATACATATGTAACAAACCTGCACATTATGCACATGTACCCTAGAACTTAAAGTATAATAAAACAAAAACAAAAACAAAAACAAAACAAAACAAAACAAAACAAAAAAAGAAATAACTAGCTATATGATCATGGGTAAGCTAATTAATCTCGCTCTGTCAAAATTTTTTTAAAAACTAGATTAGGTGACCACTACATAGTGCTCTAGAAGTCTTTGATCCCGTATGCGCTGTGAGATTTTGGTCATTTTAGATACAGAAAAGTCTTTCTTTTTGCTTTAGTAGAGATAGCAAACTTAGTTAAATATTATTGAGTTCAAAATTACACCTTTTTGAATGAATCTATATAGACCAGTTGTATATACAGATCTAGACCATTTCATCATCATTATATTCTGATACGTGTAAAGTTTATATTTTTAGTAAGAATTCCACAGGTCATTTATTAAACAAAGCAGGCTAACCTCTTTCCCAAAATTAGTGTCATCTTGCCATTCTAAAAGTGAGTAATGGCCAGGCACAGTCGCTCACGCTTGTAATCCCAACACTTTGAGAGGCCTAGGAAGGGGAATCACCTGAGGTCAGGACCAGCCTGAGTTCAACACCAGCCTGGCCAACATGGCAAAACCCCATCACTACTGAACATACAAAAATTAGCCAGGCATAGTGGCAGGCGCCTATAGTCCCAGCTACTCAGCAGGCTGAGACAGGAGAATCGCTTGAACCCGGGAGGCAGAGGTTGCAGTGGGCCAAGATGGCGCCACTGCACTCCAGCCTCAGCTGCAGAGTGAGACTCTGTCTCACAAAAGAATAAAAAAGAAAAGTCAATAATTTCATATTCCATTCTTGAAAGTCTAGATATTTTTCCTTAATTGCCCATTCCCTTTTCTCTACTCCACAGTTCCTTAGATATAATGGAAAAGCTTTCAGCATGGCTTCGCAAAGTTCTCCCAGTAGCTTGGGGTTTTAATTATCCAGGAGAGAAGATCTGAACTCATTAGCATAGATAAGTGTTATCCTGCCATTTCTTCACTTATCCAGATCCTTAGTGCCATGGTTCTATCTACCAAAAATTGCAAGATTCTGGATCCATTTACATGTGATGTGGTCACTAAATATAACATTTATTCATTGAATATTTTAGAATCTGTCACATAACAAGTATGTGTCACCTACCAAAATATACAAAAGAAAATAAGACATGTCACCATCCCTTGTAGAAAATAGGTGATGTACTTTAATAGCAATATTTACAAACGGAAGCAGTCATCCCTGGGAAAATACACTGTTGACATCTTGATTCCAGAAGTTTGTCTTCCACACTATGAATATTCTTTAAATTGCCTTACTTCTTGCCATTGGCTGTTACTATTTCTCTTGATGATTCTAAATCCTAACATGTGCTTGGTTCACTCTGAGATCTGACACCAACCATTACTATACCGTCTTTAGATTAATGTTTGGTGTGATTTATTTTAAAATGTTATATAAAACACAGGAGTTGAACATTAGAAGTTTAGAGAAAATATCAGGAAACAACTACATTTTTATAATTCTTAAAACTGTTTTATGTCTATACTATTTAGATCACTTTAAATAATGTAGACAGTGGCTATTAGTGGTTTAGTTTAAAATTCCAAGATCTTAAAATAGTCTACAATATTATTTCTAAACTAAAAAAGCAAAAGTTGTAAAAATTAAAGGACAAACCGAATACCACTACATAATTATGCTTTCAGTGTCAGCATTGCCTCTCCTAGTGTTTTACATTTATCTTTGCATTTGTTTAGACTGGAGGTAAAATAATTTCATTCAAATAAACATTTTGCAAAAACACAAATCACATTTCAAACTCAGAAGTTTCTCTTCATGAGTGGCTACGTTTTGAATAAAAACAAAGCAAAATCTGGCAATAGCTTTTATAATTGAAGTTCAGAACAACTTAAGGTATCAATTCTGAAAGTTCGTAAAAACTGACCTTTAAAGATGAAAGACTCATGACCCTGTTAAGATAAGGCCCTTTCATGTTTCATGCATGCCTACCAAATGTTGACCTTTGTGCTTAGATATTTGGTCCTTTAAAAATGTGTGTGGTTTCACCTGGTACAATTAGAAGAAAGGTACTCGGTAGCTCTGTGTTTGACGTACAATAAATACCTCAGCTGCAGCTAATGGTTGAGCCACAGGTATCATCCACTGCCACTACCGTTGTTACCATTTAGGAAGCTTCACAAGAATGACTTTCTTGACTGAGTCACCTGAGCCCTGAGCAGTGAAACTCTGGTAAATGAAATAATTTTATTTAGAGACAAACACATGACTGAGATTAAAGGAGCTAATAACCAACTAGTTCACAAATGGTCTGTCTTTTGGTAATTTAAAATTTCTAATTTTAAATTAGAAGTATGCCTTTAAATATTGTTACCAAATTACTTTATGCCAAAGGAATAAAATCCCTGGTATTCAGCTTACTGAAGAGTCAAATGGATATTTTAAAACTAAAAATCATTTCTGTGGGAATAGTGTATAAAATACTATAATATTTTCCCTTTCATTTTTTCTGTAATATGCAGTCTATCATTTTATTTTGCTCTACATTAAGAATGATATTATACATGGGGATTAATTTTTTAAATGTTTAGGCATACAATTACATAACTAAGGAGCAATCATTACCTAACAATAGCTAATATCAAATCATTATATATTTGTGGATCTAACTATAAAACATGCTATTTCTCTGATTTAAATTGATATTATGAAAGTAGAAGATTATATTCAAGTTAAAGGAAATGACTGAAATAGCAAAGTCCATCATGAGCGTATTCCCCAGTTAATAAACTGATAATTGCATGGTGGTTACCACCTCAACCACAATTCTAAACATATTATTAAACATATATCCTCTCTGCAACTTAAATTAAATGGTTCTTAATGAATGGGATGAAAAAATCTAAGCATATTTTAATTCACAACCTTCCTGCAATCTACATAAAATGGTTATCAAATAAAGAAGAAAACCAATCTTTTGTTTTCTTTTGGGAGACTGTAGCATTTGTAGTACAGTGCAAGTTCAGAAATTCATTCATTTGCAAGTCAACATATTAATACTTTTTGTAGGAATCTTAAATACCATCAAGTCCATTTCCGTTCCATTTCCGTTATTTTATAGAGAGTCAAAATTGAGGCACTAAAATGTCAAGTGATTTATCTAAGAAAAACAATGTTAGGTTTCCTACTCCAGGGCACTGATTTTTCCAGAGTTGTGGAGAGAGCCGGGGCTGTGGAGCAAGTTGAATCATGTGCCTAAGACACAATGCCTCTGATCTTTGCACAGAGAGAATGATCTTTCATATAAATACGCATTTGATGTCAACAAGAAAATAATTTCTGATGAAAATAATATTTGATGGGCTACTTTAAAAAGCATTTTATTCACTTCTTGCCTATTTTAGGTTCTTTTATATTTATATTAAGACAAAATAATCTGTGAGAGTTTGTCTTATCAATGCCACTGGAAAACTATTAGACATTCAGCAGGAAGACAATAGGTATGTATTACAAATAAAGAAACTATAGTTAAATTCTCTGTAAATATCAGTGAAAGTGATTGCTATTAAAATGTATACAAAAAGCTGTTTCTTTTTCTTAAAAGTTGCAACAAATAAATACTCATTTTCAGAATGGCTTACATCTAAATAGTTGGCAGAATAAACAGAAAGTGCACAAACTATAAAATAGTAAGACCTGATGCATCAAGGCAAATGGTGCTTAATTTTTTGTTTTGTTTAGTGGCAAAAATAATTATTTACTTTATTGACTTTTTGGATTTGTGGAACTGACACTTCAAAATTAATTGTCTCGTAATATTGTCACTTAAAGCACATAAATTATGACAACCTTTGCACTAAAATTAATGTTTAGACTTCACAAGGGTCATCTCTAAAGATGTTAAGAAAATTCCATCAAGATTGCTTTTAAATATAAGCAATTAACAGTTTTGTCAGAAATATTTATTTCAATAATAGTATTTTGTAGCTCTGATTTAAGTTTACATATCACAGAAATAGGTAATTGCAAATATCTTCAGGATACTGAAGACCATTTATATTCTTAAAGTAGAGACTTCTGTATTCTGAGATTCCAAGAGCAATAATGTGTCCTGCTCATTCTAACAACTTATCCATGTCTAGCATGTAACTTCTCCTCCAGAGATATTTCTGTTTTTAAGGAAATCCACGTCATTTTTACATTTTTATTAGAGTCCCATATTCAGCAAATGTAATAATAACATAGACACTCTACTGGCATATAAAGAATGTATTAATCAAAGTTATTGACTATCACAATGACATTTTAAAGCAATTCAATCCTATTGATTTCCTAGTTTTTGTGTGTCCCACATGCTATCATATATAATTTTTATGTTATGAAATCATACTTTATGGTAAGTCAATAACTACTCATAATAATGACTTACTATTTTTTCCTTTTTTAAAAAAAATTTCTTCTAAATAAGAAAAACAGGATACATGTGCAGAATGTGTAGGTTTGTTGCATAGGTATACATGTGCCATGGTGGATTGCTGCACTGATTGACCCACCCTCTAAGCTCCCTCCCCTCACCTCCCACCACCCCCAACAAGCCTTGGTGTGTGTTGTTCCCTTCTCTGTGTCCATGTGTTCTCATTGTTCAACTCCCACTTATGAGAGAGAACATGCAGTACATGGTTTTCTGTTCCTGCGTTAGTTTGCTGAGGATGACGGCTTCCAGCTTCACCCATTTCCCTGCAAAGGACATGATCTCATTCCTTTTTATGGCTGCATAGTATTCCATGGTGTATATGTATGACATTTTCTTTGTCTAGTCTATCACTGATGGGCATTTGGGTTGGATCCATTTCTTTGCTATTGTAAATAGAGCTGCAATAAACATACATGTGCATGTGTCTTTATAGTAGAATGATTTATATTCCTTTGGTTATATACCCAGTAATGGGATTGCTGGGTACTTCTGGTGCTAGATCCTTGAGGAATTGCCATTGTCTTCCACAATGGTCAAACTTATTTACATTCCCCCCAACAGTGTAAAAGTGTTCTTATTTCTCCACAGCCTCACCAGCATCTATTGTTTCCTGACTTTTTAATAATCGCTATTCGGACTGGCATGAGATAGTATCTCAATGTGGTTTTGATTTGCATTTCTCTGATGATCAGTGATGTTGAGCTTTTTTTCATATGTTTGTTGGCCACGTAAATGTCTTCTTTTGAAAAGTGAATCATGACTTAAAATTTTAAAAACTTCAGAAAAAAATATTATCTTTAATATATTTTGTTCAGAATATCTCCCACTTAGGAGATTGGAATAAAAAGGTCCTACAGAGTGCTTCAAAAGCTGCTACACTAAACACCATGAAAGGCACTACTAAACCTGGAAGAATAACTGAGCTAATTCAAATGTGTATTGCCCTTTATAAGTCATTATGATGTCATCTCAATAACATTTTGCTAAATGATGCCTCAGTTTATGTTGTGTAGGTACTACTGAAATTAAGCAAGAAAAAAGTGTAATCTTACACTCAAAACAATTTTTATTCACCAGAGTGAAACAAGATGCTGGAAGCCTACCATTTACTTTTCTGTATGGAATCTCAAGTGAGGAGTTGAAATTGAAAGCAAATTCACCAAATTGAAACCCACACCAATATCAGTACAACCATCACGCCTCAGCTTTCGCTTCCTTTGGCCCTGAAAAGGAAAACTCCACCTTTCCTGCCTGAGATGAGTGTAGAGTGTGGAATATGAGTTTGCCCACAATGCAGTGAGAGGCTCAGTGCTGGGGGACAACTCAGTATGACTGCATCGGGGTGATGTGTGCAAAGGAACACTCTATGACCCGACCTTAAACGTGAGAATCAAGTATAGAGTTAAATTTAGTCATTAGAAACAACAACAACAAAAAATTCAATGCCTACTTGTACTGTAGTTGATGGGTTTAGGCTCTAAATACTTCCATTTCTTAACAACAATAGAGAGCTGCATTGTCACGAAAGGACGGTGCCAGAGTCTGCATATTTCCTTTAAGTTTGTTCTTCATTTTTTTCCCTATTTTGGGTGACCACTGGGAATTCTACTGCCATAAGTCTGGGTGAAATATTTCACGACATCCAGAACACTTCATCATGTAGCAGAGCCAAAATCTATTATGGTTTGCAAGTGACTCATATTTCAGTTATGAGAATGCCCTAACAAAGAACGGTTTGCATTTAAATGTTCTAAATGTCAGGAATGTAATGTTTGGACTATGTAGGTATGCAAGGCCTGATCTTACTCCATGAATGATGCTTTCAAGTATTTATTTGTTCATGATGTATAATCAACTTTGTTCAAACTTGTGGTAACTCTAATAATAGTTTACTAGATGGTATTACTGAAAGCTTGAAATTGAAATGTTAAAAAAAATGGGAGAAATGAAACTTTGGAGGAAAGACCTACCATCTCATTCTGTGAAAGACTGGCCGGGGCTATGTGGAACTTATTAAGGAAAACTGATAGGACCACTACCACCTGTATGAATGAACCATAACTACTAGAAAACACAAATCTGTTGCAGGCCAAAACTTTACTTAAGTTTCAGAAATTATCATAATGTAAGTATGCATTTGGTGCATTTTATTTTTAGAACTAGAAGAAAAAATAAATAAGCATTATATTTTACTAGAAAATGAGTATTTAAATATTATCATGCATACTAAAGGCAATTTTATTATATTGTTTCACAGGAAACATTTTAGTACAAGAAACATGATACTATGGTAATATTTGATGAAGTAACATACAATATGGGAATTGGAATACTTCTGTTTTTAAGATTATAGGCTATTAAGCATTTTTTTGTCATGTAAAAGTTTATACTTTAAATGTAAATAATATTATATCTATTTAGATATCTGAGCATTCACTTCACATAAAAATATCTAAGTATTCTGGAATATTAGGGATGAAGGAAGCATATACATTTTAGATTCTCTTTAGTTTCATTTTTTAAGCAAAGTAAAATTAATCATAATGAGTTTTAAAACTGAATGAACTTCTCATATAAGCTACATGTATATAACTGTGACCAATTATATTTCTCAAACAAAAGCAATTACATTAATCTGTCACCACTAAAACTCTTCTAATAGTCAGCAGCACATGTTCCTGGGATTTTGATGCATTTCTTACTAGAAAGAAATATGCATGAATAACAGGCAGGCTTAGAGAGTAGCCAGGAGTGACAAGAATGGCTAGAAGTGTGGATAACACACAGTTAACTCCATTCTTAAAACAAAATGCTTTCCATAACTCACTAAATGTGTGGTGACATAATGAAAAGCTAGTTTTGTTGTGCTTTCAATACTGTTCAAATTAGAACCAAATAAGGATTTCTTCTAAGGCACAGGCAACCATGTGTAACCACTTCAATTTTTCCTGAAATCAATACTGCATAATTTCTGCATTTTAACAAATTCTTAAGGACGTTCAAAAGTAAATGCAGGAGGAAAGATCAAGTTAAAATGTGTGGTTGCATAAGAAACTTATGGAAATTTTTATACTACCCTTCAAAACAAACACCATGCAAAAGCATCCTGTAGTGTATGTTTCAATAGATGTTAATCTCAGTGTGGTAAACACATATCAAAGGGAAATTTTAGTATAAAACAAACAAACAAAAAATGCCACTAAATTTTTTCTTCTCTTTTTTTGCCTAATGTATACTGGATACTATGAAATAAAGGCTTCCGTTAAAACTACTGAAAAATAAAGAAGTGGTTTGATTTCTATTCAAGGTACAAGCTATGGCAGACTTAATTAATGGTCCCAATACCCCTCCCCATAAACAACTCTGCAGTCCCTCCCACTAAAGGTGGGATTTCTCTCCTTGCCTTTTTGGGGCTCTTTCATAATATTTGCATTGGACAACAGGCTATTTATAAAAATAGCACAAAAAGCAGCTTAAAATACACTTATTCTTTTTAACCTCTGCCATGGTCACTAGAACAATATGTTTCTGCTAGCCCACTACTACCAGAAAGACTACAGATACTGAGTAGAGGAATCTCAGCTGAAAGGTGTTTACACTGAAGCCAAGCTTCCTAGCTGAGTCCAGCCTAGAGAAGCCCAGTTGCAGTTATCCAGCAATGCATGAGGTTAAACGTGAATTTTTGTAGGCCTTTGAGATTTTTATGGCTCTTTATTATGCAACATTATTCTGGCAATAGCTAACAGATACAACAGCCAGAACAATGAATTCATTAACTGGTTATTTTACTTTGTTTTTATCTTATAAATAATTACTGGTCTAACATGAGAGGCACAAAGAAGAGTAAAAAGCTAACGTATACTGATCTGTGGTATGCCTTGTACTGAGAGTTTTATTTCTCTGACTCTATTAACACCTTTTCCTACCCTATATAGCTACCCATTCTCACTTACCATGCCATACTGCTATCTGTCAGAAGGAGCAACTTGAAATAAGACATATTAAGTTCTTCCTCCCCCTCCAACAATCTAAAGATTAGAGGAGTGGTGGGAATACATTATCCAAGAGGAAAAATCGTAGATTGGGGCGAGTTCACCAGACTGTGGTTTTTTTAAAAAAATAGAAAATTTAAACAAACAAAAACACAGAGAACACTACAAGAACACAACAATGGCACAAGTACAATAAGAAACAATGCAGCCCCCACAATAACATGGTCTCCATCTTTAGTGGTTTTCTAGAACCCACACGAGACTTGGCTATAGTTCTTTTATGGAATGACTGAAATGTCAAAATAATCCCTCTTCTTCATTTCACCTTTGCATAGTAGTCTTCACCTTTGCAGACATTTCTATTATTTGTTGCAAAAGACACAAACTTTTGACTCATAGCTATGCTATTCTATTTCATTTGGTTAATAGTCTATAACAGGGGTCTCCAACCCCTGGGCACAGACTGGTACTGGTTTGTGGCCTGTTAGGAACCAGGCCCAGAGCAGGAGGTGAGGGGCAGACACGTGAGCATTACTGCCTGAGCTCTGCCTCCTGTTAGATCAGCTGCAGCATTAGATTCTCAAAGAAGGGTGGACCCTATTGTGAACTGTGCATGCATGCGAAGGATCTAGGTTGCATGCTCTTTATGAGAATCTAATGCCTGATGGCCTGAGGTGGAACACTTTCATCCCAAAACCACCCTCCCACCCAGTCTGTGGAAAAATGTCTTTCACCAAATTGGCCCCTGCTGCCAAAAGTTTGGGGACCGCTGGTCTCTAATATTTATATGTCCTTATATCTTTTAAACAGCTATCTCAAGCTATAAAATTAAAGTCTCTTTCTAGAGTCTTGTGTTCTGTTTCTACTTCAAAACAACAACAAATTTAATTTCTATGAAACAGCTTTAGCCCACCAACAAACAGTAATGAATACAATTTTTATGTGATATAAAATGTAAAGTGTATGTTCTAAAAAGTTCAACTTATCAATTCTATTTAGAAATCCTATCTTTATAAACTCAGGGCTGGGTGCAGTGGCTCACACCTATAATCCCAGCACTTTGGGAGGCCAAGGCAGGTGGATTACTTGAGGTCAGGAGTTTGAGACCAGCCAGGCCAACATGATGAAACTCCATCTCTATCAAAAATACAAAAATTAGCCAAGCGTGTGCCTGTAATCCCAGTTACTCAGAAAGCTGAAGTAGGAGAATCCCTTGAACCCGGGAGGCGGAGATGGCAGCGAACCAAGACAGTGCCACTGTACTCAAGACTGGGCAACAGAGTGAGATTCCGCCTCAAAAACAAAACAAAACAAAACAAAACTCAGAAAGCCTGCTTCTTTTCTAAGGTTCAAACAGTGAAACATTTAGATCAGTTTCTAATATAATGTCTAGCGTACAGAAGTCATTTAATGCATGTTTATTCAATGATGTAAAATCCAGTATGTCCATTGAACTAGTACATTTTATTGTTACACACACACAAATGAAGAAGTGAGTGAACCACCAACTATTACAATTACATTGAGTCATGAAAGTCCTAAGAATTATCCACTGATGACCATCAGAGTTAAAACTAATTAACAGGAGGTAATTTTTTAATATGAAAAATAAAGAAATAAATGACAAAATAAATTTTCTTTAATAAGATGTTTCAGCATAAAAGGCTGTTTTATATTTTACATTGTCAAAACCATGGTACCAACATTTTTAGTGGAATAAGAGTATGACAAAAAGCTGAATGAAAAGCTGAATATATTATTTTAAAATTAACTTTTGAGAAGTCTGAACAACTATGGAAATGTAGAAAGAAAATAATGTGTGAAATCAGATAAAACATCTGTACACTTATAAAAGATTTGAAGTTAGACTCCAGAGTAATGGAAAAAGCCATCAATTATAAATACTGACTACAACTTACCATCTCCATGAAATAATATGGTTTGATGATTTTTTCTAATACTCTCTCACTCTTCCTCAACTTATGACTATATAAATATGATTATCTATAAGTTCAAAGTACCCTATGACATCAAAGGATACTTTGATTTTAGTTTTCAAATAAAGGTATGTTCTATGGAAAAACACTGGAAAAATAAAACAGATGGCACTTCATCACTCATTCTGTTTTACCAAGATAAAGCAAGGCAATTAACTACTTGATGTTATCATTGAAACATGCTTTTAAATATGCACACTAAAATTGAATTTAAGGAATCAATATCTGAATTTTGTGTGAGGATGACCAAGAAGTTGCTAAAATTGGCAGGGCGCATTGGCTCATGCCTGTAATCCCAGCACTTTGGGAGGCGGAGGCCGGTAGATCACCTGAGGTCAGGAATTTGAGACCAGTCTGGCCAACGTGGTGAAACCTCATCTCTACTTAAAATGTGAAAAATTAGCCATGTGTAGTGGAGGAAGCCGGTAGTTCCAGCTACTCAGGAGGCTGAGGCAGAAGAATCACTTGAACCCGGGAGGCAGAGGTCGCAGTGAGCGGAGATCATGCCATTGCACTGCAGCCTGGGCATCAAAAGCAAAACACCGTCTCAAAAAAAAAAAACACGTTTCTAAAATTAGTTATTCAAAGATCAAATATTGCCATTGCACTGCAGCCTGGGCATCAAAAGCAAAACTCCGTCTCAAAAAAAAAAAAAAGTTTCTAAAATTAGTTATTCAAAGATCAAATATTGTCATTTCTTAGTAAAAATTATTTTGTTACTGAGCAGTGTTAAATTTACTTATTGAAAAGGCGTATCAAAAAATGCATGAATGAATCCAACAAACATTCATTGATATCTTACTAGAGCTCAGGCCCTTTGCTTGTTGCTTAGGATACAAAATACCCAGGTGTTCACATTTGCTGTCTAGTAGAAGCACAGTCACGTAAACCAAAATTACACTACATGTTGCTTTAAGTAAAAAATTATGGAGAGTCTAAAGGAAAAGCACAAGTGACAAAAGACTGGAAATTTAGACTTCACCACAATTTAAACCTTTTTTGCTTTGAAGGACACTATTAAACGAAAGAAAACCTCAAAGAATGGGAGAAAATATTTGCAAATCATATATCTGAAAGGGACTTACATCCAAAATATATAAATAACTAATACAATAATAAAAAATAAATAACACAATTTAAAATGGGCAAAGAATTTGAATATACAATCCTCCAAAGAAAACGTGAGAACAGTTAAAAAAACACATAAAAAGATGTTAAATTCATTAGTCAACTGGGATACGAAAATTAAAAACAGCCATAAAAAAGGATGAGTTTGCATCCTTTGTAGGGACATGGATGCAGCTGGAAACCATCATTCTTAGCAAACTATCACAAGAACAGAAAACCAAACACCGCATGTTCTCACTCATAGGTGGGAACTGAACAATGAGATCACTTGGACTTGGGAAGGGGAACATCACACACTGGGGCCTATCATGGGGAGGGGGGAAGGGGGAGGGATTGCATTGGGAGTTATACATGATATAAATAATGAATTGATGGGTGCTGACGAGTTGATGGGTGCAGCACACCAACATGGCACAAGTATACATATGTAACAAACCTGCACATTATGCACATGTACCCTAGAACTTAAAGTATAATAAAAAAAAAAACATAAAAAGATGTTAAATTCATTAGTCAACTGGGTTACGAAAATTAAAAATACAATAAAATGTCACACATAAAAATGGCTATATTATAAACAACAGATAATAAGTGTCGGTGAGTATATAAAAAAATTGAAACACTCATATGTTGTTGGTGAGAATATAAGATGGTGCAACCACTTTGGAAAATACTTTGGCAGTTCCTCAATATGTTAAATATAGCTATCACATGACTTGTGATTCCAGTCATAGGAATTCTACCATAGAGAAATGAAACATGTTTGCACAAAAACTTGTACACAAATGTTCAGAGCAGCATTATTTATAATATTCAAAAGGTGAAAACAACCCAAATGTCCATCAGCTGATGCATGAATACACAAAATGTGATATATTCACACAATGGAACCATATTCAGCAGTAAAAAGAAATAAAATCACATTAGTACAGTTTTTAGTATCCCCCTTATGCTCAATGAAATATGTCAGTCTGATAGGGCAGTGACAATGATAGACTTTTTCATTCTGTTTATTCCAACAATTTTATCACATTTTGCTTAATAAAAAGGATTTCCATGGACTTGTTTTAAAGATCATAATAGGCTTTGTTTTTTATTTATTTAAAGAGGTACCTCTTAAGAGTAGAAATGAGAAGCTGAACTGATTGAGCTTTCAGTCCCTTCTAAATCTGAGTATAGAATTTCATGATATGGTTTAACATCAGGTACCGGAAAACCATGTTTCATTGCTCTTGTCTTTATCACACTTCACAGGTATTTGCATATTGTTACAAATTAGAGGTCTATGACATCCCTGCATCGAGCAAGTTTCTATCAGCATCATTTTTCCAGTAGCATGTGTTCCCTTTGTGTCTCTGTGTCACATTTTGGTAAGTCTTACAATATGTCAAACTTTTTCATTATTAAGGTGATCTATGATTAGTGATTACTGAGGTTACTATTTTCTTGGGAGAATTACAAGCTGCACCCATATAAGACAGTGAACTGGATGGATAAATATTGTGTGTGTTCTGAGTCCTTTACTGGCCAGCCATTCTTCCATCTCTCACCTTCTCCTAGGGTCTCCCTGTTCCTTAGAACAACAATATGGAAACAAGGTCTGAAGCACAATAATGAAATAACCCTCCAATGCCCTCTAAGTGTTCATGTGAAAGGAGTAGCTACACATCTCTTACTGTAAATGAAAAGTATAAATAATTAAGTTTAGTGAAGTAGGTATGCTGAAAGCCAAGGTAAATCAAAAGCTAGGTCTCTTGTGCCAAAGAGCTAGCCAAGTTGTAAATGCAAAGGCAATGATACTGAAGGAAATTAAAAGTGCTGCTACAGAGAACACACAAAAGATAAGAAAACAAAACAGCCTTATTGCTGACATGAAGAAAACTAACCACAACATTCCCTTAAAGCAAAGCCTAATACAGAACAAGACCCTAACCTCTGCAATTCTTTGAAGGCTGAAAGAGTTGAGGAAGCTACAGAACAAAAGTTGGAAGCTAGCAGGCTTGGTTCATAAGGTTTAAGGGAAGAAGGCATCTCCATAACATCAAAGCACAAGGTGAAGCAGCAAATGCTGATGTACAAGCTGCAAGAAGTTATCCATAAGATCTAGCAAAGATAATTGATAAAGGTGACTTCATTAAAAAACAGATTTTCAATGTAGATGAACAGCCTTCTCCTGGAAGATGCCACATGAGACATTTATAGCTATAGAGGGGAAATCAATGTCTGGTTTCGAAACTTCAAAGGACAGCATGAGTATTTTGTCAGGAACTAGTGCAGTTGGTGACTTTAAACTGAAGCCAATGATCTTTTACCATTCGGAAAATCCTGAAGCCCCTCAGAAGTATGCTATGTCTACTCTACCTGCTCCCTACCAATGGAACAACAAAGCCTGGATGACAGAAAATGTTTACAGCATGATTTACCGAATATCTTAAGCCCACTGTTGACAAGTATTGCTCAGTGAAAAAGATTCTTTTCAAAATATTATTGCTCATTGACAATCTACCTGGTCATCCAAGAGCTCTGAAAAAGATATACAAAGAGATTCATGTTTACATGCCTGGTAACACAGCATACATTCTGCAGCCAATGGATCAAGGAGTAATCTAAACTCTCAAGTCTTATGATTGAAGAAATACATCTTGTAAGGCTACAGCCATAGATAATGATTTCTCTGATGAATCTGGGCAAAGTAACTGAAAACTTGGCAAGAATTCACCATGCTAGAGGCCATGAAAGACATTTGTGATTCATGGGAGGAGGTAAAAATATCAACATCAACAGGAGTTTGGGAGAAGTTTCCAACTCTCAAGGATGACTTCGAGGGGTTCAAAACTTCAGTGCTGAAAGTAACCACGGGTGTGGTAGACATAGCAAAAAAACTAGAATTTGAAGTACAGCCGAAAGATGTGACTGAATTTCCACAATCACAAGATAAAACTAGAACAGATGAGGATTTGCTTCTTATGGATTAGCAAAGAAAGTGGTTTCTTGAGTTGGAACCTATTCCTGGTGAAGATGCTGTGAATACTGTTGAAATAACAACAAAACATTTAGAACATTAAATCAGCTTAGGTGATAAAAGAGTGGCAGCGTTTAAGAGGACTGACTCCAGTTTGGAATGACATTCTACTATGTGTAAAATCCTATCAAACAGCACTGAATACTAGAGAAATCTTTCATGACAGTCAGACTCAATCAAAGCAGCAAACTTCATTGTTGCTTTACTTCACAAAATTGCCACAGCCACCACAACCTTCAGCAATCATCACCCTGATCAGTCAGCAGCCATCACCACTAAGGTAGGATCCTCCACCAAGAAGAAGATGACAACTTGCTGAAGGCTCAGGTAACTGTTAGCATTTATTAGAAATAAAGTATTTTTAAATTAAGGTATATACATTGTTTTTAAAAAATGTCATTATTGCATACTTAACAGACTACAGTATAGCATAAACACAATTTTATATGCAATGAGAAAACAAAGAAAAAATTGCATGCCTTTCTTTATTGTGATATTCACTTTATTGCAGTTGTCTAGAACTAAATCTGAAACGTCTCAGAGGTATATCTGCGTTTAAAGATCAAAAATTCAACTAGCTACCCAAACTGATCATAGCAATATAACCACAGCCTATGGACTTAGAAAAGCATACAAGGGCAGAAAATGGTCAATAATACATGACAACTGTATTGTTAGTTTTTTTTTTTTTTTTTTTGTCTCTTCTACTCACATACCAAGAGACTGACTAACTGGGTAAATTTATTGCTTTTCTCTTAATATCGTTTTATTGATGGCCTTATGTGACTGCAGTTAATACTAAGAATGCATAGCCCATCACTTGCAAATTTATTTCAGTTGCTTAGAGAAACTACTTGACTATTAACATTAGTTTTATTGAAATTGGAATGTTTCTGTAACAGGTAATTAGAAGTTAGTACTAACATGAATTCATGATATCTAAATAAGGTAATATAAAGCCATGTTTATTAAAAAAGCAAATGTTTCATATAATCTTTTACTACTAATTAGGTTTTCCTGCCCTGAAATATAATAAATGATTGCATTTTAAGAATATCCAGTAAATACACAAATATTAAAATGTGTCAGTGTAGGGCATTTATGAAATCCTGTTAGTGTAGAATTGCAAGCATTTCAAATTTGTCAAACTTAATGAAGAAGACTACAGAAACATTACAGTTCTCCTGTCTAGATTAATAGAACTCGTGCAGTCTACTTACATTAATAATTGTTACCGGAAATCTATTGCTTTCCTCTAGTGGTTGTTTTTAGATATTCAAAACCTGTGATTGTTTTTTCAGTAAATCAGATAATAGTTTGTAATAAAAGAATAAACTACAATTTTAATAGTCTCTGTTAACTTTTAAACTAATACTAAACAGTAATTAAGGACTTTCAACATGTTTTTACTGACAGTTTTTAATATTGTATGGATTATATATGTAAAATCATTATGCAAATGTTTCATTATATTTCCCTTAAACTGCCAAAACACCTGTACATTACATTGTGTTGGTCCCTATTTTTAAAAGTATTTTCTGTAAGAACCTCAACATAGCCTTTTTATTGTGACAAAAGTGACTTGCCCTTCGTAGGTTAATATTGTTGCTTGATTGATTTAACCATATTCACAACAGCCAAAGTTTAGCTCTTTCAATTTATGTCTTTTTAGTAGGTAACTATCTGCATTCACCTAAATTCCCTAAGAGTGAACACCAGGTGTGATGGCTCACTCCTGTAATCCCAGCACTTTGGGAGGCCGAGGCAAGTGGATCACCTGAGGTTGGGAGTTCGAGACCATCCTGACCAACATGGAGAAACCCTGTCTCTACTAAAAATACAAAATTAGCTGGATGTGGTAGCATATGCCTGTAATCCCAGCTACTCAGGAGGCTGAGGCAGGAGAATTGCTTGAACTCCGGAGGTGGAGGTTGCAGTGAGCCCAGATCATGACACTGCACTCCAGCCTGGGCAACAAGAGCGAAACTCCGTCTCAAAACAAAATAAAACAAAAGAGTGAACTCCATAAACACATGGGCGCAAAAGCTAGCAATGTGTGTGTATATACACACACATATATATGTGTGCGTGTGTGTATATATATATATATTTTAGAATATACAAGGTATGAAATAAATTCAAAATTTGATTAAGAGAAAGTTAAATATCCATGTCTGGCCAGGTGTGGTGGCTCACACCTGTAATCCCAGTACTATAGGAGGTCAAGGTGGGTGGATCACCTGAGGTCAGGAGTTCAAGACCAGCCTGGCCAACATGGTGAAACCTTATCTCTACAAAAATACAAAAATTAGCCAGACATGGTTGCGTGAGCCTGTAATCCCAGCTCCCAGGGAGGCTGATGCAAGAGAATTGCTTGAAGCCAGGAGGCGAAGGTTACAGTGAGCCGAGATTACACCACTGCACTCCAGCCTGGGCGACAGAGCAAGACTCCATCTCAAAAAATAAATAAATAAATAAAATAAAAATCAATGTATTTTTATTAAGGTTCTACACTCTATTACTTTCACTTTTTAAAAGATTGTCCTGCATGTTAATTTTTTAATTTGCTTTAACATGTCTTTAAATTATATTAATAAATTAAATTTGTTCTCATTTTTAAGTGAATTCTTTGTCAAAACAAAGACATAACAAGTTTTATGCTTCCAAGCAACTGCAAATTAAAGGAAATTGGAATGGACCAATAACCATTTACTATACTTCATTTAATCCAGGGTTTTCTGTTGAGCATTGTGTAGATACATTTCTCGTTCACATGATGCATCACTTTTTTATACAATGAATTCTCCAAAGCAACCAATGAAGTTGCAAGTCAAGCAATTTTCATAAATGCTTGACATAAATAAAGGACAGAGTTCCCAGTTACTCAATAACCAATGGAATTTCCCTTTAGGAAAATAATCTTCTCAGTTCAGTGTACCTCCTACATTTAATTTTTTTTTTTTTTTAATTTTCACAGTAGCAATTGAGAAAATATTCTATGTTACAAAGACAAATATTAAGTATGGAATTCATCTTAGTTTATTAGACCGCATTTTGACTGTTAAATTTAGAAGTTATGCTTACATCTATTTGAGAAATTGTACTAACATTGACGAGCAGGAATGACAACAAATATTCTATAATAAAACAAATATTATCTTACTAAGAGAAAATATAGTACAAGTAATAATTGTCCATTTTGGCATATAATTTGAGATTTTCTATAATTTTCAAGTTAGTTGTATGATTATCTGTGATAAGAACACATGCTTCTTGACCATACTTAGCTCACCAAATCATATGAAATTATATCTGATTTTTATGTAAACAATGGTTGATACGTGATGTATAGTTACTTTTCTGAAAAATAACTATGCCTCCATAATTATATTTCATTAACTTATCCAATAAATATTTATATAGCAGTTACTATGTGTCTGTTATAGGTGATAAATATACAGCAATGAACAAAACCAACCACATGCTCTGCTTTCATATACCTTACATTTTAATGAATTCTTAAAGCTATTCTTTATATTGGGCTTTTACAATGACATTTTGTTACAAACAGTTTAGATTTTAAAAGACTAGCAATTCCTAAACCCATTGGTTTATATGTTTAACTTGTTACATACATGGAATTAATAATACATCTGTTAATCGGGAGCAGGATTGGCATATTTTTATCTGGCAATAACTATGCTTATGTCTATCGAAGTTTTTAATTGCTATTTTCTAAATAGAAAGGTAATTGTGCCTTATTTTGCAGGTGGTAATAAGCAATACAACCCTGGGCATACCTGCAATAGTTTTTTCAGGTTTTCTGCTTGAGCAAACTGTTATTAAAGTAAATAACAACACATAATTTATACTCAAGTGTGTATTGGAGAGAATGTGTGATAACCGAACTAAATCACTTTCACATTTAAAAATATTTTTATAACCTCTAACTTTTTTTTATTTGCTAAAGTAATATTAAAAATCAATCAAAATGTCCTAATTTTGCTTTGGTTTGTGAGAGTTTGCCAAGATTTTTAAATGTTTATTATTTATTAGAACAGCTTTTAACTTTAGAAACAGACCTCTAGAAAAACAGATTTTACCTATAAAACTCCAAAATTTAAAGGTTTGGTTGCATTAATAACTTGCCTATTAAAATGTGCATGATTCTTCAGAAGAAATGTAACAGCAGAATAACCACTCAAGTATGTACTCAGTTGAGTCATAAAATGATATACTTAAGATTTTCTAAAGGTTTACATTTAAGCAAATCTTAGCAAAACCAAATCTGACTTGTTTGGGGTCTAGCTTCAGAAATGATATTGATTATAAAGCAAGCAAAGCATAAATATAGAGGGGAGCAGCGGTCTAATCAGAGGTGGAAACTGTACGTGAAGATGAGTATCCCCAAAGTTTCAGTGAATGCATTTTTCTTTTTTCTTTTTTTTTGATAAAGAATGCTTATTTTATTTAAGCAATTTTGTAGCTACATATGAAATATAAAAGTAAGTAGTAAAGGCTTTTTTTCCTCATTGAAAATCCTCTAGAGAAAAAAAAATTGTTTTTAACCCAAAACATGTTTGTGCATACACATGTTTATAAACATGATGTAAGTTTTTGATCAAAAAGTTCTATAACAAATAGTCACTGGTAATTTGTGCTTCTAACTACCATAAAAATGTTGAAAAAAAAGGACTATGACATCTGTATCATTTATATGAAACCTCACATTACACTTTCTTTTAGAATTTAGAAGAAGAAAAACACACATAAAAGTAACAACCACCTCGGGAGCCACGTTTTTCTTCCCTTGTGATAAAGGGAAATTTACTATTGTGCCCATTTTGCTCTGACTGCCTGCAAATGCAAAAACAAATCTATATTTAATCGTGACATCCAAACAATTTTTTCCATTTTGTTATTTTATTGTTATTTATTTATTTATTTTTGAGATAGAATTTTGCTCTTGTTGCCCAGACTGGAGCGCAATGGAACGATCTCAGCTCACCGCAACCTCCACCTCCCGAGTTCAAGTGATTCTCCTGCCTCAGCCCATTGCAGGCATTCACCACTACACCTGGCTAATTTTGTATTTTTAGTAGAGACAGTGTTTCTCCATGTTGGTCAGGCTGATCTTGAACTCCCGACCTCAGGTGATCCGCCTACCTCAGCCTCCCAAAGTGCTGGGATTACAGTCATGAGTCACCGCACCCGGCCTATTTACTTATTTATTTTTAATTATACTTTAAGATCTAGGGTACACATGCACAACGTGCAGGTTTGTTACATATGTATACATGTGCCATGTTGGTTTGCTGCACCCATTAACTCACCATTTACATTAGGTATTTCTCCTAATGCTATCCCTCCCCTATCCCCCCCAGAGGTCCCGATGTGTGATGTTCCCCATCCTGTGTCCAAGTGTTCTCATTGTTCAAATAGTTTTTTTCAAATAGCATCAACAGAGGTCCATTTTACCCCTAATTATTTCAGTGAGAACTGTTTGATTTGAATTTAAATATTGTAAAGACCTTTTCTAAAAGGAAAAATAAAATCTTGCATCACCAAGTGTCAATTTATTTGTTTTAAAACACTACTTTAAAATGTAAAAATATAAACTTGGTAAAATCTTTGTAGGTGTATAATTCTTACAAAAATAACAAACCAATACAAATTTGCAAATTAAATGCACACTCAAAAAAATTTAAATTCACAGCAATAGCTAGATATGGCTAATGTTCTCTGAAATTAAGCTCTCCATTAGAAGTGTGGGATCTGACACAGGTTCCTTTATACAGATGCCAACACTACCTGGGTTCTAGTCTTGATGCTATTAGTCAGTTACTTGAGAACTTTTATAAGCCTCAACAACTTCATATAGAAAATGGTGTTCCCAAGTGCAAAAAAAAAAAAAAAAAAAAAAAAAAAAAAAAAAAAAATGCAGTTTTGCATAATGTCAGGTAAATATATTGTAATTGTAAGAATAGGTTTTGTTTAAACATAGTGCAGGTGACTTCAAATCTCAGTAATGACATTAAAATAAAAAGCTAATACTTGTCAAACATTAAATGAATTGTTAAGAAAATCTTGTAATTGGTTAAAAGCAGAAATTAATTCCCTCAAACGCATTTATGGATGACATCGAAAGTCATGAATGCCTTTTCAGCCAAGTTATGAAAGACGTGTTTGTGATAAAGACAACTACTGAACTAGGGCAAAGAGCAGAAAGTTTAATTACTCTTAGTGCAGTGATGTCTAACTAGTTACAAATTAGAATCACCTGATATAATTTTCAAAATACATATTTCCAGGCCAAAGCCCCAGAAACCTCATTAACCAGGGTATCCAAGCAGTTTGCCAAGGCCTGGGCAACAATGTAAAGAATGACTATTCAGTGACATGACGATAAGCACTCCAAGCCAGTGCTCACTGGAGGCACAGGTGAAACGATAGAAAATAAAAGCTTCATGACTTTTTGTCTTTCTCTTTGTATTAACTGCCTCAGCCAAACATATACATGAGAAATCATTTAGCTGCTTTACCAAACGTGTTATGACATTAAATTTTAAGATAAATAAGGTTGCCAGTGAAAATGTTCTTGTTATTCTTACTTACAATTTAGAGTCACCATGAGAGAACCTAAAATAATGATTAAACTCTCCTTTCTTTGGTTTTATGAGTTGCTAAATCAGTAAGGCCTATAGGAAAATTTCACACTTTGTCACTAAATGTTATGATGCTGTCTTTTCTCAAGTGATAATCTGTTTTTTAAATAAATAAAATGAAAACTCCAGAGTGTTAATTCATCTTGTTCTGAAGATGCCAAGATGTGCCAATGAATTTAAGTCATACATAAAGTTATTCAAGTTACATAAGGGGCAATATCATATTTGGCAACTTACTTGATGCTAACAAGCCTATGTTGTTTTTCTATGTGTTAATATTATAGCTAATATTAGGAATAAATGTGTTGTTTTAATCATTTACTTGTATCCTTCTGGAATCTTTACCTGACCATATCTGAATACTTAATTATTCTGAATGTTACAATTATTTCATCTGAGTTTAGCTAGAATTATCTGGTCTCTTTTGCTATATCCTTGTATTCATTAAGTGGAGAATTCAGCAAATACTGATGCAATCTTACCACTGCACACTTCACTGGGCTAGATTCTCTTGAATAAGCAAAATGATTCAGTAAGTGTCAATCTGAACAGCTCTGTGAATATACTAAGAACCACTGCATTGCATCCTTTGTGGCATGTGAATTATATTTTTCAAAAGTTCTTTAAAAATAAGTAAAGGTCGTTTTGTAAGTAATGTCTGTAGAACAAGGAAGTGAATCCTGTTCGCATAACTTATTTGTATTGAAGCCATGATGGCTTCTTATTGATAGCACCTCTCTTTCTTTTTCCAAGTAATACTTATAATAATCTCTTATGGAATATTTCCAAGCTTATCAACTTACACTAATACACTGATGCTTCATCATTTTGAAAATAGGGCCATTTGCTTGTCACCAAATTTCTGGAGTGTTGCAACTTCAAGGATATCCAAATGTGATTATGGGTTTACATTCTGTCCGTACACTCAGTTTCCCTTTACAATTAGGGATGTAGGAGAAACATTTGGAGCAGACTGAAGCCATCAATCTCTGAAAGATTCACAGACCACCAAGTGATAACACAGACCACCAAGTGACAAAGAACTTTAGAACTGGCAGACTGTTGAGCTCATTTCATCTGATGCCTTTGAATAAAAAATCCCATGCCAAAGAGCTAAGTTGGTATCTCTGATTTCAACGTTAGTAGAGACCTGTGACTGGAACTGAGATTTTCCCTAACATTTCACCCTTTAACAAATATGTCATTTATCCTAGTTTATTTAAATAGGAAATAGTCTGAAATCATATATACATAGTCCTCATGATTTTCTAATACATATATTTTCTTCATCTAGATGTTTGAAATTGCATATTAAACAAGGGTTGTTTCTTGCCCTTAATTATTTTTTAAAGGAAGGCATGAATGCTATAGCCCTAATGATGGGTGTTAATTCTGGGCTTCTTCATGTTCACCTGTATGACCCTGGAAAATTGTTTTGCCTCCCTATGCCCTGTTTCTTCAATCAAGTAATCTCTAATAAAAGTACCTCAGTCATAGGGTTTTTAATGATATTTAAATGAGATAAAAGTGTGTGAGGCACATGGAATAGTAGGCAGCACAGTGTTTGACAAAATAGAACTGATATTGGTATTAGTATTACTTAACGGTATACTTAAATTTCATTTGTTACCAACATAACACAAATATTCAATAAACACACATAAACATAGATTATGGTTTTAGAAACAAAGCTTCATTTACTAGAAGGAGCATTTATTAGGTACCTAATAATAAATGTGAAACTTTTTAAAACAATCTGTCCTACATTCTGATCTCTACATTTCCTTTAGATATAATTTGTCTCTTTAGATAAAATTTGTCTCTGTTAGAGTAGTTAAGATAAAAACGGGGGGTTGTTCCAAGCTGAATAGGAACAGCTCCAGGCTACAGCTCCCAGCGTGAGACACAGAAGACAGGTGATTTCTGCATTTCCAACTGAGGTACTGGGTTCATCTCACTGGGGTGTGTCAGAAAGTGGGTGCAGGACAGTGGGTGCAGCTCACCAAGTGAGAGCTGAAGCAGGGTGAGGCATCACCTCACCCAGGAAGCAAAAGGGGTAAGGGAATTCCCTTTCTTAGCCAAGGGAAACTGTGACACACAGCACCTGGAAAATCAGGTCACTCCCACCCTAATACTGCACTTTTCCAAGGGTCTTAGCAAATGGCACACCAGAAAATTATATCCAGCACCTGGCTCAGAGGGTCCCATGCCCTGGGGCCTCCCTCATTGCTAGCACAGCAGTCTGAGATCTAACTGCAAGGCAGCAGGGAGGCTGGGGGAGGGGTGCTCCCCATTGCTGAGGCTTAGGTAGGTAAACAAAGTGGCCAGGAAGCTCAAACTGGGTGGAGCCTACTACAGCTTAAGGAGGCTTGCCTGCCTCTGTAGACTCCACCTCTCGGGGCAGGGCATAGCTGAACAAAAGGTAGCAGAAACTTCTGTAGACTTAAACATCCCTGTCTGACAGCTTTGAAGAGAGTAGTGGTTCTCCCAGCATGGAATTTGAGATCTGAGAATGGACGGACTGCCTCCTTAAGTGGGTCCCTGAACCTTGAGTAGCCTAAATCGGGGGCACTCCCCAGTAGGGGCAGACTGATACTTCACATGGTGGGGTACCCCTCTGAGACAAAGCTTCCAGAGGAATGATCAGGCAGCAACATTTGCTGTTCAGCAATATTCACTCTTCTGCAGCCTCCACTGCTGATACTCAGGCAAACAGGGTCTGGAGTGGACCTCCAGCAAACTCCAACAGACCTGCAGCTGAGGCTCCTGACTGTTAGAAAGAAAACTAACAAACAGGAAGGATATCCATACCAAAACCCAATCTGTACGTCACCATCATCAAAGACCAAAAGTAGATACAAATAAAACCACAAAGATGGGGAAAAAAACAAAGCCAAAAAGCTAAAAATTCTAAAAATCAGAGCTCTTCTCCCCCTTCAAAGGAACGCAGCTCCTCATCAGCAATGGAACAAAGCTGGAGGGAGAGTGACTTTGAAGAGTTGAGAGAAGAAGGCTTCAGACAATCAAACTTCTCCGAGCTAAAGGAGGAAGTTTGAACCCATCGCAAAGAAGCTAAAAATCTTGAAAAAAGATTACACAAATGGCTAACTAGAATAACCAATGTAGAGAAGTCCTTAAATGACATGATAGAGCTGAAAACCATGGCACGAGAACTACGTGACAAATGCACAAGCTTCAGTAACCGATTAGATCAACTGGAAGAAAGAGTATCGGTGATGGAAAATCAAATGAATGAAATGAAGTGAGAAGAGTAGTTTAGAGAAAAAAGAGTAAAAACAAATGAAAAAGTCTCCAGGAAATATGGGACTATGTGAAAACTCCAAATCTACATCTGATTGGTGTACCTGAAAGTGACGGGAAGAATGGAACCAAGCTGAAAAACACTCTGCAGGATATTATTCAGAACTTCCCCAACCTAGCAAGGCAGACAAACATTCAAATTCAGGAAATACGGAGAATGCCACAAAGATACTCCTCCAGAAGAGCAACTCCAAGACACATAATTGCCAGATTCACCAAAGTTGAAATGAAGGAAAAAATTTTAAGGGCAGCCAGACAGAAAGGTCTGGTTACCCACAAAGGGAAGCCCATCAGACTAACAGCGGATCTCTCGGCAGAAATTCTATGAGCCAGAATAGAGTGAGGGTCAATATTCAACATTCATAAAGAAAAGATTTTTCAACCCAGAATTTCACATCCAGCCAAACTAAGCTTCATAAGTGAAGGAGAAATAAAATCCTTTACAGAAAAGAAAATGCTTAGAGATTTTGTCACCACCAGGCATGCCCTACAAGAGCTCCTGAAGGAAGCACTAAACATGGAAAGGAGCAAACGGTACCAGCCACTGCAAAAGACATGCCAAAATGTAAAGACCATTGATGCTAGGAAGAAACTGCATCAACTAACGAGCAAAATAACCAGCTAACATCATAATGATGCGATCAAATTCACACATAACAATATTAACCTTAAATTTAAATGGGCTAAATGCTCAAATTAAAAGACACAGACTGGAAACGTGGATAAAGAGTCAAGATTCTTTATCAGTGTGCTGTATTCAGGAGACCCATCTCACATGCAGAGACACACATAGGCTCAAAATAAAGGGATGGAGGAAGATCTACCAAGAACATGGAAAACAAAAAAAGCCAGGGGTTACAATCCTAGTCTCTGATAAAATAGACTTTAAACCATCAAAGATCAAAAGAGACAAAGAAGGCCATTACATAATGGTAAAGCGATCAATTCAACAAGAAGAGCTAACTATCCTAAATATATATGCAACCAATACAGGAGCAACCAGATTCATAAAGCAAGTCCTTAGAGACTTGCAAAGAGACGTAGACTCCCACCCCACTGTCAACATTAGACAGATCAACGAGACAGAAAGTTAACAAGGATATCCAGGAATTGAACTCAGCTCTGCACCAAGTGGACCTAATAGACATCTACAGAAGTCTCCACCCCAAATCAACAGAATATACATTCTTCTCAGCACCATATCGCACTTATTCTAAAATTGACCACATAGTTGGAAGTAAAGCACTCCTCAGCAAATGTAAAAGAACAGAAATTAAAACAAACTGTCTCTCAGACCACACTGAAATGAAACTAGAACTCAGGATTAAGAAACTCAATCAAAACTGCTCAACTACATGGAAACTGAACAACCTGCTCCTTAATGAGTACTAGGTACATAACGAAATGAAGGCAGAAATAAAGATGTTCTTTGAAACCAATGAGAACAAAGACACAACATACCAGAATCTCTGGGACACATTTAAAGCAGTGTGTAGAGGGAAATTTATAGCACTAAATGCCCACAAAAGAAAGTTGGAAAGATCTAAAATTGACACCCTAACACCACAATTCAAAGAACTAGAGAAGCAAGAGCACATACATTCAAAAGCTAGTGGAAGGCAAGAAATAACTAAGATCAGAGCAGAACTGCAGGAGACAGAGACACAAAAAACCCCTCAAAGAATCAATGAATCCAGGAGCTGGTTTCTTGAAAAGATCAACAAAATTCATAGACCACTAGCAAGACTAATAAAGAAGAGAAAAGAACCAAATAGATGCAATAAAAAATGATAAAGGGTATATCACCACCAATCCCACAGACATACAAACTACCATCAGAGAATACTATAAACACCTCTACGCAAATAAACTAGAAAACCTAGAAGAAATGGATAAATTCCTGGACACATACACTCTCCCAAGACTAAACCAGGAAGAAGTTGAATCCCTGAATAGACCAGTAACAGGCTATGAAATTGAGGCAATAATTAATAGCCTACCAACCAAAAAAAGTCCAGGACCAGATGGATTCACAGCCGAATTCTACCAGAGGTACAAGGAGGAGCTGGTACCATTCCTTCTGAAACTATTCCAATCAATAAAAAAAGAGGGAATCCTCCCTTCCTCATTTTATGATGCCAACATCATCCTGATACCAAAGCCTGGCAGAGACACAACAAAAAAAAGAGGATTTTAGACCAATATCCCTGATGAACATTGATGCAAAAATCCTCAATAAAATACTGGCAAACCAAATCCAGCAGCGCATCAAAGAGCTTATCCACCATGATCAAGTGGGCTTCATCCCTGGGATGCAAGGCTGGTTCAACATACACAAATCAACAAACGTAATCCAGCAAAGACAAAAACCACATGATTATCTCAATAGATGCAGAAAAGGCCTTTGACAAAATTCAACAGTCCTTCATGCTAAAACTCTCAATAAATTTGGTATTGATGGAATGTATCTGAATAAGAGCTATTTATGACAAACCCACAGCCATTATCATACTGAATGGACAAAAACTGGAAGCATTCCCTTTGAAAACTGGCACAAGACAGGGATGCCCTCTCTCACCACTCCTATTCAACATAGTGTTGGAAGTTCTGGCTAGGGCAATGAGGCAGGAGAAAGAAATAAAGGGTATTCCATTAGGAAAAGAGAAAGCCAAATTGTCCCTGTTTGCAGATGACATGCTTGTATATTTAGAAAACCCCATCGTCTCAGCCCAAAATCTCCTTAAGCTGATAAGCAACTTCAGCAAAGTCTCAGGATACAAAATCAATCTACGAAAATCACAAGCATTCTTATACACCAATAACAGACAAACACAGAGGCAAATCATGAGTGAACTACCATTCTCAATTGCTTCAAATAGAAAAAATACCTAGGAATCCAACTAATAAGGGATGTGAAGGATCTCTTCAAGGAGAGCTACAAACCAATGCTCAATGAAATAAAAGAGGACACAAATAAATGGAAGAACAATCCATGCTCATGGATAGGAAGAACCAATATCATGAAAATGGCCATACTGTCCATGGTAATTTATAGATTCAATGCCATCCCCATCAAGCTACCAATGACTTTCTTCACAGAATTGGAATAAACTACTTTAAAGTTCACATGGAACCAAAAAAGAGCCCATATTGCCAAGAGAGTCCTAAGCCAAAAGAACAAAGCTGGAGGCATCATGCTACCTGACTTCAAACTATACTATAAAGCTACAGTAACCAAAATAGCATGGTACTGGTACCAAAACAGAGATGTAGACCAACGGAACAGAACATAGCCCTCAGAAATAATATCACACATCCACAACCATCTGATCTTTGACAAACGTGACAAAAACAAGAAATGGGGAAAGGATTCCCTATTTAATAAATGGTGCTGGGAAAACTGGCTAGCCACATGTAGAAAGCTGAAACTGGATCCCTTCCTTACACCTTATACGGAAATTAATTCAAGATGGATTAGAGACTTAATGTTAGACCTAAACCATAAAATCCCTAGAAGAAAACCTAGGCAATACCATTCAGGACATAGGTATGGGCAAGGACTTCAAGTCTAAAACACCAAAAGCAACGGCAACAAAAGCCAAAATTGACAAATGGGATCTAATTAAACGAAAGAGCTTCTGCACAGCAAAAGAAACTACCATCAGAGTGAACAGGCAACCTATAGAATGGGAGAAAATTTTTGCAATCTACTCATCAGACAAATGGCTAATACCCAGACCCTACAAAGAACTCAAACAAATTTACAAGAAAAAAACAAACAACCCCATCAAGAAGTGGGTGAAGGACATGAATAGACACTTCTCAAAAGAACAGAAAACCAAACACCACATATTCTCACTCATAGGTGGGAAGTAAACAATAAGAACACTTGGACACAGGAAGGGGAACATCACACACTGGGGCCTGTTGTGGGACTGGGGGAGGGAGAAGGATAGCATTAGGAGATATAATGTAAATGACGAGTTAATGGGTGCAGCACACCAACATGGCACATGTATACATATGTAACAAACCTGCACGTTGTGCACATGTACCCTAGAACTTAAAGTATAATAATAAAAAAAGATAAAAACAACATAAAAATGAAAGTATAGGAAAGAATATTCCTCATGCTAACTTGATGTGAAGCTGCATCATGGCAATTCTGATTTGAACAATTCACTGAATTATTGTTAGACTGAAAATAAATTTAAATAATAGATTTAAATCAAATCATCCTCTAACTTTTACATACATTTTAAAACACATTTCAACTTTGTAATTTCATAGAAAGAAAGGAGTTCAATGATTCATATTAAATGATTACTGGTGGTCATTTCTGTTTTGTTATTTTGTGTATGTTCTGAATTTTGTTGTAATAAAAAAGTAATGTTTTATTTAAAGAATGGTAAAGTTATTTTTATTTTAAATATTTTAAATAGCAAATTTGTCAGGCTTAGATTTTTTTTAAAAACATTAAACTACATAAAACATCCATGGGACCATAGACTGTTAGCATTAAATTCTAAATTAAAAACATGGGTTTTTCACTTGCTATTGCATAGGATATTGATCAAGACAACTTTTCTTAACTTCTATTTCCATGTCTACGTGATGAATATTATATTTTCTTTCTCACTGGACCATTGTAAGGCTAGAAGCATATATCAAAACACTTTGAAATCAGTTCAATAGTATTGTGTAAAGGAAATGTGATTTGCATTCTTATAAATATTCCATATTCAGCATTCACAACATAACAAATCATGAATTGCTGTGCCACATATGTAAAAAGAGAACTGTTTGAGAAGACGCTCCCTGTTTTTCAAGCCAGCTTCCCCATTCACCAGTAATATGTTCTAAGTACCTCAAATTCATCAAATGTAGTTAATAGTTCCTATCACACTACCTCAGGTAGTTCCAAAGATTAACATGTTTTCATTTAAAAGAATCTTTTAGGGTGATTTGTACTTGCAAGGCATGATTTCACTATTTTGTTGTTGTTGTTGTTATTAGTGTCATTACTATTGATATCACTTTTGTGAATCCATCTTTTTTTTTTTTTGAAACAGTGTCCCCTCTGTGTCATCCAGCCTGGAGTGCAGTGGCATAAGCATAACTCACTGCATTCTGAGTCTCCTGGGCTCAAGCGATCCTCCCACCTCAGCCTCCTCATTAGCTGGAACTGCATGTGTGCACCACCACACCTGGATAATTTTCCTTTTTGTTTTTCTTTCATTTTCTTTGGTGGAGACGAGGTCTCACTATATTGCCCAGGATGGTTTTGAACTCCTGAGCACATGGGATCCTCCCACATCTGCCCCCCAAAGTGTTGGGATTACAGGTATGAGCCACTGTGCCCAGCCTTGATTTAACATTTTTTAAAAGAAGACTTATTTACTGTCTTCCATTTCATTCTTCTTTTATTCAAAAAATAATCAGTAAATGCCTACCAAGTGCCAGGCTCTGTCCTAGGCACTGCAGATGCACTAGCCAACAATGAATATGTGATTCCCACCTGATGGAGTAGAGTAGTTGAACAACTGGTGTTTATGATGCCCCTTTCTCAGGAAGGCATTCCTTAAATGACTCCATCTAAAGAATATGCCCCATATACTGCTATCATTCTCCATTACATCACTTTGTTCAGTTTTATTCATAAAAACTCTATCTGTAATTATCCAATTTATGTATTTTTATATATATTTATATATTAATTAAGATATTATTTAGTATATTCAATCTCTCCCCACAATTGATACTCCAATGAAACAGCCACTTTGTATCTTATCCCCTCCTATATTCACAGTCCCTGGGACAAAGTCTAAAAATTACTAGTGTCTTCTCCACTATTTGCTTAATAAATTAACTGTGAGGTCAACAATTTACATATTATTACTTACAGCATTTATAGCAGACGGCATGAAATCAAGTCAGTTTCTCAGCTGGATGGACTCTAGGAAGATACCCTATGCCTCAATCCCCGGCCACCCTTCACAGCCACTCTCCTGGAGAATTTCATGGCTGTCTCCAACTTATCCACTGTTGATTTTTGGAAGAAATTCTCTAAAAAGGCATACACAGTATAATATTATTTGTATAATTAATTATTCATATATTTAATGTTGTTTGTATAATTATTTGCAGAATTAATATATATCCACGTGATCCAATATTTATGTTACATATTTGACATGTATAAATTTTTAAGTTCCTGTAAAATAACTCAGCGGCCTATCAGTAGACATTTAAACTTCTTTTTTTTCTTTTTTTTTGAGATGGAGTTTCACTCTCATTGCCCAGGCTGAAGTGCAATGGCGTGATCTTGGTTTACTGCAACCTCTGCCTCCCAGATTTAAGCGATTCTCCTGCCTCAGCCTCCCAAGTAGCTGGGATTACAGGCATGCACCACCATGCCTGGCTAATTTTTTTTCTGTAGTTTTAGTTGAGACAAGGTTTTGCCATGTTGGCCAGGCTGGTTTTGAACTTCTGACCTCAGGTGATCGGCCTGCCTCGGCCTTCCAAAGTGCTGGGATTACAGGCGTGAGCCACTGCGCCCAGCCTAACATTTAAACTTCTGATTAATAAAGGGAACTGTGACGATTTCTATAAAATTTTGACATCAGAGAGACGACACTGCCCCCACCCCCAATACCACCATTGAAACTTTAATTCTGCTGAGTAATCAGGTTTGCCTTACACAATTTGAATATTACCAATATTGTGAATACTGTCTGTATATGTGATTTATAGGTTTGGTTTTCATTTATTTTTTAGTGACTGTTGATATTAATCCAACTGCAATCCTCTTTCATCAAGAAACACTGTTTTCAAATGACTGAATATGTGTACTTCCTATGGCTGTAAAGCAGAGCTGCTTCTATTCTCCAACAGTATCTCATGAGTCCTTGTGTATGCCATGCACTGTGTAAGGAAGTGGGCATAATCCCTCACATTGTTAGGTGCTGTACAGTTTAATAAGCAGTTTGTCGTATGTATCACAATCTCACATTCATTCTGGAAATTTGGAACTGCCTCTACTTTGTAGGATTCCTGTCAGAATACAATGAGAAATGTATAAAAACCCTTCACCAGCATGAAACATACAAGTGCTTAATAGCTATTAGCTATAACAATGATATGAAACATATTTTCATCCCTATTTTACAAAGAGTCAGAAAGAAGCAACATTTGTACCTAGTTGTGGCAGAACAAAGCTGAGTTTGATTATTTCCAAATAGAGTATGAACTCTATCACCCTATACCTGCCTTTACAACAAACATGTAATATTAAAACCCAATACACCCAACAGAAAAAGGAGAAAGGAACCCAAGTGCCCATTTTTGATAAACAAAATGTAGTACATACATATAATGGAATATTATTCAGTCTTAAAAAAAAAAAGGAAATTCTGACATTTACTACAACTTGGATCTACCTGGAGGACATCATGCTAAGTAAAATAAGCCAGACACAGAAAGACAAATATGTATGATTCCATTTATATAAGTTACCAAAAGTAGTCAACTTCATGGGAACAGAAAGCACAACAGTGGTGGCCCGGAGCTTGGGAATTGGAGGAAATGGAAAGTTAGTGTTTAACGGGTAGAGAGTTTCAGTTTGGGAAACAAAAATATTCTGGAGATAGATGATGGTGACAGTTGCAGAGCAATTCGAAATTACTCAATGACCTGGAATTACACACTTAAAAATGATTAAAATGTCAACTTATGTGTTATGCACATTTTACCAGAATTTTTAAAAACCTCAATGACATGGCCACACTTTAGCCATTTTCGTTAAACAACAGAATGAATGAATCAATACAGATGGTAATCTCCCAAATTGTTGCAGGAAAGCTAGGCATTTTTCCTCTTGGCTATTTCTTTTGTTTGTTTGTCTGTTTGTTTTGTGAGATGGAGTCTCACTGTATCGCCCAGGCAGGATGGAGTGCAATGATGCAATCTCAGCTCACTGCAACCTCCACCTCCCGGGTTAAAGTGATTCTCCTGCCTCAGCCTCCTGAGTAGATGGTATTACATGCTGTCCTGAGCCGTGAGGCCCGGAAATTGCCGCGGCCTCTGTTGCTTAAGCTCCGCATTGCGGAGACAAGATGGCGCACTTCCTGGTTCTTCATCATCAACTTTTCCCAGGCGCGCGAACTTTTCCCGCGCGCGGGTAGATAACTTCCCGCGCCGGGGAAAGACTAAGTCTACCGAGCATGAGCCTGGTGACATCTCTCATTATTCTCCTCCCCGCCTGCTCTGCCGCACTTCCTCTTCCCTGCCAGCCTATATAAGGTATTGCACCTCCGCCATTAAATGAGACTTGATCAGGATACTGTCTTGTCTCCATTTCTTGTGTCTCTTGTCTCTCTAAATTCCCACCCCCTCCTCCAAGGTCTGTGTTAACGATCCCGCTGGACGGGACAACATGCACGTGCCATTTCTCATTGAAGACAGTTGTTTTCTCTTCTTTAAAACTCCAGGTTGATAAGATTTAACACATTCAATTCAGGTTAGAGGTCTGTTGATTTTATGTTATTAACCTAAAACTGCATCTCACTTATGCCCTCCAACCACAGAATATGTATATCAAGTATCTGATGGGTATTTATTTTAATGGAAAAGCAAAACGCTGATACAGATTTGTCTGACATAAGGTGACGTACATATCATGCATGAAAAATACAATTCAAGCTACATAATATGACTCTCCCTTGGCATATTCATTCTTAAAGTATTCTAAGATTGTGTAGTGCCAAACACAATATTTTTCTTTTGTCAGTTCTCCAAAGTGAAACTTGACCACTGAAGTCTAAAAGGGTGTACAGCAACAAAGCACAAATAGATGAGACTTTAAATTCATTCAAGTAACATTTGAGGCCACGAAAGCATGGAGAACATGATTGCCTTAAAAAGTACAGTTTCCAGAAATTCTCATAAGAATTCCTCAGCAGGCATATGGCTAGAAGCCAACTTTCTCTTTCTCTTTCTCAAAAAAAAAAAAAAACAAATGGTTTTGGATATTTTCCTATCTTGACATTTTAGAGACATCTAAGGCATTGCCAGATGTCATGTGTGCATGTGGTATTTTTTTTTAAAATCATACTTTAAAACAATCTTAATTTGCATTCAGTTTTGAGTTTCAGAATCAGGAAAGTCTCCAATTTGATAGAAAGGGTTAACATTTTTTATCCAATATGATTATATATATATATATCCTAACTAGAGAAATATCACAGACTTCCTGGCTTCCCTCCAAAGACTTTACCAGTCAGGCGTATTGGCTCAATTCCCACTCTACTCTAAAATGTCTTTTGAGTTTGCTTTTCTTTGTCTTTTTCATATTCTAACAGCATAAACTGTTTACCACTAATGCTATGGAGCTTCCCTCCAGTGAGTCAGATTAAAAACACGGTTATTTAATAATCACTAAGTCATACTGGAAAAAATGACTTTTTCAATCATATGCTTTATTTCCATAAACCCACACTACTCTCTACAAATCTGGATTTGCACTTGAATGTATTCAAGCTCTTCTGCCACAGTGAAAGGCCATTTCAAGAACATCTGTATTCTTTGCCAACATTTTTGTCTATAAATACTTAGCACTTCATATGGCTCCAGAAAAATAATTTCCAAACTAGTAACAAATACTAAATTGCCTATTTAGAAAGTCTTATAAAACCTTAAACGGAAGGGGGAAAAAACTGAACTGGCAGATTTAGAGAGTTCCACACCATCAGGTAGGAAATTGCCTTTTCCCTTTTTGTTCATAATCTCTACCTACCTGAGTCAGAGTAGAACTTCCACACATGCATTCACCATTTTCCCTGCAAGGGCCGGGCGCGGTGGCTCAAGCCTGTAATCCCAGCACTTTGGGAGGCCGAGACGGGCGGATCACGAGGTCAGGAGATCGAGACCCTCCTGGATAACACGGTGAAACCCCGTCTCTACTAAAAATACCAAAAACTAGCCGGGCGCGGTGGCGGGCGCCTGTAGTCCCAGCTACTCGGAGGCTGAGGCGGGAGAATGGCGTAAACCCGGGAGGCGGAGCTTGCAGTGAGCCGAGATCGCGCCACTGCACTCCAGCCTGGGCGACACAGCGAGACTCCGTCTCAAAAAAAAAAAAAAAAAAAAAAAAAAAACTATGGCAAGGTAGTTGGGAAAAGTTACCAAAGCCAATGTTTGCATATACCATCTTGTAGTAGTTTCTTACACGCTAGTCAAGGAAAGGTGAATTTTGGAGATGTCTGATTAAAAAGGGCAACGGTCACCCTAAAGTTCCCCTACAAGGAACGTTTTTCATTTGAACGATCTCTCATGGAAAGTGACTGACTTTGAACAACTGAATAACTTCACTTTCTATGATATATGGTTGAAGAGTTACAGAGTATGTTCTTTTTCCCCCCAACCTGATATTTAAACTATGTGTATTTCCATATTGACTCCTATGCATTTTTCATATATTCCACAGTTCTTGGCACATTAATAAGTGCTTAAAACATACGCAGTCCTTTACTTTCCTGGATTAGTGTACAGATTCTGGAACCAGAATACTTGGGTTCAAGTCTATTTCTGACAGTTACAAACTGTGTGACCTTGAAAAATACCCTTTATAACCTTTGTGTTCTTCATTTCCTCACCTGTAACATGATGTTTCATAGAATGTTTATAAATATTAAATGATTTAATATATGTACAGTGTGTAGAAAATTGTCTGGCAAATGCTATTTCCAGCTCTACCAAGAATTGCTTCCAGTAAATTTTACCTCGAAGAATTATAATTGGTAGATGAGACTTTGTGGAGCAGTGTGGTAAAATAAATTGATATCATTTGATGCATGTTTGTGATATTAAAATTAAAAGGGAAACTTCTGGTTTATTTACATTCTAACTAAACTAAAGAAAAACTTCTGTATGGCAAAGGAAACTATCAACAGAGTAAACATCCTACAGAATGCAAAAAAAAAAAATTGCAGATTATGCATCTGACAAAGTTCTAATATCCATCATCTACAAGGAACTTAAACACATTTACACTTAAAAATAACAAACACCATTAAAAAGTAGGCAAACGACATGAATAGACACTTTTCAAAAAAAAAAAAAAAGACATACATATGGCCAACAAGCATATGACAAAAAGCTCAATATCACCGATCATCAGAGAAATGCAAGTCAAAACCACAATGAGATACCATCTCATACAAGCAGAAAGGCTATTATTAAAAAGTCAAAAAAAACAGATGCTGGCAAGGTTGTAGAGAAAAAAGAACATGTGTACACTGTAGGTGGGACTGTAAATTAGCTCAACCATTATGAAAGGTAGCGTGGCAATTCCTCCAAGACCTAAAACAGAAATACCATTCAACCCAGCAATCCCATTACTGGATATATACCCAAAGGAATATGCATCAGTCTATTATAAAGACACACATGTTATGTTCATTGTAACACTATTCACAAAGGCAAAGACGTGGAATCAACCCAAATGCCCATCAATGGTAGACTGGATTAAAAAATACATATATGGTAGATACACACCATGGAATACTATGCAGCTATAAAAAGAACAAGATCATATCCTTTGCAGGAACATGGATGGAGCTGGAGGCCATTATCCTTAGCCAAATAACCTGGGAACAGAAAACCAAATATTCCATGTTCTCACTAATAAGTGGGAGCTAAATGATGAGAACATATAAGCACATAGAAGGGAACAACACATACTGGGGTCTATTAAAAGGCAGAGGATGGGAGGAGGGAGAGGATCAGGAAAAATAACTAATGAGTACTAGCCTTAATTAATACCTGGGTGATGAAATAATCTGTACAACAAACTCCCATGACAGAAGTTTACCTATATCAGCAGTCCCCAACCTTTTTGGCACCAGGGCCCGGTTCCATGGAAGACAATTGTTCCACAGAGCGGGGTGGGGCGGGCATTGGATTCTCACAAGGAGCACGCTATCTAGATCTCTCACATGCTCACTTCACAGTAGGGTTCACGCTCCCACCAGAATCCAAAGCAGGGGCTGATCTGACAGATGGCAGAGCTCAGGTGCTAATGCTCACTAGCGGGCCGCCCACCTCCTGCTGTGCATCCCAGTACCTAACAGACCACAGCCCCATACTGGTCAGTGGCCCCGGGGTTGGGGACTCCTGACCTATATAACGAACCTGTACATTTACCCCTGAACTTAAAATAAAAGTTAAATCTATATAAAGGGGGAAAATTCTAATTTAGTTATATTCAAGGCATTTCTAATGTTTCCCATACTAATTTTAGTCAAATATTCATTTTCTATTACTTTCTCATATATTTTACTTCTTAAATATACTTTCCTCTTTCCCTACAGCTAATAATCTTGTTTAAACAACAGTCACAACTCTCCAGCTTACTACAATAGTCTATGAATCTCCTGGCAACCAGTCTTGCTATCCTCGAGTATATAATAGCTCTCTTGTCAGAAATAACAAGAACCTAATTAGACTATTGGAAGAGAAATGATGGTATGAATAGGAAAGACAATAGAGAGTAAAACTGATAAGACTTGACCATTTATTTACATATAGGAAGAAAGGAAAAAAGAGAAAGAGAAGTCAAGGAATAAAGTTGAGGTTTTCAGCTTGAATGATGAGAAGAGAGTCCACTTTCTTTTGGACGACATATCCAAGCTCATGGCTACTTTCATGGATATCACACTCCAAATACAAATTTTAATCTAGAGTACTCTGTTGTGCTCCAGGTCACATATCTATCTTCCTGCTGGATATTCCCATTGGTATCTCAGTGTGACCTCACATTTAACAGGCCCTGAACCAATTTTTTGTTTTCTTGTTATGACTCCTCATCCAGTTTTCCCTAACTCATCTGCTTAGTTGCTCAAGGCAGAAACTGAGCCATCATCTTTGACTCTTCCATCATATTCCACATCTATATTAAATTCATCATCAAGAAATACCAGGACCACATCTTCAACACATCTCCACTCAATGCATGTACCTCCAACTCCACCACCAAGTGTTAGTCCAGGGCTCCAGGTTCTCCCTGCTCAACTTCTAAGTCCGCAATGCCCCCAACCTCTGTTTTATTTGCATGTAGTCAGGAAGCTTTTAATGAAACTCAAATAAGAATATAATCAGTAATTTGATAAAAACTCTCCATGGCTTTTCATTTTGGTATGAGAAATACCAAACTTTTAGTCTTATTTTGGGTGCTCTTCACTCTCACACCCCGGCTGCCCTTCCAGGGTCTCCTCTCATTTTCCTTTCAGCACACCATGCACCAGCTCAAGAAACCTCACTTCCTTCAGTTATACAGAGCCCTATGCTTTTCCAGCTCGTGGTATTCATGCATGCCATGCTTTCTGCTCGGAACACTGACTCCTGACCACTGATGCTTGCCTAGTTAATTCAAGTGATCCTTCGTATCGCAGTTTAAATATCACTTTCAGAAAGACTCCTTTAGTGACTACCTGGTAACTCACAGTCTAGTTTGGGTTCCCTTCTAATATATTCTGAAAGTCCCCTATTTTTTCTCCTTATCATATGTTTATCATAATTTACTGAAATATCTTATTAATAACTGGCTTTCTTAATAGACAGGGTGAAGTTGAAATTCACTGGGGGCTCAATTTCCAGGTAGAAATTTCCCGCACATAAACAGACTGTGATGCTGAAGAAGAGACAGAAGTAAAGAGACATCAACATAAATGTGACAGATGATGCTATGAGATTACTCAAGAATCACTATAGAGAGAAAGAAGTCCAAGAAAAGGTCTTTGAAAAAAACTACATTTAATTTGTAGCAAGAGGGATGATGAAAGAGGGGAAGCTAGAGTGAGGGCACACATGGGGTAGGGAGAAGAGACAAAGAGAGAGAGAGACAGAGAAGGAATAGGAACATCCACAAAAGTAAGCAAAAAATAAGCAAGTTTTAAGAACATCCATCAGTCCATCAATGATGGACAACTGTTTCTGCTCACTTTTGCATCCTTGAAATCTAGAATGATTGTAATGCATAGCAGACTCTAAACAAATATTTGTTAATTAATGGCCAGTGTTAAAAGTTTTCCAGGAACTATCAAGAGGGGAACATATAAATGAAATATTAAGTAAGCCTTTCTGCAAACTAAACAGTGATGAGATAATAAGTAGTGAATATAATAATCCACAATCGTTGCAATTCCAAAATCAAATCCAGTTTTTAAAAAATAAGCTATAGGCCAGGCATGGTGGCTCACACCTGCAATCCCAGTACTTTGAGAGGCCAAGGAAGGAGGATCACGACGTCAGGAGATCAAGCCCATCCTGGCCAACATGGTGAAATCCTGTCTCTACTAAAATATAAAAAATTAGCCGGGAGTGGTGGCACGCGGCTGTCATCCCAGCTACTTGGGAGGCCGAGGCAGGGGAATGGCTTGAACCCAGAAGGCGGAGGTTTCAGTGAGCTGAGATGACGCCACAGCATTCCAGACTGGCAATAGAGCAGGATTCTGTCCCAATATATGTATATATATATATATATATATATAAAATAAAAAAACTATATTGATATAGAATTGAAAAAATTGAAAAAAATTAAACTAAGTAACATGGTATGATTTAATCTAAAATTAATTTCAGGATTCCATTCCCAATACCTCACTCTAAAACAAGGAGCAAATCAGAAGGAATTATAGCTGAATACAAATATTAAAAAGTAGCTACATATATACTTCTATTTGTTTCTCTCAAACTAAGAAATTATACACACACACACACACACACACACACATATAAGCACCCAATTTCATTAACATATTGCTAAGGACACCCACATATATGTACATAGTTTGCCTTGCATACAATTTTTATTGTTGTGAAAACTGATTTGATTATTTCAGTCTTTTAAAGTTTTTAACTACTACAAAAATTTCTTCTTGCTTTACTAAAATTTTTTTTTTCAAACGAGCTCTAAAAGGTTCACAACATTTGTATAAACCATCCAACTAATGCCAAGCTGGGAAAAGATTATCTTCCCTTTAGTTTGGTTTTGGTGTTTCTTTTATTTTTCGACTAGTCAAGTGCAGTAGTGGGGAGGTGGGGAAGTAAAATAATGAGTTCTATCTGTAATTGGCTATGACCAATCAGTTGAGATAACTCATTACCCTCAGACCAGCTATCTTCCTTTTTGACATAATCATACTAGCTGGATTTCCTCACATAGCTTTTGAATATTGTATGTTTAATAGAAATTCTCCTATATTTTTTTATTCTCTTATTTGACAAAGTTCTCTATTCAAAGAAGAATATACAGTGCAATACATTTTTCTCTATCAAAAGTAATTTTGGGTATTTTACTAATATTTAAAATTCATATGATATTCAACCACGTAAAAAAGGCCAAAGAGTTTAAATGTAAATCTGTATATCTCCAGACCAGATCCTAAACTGAATGATTCCTCCAACCAATTCTTCATTTGTAGCTTTTGGGAATCTTTATCCCTGTATCAGAAGAGAAGAATTATTTCTCTTCAAATATCATACCACCGAACCTCTGAAAATATTACCTAGTCATCATGACATCGCCACCTATAATTTCAACTAATATCTTTCAATGTATACCTGATGTCCGGCTAGGTTCTCAGAATGTTCTCTTTCACTGGACAGAACACGATGCTTGCGCTCAATCTATTTACAGTCTTGCCCTCTTGAAAAGAAATATATAGTCTGCATATCCTTAAAAAATTGAGAAAGGAAAAATATGTTTCTATGTAAACACACATGTACACTTTTAATCAAGAATCATGATAATATAAGGGTAAATATAATGAGATAACAGTGGAAGGAAACAGTGTATTATCACCACATCATGAATTTGAAGAGTGGTACAGTAGTCAAGAACATCTAGTGAGAGAGGGGACTGAAATGGCAATTGAGTATAATCAAACTTCAAATGTCTTTCAATGAGAGGTCTGATCCAGAGTCTACCCATGGTTAGTAAGGAAAATAATAGAATCTGGAACTCAAAATAAATCAGGCAACATTTTACACAAGTAGTTGAGATAGAAGTTCAATAGTTATTTTGTCCCATTGCTTGTGGGAATCTCTGTGCTTCATGGGTAACTGGAGTTCATTCTAGTGAGGCTGGGATTTGCACATGAGAACAAATAGAGCTCGTGACTGACGTAAGAAGACATAGAATGACAAGCGGGTCAATTACCTCTTTTCTATAAGGACAATCTTGCCTTCCCACATCTCCTTTATTCTATTTCCTGAAACAGAGAAAATAACTCTTTCTCCATGTGGCTTCTGTGGCATATAATAACTCACAGTATGCAAAATCACATTTTTTTTTTTTTTTTTTGAGACGGAGTCTCGCTCTGTAGCCCAGGCTGGAGTGTAGTGGCTGGATCTCAGCTCACTGCAAGCTCTGCCTCCCGGGTTCACGCCATTCTCCTGCCTCAGCCTCCTGAGTAGCTGCAACTACAGGCGCCGCCACCTTGCCCGGCTAGTTTTTTGTATTTTTTTAGTAGACATGGGGTTTCACCGTGTTAGCCAGGATGATCTTGATCTCCTGACCTCGTAATCCGCCCGTCTCGGCCTCCCAAAGTGCTGGGATTACAGGCTTGAGCCACCGCGCCTGGCCTTAAAATCACAATTTTAATATGAATTGTTTGGTTGCCTATCCTCCCTGTTAGGGCATATGTATTTTTATATCATCTAGCACAGTCTCAATCAAGGTTGCAGAGTTTGAATGAACATTTATCAGATCACCTCTCAGTATTTACCGCGTCACACCATCTTTTTAAACAAAGACAATGACTTTCTATTTCCCAAACCTCTCATGAGCCTATAGGCCTCTACCCCATCACTAACCATTGACTCTGTCACATGCCATCTCACTCCCTATGCCTTCCAGATTAACAATTTGATGGATCTAATTCTTTTTATTCCCCTTGTACCTTGTTACTGCTTTCACTGTCATGTCATACCGAACTATTTCATAGGTGTAACTGCTCCAGATGCTTAGTTAATAATAGACTGAAATCCCAAAGAACAGAGATATATTTTTATTATTTTTGAATTCCCTCCAACACTTATCACAGGAGAGAACAGAGATCTAATCCATATTCATTGCAGCTAATTGAATTGAACTTTGCCCACTGGGGAAAAATGTAATATTTAGTCATACAGTAGCTAGCAATTTGACACTAAATTTAATAAAAAGTATTTGAAACAATACACATTAGTGCACTCAAATCCGTAAATATTTATCCCAGAATTTGTGAAATTAAGCAAGACCATATTTTATACATTTGCAAATTTTAGCAAACTAAACTTTTAATGAAGTAAAGATGGCTATGCCTCTAATAGTATATCTGTAATCCATCCTCCTCCCCTAAAGACATGTTAAATTTTATGAGTATAGTCAGGGGGATGACTACAATTAAGTGCATATATATTATTGTTCAATACAAATAGTATAGGTTTATTATAATTATCACTTTGCTGGTCAGCCTCTTCTTCTAGACAGTGAGTTCCTTGAGAACAGTAACTGTTTACTCAGGCCCTTGGACATAATACGTTTGATTAAATAGTTCCTGAATTGATGAGTTATGTGAGAAATAATGACTTCGCAGTGGGACTTTACCGAGGGAGCTATAATAAGAACAGCTAATCTGTGATCTATGTGCCAAACTCCCTGCTAAGAACTTTATATTCATGACATAATTGTGTCCTCCTTACAAGCCTGTGTGAGAAACGTGATGAAAATGTTTTGAAAATGAAGAAATGAAAACTTAATGAAGTTAACTGACTTGGTAAGGTCACAAAGCCAGTAAATTGGGAAAGTGGAATATGAATCCAGACATGATGACTCCAGATCTCTTAGCCATTCAGGAAAGAGAGAAAGAGGCGATAATTCCTGGAGTAGTGGAAGTGCTGGTGTTAGCAATGCGTAAAGGAGGAAATATTGAGAAGGGGCATGAGAGCTTTTAGAATGTCAGAGACCTGATTAATGAGAAAGAACAAAAGATAAGCTGGATTAGACTAGAGAAACAAGGAAAGGCAATGGCAGGAGGGAGGGGAAGAGTTTAGGACACTTGAATTTAGGTTGTTTCATCCTGAGGCATAATCCATCTAGGGAATCTGGGTGAGTGGAATCCAGTGGAGAGTAAATAAGTAGTGTTTTCAGAGTTAAGAGTAAGCACTGTAATCTTTGGAACTACTTCTCCCTCCCAGAGATCTGGGCCAGAGCCTGTGAGTAAAAGAAATTTAAACAGGCAAGAAATAAAAACAAAATGAAACAACCTCCCTCCCCACAAGCACACAGGCAAAAACATATGGACATTTGTTCCCTGAATGCTGGTATCACATAGTGTGAATTTATGTGAAAGTACGATTTTCTTCTGAAATTGAGTTACTCTCCACTATTTCAGTTTTCTCTTTGAAGTGTCTCTTTTCTTTTGGTTATGATACTCATACCAACATGAAAGTATGTTTTTGATTTAAAAGGATAATTAGAAGACAATAGGATTATAGATAATGATCTCATAGTTACATTTTTAAGACTGATAAATCTCACCCTGCCTTTTAGTCCATTTATTAACAGTATGATAAGTCACAGCGAATTAAATTATTTGCATTTGAACATATAAGCAGTAAGTTCTCTAAAATATCCCACTTAATGAATATGCATGAACTCAATATATTTGGAGGTAAAGTGGCCTTCAGTATACATTGCCAGTTTAGTATTTTAATACAAATAACTCAATTATTAGGAAAACAATAACATCCATTAAAATCAAGATATTTAACCACCTAATTCCAGAGTAAGAAGATTTTTTGCATTTAGCCTTAAGATGTGGGGTGAATTATCTCTGTGTGACTACGACTCACTTTCCTCATTAGAAAAATGGGGAAACTAGTACTATCTATGTGGTAGAACAATTGGGGGCATTAAATGTGCTCCTATGTGATGATGTGCCAGAGTAGAACCTGGCTAATTCTATAGAGATTTATGCTGCTGCTTCTATTATTTGTTGAAAATTTGTCCACCAAGTCTGATCATAAAGTTGATATGGGCAAATCAATGGCAATGGCAATGATTACTCATGCATGATTAAATACTTTCTAAATAAAACAATGATAAGGTAATCATGTTTAGCATAACAAACTTGTTTGTATGATTTCTAATACCTACAATATAAGTTCTAATAAAAGTAAAATGTAAGTGGTTTTACTTTCCACTTCTAGCTGCCTTTCCTTCTACTAGCTATAATTTTTAGTTCCTCAAACCCATAACCCCACACCAAATCTTCACGAACATAGATAACATGGGTGTAGATAAGGGGTCCTCAAACCCTGGGCCACAGACCATTACCTGATAGTAAATCTGCCTGATAGGAACCGGGCCGCCCAGCAGGAGGTGAGCGGTGAGAGAGGGAGGAAAGCTTCATCTCTATAGCCGCTTCCCATCTTCCCATCACTCACATTACCACCTGAGCTTGGCCGCCTGTCAGATCAGCCACAGCATTAGATTCTCATAGGGCACAAACCCTACTGTGAAGTGTGCATGTGAGGGATCTAAGTTGCACGCTCCTTATGAGAATCCAATGGTGATGATCTGTCACTATGCCCCTTCGTACCCAGATGGGAACATCTATTTTTGCAGGAAAACAAGCTCAGGACTCCCACTAATTCTACATTATGATGAGTTGTATAACTATTTCATTAGATATTGCAATGTAATAATAATAGAAATAAAGTGCACAATAAATGTCATGCACTTGAATTATCCGGAAACTATCCCCACACCCGGGTCCATGGAAAAATTGTCTTCCATGAAACCGGTCCCTGGTGCCAAAAAGGTTGGGGGACTGCTGATGAAGATGGTAAATGAAACTCATTTCTCCTAACATAACAGGTACATTTGTCCATAGTAAGTAAGGTTTCAGTTATTTAAAACATTGAAACATAAATTAAACACAATATTTCTAAAGAAAAAAAGGCCATTTTCATTTCTTTTTTTCCTGTATACTCACTCATAATCACACTGGAGTTCCCCCACCCAAGCTGGCTTACTTAAAAGAATTCTGGTCTGGCTTACTTAAAAGAACCATCCTCTACTGACTCCAAAGGAAACTAATACCGAGGGACAAAAGGAAACAATCTTACAGCTCTGTGAAGTAGTTAGCTTTTCCTTTCATAAGCAAAAGGGAAGGGATGTATGGCCCAGTTACTTCATTAATCTGTTGGAATTGACAATGTCAAGACGTTTACTGAGGCTGTTTACCACAACAAACGAGAGTATCCATGGTAAATGACAACCCCCTAGGAGGAAGGTCTGAGCCCTTTGTAAAGACCCTTGATTCAAACATATTCACAGAGCACATGCCAGCAGTGTTCAACAATGTATATGCTTAGTTGTTACTCTCTAAGCCTAAATTGTAATGAGGAGATAAAATATTTTGTTTCTCTTTAGTGAAAGCAGTAAAATCCATAAGAATGAGCAGTTAAAATAACATCTCTTGTCTTTGTATGAAAATCTAATGTTAACAAATACAGCTGAAATGGCAAATGTATCTCATTTACTTAATGCTAATGACCATATTAGTAAAATCAATTTAATTAAAATTCCATTTGATTCCTTTGTTTTGTTACTATTAAAGGACCAGAATAATCTACTTATTACCCGGGTTAAGGTATAAATCTATCCCAAATCTTATCTTTATGTCTTTTTGCTCTACAAGAATCTGTATCAATTTAAGTGAGAAAATGACAAATTTTATTATCAATCAACAGATTGTACATTTGCCTAAATTCATGAAAAAACTGGAATAACTCATTCAGGCATATTTTATTCAGTAAAATTGTATTTGTCATTTTACTCTATTATTTCTCATAACCCCCTAAAAGGTTTCTTTTTTTTTTTTTTTTGAGACGGAGTCTCGCTCTGTCACCCGGGCTGGAGTGCAGTGGCCGGATCTCAGCTCACTGCAAGCTCCACCTCCGGGGTTTACGCCATTCTCCTGCCTCAGCCTCCCGAGTAGCTGGGACTACAGGCGCCCGCCATCTCGCCCGGCTAGTTTTTTGTATTTTTTAGTAGAGACGGGGTTTCACCGTGTTAGCCAGGATGGTCTCGATCTCCTGACCTCGTGATCCGCCCGTCTCGGCCTCCCAAAGTGCTGGGATTACAGGCTTGAGCCACCGCGCCCGGCCAACCCCCTAAAAGGTTTCAATGCTTCTTTTTGTTTACAGGTACTCAGAAACACAGACAGTTGAACACACTGATGGATCAATTTCTTCCACGTGAATATCATTTTATACATATGGAATACATTATATGCTATGTTCACTTTTATTCATTCAGCATTATTACTAGTTGCTTTGTATAAAAGCACACAATGGGAAGTGTTGGGGGAGCTATACTGAGATAATAAAATAGAAGGCATGCAAAGACATAGTTACACACTCAGGGGACTTAATTTTTACATTTTTAGATTCATGAATGTTCAAAAAAGAACTACTGGAGATTTAATGCAATGTGCAATATCCCGCCATCAACTTATAGTCTATATCTATTGATATACAGATGTCTATGATTTCTATTAAATTATCTGCTATATTATGATATCTCATTATATTTATTATAATATATAACGTGTATCAATTATATGTAGATATATTGATATTAATATCTGTCTATATGATGTTCACTGGATGTGCATTGTAAAGACTGTTGTAACATATTCTGTAACTCAACTATATTCTACTTATATTAGTCTTGTCACCTGTAATGTTGTCACTTTTTAAAATAACTCATATATGGGGCACTTTGAAATACCTAAACATGGCTTGTAACCTATAAATGATAAAAAAAAAAATCACCCTATATCTACGAATTTAGAGAAGAATATTATTTCTATAATGATCTGCATATGTAGAAAATTTTTTATATTTCTTTAGCTAGTCAAACAAATAAAACTTCAAATTTAATTTGTAAATAACGGTGTTACATATTAGTTCATATATCTGCATAAAATAAATATTGACCACACATGCAATAAATCCATAAAGAGCATTTCTCTACATTTACTTTCAAGACAAATTACCTAGGAGTGTAAAGATGTCATTAGTTTTATCATACATCCAACTTTAAGACATGTCAAGGTACACAAATGTATGGCTCTTAGGCAACTTTCCTCTTCTCAAGCAGAGGAATGCAGCCAGGATGTACTATTATTGTTAGACTACAAAGATAAGACCACCTTGAGTGGCTCATGTGAACACTGCCAGAGCTGCTTGTTTCCTCTTTGATATCATTCAAAATGATGCATGCAGATGAGGTTACTTTTACCAGCCTCCCATTCAGGCCTCCCATTAGGCCACTGAGGAAAATACTTGTGATACACTGCCGACAGAAAACAAAACATGAGCCATACAGCAGAGCTGCTACTCATAGGATATTACTATAGGCCAACCAAGGGGTGCAACCGTGATAGAAAAAAATCCTCTAACATAAGAATATCCAGGGAAGGAAGAGACAATATGGCGTCTGGCCCTGTAGAAAGACAATCTGTTAAAAAACTGCAAATCAGCTTTGTCATCATCATCATCATCATCGTCATCATCATCATCATCATCATTGCCATATATTTTTTCTCTTCCACCAAGCAACCCCTTCTCCAATTCAATTGAGTCCACTGATTATTGGAGAAAAAAAAAAAAAATTGACCTACCATTTCTACATCACCATAAACAAATGAGATAAAGCTGTGAAATATTTTACCTGTACCATAAAAGGTATGTGTGCCATGTATAAATTACATTCTCTAATCTTTACAAAACTCCAAACATAGGTGTTTCCTCATTCACAGATAAGAAAGCGTAATTTAATAAAAATCAAGTAACTTGATCAAGGGCATAAAGCTAGTAAAAACAGCTGAGACTCAAACCAAGTTTGTAATATTATTTCCATCAAATCAGTAGAACTCCAGGATCCAATTTTTCTTTCCATTTACCTACATGCATTTGGAATTATATCTGGAACACATTCTGTTATGAGATGGATCAAAAGAATTTGTATTTTTGGTACATTAAAATATGTGGAGGATATTCAAAGTTTCTGTTATAACTAGCCAACTCTCATATCTACCTTAGAAACAGACTGGATTAAGAAAATGTGGCACATATACACCACGGAATACTATGCAGCCATAAAAAAGGATGAGTTTGCGTCCTTTGTAGGGACATGGATGCAGCTGGAAACATCATTCTTAGCAAACTATCACAAGAAGAGAAAACCAAACACCGCATGTTCTCACTCATAGGTGGGAACTGAACAATGAGATCACTTGGACTCGGGAAGGGGAACATCACACACTGGGGCCTATCATGGGGAGGGGGGAGGAGGGAGGGATTACATTGGGGAGTTATACATGATATAAATGATGAATTGATGGGTGCTGACGAGTTGATGGGTGCAGCACACCAACTTGGCACAAGTATACATATGTAACAAACCTGCACGTTATGCACATGTACCCTAGAACTTAAAGTATAATAAAAAAATAAATAAATAAAAATAAAAGCCCTCCTTCTCTGAAAAAAAAATAATAATAATAAATAAATTAAATCTAAAATAAAAAAAAAGAAACTAATTTTACTTTAGAGATATAAATATGTTTTAGGGTAATACAAATTATTACATGAATGTATAAATCAGTTTCTTGGAAAGAAATATTTATTTAAAAATTCATTTAATTTTCTATCCAGTGTCAATACCTCATTTGAAGGTTCTCTAAAATTAAATTGGCTAAAAATATTAATTTTTGATGATATGCAGGGAATTATTTGGAAAAAGTAAAGTACTAACATTTTAATAAGTAGAGGCTATACTAAATTTCTTTACATTCATATCCAAATTTGAAAAACTAGGTGGATAATGGGAAAAACTCTCATAATATAAAGGTGCAGTTGAAGCTGAGCTAGTAGGACTTCCTCCCATATTTCTGAATCTTAAAATTCAGAAAGTCTCAGAAACCATACTAGGAGTACTGCTTTGAACAGTTCCTTTGAGGTCCACTATTTGATCCAGGACTCTGATCAAGTTAAAAACTAAACTTTAGATTTATTTTCCTTCTTACCCAACTGTTCCAACCATTTTTTTTTCAATAAACTCTGAAAGGCTTGTTCACTATTCTCCCATCTACCAATATTACCTTCATTCTTCTATTTCCACACGCATTTTCCTGTTGAACTCAGGCTTGATACTAATTTCTCAGCTTCACCATTCGACCCTCTACACTGTGGTTTCATTTCTTTCCCTAAACTAGTTTCTTGGAATTCAGAAAAGCACACCCTATCACTGTTTAAACTGGCCTGGGACTCTCTTTTCTTACCGGATATACACTGTAATTGCACATCAGAGTGAGAATTTGTTCAATATTCCATCAGCAAAGAAATGAAACCAATTCATTTATGAGTAAGCACAATAAAAAGAGTCAATGTGTAAAATTTTCTAAGTTGACTATATCCATATATAATACCAAAGTATCTTATTCTTTTCTATATTTGAATCAAAAACATACCCAAAAGCAAATAAACTACATGTTGAGTGTTATCAAAAGACTTTATTAATAAAAATCCCTTATATTAAAATTTTATATTAATTTAACACCAGCGAGCTGATTAGGGAAAATGATAAGTTATCTGCCCATTTATCACCTATGAAAATCTGGAGTACAAATCTTATAAAATAATCTTAGTAATAGCAGTTTACAAAATTTTTCCAAAATATTATAAAATGCAATACAATTTCCCACCTTTGTCTTTGATATATGGACTTCAACTGCTATGTCCTTTAAGAAAGCATATTTCCAGCATTTTTTATTCTATGAATTACACTCACTTTTGAAAGATTTGTTGAATAACAGCATAAATATCTACTAGTGATTAAAGCACAATTTTTTGATTATATAATAATTTAAAGAAAGGATGATAGATTATTGAAAATTTCTGGGACCTTTAGGTTGATTCTATAATTATGGCTTTGCAAATTCTCAAACTTCGCAGTTCAACCAAAACATATTTTACTTAGTCTTCATTTGGAATTTTTCAGTCACCAAATATTTTACTCTAATGATTAATTTGTAGCAAACGTTCACTTTTAATAAAGTAAATATGTATGCATAGAAGTCATATTATAGAAACCACAGATCTCCCTTGTAACACAATACCAAAACTGATAGTTTCTACTTAAAATAAATATATAATACAAATATGTATGTATAGTTTATCAATGTAACCATGAGCTCTGCTACAGCACTGTTTTACTCTAATGACAAGTATTAATTTCTGTTTTTAAAGATAATATCAAGCTCTAAGCCAACTAAAAGATTGACAAAGAATACTAAACGTATTATGAAAAGGACTTACTTTAAAACATATTTATCTCATTTCTGAGCCAATACCAATTTGGGGCACAGTACAATTTTAAACTAAAGAGAAAATAATAAAAACGTCATTTATATTATATTCTAAAACAATATAAAAATGGGCAAGCCAATAGTGGACAGATGTCGAGATGATGCCTAACAGGCAATGAATGGTTTCTTTGTTTGTGATGAAGTAATGTTTTGGTGAAACTTCTGTAAACTATCACCACTAAATGCTGACTGGTTTTCATTTTCAAATTATTATAAAGCTGACTGAATGAAGAAGTCATTCTGACTGAGGGCCAAACTTTCTATAGAACTGAATATTTCTTGAAAAATAAGATCTGATTTGGGTGATATAAAGTCTTTATTAGTATTAACTATGTTTCCTTTGCGTCTTTCTAAAATTTACAATCCCCTAAAATTTCACAAAGATTTGACAACACCTTCAAATTCGAATGAAATAATATTTTAAGATTTCCATATAGAAGAGGGCTAACCAGGAATTAAAAACACATTCATCAAGGCCCTATTATGTACAAGGCATTCTGCTGAGGAAACAGCAATATGGAAATAAATCATTTTTTTTTAAATACATCACTGCATCCAATAGAATTCAGTGTCGTCTTATGGCTTATACAGTTGACTCTGGCATTTTTTCATTTAAAGCCAAGGTTGCAATATGCTGAAGAAGCAGAATAAAGCCCCAGTTTCATTGCAGAAAAGGCCAATGTATGCGTGTTAGCCTTACAAAGAAGACTGGCAGCTCTCAGAAAGGAAAGTACTGCACATATGGGGAAGCAATCTGAAGAACTAGCCTTTGAAATTAGGGACCCCCATTTTTTAAATGTCCCCACTGTGATGTACACAAATGAAGTGCAGAAAATACTGATCGATAGGCTAAAAAGGAAACAATGGAAAAAGAAGTTTTTACTTAAAAGAGTAACAGTCAAGCACAGGAGATGTATTTCCCACGTGTTGGTGGCCTGCATGCTAGTGCATTTTCAAACAAAACATTTGGTGATTACCTATTCTGTGTAAACATGTTTTGAGAACAATAAATTATTATATTAAAAATAACTAATGTTACATGGAAGAAATCATTTAAAACCGGAGCTACACTGGTTGAAATCATTTAAAACTGGAGCTACATTTTAAACTTGGAGCTACACTGGTTGAAATGGCGAAGAGGGTGAGAGGCACTAGTGACAAAGTTTCCCCTGGCCCTTGAGGTTTCTTCAAGTCTAGTTTGAAAATCACAGTACCAGGTGACCAAAAAATATTTCCAGAATATTTTAATTACCACTCATGTAATTACTTAGAGCTACACAGTATTTAAGCACATAACTTTAATGTATGATAGTCTTCATAAGTACAATTCTATAAGCTAGACAGATAATGAAAATTAAATTAGTATATACTTTAAACAACCTAAATCCCTTTTAAAAAAAAGTATTTGTTGGTGGAAATAAAAGTTATACTACAATAAATCAAAGGACATAATATATCTACTGTTTATTGAAATTCCACTATAAAATACTTCCACAGGTAGCGTCAACCTTTCTGAAATTAGTTGAATTTCTGCCTTAAATTCTGTGCCTACTTGGTATTCCTCAAAACCAAGTTTATTCTGAGTTGGAAGTATCTAGAATTTAGTAATAAATGGCAAAATTCTGAAGAATCCATCCTTCTTAGGATGAATATTTCTAGTAGGAAGAGTTCTTAATACAAAAGTTTAATCACTGGTTGTAATCAGGATGAAATGCGCACAAACATTTCTGACTTTCAGTAGCAAGTTTTGAAAAATCAAAGCAAAATGCTGCCTTTTTATTCATTATGCATTTATTTCCTCACTTCATATGCAGTTTGGTTCTATATATTAACAAAACTAAGCTATCATGAAACAGCTATAAAGCTTATGGTATCAACAAGAACTCTTGCATGTACAACGGAACTGAATTTATTCTGAAGACAGAGAGAAATGCACAGACTCATAGTTTTGCAGACAGGTTGACACAAATAATGTGACTAGAAAAAAATAGTTTCTTAATGAGACAGCAGAGGATAACAAAAGAACATGCATCACATGGTTCATGGTTTTCAAAAATGTGAAATTCTGTTTTGCTAGTTGATTTATGACTAACAATTCTGGAACTAAAAGCACATTTACCAAATCCACATGAAAATGAAATTTATGACACTTTCTAAAGTAGTTACTGTATCAGTGATGGCCTGTATCAGTAATTGTTCTATTGTTTTATCTATACATTTAATTTCAAATTGGTGGCACCAAACTTATCTTTATATATTTAATCCTAAAATTAGAAAATTATATGATCAATTGCATTTGAATGTAAGTTAATTAAATAAAGTAATATTGGATTAAAAAAAGTTTTATTCCAATCTAACCAATCAATCACATCATGCAGCCACTAAATGCAGGTTCTGTTGGTTATCTAATGATGCAAAGCATGGAATCAGAAATTTTCTACTGAGAAATCTCAGTCATCATACCCATACCTCTAATTCAATAATAATAATAATAATAATTTATGTGTCATTTTCGTTCCAAACTGTCAGAATGGGAAATATGGTGAACCTCCCTGCCTTAAGGGTCACGCATTCTTCTTTAAATTTAAAGGACTGTTTGACTGGAGAAAATGAATACATACTCAGAAATCTTTCTGCTTAGTGTCCATCCCTAGTAACATTTAATGGCTTACTGTAGAGAATGAGGAGGGAGTACTTTCAAGGAAATCAGCAGGAGCTCTGTAAACTTGCTCTGTTTTCCTATGGATGACCGCCAGTACCCATTTTTCCAAACTTGTAAGGATCCAAGCCTTCCTGGAGGCCAGCTCTGGGGACAAAGGTGCTTCTCCAAAGCTTGTTATAGATAGGAACATTTGGACTGAATGAGAAACTCAGTAAACAAAAGCAAAATCTACCAACTCTGAAGCACTGACTATACAACACATACTTCCTTCCTAGTCTTTCACTCCTTACAAAGACCAAACTGGATTCTTTCTGTTGTATACAAGAAATGAAGTCATTGAAATTGATTAAAAAAAAAATCAGCATTAAGGAACACAGCTTTGAAAAGATTAAGTGAAGTAGGATGAAGTTTTGATTTTTATACTTGGAAAGATGAAATGACAGCAAATTGTAAGGCCAACCCAAAATCTATGGTTTCTCATTTTCTTTGAATTGATATGTCCTAAGAAGAAAAAAAAAGCCTTCAAATATCTCATCTCATTGATAGAAAGAAAGAAAACACTGACTGTAACTAGAAATAAACACCAACCAAGTTACTTTGGCATCTAACTGGCTCTAAAGTGCATGAATTGCTGTACTTTAAATCAAAATTTACCATTTCCTTGTATTCCTTCAAGAACTGTCCTACATAAGAGAAATCATAATATAAATTATTCATTCATTATGTGAAAGGTACATTTTTATGAAATGCCAAATAATCAAACTCCATTGTATAGAAATTTACTGATCCAAATTTCATTGAAATTAATAGATCCATACATAAAAAACTGACCACAGTTACAAATTAAATATAATGTAGTAAGTAATTATAAATTCAATATATGTGTCAAGATTTTGCATTGAGTTTAGGGCCCAATTGAAGCACTTGGAATTGTTTTTGCAGGATTTTAATCAGTTTTTATTGTCCTTCACCTTTGTAAAAAATAACAGTTATTTGTTTTTATTTCTGAAATGAGCCTTTGTGCATCTTTATATAACATGAACCTAGTTTATGTGAAGGTATGAATGTCAAGTAAAATGACAATATTTGAAATGAATTCATTATTATAGTCCAAATATACTATTGGTATATTTAAAAGTAGGCATACATATTGAATCATGCATGTCATATACTTCATATAAAATTTCACTTGTGCTATTTGGATGCTTATGACACCATAAATCTCTCTAGGTATGAACATTAGAATGCGAGAATTTCAGGTGCATGGTGCTTTTCCAAAGCTTGTTATAGATAGGGCCATTTAGGGTGAATGAGAAATACAGTAAACAAAAGCAAAAACTACCAACTCTGATTTAATATTCCATCTCTGTCATTTGTGGAAAGGTATGATATCCATTCATAAACTCATTTGAAACTCTTTTAAACTTACACTTTCAACCCATTTATCCTCATTTGATACTGATGTAATTTCAACCCATAACACACGTGTTAATATAGTATACATAATAGAATGCTGAATATTGTATTACTTTTTCTAAATATATTTCTCTCAACTACAAGTGTTAGCCATTGTTTTAATATACTGGAAAATTCAAAACAAATGCAGTTTCAGTAATAATTTACAACATTGAATAAACTTCAACAAAAATGTCTTTTATATTTTCTTCCATAGACTTAAGAGTCCTAATTTTCATATTTTTAGTACACTCCTCTAAACCTCTCTGGGTAATTTTAAACCTTTTTCAGAATCTTTCCTGATTGTAGTAACCAAAACTAAATACAACATTTCCAATGCATAGATTCATTATTTCTTATATGACAATTTATTTTAGTTTCTAATCTTCTTGACTTGTTTGGACTTTTGAAAAATAACTTCTATTTTCAGGAAATTAACTATAGATAACTCTTAGACTTCTCCAGCCTTAGCATCATAAAATATGTCTGCAGTTTTCTTTAAGATGAGATAACTATAATATAAATTATCCTAAATTTAATTTCATAATAAACTCAGCACATCCTTTTAGGAAAAAGATGTTGGCTTCGATCACAAGTAAACATCATAGAATTATCAACATTATTATGGGTACTATCCATGCAGACAACCTTTATGGCTGTCTTGGATAATTGCTCCAAGTCTGAATATTTACTTAGATAATCTGAACATATTTTCCAGGATCATTAATTCGTGTATTCATACTACAAAAAGAAGAACTACTCTTGTTTACTATCTTGAGTGGTTGTACCTAAAGTGGAGAAAAATTAGTTTTCTCCACTCTAAACCTGGGTATTGGTTTACTTCCTCAATGAAGCATTAAGTATTGATTGCTCTCTAGGTATCAGGCATCAGGATCCGCACTGGGGATACACTGATGAGCAGGACACATGAGATCAGAAAGGATCCTTCAACTTTCTGAAGTGTACACCGTAGATAAAAAACATCATCGTTCTTCATATGGCAGATGAGGGCAGCCTACAATTTTATTGTGTTCTCTGAACTCTAAAGTTGTATATTAATTGGACATTTTATATATCAAATATGTTCCAATTTATGTGATAAACATTATTTCCTTAATATTGCTTGGTATAGAAACTACTATGTTAGGTGTTTTGGTACATTAACTAATTAGGACACACAATAACTAAACAAAGTAAATATTAACATCATTGTTTTATGTATAAAGAAATAGAGGTTCGGCCTGGCGAGGTGGTTCACCCTGGAACTCAGCACTTCGGGAGGCCGAGGCGGGAGGATCACGAGGTCAGGAGATCGAGACCATCCTGGCTAACACAGTAAAACCCCGTCTCTACTAAAAATACAAAAAAATTAGCCGGGTGTGGTGGCGGGTGCCTGTAGTCCCAGCTACTCAGGAGGCTGAGGCAGGAGAATGGCGTAAACCCAGGAGGGGGAGCTTGCAGTGAGCCAAGATCACGCTGCTGCACTCCAGCCTGGGCGACAGAGCGAGACTCCGTCAAAAAAGAAAGAAAGAAAGAAAGAAAGAAAGAAAGAAGAAGAAAGAAAGAGAAAGAAAGAAAGAAAGAAAAAAGAAAAGAAAAAAAAAAGAAAGGAAAAAAGAAAGGAAAGAAAGGAAAGAAAGGAAAGAAAGGAAAGAAAGAAAGGAAAGAAAGGAAAGAAAGGAAAGAAAGGAAAGAAAGAAAGGAAGAAAGGAAAGAAAGGAAAGAAAGGAAAGAAGGAAAAAGAAGGAAAGAAGGAAAGAAAGAAAGAAAGACAGAAATAGAGGTTCAGAAATATTGTGCAACCTTTACAACCTCATGAGCTAGTTCAGGGACTGGGACTGACTGAGTGATGTGAAATTTGAACTCTGGGCCTTCTGATCCAAAACCTCACGATTTTTTTCTAGTTCATTTAAATTGTGTCTGGAGTTTTTCAAGTCCAGACATCCCAAATAATAGATGAAGAGGGTGTTAAGCATCAGTATGATTATTACGATAAACTGCTAACTCTTAACAATTGATAAATCCAGTGAAAGTGGCTAAGTGAAATACCAATATATCCAAATCCAAAAGTCAATTAATTTTCAGGCATATAACTCAGAGGTCCTATTATAAAGTCTTGGATCTTTTTAAAATTTTAGAAAGTATGTACTAAAATCATCTTAGTATTTTATGTAATCTATATTAACTTTTAAAAATAAATGTATTTTTTATTGTAGTCTGATGCAAAATGTATTCAAATCCCAATGGAAATATAACACAGTGAGCATACTTACAAATTGTAATTTATTAGTAATTTTTATTTATGATTTACATTTATGCTTTATATTTTAAATATAATATTCAAATTATGTATCAAATATATATTCAAAAGTACAAATCAATTTTTCTTTTTAAAACAAATGTTTTTGGTTAAGTATTAGCAGTCATCTCTTCAAATGTCAATAAACTGAAGAGGTACTGGAGAAAGAAGGGCAGTTCTAGAAAACTATTTTTCCACTGGATGTACTGTTGACATTTATTTTTACTTCTAAAAATATCTGTAAATGTACAGATTTTTCTATACAGATTTTTCTTATCTTCTTTCTTTTGTTAGTACCATTAATTGATTGGTCTTTTTATCTGTATGTGCATATTTCTCTATATAAAATAGGTAAATAGGTTATATGATTGAAATACATAGACATAATGTATGCTTTATATATACATACAATGATAATATATAATTAATATCATATGATTGGTAATATATATCTATGGTTTGGAAAAAATGCCTATTAGTATTAGTATTCTTATATATGCCTTGCCCAGTACTGAGCCTACCTCTCATGCTCATGCTTTCATATGGCATTTGCAATTAATAGCTCCCACCTGATTTCTTTCAAGAAGTGTAAATGCTCCCAGTCCTAGAGTCACTGAATTTTATATCTTAAATATTTCTGTTACCACAGTATAGCCCTTATTTAAAGAAAAGGTAACATTTTCATGAGGCGCTAAAGAGGAAAAGTCAGTCAGCTTCAAGACACAAGGGCTACTGTTCCTATTCACAGCTTTGTTTTAAATCTTCCCTTGTTTTTCCTCAACAAACCATGGCACAATGCTGCTGCATGTTCCCCTCCCAAATTGAGGCTGTCAATACCAGGTTGTTTGGCCTCTGAATATGCGAGCAGGCCAGAGTCAGTCTTCCCATGAAAATTAAGTCAATGACCTGCCTCCTTGAATTCTTGTGAACCAAAAGACAACCATAATTTTTCATCCTTTCCATTCTCACGTGTTGTAAATGTTCACTCAAGTCACAATGCAATACAAAATGCATTAATTCCTCCAAAGTGGGTTCACCGTGCATGATTTAATTATAGCCATTGAATATACTTTTTCTTTACTTTTTCAAAAAAAAATTCAAGGCTCTAGCTCTAAGAAATTTATGATTCAATAGTTTGCATTACCCTTATTGTCTAATCATGTAGAAGAAAATGAGGTTTTCTGCTCATTGGTTTGTCAAATAAAAGTGTAGCCATAAAAGTTTTAATCTGCAATTTTTTTCTCAAAGAACCAAGTTTAGTCAAGTAACAACTTCTCTATTTCCCAAAGCTTACTGTACCCCAATTTGAAAAACAAAAAAGAAGGAAAACACTGCTACTGCTTTTATTTTTAATCCCTCACATTTTGCAGTCCCTCTTGAAGTCAGATACACAAAATTACACACAGCTTTCCAAGATTTGCATTTAAAAGATTGTGTACAAGCTTCAATACAGGTTGCTCTACCGTGACCATAGAAACATCAGAAAAGTTGGAAAATTCAGTCCACTGAACTTCAAATGACTTTATTAAAGTGTCACTAATCAGAGTTAAAAGACACAAGGTTTTAGTGTTTGGGCTAACAAAGTGAATAATTCTCAAAGTCTAATGACCTACTAAGAGCAGTACTTAAAATTATTAAAAAAAAAAAAAAAAAGAGGGGGAGAAGTTGTTGAAAGCAAATTAAATACAAAAACCTTTACTGCCTTCTCCAAAAGATTGATCTCATACAGATAACAGCAGCACAACAGCGCAACTCAACTGTGACACTGAATACACTGCTCTTTGGCTAGGCAGCTGGGAAAAATCTACCTGGTTAACATTTATAGCACTATATGTACATATGTGATTAAAATATAGACAACTAGATCATTTTAAGAGTAAATCTGTATTCCATTTATAACTAATAAGGTAAGTTATATAAACCGCAACCTTCAAAACTCTAAGGGCATTCTAATTGAATTAGAAGCCGAAAGAAAATTTCAACATGCAAAGCAATTCAAAGTGTATAAATAATGCATGCCAGAGTAGTAATTTGAAAGATGAAAATCCTTAAATGCTACTAAAAGTAATCATTAATATTAACTATATTTAAATGGTAGTAATAACAACATCAACAAAATTGCAGGAAGAAAAGGAAAATAATATGTATTTTTGTCACCATTTTGTGTGTGCGTGTGTGTGTGTGTGTGTGTGTGTGTGTTTTCCAATACTTCTTTAGAAGTCTTTAGTCATTCCTCTTTGGCCTTCAGTAAAAGTTAACAAAGAAAGAAACTTGAAGCGCACTAGTGTCATTTCAAACAAGAGTCCCCAAATCAAAAACATAAAAGAGGCAATCTTAGCACCTTAATTGTCCAACATTTTTCCTTTGCAGAGAATATTTTCACTGCTCTGTTCCCATATGAAAAATTACATTGCAGTGATTAAGTTGGAGGATGATCTGCTCCATTCACTTTTCCTCCAGGAAGCACCTGGATATTCATCCGTTCACCAGTTTTAAACAACTGTTGACCATCTACAATGTGTAAATGGAAGCATCAGCTACTATGGGAATTTAAATAAAGGATGATCTTTGGTTTTACTAGCAGTTCGAACTATGACCAAATTACACATGGACCTTCTAAATTAGATAAAAGAAATAATCTGCAAAAAACAATCACTACAGTACCAAAGAAAGCAAAACTCATCCATTCACAAATTCATTTCAGTGTATTCATTCTCTTAGCATTTATTGATTATTGCCACATTCCAGGCACCACTGTAAGACATGGAGGACCCAGGGATGAGTGAGAAATACACCAGGCACAAAGAAATCATAGTCATGGTGGTGGGAGGTGGTGGAGGGGACAGTTAGAAATGCAAGTAATTGACCAATGGGCTAAGCATTACAATTGCAGTGTGAATAAAAATGGTGGAACTTAGAAGAGACTAACTCTACCTAGAAGGCAACTAAAGATTTTTTTCATCAGGGTGTTCTGGACCAAAACAGTGAACGATGAGAAGGAACTTTCCACAAAGGAAAGCAGAATAATGCCCATTGGCATCACAGACAGTATTTGGTTTTGAAAACATCTCATTTTCTCTCTTTTTATTTATACTTAGCAATTCATGTAAATCTAAGATCAAACTTCTTTTCAGAACCCAAAGAAACAAGAGTGGTGATTAAGTATTCCAACATGGGGAATTGGTGTTTAAGGTATGCTGAAGAATTTTCTGGTTGATAAAACCTCTGGCTATAATGGATAATCTCCATATTAGTAAACTCAAAAGTAAAAGTCAATTAACATAACATGAGGCCTCCTAGACTGTGTTCATGCTGTTTGATTACTATGAAATTGGAACAATTTACCTAATAAATTTGCTTCTCAATTTTTCAAGGTAGTTGGGAAATCCATACACTACAGAAAAGGGGAATCAAGAGTATAATATAGTAGAATATATTAAAAGAATAAATGTATAAAGGAGATAACATTACTCGAAATCCATATGCAATATCTCTGGAAATATGCTTTGGAAAAATTATAGCATTGCTCAACATTCATGAGCAACTTTTTGCATTCTAGTAATTGAGTTATGAGATGTTCCCACAACTTCAAAAATGTAAATTACTTAACCTAGCAGTAAAATCTCTCTCCTAATACACTCCTCCTGGCTCAATTCCTCTAACTCATATCACATACCAAATCTTTATCAAATCATCTGTTAGAGCACAACATGATCCAGAGACCAATTCATTACTGTTCTTCACCCTCCTTTTGCACAGACCTGGATTAAATATGCTTTTGGAAATACTGATGCTCTAACTATTTTTATTTATATGTAGCAATTTATGTAAATCTAAGATCAAATGTTTTTTCAGAAAACCATTTCAAATTAACCTACCTAATAATATGCTTAACTAATTTACTTTGTATCCTCGTCCACAATTTCTACTGTATTTATTTTATTCTGTAGTGTAGCTTCTCAAATTTTCTCTCAGAGCTGAGTCAATATGTATTTTTAACTTATATTCTTGAGTAGTAAAGTTCTTCACATAGTAGGTAGTCAATACTTGAACTCAGAGTTTTAAAAATATGTTTAAAAGTCTAAGATAAATGAAATTATTAAGTGCTATCAAAACAATATATTAAGAGATGAAATTTAAGTTTCTTCCTTTTTTATTCTTCTTACCAAATGTAGTTGTAAATCATATGGAAATTCTTGACTGATTTAGAGGCCAAAACAGATTAAGTGACTGGTAACATGCACAGGAGGTGAAATGGGAAGAGCCCATGGGCTTGGTGCTATGGATTCCAGCCCTGGATGCTGCCCCAAGAACTGAAGCTGCTTAATTCATCATTGTTTCTAAAATAGCAGAGATATGGTTTAACGTAACTAGGTTAATACACTGACTTGCTTCTGGAAATACCATCTGCCCTGTCTGAAGAACAATAAGCTATCATCATGGACAAGAGCAGATTCAGAGAATTCAATAGCATACCTCAGTTTTCATAGGAAAAACTATGGAGGCTTTATAAAAAACACTATTTTGGAAACCAAAATATATGAATATGAATATGATTTTAAAAGAGCAAATGATTGATTACTTAAAACTTACACAGCTTCTAAATTAAATTATATTAAATTGGGCAGAACTTTTGCTAGTTATTAAAACACTTATACAACTAATATTAGCCAAGAGAGTTAATTATAACCCAATTTATAATTTCAAAATTATAATGCATGGATTTATTTGCATTAGAATATTTACTCAAAAGAACTGTACACTAGATGGAATATTTCTCTAAAAACCTGATTTAATGCAATAACTAAGAAAGAAAAGTAGCAGTGAAAATGAATGAACCAAAATTTTAACCCTGGATTTTTATATATCATTTTAATATTTTTAGCTATGAAATAATACAAAATTGTGTTTCATTCTTGGACATCTTGTTACTGTAACAAAAAATAAAATTCAAATGTATATGATGACATCTACAAAAATTTTAAGTTAATAGTTAAGTTTATAATGTGCTGAGTGTTCTAATGTACATATATCTAAATTTAAATTGTATTTTAAACATGAAATATGAGTGTATAAGGCAAACTTTAGCTGAAGCTTTAATCAGTTTAAGTTTGCCATATACTATTAAAAAGTTATTGCTCACGCCTTCTTTCTAAATGTATAATAAATGTAAAAATAAGTAAATAAAAACTATCCTGTTAAAGGTAATTGCTGAAAAGTCAATGAAGGGATTCTGAACAAAACCAGTATCAATTTCATATTTTATACCACAAAAGCTTTCTAATTTCTTGAACTGTGCTTTGAAATTATCTGAGCTTGATAAGAATTTTACTTTCAAAAATGTCTTTATTTACACTACTTCATATTGATAAGACAAGATCTGTTTGACGCTTTAAATTTATCAATACCAATCACCATGCTGAAATTTTAGAAATTTATAGATCAAAAGTTAAAATTATTTTATAGTACTCTTTAATATGTTTGATAAAAATCACATATATAGTATTGGGATAATCATAAACGTACACATTTATCGTTCAACCAACATTCAATAATGCCAAGCTCATTTTTTACTTTGAGAAAATTTATATTTTATAATATTTGGTGTTATTTAAAAAGAAATACTTTAAACTATTTCCTGTCACCTTTCTTCACAGGTCCTCAAAGATTAATTTTTCTTGACTGTATGTATACACTTTATAAAATGAAGAAATGCAAGGACATTTAGGAAATCATTAATCTTTTGTATATGATGAAAATCCACAGATAGTCTCAATAAATCAATGTCTTTGGAAGACACAAAAGAATTATTGTTTAATTCAAAATCCTTTATTTAAAATGCCAATGTCTTTATATTATGCAGAAGTGCTCCAGATGGCTAGGCATATGTTTCGATTATGCTAAATTACTATTTTTTCTCTTGTTTTCTTCTTCTGTAACATAAAGAATGTTACATTTATAGCTACTAATTGTATCTTGATTAGTGCAGGTAAAAATATTCTTATTTGTAAATGTAAATGATTTTTAGATAAGGAAGAACATGCATGAATTAAAAGACACTGTACACTATATAAGTCAGAACTTTAAAAAGATATTCAGCATATGATGAATCCTAAAAGTTAAAAAATAAAAAATTCTATTTTTCATTAATCATTTTTATTACAAATGGACATTACTATACCCCTCATCATTTCACTACTACTATACCCCTCATCATTTCACTACTAAGAAGACTTCAGAAATAAGAAATACTTGGGGTCTCTATACTAACAGTAGTTCTAGAGTTAATAGAAGTATAATGTAAAAACTAATAAATCTCTAATATTTGTATGAATCCCCATATAACCACTGCCTCAGGCCACCTCTTTTAAAAACACCTCATACATTCTGTTCTAAGCAAAATATCCTTATTTTAGTTCATTTTAAATATGCTTTCCTAAGGATAGCTCATAGAGCCATTCCCTATTCTTGAAACACTACAGAGTTCTTTCACATTTTTCATTTTTTTCTTGCATGTCTTTCAGAACTATTGCTTTTCCTACAAAGATTTAATCAGTTAAAGTTTGCCTTGTACTAATAAAAAACTATTGATCTCATCTTCTTTCTAAATGTATAATAAATGTAAAAATAAATAAAAACTATTCTGTTAAAGATAATTACTGAAAAGTCAGTGAAGGGATTCTAAAACTACATAACAACACACAACATATTTACACAAACTGAATACATAGGACAGTGTACATTTTTACTTGTTATACTGTATTATCTCAATGAATGCTTGCAATATAGCTTGTCAACTAATGCCAGAATCTTGCAATGTGTTTGAGTAGCAACCACATTAGAAAAGATAACTATCCTTTAGTATTCCATGTATTGATAATCCTACTACTACTACTGTTATTGTGCTGTTACTAAATACTATTACTGCTAATACTACTACTGCTGCTGCTACTAATATTGCCACCACAACAGCTACACTACTACTACTTCAGAGAACTAGTGAAACTGGAAAACTCTAGAGAAGAGCTTCTAAATTTGCAAATGTGTAATTAAATTCTTATATATGACCTAATCTATTAAAAAGAGTTGTTTCTTACAATGTGCTCTACGGGACATTTGCATCAGAATCCCTTGAGGGACTTGTTAAAATATGTTTCAAGAACTTTCATGAAATCTTCTGAAAAGTAATCTGCATCTTAAATAAATTCCCACCTAAGAGATTCTCATGTACATTAAGTTCTGAGAATTAATCAAACTAAAATATATCAACATATAAAATTAAATATTTTTTTGAATTTAAAATTTTGCTTATATTGAATATCCACAAAATAGAAACAGTAAAAGCCCTTGAAAAAATATGTTGATGGTTCATTTTCTGAAATTCATGTATTTTCTGTCAGCGATTTTAAAGAATGCTTTCTATATTCATTTGATTAAAATCCTGCTTCTATATTCAAACTATTTTTATTCATGATTCATTTCAAAAAGGACTTAAAGTAATATTTTTTAAACTGTCTATGTCATATACACATATAAAATTATTCAATTATACAATTAACTATGCCACTATATTATAGATGTACAATAAAATATTACTTTTTAAAAAAATTTCCAAACTGATATCTTTATCAGAAACTACTATTAAACTCTTATATGTGACTAGGTCAGGATGTGCTATTGCTAAGGATGAATTTTGCTTAGGCTGAAATCTTGACTATAGGTCTTCCTAATTGTATGATCCAAAGGGAGTTAATCTTCCCTGAGCCTCAGTTTTCTCATCTGTGAAATGGTAACAACAACGATAAACATTTCATAGTATTATTTTGAGGTTTGAATAAAATGCCATAAATAGCCATTTGTTTTAAATAAATGTTAGTTTTTGTTGTTTTAGAGGTAGTTGCTGTTAATGTTCCATAATTATTAATAATGATGCTATTATTGTTTAATAACTATTACCATAGAAATAATGTTGGAGGCTGGGCGCTGTGGTTCACTCCTGTAATCCCAGCACTTTGGGAGGCCGAGGCAGGCGGATCACGAGGTCAGAAGATCGAGACCATTCTGGCTAAAATGGTGAAACCCCGTCTTTACTAAAAATACAAAAAAATTAGCCAGGCGTGGTGGCATGAGCCTGTAATCCCAGTTACTCGGGAGGCTGAGGCAAGAGAATCGCTTGAACCCGGGAGGCCGAGGTTGCAGTGATCCAAGATTGCGCCACTGTACTCCAGCCTGGGTGGCAGGGTGAGACTTTGCCTCAAAAAAACAGGAGATAATGTTGGAGAGAGATGAATAATTATATTTCCTGACCAGGACGTAAAAATGTGTCATCAAATACAAACATGCATCGGGGCATCTTAGGGCAAAGGAAGCTCTTAAGGACAGAGATGGTAACAGCACAGAATGGACCTGTATTCAAACAGGAAGGAAAGGGAAAGCACATTAGGACTGATAAGCAGCCGCAGACCAAGGTACACTAGAGTATCCCTTGGATGAGGCCCAAGGCGCACATGCTTTAAATCAAACACTATTTAATTTCTTAGGAATGTAATTTTTCATATTAAGCATTTTAAAAACAGAAGAATAAACGTGGGTATAATTTGCTTGATATTTTTTCTGCATGTAGATTAAGAAAAGATTTCATGTCCAATAGTTTAAAATATGCAGAAAAGCCTTATGAAATACAAACTCCAAAAGCTCAGACAGGATAAGTAATCTCAATTGTGTTGAGATTACAGAAACCAGTTACTGTAATCAGTTGGCGAAACTTTTTCATCACAGCTATCTTTTAGATCTTCTGATAATAGTTTATGTGATGTTTGTCTTCCTATTAGATTGTTAGTCTCTTGAGAGCATGGATAAAAGCTATAAATAAAAGCTATCCTGTTAAAAGTAACTGCTTACCTTTGAACCATGCATATTTGAACTATGTGTATCTGACCTGAACTATACATATTTGAATCCCCAGTAAGAAACACTGTGTCTTGCATATTGAATACTGGAATGATAGTTAAGGATGGGAAGGTAGTACAAAGGCCAACAAATTATCCACAATAAAAAATAAGAACAAGGTCCTAATTAATACCTATCCCTTCTAATTCTGAAATCCTTAGTTATTGTCTAAATGACAATGTGCAGAACCAAGATCTTAGCAATGTAAATATATACATCCAGGCAAATGGCAGAGAAAAAGGTTAATGTCCCTTCTGTTTCCATGTCCATCTTGCATTTCAGAACAAAACCAGAAATCCTAAGGAGGTTTAATTCTCTACTGAAACACCCCAAGAAAACTTTCAAACTTATCTTCATCTAAGAGCAGGGATGAAAAGATGAGGTGTCATTTACATAGTTATGTCCTGGCAATCTTGTCTGATCAATGACAAAACCAGCATCTATGCAAATGAAGAAAATGAGAGAGAAGTGAGTGGATACTTATTTTGGTGAGTATCATGGGTGCATTTTTAAAGTTTGTTTCTCAAAGCTGCTGTTAAATAGATTTCACAAAACAGGCAACTGATACTGTGATACTCTTGGGGAAGACAGCTTCCCCAAATCATGATTATACCCAAGTGTGTTTCAATCAAAAGTCCTTACTCTTCCCATGTATTACATAGACTCTCTAAAATAATTTTATTTTTCTTCGCAATTTCCCTTGATTTGAATTCAACAGTCTTTTTATGCTCACTCACTCTTGTAAGGAAAATGTTATAGGTAATAACAGTAATCCTTAAAGCAACCGCCATATAATTATATCTGGCTGTGTTTACATATGTGTTTTAACACATAATGTAGTTACAGTATTGGTTCCATCTTACCCTTTCTTCTACCACTAAATTTATATTAATTATTAGTTATTAACTTGTAGTTAAATATCTATATTTTCCTTCTGTCAGGGTCATTATTAAAAGCAAATGTTGATTCATTTGTTTTTAAGTGTTTAATTAGGAGGCAAGTTTAGGTATATCAGTGACAGAAATGTTCCTTTCAAAGTTAGTTTGATATCTCATTTAATTCAGTTAATTATAAGTTCAACCCTTAAAAAATAAATGTTCTGTGTTTTCTAAGTATGCTTTTCCTTTTAATGTGATTAATTAATGGTTAATTTGATTCATTGATATACTTTGGAGTATAGTTATTACCTCCTTCAAAAAATACTGTTTGCTTATATTTTCTAGTTTAAAAATTCACTATAATCCAAACAAAAAAGAAAGATTTAATTATGATATAGACCAGTATTCAAATACTTTGTATTTATATTTATGGCTTTTGCTTTTAATCTCCTTTCTATGAAATTAACAGGCTATGATTTATAACAATTAAAGACCAGTGAAGTGCACTGGAAAGAACTAAAGCCTTGGAACCAAATGATCTCAAATGGCGCTCTACCACAAAACAATATACTGACAATTTCATGATCCTTGATACTCCATCTACAAAATGGAAATACCATTACTTACCTTCTAGAATTGTTGAGATAATTAAATGATATATTTGTAATGCATATGTTAATTAGTATATGACATTTAAGTGGAAAATCAACAATGAGTTCCTGCCTAGTTCTGCCTAATTTTATTTGTTTTCATAGTCATAGTACAATTAAATTTGTTCTAACATATTGCCTCAACATCAGAATAAACACATTGAAAGAGTGGTACCTTGTTTCATTTCCTCTATTAAAATACAACTAAGACCACTTACTCAAAAAAGCACAACCAGAATGGACAGTTTTCAAAGTAATTTTTCTAGCTCCAGAAATAGAGCTCACAAAATGACATTGCTTACAATGATCAGACATTGAACACTTAAAAATTTATCTTTACCAAGTGTTTCAAATATGATATTAAAATGAAAGAAAGATCTTTTAGAGCCAAAGTATGTTCTGAAGTCTCACTTCTGGAACAGTCATTACAATTCACTTACCCTATCTTTTAACAAAGGTTACATTTTTATTTGTTTCCCTAGGCAGGTGGATTATATTTAGAATATAACTTCAGTATCTGACACTTATCAAAACATAGTGTATAAATTAGAAAATGCTACTCTAACTTTGCATTGTAATAAAATTTTAAAATTCTGTGATTTACTTAAAATAAATATATGCAAAATCAATTTTTAAAAAATTACATCTGTTTCCCTTTGTTAGCTAATAACCCTTCTGTTCTCAGTTATGTCTTGCAGCTCACTAGTCACTCATTTAAAAATTATTTTTATACCTGATACAGTATAATGAAGAAAATTACCGTAGAGTTATTTTTAATGCACTTCCTTAATAATTTCCTTAAAACCAAGAAACAGATTTTGTAAGATTGGTTTTGATTTCCATCTATGTGGTATCACTAAAAATGTCATCACAATTTGTGTATGAACAGTAGCTATTCACATGACCAGGAGTGTTTACATTTTTTTATCATTGCCTTCTGGACCACACAAAGAGTAAATAACTGAATGTAGCATCAACAAAAGTAAATAAATCTTTTAGGAAAATATGCAGTGCTATTTGTACTGCACATTTTCCTCACAACACTTATTAAGGGATTGGAATTCTTTTTAACAGATATAGGTACTGTGGTTCAGGGAAGTTTGGCTTCTGCCTGAAGGTCACACAGCATGAAAAGGTTAAGGCAGTATTTGAATAAAACTATTCTGACTTTCAAATATATATTTATTTTAATATTTCACCATGCAGTACAGAGATGTACTCAATATTAAGAATAATAAATAGAACTCCTCCAGAAAGAAAAATGAAATACACATGAAATCCTTTAATGAAGGTTAAAAAACTGACTTTAGGAAACATTGAAGTTATAAAAAATGTAAATTACAGTTTTATTTCTTCAAATGTTTCCTCTGTGTATTATAAATTATATTATTAACTAATAGAATACATTTATTGAGGCCATTTTTTCCCAAATAGTATTGGAGGTATAAGATAGAGGCAAGCTAAGAAGTAAATGGATAATGTGATATATTTAAATTTTAGACATATATAATAAACAGCACTCCGAGAAAATCACCTCTACTCCTATGTTAATACTGCTCAATCACACCACCACCCCAACCCCCGTCATCAACATCTACTACCACCATTTTTTTTTCCAACAAAAATGGATTCTATTAATATATTTTCTCTTGGTTGCTGAGCAACAAAAATTATTCATGTAAGTATAAACACACTGAAAAAGAGAAAACTGCTGAGAGGAAAATACAATAATAGACACCTCTATCAGCTACAGCCATCTGTGTTCAGTTTGACCCATGTTTTTGGCAAGCTTCTATTGTCCCTCCCATCCAAAGCCGTCTTGTCCTACAGAGAAAATTCTACTCCCACTTTCTTCATTTTCCAGCAAGACAGGGTCAACTGGTGTTCTAAATCTTCCAGGCTCTGGAATTAGAACACTAAAGATTCATTATTTGTAACTAATTACCATCTCAATAGATAAATACGTTCCCTATTTTATTACGTGAAGTAATAAAATATTAAGCTGGCGTTGCACTGTTCTGTTCCACATAGGAATACTATACACAAATTAGTATTTTATTGTTTTTAGTGGAAAATTTAAAGTACTATCTTAAAAAAAAAAGAGACTATGGGTTAACTTTTATGCAATTAAAGGATTACCATACAGCTACTAGTGAGGAAAATTCTGGGACCATATAATATAATCAATTCAAGTAACATTTAATAACTCTGAATCATGTTTCAAATTTGCCATTAGATAGACATAATCACAATTGGTTTTGGTATTAAAGTAATACATGAAATACATGTCTTGTTTTAAGCAAATCTTCTGAAACTGTCAAACATCTCAAAATTGTTATAAATTTGAAATTAACATGACAATATAATTGAATACATTTTATTCTTTTTAAATTTGAAGATAGGAGATACCTAAAAGTTTAAATGCTATTAGCACCTGATAGGAAGCAATTTCTTAGAATTGTGCAAAGGATTTAGAAGCAGTGTCATGTAAGAGATATGTTATAGCTGTTGGTGGTTCCAGGATCTTTGTAAATGGAGATTTAGGGAAAACAATATGGATGGGATGGGGACAGGTACATGAGGAGAGGTGAGGGGGCATGTGGGAAAGAGCAAGAATCTGGGTCCAAAGGCTTCATCTTGAAGCTGCATTTGCATAACAAAAAATTCTTGTTTTTTTTTAAATTCTATGTTTTTAGGGGATGCGTTTGGGAGGATGCTGATGGAGATGTGAAGATCATGAGCAAGCTGTAGCCTCCTTTTCTCACTCCATGTTTAAGGACTGGAGTCAACACTGAGTATAGGTTGACTATACTCAGTAAGAAAGAAATTCTAATCTGGGGCTCCTCTGCCAACTAAGTGTGTTATATAACTGGGCCACATAAACCCTATTGTTTTAGTTTATCATTTGAAAATGAGGTATCAAATGACTGTCCTAGAGTTAAAAACCTGAGACTCCCATTCCAATTCTAGAGCTCTGACCTTTACTTGGTATTGATTCCTCACCTTCCTAGCCTTAGGATTTTAGTGACTCCACCAGAGGAAACATTAGGGTGTATGTGATAGCTATTCTTTTATATTTTTAATATTTGAAAATACATGACATTTTAAAATAGCATCAATGTTTTCAATGGCAAATTTTGTTATCTTACAGGATGATTGTTTCTATTTCTTGAAAAATGGAAACAATCTAAGACACAGATTACTAGAAATTTATGCTAAGTATTTTAATCACTGCAGCCTACCTTAAAATGAAGTCTCCTCAAGGATTAAGCTAAAGTTTTACAGAAAACCTCTCTGGTTAGATTTTCCCTGTGATGTGCTACAGATATGTTAATGTGAAAACCCCAATAGGGATATTCTTGCTGTGATTATAAAATATTAATCCACTTCATGAAATAAAGCTAAACAAAAGCACTTACCAATGGGGAATCTCTTTTGATCCATAAATAAATAATCTGCCAGAACTGCACTTTTACAATTTGCCACAAATCCGCACTAAAAGACGTCACATTAAAATGATGTTGAAAATCTGTCACTGAACTAGTGAAGATGCCATTAAGAAAATCATCACTTTAAAATAGGTCTGTTTTTGAGCATCTGTAGGATAAATTCTATTAAGTTCCTTGGGTTTAGAAAATATGTATTGCCTTTGTTTACTCTCTGTGTGTTTGTTTAGTATAAGAGCACAATGACATATATCTGATCTTGCTTCTCTGCTTGACTTGGCCTTTAGAAAGCTAAACATAAACTCAATGAGTTACCTAAATTACATATATCTGTATGCTAATCTTATATATTTCAGGATTATTTTTAGTAATACTTATTTTTACTGGAGATTCATTTACTGTTGTATCTCTTTGTTGTACATATACTTTTGTAAACTGCTTCAAATCTATTGTAGAATGAAGTCAATGTATAAATAAAAATAATGAGTAAGTGTTTTGACTAAAGAACAAAGATTTATATACTACAAAACACTACACCGAGCAGAAGGAAGCCCATCTTCTTTGTGTATTTGCTTATTTTGAAAATTTTATGAAGTAAAAAAACCACTTTTCTGTCCAGTAAAATGTTAGAATCATTAATTATAAAACCTTCAGTTAAAAAGTTACCAGAATTTACATGTTTTTTACAAAAGCAGTTTTGAAAGAAAGATAGTTTTCCCTTTTTTGGACTGGACAAGTCAAGTTGACCTCAATTAAGAAAACTGCATTAAGTCATGGACAAAAAACGATTTCTAAACAGGCTCACAAATAACACAGTTCCATGATAGTCAATATTTTACTACCATCACTAAAACTTGAGAGATGAATATCCCTCATCTAAATCAGAGATAAGGCTTCAAAATGAATAAAACACTGAATATTCAAATATTCTAACTTGCTTGGTTCCTGAGAAACTAAGCCTTTCAGAAAGTTTCAGAATTCATAAATAACTTCACTTAAGGGGTTATAACTATTACTAAATTATGTCAACAACAATACAATAGTGGACGAAAAATAGCATTAACACCAGACTGGGCAGTATTGTTGAATGTCAGACATGTTGACCAAAGTTATATAAAACTGGGTGTTAGTCTAGATTTGTGACCACATAGAAATAATGAAATTCTTTGTGTCTATTTCTTAAAATGAACATAAAAATGCTTGACTTCCTTACAGACTTGTTGAGGAAATTAAGAAAGGAAAAAAAAATTTGGAACTCTAAAATACTTTAGAAACAGTTAATTTTTTGTAAATGTTAATAGTCTTGTGTAGATCTATATTTATTTTTGGGAAAAAGGGGAAGAGCACTAATAAATTTTATTGAGTGCCATTGTTTTTCTCACAAGAAGTTGTGAAGTAGGCACTATCATTACCATTTTACAAATGAGGAAACAAGATTCTGAGAGTAGCCATGACAACATCTGAAACAAGCTTCTCTTAAATCAAAAGCATGCATTCTTTCAACTAAACTTAAGGCAAGAGGGATTAGTCAGCAGTATTTTCTTTGCTGCATGTTAAAATCAAGTTTACTGATATTATTGATGCAAAATGTTGAACAAGGATGGTAAATTAGAAAAAAGGAATGGCAGTAATTAAAGTGATCGATATTAAAAGTAGTAATGTTTTCAAAGTTTCCATGTATTCACCTTTTTGCTGATGAACAACATGGTTTACAATAACTTAAGATCTGATCTCTAAAGCAAAATTAGGTAAGTTTGAAGGAAATGAGAAGACCTGAGATAGTGTAGCATACGTTGTGATATATAGTTTCTAGAATATTCTACTTTACCAAAACATCTACAGCATGAGTGGTCCCACTTTCCTTCACAGACACCATAAATGTTTCTGAAGTTTGGGCTACAGGCTCTTAGCCAATCAAGTCATGTAGTCACTGTCCTTTTATCAAGGAAAATCAGTCTTTTCCAATCAGTTAACTTCACTAATTTCAGAAGAGGCTCTAAAGTCTTGGCTTAAGAGATGAAAAATGACTCCCATACTTCAGCATGCATCACTGGTTGAGCTCCTGGAGCTTAAGCAACATATTTGCAGCATTATCAACAGTAAATCCTTAGTTTATCAACGATTTACTGAGCATCTGACTAGAGCCAGCCACACTGTAGGTGCTATGCGTATAGCAGAAACAGATGAAAACCTTTCCCCTCATGGAACATATATTCTAAAGGAAAGGCACACCATAAACAGAATAAAGAAGTAACATATGTGTTATGTCGGGTGATGATAAGAAATAAGCAGAAACAAAAAGAAGGAAAGAGAAAAACGAAGATTGGAGAGAAGAAGGACTTTGCAAGGTGACTCTGAGAAATGATGTGGGGAATGTGAGGAAGGGAGCAGTCCAGGCCAAAGCTGCCACAAAGACCCCAAGGAGGGGCGCCTGAGGCTTGGGCCTGGAGCTCTGATGGTTGCTGAACAAGTTCAGGCAAGGAGAATCAGGAAAAGAGATGTCCAAACAGTAACTAATAAGAGCAGCAAACTAGAGTCTTCAGGGTCATTGTAAGAATTTGACTTTTACTACAAGTGAAATGGGAAGTTTTTGGGCAAATGAAATGATCTAAAAGATCACTCTCACTCTGGCTGCTAGATTAAACTGAAGGGGACAAGGACAGAGGCTGAGATGCCAGTTCATTCATTCATTCACTCAGTCATTCAACAGAAACTTATATTGTGTCTACTATGTTTGTTCCAAGTAATGTTCTAGACTCTTGAGATATGTTAGGCAACATAGCAGACAAATATATCTGCCCTTGTAGAAATTCATTCCCGTGGGAAGAAGACAGATCAAATAATAATCAACATTATAAATCAACAAATTATATCACTCACACCCACCCCTATACATATATAGGGTTCATATTTTATATAAAGGAATGACATTGGTTGAGCTCCACAGTGAAATAGATTAAAAAGAGAAAAAAAATAAACAACTAGTTCCAGGGGCATTCCAACATTTAACATGTGGGACATAAGTAGAAATTGGTGAAGGAGGCTGATAAGCCTTATGAGAGAGGAAGATGAAGAAATGACACAAGGCAATGGAAATCAAGCAGCGTGAGGGGATGGTTACAATAATCAGTTATTAAAGGAAGATTAAGCTTAATTTACAATGTGAGATAGAAAAAAACACGTGAAGTATGGGAGGTTGTTGTCCAGGTTGATGTCTGGAGAAAGGGTGTTCTATGCAGAGGCAAGAGCCAAGGCAAAAGCCTGAAGGCTGGTGTGTGCCTAGCAAGTTCCTAGAATAAAAGGAAACCAGTGTAGGTAAAGCCAAGTAAAAGAAGAGAACAGCAGGAACATTGTCAGAGATCAATAAGAAGATGTCTTCAATAATCCAAGGGAAGAATGATGGTGTCTTAGACCAAGTTAGTAACAGTGAGCATGATGAGAAATTATCATGAAATTATCATATTGAAATGAAATATTTTGAAGACAGAGCCAACAAGATCAACTGACAGGTTATACGTAGGGTGAGAAAGAAAGTTAGCAGTCAAAGATAACTCTAAGATTTTTGACCTGAGCAATCAGAAGCTTAGAACTGCCATCAACTGAAAAGAAGATGGCTGAAGATGGAATAGGTTTTTATTGGGGAGATTATCAGCAGCTTAGATTTAAATATGTTAATTTAAAATATCAATTAGGAAGTTAATCAATGAATAAGTAATTGGTTATATGAATATAGGGTTCAGAAAAAACATGTGGGCTGGAGACAAACTTTTGGAGTCATCAGTGTATATTGTCATTTAATGCTATGAGATTGATACCTTCAAGGGAATAAGTATAGAGTACAAAGAGAAAAACTGCAAGAACTGATTTTAGGGATGTTCCAGCACTTAGAGTTTGAGGACATGGTGAGATGCTTGTGAAGGGTGCTGAGAAGTGATTGTTCCAAGAAATAAAAAAGGGTAAAAAGTAACAGAATATGATGACTTGGAAGCCAACTGAATAAAGCATTTAATGGAAGTAAAATCCACTAGGTCAAATATTCTTTAGATTAGATACAATGAGCACTGAGAAAGGCCATTGGATCCAGCAATGTGTCCATCATAGTGACCTCGGTAAGAGCAATTTCACTGGAGTGGCAGGGGCCAAGTCTGATGGCAATAGATTTAAGAGATCATGAGAAGAAAAAATGGAGGTACAGGCAACTCTTTTGAAAAGTTTTGCTGAAAATGGAAGAAAATACGTGAGAAACTGAAATAATGGAAATATATTCTTGCCTTGGGTTTTAGAAAGCAAAATGAAGAAATAACAGATTATAGGTCAATAAAGATTATAAAGGTTAATAGGGACCTAAACAAAGACTGATAGCGACCTAAAGTAATCCTACTACTGGTTCATCACCAAAATTTCATTTTACCTTATATTTTTTCAATCATTAACATGAAAAAGTATAGAAATACGAAAACAACTTTTTACATGGTGAGAATTATGTCTACAAATGTACAGAAACAATCATTCTTATAAGTAGCATTAGTTAGTGTTGTGTTGGAACTAAATGCACAGACTTTAGAGGCAGACTGCTGGGTTTAAATCCTGCTTCCACCATAAACCAGTTCTATAAGCAACCTCCATGAGCCTCAGTATTCTCATTTGTCAAATGATGATATGTTACATCTACCTACAGAATCATTGCAAAGGCAAGACAGCACCTGACAAGACTGTTTACCAGTGTCTAACAATAATATAAGCGCTTTATATGGTGTTAGAATCTATGAATGATAAAAAGCCTTAGAGAAATGTCAAATAATCATCATCAAAAATGCCATTTGCTCCCACCTGCCAGTAGCAAAGCATGTTTCTAAATGTCTTTCAACATTTCTTCAAAACCTTAAAATCCTTTGATTTTTACTCATTGATTGTTTCTTAAAAATACATACATGTCTGGAAACTGAAGAACACTGTGGTCCTATAATCAATTTTTAATTACCACATATAAATTATCTGCCAATTAGATTGTTTCCTCTTCATGACTTTATTGTCCAATTTTGTCTCAGGATATTAACAGCAAGGAAAAGCCAACAGTCTTTGTATAATGGGGGTATAATTACATGTGTGTATTTTATACAGAATGCTTGTTTCATAGAATATTTTCACTTGTCTGCATTCCCTATACTCTCCTTCTCAGTCAGCATAGTATTAAAAGGGCTACTCTTGTCACAGATTACATAAAGCTTGAAATCATTAGAAAATATTTACCATATTCGATATTGGATACTTTATACTCCTTTTGACCCATATCACCTGCCAGTTACTCTTTTTCCTATTTCCATTCATGAGTGCCTAATTCAGAATACCACCTACTTTCATGGGTATTATAAAGAGCTGGGCCTAGATTTATTAATTCTTGAAATACAGAACCTACCTCAGGGCCTATGCAGTTTGCTACAGTCACTAATGCAACAGTCCCTCACAACTAATGAGGTTCTTAGGCAGTTTTTCACTCTAATGATGACAAAGTGCAAACTGCAGACTGCAATGAAAAATTGATTCTGCAGAATTCTAAGTAAATAACTATTTTTCAAAACGATTCCTAGAGCAGATTTCTCAAAATCGAATAAAACAAAAAAAGAATTAAAATCATTAGGGTTTTAATAAAGACAAAAAAGTAATAAATAGTAAATTCATTGGAAGATGAGTTATGTCTACAGAAATCTAGCAGCAGGAGTAAATCAAGCATCCTGAAGATATATATAAAATGTGCAGCATGAACATAATTGGCCATCAATAATCCTGTTTGTCACACACATTTGTACCTATCTTAAAAATTTATAAAGCCCTTTCGTTCACAGCATTTTGTTCAATACATTTAAAAACATACCAATAGGAAAGAAACAAAATCAGAAAATTCATCCCAGGCTGTTTTTTAAAGAAACACTCTTGACATCAAACACATAGGAAGCAGGAAAAGGTTTTCCTATTTAAAATAATCTTCACACTCTATCCACTCCAACACCATCATTATTCCAAAGAAGATGATTTATCACCTACAAATTCAAAAATAGATTCTCCACCTTAAACTGCAGTGACTGCTTCCAAAGTGAATAGTGCTGTAGGTTAGAAGAGACACCTCATCAACCTTTGCTCTCCATTTGGCTTCAGCTCCCTTCTCTCCAATTCTCATCTTCTTCCCTCCTCTAGAAACCCTTGGAAGTCTTCTTAATTCAGTTCAGGCTCCTTGCTACCACCACTAACTCACCCCTAGGGATGTAACTGATCTGCTGAGGGCCTTAGCTGTGGTAGGCAAAAATTCTTTCCCTTTATTTTACACAATACATCACAATACTTATTAATTTTTTTGAGATAAAGTCTAGTTCTGTCACCTAGCCTGCAGTGCAATGGCATGATCTCAGCTCACTGCAGCCTCTGCTCCCAGGTTTCGAGTGATTCTCATATCTCAGCCTCCCAAGTAGCTGGGACTACAGGCGTGCGCCACCATGCCCGACAAATTTTTGTATTTTTAGTAGAGATGGGGTTTCACCATGTTTCCCAGGCTGGTCTCGAATACTTGGCCTCAAGGAATCGTCTGCCTTGGCCTCCCATTTAAGGTGTGAGCCACTTTGCCTGGCCTTAAATGCTTTTTAAACAACAAATCAGAGAGTGAAAACAAAGTTATTACAAAGCATACATACATCATCATAGCTACAGGGCAAAGAGCTTTTCTTTTAACCAAAACCACAGACTGATCTGGCTTGATAGAAGAGTATTTATGAGGATGCATTCTGAAGTTATTCAAGTCTGGATATGGTTTTCTTTCTATGTATATAAACTTAAGAAACTTGTCTAACTTATCTGAGACTCAGTTTCCATAGCTACAAAATGCAAATGATATTAGTATTGTATGGGTTAAATAAAATCCCTAAAAATGCACTTATCACTATGCACTTATCATTATGCCCAAACATAGCAATATTCAATAAATTTTATGATAATAATAGTTATTATATACCCAGCTCTCTTTCCTGTATTCTGCTTATGAGGTTCAATACACAAGATACACAGACATTTAATCTAAGGTGCACTAACTGTAATTCAAAACCCTGTGAAAGAAAATCATTTCTAATGTTTGTATCCAAAACTGACCTCACAAATGTCTCCATCATTTCTCTTGGAAATCTTAATAGTTTCTTGTGAAAATAAATTAATTTATTATCGGATTGCTAAAACTCATTTGTAATCATTAATGAATCATAGTCCATTTACCTAATATTCCAAACATACTTTTAATATATTATTTCAAGTGGTTTTTTTTTTTGCTGGTTGTTTACTGAATTGTCAAAATCTCACTATCCACACCAATGGTTCTCTCACTGTGGAGCATGCATGGACCTCCATGCAAACCAGAGACCCATTTAAGGAGCCCTGGAAAATCAAAACTGTTTTCATGATAACGCAAACCATCCTCTGCCTTTGTTCACTGTGTTGGCATTTATGCTAGAGGTGCAAAAGCAATGGTGGGTAAAACTGGTGGTACAGTAGATCCAAAGTATTTTAGCAGTAATTGTGTTCTTCACCACCACATACTCAAGGTAAAACAAACAAACAAAACAATTTCATTTAAAAAAGTAAAGAAATTTTCTTGAGAAAACAGAAAACGTATTAATTTTATCAAATCTGGACTTAACTTTGATGTCTTTTCAATATCCTGTGTGACACAGAGCAGTATGTGCACAAAGACCCATTACTCTGTACCTACGTATTGTGGTTTTCTCAAAGAAATGCATGTGTGTAATTGAGTTGTAAGCTGAATTAGCCACTTGATTTGTGGAATACCATTTTTACTTGAAAGAACAACTGTTTCTTTTTAAATATTTGAGTATGCATAATCTTTTCTTTTTATCATGAACAAAGGAAGCCTGACACTTCCAGGAAAACAACAATATATGTTACTGATAGTGAAATTTTGAGCTTTCAAGTAAAAATTCAAATTTGGAAAATTTCTAACCATCACCAACAGGTTGAGAGTCATATATTAAAGATTTTTATGATAAATTCCTTATCAGTTACACCAACAATTTTGAAATGATCAATGCCTGATATTTCTAAATCAGGAATAGGTAAAAAAATTCATGACAAATGCAAGATCAATGTACTTTTTTTGTAACAGAGCTGATAGGGTTTCATATTCCACACTGCAAGTAAGTCTTAAGAAACTGCCACTGTGGCCTTCTGGTGTAGTAGACAAACTATTTCTCTATTATCCAATTCAAAATATCTGTGTAAGGATGGATTCTGTTTGTATACGTTAGCCAAAAAAACAACATATTGTAATATATTGCCCAAGAATATTTAAGAATCCAGCTGTATTCTATTGAGCTAGCTATTAAAGAGACTTGTAAACATGTAAAATAATGCCACTCTTTAATTTTTTAGTTTGAAAAAGATAAACTTTTTAAAAATAAAATAAAAATGTTATATGTTTAAAATATAATGTAGTTTTAAAATGAATTAACAAATATTTTTAATTTCTTCAGTTTTACTGTTAAAAATGGTAAATGTCAATAGATAAGACATGCTTACACAAAGTCTCCAGGGGTGTCCTTGGCAATTCTTAAGAGCATAAAGGGGTCGTGAGAGTAGCAAGTTTGAGAACTATGGCCTAGTGACTACCTGAAAGTATAAGATTGCTTCCTTCCATTTAAACACTAAGCTCCATGTCAGAACACCCACCTAAATTCCTCTTTCCTTGTTGAGTTTCCTGACAGTTATCAATTCATTTGTAGAGAAGAGATAATCATGATGTTCTGACCTGAGTTCAATTAATGAGCAGCATCAGATTTAATAGCTCCCTTCATTTCCTCAGCTTTTCTCTGGTGATTTATTCCTAAGTTACAAAGACATATGTTCTGATCTTAAGTCTTCTACCATCTCATTCAGCAAACATGTATGGAGCACCCACTACACCTCAGGTAATATACCAGGGTCTGAAATAACAAAGACCAGTAAAACAAAGCTCATGATCAACATGAGGTCCAACCAAGTTCCTAAGTTCCTATGAAATACACATTAAAAGATAAATGCTTACTGAAGTACATATATCTATTTTTTGGTGAACCTAGAAAAATGGCACAAACTTTACATGACCTCTTCTAACATAATCAAGACTATCTAAGCTCTTCTGAGAACATAAAGAGATAAAATAAAACGATAATTAATCTTGTGTCTGTAACCCAAACACTCTTTCAATGACATAACTACCAATGCCAAATCTTTGGATATAACAAGTAGGGTAAGTAAAGGTGTGTAACTGGACAAATCTTTGGAATGAACAATATCAGAGTCACAGTCATTAGCCTCTTACCCCAAATGTCAGAGCTAGGAAAGGAATGCAGATGAAATTGTTTCTCTTTTACCCGCTGACTCTCTGCCTGCCCATGGAATGTGATCAGCATGATTCTGCCAGAAACCTGAGTAAGCAACCCAGACTCTTATCAGTGTACATGAATAATTTTTTAAAATGCATTGGACAAAGTCCAATTAAACAAACAATTTAAAAATTACCTTTGATAACAAGAGGAAACATATAACTTATTTTTGCAGAATCACAGTAAATTAATCGTTTGAGCAGAAGGAAAAAAGCACTTTATTGTATATACTTGAAAAATCCAACCAATAATAATGTGAAATTCTAGCTCACAACCACTGCTTTCAATATTCTTTGGAGAAACACATTTGCTTTTCATTTTCAAAGTGGTTGAATCTTGAGCACTCAAATTTGATTTACAATTTCAGCACTTAAGTTCACAGAAGATATGCTGACTTTTTCTAATTAAAAAAACATATTGAATTCTCCCCAGATTTTTAAATGACTAGACTATAGTAAATATAAATAACTTTTCATATTGGTGTTACCTGACTTATAAAAAGTAATAAACAATTCATCCCCTATTAATAACAAAATTACTTATAAATATTTTTAATTTTCTTGCCTATGGCAGAGGCAGCACTATTTAATACTTTTATGCTGAGCCAATCTTTGCATAGCTAATAGGTAAATAAAAAAGACACGATAAATCTAATGATTAAACTGAACATTTATTCTCATTCTCCATAGTATTCTAATAAAATGTACTACAGTGAACCAAACAAGAGCATCTAATAATGTAATCTGTTTTACAGTTTAACAAATTCATCTAAAGTCTGGAATGACTTAATTGCCTGCCTTCAAATCAATATTTTGGTTTTCAAACTAATCAAATATATTCATCTAAGAATTAATTCCAGAGAAGAAAGTTAAAGACAGGATTGTGGGTTTGGGAGATGGATAACTTCAAATCAAAATTCAATTACATATAAATCATGGCCTGAGTTAAACCAAATAGCTCAACATATAAGCCCTATACTAAACTTTTTAAAAAATAATTAGGTCAAAGAAGATATTTGGCTTAGAAATCCTTTCAGTGCTATGTAAGATGAAATTGAATTCCCCTTAGAATTATATCTCTAATTAATACGGTCCTCTAAGCCATAAATATTCTTCCCCATCCATAGATAGACATAACCAACTATTATGAAAAAAAATCACAGAGGATACAAAACTATATAATAATAATAATAATAATAATAATAAATTATCATTTAAAATAAAGAAAATCCCCACCTCCTCCCCCAAAAAAGAAAAGCAGCAAGAAAACAAGCACATGAGCCTCAATTTCACTAGCATGTTGTGTTTGGGTCACTGCCAAGTATCACAAACCACATTTGATGTTTGTGTTTTTGGCTGAGTGACACTAGAATGTCTTCGAGGGGCCTGGGGAGGGAAAGAATGAACTTAGAAACACCAAACAAGAGTTTTCTGGAGTATAGCTATATCATTTCTAGTTGATCATCAAAATAACATTGAAAGTAGTTCAATTAAAAAGCAAATCAATGATACAAGGAGGTAGTAGCCTAAAATACACTCCAGGGAAGGCTGAGCTTGGAATTCTTTTGGCTTACGCTATCAAACACTAATTTCTTACCAACCAACATACAGAACAACATGTATCTATCCCATGGCATTGAACTCAGTATTGTCAAGGAACAGCCCCTAGTCTCTGATTATTCACAGCACACTGCATGCCTTAGTTTAAGAGGGAAAAGGAAGGATTATCCTAAGTCAGAAGACAGTGTCTAAAATGTTAAGGCAGATGAAATCAGGAATCTTCCAAAACTTGGCTCAGCACATTAAAATTAGTCACTGTCTATAAAGAAACTGCCAAGACTGCTGAGGATGTGAAAGTTAATACTGTCCTGGTGTACACTGTCAGCCCATCCTCCATGGCTACTCTTCCTGAAGAGCTATGGTACAATGCTGATTCCTACCAAAGCTCTTCATTTTGGAATAGGTCTTCTTAATTCTGAAAGTGCCCATCTTCTAGTAGACCTACTTACTGAGTGTTATTTAGATTACCTCAGCAATTTAGCTTAGATAAATGAATTTTTTCCACTTTGAAATGGCTAAATATTTCTCCTTAGCCTTATACATTTGATTGCTATAAAGTAAAATATATAGGGGAAAGAAAGTTTATTATTTAGTTGCAACCAAGATTAAAACTAAAGTTTATGTAATTCTCTGTTAGTCTTTGTGACAGAACATTTTTAGTTGTTCCTGTTCATAAATTTAACAATAAACAATGAAGGTAAACAATTATAGAGAGTAAATAGAGAATGATCTTTCTACAAAGCACATCAACAAATAATAAATGACTACAAAATCATTACCTCTGCTCTCTGTGTTCTGGGAAAAGCAGTTGATTTTTCTATGGCATAAACATCCACCAGGTAAAGACATGCTCCTTGCTCCCGGTCCAGAATGGCTGCAGTCTGAATTATACCAGTATGTCGTCCAATAGTAAAGAGGCGTCCAACAGTTTTTTCTTCACAACGAACTGAAACAATGTAATACTCCACTGGGGCCTCAGATCCTCTGGGGCTAGCTGCTTCTATTGATATCACATTTGTGCCAATGGGTTCTCCTTCCTTCAAAATAGTTATATATTTGGGTTGAGTAAAAACAGGTCCATCAAGGCCCTGAAGAATGATGGTCAATTCAGTGGTTGATTTCCTCCTTTCAGGCCCAAGGTCTGTTGCTGAAACTATGAGATTGTAGATCAACTGTGAAGGCACCAGCGCTGAAGCCACTCTCAAGTCTCCACTATAACGATCAACAATGAAGGTGTCTGTGTCCCCATTGATGATCTCATACTCTACTTCTCCATTAGCACCTTCATCTGGGTCAGCAGCCATGATTGTTGTCAGAACAGAACCAATCACAGCTGATGGGTCTGCAGCAAGGGCGTTTTGTGATATAAACATTGGGACATTGTCATTGAGGTCTGTAACCAAAATGGTCACGTTCTTCAAAGCATACCGTCTAGTTTCTATTGGCACAGCTTGATCATTGGCTTTTACAGTTAACTCAAAGAGATTAGCAAATTCCCGATCTATTTCAGCATTAGTATATATAGTCCCTTTGACTTCATCTATGGTAAAATGGTTGCCTCTTGGCATCTGTTGAATGATTGTGTAGGATAGTTGCCCATTAATGTCTGCATCAGGGTCATGTGCAGTCACTGAAATGACAGATGTACCAATGGGAATGTTCTCAACAATAGATTTGAAAATATCTCCAGGAGGAAAGCTAGGAGGGTTGTCATTAAAGTCCCTCACGTGAATAACCACTGACATTGTAGATGAACGAGGAGGTCTTCCTTGGTCTTTTGCTGTTATATTTAATTTATACAAAGACTGTGTTTCAAAGTCCAATTTTTTGGCAAGAAAAATACTCCCAGTGTTTGGGCTAATGCTAAAAGTTCCGTGGTTGTTAGTGCCAGTAATACTGTAATATAAATCAGCATTGTCACCTGAATCGGAATCAGTGGCAGTAATGGAGGACACGAGTTCACCAATTCTCATGTTTTCCAAAACATCAACAAAGAGTGTTGATTTAGGGAATGAAGGGGTATTGTCATTTTCATCTAAAATATCAATATTTAAAGTACATGTTGAATTGAGGGGGATTGTCCCTGAATCCACTGCTTGAATTACAAGGGAATAGGCAGGTGTTGCTTCATAGTCTAATTTGCCAATTAGTGCTACCTGACCAGAAGTAAGGTCTATAGCAAACTGTCTTTCTTCATTTCCTTTTATTATAGAATAGTGAATAAGTCCATTATTACCTTCATCAACATCTGAGGCAGATACTCTTAAAACTTGTGTCAGATTGGCTGCTGACTCTGATATTGTAGCTTGGTAAAAGTCTTTTAAAAATTTGGGAGCATTATCATTTATATCCTTCATGTAAACATGTACAGTGGCCTGATCCTTGAGAGGCTGAGGGAGCCCCTGATCTGTTGCTATGACTGTAAAGCTAAACACCGCAGTCCCTCTCCGCCTCATAAGAGACTCCCTGTCAAACTGATAAGTATTTGTAATTTCCCCACTGATAGCATGCAACTCAAAATCTGGCTGCACCATTTCAAAAGAATACCTTACTTCTCCATTTGGCCCAAAGTCTTTATCTACAGCACTTACTTTGCCCACAAATGACCCAGCCCTTTGCTCTTCTTCAAAGTAAAATGTGTAATTAGTACTGTTAAAGAGAGGTCTGTTATCATTTACATCTTCCAAAATTACAGTAACATTCACAGTAGCACTAAGGGGTTCCACTGCTCTGTCAGAAGCAACAACCACTAAAACATATTTATCTTGAAGTTCACGGTCAAGTTCACTTTTTATATACAATTGACCATCTGGGAATATGCCAAAAGCATCCCCTGTATTTCCTTCAGCAATGGTGTATGCAATTTCACCATTTGCTCCTGAATCCTTATCAGAAGCTTGTACTTTAAAAAATCGAGAATTCACAGGTTCTGACTCAGAAAGGGTGACCTCATAAGAAAGTTGGTCAAACATTGGTGAATTGTCATTTACATCATGGACATAAACTGTTAGGATGACACTAGAGGAAAGCTGTGGGACACCCATATCAGATGCCAAGATTTCTATTTGGTAGGAGCCAGCCTGAACATCCAGAGGCCCAAGCAGACTAATAGTGCCATTCTTTTCATTGATAGCAAATAGGTTCTTGGGGTTTTGCTTCAGACTATAGAGTACCATGCCATTGACACCTTCATCAGGGTCCACAGCTTTGGCCTGGAAAATGCTGTGACCTGCCTGCCAATTCTCCACCACATTTACACTCTCTATTGCCTGAAGGAAATGGGGAGAGTTGTCATTCAAATCCTTAACTGTTACGTTAACCATAGTGTCTCCAGTCACTGTGCCCCCACTGGCCACTACCTTCAGCTGATAAAACGATTGCTCTTCTCTATCAATCACATTTGCCGTGATAAGCTGCCCAGTGACCTGGTTGATAGCAAACATACCTTTCTGATCCCCAGTAGTAATGAGATAACTGATGTTGGAATTGAGATCCATGGTGGATGCAGACACACTACCCACATGATATCCCAGCGCCACGTTCTCAAAAACCACAAAGCTGTAGGCAACCTGACTGAATACAGGTGGGTTGTCTTGAGTGTCCAATACAGTGATGGTTACTATTGCCTGGTTGGGAGATTGTAAATTGCCACCATCAGTAGCTACTATTTGCAACTGATAAGCTGTTTTTTCTTCTCTGTCTAGGGCCATTCTTGTAGAAATAACTCCACTCTGAGCATTGACCTGAAACCGAGACCTGTCCCCAGCAGATATACTATATTTGACAGTACCATTGGTTCCCAAGTCTGGGTCAGTGGCAGACACAGTGGTGATGTAGCTACCTCCAGGCTCATTCTCCTTAATATGAGCAAAGTATTGGACCGGGTAGAACACAGGGCTGTTATCATTTATATCCAGAAGACTCACATTTATGCGAGTCATTGATGACTGAGGAGGAGAGCCCAGATCTGTGGCCAGAACCAACAGGGAGTAGAAGGCTTGCTCTTCTCTGTCCAAGGAGGAAATAGTACTCAACCTCCCAGACACAGGATCCAGACGGAAGGACCTCCGGTCAGTCTCTGCCTCTTGTAAGGAGAAGCGCACTGTTCCGTTGTCACCTAGGTCCCCGTCAGTTGCCCTGAGCAGCAGCAGTTCTGTCCCTGTTGGGGCATTCTCCACCACAGACACATCATACCCTTCTGGCTGGCTAAATATTGGCTTTTCATCATTCACGTCTAGGAGAGTTACTACGAGCTGGGCATAGGACACCTTGGGGTGAACTCCCTGGTCCCGGGCACTTATATTCAGTACAATCTGGGAAGCAAGTTCACGGTCCAGGCCCCCAACGGCCCCAGTGGTCACGAGGCCACTATGTTCACTGATATGGAACCATCCCAGTCCATTGCCAGAGACGATGCTGTAACGTAGATTAGCATTGAGACCAGAGTCGCCATCAGTGGCAGATATCCCACTCACATAGCTTCCCGGAGGCGCCTCCTCGCTCAGGTTCACTCTGTACACTTGCTGTGAAAAGACAGGAGGATGGTCATTGATGTCATTAACAAAAATCATCAGGCTTGCCACAGAAGAGCGCGCCTGGACTGCTGCGCCAGGGGGCGCCCCATAGTTATCAGAGACGGAAACTGTGAGGTTGTAGGAAGGGATGCGCTCCCGGTCCAAGGCGCTGGCCACCTTGATTAGGCTCAGGTTCGGCACTTTGCTGCTTTGTACTTCAAAGTGGCGCTGCTCATTGCCCCCGAGAATTTGCACAGAGATGTTCCCGTTGGCCGCGGAAGAATCTGCGTCGGTCACGGTGAGCAGAGCCACCACGGTGCCCACTTGAGCGTTCTCATCTACCGAGGCATAGCGCGAGGTTGCAGGGAAGTAGCGGAACTTCACTACCGGGTCATTGTCATTCACGTCCAGCAGCTGAATCAGCGCCTCGGCGCGCCCCGTGAGGGAAGGCACGCCTCTGTCCATCGCCTGCACCGTAAGCGAGTACTGGCGCCGGGCTTCGAAGTCCAGGGGCTCCCGTACCGTGATAAGCCCCGTCTCAGGGTCCACTTGGAAGGGGGTCCCCTCGTCCTGTAGGCGATAGCGGATGTCCGCGTTGGTGCCCTCGTCCGCGTCCGCCGCCGCCACCTGGAGGACGCTGGAGCCCACAACCGCGTCCTCAGGCACCCCCGCCTGGTAGTGAGAACTGCCAAAAACCGGGGGGTTGTCATTAATGTCTTGCACAGTCACGTTTACCTGAAGGTAGCCCCGCCGCTTAGGCTCACCCTTGTCCTCCACCTCAACCAGGAGCTGGTACTGCGGCGTGACCTCGCGGTCCAGCCCGCCCTTGGACACCAGATGCAGGAACGCTCCCTCGCCGCTCGGGTTCAGGGTGATGTCCAGACGGAAGCGGCCCGCCTCGTTGCCGCGGATGATGCGGTAGGAGCGGTGGTCCACACCGTTTGAGCCGATGTCCGAGTCGGTGGCGGTATCTAAGATGACTTGGCGCCCGCTGCTACTGTCTTCCTTGAAAGTGACCACGATAGAGGGGTCCGGGAAAACGGGGGCGTTGTCATTAAGGTCCCGCACCAGCACTCGCACTTCGGTGGGGTAGGTGGGCGCGCTGGAAAGGACCACCAGGTTGATAACGTCGCTGGGCAGGCTCTCGCGGTCGATGGTGGATGTGGTGTACAGGGCTCCGGTGCTACTGTTTATGGCAAACAGGGCGTGGCTTTCGCTGAGCCTGTAGGTGAAGCCGGGGCGCGTCTGGATGGTGCCTACCAGAGTGCCTGGAGGTTGCTCTTCCAGCACTTGGAACACCTGGCGCTGCTCGGCCCCGTGGACCCAGGCCTGCCCCGGAAGCAATGACAGTAGCCAAAATACTCGAAGGAGCTGAGATACTGATAGAGTGTGCAACGGGAGCCACGGGCGGCCAGTAGCCCTGTCTGGTGCTAAGTCCATGGTCCTGGCTCCCTAAAACGATGTGATAAAGAGAAGGAAGGGTGAAGCAAACGCAATGATATTTACAGGGATTAAGGAGCGCCAGCAAAGATTCAGCCGACGGCTTGGTCTGAGACCTCTGCTATTTCAAAGGACCTCCAATTCAGCAAAAGCAAGTAGCATCAGCAAAAGACTCTAGGTAGCCAGTTGGACGCGGAGTGCAAGAGAGATGCTGTGGCGAAAAGCGGCAAGGCATTCCGCGGGACACTCCCGTGAGCTGAGTTCCCAGAAAAGTTTATCAAGCTTCTTATATATTTCCCCTTTACTTTGTTTTTGAATACAGATAGTCTGAGCGTTTTCACCCAGGTGGATGAGAGTTGGGAGAAGTTGCCTGTATCTAAGGTATATGAGGAATCATTGCAAAGAACGGTCTTCAGAAACTTTATAACTTACCCGCAGCAAAGAACGTGAAGAGGGAGGAACAAACGTCCAAGCACAACTGCGCACCGGGGAAGGGTTGGTGGGGAACCGGGAGAATCGAATTCCTTTCCCAAAAGCTGGAGGCAATGGAATTCCTGGAGTCCCCACTCCTCAAAAACCACGCTGCAACACCCCTCCAACAGGGCTCCGGCAGTGGCCGCTGAGGCCCAGGCGGCGGCGTCTGCGCGCAGGCAGTTCGGGAACTGCGTTCCAAGCGCTAGCCTTCGCGCTCTGGCTCCCGTACCCGGGAGCGCTCAGCTCTGCCCCTTCCCCTCCAGCAGCCGCCGCCGCCGCCGCCCCTCTTGCGGCTTCAAGCCAGTGGTCCGGCACAAACAACAGCCTGGGCTGCTCGGCATTTTTCACCTCTGCCGGGGCGCCTGCCGACCCATTATTTGTACATCCAAGTCGAACGCAGTTCCCCCTTTCTTCTTGGCCTCGCAGGGGCCGAGCAGAAACAGCGTGCGGTCCCGGAGTCGCCCTCCCCTCACCATGCCAGGGGGGTCGTTCTCCGGCGGCCCCAGTCGGAAGCCCACTCTAGCGCGCCTCGCCCCTGCCCTCGCTATCTCTGCTTTTATTGTCCCGTGTCAGTTTCACTTTGTAATCCACAACGCTTTTTGTTTGGGGCGGGGGGTGGTTGGTGCCTCCCTCTCCTTCACCGTTGGCAGTGGAGGCGGCGAAGTCGGCGCTGGACTGTAGTGACGCCCTCCGCAGCTCCGGACGGCGCCTGTCAGCGCTCTCTCTCTCTCGCCGGTCCGGGCCGAAGGTTGGACCGCAGTGGAGCTAACGCTCCGCGAGCCCCTTTCCACCTCCCGCCTGGTCCCTCACACTCTCCCCGCCCCTTCCCAGTCGCACAGGCATGCTCACACACACACGTACACACACACACACACACAGCGCGTCGCCGAAACACAAACAGAGGGGGAGGGAAGACCAGGAGCTGGAGCAGCACTCAGAAACTTTGCTCGCCACTCATTGATCCCCGCACTTTAGTTCGCCCGGACTCCCCCTAGCTCCCGGTCCTGTCACCTTCTGCCCCTCCCTCGTCCCAGCCCCATTGGGCCAGAGCTGAAGCAGCCCCGCCCGGCACTCCTACCGTGAGCGCCCTCCGCCTTGCCTGGCCTCCGACTGGCTTCTCGGGATGCTAATCACTTCAGCCTCCCGGAGGGCTGTAGGCGGTCTGGTATGGGAGCACAGCGAGGCGGAGGCGCTAAGAAGGGGGGTGATTTTTTTTTCTTTTATTTCTTTTTTTTTTCCTTTTCGGCCAAATCTTGGCCGGCGTCAGAGCAATAACAGCAAAAGGCTGCCGCGGAATAGATGGGGGTGGGGTCAGGTTTGCAGATAAATAACTTTAGTGGCCGGGTCTGGGGGAAGACCGTTAGGTTGTTATGCTAGTAATAACTCAGGGGTAAGGGGGTCGAGAGAAATAAAAGAAAAGCGGGGGGTGAGGGTCTGTTAAAGCGGGGAGGAAGGATTAAGCAAAGCCTGTCTGGGAATGCACAGTGCAGATTTGCTTTAACCATTTCCTGCCCCTTCTCTCTTTATGCAAGGCAGAGAGCTGCCATACAATGTGATCCCACAGCACAGAATCCAAACCAAATCCTCCCCTTTCCTCCTCTTTCTACACAGTGGGCTCCCTGCTGTCTAGAGTGAGCTAAACTATAAATCTCCACTCACTTGCCCCTCTCCCCCACCTTCCAAGTGACTAGGGGCAGGAGGCCTGGGTACCAACTACCAAAGGCACTTTGGACTTCCTCCTATAGGAAAGGCCAGGGGAACTCAGTGTTCTGTTTTCTTTCCCAACTGGATTCCAGGTGCCAGTAGCCCAAACCTTAGGGTTTCAACAACAGTAATAATGGCAGCCCTTTGAAAAGAGGGAGGTATTTTCCCGTTGCAAAGTTAGTTGGGAATTTTGATCCCTGATGGAGTATTTCCACCTCCACATTTTTTTAGTCAAAGGAATTCTAATAAAGTTTTATTTTGCTTTTCAGTCTCGGAGAAATAGATACCAGAAAGTAGAAATAAATAAATAATATTTAAGCTTAAGTTTTTAAAAATACCCACATGCCACTTAACGCACTCAGATCAACTCACCCACTATTCACTGCAGCTAATTTTTGTGGTGGCATGCATCGTTTCTTTAAAAGAAGAAAAACGTTACTAGGAATCAGATCGATATTTTTCCCCTTTAAGGGAACCAACTTAGAAAATAAGAATTCAAGCCAAACAATGCAAATACAGGGCATATGTCACACATTTCTGCCACAAGGATCCCCCCAAACGTAAAACTTTCTGTGCCCAGAGAGGGTTCAGTCATGAATAAATACTGCCCTCTGCTGTTCTATGGCAGTCTTACATCTTTAGTCTCCTGGTTTCTCGCTTAAAATTAAATGCAGAGACTAAAAGGATCTGGTTACAAGGCTAATTCCTCCTTCTTGCCTATGGATAGCAGCAGAGAAAATGATCTTTAAGAATCTCCTAGTGCCTTTCTGATTTAGAGTAAAAAAAAAAAAATCAAGAGTAGTAGGACAGACAACAAATTCAAGTCTTGATGCAGGCAGCCTGTAATTCAAAACTGATTTATGGAAACATGATTTCTAAAACTATCTCCAATTCCTCTGTTTAGGTTAAAAAACTAACTTCTACATATCCTCTACTATAATGTAATGATTTAATTGGAAACAGTCAAAAAAGTTAATGTTAACCATTTATGTATTTTAAGACGTGAAAACATTAGACTCTAGACTTTTTAGAGACATTTTAAGCCTTTTTCTCAAAAATCCTATTTTTCTTAAGTTACAATCTAACACCATTATTTTTGGTATCATTTAGCCAAAAAATATTTGTAGATGAACTAAAGTGACAACTAAACTTTACACAGTTTTACAAATCATGACTATGTGTGATTTTAAGAGAATATCACTGTTTTGTTTTATTTTGTTTACTAATGCACTATTATTCAAGTATTTATAGAGAAATAAACAGAAAGGAATCATGCAGATACTTGTTGTAGGAGATCATGGACTTGTTGGTTTACTTGTTTTTTTGTTTTTTTTTTTTTTTGCCTGTCAGATAATCTTCAGATTTAGTGTCAATAGTATTACATTTTCATTATATATGAGTGAATTTAATTTGGAGAACAGGTGAAAATCGTTCATTCTGTGAAATGGGAAGTATTCAATCAGTGTAACATGTATACATTTTACTTTTACAAAATGAGATATGGAAAAATAAAGTAATACAGAAAATATCTATGGAGAAAGGGTACATAAAACATTTTTTGGACAATTTCAAAAGAGGGTTATCAAAAATTAGCCAATAGTGTGATTATTTGAACAAGTAGAAACTTTGCCCATGATGACTACTTTAAAGTAACATATTCATTTATAGATAAAACCTATACATAAATGTACAATCTACGTATAGATAGCTACACAATGTAAGGTAAAATATAGAGCATGGTTTTAATTAAAAGACAAAGATATTTTGTTGTTATTTTTCTCCTTTGCATTTCATGCATGCTAAGTACATGAAAGAAAGTAAACACATATAGAGATCATTGTATGCATGAAATATGCAAAAAAGCCATGGAATACATTACTAGGTAGATATTATAATGGAACACATTAATAAACAGTTACCATAAGAATCATTTCTCATTGTACATTTTCTTTAATTAATTGCCTTTCAAAAAAACAGCAAGTTAAGTTTATTTGTGCTTTTCTACCAAAGGCTTGTATGAAAAGTGTTGCTTAGTCAAAGCTTTTCATATAGTTTCTAAAGGGGAAGATATTCCCTCATGTTAATAGACTGTGGAGGACATACTTTCATGTCCGAATATAAAAGAAACCAGAGAATATCTCATTTGAACCTTAGAACGTACGTTAAAACAAATAACTTTGTACCAATTTGTTATGATCTATACACATTTGCAATCATTATTTAATTAAATATATGAAGTTATGTTTTAGTCATGTTTTAGACTCCAGGTGACAAAGACTAGGTTAATTAGATTCCTCAATTCCTAAGCCATTAGCAACATTATTCCAGAAAAGGGTATTCTCTCAACTTCCTGCTTTCCTCCCCTCTTCTCCTTTCTTCACCTCTTCTCTTCCCTTCCTTTTCTATCTCTTGTACTCCTTTCCCTTCCTCTCCCTTTTCTCCCTTTCTTCCCCTCATCTCCTCTTCTTTCCTGTCTCCCTTTCATTTTTTTCTCTTTCTTTCCAATTCCTTCTTCTTTACACTCTTCTCTCCCCTTCCCTCCTCTAGGCTCTTCTGTCCTCCCTTCCACTCTTCTCCCCTCACTTTCCCCTTAATTTACACCTTATACTATATTTTACACTGAACTCTTTTTTGCTCACTTTACTCTACCTTCCTGTACTCCACTGTACTCCCTTATTGTTCTTCACTCTCATTACCTCATCCCCAGAGGCAAACATTCTGAGTGAAATGTATATCTTTTTGTTTCTATGTGTTCTTACAAAATGTGTATTATATAGTTATCTTGTATTTTTGGAACAAATTTTATTGCATTATATCGTGTATATAGCTCATCCTGTTTCTTATCTTTTTCACCAAGCACTACATTTTAAAGATTTATACATATTGCTATGTGTATATCTGAACTGTTGTTTCTGACTTTTGCAGTTTACTTTAATGTGTATAACCATTAATTTCAAAATATTCATTTACACAGTTATAGACATCCTGTTTTCCTCCAAACCCTTGTCATCACAGTAAGTCTGCACTGAACATCCTTGCAACTGTCCCCATATGGAAAGGAGTAGAAATATCTTTCAGATATATAGTGTAAAAGGAAAAACACTTTACTCAGTATCTGAAACAAATAGCTGAATGGACTGCTTGCTAAACAAGAGGGAGCTGTGTTTGTAGGACTGTCTTTCTGAGCAAAACAGAGAACTCATCTTATTTAGATTTGGGGAAGCATGGAGTTAATAGATGACAAACTTTCAGAAGTAGGAGGGGTTAGAGATTGGTTAACTTTTTTGTAGAGTGCGGTTTTTGCAGATTGGTGGAATTTCAGAAGTTTGGTTATTGATGTAAATTCAATGTTGATTTGGAATGGTTCTAAAACTGGTTTTTAAGTACAAGGGAATCGGATTTTTGTCTTCTTCATCTGTTTTCATTATTTCATTATTGCTCTCTTTTATTTCTTTGATCTAGCTCTGTTATTTTCCAATTTCTTGTGATAAATGTTTAATTCAGTATTTTATTTTCTTATTTCCTGATAAGTATCTTGAAAGCTATAAATATTCCTCAAAATACTACATTAACCTAGTCCCACAAAGTATTACACATTCACTTTTAAGTATTTATGTTTGGGGCAGGGTGCGGTGGCTCACGCCTGTAATCCCAGTGCTTTGGGAGGCTGAGGCAGGTGGATCACGAGGTCAGGAGATTGACACTATACTGGCTAACACGGCAAAACTTCGTCTCTACTAAAAGTACAAAAAATTAGCAGGTCCTGATGGCGGGTGCCTGTAGTCCCAGTTACTCAGGAGGGTGAGGCAGGAGAATGGCATGAATCTGGGAGGCGGAGCTTGCAGTGAGCCGAGATCGCACCACTGCACTCCAGCCTGGGCGACAGAGCCAGACTCCGTCTCAAAAAACAAACAAACAAACAAACAAAAACAAAACCCAAAACGAACAAAAAGTTTGTTTTGATTTTCTCTGGAGCACAAGATTATATATTAATATATGATTACAGTTCAAAATATGTGTAGTCTAAGAGCCCTCTCCTTCAGCAAAACCTGCTACCTTTCACCACCTTCCCTGATATGTAGAATCTACATCCCTTTGTTACTAATTATTTATTGTGTTATATTAAGAGTAGATAATCTGTGATAGAAAGAAGTCTCCAAATTCTCTGCTCTCATGTTTTTTTTAATCCACTCCAATCAGAATTGTACCCAAAGCACTACGCCAAAATTTTTCTGATCAAAGTCACAGTTGATTACGTCCTTCTCCTTGATTCACTTTTCCTCATTTGCTCTCCATGACATCCTCCTACGTCATAGAACACTACTTTTCAGTCTGAGGCGTTTTAATGTCATGCCTTAGAGCTAAAGAGAGGAATTACCCTCTTCTCTTTTCCATGCCCACTCAGTCCCATGGTCACCTTATTCTGTCTCAAGACTTCCAATAAGTTGAGAAAACTCAGAAAAAAATATTAATTATGTGGTTCTTGGGTGCAATATTCCATCCATATCCATTAGATTGTTTGTTAATTATGCTATTCCAATCTTATGTATCATTACTGATTTTCTGTTAGCTTCATATATTGATGACTAAAAAAGGTATGTCCAAGCTGCATTTATGATTGCAGTTTTAATTCTCCTTATAGGCTTATGTAACTATTCTTGCTTTATGTTGTAAGGCAATTATATATGTACACACACACATATGTATAATTGCCTTACAATGTAAAGGAAGAATAGCTATATATAAGTATGTATATATATGTATGTGTATATATACACACATGTATATATAAAGTCATTCCTTATATTATACATTATAATGTATAATTATAATTACATTGTAATGTATGGTTTTAATTACATTGTAATCATAATATATGATTATAATTACATTATACATTGTAAGGCAATTACATATATTGTAAGGCTTATATATGCATACAGTCATATATATGTGTGTGTGTGTGTATATATATATATCTTTATGAATTTCCTTTAGAATGGCAGGTGTTGTTAGGAATATTTTATTGTACCCTTGTTCTCAAAATATTTTTTTCCTTTAAGAATACAGTTCTAAATTCAAAATAATGTTAGACTTATTTAGACAGAATTTTTTGGCCATGTGCCATTCTTGTGCACATATATAAAAAGGAAACATAAAGCTTAGTTGGGTATTTCTAATACTACACATAGATAGTTCAATTCATATTAATTTTTTGGTTCAAATCATTACTATCCACATTTATTAGCACAACTTTTTTTAAAATGGAAATTTGGCTTTTTTTTTTTTTTTTTTTTTTTTTTGAAACGGAGTCTCTCTCTGTTGCCGAGGCTGGAGTGCAGTGGCCAGATCTCATCTCACTGCAAGCTCTGCCTCCTGGGTTTACGCCATTCTCCTGCCTCAGCCTCCCGAATAGCTGGGACTACAGGCACCCACCACCATGCCCGGCTAATTTTTTTGGATTTTTAATAGAGATGGGGTTTCACCGTGTTTGCCAGGATGGTCTGGATCTCCTGACCTCGTGATCCCCCCCGCCTTGGCCTCCCAAAGTGCTGGGATTACAGGCGTGAGCCTGTTTAGAAATCGTTTTTTGTCCATGACTTAATGCAGTTGTCTTTTTTTTTTTTTTTCTTGAGACAGAGTCCGCTCTGTCACCCAGGCTGGAGTGCCGTGGCCGGATCTCGGCTCACTGCAAGCTCCGCCTCCGGGGTTTACGTCATTCTTCTGCCTCAGCCTCCCAAAGTAGCTGGGACTACAGGCGCCCGCCACCTCGCCCGGCTAGTTTTTTGTATTTTTTAGTAGAGACGGGGTTTCATCGTATTAGCCAGGATGGTCTCGATCTCCTGACCTCGCGATCCACCCGTCTCGGCCTCCCAAAGTGCTGGGATTACAGGCTTGAGCCACCGCGCCCGGCCCGGAAATTTGGCTTTAACCGTGAATATAATTCTTCTTTTAGAAGAAATCTGACATTTGCCAGGACTGCTCATGTCTTCCATGTATCAAATGTCACTTTGATTTTTTTAAGTTTTCTCTGTGCATACTTCTGACTTCTGCCTTGTCTTCCAGTTCACAAGTTCTTTATTCTGCTGTTTTGATCTGCTTTTAAACTCATCTATTTGATTTTCAATTTAATGAATGAATTCTTATATATAAACTTTATCCTATGTTGTTTCATAGATAACTATCCTTTTCAGGTATTTTCAAACTTATTTTCAACTTCTTCAAGAATGTTAAATATAATTTTACTGTTGTTTTATGTTTGTGTCTGACAATTTCAATATCAGAAATATTTAATGGTCTGTTTCTGTTTCGTATTATTACTCATTTTAGTTGATCATAAATTGTTTTGTTATGTGATTACTTATGCTTGAATGTAACCTACCTATTTTCATTGAAAAATTATTTGTGGGTGTTCTTTGAGGCTTAAGGTAGGTGTGCCCCTATAAAGAAAATCTGATTATGTTTCTGTTAGGTGCATATGGGATACTATTCATCTGCAACCACTAGTGTTTTCACTGAAGCAAAGATGCCAACAATAAAAAAGCAACAATATTTTATGAATTGCTAAGCTGCTAAATAAATAATAAAATACTCTCTTTGAATTTTTTGTTTAAAATGTATTTTACACTCATCCAAGTTGATGCTATATGTCATTTTCTGTATGTATAAAAAGGAAACTAAATTGGGAAAAATAAATTGGGCAAGGCACCCTTACATCATCTTCACATTGAAAATCCATCTGAAAGGGGTGAAGCATTTGTTGAAAGGAAGAGTCCTCTGTCAATGACTGTGTATGCGTGTTAACGTACTGACGCTGCCTCTTCAATGCTCATGTACATTCAATAGTAATTAAGTCACAACTGCTTTCCAGCCTTTAACAAATCAGTACCTACTTCCAGCTATTAAATATTACTTTGTGAAATATTAAAATGGGTCTCGAAAAAGTGAATATGAAAACAATAAAATATGATAATTCACAGCATAAGGTTTTGTTTTGTTTTAGGTTTTTTTCTGTACCTACCTAGTAATATGATTTTGAGAGCTGCTTTGTAGCTTCAACTTCTCAGATTTATCCACTCCCACAACCCTGGTCTAATCAGTGTCAAGGCACCTTTATTTACTGTCTTTTGCAGAAGGCAGGGTGACTAAGAGTGTGTGTGTGGTGTGTGTGTGTGTGTGTATGCCTAGTTAACTCTTAACTGAGAACTTGGGATTTGAGGGCTCCAGTTTTAATAGGAAAATTTTCCTGTTAGACTTCATACCTCCAGAGATAGCTGACCTTTTTCTCTCAGCTTTCACATCTTACCACACCTTAATAGCGAGAGCTCAGATTTGTAAACTTTGGTAAATATTCTCAGAGCAAAAACTAATTAATCATTGAGTTTATCTATGTGGGTTCTCAATTTCCTCTAGATCATATGGTAATTGCTATCATGTCAGCTGTTTGATCTCCTAAGAAAATACTTTAAAATTCAGTAATTTTAGTTGTCTTAGTGGTAACATAATATCCTGATATTCAGAATAATATCCTTCCAGAATAGGAAGGCTATCTTCATTATTTTTTCAAATATTTTCCTCTCTTCAATTTTCTTCTCTCCTTTGGGAAATCTTATTTGATTGTTATCTGTCATCCATGTCTCTTTAGCTTTTCTCGCTATCTTTTGGGAAAATTCCTGAATCTGATGCGCCAACTTATTAATTCATCCCTTAGGTTCAGTGTATCCAATCTGCAACTGAACAATGTTTTATTTTCTTTATTTCAACTCATACTTTTTCATGCCTAATATTTCAACTTTATTCAAAAATAAATTTTTATTTTTGTTTTGTATTGGCAACACTGATCAATCATTTGTTTATCTTTAGCACAATTATTAATTGTATGTTCTTGTTCATATGTTATAATGCTTAGCTTCTTATGGCCTGTATTATCCAGTTTATTTTTCCTTGAAGAATGGCTTTCTTTATGTGTTTAGTTATTTTGGTTCATCAGCTCGTTGCACATTACTGGTAATGTCTGTTGAGGAGGAACCAAAGGCCAGGACTTAGTCTCTGAGTTTACAGCAGGGGTTAACAAACTTTTTCTCTAAACACAAGATAGTAAATATTTTGGGTTTGGAGAGCCAGACAATCCTTGTCACACTAGTGATTCCTGCTCTTGTAGTGTAACACAGCTTTAGATACTACAGAAACAATGGGCTAGGTATGGCAGTATTCCAATAAAACATTATTTATAAAAACAAGAAGCAATGCCAGTTTGTCTCACACATTATCATTGGTTGACTCTGTTTTAGAGCACAGGAAATAAGCCTCGTAGGAAAAATCTACCAGGAAATTCTGTTAATCAATCCCATTTGTATTCTTGAATTTTAAACTGGGAGGTGAAGCATGATTAGAAGGAGACAATCTCCCTAAATTGCAATATACAGCCATGGGGATTTTTCAGAAGGTAGATCTAGTATGCTCAGTGCCTAAGGGCAGATGGCCAGTTTGCACCTATTTAATGAGGGTGCTGGTGTCTTAGCTGCTGCTGCTGAAATCTGCAGAAAGGCAAGCAATATTTGCCTTAAGGCAACACAGTGTAGTGAGAAAAGCTGTTTTTTTTTTTTTTCTAAATAGTCATCCTTTCTAGCCTTTGACACAAACTATCTGGATTTCATTATTTCATACTTAGATTTCTTCCTCCATTATCCATTACTCTTTGTTATATATAAATAATTTTCATAATTCATATATACATAATTATTTCTGACTAGTAGTTAATTTCCAAAGATTATGTGGAACCTGTGTGGATGTAAATAAGCTTAAAACTACATGATGAAAACTAGAATCATATTTTTTAACATCACACTTATGGCAGAAACAAAATGAAGGGTTTACTTTAAAGTCCTTCATAATATAGTACATGTGAGTATGTGAGCAAACCCACTGGAATGGAAATTGCTTATAGTACATGTGAGACTAGGTCTCTGAATATTGTGGCATTTGCCACAAACTGGTAATTACCTACCATGATTTGGAGAAACGTCTTAGTCCAACAACTGTTTTGTGACAAGCTAACATTTTGTTGAAATATATGTCAAGAGTTGGTCATATTTTAATCTTTAGTGTATATATATGTATATATATATATATATATATCTCCTGCTTATCTCAAATGAAAAATATACTAACATGAGTAGTGATCAAAGACTGTGTATATCCTATTCAAAACATAAAATAAACCTGCATAGCATTTCATGCTAGAATAAACAGAGAAAAGGAACAATAAATGCTTTAACTTATATGCAATATGTATATTCATCATGCCAGAGGAGTGTTAAGGAGAATAATAGTCTAGGTTCACTAGATTTTTAATGTATAAAAAAATTTTGAAAATACAGAACTATTTGTACTACCACTTTCATTATCAATAGGAGACTTCTACCGGAAGAGTTGAATCTAGGAACTATAATCACCTTTACTGACAGCTAACATTTTATCTTTTTTAATTTTTAATTTTAAACTTACTTGATATAATGAAGTATAGACTACTGTAAGACTATTTTGTATTAGCATTTAATGAGCATTCTCTTGTCAGTATACTTTGACATAAATATTCTTTTATTGGCTATGTAACATTTTGTTACAAAAATAAGCCAAAAAGTAATTGTTCCTTTGATGCTGACATTCAGGATTTTTCTAGGTTATTTTGCTATTATAAGTAATGCTTTGATTATTGTCGTTCAATCACTCAACAAAGTTTATCAAAAAGTAAATATATGTCCAGTACTTTAATATTACAGAGAATACAGTGGAGAACAAAAGATATAACTTGTATAATATTTAGTCAGATTACAGAAATTTGAAAAAAAATGTAAACATTTAATCACCCTTATTACACAGTGTTAAGCTGCTTTCCATAAATGACGTACCAATGTACAATAGAATCAGAAGTATAACAGGGTTCTTTATTTCAGCAAAAAGGAGAAATACACACACTTAAGTGTAAAATGTCTTAAATCCTGACCCATGTAAGGGAGCTAAAAGAGGTGCCTTCTTTTAACATGAATTTCTACTGTATTTTTATATTAGCTACCTGTATTTCTTTTTCTCATAAATTATTCATGTCTTTGCCGTTTTAATCGTTTGAAGTCTCAGATTGTTTTTTTGGTCATTGCTGCATTGTTGTTAAATCTATTTGGTTTCCTTTGTGAACATCTATCTTTCTTTTAAATTTGAACATACTTTGTACAATTGACATAACACTACAGGAGCCGGGAAAATAAAAGATTAATTTTGTTTTTTTTTCTGTGTCTGGCATGTTTCTTGGCACTCAGATAGTATTCAATGAATGTTTACTCAATGTCATACCTTATAAGGTGCCTAAAATTTTTTTAAAAGTATTAGAAAAAAACAGCAGTAACAGATGGCTTATACCCCATAGTCTGAAACAGCATTTGAAATGTAATGGTGGTGGTACTCAAATGATTTCAGGGGGCTCAGAAGAGGATTTTGAATGGTACAAGAAATGAGAATTTTTAAAATATTCAATACTGTGATTTGACACTCAACCTCCATTGAAATCTTACAGCTCTTTTTTAATGTGCATGTTAGAGGATTTTTGTTTGTTTGTTTGGTTGGTTTTTTGTTTTCAAAACACTCTGTCATCTGTTGTTCTTCATGTAATGTTCCTTTGCTTAGAACTTCTCAGGCAAACATACGGTGGAGGCTGAACTTCCTATTGTGTTAACTGTTTCTCTACTGGCCGACAGAGCCATGGATGCATGTCCACCCTGGTATGCCAGTGGCCTGTCCACGTGTTGAGAAGCCACAGTATCATACCATTTGCAGCTACAGCAAATTCCTCATCCCTGGATCAGTTACTTTGGTGTGTCAGTGAAGTTAATTATTCCAGTGAAGGCCTCCAATTATTTCACCTTGCTGACTATGACCAGAAGTCACAGTGCCCATGGTGAGGTATTTCTATTTCTATAGCATTTCCAATAATTTAGAAATCACTTGATTACCTGTAGTAAGTGTCCTTTTTGAAACAGCTATACTACGTTATAGTTTCTGCAACTGGATCTTGACTGATACAATCATAGGTGAAGACAGTTATTCCATTTTCCTTTCTCTTTCAAATAAAGGAGAAATTTTGTGATTGGTATCAGAACCTATAACATTGCATATTTTCCTTTTGAATAGAAAGTGATCTAAGTGAATAGTCCAATATGACAAGTATAATTTATCAAGATTTGATTAACATGACACTGTTGGAATACAAGATAGATTCTCTTTAGTAAATACCAGCATCTGAGTCAGAAATAGTGAACACACACACATTGAAATAAAGAAAAACCTTAACGTAGCATATGCTAGAAGACAAAGGAAAATTAGCAGAGGATCTCTGTAGTATTTAAATATTTTTGATATTTTATGGAGCTCACAACCCTTGTTAAAAGAAAGAGTACATTATCTGTACTACTTAGTTGGAATATTGCAGATGTTTCTAGTCTTTGTAAACATATCACAGCATCTTAATTCTTTGTTTATTTGAATTGCTCCTTAGTCATGTCTCTTTTTCATTCCATTCTTAATCACTGAGTCTGTGATTAAAAATGGCAAACATGTGTTTTGAGAAGAAACTAAGCTATGATTTTGGTTGTGGGTAGTAATTCCTGAGAGGCAGAACATATTAACCCCTTCCTCTCCACCTTGCTTATGAACTCACAAATGTGCAGGTAAACAGTAAACACAAAGTAAAGCATAGAAAAATAGAACAGTTTTCAGTTCAAATATTGTTTGTACAAGGAGATATTTCTGAAGAAATAAACAAATAAAAAGTGATGGCGGGGTATGGTGGCTCAGGCCTGTAATCCCGGTACGTTGGGAGGCCAAGGCAGGCGGATCAAGAGGTCAGGAGTTTGAGACCAGTTATGGACAACATGGTGAAACCCCATCTCTACTAAAAATATAAAAACAACAAGGTGGGTGTGGTGGCAGGCACCTGAAATCCTAGCTACTCAGGAGGCTGAGGCAGGAGAATTGCTTGAACCCGGGAGGCAGAGGTTGCAGTGAGCTAAGATCATGCCACTGCACTCCAGCCTGTGTGACGGAGTGAGAATCCATCTCAAAAAAAAAAGTACAATATTTACAAAACAATGCTGAACTAAAATAGTATAAGAAATCACAGGATATTATTGCTGTTAAGACTCTTAATTTATGCTATTAAACAAAGATCAGTTTTGGAATCTGACAGTCTTTGGATCTAAACCTGACCCTATCTCCTTTTCTCTGTAAGGTTACATGCAAGTAATTTCAGTATTCCATGATTAAATTCGTAATGAATTTTTCTTCATTTGTAAAATGAGAGAACTCAACTCATGTGTTAACTGAGTTGACTGCTGCCTGCCAGTGTATGAGACACATCTTAATTTAATTAGAAAAAGTTCTAGATTAAAGTTACATGCTGTTAATTGTGTGTATGTGTATATGTATATATATATAGAGAGAGAGAGAGAGAGAGAGAGAGAGAGGAGAATTTGAAAATGTAATTTCAATTTTTATGGAAGAAGCATAACTGCATTCATGTAAAAACAACCCTGAATACTTGGATAGACAGAATTTTGAGATATATAGTAATTTCCTAGAAACAAGAAAAATAATATAAAGTAAGTATATATTCATAGGTAAAGTTAAATGCAATGATATGGTTACATAAAAGAAAGTATGAATAGTGCATTTATTTTAAACTAAGTTTAAATAAATTCCAATGGAGTAGATTCAAACAGGACAATATATTAAAATTAAGTGCTAAGAAAATAGCAAAATCATATAAAGTTCAATATAAGCCTATATAGTCATAGCTAATAAAGGTTTTATCATATTCAAAAACAATAATTCACTTCAGGAAATTCTAATGTCATGTTAATACTCTTAGTAAAAGCAAATATGTCACTGAATATTACTATAGGCAATAAATACTACTCTACAGTTCTGTCACCTGATTCTTTTGGGAATATATACTTTACATTTGGATTGCGGTGACTCATCCGGCACTTTGGGAGTCCAAGGCTGGCAGATCAGTAGACATCAAGCATTAGAGACCAGCCTGGCCAACATGGCGAAACTCTGTCTCTACTAAAAATACAAAAAAGTTAGCTGGGCGTGGTGGCGTATGCCTGTAGTCCCAGCTAGTGCGGAGGCTGAGGCAGAAGAATCGCTTGAACCGGGGAGGCAGAAGTTGTTGTGATCCGAGATCGCGCCAACTGCACTCCAGCCTGGGCGGCAGAGCGAAACTCTGACTCAAAAAGAAAAAATGATTTTAATTTTATAAAAATATTTCTGTTTCTATTGAGTCAGCAGATTGATAGCAACAGGTTTACATCACACGTTTTGAGGGACTAGACCAAACCATTTCTCTTATCCCCAGTAGGTCTAGGACTTGTTTTTTTCTTTTTTAAGGACTTTCTTTATAATAACAGTATGGTTTAAAATAACTATCTTTGCTTTGATAATCTGTGCTTCATCTTTGCTTCATAGGTATGATGGTTAATGCCTCATGGTAGACTACTGCTTGCAAATGATAAGATTTCCTTAGTTTTTAATCCCTTTTTGATGATTACATGTATAATACAATTACATAATTCAAGACACTAAATTGATGTTATTTAGAAGGCTGATTGAGATGATATATTATACCGATTTAAAGCCAATTTTTATGTGTTCAATAATTTTGCTAAAGTTTGTGATAATTTTGCTTGATTTCAGTATTTTGTATCATTGATAACCCAGTTTTGTGCTTGATAAATTCTAAACCTAATTCCACTAAAGAGCTCTTAGAACTAAGTGCTTTCTTTTGCTCTCTGTACTGGAGGTACAGTGGATATAGGCTTCTTTTAAGATTCATATATGTGTGTGTGTGTACACACACACATTCATTTAGTCAATGGATGGTGATGTAGAGCTGTAATAATAGTAATAGTGTATTGGGTGAATGTAGCATACATGAAATGAGTAAAGAAAATGTCATAAAGGATGCATTAAGGAATTGGGAATATTTTATTAAACAAACCTATACTACACAAGAAGTGGTAATGAGTTACTTGAAAGTGACTTACATCAGTTTAAAATATATATTGCAAACACTGTGGAACCCACTAACATTTTAAAAAGTAGTATAATTGATATGCTAATAGAGGAGAGAAAATGAAATCATATAAAATGCTCAAGGAAATCAAGAGAAATCAGAAAAAATGAGAAACAAAAACAATATGCAAGAATTATTATTTAAAAGTTATATATAGTAGATGTTAATTCAACTTATCAATAATCTCCAAGCAAGAGTCGTCAAAATGCACCAATTGAAAGACAGAGAGAACACATAAAATTATGCTTTTTTTATAGAAAACCTTAAAGTAGTAAATACTCAGAAAGTTTAAAAGTAAAAACAGGAGAAATATATACAATGCTGATAATAATTGTTTTAAAACACAGCAGCTACACTAATTTCAGAGGGAGCTGACTTCAAAATAAAGAAAATTATGAAGAATTATGAGAGATATTATATAATGATAAAGGGACTAATTCTCTAAGAAGATGTAACAATTCTAAGTAAGTATGCACCAACAAACAAAGCACCAAAATATGTAAAGCAAAAACTGACAAATTGAAAGGAGCAATAAACAAACTACTGCTAAAACTATCATAATTAGAGAGTTTAATAGTCCTCTTTTACTGATTAATAGATCTGAGAAGCATAAAAACATTAAGGATAGTTTGCTTGAACAACACATTCAACTTGCTCTAGTTGACATTTACAAAATCTATTCAACAACAGTCGCAAAACATTCTTCCCAAGCTCACTTAGAACAAAAAATAGACCTTATTCTTGGTTGTTAAATACACCTTAACATATTTAAAATAATATAAATTATACAAAGATTGTTTTCTGACCACAGTGGGATTAACCTAGAAATCAATAACAGAAAGATAGCTGGAAAATCTTCAAATACTTGGTAATTGAACAATACTTTTAAAATAAAAGATAGATAAAAGAAGTGTCTCAGAAGAAACTCTGAAATAAATGAAATTTTGAAATGAAATATTTTTTGAAATAAATGAAAATTTAACACATCATAAGTTGTGGGATGCAGTAAAATAACTTCTTAGAAAAAATGTATATAGCATTATATAAAAAACAATATATTATAACATTAACATCATGTAGGTGATGGGTTGATGGGTGCAGCAAACCACCATGGCACGTGTACACCTATGTAACAAAACTGCACATTCTGCATATGTACCCTAGAACTTAAAGTATAATAATAAAAATATTTTTAAAAATAAATAAAATTAAGAAAAAAAGTTGAGCACAACAACAAAAAAAGCTTTATAAATAAGAAAGTATAACCAGTAACCTCAGTTTCCACTTTAAGAAACTAAAGAGAAACAACTCATAACTAAAGAAAGTAAAAGGAAATAAATAATATAACTTAGCACAGTAATCAGTAAAATTGAAAAAAGAAACGCAATAGAGAATAGCAACATAATCAAAAGCTGTTATTTTGGAAAAGATAAAACTGATAAACCATAATAAACAAGTAAAAAAGGGAGAACGCAAATTGCCAATATCAGAAATAAAATAGAATTCACTAATATTGAGTGGATATTAAAGGATAATTAAATAATACCTGACATCTCTATGTCCATGCATTTAACAACTTAGATAAAATAGGACAACTCCCTGAAAGACACAAAGTACTAGAATTTGTAAAAGGAAAATAATAATCTGAATAGGCCTATATCTGTTAAAGAAATAAAATTGATAACCGATATTCTTCCAAAAAAGAAATCACCACAACCAGATAATTTTATTAGTCAATTATAAGAAATATTTTAAAAAGAAATGATATTAATTCTCCATAATATCTTTTACAAAATAGAAGCAGAGGAACATTAACGCATTCAATGAGAACAGTATTATCCTAACATCTGTTCAGTAAAGGGTTAACTTAGCAAGTCAGAACTGCCCAAACCTTGCACATTCCAAAGAAAGGATTGTCTTCAGGAGGACAGGTTGTTGTCAGATAGGATAATGGGAGATAATTTCTGAGCCTGTCAGATAAGAGTATGATTGGATGTATAAGTCCTGGACTATGCTGCATGAGTTTAGGCAGATGGTTTATTCTACTGTTGTAATTTCTAGTAAATACCTGTTTTTAAATGCCTGATGTCCTGGGCCACACTGTAGAAGACTGGCCTCTCAGGGGCTGGAGACTAAGTAGTCACACAGAGGCTGCATGCCTACATGTCTCACCTTCCAGTAAAATTCCTGGACATCAAGGCTCAAGTGAGCTACCCTTGTTGACAAAATTTCATGTTATCAAACATCATCATTGAGAGAATTAAGTATTCTCCACGTGACTTCACCGGGAGAGGAAACATGGGAGCTTCTACCTTGTTTCTCCTGAACTTCCTCTGGTCACGTTTTTCCTTTGCTGATTTTAATCTGTATCCTTTTTACTGTAATAAACTGTAAGTGTGAATACGACAGTTTTTCTAAGTTTTCTGAGTCTTTCTAGTGTGAAAATTTTCAGAATCAACATGGATTTTTTAAAAACCTGACAGAGCCAGGAAGGGTTATGAAGAGAGGATTCTTATGCTTATATGCCTATTAACAAAAAGTATTGTAAAAGACTCTGCAAAGATGTTAACTTTGAACAGAGGCCACTGCAACCTTTCACAAAAAAATACCACTGCAAGCATGTCTGCTTCTGTGCTTCTGCACACAGCAAAGGAAACTGTCAACCAAGTAAATAGACAACCTACAGAATAGGAGAAAATATTTGTAAACTATAAACTGACAAGGGTCTAATATCCAGGATATGAAAGGAACTTACACAATTCAACAAGCAAAAATCAAATAACCCTATTAAAAAGTGGGCAAAATACATGAACATATACTTTTCAAAGAAGACATACAAGTGGCAAAAACACAAAGGAAAGACATGCTTGTCATCGTGAATTATCACAGAAATGCAAATCAAAACTACTAGATACTAGGGTGGGCACAGTGGCTCATGCCTGTAATCCCAGCACTTTAGGAGGCCAAGGCAGGTGGATCTCATGAGGCTAGAAGTTTGAGACTAGGCTGGCCAACATGGTGAAACCTTGTCTCTACTAAAAATACAAAACGTTAGCCGAGTGTGGTGGTGCATATCGGTAATCTCAACCATTTGGGAGGCTGAGGAACGAGAATTACTTTAACCTAGGAGGCAGAGGTTGCAGTGAGCTGAGATGCACTACTGCACTCCAGCCTGGGCAACAAAGCCAGATTCTGTCTCAAAAGAAAAACAAAATAAAAAATAAAAAAAAACTACTAGACACCGTCTCACACCAGTCAGAATGGCTGTTAAAAAGTCAAAAAACATCAGATGCTGGCAAGGCTGCAGAAAAAAGAGAACACTTATATACTGTTGGTGGAAATGTAAATTAGTTTAACCATTGTGGAAAGCAATTTGGAGATTTCTCAAATAAAGCAAAATGAGCCAGAAATCCCATTACTGGGAATATATCCAAAGGAAAATAAATAATTCTACCAAAAAGACACATGTACTTGTATGTTTATCACAGCTCTTTTCACAATAGTAAAGACATGGAATCAACCAAGATGCCCATCAAGAGTGGACTCGATAAAGAAAATGAGGTACATATATGCCATGGAATACTGTCCATGACAAAAAATGAAATCATGTCCTTTGCAACAACATGGATGCAGCTGGAAGTCATTTTCCAAAGAAAATTAACACAGAAACAGAAAATCAAATACCACCTGGTGTCACTTATAAGTGGGAGCTAAACATTCAATACACGTAGACATGAAGTTGGCAACAATAGACACTGAGGTCTACCAGAGGGCAGAGGTGGGCAAGGATTGAAAACCTGCCTACTGATTACTATGCTCACTACCTGGACGACAAGATCAGCTGGACCCTAAACCTCAACATCAAGCAACATATCAAGATAACAAACCTGCATATGTACCCCCTGAATCTAAAACAAATGCTGAAATCATAAAATAATAACCATAAATAACAAAAAATGTTGATGGCAAAGGTGCATGTGATAGATGATTTTACGTACTTGGGATATGAGTCTTTTTTACAGTTGTTGGTTAAGGTAAAGGTTTCCCTTTACTTACCTAAATGTGCACATAGTATACTAAGGCAGAAGTTATTTCCATTGAAATGTTCTACTCTCAAATAAATATATTTTCCTTTCAGAGATCATCTCTTTGTTATTTAATTTCACACTAGCATTTTAGTTGACACTTGGGTTGTTAGGCACCCACAAACTGGATAAAGACATTGCAAGACAGAAAAAGCTCCAAACCAATATATTTAATAAACTCAAACACAAAAATCCTCAACAAAATATTATCAAATCAAATCTAACAATGTAATTTATACACCATTACCAAGTAAGACTTATTCCTACTGAAATAGTACTAGCAACGCTTGATCTACAACAAAATATCCCTCAATGTAATCCAACATATCAGCAGGATAAAGAACGAAAATTATATAATCCTATAAATTAATGCAGATAAAGTAATTGACAGAATACATCACCCATAATGATAAAAGGTCCCAGCAAACTATTGAAGAAGAACTTTCTCAGTTTGATAAAGAATACCTACCAAAAACCCTACAGACTATATCATATTTAAGTATGAGGAAATGGATATGTCTCTGAGATCAGGAGCAAAACCAGAATGTCCTCTCTCCCTACTTCATAGTCAATATATTGATAAGTCCTAGCTAATTTAGTAACATAAGAAAGGAAATAAAAGATATACAGATTGGGAAGAAAAAAATGAAATCATCCTTCTTTATAATTGACATGAATATATGAAAAATCCAAAAAAGTTAACTAAAAACTCATGTCGATGGCATTTGTTCTTAATAAGATGTGATAAAATGGCACCTTACCCCTGTGGTCTTCTGCCAAAAACCCCACAATGCCGCTCTAATAATAGGAAAAAAATCAGACAATTCCAGATCGAGGGATATTCTGCAAAGTAATTCACCAGTACTTTTGCCAAGCTCATGAAAAATAAGAAAATTCTGATAAACCCTTACAGTCAAAGAAATAGAAAGAAACATGATGACGACTAAATGTAACATGATATTCTGTATGGGATCCTGGAATAGAAAAGGACTTTAGATTAAATCTTAGGAAATCTGAATAAAATATGGACTTCAGTTAATAATAATATATCAATATCGGTTCATTAATTGCAACAAATATACCATAGTAATGCAAATGTTAAAAATATGAGAAATTGGGTGTGGGATGCATTTGAACAATCTGAACTACTGTCACATTTTTCCTGAAAATCTAAAACAACTTCAAAATTTTTAAAAAGTGATTTTAAAAGATGCTTTTTGTTGCTGGCTTGTTGTGGGTAAAGCCTGGCTGAAGACAGCCTCAAATAAAGATGACAACAGCAACTTAAGCAATGACAAACCTGGTGTACCATGTAATTTCCTACTGGATACTGGCCTAATTAAAGCTGACCTGGCAAAGGTCTGCCTGAAGAGTCAAACTACGTAGACAATTATTAGAATCTTTTTTTTTCCATGTTTGGTTTTTAAGTCTAACAACAGGTTTTGGTAACATCTCTGTAAGTAATGCATAATTTTTGTTAGAAGGTCTTTAGGTTCATTATCTATCTAACATTCCAAGCAATAGAAACCCATGTTAAAGGGGAGAATTATTTTAGGATCTGTCTGTAGTCTCCTGTCATATTGATTTACAAATTAGTATCACTGAAGCACATCTTCGTTGCATGAGAAAAAATAAGCGCACTGATTCATCATCTTTTCAAAGCAAATTGTTTATTGTATATTTATAGTGGAAGGGAAAAAATATTAAAATGTCTTCTTATGAGATAAACTATTTACATAACGAATGACTAATATGTTGAATGAAGATAAACTAAATTTAAAGTGATTGTATGATAATTGAAAAATGTAAAAATGAACAGTGCTGGAAAGTAAAAATAAAGTACTTGTAATTCCACTACTAAAAATAACTGTTCCATATTAATGCTTCATCTTATTGTTTGTTTTTTCCCAAGTTCTTACTATAAATAATTTCACACAATGAGCATCTGTTTACTCCTCACTTACGTACATTCAATAATTCTTGATATTTTAAAATATTTGCTTTCCCTTTATGAATATGTTATAATTTATCTGATTTAGTTGCAAATAATTTGGAAACATCTTAAAACTTTAATTCTTTGAATTAAAAGCAAATGTCTAAATATCTGTGTAGGGCATTCTCATACATAACCAAAATATATTTTTAGACCAAACATATTAATAATTTCCTATCAACTAACTAGTTTATAGTTAATATTGAAATTGTTCCTCAAATTTCTATTATAAATGTTTTATTTTCATATCAAAAAGGGTTCACAGTTGAATTCAATTTATCGTTTTAATTTTTTAAATTTTGTGCGGCAGAGTTTCACTCTTGTTGCCCAGTCTGGAGAGAAATGGCACTATCTCCGCACACTACAAGCGCCTCCTCTTGGGTTTGAGCGATTCTCCTACCTCAGCCTCCCAAGTAGCTGGGATTATAGGCACCCACCACCACACTCAGCTAATTTTTGTATTTTTACTAGAGATGGGGGTTTCACTATGTTGGCCAGACTGGTCTCGAACACCTGACCTCAGATGCTCTGCCCACCTAGGCTTCCCAAAGTGTGTTACAGGCATGAGCCACTATGTCTGGCCACTCATCTAATTCTTTAATGTGCTTTTCAAAACATTGACTTTTTTTTTTTTAATGTTCTGGGGTACGTGTGCAAGATGTGCAGGTTTGTTACATATGGAAATCTGAGCCACGGTGGTTTGCTACATCTATCAATCCATCACCTAGGTATTAAGCCAAGCATGCATTAGCTATTTTTTCTAATGCTCTCCCTCCACCTCACTTCCCAACAAGCCCCAGTGTGTGTTGTTCCCTTCCCTCTGTCCATGAGTTCTCACTCTTCAGCTGCCACTTATAAGTTAGAAGATGTGTTTGATTTTCTGTTCCTGTGTTAGTTTGTTGAGGATAACAGCTTCCACCTCCAACCATTTCCCTGCAAAGGAAATGACCTCATTCCTTTTTAAGGCTGCATAGTATTCCATGGTGTATATGTACCACATTTTGTTTGTGGAGTCTATCCTTGATGGGCATAGTGGTTGATTCCATGTCTTTGCTGTTGTGAACAATGCTGCAATGAATATATGTGTGCATGTATCTTTATAATAGAATGATTTACATTCCTTTGCATACATACCCAGTAATGGGATTGCTGGGACAAATCGTATTTCTGGTTCTAGATCATTGAGCAGTCACCAAACTGTCTTCCACAATGGTTGAACTAATTTACGTTTCCACCAACAGTGTAAAGGTGTTCCTATTTCTCCCTAACTTTGCCAGCATCTGTTATTTTTGACTTTTTAAAAAAATAAATCACCTTTTAGAGCAATTTTAGGTTCACAGCAAATCAGAAAGAAACAGATTTCACATATACCCCCTGCCCTCACACATGCATAGCCTCCTCCATTATTAATGTCCTCCACCAGAGTGGTAAATTTGTTACAACCCATGAATCTACATTGACATATCATTGTCCAGCAAAGTGTGTAGGTTACAGTAGGGTTCACTCTTGGTGTTGTGTGTTCTATTGGTTTTGACATACACCCACCCTTATAGTATCATACAGAGTAGTTTCACTGTCCCCAAATTCCTTTATGTTCTGTCTACTCATCCCCTACTTCCTCTTAACCCCTGACAATCACAGATCTTTTTACTGTCTTTCTAGTTTTGTTTTCCCTAGAATGTCAAACAGTTGGAATCATAGTCATATAGTATATATCCTTTCAGGGTATGTCACTCAGTAACGAGCTTTTAAATTTTTTCTATGTTCTTTCATGGCTTATTAGCTCATTTCCTTTTTATAACTAAATGATATTCCATTTTCTGGTTGTCTTTCCATGGCTTAATAGATCATTTCATTTTAGCATTGAATAATATTCCATTGGCTGGATGTACCACAGTTTACACATCCATTCACCTACTGAAGGACCTATTGGTTGCTTCCAAGTTTTGGAAATTATGGGGAAAAAAAGCTGTTATAAACACCATACACAGGTTTCTATGTGGAGATAAGTTTTAACTCTTTTGTGTAAACTCAGGGAGTATGATTTCTGGATTGTAGTAGAAGAGTGTGTTTGCTTATATATTAAATTATCAAATTGTATTCTGAAATATCTGTACCATTTTGCATTTATAACAATGTCTTAGTCTGTTTCCTACTGCTATCATAGAATACCACAGACTGGGTAATTTATGAAATGAGATTTATTTAGCTAGTTGTTCTAGAGGCTAGAAAGTCCAAAGTTGGGGGTATACATTTGTGGTGAGGGCCTTCTTGATGCATCATAGCATGGCAGATGATGCCACATGATGAGGAAATGTGTGCTTGAGATAGAAAGAGGTCTAATCTTTATACTTTATCAGCAGCCTACTTGCGAGATAACTAACCCACTTCAATGATAAAGGTAAAAAGCCCATAGATCTCATAGAGCAATGACACAATTGAGACTACAAAGCAACTAGACAGCAACACTATTACTGAAAGAAAACCTCACATATCATTATTAAAGTTGAGCATAAATGGTTCAATTAAACAAGAAGATTTAATTATCCTAAATATACATGCAGCCAACATTGGAATACCCAGATTTATAAAGCAGTTACTACTAGACTTAAGAGAAGAGATAGACAACCATACAATAATAGTGGGTGACTTCAACACCCCCCTGACAACATTAGACAGAGACAGAAAACTTCAAAAGAAATTCTGGACTTAAATTTAACATTTGACCAAGTGAACATAATAGACATCTACAGAATACTCTACCCAAAGACCACAGAAAATACTTTCTTCTCATCTGCACATGGAACATACTCGAAGACTGACCACATGTTCAGTCATAAAGCAAGTCTCAATAAATTCAAGAAAATAAAAATCTTATGAATCATCTTGTCATATAAGAGTGGAATAAAAATAGAAGTCAATACCAAGAGGAACTCTCAAAACTACACAAATACATGGAAACTAAATAATGCACTCCTGAATGACTTTTGGGTAAACAACAAAATTAACAAAGAAATCAAAAAAATTTGAAACAAATGAAAATACAAACACAACATACCAAAACCTTTAGTATATGACCAAATCAAGGTTAAGAGGAGAGTTTGTAGTCCTAAAAGCCTACATCAAGAAGTTAGAAAGATATCAAGCTAACAACATAACATTGTATTTAAAGGAACTAGAAAAACAAGACAAACTAAACCCAAAGCTAGCAGAAGAAAAGAAATAACTAAAATTAGAGCAGAATTAAAAAAAAAAATGGAACAACAACAAAAACAATACAAAGGATCAATGAAACAGAAAGTTGATTCTTTGAAAGGATAAGCAAGATCAATAGACCACTAGTTACATTCACAAAAGAAAAAGAAAGAAGTTACAAACAAGCACAATCAGAAATGACGAAGGTGGCATTACAACTGATCACACAGAAATACAAAAGATTCTCAGAGACTACTGTGAACGTCTATATACACACAAACTAGAAAATCTAGAGGAAATGCATAAATTTCTGGAAACATACAAACTCCAAGATCGAACCAGAAAGAAAATGAAACTCTGAACAGACCAACAATGAGTTACAAAATTGAATCAGTAATAAAATGTTACCAATCACAGAAAGCCCTGGACCAGATAGATTCACAGCCAAATTCTACCAGACCTACGAAGAATACCTGGTACCAATACTACTGAAACTATTCCAGAAAATCAAGGAGAAGGGAGTTCTCCCTAACTTTTTCTACAAACCAGTATTACTTTTATGCCCAAATCGGGCAAGGACACAACAACAGCATAAAAAACCTCCAAACCAATATATCTGATGAGCATCGATGAAAACATCCTCAATAAAATACTAGCAAACCAAATCCAGCAGCATATCAAAAAGATAATTCACCAAAATCAAGCAGTATTTATTCTTGGGATGCAAGGTTAGTTCAACATATGCGTATCAATAAATGTGATTCATCATGTAAACAAAATTAAAAACAAAAACCATATGATCATCTCAATAGACACAGAAAAAGTATGTAATCAAATCCGATATTCCTTCATGATAAAAAACTTTCAACAATAGAGGCATTAAAAGAACATACTTCAAAATAATAAGAGCCATCTATGACAAACCGACAGCCAACATTGTACCGAATCGGCAGAAGTTGGAAGAATTCCCGCTAAGAAGTGAAATAAGACAAGAGTGTCCACTTTCAACACTCCTATTTAACATAATAATGGATATTCTATCCAGAGCAATCAGCAAAGAGAAAGAAACAAAACGCGTCCAAATAGGAAAAAAAGCAAGTCAAATTATTTCTGTTTGTTGATTATGTGTTTCTATACATGGAAAGCCATGAGGATTCCTCCAAAACACTCCTAGACCTAATATACGACTTTCGTAAAGTTTCAAGATGCAAAACAAATGCACAAAATCGGTAGCATTTCTATACATCAATAATGTTCAAGCTGAGAACAAAATCAGGAATGACACTGAACTCTTACCTGTCACCATATACAAAAATTAACTCAAGATGGATCAAAGACATAAATGTGAGACTTCAAATGATTAAAATCTTAGAAGAAAACCTCGTTATAATCTTAGAAGAAAAATAAAAATCTTAGAAACTTAGTTACAAGTTTCCTTTTAAGATAAAAATCTTAGAAGAAAACTTAGTCATAAGTTCTTTGCCTAGGCCAATGTCTGGAATAAAAATCTTCCAGACCTCAAAAGCAGTGGCAACAAGAACAATAATTGACATGTGGGATCTCATTACACTAAAGAGCTTTTGCACAGCAAAAGAAACTATCAACAGAGTAAACAGACAACTTGCAGAATGGGAGAAAATATTTGAAAACTCTGCATCTGACAAAGCACAACTATCTAGAATCTATAAGGAACTTAAATCAGCAAGGAAAAAAAGATTAAAAGGTGGGCAAATGACAAAATTAGGCATTTCTCAAAAGGCATACACTCAGCCAACAAACATATAAAAATATGCTTAATATCACTAATCATTACAGAAATGCAAATTAAAACCACAATGAGATACCATCTCACATCAGTTAGAAGGGCTATTATTAAAAAGTGAAAAAATCACAGATGTTGGTAAGGATGTGGAGAAACAGGAACACTTACACATTGTTGGAGGAAATGTAAACTGCTTCAGTCCCTGAGGAAAGCAGTTTGGAGATTCCCCAAAGACCTAAAAATAAAACTACCATTTGACCTATCCATCTCATTACTATGATTATTACTAAGGAAAATAAATCATTCTACCAAAAAGACACCTGCACTCATATGTTTATCACTGCAGTATTCACAATAGCAATGACATGGAATCAACATAGGTGCCCATCAGTGGTGGACTAGATAAAGAAAAGATGGTAGTTATACATCATGGAATACTATCCAGTCACACAAAGAATAAATTATGCCCTTTGCAGTAGCATGGCTACAACTGGAAGGGATTATCCAAAGTGAATTTATGCAGAAACAGAAATTTAAATACTTCATGTTCTCACTTATATGTAGGAGCTAAACAATGGTTACGTACAGACATAAAGATGTCAATAATAGACACTGGGTACTCCCAAAGTGGGGAGGGAGGGAGATAAGCAAGGGCTGAAAAACTACCAATAGGGTACTATGTGCACTATTTGGATGTTACCTTCAATAGAAGTCCAAACTTCAGCACTATGCAATATATCTATGTAACAAACCTGTACATGTACCCCCTGAACCCAAAATTTTTTTAAAAAGAAAATCTTGGACCCACCTTAGGTCCATTATCTTGGCTTTAGATAATTCAGGTGTAGAAAATACAACTAGTAATAATGTTCCTTGTATTTCTTCAGTTGACATATGTTTGTTGAATATTTACTATCAGGTACGTTTTGTTCTAAGCACACATAGAACTTCAGTAAGTCAAGAGTTCTTACCCACATGAAGCTTACATTCTAGAGGACCAGACACTTTATGAACAAGTAATCAAATAACTAGCATAACTTCAAGCAGGGACTACTGCACTGAAGAAAACTGCAGTTCGAGTCATGGATCTCTTTAGTGCCAAATTAGCTTAAATCCTGAGTGCAGCACATGTAGCACTGTACCTTAAACTTTTGAGGGTACAGTAGCTCCCCCCTTATCTACAAAGGAAAGTTCCAAGATCCCTGATGCATGTCTGAAACCTTGGAAAATATCCAACCCTATGTATACCATGTTTTTTACACATGTATATACATACATACACACACACATATACATATATATACATACATATATATATATATATATAAAATAGTGAAAATTGCAGCTAAATGACTAACAGGTAGGTAGTGTAGTATGAATATGCTGGACAAAGGGATGATTCTGGACTTGGGCTGGACAGAGTGGGATGAAGCAGGACAGTGTGAGATTCCATCACACTACTCAGAAAAGCATGCAATTTAAAACTGACGAATTATTTCTGGAATTTTTCATTTAATATTTTCAAACCAGAGTTGAACATGGGTAACTGAAGTCACAGAAAGCAAAATCATACATAAGAGGGGATTGCTGTGTATCATAGATTTTTAAAGTGTTGGAGAAAGATAAAATCAGAACAGCAGGCTCAAGTTTAGTGATTTTCTTTTGTTTTGACTTGTGAAAATTATGTAATAAAATTTTCTTGTTTTTACTTCGGAGATATAGTCCAAGTTATTGCAGCAATGTTTTTAGGACAGGATTTCACAAAACACCTCTAGACTCTTATTTTAAAATTTTGGACTTTCCTCTACCTATAATTTTTAGGGGAAATGAAAGATGGTGGTCTTTCTTTCTTTCTTTCTTGGTCTTTCTTTCTTTTCTTTTTTTTCTTTCTTTCTTTCTTTCTTCTTTCTTTCTTTCTTTCTCATATAACATTATGAAGAAGAAGTAAGAAAAATTATGTGGAATAGTAAATGGGTTTTCCCTAATGGATACTTTACCTAAAATATCTGACAATTGCAATGATTTTGAAATGAAAAGTGAATAATATGGCCTGGCGTGGTGGCTCATGCCTGTAATCGCAGCACTTTGGGAGGCCAAGTTGGATGGAACACCTGAGGTCAGGAGTTTGAGACCAACCTGGCCAACATGGTGAAACCAGGTCTCTACTGAAAATACAAAAAATTAGCCGGGCGTGATGGTGGATGCCTGTAATCCCAGCTACTCGGGAGGCTGAGGCAGGAGAATTACTTGAACCCAGGAGGCAGAGGCTGCAGTGAGGCGAGATCCCACCACTGCAATCCAGCCTGTGCAACAAGAGTGAAACTCCGTCTCAAATAAATAAATAAATAAATAAATAAATAAATAAATAAAAGATAAATGAATAATATAATATCAGCTCTTAAGGAAATAGATTCTTTTGATCATGTGACTTCATGAAAGGAGAGAAAACATTGTAATAGATATGGTATGGATACTTCTAAGGATAAGAAATTGGCAACTGCATCTTATTTTTTTTTTTTTTTTGAGGCGGAGTCTCGCTCTGCCGCCCAGGCTGGAGTGCAGTGGCGCGATCTCGGCTCACTGCAAGCTCCGCCTCCCGGGTTCACGCCATTCTCCTGCCTCAGCCTCCGAGTAGCTGGGACTACAGGCGCCCGCAACCGCGCCGGCTAATTTTTTTTTTTTTTGTATTTTTAGTAGAGACGGGGTTTCACCATGGTCTCGATCTCCTGACCTTGTGATCCGCCCGCCTCGGCCTCCCAAAGTGCTGGGATTACAGGCGTGAGCCACCGCGCCCGGCCGGCAATGCATCTTATAAAACTTGATGGGGATCAAAAATATAAATCTTTTTTGTTTTTTTGAGAGGGAGTCTCGCTCTGTCGCGGAGGCTGGAGTGCAATGGTGCAATCTCGGTTCACTGTAAGCTCCGCCTCCCGGATTTACGCCATTCTCCTGCCTCAGCCTCCCGAGTAGCTGGGACTACAGGCGCCCGCCACCACGCCCAGCTAATTTTTTGTATTTTTAGTCGAAACGGGATTCAACGGCGATAGCCAGGATGGTTTCGATCTCCTGACCTCGTGATCCACCCGTCTCGGCCTCCTAAAGTACTGGGATTACAGGCGTGAGCCACTGCTCCTGGCCAAAAATATCAATCTTAATAGTAACAAAGTTTAATCAAAGTGTGTAGTTATAGACTGCTATTTCATAAAATTAGTGTTACTTCCGTACATAGGGATAATTTCTCATCTTGTTACAGTAGGAAGGTTATAAAACAAACAGGCATACATTACGTATTTGTTGATAAATTTATAGAAGATTGTATTCGTCGGTTTTCACACTGCTATAAAGAAATACCTGAGACTGGGAGATTTACAAAGAAAAGAAGTTTAACTGATTCACAGTTCACAATGACTGGAGAGGCCTCAGGAAACTTACGAACATGGCGGAAGAGAAAGCAAGGCACATCTTACCTGGTGACAAGAGACAGAGAGAGCCGAGTGGGGGGGGGGAAGGAGAGAGAGGAGAGAGAGAGAGAGAGAATGAGAGAGAGAATGAGAGAGGGAGAGAGAGAGAGAGAGAGAGCAAGTGGGAACTACCACACACTTTTAAACCACCAGATCTTGTGAGAACTCACTCGCTATCAGGAGACCGGTAAGGGGAATGTCCGCCCCCCTGATTCAATCACCTCCCACCAGGCCTCTCCCCTGACAAGTGAGAATTACAATTGGAAATGATATTTCAGTGGAGACAAAGAGCCAAATCATATCAAAGGTGTTATTTTGTTTTTGTTTTATTTCATTTGACATAATGTGGGGAAAAAACAATTTCGAAATCCTTAGGCACCGATTCTTAATAAGATATTAATTCTATCAATCCAGGGTTTTCCAAAGAGACAGAATCAATAGGGTATATATATATATATATATATATATATATAGAGAGAGAGAGAGAGAGAGAGAGAGAGAGAGAGATTAATAGATATAGGTATAGACATAGATACTTGAGGGGGATTTTATTAAAGGAATTAGCTCGTGCGATTATGGGGATTGAGAAGTTCCATGACAAACCCTGGGATGGAGACCCTGGGATGCTGTAGCATGGCTCAGTCCAAGTCTGAAGGCCTCAGAACAAAGGAACCAGATGGTGCAGTTCTCTGTCTAACTCTGAAAGCCTGAGAATCTGGAGGTGGCAGGGAGCATGGATATTGGTGTCAGTCCTAGAATCCCACGGCTGGTGAACCTAAAGTTTTGATGTCCAAGACAGGAGAAGAGTATGTCTCAGCTCTTGGAAAGAGAGACCTATTTGCCTTTTCTGGTTTTGCTGTAGTCAAGCTCCCAGCTGACTGAATAGTATCTGCCCACATTGACAGCAGATCTTTTCCACTTAATCCACTCAGATTAACATGCTAATTTCTTCTGGAAACACCTTCCCTCCAGGAATTACCTAATCCAGTCAAGTTGACACCTAAAATTAGCTATCACAAGAATATTTGCCTGTCACTACTAATTCTATACTATACCACTACTAGTTCTACTATTAATTTTATATCAACGCAGTACAAAGATAAGCTTAGATTTTAGTTGTTTAACAAATATAATTGATATGCTAAAATAGCTTAGAAACTTCAAGCAAGGAAAACATGTTTAGGTCCTAATATGTCTAGTTTCTGTGTCAGACTGAACTGGGCTTAAAATCCAACTCTACCATGTCATAGTCATATGATGTTTTATAGATACAGCTAGTTGACATTGGAATCCTACCTAGAATTTAAAGATTCCTGTTTAGGTCAGTACTTCATGAAAAGTGAAAAAATAGTTCTTGCAGACTGAGAGATCTTACATTTCTACCTCAAAAACTGGTAGTAAAAATAAATGAAAATAAATGACTCATGTGAAATGCTTTGTTTAATAATATCATTACCACAAATAGGCTCCCTACATTCATTAAATTAGGCTATTATGAAATACCATATTTGCATATTGTATATCCTTCTAGATCTCACTTCTAAAATGTTATTTTTCAAAGTGACCACATGGTGGCAGACTTCAACCAAACAAGGACGCTGTTTCTTTAAAAACCTTTTGTCAATGTTATTTTAAGCGATTTGTAAAAGCCAAAAGTTTACAAAATTAAATCCAGGACAGGCACTACGCTTTACACGTTTATAGTCTCAGAACATAAACTTAGAGTTTTATATACTAAGACAGAGTTCTATTTTGACATCAGTGAAAAGCTCTTTCTTATGTTCCAAAGATTGTTCTATAAGGTGGAAGAGGACACAACTTTCTTCTCACTGGATGGCTTTTCTCTTCTGAACCTCTTCTTTTTGACCAAGTGAAACAAAGTTCTACCTAACTGGAAAAATCTATTAAGAACATGAATATCGTGGTCCCACTAGTAAAAGTTTGTAGCTTCTCTGTTGGCTTTACTACTTTCTTGAATGACCTTAGGCAAATTTCTTAATGCTCCTTGCCTCAATTTTCTTTTCTGTAAGGTGCCAATAATAAAACCAATTCCTCGAGAGGTTTCCTGTGAGAACTGAATATGCCTGCAGAGCACGTGGAAGAGGACTTGCACATAAGAAACATGCAACACGCACTGTTGTTATGATTACTATCCTTTATCATTAACAAAATAAAAGTAAACAATGAAGTGTTGTTAAGTTTATCCTTTATATTTGAAAACTGGGGAAAAAATAATCACAGAGTAAATTTAATTTGCAAAATTTTGGGAATAGTGCAGTATACCTGGAAACTGTAAACCAGCACATATTCCTTTCCCTTCCCAGGTGTCCTTCCATCCTTCTTTTCTTTGTTCATACACCTTCTCCAGGGAAATCCCCATGAACACCCACATATACACACACAATCACAGCAGCTGAAAGTACAGTAATCTAGGTAATACTTACATCTGGAAACGACAAGAAATGAGCATGGCATGGTGAGAATTCTTCAAAGAGAGTTATAGCATAGAGATACTCATGTGTCCAGGATAAAAATAAAAAATGGTTGAAAAAATACCACTGTATCAAATTCTCACTATTCTCCTCTTTCACACAATGCTCCCAGGGCAGAAGGAGAGATGCAGAGGACTATTTGCACATGGAACTAGTATTTAGAATTATTTTTCTCAGAATTGAATATAAGGGTAAAAGATGATAGTTGTTGGGGTCAGAATTTATGGAGGAAAGAGCCACAAAAATAATGACCATTAAGGGCCGGGTGCAGTGGCTCACGCCTCTACTAGCAACACTTTGGGAGGCTGGGGCGGGCGGATCACGAGGTCAGGAGATCGAGACCATCCTGGCTAACACAGCAAAACCCCGTCTCTACTAAAAATACAAAAAATTAGCTGGGTGTGGTGGTGCACGTCTGTAGTCCCAGTAACTTGTGAGGCTGAGGCAGGAGAATCACTTGAATCCAGGAGACAGAGCTTACAGTGAGCTGAGATCGCACCACTGCAATCCAGCCTGGGTGACAGAGAGAGACTCCGTCTCAGGGTGGAAAAAAAAGGAACGAGACTACCAGTTGAAGTTGTACATCTTCTTCAGCTTTTCTTATTGAACCAAAGAAGGACATGAGCGAAAGTCAAAACATTCAAATTAAAATGGCTACTAGCTCATCACTTATTTCTGAGGAGTGCTAGCAGAAAACAGCTTTATTCTTTTTCACATTTGCTCATTTCCTAACACCATCTGCCGTCTACTATCTCCTCACTAATTTGGATACTGTCTTGATGAGTTGTAGAGGTTTGGGTCTTTTCAGGTCTACTCCAGTCTAATATTGGAGTTCTTCTAATTTAAAGCGTTTCTGTCTTCACCTTGGGGTTGCCTCAAATGTGAATACTGACAGTGCAGTGAATGGATTGTGGTTCAACTTCTCTTTCCTTCATTCCACCCTATTTGTGCTACTCCATCTCCTTCATTACAGAGAAATAGATTTGTTTATTTCTTCCCTTCTTCATACATTAACTTATACATTTATTCATACAAAAAACATCTGTGAGGTTATATTGCATTTTAGTAACTAGGAAGTGCTGTGAATGTGTGTCTGTGAATGTAGCTTGAAAAAAATACACAAATTATGGTTTAATGATAATAATATGATTTAGAGAAAGTTACTAGAAAATATGAGAGATTGAAAATGGGAGATATGGGAGAAGTTAATATAGCACGTTCATACATGTTATCTACAGCATAATGAAACAAAATATAACAATTCCTATATGTCAAACAATTATATAAAATAACAATAGAAACATTTCCTACAATTGAAACTCTAAAAACTAATTATGTGGCACGGATGAATTAAGGTGGATGTATAAAGACCACATCAATTTACCTGTGGTTCTAGCATTTAACAAATTATTACTGAAAACTGAAAATAAAATAGCCTAGAGTAGCAGTCCCCAACCTTATTGGCACCAGGGACTGGCTTCATAGAAGAGAATTTTTCCAAGGACCCGAGGTTAGTGAGAAATGGTTTTGGGATGTTTCAAGCACATTACATTTATTGTGCACTTTATTATTATTACATTGTAATATATAATGAAATAATTATACAACTCATGATAATATAGAATCAGTGGGAGCCTGAGTTTGTTTTCCTGCAACTAGACAGTCCCATCTGGGGGTTATGGGAGATAGTGTCACCCAAAGTGTGTTGTTTATGTCCAGTCTACTGGACATTTTGGTTGCTGTCACTGCTGAAAACCCTTCTTCACAAAGATAACATGCTGGAAATGAAAGCAGACCTTTCAGTGGTTTTGTAGTAATCTCAGGATATTCCACCTTGACTTTAATCCAGAGACTACAAAGATTTGAAGTTGTCTTAAACATACTTTTAAGGCCAGCGTCATTTGTGATCTCCAGCAGTTGATCCTTTTCTAGCAGGGTCAAAGTTGATTCACCTGGCTAATTCACAACTGGGTGGCGGATCCATTCCTGTCCATTCCGGGTCTTTTGTGCTTGCAGGTAATGCTCAAACTCTTTTGCAAGTTGAGATAGGTGATCCCGCACCGGCTGGAAGAAAGAAGACCCTGGCTCAGTCTCTTTCCAAATCTCTGCTAATGTTTGAGACCTGTCAGAAATCCCAATGTTCACTCATTGCCCACATAATTCCAGTTTGGCTTTGCATGCAGCCACTTTGTCTGCCAACTTGAACACAGTCGTCATTCTCCCCTGAAGTGACACACTGAGTTTGTTGGGCAGGTTGAATATGTCACATAAGTAAGCAAATTTTACAGCCTATTCTGTGTCACTAAAATGTGCTACCAGTGCTGACTGTTTTTCTAAAATAAATATCTGAAGTGGCTTTCATAACCCAAAAATTCTGGCTGGTGATCTAACTTTAGAAAGCCATCTTCCTTCTGTGTATAAGAGGTGTGTGTGCTCTGTACAGAAATGCGTGAACAGATGTGAGTTAAGGGCATGTACTTTAATGTGGTTGACAATTTTAATCACATCCTGCAAAACGTTGTTAAGTTCAGGTGACATGTTTCAGTTAGCCAGCATTTCTCTATGGATGACACAGTGTGCAGATTCACGTTCAGAAGTGACCTCTTTGACTCGAGTAGTGAAACCCAGAAAACCATCCAGTCATGGCAGCCACTCCATCCATGCATATACCGATACAAAATGACCAATTCAGTTTTCGTGATATGTAATCATTCAAAGATGTGAAGAGTTCTTCATCTGTGGTGTTGGTTGGCAACAAAAGCACACATAATGTATCCTCATGCACATCCTCCTGAAAAATGTATCCTAAGAAAACAAGCATTGTGGCCTGTTGTCAACATCAGTAGACTTGCCAACCTGGATGGTGTACCATGGTGACTTAGTCCTCTCTAACAATTGTGCCTCAATATCCTCTGCTATTTAGTCAATTTGTCTAGTTATGGTGCTAGCCAAAAGAGGAACATATGCCACTTTTGATTTGGAGCTTTTTTAAAAAGTTCACAACAAATGTTCTTAGCAGCAGACAGGATCAACTCTTCACCAATAGTAAAGGACTTACTAGCTTTAGCAATGCTAAAGCTAAAGCTAAGAATGATGCTGTCAGGGCAGTCACATTGGATGAAGTGGTAGCCTTCAAGAATTGCTTCTATTCGTTGCGTCCATGTTTTTTTCTCTTCTGAAAAACTCCAAAGGCTTGTGTTTAAGTGCAAGGTGCTTGGTCTCCATGTGGCAAAGCAGTTTTGAAGGTTTCATGGCTTTGTTGGATAGCCTGTCACTATATATTATACAAAGTGGGCTTGGATAATGTGAATCAACTGTTGCAATGAACCTGTAATTTAAGTAGACTCTTGGTATTTTCCTTTACATGAAGCTTTTTTGTTGTCGTTGTTGGCAGCCTTACAGTCTTCTGTTGTCTCCTCATTGGGTCTTTGCCATTTTTCAAAGAAGCTCTCCAGCAACATTTGTTTTTTACTCATTTTAGCTATGGGTAGCTTGTGGGCTTACCAAAGCTGTGTCTGAGACAAGTGCGCAGTGCGGTAAAGAGGTGCAGGAGGAAATGATAAATAAAATAATGGGTGGGCCACGCGCTGACTAAAGTAAGTGTCGGATTCTGACTTAAAGCCTACACCAGAGGCAACTTAATTATCACTTGTCACTCACTGATAGGGTTTTGGCATGAGTCTAACAGCAATTGATTTATTTTGGTCTCTGTGCAGTCAAACATCTCTGCCAATGTTAACTTCTATTTGCAGCCGCTCCTGAGCACTGGCATCACTTCCTCAGCTCTGCCTCAGATCACCAAGCAGTAGATTCTCATAGGGTGCATACAACCTAGATCCCTCACATGCACAGTTCACAATAGTGTCCGCAGTCCTATGAGAACCGAATGCTGCCACTGATCTGACGGAAGATGTAGCTTGGGCAGTAATGTGAGCAATGGGGATTGGCTGTAAACACAGATGAAGCTTTGCTGGCTCACTCACAGCTCACCTGTGGCCTGGGGGTTGGCGACATCTGCCCTAGAGTATGAAATGTTTGTCTTGTTTCCCTTAACACACTTTACTAAAAATTCACCATTATGTATTTTTAAAAATATATTGCTTTCTTTTACTTAAATACTCATTCAAGTATCAAATATCATGTGATTACATCTCATAATATGTTGTGGTAGTCTACTGCTAGTCTAGATTTGGTCACTTGCTAATCAAATTTATTTTCTCTAACCAGCTGTCACTTCTTACACATGTGTCGAACGATCACATCTTTCGTGTCATTGCACTCACCGACCCAATTCAGACTCATTGTCTTACACAGTGATTATTACAAGAGGTTAACTTTGAAAGTTGGGAGTACAGTGTTAGAACTTGTATTAATTTTAATTTTATCCTTTGAAGATGTGTATGATTTGTTTTATAATATGTTTTTAGATATAAAAGTCACTAGAGAAGCAACTGTAACTTAAGCAAATAAACAGTTACTGTATAAAAACAGTTATTTCTGAGGAGTGCTAGCAGAAAGCAGCTTTGTTCTTTTTCACATCTGCTCATTTCCTAATACCATCTGCAGTCTACTATCTCCTCAGTAACTTGGATAAAATCTTGATGAGTTGTAAAGGTTTGGGTATTTTCAGGTCTACTCCAGTCTAATATTGGAGTTCTTCTAATTTAAAGCATTTCTCAGTTTTCACCTTGGGACTGCCTCAAATGTGCATACACTGACAGTGGAGTGAATAGATTGCGGTTCAACTTCTCTTTCCTTCATTCCACCCTGTTTGTGCTACTCCATCTCCTTCAGGTTTGGACAGTGTGAAGTAACAGCAGTGAAGTCCTAAGTGGCCCAAATCTAATCAGTGGTGACAGATGGCCAAGGCCTCCTCTTTCTCTGAGTTCCCAAGAGACCCTGTGCTTTGGGCTTCCAGCTGAGGTCCTCTCTGTGGTGCTGCCTTTGCCAGCTGCCCTCTTAGAACCCCCCAGCCCACTATTGCACTCAATGTTCACCTTCACACGCTCTGTGCTGAGGTCACTTCCTTCAGGTCAGGATAATGTTTTTATGCATCCTATTGAAGGGTGCTTGCTTTCATCCAGCTGTCCATAGATAATGCATGGAGATGAGAGCATAAGTTTGGTCCTCTGTAGGTGTAAGTGCAGCTCAATCTAGGGAACACTCACTATAGAAACAACCTCTTTGTCTCTTAATCAAATCTCAGAGCACACACATCAATCTCTGCATCTTACTCAGTCTTTGGTGAAGAGGACCACCACACTTCTCTCTATTGTGGAGTGGGTAGGAAACTGGGCAAGGCATTCCATAAAGAGCTTTTCAGAATCTGACTTTAGATTCACCCCTTGTCTTCTCTTTCTAGGCTTGGTGTGGGTAATGGGTTAATGCTGACAAAAACAGATTCACAATGTTCTGAGTAGGTAGTCTACTATCTCATATTAGAATAGGAAAGTTTCATTTTGAGGGTTAATTACATTCATCTCAGCATTTGGAACTATGGTGAAATTCTATTACTATGGAAATGTCACATCTAAACCTAATGTAGCATATTTGTATTTTATCAAAATGAAAGTGATGTGCAATAAAACAAATATTAGATCACTGATGTCAGAGTTAAAATATAAACCTTACGGTAGGTCTAGGTTTGAATTTAGGATGAGATTAGTATTATCTGATCCCCTGTAATGATGGGACCAGTATTATCTGTGTGACCTTGGGCAAGTTACTTAATTTTTTTAAGTTTAATTTTCATTTTCTTTTTGAAAGAATAATAACAAAATTGTCTTACATGTTAAATTGTATAGGATTAAATGAGAAAACATATAATGTTATCATTAAGTGCTTAACACACTGTCTATCACAGTAAGTACATTGAGCAAACAGTAGTTGAAAACATCACATTTCATTATTCTTCTGCAACCATGCTCTCATTCCTCAACCTGGTCACATCCAATTGAGGTCAAATTGATGCTCCAAATATCCTACGTTTGTCACATGCCTAGCTTACTTAGGCATTAGCAATGCCTCCCTGGCCTAAGTAAAGAGCAAATGTTTTTGTCCTAAGAGTCAATACTGTCCAAAATTTCTATCAAATCCTCCACCTAATTAAAAAGCTGCCTACTCTAGCCTGTCTGTTTACAACCAACCATGTATAGCTCACCCACAAATAACATAGGTTCGTACTATGGAGGTCAACTTATATACAGATTTTCTTATGCTTCTGCCACCCCTGAGAGAGAAAGATCAACCCCTCCTTCTCCTCCTTCTCAGCCCACTCAACTGAAAACAGTGATGATCCACTTCCACTTAATAAGTTGTAAATATATTTTGTCTTCTTTATAGTTTTCTTTTAAAAAATTCATTTCTCTAGCTTACTTCATTGTAAGAATATAGCATATAATATAACACACAACATATGTATTAATAGACTATTTATGGTATCAATAAGGCTACTGGTAAACAATAGACCATAAGTAGCTAAGTTTTGGGGGAGTGAAAATTTATTCTCAGATTTTTTGACTGTGAGGGGAGTCCATGCTTCTAACCTCTGTATTGTTGAAAGGTCAACTCTACATTTATTTCTTTCTGACTTTACTTATACTGTTTTTCCTACCAAGATCATTCTTTCTTCTCTTTAATTATCAAAATTCTACCGCTTTTAAAGCCCAAATTTTAGCCCATGAGTTTTATCTGATATTTCAAACCTGTTGTATTCTTAAACTTATTTCTTTAATGACATACTTTTTCTCTCTTTTGATTGGCAGGCCATCCAAGTTGGCTCATCCCTTTCTTGCAGACTTGGACGAGATACACGTCTAGGAGCGGAGCCGGCCCAGAGGAGCCACATAATGCAACCCAGAATTGTGGGAAGTTGTGTTCCTGATGGACCTTAACCACTAAGAAATAGGAGATACATCCCACACCTTTTCTCTTACTTGTATACTTCTCTGAGGAGGATATACCTCACGACCCTTTTAGCAATGTTACTTGTGTTGTATGAACCTGCCTGTGAACAACCCGCTGTGTCCCTTCAGGGGTTGCCTTGAAGAAGGGGCTGGTATAGTAATGCTTCATATCACAGTGTACAGCATTTCATCTTTCTATGCCTTGTTCTTTTTTTAAACTTTTTTTATCATCCTTAATTTCCTGGGACTGTGCCTCCCATATAAAAGGTCATCATTTAATCTAAATCTCCTGGTCTACTTTCTAAAGGACCTAGGCCTAGACATCTGAAAAGTTTCTTTTTCCACATAATGAGTAAAATTTTACAATGTCTACAATACTCATTCAATAATATTCATTTTTTATTCTTTGATCTCATAGTATTGTTATTAAACTTTTTAAAATGCCTCCATAAACCAGTTAGATGATGTTTTATTTATGAGAAGACTCCACATTCTTTTCTTTCTTTTTATTCTATTGTCTAGTAACATTATGTCCAATAAGGATGCCCACTATAGACTTTTGATAAGAAATACACGAATAAAAGACCCTGTTTACATTCATTCAGTTATATAAGTGTTTCATGTTAGACATAGAAAATGTTCCATAAACATTTTATTTCACAGTCAAGGAGTTATTTCTCTTTGTTTATAGATTTAAAATTATTATAGATTTGTAAGGATCAAATATTCTTAAAAATGAAGGAAAACATCTTCATATAAACCATATTTTTATTTCCCTAATTCTTATTTTCTCAGGGTTTCCAAAATGAATCAATAAAATTTTCAAAGGTAACATTTAGCAAATAATGGTAGTAAACCAGGAATAGAAGGCTTATATTTGTCTGTAATTGAAAAATGAGACCCATAGCAAGGCAAATAAAGCAAGCAAGCAAACTATAAGGCACTTTAAACATTTCTAATATTGTTTTTACATTGTTGCAGGCTGACTTTGTAAATTCTGGAAAGTTGTAAAAGACAAAGAGAAGTCTTGTATAAAACTTTGGGATTGTATAAACTCAGTGAATATGCATTATTGTGTTGGGCAGTTGGTATTTTGACAGTTTGTAGGTTACTATTTAGAAATGTTTATCCTCTTATAAGTATTAACCTTGGGACGTATCTGAGAAATAACCTAAATTAACCCACACAGAAAGCACCTTAAGCAGAGAAAAGGAAAGTGTTACCTCAAAAGCTTTCATCTAGTAAGTGGAAGAATTGACTTTGGAATTTACAAATTCTGAATTTTAGTACAGTGTCCTTAAACTACATCATTATTTCACAATTGTTTAATTAAAATTAAATGAATGTTACATTTTCCATTATTGTATCATTATATCATTTTACAACTAGCAGTATCTTTAAAAATCATATAATGCAAATTTGGAGTTGGGGATACCAAATTTTACAAACGAGACCTAGAAAACATAAACTAATACCCTCTTGAGAGGCTATTTTAAGGCAATGAGGAACTCTTTAGATAAATTATTATAATGATAAACATTTATTTTTAAATTTAATATTTGAAAGATGTATTTCATAAGGCAAGATCACCACAAGATATGGAATACTCTTGGGTATTAATTTGTAATTTAGTTTCAAGCAATTAATTTAGTGAATATGTTATGTATATAGTGTCTTATGTATCATCAATAGAAAATCAATTCAGTAGTTGTTTAATAAATATTTACTCTGTTTAAATTACTGAGCTATATACCACATAGATGAGTGGTGAAAAAATTATGGGAAAATATGAAGAGAATTGAATGATTCTACCTATAGTGTTACTATCAAAATACTAAAAGACTATACCAGAGGCTTAGAAATAAGTTTGATTTATTGGAATAGAAAATGAGGTGAAAAGAACAAAGAGAGAACAATCTTTGTAACAGAATGTTTGAAACTAGAATGATATCTCAGTTGATAGCTTCTCAATGGTATCTTTACAATTAATAAACTATATTTTATAGAACAGTTTCAGGTTCGTAGAAATATTAAACAGAAAATACAGAAAGTTTCCATACACTCACTGCCCCTACACACTCACAACCTCCCTGCAGAAACGTTCTGCTCCACAGTGCTACGCTTGTTACAATCAGTGAGTGTCAATTGACACAACAGGGTCACCTAGAGTCTATAGTTCACATTAGGGTTCATTCTCTGTATTGTACAGTGTTGTAGAGTCTATGGGTTTTGAAAATGCCTGTCTTTCCCACTGTAGCATCATACAGAATAGTTTTACTACCAAAAATATTCTCTGTGCTTTGCCTCTGTGTTCCTCTCTTCCAATTCTTGACAGCCACAGACATTTTTGCTGTCTCCACAGTTTTGACTTTACCAAATGTCATATAGTTAGAATCATACTGTATGTAACCTTTTCGGATTGTCTTCTTCCATTCAGTAATATGCATTTAAATTTTTTCTGTGTTCTTTCATGACTTATTAGCTCATTTCTTTAGAGCTCTGCATGATACTTTATTTTCTAGATGTACCACAGTTTACTAATTCATTCACCTACTAAAGGATATATATACGATCATACATCATATATATAAAGGATATGTATGATTATATTATATATATGATTATATTATAAAGGATATATATACATATATATCTAATATATATATCACATAGATATCTAATATATTAGAATATATATATATATGATTATATGATTCTAATATATTAGATATACTAATTGCTAAGGAGAAAAAAACCCAAAGCAGGGAAAATGGTAGAAACTGTTGTTAGGGTATTATATTTAAATAAGTTGGCTTTCAGTTAGTCTATTTGAATAATTAATAGATGGGTCAGAAAGGGCCTTACTAAAGAAAGGATATTTGAAAATTACCTGAAGAAACAGTCAAGAGAGTTTCTTCTGCAGTTATCTTGTGGAATATCAGATATCCGATTTGTGAATATCTGGTAGAAGTGCAAAGGTCCTGAAGCTGGAGTGCATCTGGCATGTTCAAGGAACAACAAAGAAGTCAATGTGACTGAAGTGTAATCAACAGGAAGAAAAGGAGTAGAGATGAAGTCAGAGAGCTAATGGAGTGATAGGAGATGAATCACATAGGACCTTGTAGTTCATAGTAAGAACTTTGGATTTCATCTTCATTTTAGTCTTTTAGATTAATGTCCTTCAAACAAAATAAATATTACTAACATTTAATTATTAGGTTATCCAGTGAAAAAAACAAAGCCAATAGCCAACAGAATGAATGGATAGATATAGGATAGATAGATAGATAGATAGATAGATAGATAGACAGATAAATAATGAGTTTGCTAGTGCAGTTATGCAGGTTGACAGTTCCCAGAATCTGCAGCCAAAATGCTGGAATTCCAAGAGAGTTGATGATTTAGTTCAGTCTAATGGCCTTAAGGCTCAAGACCCAGGGCGAACCATTGGTTTAGTTCAAAACTGAAGGCAGGAAAACACAATTTCCCAGTTCAAAGGCAATCAGACAGAATGAATTCTTTATTACTCAGCGTTACTGTTCTAATCAGGCCTTCAACTCATTTTGGGAGAGGTAATCTGTTTTACTAAGTCTACTGATTTAAGTGTTAATCTCATCCAGAAATGCCCTCATAGATACATCCAAAACAATGTTTGTCCAAATGTCTGGGCACTCATGATCTATTTAATTTGGCAAACAAAATTAACCAACACAAGTGTTAGTCCTTACATATATATTTTTATGTCTAAATTATTATTTAGAAGAAAGAAATGTGAATTAATTTCATCATTTCATAATTCTGGATAAAGACATTGTCTTAGTCTGTTTTGTGTTGCTGTAACAGAATTATGATATAACAGACTAGGTCATTTATAATGAAAAGAAATTTATTTATTAAAGTTTTAGAGGCTGAGAAGTTCAAGGCTGAAGAAGTTCTGTATCTTCTAAGGGTCTTCTTGGTGAATTATCCCATGGCAAAAGTAGAAAGGCCAACAGAGCATGAAAAAGCAAGAGAGCAAGAAGGGTCTGAACTCACTATTTAGTAATGGAGATGGGAACAGTGGACATTGGGGACTACTTGAGAAAGGAAGGTAAGAGTGGGGCATGAGTTGAAAGGCTATTAGGTACTATGCTCACTACATTGGTAATGAGATTATTTATATGTCAAGCCTTAGTGACAAGCAATTGATCCATGTAAGAAACTTGCAAACATACCCCTGAACCTAAAATAAAATTAGAAAAGAAAAATATAAATAAATAAAAATTTAAAAATTAAAATATATTGTTACAAAATTATTAAGCATTTACTATAAGGCACAAATTAGAATAATCATTTGCAATGATATAGTTATTTAATAGAAATGTAATCCCTTGAATTTAATTTAATACACTTTTTCTTTGTGTCCACATATATTAAATGTTTTGTTCCCTTTTATAAGTGAAAATATGATATTTGGTTTTCTGTTCCTGCTTTAGTTACCTTAGAATAATGGTCTCTAGCTGCTTCCATATTGCTGCAAAGGACACGATTTCATTACTTTTTGTGGTGTATATGTACCACATTTTCCTTATTGCGTCCAGCATGGATGTACATCTTGGTTAATTCTAGGTCTTTGCTATTGTGAATAGTGTTGCAATGAACGTAGAAATGCATGTATCTTTTTGGTAAAACAATCTATTCTTCTTTGGTTGTATAACCAATAGTGGAATTTCTGTGTTGAATAGTAATTCTGTTTTAAGCTCTCCAGGAAATCTTCATACTGCTTTCCACGGTGGCTAAACTAATTTACATTCCCACCAGCAGTGTATAATTGTTCTCCTTTCTGTACTACCTCATCAGCATCTGTTATTTTTTGATCTTTTAATAAAAGCCATTCTGACTGGTGTGAGATATTATCTCATTGTGGCTTTGGCTTGCATTTTTCTGATGATTAGTGTATTAGTCTGTTCTCACACTGCTATAAAGAACTACTTGAGATTGGGTAATTTACGAAGAAAAGAGGTTTAATTGACTTACAGTTCCACAGGCTGTACAGGAAGCATGGTTGGGAGACCTCAGGAAACTTACAGTCATGGTGGAAGGTGAGAGGGAAGGAAGCACGTTGTACCATGGCAGAGCAGGAGAGAGAGAGCAAAGGGGGAAGTGCTACATACATTTAAACAACCAGATCTTGTGATAACTATCACAAGAACAGCAAGGGAAAATCTGCCCTTGCTGACCTCCCAGCAGGTCCCTCTGCCAACATTGGGATTTATAATTCCACATGATATTTGGTTGGGGACACAGAGCCAAACCATATCAATTAGTGATGATAAGCATTTTTTCATATATTTCTTATCCACATGTATGTCTTTTTTGAGAAATGTCTGTTAATATAATTTGTCTGTATTTTTAATGGGATTATTTGTCTTTTGCTTATTGAAGTGCTTAATTACCTTATAGATTATGGATATTAGACCTTTGTCAGATGCAAAGTTTGGGAATATTTTTTCCTTTCTGTAGGTTGTCTGTTTACTCTGTTGGTAGTTTACTTTTCTGTGCAGAAGCCCTTTAGTTTAATTAGGTCTGACTCATTAATTTTTGTTTTTGTTGCAATTGCTTTTGGGGGTTCAGTCATAAATTCTTTGCTAAGGCCAATGTCCAGAATATTTCCCAGGTTTTCTTCCAGGATTCTTACAGATTTAGGTCTATCATTTAAGTATTTAATCCATCTTGAATTAATTTTTGTATATGGCGACAGAAATGGGTCAAGTTTCAGTCTTCTGCATATGGCTAGTCAGTTATCCCAGCAACATTTAATGAATAGAGACTCTTTTCATCATCGTTTGTTATTCTCCACCACCTGGGGCCTCCTGGAGCCAAGGGGACAAAGCAGTTGAGAAGGCAGCCCAGGTCAGGCACTCTGGAGAGACAAAGGCCCTGCCTTTTTTCACTAGAAGTAGCAGAATTAGATATTATTATATTTGTAGTAAAAGAATGTAAAAATACAAAAAATAGCCAGGTGTGGTGGTGCTCACCTGTGGTCCCAGCTGCTTGTGCGGCTGAGGAGGGAAGATTGCTTGAGCCTGGGACGTTGAAGCTTCAGTGATCTGTTACCACGCCACTGCACTGAAGCCTGGGCGACAGAGTGAGATCCTGTCTCAAAAAAAAAAAAAAAAAAAGAATGTTATGTAACTACCTCCTCCCCCTGTGTCCTCCCTGCCTAATACAAATTCTCAAGAAAAGTGTATATATTTACATATGAAGATGCTGATTTGCATAAAATAATGTAAAATCGAATATACAAGAAAATAGCACATATTTCTAGTTATCTCTACATTGATACTTACATTGAAACACACACCATATGCATACACACACATATATGTATTTATTTTAAATGGAATTATGCCATACTTAAAAAAAAAAACTTTAAAAAATCTAATATAGCAGTAATTTTCCAGGTCAGTACCTAAAGATACAACTCAGGATATATTTATAGGTTCACACAACCTTACCAGAAACCCTTAGAACTAGATGTTTTGAAATTCAGGGTTTTTTGAATGATAATATGATGCATGTGCTGCATGTTATTATAGCATTTCCAACTATGTCTTGGGTGGCACAGCCTAATCAAACACATTAATATTTGCACAGGGACCTGAATGCATAGTCACATTAAGGTAAAATAAATAGAGATTTTGAAAAGTCTCATGTCTGGCCAGGCTAGGTTTATCTCCAAATTAGTTAATGTTAGATTTGCAGAAGAGATTATAGATATTTATAATTTCCTGGCTTTTAAAAAGTGTTAATATAAAATATATGTAAAAAATGCACAAAAAAAATGCTAGCCTGGATGAAGCAGAGAGGAAGTCAGTTCAAAATGCCATAGAGCTCTCTGGAATCCCAGAATCTCAGAAGTGGCATGACACTTCAGGCAAGTAAACAGTCTGCAGATGGATGATTTTATGCAACCTTTTTTTGTGACTCTATGATGCAAACCAGGCACAGAGCCACATTCAGCTTCTTGATCAAATCCTGACATGTATGCACCACAAGCAGGCATTCTATACACTCAGGTGGTGTAGAGGGAGCTTTAAGAATGAGCTGAAAGATTTACCAGGTCATCTGAAGAAAACCAGCGTGGGAATATTCTGTTCTGCCAATATATGGAAGTAGCAAGAAGAAATGACTGTCTAATGGATGTGCTGCAGTCTTCCCACATGTAGAAACAAGCACAAGGGTGTCTGCTAGCCACACATCTATCGTGAATATTGTGAAATAAAGAAAGTTTGCATCCTTGGATTGATTTCAGCCTCTTTGAAGGAATTCAAATAACTGATTATGATTCATATGTACTAGTCATGAAAATAAAGCAGCAGTTCTTTGCATTATCATACTGTGTACAATGAAATAAGTTACCTTTGAAAAATCAAATCCATCTATTTTTGTCCAATTGTCATTAAATACTACATGGGAGACTAAAACCAAAGGCCTCAACTACTGGCTCAAGGGGATCTGTCATTGCCTTTGATTTCCTGTGAAAATGGCTATAAGTCAAGAAAGAAGGAATTTAGAGTTCATGCTCACATATGTACATGCATTTGGTATTTACCTATTATATATAATAATTTTAAGTGAATGTTTCACATTTTTGCCCATTCTAATTCAGCAGTTTATGTAGTGTTTCAGCATGGTTTTAGATTTTAACATTGTATTTAAGCTAACAGGCAACAAAAAATCAAGATATGCTTTCTAAATGAATAAATGAAGGGGTTATCTGTCAACATTCATGTTTTAATATGAATGATGAGATAATTAAAAGCATAGATTTGAAACAAGAACACTTTATTTTATTCCAAATTCTGCCACATATGAGTATTATATTTTTTCAAGCTGCTTAGCTTATTTGAAACTTTACTATTGTTATCAAAGAGTCATTGTGATTGTGTTTTAATCTCAGAAAATGACTGTAAAAATGCCTTACAGAAATTTAAAACACTATTATTTTTTATTGATACATTTATCAAACATTTAGTGAGTCCACTAACTGGCAGGCATTGCTAGCTCCTGGGGTACATACATAAGATTTAACGTGGGCATTCTTAGAAGGCAGACAGTGAGAAACAAGTGGAGTATAAAATTCCTATAGGATATTCCAGTATAATAAATGTTGAAAATGATTAAAGCAAGGTTCTTCGCATCATAGTTAATGTTTTAAAAGTAACCTTTTGGAGGACAGTCCTGCCTTAGTCACCACTGGCACTGGTGCACATGGTCTGGAGGCTTGGGGATTGACACATCCTGCCCACCACCACCCTTGCCTGTGCATACCACCCGAGCAACCGAAAGGGTTTCCCCACCTGCTGCTGCCATTGCCAGCACCTGTGGATGTTATCTGTGGGCCTGGGAATAAATCTGCCCCACCCACCTCCACTAGTGCATATGTGCACCATCTAAGGGCCTGAAGACAGTTGTGCCTCATCCACCACCACTGCTGCCAACACCCATTTGTGTCATCCAGAAAATTGGGCATTAATCCACTTTGCCAGTACTACTGGTGCCAGCACACACCATCTAAGTGCTTGAAGACCGGCTTGTCCTTCTCGCCACTGGCACCTCAGGAGGTGCCTGAGGAGAAGTCCACCTGGCGTCTCTGTTCACAGCAAAGCCTCACCACAGCCTGCACTAACTACTGCTGCCTAAGTCACCAAGAAACTCACAGACACCATTAACACTGGTTACAGCTAAAGAAATCATCCCGAGATTAAACTGTGGGGCTCACCCAGAATTAAAGCCAAAATGTTCTACCCAATCAATACTATAGGTGCATCTTTAGGAAAAAGTCTTTTCCTACAAAAGTCAATCTATAAAAGTAGAAATGACTGTTCCATCAGATGCAAGGCTTTCAATGTAAGGACACGAGAAACATGAAAAAGCAGAGAAGCATGGCACCCCCAAAGGAACACAATAACTCTGGTAACGGATCCCAAATAAAAGGAAATCTATGAAATACCTGAAACATATTAAAATAATGATATCAGGCCGGGCGCGGTGGCTCAAGCCTGTAATCCCAGCACTTTGGGAGGCCGAGACGGGCGGATCACGAGGTCAGGAGATGGAGACCATCCTGGCTAACACGGTGAAACCCCGTCTCTACTAAAAAATACAAAAAAACTAGCCGGGCGAGGTGGCGGGCGCCTGTAGTCCCAGCTACTCGGGAGGCTGAGGCAGGAGAATGGCGTGAACCCGGGAGGCGGAGCTTGTAGTGAGCTGAGATCTGGCCACTGCACTCCAGCCTGGGCGACAGAGCGAGACTCCGTCTCAAAAAAAAAAAAAAAAAAAAAAATAATGATATCAAATAAACTCAGTAAGATAGAAGGGAACACAGATAAACAATTCAAAAATATCAGAAAAACAATTCATGATCTGAGTGAGAAACTTAACCGGAGGTAGGTATTATTAAAAGGAATCAAACAGAAATCCTAGACTGAAAAAAAATGAATAAATGAAATTAAAATTACAACCAAGAGTTTCAATAGTAGACTAGATCAAGCAGAAGAAAACTTTTCTGAACTCAAAGGTCTTTTGAAACAACCCAGCCAGAGAGAAAAACAAAACAAAGAAGAAAATCTCAGATACTTGTGAACCTGGGAGGCAGAGGTCACAGTGAGCGGAGATCACAACACTGCACTCCAGCCTGGATGAAAAAGTGAGACTCTGTCTCAAAACAAAAGGATTAAATCATTGTATTTTGGATGGTTCAGATGGAGGAGAGATGGACAAAGACATAGAAAACCTATTTAACAAAACAATAGTTGAAAAATTTCCAAGTCTTACAGGAAATATAGTTACCTGTAGATACAGGAAGTTCAAAGATCATTTAGTCATTAAAAATAAAATGAAACCTTGTCATTTGCAGCAACATGCGTGGAACTGGAAGTCAATATATTAAGTGAAAATAAGTCAGGCACAGAATGACAAAAAACGCATGATAGCTTATGTAAAAACTAGATCTCATGGAGATAGAGAATAGAATGATAGATACAGACTGGGAAGGGTATGCAATTATTATAACGTCTTTAAAAGTTTGCAGAAATACATGAGAAATAGAAATGTTAATACATTTTAATAGAAGTATTAATTCCATTTCTGAAAAGCCATTTGGGATATTTAAGAAACTGAAAAAGTGCATGTTCTATGATAGATTGATTTCCCTTTCAGAAACCCTGATTTACAAAAACGCAAGTCTCAGTCTATAAGTATTGGTACAGCAGCAGTTGTACCTTTTTCTTTTTTTAATTTTATTGCAGTAATCTTTTTTTTTTTTTTCTGAGACAATCTCGCTCTGTAGCCCAGGTTGGAGTACAGTGGCAAGATCTCAGCTCACTGCAACCTCTGCTTCCCGGGTTCAAGTGATTTTACTGCCTCAGCCTCTCAAATAGCTGGGACTAATGGCACATGCCACCATGCCCAGTTAATTTTTTGTATTTTTAGTAGACACGGGGTTTCACCATGTTAGCCAGGATGGTCTCCATCTCCTGACCTCATGATTTTCCCACCTTGGCCTCCCAAGGTGCTGTGAATACAGCTGTGAGCCACTGCACTCAGCCTATTGCAGCACTCTTTATACAATTCTACAAACCATTTGCTAAAACTCTTGTGACCAGATATATTTAAGAATTCTGATGTTTTAGGATTTTATAACAATAATATGAAACATAGTTAATATATTATTAACAATACTTGGTTTTCTGAAGCAGCACCTTTTAGCTTAACACATTAATATTTCTGCATTAAATGTTTAAATATTCAAACTAAGTAGATTAAATAAAAATTATAAATAGCCTTGTATTGCTTCAGATCAGGTTTTCCATCAAATGAATTCAGAAAAATATTAATTTTAGAATTGTATAAAGGGTTTTTATGGAACTTTAATTTGTTTACTTTTTTTTAATTGGAGCATTTAGCCCATTTACATTTAAGGTTAATATTGTTATGTGTGAATTTGATCCTGTCATTATGATATTAGCTGGTTATTTTGTTCGTTAGTTGATGCAGTTTCTTCCTAGCATCAATGGTCTTTACATTTTGGCATGTTTTTGCAATGGCTGGTACCAGTTGTTCCTTTCCATGTTTAGTGCTTCCTTCAGGAGCTCTTGTAGGGCAGGCCTGGTGGTGACAAAATCTCTCAGCATTTGCTTGTCTATAAAGGATTTTATTTCTCCTTTACTTATGAAACTTAGTTTGGCTGGATATGAAATTCTGGGTTGAAAATTCTTTTCTTTAAGAATGTTGAATATCGGTCCCCACTCTCTTCTGGTTTGTAGAGTTTCTGCTGAGAAATCCGCTGTTAGTCTGATGGGCTTCATTTGTGGGTAACCCGACCTTTCTCTCTGGCTGCCCTTAACATTTTTTCCTTCATTTCAACTTTGGTGAAACTGAAAATTATGTGTCTTGGAGTTGCTCTTCTCAAGGAGTAACTTTGTGGCGTTCTTTGTATTTCCTGAATTTGAATGTTGGTCTGCCTTGCTAGGTTGGGGAAGTTCTCCTGGATAATACCCTGCAGAGTGTTTTTCAACTTGGTTCCATTCTCCCTGTCACTTTCAGGTACACCAATCAGAAGTAGATTTGGTCTTTCCACATAGTCCCATATTTCTTGAAGGCTTTCTTCATTTCTTTTTACTCTTTTTTCTCTAAACTTCTCTTCTCACTTCATTTCATTCATTTGATCTTCAGTCACTGATACCCTTTCTTCCGGCTGATCGAATCGGTTACTGAAGATTGTGTATTCACCACGTAATTCTCCTGCCATGGTTTTCAGCTTGATCAGGTCATTTAAGGTTTTCTCTACATTGGTTATTCTAGTTAGCCATTTGTCTAATCTTTTTTCAAGGTTTTTAGCTTCTTTACGATGGATTCGAACTTCCTCCTGTAGCTCGGAGAAGTTTGATCATCTGAAGCCTTCTTTTCTCAACTCATCAAAGTCATTCTCCGTTCAGCTTTGTTCCTTTGCTGGCAAGGAGATGCGTTCTTTGGAGGGGGAGAGGTGACATGATTTTTAGATTTTCAGTTTTTCTGCTCTGTTTTTTCCCCATCTTTGTGGTTTTATCAACCTTTGGTCTTTGATGATGGTGTCAATATTAGACAGATTAACGGGACAGAAAGTTAACAAGGATATCCAAGAATTGAACTCAGCTCTGCACCAAGCGGACCTAATAGACATCTACAGAACTCTCCACCCCACATCAACAGAATATACATTCTTCTCAGCACCACATCACACTTATTCCAAAACTGACCACATAGATGAAGGAAAGCACTCCTCAGCAAATGTAAAAGAACAGAAATTTTAACAAACTGTCTCTCAGACCACAGTGCAATCAAACTAGCACTCAGGACTAAGAAACTCAATCAAAACCGCTCAACTACATGGAAACTGAACAACCTGCTCCTGAATGACTACTGGGTACATAATGAAATGAAGGCAGAAATAAAGATGTTCTTTGAAACCAATGAGAACAAAGATACAACATACCAGAATCTCTGGGACACATTTAAAGCAGTGTTCAGAGGGAAATTTGCAACACTAAATGCCCACAAGAGAAAGCAGGAAAGATCTAAAATTGACACCCTAACTTCACAGTTAAAAGAACTAGAAAAACAAGAGTAAACACATTCAAAAGCTAGCAGAAGTCAAGAGATAACAAAGATCAGAGCAGAACTGAAGGAGATAGAGACACAAAAAACTCTTCAAAAAATCAATGAATCCAGGAGTTGGTTTTTTGAAAAGATCAACAAAATTGATAGACCGCGAGCAACACTAAAAAAGAAGAAAAGAGAGAAGAATCAAATAGACACAATAAAAAATGATAAGGGGATATCACCACCAACACCATAGAAATACAAACTACTATCAGAGAATACTATAAACACCTCTGTGCAAATAAACTAGAAAACCTAGAAGAAATGGATAAATTCCTGGACACATACACTCTCCCAAGACTAAACCAGGAAGAAGTTGAATCCCTGAATAGACCAATAACAGGCTATGAAATTGAGGCAATAATTGTTAGCTTACCAGTGGAAAATGTCCAGGACCAGACGGATTCACAGCCGAATTCTACCAGAGGTACAAGGAGGAGCTGCTTCCATTCCCTCTGAAACGATTCCAATCAATAGAAAAAGAGGGAATCCTCCCTAACCCATTTTATGAGGCCAACATCATCCTGATACCAAAGTCTGGCAGAGACACAACAAAAAAACAGGATTTTTGACCAGTATCCCTGATGAACACTGATGCAAAAATCCTCAATAAAATACTGGCAAACCAAATCCAGCAGCACATCAAAAAGTTTATCCACCAGGGCTGAGTGGGCTTCATCCCTGGGATGCAAGGCTGGTTCAGCATAAGCAAATTAATGGACGTAATCCATCACATAAACAGAACCAAAGACAAAAACCACATGATTATATCAACAGATGCAGAAAAGACCTTTGACAAAATTCAACAGTCTTTCATGCTAAAAACTCTCAGTAAATTTGGTATTGATGGAATATATCTCAAAATAATAAGAGCTATTTATGACAAACCCACAGCCAATATCATACTGAATGGGCAAAAACTGGAACCATTCCCCTTAAAAATTGGCACAAGACAGGGATGCCCCATCTCATCAGTCCTATTCAACATATTGTTGGAAGTGCTGGCCAGGGCAATCAGGCAGGATAAAGAAATAAAAGCGTATTCAGTTAGGAAAAGGGGAAGTCAAATTGTCCCTGTTTGCAGATGACATGATTGTATATTTAGAAAACCCCATCGTCTCAGCCCAAAATATCCTTAAGCTGATAAGCAACTTCAGCAAACTCTCAGGATACAAAATCAATCTGCAAAAATCACAAGCATTTTATACACCAATTCTTATACACCAATAACACCAATAACAACATTCTTATACACCAATGACAGAGAGCCAAATCATGAGTGAGCTCCCATTCACAATTGCTTCAAAGAGAATAAAATACCTAGGAATCTAACTTACAAGGGATGTGAAGGATCTCTTCAAGGAGAACTACAAACCACTGCTCAGTGAAACAAAAGAGGACACAAACAAATGGAAGAACATTCCATGTTCATGGATAGGAAGAACCAGTATCGTGAAAATGGTCATACTGCCCAAGGTAAATTATAGATTCAATGCCATCCTCATTAAGTTACCAATGACTTTCTTCACAGAATTGGAAAAAAAAACTAGTTTAAATTTAATATAGAAACAAAATAGAGCCCACATTGCCAAGACAATCTCAAACCAAAAGAACAAAGCTAAAGGCATCACGCTACCTGACTTCAAACTATCCTATAAGGCTACAGTAACCAAAACAGCATGATACTGGTACCAAAACAGAGATATAGACCAATGGAACAGAACAGAGCCCTCAGAAATAATACCACACATCTACAGCCATCAGATATTTGACAAACCTGACAAAAACAAGAAATGGGGAAAGGATTCCCTATTTAATAAATGGTGCTGGGAAAACCGGCTAGCCATATATAGAAAGCTGAAACTGGATCCTTTCCTTAAACCTTATACAAAAATTAATTCAAGATGGATTAGAGACTTAAATGTTAGACCTAAAACCATAAAACCCTAGAAGAAAACCTAGGCAATACCATTCAGGACACAGGCATGGGCAAGAACTTCATGTCTAAAACACCCAAAGCAATGGCAACAAAACCCAAAATTGACAAATGGGATCTAACTAAAGTAAAGAGCTTCTGCACAGCAAAAGAAACTACCATCAGAGTGAAGAGGCAACCTATAGAATGGGAGAAAATTTTTGCAATCTACTCATCTGACAAAGGACTAATATCCAAAACAAATTTACAGGAAAAAAAAAAAAACCCATCAAAAAGTGGGCAAAGGATATGAACAGACATTTCTCAAAAGAAGACATTTATGCAGCTAACCGACACATGAAAAAATGCTCATCATTACTGGCCATCAGAGAAAGGCAAATCAAAACCACAATGAGATACCATCTCACACCAGTTACAATGGCAATCATTAAAAAGTCAGGAAAGGCCGGGCGCGGTGGCTCAAGCCTGTAATCCCAGCACTTTGGGAGGCCAAGACGGGCGGATCACGAGGTCAGGAGATCGAGACCATCCTGGCTAACACGGTGAAACCCCGTCTCTACTAAAAAAAAATACAAAAAAACTAGCCGGGCGAGGTGGCGGGCACCTGTAGTCCCAGCTACTCCGGAGGCTGAGGCAGGAGAATGGCGTAAACCCGGGAGACGGAGCTTGTAGTGAGCTGAGATCCGGCCACTGCACTCCAGCCTGGGCGACAGAGCGAGACTCCGTCTCAAAAAAAAAAAAAAAAAAAAAGTCAGGAAACAACAGGTGTTGGAGAGGATGTGGAGAAATAGGAACACTTTTACACTGTTGGTGGGACTGTAAACTAGTTCAACCATTGTGGAAGACAGTGTGGTGATTCCTTAAGGATCTAGAACTAGAAATACCATTTGACCCAGCCATCCCATTATTGGGTATATACCCAAAGGATTATAAATCATGCTGCTATAAAGACACATGCACACGTACATTTAATGCAGCACTATTCACAATAGCAAAGACTTGGAATCATCCCAAATGTCCATCAATGACAAACTGGATTAAGAAAATGTGGCACACATACACCATGGAATACTATGCAGCCATAAAAAAGAATGAGATCATGTCCCTTGTCTGGACATGGATGCAACTGGAAACCATCATTCTCAACAAAGTATTGCAAGAATAGAAAACCAAACACCGCATGTTCTCACTCATAGATGGGAATTGAACAATAAGAGCACTTGGACATAGGAAGGGGAACATCACACACTACTGCCTGTTGTGGGGTGGGAGGAGGGGGGAGGGATAGCATTAGGAGATATACCTAATGTAAATGATGGGTTAATGGGTGCAGCACACAACATGGCACATGTATACATATGTAACAAACCTGCATGTTGTGCACATGTACCCTAGAACTTAAAGTATAATAAAAAATTAATTAATTCATTAAAACATTTTTAAAGAAAACCAATAAATGATCTGGATTGAAGCCATAGAAAATGTTATGCTTCTATTTAAAATATTAATGTAGTAGTATTGACCTGGAAAAATGATTATGATAAAAACCATATAATTAAAAATGTTTTCTAGAGGAGCATGAACAGTATAATCCCATTTCTCTACAAAAATTTACATATTTTGCATATTATCATATTAAACATATTGATATACTAGAAAAGGTAAAAAATACAGTGGGACTTATTGGATGTATCATAAACTCTGACCTCACATGCTTGGCTTGTAGTAGTTGGGTTACTTGTAGATAGTTTGCCACCAAGAATACGGTGTTGCTTCAAATTCTCTGTTTAGGCAAGAAATTCACCAGTGTGAATTAGCATTTGGTAGTAAAATGAAATAACTAAAATAATTAAGATTGCAAACGAAGCATCTAAAATGTACAAGAAGTACTAATCTGTTTTTCCTGACAATCAAGATCAGTTTCTTTAGCTAAAAATGGAGATAGTTTCATCCAGAAAATTGTATCCTGTAAAGAATTAATCTTCTCTCTCTAAAATCATGGTGCACAGTATAATATGTGTTAAAAATTTCTAATGTGGCTGGGCGCGGTGGCTCAAGCCTGTAATCCCAGCACTTTGGGAGGCCGAGACGGGCGGATCACGAGGTCAGGAGATCGAGACCATCCTGGCTATCCCGGTGAAACCCCGTCTCTACTAAAAAATACAGAAAAACCAGCCGGGCGAGGTGGCGGGCGCCTGTAGTCCCAGCTACTCGGGAGGCTGAGGCAGGAGAGTGGCGTAAACCCGGGAGGTGGAGCTTGCAGTGAGCCAAGATCCGGTCACTGCACTCCAGCCTGGGTGACAGAGCGAGACTCCGTCTCAAAAAAAAAAAAAAAAAAAAAAATTTCTAATGTATTATCTATTATAGGTATAACATATAGCATAAAAATTAATAACATGAAATAGTTACTTAGTATAGGATTCAAATTGTGTTAAATGCCTGATAAATTTTAAATATTAATGATTTGCCAGATGTCCTGCACTGTGTTATGAGTTAAGTTAGTTTATTATCATATGTAGTAATGAGAAGATCTTGACACACTCAAACTTCTAGAGATTATAAAACTGTTTTGAAAGTATAATTTTATGCAATGGTCTGAGGTTCACTATATGTTATAAGGCCTTATAAGGAAACATTTTTAGAAGTAATACAGAATAAGAGATCCACTTGATTTTGTGGAAGAGGCCATACATTCTATGTATTCCTTTGCAGCCTAGCAGAATTGGTATTCACTTTAATTGCATGGATTATATTAGGTGATTATATATATTAGGTGAATATATATTTATATATATTAGGTGATTATATATATTAGGTGAATATATATTTGGTGATTATATATATTAGGTGAATATATAGTTATATTAGGTGATTCAGACTGGTGATCCTTACAGTTGGCAAGTGTCTGTGACTTATCCTTTATTAAAATTTTGAGCATTCCTTCAACAAAATATCTTGAAAATAATACCCCTTCTAATGAGTAGTTATTAGAATGGAATAAAGTGAACTATATGACATTCAGAATATTGCAGTATCTGTGAAATTCTGGTTTCACCATTGCTGTCATACAGGTTTTTCTCAAAAAAAGATACAAAGGAATTCTGGTGAAATAGAACTGAAATCATGTATTTCCTCTACTCAAGACACTCCAGTGGCTTTGTACCTCATTCTGTAAAAACCGAAGTCTTTCCAAGGACCTGTAACTCTCCACATGACCTAGCTCTCATCCACTTTACTGTCCTTTTCCCTAGCACTCCCGCTGCTCTGGCACACTGGCCTCCCTGCTGCACTGGCCTGCTCTTAATTCAGAAGTTCACACATGTTTTGTCCTCTGACTATAATGTTCTCTCCTAGGTAGTCACATGCCTCAGTCTCTCACAGCTTTCCATTGTTTGCTCAGTGGTAATTTTTTTGGTGAAGTTTTCCATGGAATCCTAGTTAAAATTCCTAACTACAATTACAGTGCTTCTGCTTTATTTTTCTCCATGCCACTTATAATATTATAAGGTACTATATAGTGTACATGTTTATTTTATTAATTATATGACTTCTCTCACTAATATGTATGCTCTGTGAGCACAGAATCGTTTACCTGATTTGTTTACTGTTGTAGCTTCAGCACACGGAAGAGTACATAGCACTTTAACAGGCACACAGTACAATTATTTGTTGAGTGAGAGAAAGACAAGGAGAGGAATCAAATATGACTTTAACAGTTCGGCTGAGCAATACAAATGAGTGAGTTTATTTGAAATGGAATGAAAAAGCCTGAATTTATGAGTATCTTTTGGAGGTGAGAAAAATCAGCAGCTAACATTTTGACATGTTGTATTTGAGATTCCTATTAGATATCCAAGTAAAGATCTTAAGTAAGCAATTGGACATATGGTTCTAGGGTTTGGGGGATATGTTTATGCAGAAGATATAGCTTTTGGAGTCATTGACATATACAGACAGGATGAAATTGTGAAGGAATTAAGCAAAGATAGAAGAGAGAAGAGGCCTAACACTAAAACATGGCCCATTTCAACATAAAGAGTCTAAGAAGGGAAGTTATTTAGTGTAGAAGAGAATAAGCACAGTCAATGAGATAAAAGGAAATCCTTGCAGGGGTTATAATCTGGAAAGCAAAAGAAGAAAGGTTTTCACAAAATAAAAACATAAACAATTATGTAAAATACTCCTGATGATCAGGAGGATCAGGTAAGATGGGGACCAAAAACTGACCACTGGATTGGCAATGTGGCTGTCACTCATGACTTTAAAAAGAGTTGTTTCAGAAAAGAGGTGGTGGTAAAAGCCTGACTCATGTGTCTGAAGAAAGATAGGGAAGTGAAGAATTAGAAGCAGTAAACACAGACACTAGTTTCCAAGAATTTCATTAAAAAGAATGAGAGAATTGAAGTGGCAGGTGAAAAGTAAAGTAGTGCCTGGAGGATTTGTTTTTGTCTTGTTTTGTCTTCTTCTTTCAAAGATACAAGAAATTATAACATATTATGGAGACATTCAGGAGAGAAGGAAATCTTGATGATGTACGAGGAAGTTTGGCAACTTGACTAAGGCTTGAATTCCTCTTTATGTTGCTGAAGGCACTAGAATTGAAACTATTATTTCAAGCTAATACAAGGGAATGTCAATTCCCTTGACTGGTGAAAGTTGGTGGGATGGAGTACACATAAAGAGGCTTTGCTCTAAATTGGAACATCAGTAGCTCACATATAGCAACAGAAGAGATGGCAAGTATATGGGGCTACACGTAGGTAGATGAAGAGGTTTGATAGTGATAGTTCTCTTCTGAGGCTTCAGAACATTTCAAGAAAACACAAAACAAGCTAATTAAGGTGAAAGTGAGATATAAGGAGACAGTAGGAAAGAAGGAGAGTGAGTGTTTTAGGAAAACAACATGATTATCACATTATTAGGGGAATACGTAGAATGTATGGTCTCTTCCACACAATCAATTATGTCTCTTATTCTGTATTACTTCTAAAAATACTTCCTTGTAAAGTCTTATAACAAATAGTACAATTTGAAGTAGGAGTATTCAACTTGGGAGTGTGTGTGTGTGTATACGTGTGTTTGTGTGTGAGTTTATTTTTCCTTTATCACATACAGCCTAGATTTATTTAAGCATGAAGTAAATAGAATATTGAGATGGAATAATTTGGGGTATATGCAAGACAGTGATTGCGATGCTTGATCATGAGACTTGCACTGGGTAAGGGTATAAATGAGAACATAATAAAGATGAGAAACAGTGAAATATTGTAGAGTGAAAGCCTCAGTGGGGTTAACAAACCACTGGAGACAGAAGACTGTGGAAAAGGAGCTGAAGGTATTAAAATAGACAAGATCTAGGTTATGACTAAGAGAGTATGCGGTTGAGGTAGTGAAGGGGATTAAGATAACTAGTGAAAAGTGGACAGAGACTAAGAGATTAAGGCATTGGGTGGATTACTTACCTGACATGTAACTGGAGTGGTACTGCAGAGATAGATAAAGAAACAAAATATTAAATCTTTAAGAAAAGAAAGAGAATGGACCAGGAATTGACAGATGACGGCAACAGTAAGAAATAGTTTTGTTGTTTTAATCCTATGCCACAAAATTCTCAGATGATGGTTCTCAGGGAAGAATAAAGGAGAAGGAGCTAGAGGCAACAGTGAGGACCAAGAATGATGCCTTCAACAATATACCAGGGAAGTAGTGCAGGATTTAAGATAGCCACTACGTGAGAGGACTTCAGTGGAAATGTATATTCAGGGGAGAGCCCATTTGCAATTAGATCAAAAAGGGAATAGGAACATTGAGAGAAAGATTAGAGGGGATGTTTCAGAAAATTGAGCTTGGTTAATTCAGAAGATATCGTGGGAAGTGTGGGAGTTTGGTGAACAGTAGGAAATGAGGAAAGATACATGTTTTATAGAGTCCTATGAATGCCAAGATCATGTAATTTATATCAAAATTTACAAGGAGGTCCCAATAATAATTATAGACAAAACTGTCCCAGGCAAATTCTGATACACACTTATCCTACCTAAGAAGATCTGACCTGTGAATTATGAGGTTATCTGCAACAACAACAGGAGAAAAGCAAATAAAGATATTGGTCTTGATGGTCCCAAGGCAGATAGTTACAGTTTAGTCATAGTACTAGTAGGGACAGTCAACGGGCAAAGGCTTCTTTCCAGGAATACATCAAGCTCTTGACTAAGGCTTGAATTCCTCTTTATGTTGCTGAGGGCACTAGATTTGAAGATATTATTTCAAGATAATGGTGAATGTGAAACATTTGCCACAATGTACCGAAAGGATGTAGTTCTCTTCTCTTTTCCATGTTTAGCTTTGTCTTTGCTATGGTGACTTTGTTACCTCCACCTGGGTTCCCTTCTCTGCAATTACATTTGTGCAAATATCACCATTCTTTGGGGCTAGGTTGAAATATCTGGCTCTCATATATCTGTTATTTTTTCTTTCAGCTGGGATCTATCTGTCCTTTCTCCAGACTCTCACACATTTTATCAATACCTCAATTTTGGCATTTATTAATTTCTGTTTTTTAGAGTACTAAATTTATTTATGTATGTTTCTTTTTCCTCCAGATGAACATGTTCCTTAGGGATAGTGTTTATATCTTCCAAACTTCTCTTATCTGGCTACTATGCCCAGGGAAATGTATTTTACATAATGAAGATGTTCAAACAATTGTGTAGACAAATGTTGGAATTCATGAATTTGAAGAGATAACTTAAGATATTTTATATCTGTTAAATATCAGAAAATCAGAGCAGCTGCCTAGAATTCAAGCTGACCTACAGCAAACAAAGGATAAAATATTAGAAGTAAAGACAGAAAACTTTAAACTAGAACATGCTATGTAAATAACAACTGTAGCTGCAACGCTAAAGACAAACTCAACTTCTGCTATGAAATATACTAAAGCCTTTCTGCATTATATTTCCCTAGAGTTTTAAGAAGTATGGTTTTAATACTGTAGCAAAGACTTAACAGCAATAATATTTTGACAAAATACTTTAATAAAAACTCTCTTTCTTTAGCTCAATCAAGAAGTATGTGTTGATTTTCTTTTTATTCTGTGGAGAAACTAGTTGCAGCTTGTATATTAGTATCACATGTCTAAATTATGGACTTAAAAATAGATATAAAATATTTATTCTTTTTTTCTCATAATATTGATGTGTACAATATCAGATCATCTTTTTAATAGATAAGAATTTACATGCCCAGAAGGTTTTTTTAAATGAGTGTTAATTGTTTAAGTATTAAAATAAATGAGTTTCTGGAGATTAGAACAAAAGGTTAAAAAAATTTATGAGACAACTGTTTATGAATAATGCCTACATTTTGCCTGCTCAGGCTTCTAGACAACACATTTTCAAAAAAAGAATGAGTCAAATCAGGGCATGTTTGCAATATGAAGTAGTGTGTGTTTTTTTCTTTTCCTTTTTTTTTAATCTAAAGAGAAGATTCTTGCTTCAGTTCTTTTAGAAAGGTTAACACATGATAAAATTGTAAACCAGCAGTAGTAGTCTCAAGAGTATCTTTTAGCAAAGAGAATATTCATTTGCTATGACAGCACTAGACTTGCTCAGTGAAAAGAAAGAATATAGTCCCCACTCTTTTTTGAGGACATTCTTTTGATAACTTTTTAAATTTCAGACATATTTCAAGTGAATTTATATAAATCTTTTAGAAAGCCTTAGACTAATCACTGCATAAAAATCAAGAAAAATGCAAGCATTTCAGATTCCCAATTAAAAGACTGGTAGATACTAATTAGCAGATACTGATCTTGGGTATTTAGGACACTTATTACCCTATTTAACCACTTTAAAACTCAGATTTATAAACAATTCATGCTGAAACTTTAGTTTTGTTTTTACCTAGCATAGTTTGTTCTGAGCCATTCTAATACTTGGAAGATTTTAGTTTTAGTTAAGAAATCTTTTTGACATGTTGAGAATAGTTTTTCTTTAATATTGACCATGTGTAATATGTGTAATATATATATTATACATGTATAATATACCTTTATATTAATAAAAGGAAGGCTTATATTAATCGAATAAATGGGGAATTTTTGGATCATTTAAAAATAAAAATTTGTAAGTGATAGAAAATAAGAAAATTGTGATAGAATCAAAGACTCTTAGTGTTGGACAGAATCTTTAAGAGGAAATGCAAGTTCCTTTTGACATACAGATTCTTCTGGGCCATTGTTAAAGCTGAGTTCTTGGCCTTCTCTCTTTTTGAGAAGTCATTCTTATGAAACTAAGAATTGGTCCCTAGAACTAAATGAGGGTATCAAGGGTACCTCTGGTAGTGTTGAATTAATCTAGTTGAATATATACTATAATGCAAATAACCAAGTCCCCCAAATCAAATTAACCAATGAGCACTTTACCAAAGCCTCTAATTATTCAGTTGAATCCTCTAATTATTTAGTTCCTTTGAATATTTCCATTCTATTTTTCTATCAGCATTTGATGAAATATTTTCCTCTCCCCAGTCTTCAGTGCTGCAAAACTGAGAACAAAGAAGAAATTTAGAGACTGAAAATGCAAAACTGAACCCTAGAAAATTAAATATGATGCTTTTATAAATATGTAACTCATTATTATATTATTGTTCAAGAAGAGAACGTATTTATAAGATTCCTTCATATTCCATAATATTCTTCATACTCTTAACCATACTTCGTTTAAGAATAACAACATGTCCTTAAAGAACATATTTTTAAAATGTCAATAGGAAAAATACATTCAATCTGCCAGCATCCCATATCTCTACAACTACTGCTGATCTGGGAATAGGAGATAATGGAGACTGTGGAGCAGAGAGAGGTAGAGACTGAGGGACAAAAATATTAACTTAAGAATATTTTATTGATCATGAAGATTTCTTATGAAATATTATTTTTAAAAAATCCTCAAAAATTACAGTTTGGAATATCATTATTTTTGAGTTGACATTCACATCCCTGGTTTTGAAAAATGTCCCAGAGTATGCTCAATAACATATTACAAGAATACGTTTCAAGAAAATGGTCATAAACATATCCTTTTTATAGATATATTTTTCTTAAAAGGATATATTTATACATATACATATGTAAACATAAAAGTAAAACATAATCCCCAAATGTAAAGAATTCTAATTAATCAGTCTTCCCGAATATATTTTTAAATATATGTGAATTCTTTATATGCAACATTATATCATATAATTTAAGAGTAAATTCAAGAATATATTCTTCTTTACTTGATTATAGAATTATTGATTATGAATAACATGTATAAAATATATAAAAATGATTAATACTTTATTTGTATGTCTTGCTTAAAATAATTATTGATTATAAAGTAATCTTATAAATATACTTAAATAACTATGATATAATTTGCAAAAAGAATATATTCCTATGAATATGTTGGCTTCTATCTGTTCCAATTTCTCTGAATAGTAGTCTCAAAGAGTTGAAAAATATGATCAAAGACAAATGAGATAGCCATTAAAATATGTTCACATATACAACATTTAAAACGTTCTTTAAAATCAAGTAATTAAAAGAGTTTTGAAAGTTGGCAAGTAGATTATGTGGTGGAATAGTCATCAAGTGAGTCGGCTTTTGGTGAGCTGATAATAGTTCTATAACTTGTCTGTTTGCTATAATGAATATCACTATAACCTCTTTTGTTTGTATAACATCCCTCATTGTGTTTCCAGCATTTTTAACACATGGGACTGCTATGGACATTACTGACCATTATATATTCCTATTTACTACTGTATGCTACATTGCATTATCTCAGGGAACCTATAGGGACTTAGTGATTTAAGATAGGTATCACACAAACTTAATGATATTTTAGAAATCGCATCAGAAGAGACATTTCTTATCATTTTAGGAACAAGAAGGTTGCCCTGATTACGTCCATGACTGTCGCAGCTGACATTCCCTAATATAGGTCTTTATGCATCGTTTTAGATATTTTAAATATGGTTAGGCCTCATATGATCTGGAACTCATAATATACTGGGTTAGTATGTTACAAAACTACCACCTTGCTACTAATATTGTATTAGGTACAATATTTTATTATATATTATATTATAATATAATTATACATCATATTTATGTAATATTATATAATAATATATTATATTATATTTAAAAATACAAAGCAATATATTGTCCTCAGCAATTTATAATTTAGTTGTAGAGATAAAATATATCATTTCTAGAGCTACCATTAAAGAGAGTGTACATAGATACAGAGGGTGATCATATGCCCTAGTTTGCAGGAGGCAGTCCTGGCTTACATCAGTTCTCCTAGTATAATTAATTCTGACTCTTTCTCAGGCATGTTCTGGATTACAAACTGTATTGTCACTTATTAGGAATGCCATAAGTCAGTGGTCTTCACAAAGTGGTACCTCTAGTGCTACACAAATGTATTCTAAGGAGTACTTGAGCAAGTAAGTGTTTTTTTCAATTTCTATCTGTCCTCCTTAAAATGTATTTATTCAAAAGAACTTGCCTACGCTTTGTGCTTTTTTTTTTTTCCCCCTTATTATCCCTTTCAGAAAAGTAGATCTTCCTTTCTGGATAATAAAAACATACCACTCATCCAGACTCTTACCAGGGTACATTTCCTCAAACATCAAAAAACAAACAAACGGCATATATTTTTCTTGAGGGAGTGTTCATAGAGAAATAACCAAAGAATATTGAGTGAGGCAGAAATATATTTCACTTAGGTGGCAAACTCATGAGTAGCAAATATGGTTTCTATGTCCTATATGAGAAATTTGAAGTAAAATGAGAATGTTGTGCAGATAGGAGGGAGTGGAACCTGTTAAAATATCTCCTAATTGAAGAAAAAAAAGAATCTGTTTTTCTTTTACAGAATGTCACTCTAATTTTGTTGATGAGTTTGAAAATGAGAAGTGGCTCTACCAATTACATTATGTAGCAAACATTTTCCACAAATTTTATGATCAAATACACACCTTCAAGATTTTCACATATTAAAGTCTCAAGTACAACAAATGTAATGCAATCGAATCATTTGAAAACATTTACATTTAGGATACATGAGGAAAACTGTTGAAAACAACTCCCACAGACAATGGAATATAAATGTTCAAAGAGAAAGGGTTTGGTCCACATTATATGATGTTATTGGGCAGATACTTACATAAGAGGAGAGAACAATTTAGATTAGAGCAAAGAACAGTTAAAGGAGTAAAGCCAGGACAGAATCAGGCTTGTTCCAGAAATGGAATATAATACCATATCCATTTAGTCATTCATTTTTTAATAAAATATTTGAGATGAATTCCTCAGAGATTCCAGCACAAAATAGAATAGGGCCACATAGTTTGTCTATTCTACACTTTTCTCTTAGCCTATCCAGCTCTATTTTTGATATTCCATATTTATTCTATATGTTTTACATTTATTATTTCTTAAACTTATAAATGTCTAACTACATAGGTTACATTTTCGTTGTCATATAAACGGGTCTTGATGTGTTGCTCAGGCTGGTCCCAGACTCATGGCCCCAAGTTATCCTCCCACCTTTGCCTCCTAAAGCATTGGGATTACATGTATGAGCCACCACATCTAGATTAATTTACTTTTTAAAATATTTATTGTCTGTTAACTTTTCTCAATAAATAGCACATAATTTCCTGGAGGGAAGGGATTTTGTTTGCTCTATTTTTTCATATATCCAAGCACCCAGAGCCATGCTTTTCCCACAGAAATCCCCAATAAATATTTTTTGAGTGAATTATATGTATGTATTTTACAACATCCTTAACTCTGAGTTTTAAATAATTGCAGACTTCATAGAGAAAGTCAGATTTAAATTTGATCTTGAAGGATGAGTAGAAGCTAGATAGGAAGAAAATATATTGTTCCTAATAACATGTTTGAACTTACCTTCCTCAGTTTTCTACCATGTGTACACTCTAATACAAGCACATTTTCTTTGTTATTTCCTGCCTCTGACCTCACGAAAAATAAGTAATTGTTCTTTCTGTTGGGAGATCTTCATACAAATTGCTCTAGATATTTTTAACTTATTTAAGAAATTTTTAAAATATATTTGCCAATCTTTTTTTTTTTTTTTTTTTTTTTTTTTTTTTTTTTTTTTTTTTTTTGAGACGGAGTCTTGCTCTGCCGCCCAGGCTGGAGTGCAGTGGCCGGGTCTCAGCTCACTGCAAGCTCCGCCTCCTGGGTTTACGCCATTCTCCTGCCTCAGCCTCCCAAACAGCTGGGACTACAGGCGCCCGCCATGTCGCCCGGCTAGTTTTTTTTGTATTTTTTAGTAGAGACGGGGTTTCACCATGTTAGCCAGGATGGTCTCGATCTCCTGACCTCGTGATCCGCCCGTCTCGGCCTCCCAAAGTGCTGGGATTACAGGCTTGAGATATTTGCCAATCTTGATTTTCTTCTTTATAATTTCCAGTTCTCAACTATCTTGCAAAGTTATCACTATATATTTTACCTTAGTGATTTGCACATGGGCTACACATTATTCTGCTGAAATATATGGGAAAATGGCTGATTTAATTTATTTATTAATAATACTATGTTGAATATGGTTTTGGTTTAAGGAAGTACAGTAAATTATTGTTTTAAAACATAAAATCCCTGTTTAAGATCAAATTATGGTCTAGCGTGGTGGCTCACGCTTGTAATCCCAGCACTTTGGGAGGCCGAGGTGGGTGGATCACAAGGTCAGGAGTTCAAGACCAGTCTGCCCAAGATGGTGAAACTCCATGTCTACCAAAAACACAAAAAATTAGCTGGGCGTGGTGGCGGGCGCCTGTAATCCTAGCTACTGGGGAGGCTGAGGCAAAGTATTGCTTGAACCCGGGAGGCGGAGGCTGCAGTGAGCCAAGATCGCGCCACTGCACTCCAGCCTGAGCCATAGAGTGAGACTCCGTATCAGAAAAAAAAAAAAAAAAAAGATAAAATTTCTATCTAAGTGTCTTTTAAAACCCTTTTTTAACCCCTTTGGAACTACAACTCTTAAGAAAAGTTAAGTACTAAATTTTCCTTGAGAGCAAAAGTATCCTAGCTTAGTCGAGGCTTATGAGGTCAGATTTCTACTTAAGTCTATAATGCATTCTTTCAACTTCATTGAAACTACAGCTGTCAGAAAAGGGTAAATGCTATTTTTTAAGTGAATAAAATCCTCAGTTTGGTGAAAGACTTGGTTCGATCTGGATTAGTGGTCTATTAAATTTCAGCTCCTGCAACAATAAAATTTATCTGACTTTACTTGGCTTTGTTCACCATTCTTCAAGGTTCAGTGTACAGGTCCTAATCTATTAGGGATCCTTTCCTAACTTGTCCATCGAGTCTGGGTTAGGGGTCCATCTTATAGCATCCTTGCTAAACTTCAACATTGTAGTATACTCAACTAGCTGTTCTCAAAGTGTTTTCCCAAGAACAAAAAATCAGGATTATCTCATAACTTGCTACTAATGGAAAATCTTGAACTTCCTCACAGACATGTTAGAAATTCTGGGGCTAAGATTCAGCAGTCTGTGTATTCAGGCATTCCAGGTGAATGAAGACCAATGCACTAAACATATTCTATTTAATATTTCATTTACCTATTTAGCTCCTAGCACAGTATTGATTGGCTCATACATCTCCAATAAATATTTATTATAACAACTATCAAAAAATGTTTAGGCTATATAAACTTTTGTCTAACTAAAAATAATGTTACAGAAAAAAATATTTTTACTCTTTTAAAAATGGATAAAAATTGAAGAATTTGTTTTTGAAAGAATAGTGAGTGAAAAGTATATTTTGGAGAAAACAAAGAAAAAAATCATTGACGAGGCTAACTATTGTTTAGTATAATTATTTTCCAGGTAAAAGTTGTGGATATGTTTCCTTTGCTATTTATTTCAAATTGACAAATACAAATTATGTATATTTATTGTGCAAAACAGGATGCTTCAAAATATGTATACATTGTGGAGTGACTAAATCAAGCTAATTATACTCACATACTTTTTCATGTGGTAAGAACATGTAAAATCTACTCTCTCAGTGATTTTCAACTATACAATAGATTGTTATTAACTATTGTCATCATGCTGTACAATAGGTCTCTTAAACTTATCTCTCCTTTCTAGCCAAAATTTTATATCCTTTGACCAATATATTCCCAATTCACTAACCCCTCTCCTAGGCCCTGGTAACCACCTTTTTACTCTCTACTTATATGAGTTCTTTTTTTTTTTTTTTTTTTTAGATTCCACATATAAGTAAGATCATGTGGTATTTCTCTTTCTGTTCCTGGTTTGCTACACTTAACATAATACCCTCCAGATTAATCCATGTTCTTGAAAATAACAGGATTTTCTAAAATGCTGAATAATCCTCCATCATTCATGCATACCACATTTTCTTTATTTATCTATTAATGGACACTTAGGTTTTCATATCTTGACTATTTTGACTATTTATGCTGCAGCGAACATGAGGGTGCATACAGCTTTCCTTTGTTTTGGATATATACTCAGAGTTGGATTGCTGGATCATAAGGTAATTTTATTTTTAGTTTTTTGAGGAACCTTCATACTATTTTCATAACGACTGTACTCATTTACATTCCCACCAAAAGTGCACAAGGTTTTCATTTTCTCCACATCTTCACCAACACTTGTTATCACTTGTCTTTTTGATAACAGACACCCTAACAAGTAGGAGATGATACTCATTATGATTTTAATTTGCACTGCCCTGATGATTAGCAACAATGAACATTTTTTATATACTTTCTTATACTTATAGTATACTTTCTATATACTTTTTTCCATTTATATATCTTCTTTTGAAAAGTGCCTATTCAGGTTATTTACCCATTTTTAAATCAGCTTATTAGTTTTCTTGCTATTGAGTTATTTAAATCTCATATATTTTAAATATTAACCCCTTTTCAGATGCATGGTTTGCAAGCATTTTCTCCTGTTACATGAGTTGTCTCTTTATTCTGTTTCTTTTGTTGCAAAAGAGTTTTTTTTTTTTAGTTAGAGATAATCCCTTTGCTTTTCTTTCTCATTAATCTTCTCTATAGTAATATGACCATAGGTAATATTTACATAGGCTGATTTTTTATGAAACTGTTTAATCCTCACTAAAAGTCTTTTATCTGCATTCTCATTTTATAGGTGAAGAATTTGAGACAATGGTAGTAATATACCAAAATTACCGAGTGGCAGAACAAGGATTCAAAATCAAGCAACCTGGATTTTACTCATCTTGTGTAGTTGTAATTTTATACCCATTATTTCCTTGATTGTGGTGATGGCAACACTAGCATACACATATATCCAAACTCATCTAACTATGTACATTATTTATGTGCAGTTTTTAATATACCAATCACACCTCAGTAAAGCGAAGTGGGGGAGAAAACAGGACATTAAGAAGCAAAGTAATTGAGAAAATAAACCACATTTCTTAATGAGCTTAAAAAAAAAAAGAAATTGCAATATTTCATTTCACTAACTTGTTGATGGAAAGCAGTATGGTAAGTCACTTTAGAAAACAGTTTGGTAGTTTCTAATTAATATTAGAATATGCTTTCCACATATCCCAGTACTGTACACGTAAGTATTTTTTCAAGAGAAATAAAATCTTGTGTTCTCACACATGCACAAAATTTAAGCAATCTGAGTTTAGAGTTTATCTTCCAACTACAATTGAACACTTTTACTTTGTATGCATAGTTTTTAAATATATATATATGTGTGATTTGAAAAATAATGCTAGACATCCTTTCTGATTCATGAAAAATTCATCGATGATTCTAAAACAACAACATTCTTCAACTTTATTCTAAATTCAATATACAGTTTCTGTTTACTAACTTGACTACTAAATGGTCTTTGGAGCATAATGTAAATTCTTGCTTCATTAACATATATGTTAATTAATATTTACTTGCTCATATATTGATAATTGTTTTTCAGAATTGCTTTTCAGAGTTTACATTTTTTCAAAAGAGCATCACATCTATCAAAATGCATTTATCTAGTCATTCGTATTAATTCTGATGATGACATTTTGTGATGGTTACTTGAATCATCATTAAAACATTACTTGTTCCCATCAAATAAAACATTATTGATGGAAACTGATTTCAGTTTGCATTACTCGATTAGAAATAGTTTCCTTCAAATTTTAAGTAGTCCAATTTCTTTCTTATATAAGAATTACTTCCACAGTATTCAAAGTAAATTGGGACTTCTCTTTTGTTTTCTATTATCTTTTCAAATTCTGTAGGTGCAACAGATTCTCATCTTGTTTCAAAATTTGTGATAATGATTAGAATTCACAATACAATAAAATTAGGTGCTTGGAAGTCAGAATTCTCGTATCTGTTAGCTGAACTCTCGTATCAGTCAAACTCACGGGAGAAAGAAAAAAAATTTCAAGATACTCAACACTTTATTATAAAATAGGCTTTCTGTTAGATGGTATGACCCAGCACTTCAAGAGCGTATCCTACTGCATATCACTAACCCAGGAAAAGATCAAAATTCAAAATTCAAACAAAGTATGGCTTCTACTGACTGTACATTTCTTTGGCACCAACATAAAGTCAAAAAATTATAAATTAAACTATCATAAATTGAGGGCCATCTGTGCTAGTATTTATAAGAAAGTTCTAATTCATTGCTTATTAAATATGTTTGAAAAGGAAATTACCATTCTTGTGGTGATGTATGATTTGGCTATCTATGCATCTATAGTTCCTTATAAACCATAAAAGTCAAGATGTCAGTTCCTGTTTGGCTTAAATAGCATGCATGTTGATGTAAGTGTGTACAAAGTCATTTTTGAAAAAGGGGTGCTTTCTGTGAAATTAATCTCTCATCAATGGAGCTAAAAATGTCAGTAAAGCATTTAAGTTTATTTTTCTTTCGATTGTCTCCATCCTGTGACTTTAGTTTTTGCATCACTAGAGGCCACTGTTGTCTTTTAAATATATTTCACAACCATGAAAGTCTTTAAATGGTATATCTGAGTAACTTCAAAATTGATTAATTTTAGAAATAGAAGGAGATCATGTATTTTTTTCAGGCAGTCTGCCTACTTGAAATTTTTTAAAATGATTTTTGAGTAATCTTAAAGCAAAATGCAAAATTTTCTTTTAAAAATTGAGTCACTATATTTATATACAAATGTAGATGTTATCCTACAAATTAATATTTATTTTACCCAAAGTCTCTGTTTATACTTACAGAAAGATCATAAACCTACTTTCGGTGAAATGTCTTTGCAAAATAATGAATTATAAAATATGTTAATAGTAATCAAAATAAGAAAGAATAATTAAAGCTACTGAGTGTCAAACATAGTTCCAAGAAAACTACACTCATTATAGCATTTAATTCATGTAATAACCCTATGAGTTATCTATCAATGATAATCTGAATGTATAGTGGGGGGCACAGAGAGAAGCTTAAGTTAATGGCACAAGATTTCATATCATTAGCAAAATGTTACAACAGTTGACTAAAAAAGTAGTAGATATAGGATATGTATGTATGTGTATGTACATATAAAATTATACAGAGAATTATATATTTACACACATGCACACATACAATTTGATAGTTATAGCATTGTTTAGTTGCTGACAATGACACAGAGTCTGAGTTTTACTCTACTTGCAAGTTAGAAAATTAGCCTGGAACTGTTTTATATATGCTCATATAAAACACAAAACTCTTGTAATGGAGACAAAGGACTATATTACTTGCAGCAAATGCAGTAGCCAGAGCTTCATATTTATACCAGTTTCCTCTGTCCTCCAGACCCACAGGTGTTTATACATGTAATGGATTGTACTGCAGTGGAGAAACACTGAGGTTGGGGAATGTATTACTTTTATAGCAAGTGGGAACAAGCCTGTTTTCTGTCAAAGGGCAGATGCTACCTCTTCTCAAGGTTGGCCACCATAATCACAACCTTGAAAGATGGCTCAAAAAGCAGTCAGGATTTTGCATTTTTGGAATACCCAGCAAGAACATGCAGGAATGTTTAGGCTCCATGGCAGAGTGCCTGTTCAGTCATCCATTGATTTTAATATGACGTGGTTTTAATTTAATTTGATGTTTTTATGGCTCACTCCTCAACCTCCAAAGGACAAGAAGAATGGATGACAGATGGTAATGCTGTAAAAGCAAGATAAAGAAAACTCTTTACATTTCCTCTGATTGCTTTTCTTCTCATTTCCTGTGGGCAATATTAAGTTTGTTTGGCAGACTCAGTTTATTTTTGTTTTTGTTTTTTCCAGTCTGTCTCATTACATTTTCATTCATTTAATAAGCTTTTACCCAGTGCCCAATTTGTAATCAAATTTGGCTCACAACCTCAAAATATAAATTTTATTTAATATAATTATTTTAGAATGTAGGGGTCTTTTAAAATCTCTAATATATAAGAACGTTATATTTTGATTTTTAACATATCAAATACAACGTGTCAAAAATAAATTGTATTTATAAACTCTATCCATGATTTTATATATGTTATAAGCTATACTGCTACTTAAATTGTTTCTTGTTTCAATTTGTGATGTATCTTCAATTTTTCTCTTAGGTATTCCTTTCTTGAAAACTAGTAGTAGTTTCTTAAAACTATTTTATTCGTAATATTCATTTTTTTCAATAGAAGATGATTTAAAATTATTACTTATAATAATAGCATTCCAAAAAATGCTTTCATTACCTTACTATTTGTCTTACAATCTGCTTTAGTATTTACAGCATCATCCTTTATCAGAAATTACAGATTTAGAAAACTAAGTTTACAACTGGATTTCTAAGTGTCTATAAAATCCAGAAGTCAATGAATATAATTTAAAAATAAATTTTAGTATGAGACATGGGTCTTTATTACTATAAAAGTATAAGCATTCATTTACCATGACACTATGCATTCAAAATCCTTAAAGACTAGCACTATATTTTATTTCTTATGTTCTTTTTATCATGGAATACAGGAAATCACATGCATAATAAATTTCGTTAGCACAAAACATTTAAAAATAAACTTTAGAGAATGACTCTTTAATACTGGAATTGATAACTTTAGGTTATTGTCTAAATACACACCAATTTATCTTTTTTTTTTTTTTCTGGTGGGAGTATATCCTAGGATCTAATACCACATTTCAAATATTAGTTACATGACATTGGGCTGTTCGTGTCATGCTTCTTACCTTCATTCATTTTGAAAAAAAAGAAAACAAGTTAAAAACTATTATTGAGAAGCTTTCCTGAAATTTTTGGTAGAATTAGCACATACTGGTAAACAGAATGTATATTTGATTATACAAATTTATCGCTATATATTTGTTCAGAATTTCTACTTTTAGTAAAAATTCCAAAATTCTACTTCTTGAACTAACAATTTCAACTTTTCAATTTAATTTTTGGGGAAACTATAGACCTTTGTAATTGTTAGAAACTTTGAAGATTACACTTGTCTACCTCATTCAGAGAAGAAAATGTGTCTGAAAATACACTTAAGATGTGGCCGTCATTCTTTTCATGAACATTGCCCATGTATTTATGCAAACACATGGAGACAAATTTATTTTCCGTGTAATAGGTACATAGGTAACTATTCATTCAAAAATGTTAATTAACTTAAAGAAACATCATGCTATGGAGGAAAGAATATGGGTCTTAGAATTAGACATGTTGTATCATTGGGTCTACCATAAATTAACCACAAATACCTGTACTTATTCTTTCTGAATGTCAATTTGTTTAATTTTTTTCTGGTGTTAAAAATGTCAAGATGAAAGTGTGAGACAAATAATACTGTCTTAACAACATAAATTATTACATAGGTTAGACATCTAGAAGTCTAGCTAGAAAAGTCAGTCAACATTATCTACTCTTTTTGTCATTCTCCTTGTATCAATTTTTATGATGCTTTTGGAGTTCAGAGTAATTATACAGCATTCACACACACTATCTTATGCATAGAAAGAATGTAGACTTTTAAATAATAAAAAACAATGACAACATTCTGATTTAAAGAAGACTTTTTTTATACTTCACTTTAAGCTATTCCAACATATTGGTAAAGAGTTAACGTCTCTTTGTATTAGTAAATACAATTCAGAAGTATTTCATCAGACATTTCTTTCTTTTAAAGAGGTGTGGGTAAACTTCAGATCTACTGCTTTGGGGCAGATCCTTTTCAATTGCTATTTAATAAAGAAACCGTACTCTTTTTAAATCCCGGGCAAGTTTTGTTTTGTTTGGTGGTTTTTTTGTTTGTTTGTTTGTTTGTTTTTCGAATTGCATGTTTATTTACGTGGAATTCTGATGTGAAAAAAAGATTAAATAATGGTAGAAACATACTTTCCTTTGAAAGCAGATATAGATATGTAGCAGTGAATCTTTATTCTCTACCACTGCTTCACCTATAATTAATTCACAATGGGGAATAATTGATTATTTTCTGTATGCTTCTTATCAAAAAATAAAAATGCTGCCTTAAAAATAAATTAGTGGTTGACAGAACAACTGTGAGAATTTATCAGCACTATTCAAATATCTAATTACCAGCAGAAGGGAGAAGATGCTTTAGACTATGAATTTCCTAAGAATGTGGGGGAATTTAGAATTTACTCTGTAAATGAGCTGTTTTCTGTCAATCATATTTTACAATTAGAATCTATAAAGCCTCATAAACATAAGCAAATTTGCTCAGCCAAAAAGATTGGAATAGATCTTCAAGTATTCTTATCTTTACAAGTAGGACACCTCAAAGTCATTGCGGCATTTAAGAGAATGAATTCTAATGTGGCCCACTGATGCACTCACCTTATTGGGTATTTCCTACTGAATGTAATAACTATGAGCTATTATGTCAGTTATGGTATTTTGTCTCTACCTAAATGGGAAGATAATAAAATCGATGAAGATGAATCATTGATTCTTGGAGTTATGATATTGTATGTTTGAAAGAGGGCTAAGAGCATATTAATGCAGCAGTGGCAGAATTAAATACTCTGCAAACTGGCATGACTTTTGATTGACTACGCTTGTCAATATTCATTGCCTCCACACATGCAAGCAGCGTGCTACAAACAGCTAAAAAGTTACTGCTATTGTCATTTAATTACTAATATGATCAATTAGACAGAGATCAGTAAACTTTCTCATTAAAGGATCAGATACTAAATATTTTTCAACCGTAAGGTATCTGTCCCAGTAGTCAACTCTGCCATTATACCATCAAAGCAGTTATGGACAATTTATCAATTAATTGACATGGCTGTGTTTCAATTAAACTTATTTACAAAACAGCAAATGACATGTGGCATTTAGCATATGAATTGTACCTTGCAACTCTTGAATTAGACCAGTCACAGCATATTACTTTAGGCATAACACATAAACTTAAGTGTCATGAAGACTGGGACCTCGTCTGTCTTGCTTGCCCTGCTTGCCCTTTGACCTGTGGAGTTTCACATAGTACCAGAGATGTATTAATTGTTTAACAAAACACACTAAAATTTGTAAATAAATTTTGTTAAATTAAAAAGTTAATGTGTATACAGTATAAAATAAGTTCTAATAATTTTCCAAATTGTTGCTTCATATTCGGTTTGTATTAAGAGGTATACTTTAGAAATATACTAAGAAATTTCAGTGAATTCTATTATAGTTCTCAGAAAAGTACTATGTATCCCAATATTTAACATAATCCCTAGCTTATTAGCCACATGTAACATAGATCATCTGTCTTATAAATACTTCTTAGGGATATTTCTAAAATAGAAAACCACAACTCTTTTTAGCATATGTGCTACCCACCAAGGGTCGTTAGTGGCGAAGAGTGCCCTCCCTAGCACATAAACCTAGCACATGGAGAACATACATGTGCATTCTGTTTGTCTGTTGTCTTAAAACACAACACGCGTAGTAAGAATAATACCAAATGTCAAATTGAAAAATGAGACCACACATGCAGACAATCAGTTAATAAAGATCATTTCAAAGGACAATGAGAACACAGATGACAGTTACACAAAGAAGGGATAGCAATACAGAAAAATAAAAACCAAAGATTATAAAGGCTGGAAATAAAGTACAAGGAAATAAAAGTCAAAATATATGAATAATTATTTGATTAGTATGAAAAGTAAATTGAAATGCTAAACAAAACAAGTGGATTTGTGAGGTATATAATACTAAATCATACAATCAAAACGGGATTGGCGACATAAAATGTAAGAGATTACAGTGTCATCTGTCCCTTGAAAAACAGACATAGTATTTGATAAACATGTAAATAACATAGCGACTCTCTAACTTTTCTAAAGAGTTATTCGATAACAAAGACTTCTCTAACATAGAGTTAGACCAAATTTTGTTAGGGAGTTTTTTGTTAAGAAAGAATCTTTGAAAGTTCTTTGATAAAATAATTAGAAATTCTAAAATGAGTATTGAATGAAAAACAATACAAGAAATAATATAAGAGCAACTAGAACAAAATCAGAAGAGAATACTAAAGAGATAAAAAGCTATAAACTCAGTGAGAGCATAAAAATTATACACACATATTTTGACTTTAAGTTTCTAAATAATCTACAGACACCAATATGGTGTTCAACAATGAACGTGAAATACTACTTAACAAATACATAGCAGCGAATATATCAGTTATGATTGCTTAATCTAAAAATAACAGAAATAGAATCTATAGTGTCTTAACCATATGTAAGCTTATATTTTACACCTAACAAGAAGCCTCAAATATAGGTTGCTCAGCACTGGGGCAGTCACTAGTAAAGTCAGGCTCCATCTAACTCCCTATTCATGATCACAAGGTAATGCTTTATCTCCAAACATCAATTCCATCTTCCTGCAAGTGGATTCCAAGTTGCAGTATTTGCTAGCTCGACCAGTCACTCTTTAACATGAAAAAATATTTCTTACAAGAAGATGCAGCTGGGAGACTTCACCTTAGATCTTATTGCTCAGAATCATGCCATAAAATTATCAATAGGAGAAAGAAGGATTTGGGAATTAAGAATTTTTGGCATCTGTAATCCCAGGACCTTGGGAGGCTGAGTTGGGTACATCCATTGAACCTAGGAGTTCAAGACAAGCCTGGCAACATGGTAAAACCTCATCCCTACTGAAAATACAAAAAGTTAGCCAAGCATGATGGTGCACACCTGTAGTCCCAGCTTCCCGGGAACCTAAGGTGAGAGAATCACCTGAGCCCACGAGGTCAAGGCTGCAGTGAGCCATGTTTGCATCACTGCACTCCAGCCTGGGCAACAGAGTAAGACCGCGTCTCAAAACAAAACAAAACAAATTGGCAATACACATTGCAACGCTGAAGACAATCATGTATCTGTTAATAAGGAAAAAGAGAATGTATGTTCATTAGAATACTAGTAGGGAGAAGGCAAGAAAATAGATATACAACACATATGTATATATATATACATATATAATTGTGTGTGTGTGTGTGTGTGTGTATATATATATATATATATATATATATATATATATCAGCCATCAGTCAACTGTTTCATCTATACTGGTAAAGGCAGGACCATATCTTATTTATCTTTGAATTCTATAGCTCATAATCATGCTGTGTACAAATAGATGTTTGTTGAGTTAATGATAGCCAACAACTTAGATTTGGAAAAGGCTTTAGAAATTATCTTTTCCTCTTCCTCATTTTACATATAAGTCATGTAAGATTTACAATTAGAAAACTGAAATGCTCACAAAACGTAGTCTCCTGATTTTCTGTTCCTAGAAGTCCAGCTAGGTACTCTTTTATTTTTTATGATAATTACTCTGACTTCAAAACATGTGACTCACCAAATAGAAGTATAGGAGTCTATATTCTGTGAGATTTCTGAATAGTCTTACTCTGCCTTATGATAATAGGTAGGTAGCTGAAGAAAAGCAATATAGAGAATTAGAAAATGCTCACTTTGCTAAAACAGAAAACTTGTTGGAAGAGGTAAAAGCAAACAAGTGTAAGCTAATATTAAAATATAACCATCATCATACATGTTTAAAATGGGATAGGAGTGAAATCACAACAAAAACATTTAATTTATGTTCATAAACATGTGGGAATGGTGGTGATAGTACATGAAATTTCTGTGTAACAACAAGACAGAAAATAATGGAAAGGGAAGTCTTGTCTCCTAAGAGTATAGAACACATGCTAAAGAAAAGCAAAACACTGTGTTTGTAGAAATCTTTTTGGTAATGCTTTCATTTAAATTCATGTTTCAACTTTAAAAAGATGCAATGTTTTGAATTTGAGTTATACTGATTGCTTTAAGCATATTTAATCTAATTACAGCAATAAACCTTTTATAGAACAAATCTACCACACATACAGTTGAACAGAGATGAATTCCCAAAACCAACCTAATTCTTGAAGGGTTATTGATAAGAATTCTAATTGTCACTCAAAAGAGTGTGTTACAATTCCACTGTTTTTTGTTGTTTGTCATTATGACTTTCTACCCTTTTATGTCGCTAGGATGATTTTCTCATACAATTTTTCCATTTCTATAGTTGTAACTAATACTCCAAGAGTAATATTTAAAGTGATGTGATTAAAATAATAAAAATTGCTTTCTCAATAATTTTGCTTTGTATCCAGGCTCTCTATACACATGGCTTCTCCATATACATGGTTTTTTCCCCTCATCTGTAAAAAGCATGCCTATATATATGTTTTGTATTACAATGCACTTTCTTTTTAATATTTTTCTTATTATTTGTTTTTGTAAATTAATTTTCAATTTTATGGGTACATAGTAGGTGTATATATTTATGGGGTACATTAGATATTTTGAAATAGGCATAAAATGCCTAATAATCACATTAGTGTAATACAGTCTTGACTTTATTTATATTGTAAATAGAATTTTGATTGAGTTTCTCAGCAAACATGTATTAGTTTCTATCTTGTAATTCTTTTGTCAGCTGTCTGCTCCAGGATAGTCATGCTGATGGGGGAAAAAGTCCACGGCTACCATACTTACTCTACTAGTAGGAATTCCGAGATGCTATCAAGCTGTACCAGCAGACAGGAGTCTGGCCTGGCTCACTGAAACCTTATAGCCCACCTGGGCCATGGCTACTTTTGTAGCACTTACACTTGAATCCTTTTCAGCACTACCAAGCATGATCTAGCAATAATCTGAAATCAGTTAGCTTTTTTGTGAGTGTGGTGAAATTGCTTCTCAACCAAATTGATGCCTGACAGCTGTGAATATCGAATTTTGCATGAGCTTCTGAAAACAAAAGAAATAATTGAAGCACTTGCTTCTAAAACCATATAGTCAGTCAGATGTCAGTCAGCTGGAGTTCCTGTCATGTAGTTACAGATACTTTTAGGTCAAATTGATAAGGTCTGCCGGCTAACTTATCAACAGCTAACATTCCTCTCTTAAAAGGATAGGAGACGTAATCTTGCAGCTATCAATGTGGTGGTGATCAGGTGTGAAACACTAGCTATATAGAAAAGTAGAATGAAGAAAGAAAAAAGTTAGTTTGGATCACTCTTAAAAGATTGTGCTTGTTAAATTACTCTATAAATATTAGAAAAATTGCTTCATTAAACAAATTAAAGATATTTATTACCTGCCTTCTATGATATTGAATAATTCTTATTACTATGCAAAATAACAAAGAAAGTAACAAAAATCACAGGAGAGTAGTTCCTCAGGAGAGATTTGTTTGAACCACTTTTTCCTTCTTCCTGAATTTCATCATAGAGGCATTTAATTAATAGGGTGCTGGTGTGTGTGAGCGCAATTCCGTAAGCTCTAATGCTCTGCTCCTTCACAGAGCTAGACCCTCAGTTTTCTAACTGTGGACAATGGTGCATTATTTTTTCAAAGCCCTGACACGTGACCCTCAGAGATGTGGCCAGTGGAGGGGAGGAGCTGATGCGTGCTCAGCCATTCCATCTGAAACCTCTTGTTTCTCTACCACAATGCAGAGCCAAGCGTCTTTTTCAGAGGCAGAAAATGGATCTCTGAGTTTTCAGTAAGAGTAACTAGAAAGGAAATGTTCCACATGGTATGCAAATATTCTGTCAAAGCAAAACTTAGGAATATTTTTAGTGTATACTTAGCTAACTTCCAAGATTTTGTAAATTTTCAAAAATAATGTCTAATATTTTAAATAAGTGAAGATCTTTTGCATTTGTATATTCTAGTTCACAAACAGTGCTACAAAATAAACTCTTTCTGTTTGAAAAAATTCCACATATTAACACAATAAAATGTCCATGGAAATGTGATAATATCTAAGAGTGTAGTCTAACTTCATTTTAACTCCTAAACTTTTACTTTTTCTTTAAAAAAATAGAATCCGGCCGGGCGCGGTGGCTCAAGCCTGTAATCCCAGCACTTTGGGAGGCCGAGACGGGCGGATCACGAGGTCAGGAGATCGAGACCATCCTGGCTAACACGGTGAAACCCCGTCTCTACAAAAAATTACAAAAAAACTAGCCGGGCGAGGTGGTGGGCGCCTGTAGTCCCAGCTACTCGGGAGGCTGAGGCGGGAGAATGGCGTAAACCCAGGAGGCGGAGCTTGCAGTGAGCTGAGATCCGGCCACTGCACTCCAGCCTGGGCGACAGAGCGAGACTCCGTCTCAAAAAAAAAAAAAAAAAAAAAAAAAAAATAGAATCCTATTTTTAAAAGATCAGTTTGATTTTAAAACAATAAAAGCACTAATTCTCTATGAGTAATGTGCAGTAGCATTTTTTCATTATAGCACTGAGCTATTTTGATAAGTAAGGCTGCTTACTCATGAAAAGATGCAGACTTGAATTGAATTGAATTTGAACAATACGAGGAGAAAGAAAAGGATGTGAATCTAAAGCAGGCACCACTTGAACATCATGCCCTTGAAGACAGGAAGAAGTAGAATTTCTTATAATTATTCAGACAAAGCCAAAGCAATACAAAAACAAAACACTACGCAACAAAACAAAACAAAAACCTTTAGGAATGCATCTTTCTTAGCCATTTGCAGTAATTTTCATTACATCTCAAACTAAAATTTTCAGCCAACAGATGCAGCTGTCATTGAATTACCCATGTTCTAACACACTGCAGTAAAAAGGAGGAGATGTGGGTTCTATGTCCCTCTTCTTTCAATGATTCACCAACTTACAGGCCATCTGTCACCTTGAGTATAGTGCTAAGCCTTTCAGACCTTTACAACAATGGACCAGCCATTTGATCTCTTGAGGTCCCTTTTAGCTTTATGATCAATAATTTTCTGCTACTTACGCTTGATTTTATAAAAGATGCTTTAAATAAATCATCTTTTGTAGTGCAAACTGAATGGTACATAAAAAGCCACTATGGTGTTATGTGTTTTTCTTTCATAATATAATGTTTCTTACATATACATAATTTTTGTAGATTTAAACTTCATTCACCACTCATTCTATATAAAAAGGTATATACATATTTGAAAACATTATTATTTTTAGTGAAGCTTATTAATTATCACGTTCAACTTTTATTCATGTACATTTGGATTTGTATAAATTAGGTCAAAGCGTTTGATATTTCTTTAAGATAGACGATTTATTAGATTTTATATTTACATCCGTTTTTTGCTTCCAGACTTTTCTATCTCAGGTGGATGATCTTTCAAAAGTGGTTAACAAAGATGTAAACTCCTGTTCACGTGTGCTTAGATTGGAAAGGGGGAATTATAGATTGGATATCGAATTACCTTTGTAAAAACAGATTGCTATTAATCCCTCATAGTTAAAAATCAAGCCAACAAACTCATCACCATTAAGTGCAAAATCGACTGCAGACTCCCTGGTGGCAGCAGCTCAGGGAATGGACCTCCAGAGTATACATTTTAAAATGTTCATCAGGTAAAATTGATACAGCCAGTCCCCAATCCAAATAGAGAATCGATCCTATCAAACGCTGTTTTTCCTAAATGAGCATTTTACTCCATTTTCAGACTTTCCAGGAGAATGCTAAAGAGAGATTATCATATTTCATTATTTAATGAGCCTCAAGAGAAGATACCATTTTAAGATATTTATGTTTACCAAAGACATAAAACACAATAAAGATATTTACTTGTTAAGTAACAGGAAGTTAAAGATAGTGTGTAATATTCATGGGGATCTCAATCTCAGTGTCCAAAGAGCCAGTGGTTTGTGTAAGCTTTTATTCTTCCTGTTTTATGACCCTCCTACATATACAAAGAGGCCATGAAATTTCTCTTTGTTTATTTAGTTTATATTTCAGTCTCTCTGATTCTGTACCATTATATTTTTACCTGTTTATCTAAATTAAGACAAATGCTCTATTTTCTCTAACCTACAGCATTTTGGTATATGAGCAATTTTGGATTATTTTACAAAATAACCTAATTTTGTCTTGAAGAATGTCCATATATATGTGTGTGTATAAACGTGTGTTATATGTATTTTTATATGCATCTCTATTGTGAATAAAATCTATGTATTTAAAAAAAAAAAAAAAAAAAAAAAAAAAAAAATAATTAGGTCAAAGCTAAAACTCAGTTCTACTGGCACATGCCTTAAGATAGGATCGATTTCTTAATGAAATCTTTATATTTCAGATTCAATTAAAAATAATAGTTTAATTGTTAACTGGTTGACATGGGCTACAGGTACTGCTATTTGGGCAGTTTGGAAACAAACGCAGAGAGACCTGACCCATTGCTTCCCTAACCACCCTGTAACAACACACCCTTGGTTCTGTTATCCTCTTGTCCATGTTGTTTTTCTTCCCAAAACATGTGAGTACCTGACAGTTTACTGTATACGTATTTGTCCACCAATTGCTTATGCAAGCTCTGTAATGATGGGGATTTTGTCTTCTTTTCCACTGCGTATTCTGATCCTAGAACTAGAAGGCCATTCCTGGAAGGATATAGGGGCTGCTCCATAGGTGACCTGGGAAACATGGTTTCTAGTCCAAACACTGCTTTGAGGACTCAAGCCAGCTATCGGACTTGTCTGTGGATAGTAAGTATAAAGTGGAAATAATCATTCTTGAAGTTTTACATCAAATCAGATTTCGAGTGCTTACTCGGTGCCAGGTCCTATTCGACTAACTGAAGATACAACAGCAAAAATCACAGATGAGGGTGGCGCCCTGAAGAGGCTTCCATTGAAGTGGAAAAGACAAATTATCAAAAATAAATTCTCACCTTCCTGAGGTTTCATGGCACCATATTAAGTCATTAAACAGCCACTTCCTGCTATCAATAACATTTTTTTTTGTTGTTGTTCCAAAGATTGGAGTTTTATCAGGAGTCCATAGCGGCTTGCTGGGCTGAAATTGGGAGTCCTGAACTGATACAACCAGTGATGCCAGAGTTAGAGCCCTGAATGAAGACCCCTATGAGAAAACTGGAATCCAAAAAGCCAACAGAAGAGTCTGGGAGAAAACTTTGTGGAGAGGAGATGAAACATCGATGTATTTAGATTTTAGAGTCCATTGTTGGGGTGACAAGAGTGAGCATCATGAAGCTGAGATAAAATCAGGTGGGAAGTAGAAAGTGTTGCTGAGCATAATGCTGGGATGGTAGGGTCAGGAGGCAAAGGTGGGAGGAGCAGGTAGGAATTCTCCAGGGTTGTATAAATCAAGTGTTACCTTATATTAGTATTTTTACCACTTTCTGAAATACGCAAGAACTTCAAGATAATTCAGTTTTATGCCTTTCCTCTTGCACTTTGTGCTGATTGTACGCTCAAAATCTAGATACCAGAGACAAAGTCACAAATGAAAAATGGGTTCCCTTCACACCAGTATAAAACCTGATTTTATGTTTCAATTTCTGTCTGAATATTTGTCATTTCCATGGTTGACTGACAGGAAGAAAAATTCTCCAAGGTAGACCCTAACTTACAGTCAAGGATGTAGCCTGACTTTATATATCAAAAGTATAATTCTCTCAAAGTAATTTACAATAAACTTAACATTCATTCAGGAGAGATATTTGAAATTAGATGGGGGTAATTTTGTCACATCATAAGAAGACTAATTTATGGAAAATTAATATTTCAAAAGTTAGGCCAATAAAAACAATTTATTTAAACAGATCGCATACGCAAAAGTATTTGAAGACATGGAAGTATAATGGAAGCCTAGCTAAAATTACCACTTTATAGAACTTTGATTTCCACTTCAATGATCCTTTTGAAGCAAAAATCTGTCTTCTTGTTTTAATTCTGTATTCTTTGTCTGGGAGAATACCATTTAACATTTTCCTGCTAAACTACTAAAATAAAGCCCTAATCTTCAACTTTGTAATGCTAATGATAAATTTTGGCTGCAAGTGGTTTTTATGTGATATGTGTTTATATATAACTTTTATCTTCTCTTCTTCTGAAATTCCAATTAAATGTTTTAAACATTAAAAAATGCTTAATATTATTCAATTGTTTAGCTTATTTGTACTCAATTTAATAACTATATATTTAGATTCATGTCTTCCACCTTTTGTGCTATTGTGGTCATTTATTTTATTTCTACATAACTTATAATTCTACAGGAAATGTACTATTGTATTTTCATTGCAGAATGAAATACATAAAGGAGCATAAAGTACTCTGATCTTAGGTATTCACCTTGATTTTACTGCACACATATGGATAAACACACACACACACACACACACACACACACACACAGAGTAATGGTGTAAACTTCACTTATTGAAAGATAATTTATAAGTTTCCAGTATGCACCTTCCCAGTATCTAACCACCTCAGAATGAACTACTATTCTAACTTCTGATATAACAAGTAACCATTATTGTCTGATTTCTTTCTCAATATAGTATTTGTGTGATTATACTATCGTAGATACATCAGTAGTTCATTCGTTTTCCATAGTTTTCCACTGTATGAGCGTACCTCCATTCTTACTCATTCTTCTGTTGATGAGCTTTAAGTTGTCCTCAGTTTGAGGCTATTATAAACAATTGGTACAAACATTCATATATGTATCTTTTTGTGAGCACATTTATTTATTTTTATGGGTATACATATGCTCATTAATGAAATTGCTAAGTCATAAGGTGAGTGTACATTAGCTTTCGAATATCGATGCCAAACTGTTTTCAATAATACAAGTATCATTTTTATACTCTTACCAACATTGTAAGTTTTAGTTCCACATTTTTGCTAAAACTTTGTTTTAGCAGTTCTGGTAGGTATTTAGTATCTCGTCTTATTTTAATTTGCATTTCCATATTACTTTTTATTTGCTGCTCTAACCAATTACCACAGAATTCATTTAAAAAAGTCTACAAATCCATTATCATACAATCTTGTGGATTAGAAAGTCTGTCAGTGTTGTGGACCAGGCTTCATTTCTTTTGGGAGTATGCAAGATACAATCTGTTTCTTTGCCTTTTTCAGAGGTCACCCAGATTCTTGACTCTTGACCTTTTTCCTCTATCTTTAAACTGGACAAGATCATTAACTCTCTGACCCTGCTTCTTAGCCATGACTTATGTGTACCAGCTTACCATTGACTGCCCTCTTGAAGGTTTGTGTTTTCTTCTGGGTTCATTTGGGGCAGCCTGAATAACTTCCCTTAATAATACTGCTGCAGGTCTTTGGTTGACGAATTGCCTGACCTTTTGTTTTCCTGAAGACATCTTTATTTTTCCTAAATTTTGAGGGCTAGTTTTGCTGGATATAGATTTTGAGACTGTTTTCTTTTCTCTCAGCACGTTAATACCAGTGTTCCATTTTCTTAAGCTTTCACAGTGTTTGTGGAAAAATCAGTTGTCACTCTTACTATTGATCCTTAGAATTTGATTTTTTTTTTCTCTAAGCTCTTTTAATTTTCTTTTCTTTTCAATTAACTTTATAAATTTGACTATAACATACCAGGACTTCCTCTCCATGTAATTTTTTTGTTTGGTGGTTAATAGATTTGCTAATTCTGTCTTCCATTTGTTTAATCTCCTTTTAAACTCCTCCATTGTCATTAATTTTCTGTATTTTCCAGTTTTTTCTTTTCTTTTCTTTTTTCTTTTTTTTTTTTTTTGAAAGAGAACCTCGCTCTGTAGCCCAGGCTGGAGTGCAGTGGCGTGATCTTGGCTCACTGCAAGCTCCGTCTCCCAGGTTCATGCCATTCTCCTGCCTCAGCCTCCTGAGTAGCTGGGACTACAGGTGCCCGCCACCACACCTGGGTATTTTTTTGCATTTTTTAGTAGATATGGGGTTTCACTGTGTTAGTCAGGATGGTCTCGATCTCCTGATCGAGATCCACCCACCCCAGCCTCCGAAAGTGCTAGGATTACAGGCGTGATCCACTGCACCTGGTCTGTATTTTTCAGTTCTAAGATGTTCATTTATTTATTTTTGTATATTTTAATTCTTTGTTGAAATTCTTAATCTTTTCATCTGCTTTGTACATTTTTTTCTCTGTATGTAATATCTTAGAAAATATATTTATGAAATATATTACTTGTAAATATTTAAAGCTGTTTGTCTAATTCAATATCTGGATTACCCATAGGGCTGCTTTATTTTCTATTTTTCTCATAATGTGGAGAAGAATATCAAATACAGACCTCCCCTACTTTCCATAGGACTATTTATAAAGACTATATGAATGTAATCGTCATGTAAAATTTCACTGTTTCAGCTTCTCTTTTTCACCAGTCAACTTTGTTTTATTACATTAAGGAATAGCTGAATATTTGCAACAGTTTTCCAGTCTAACAAATTCATTTTCTTAGTCAAGACACTGATTTTTAATGTCTTAGTTTTCTTATTTCTAAAATGAGAAAAATCAAACTATAAATATTTTAGATCTGTGGTTTGGCCAATATGATATTTCTAATGAAGTATCAAAATAGGAAATTAAATACAATGTGAGTTCAAATTCATAATTATGCACTGTTTACTCCACTTACTATTTTTGATAATTAGTTGGTGTTTAGAGGCTGGTGTTCTGGAGTCCTATAAGTAAACCTCATTGTTTTATGGCACTGGATCACATTCCAAGGAAGCATGGCTTCTCATTGCCTCTGAGAATTTTAACATTCTTGAGCATACCTGAAAGCAAAAACCAAATCTTAGGATGCTGTTATTTAGTAGTATATTTTAAATGCTTTATATCTAACTTTTGAGTTGGTGCAACACTGCCTCAATATACCCCTCTTTCTTAACGGTACAAGTGTTCTTGTAACAAGCTATTTTTTGGTCTCCATTGGAATGAGTTATTTTAAAAAGTTATTTTCTTCTCTCTCATTGAATTTGGCAAATAAGGTGGCTCTTTGAAGACACTTTGACGTTGGTGCTTTTTGCTAGGTGGGTCACTATGAATGATAAATCTCTGTGATGGCCTTGTGACAAGGCACAACCTTTATTAACATACACACATTTACACCTTTTCCATTTCCTCTCTTCCACCTTCTACATTCTGATGTTAATTTTTGCTTTATACTTTAGCTCTTCATTCCACTATCCTGTCATTGTTTTATGACAATGACAAGGAGAGGTCAGCTCTTGCCAGCCTAAGTCCCAAGATTTTGGTGACAGAAAGTAGAAAATGTAGGCAGAGAAAGATAAGGCCATAGAAATCATTTGAAAGACTGTGGTATTTTTGTTTGCTTGGATATTTCCCAGGCCTTTGCTTATTACAAAAAAAAAGAGGAGAGAAAATAAAATCAAAGCATAGAAAAAGTAAAACAAACCACCAAAAAAATCAGCAAAAAATCTGAGGTTTTTAGCTCTATCCATTAGAATTCAGAAAATAATAGAGATAGAATGCAAGGAGCAAATGTGGGGATTTGGAGGATGTAAGAAAATTCAGATGTGTGAGAGGGTGAAAAAGGAGAGAACATGGGAGGTTAAGGACTTTTTACTTTGGGGTTATGAATTGGATACCCTTTAATATTCTTACATAAATGTATTTCAAGACTTTTCATTAATGGCTTTTGGCAGCTTGATTATATCTTTAATTGGGTCACTAACATGAGCCTGAGCCACATAGGAGTTCATCTGGATTCCTCTATGACTTGAATTTGTCACTACTGCTTTGCATGCTGCCAAAGTGAGTATGTTTGTCTTTCATCCTCATGCTTCTTGATCTCCTGACAACATTTGGCCGGATTCACCATACTGTCCTACTGGAATACGTTCCTCTTTCAGATTCCATGACATTATTTCCTTCTAGTTTTTCTTCCAACTCTCTAGCCTCTCCTCCTGTGAGCCTTTCCCCTGGGCTCAATACAGCAGTTTCTCAGGACTCAGTTCCAGGTCTCTCTACTCCACTGCATACCCTGTCCTGTGGGGAGCTCTCCTAATTCCATGCTTTTGGATACTGTCTGTGGTTTGATGATTCCAAAAGTGTATCTGCAGTCCAGATTCAGATTATTGTGCACTTGAAATTTTCACTTGGATGTCAGGCTAAGGTCTCAAAATTAAAATCCTAGAACAGAGTTTCTGCTTTTACCCATAAAACCTCATCAACTGTATTTGAGCATATATTACTATCATCCTTTCTGTTTCGTTCTTCTTTTTATTTTAACCCCCACATCTAATCCATCAAGTCTGTCAATTCTTTCTCTAAAATATATCTCGCATCTGTACATTTCTTTCTGTCTTCTCCAGGGTGACCCTAGTTACTTCTTATCTCTACCTCCTTCTTCTATTACTTATTGAAGTCAATCTTTAAACAATTATAAAATAATATTCACACACTCACACACACATGCACACACAAATATACAAAAATTAGAGGCAGCATACTCTATTAAAAATTGTCATTGGCTTCCTATATTCTTTCAGAGAAAATCTGAATTTATAATATTGGTGTATAGGAACCTGTATGGCCTGACCCATTGTCATTAGCCCTGTCTCATATCAGTTTCCTTCTCTCCACCTTCCAGCTACATGGGCCTCATTTACTTCTTGAGTGTCCTAATTATGTCTCTTTTTGGGGACTTTGTATATATAATTGCTGTTATTTTAAGGGCTTTTATTTAACTGACTACAGTTAGGCAATTGTCATATAGCTGGACACAGCTTAAATACCACGTCTTCAGAGATATTCCATGATTATGCTTAGTAATCAAGAATAATCTTGATTAGTAAAATAGCCTCCTTCTATTACTCTTTCAGGAGTATCAGTATCCTTCAATGCATTTTGGGCATTTATAACTGATTTATTGGTTACTTATTTACTTCTTCCTCGTTGAATGAGGAAAGTAAAAATAGTAATTATAGCCTCCTTCTATTGTGTTTTCAGGAGTATCAGTGTCCTTGCTAGAATTTGGGCATTTATAACTCATTTATTGGTTACTTATTATCTTCTTCCTTATTGAAAAGCTATAAAAGGGCAAGATATTTGTTTTATTCACTGAGTGCACCATTTGGCATTAAAAAGCATTCAATAAACATTAGTAAGAAACTTTTAAAAAATTAATTTATTTCGTTTGGTGTACGTTGGTGGATATTTGCTAGGTCTTCAACTCACAGCCTGTTAATATAAGTATTTCTTTCAGAGAAAGACCTTTTTAAGAAGATCTAGTTAGTTACTCCTATAACTACTGCAACCACTTATTTAGTGTAAACTCTTCTAGCCACTACATGAAGCTTTCTTATATGCTCTGTGTCATCAACTATATTATTATTTCTATCTCCATTTATAAAAATAAATAAATCAAAGCTTTGAAAGGCCAAGTTCATAATGTTCTGGAGTTGAATTGGGAAAGCAGTTTCATAATGCCATAAAGTTTCACAGTTCACCATTCTCATCTCTGAGCAAGTCACTAACTATATAATTATCCTAGGGTCATGATGAGTGAACTGTTATATTTCTCCTGGTGCATTCCATGCTGTACAACTATAGACTTTATCACTTTCTTTCAGAAGGGTCCAAATACAAGGATTAAGAGGCATTAGGAAAAGCTTCCAAAATTTACTACCCTTCACAACACTTATCTGAATTGAAACTTACATGCTTTTCATTTAAGTATCATTGATAACTTCTCATTTCCCAAAGAAGGAGAAAAAAGGACTAATTCTACCACCTACTCTGGTTATCAGAAACTTAATATTCTTACTTCAGAATGATTGATGCACCAAGTGAACCATTCACCATTCTCTATTTGACACATTTGGTAATATACAAACATAGTTTTAACATTTTAGAAAGTGGTGTGGTCAACCAAGAGAGATTTCATCATCTGGTACTTCAGCACTGCCCTTTCATTTCAGTGGGAAAATTGTCATGTAAGCTTATAAGTTTGGGATGGTTTATTACACAAAAAGAGATAGCAGGAACACCTTGATATTAAATGTGAAGATGATAGTGTTTTAGGAACAATTTGCTGCAAATAGACATAGGTAAATAAAAGCAATTAGAAATGTGTATTTTCCTATCTCTAAAATCATGCACATTTTTGGTCAGAAGTACAAGTCATAACCTGAGACTTGCAATGGGCATCTTGTGGGGGCAATCTTGTGGGACTGAGGCCTTGGGTGATCTGATTCTAACTCCAGGTAGGAAGTTGCAGAATTAAACTGAATTGTAGCACACCCAGGTGTTACCTTCTATAAAATTGCTTGGTGTGGGGAAATATCTCACATATATTTTGGTGACCAGCAATAAAGTATTATGTATTGAATGATAAGTATAAGAGTAGGAAAAGCAGTTTGTTTTTTCCTATATCTAACAGTTCATAAAAAAATTAAATTTAAAAACAACAAACAAGCCAGGTGCTGTGGCTCATACCTATAATCAATCGCCAGCAATTTGGGATGCTGAGGCAGGAGGATTCCTTGAGCCCAGGAGCTTGAGACCAGTCTGGGCAACATGGTGAGACTCCGTCTGTACAAAAAATACAAAAATTAGCCAGACATGATGGTGCATGCCTGTGGTCCCAGCTACTCAGGGAGTTGAGCTGGGAGGATTGCTGGAGCCCAGGATGGAGAGGTTGTAGCAAGCGAAGTTTGCACCACTGTACCTGGGTGACAGAGAAAGACTCTGTCTCAAATAAATAATAAATAAATAAATAAATAAATAAATAAATAGATAAAAGTATATTAAGATTCAGGAATTATAAAAGAAAAGCTACTTAATTTTTCACCCGCTATGGTACCAGCAAAAAGAATCATTTTCTTATGCCTTCTTGTTGCCCATTTAAAAGTTTGTGAGAGGCTATTTGATTCATAGCTGAGAAATATGCTCAAATAAATGTATCTGGATATAAGGAATTAGAAACAGGCTGTCACTGTTTCTAAGATGACAGATAACTATGGTTATGACTTTTTTTTCACATTTTCTGTATATTTTTGTACATTTTGTTTATTTTTGCACAAAAATGTACAAAAATGTAAAAAATGCATAAGCTATGACAGTTGCTTATACAGTCCTCTAAGGTGGTGTTGGACACAGAGTCTTACAGGAAAAATTCTCTTCTGCTCAGGAGAAAACATTGTATACAAAATGACGAGAGACAGGAGGTAAAGGCCCATAATATAATGCTAAATTTCTTCTGACAAATTATAAATCTGCAGGAAAGTTTCAGCACAGAGAAAAAAATATACATGCTAGGATAAGTTCTAAGACAAATTTTATTGAATGCAATTTTAAAAGCATTTTAAGATAGCTAATCTGTTTATATACTTAAAAGCAATAAATGTATGTCCTAAACACATGTAAATGTCTATGTTAACACTTTTATTTTTAACTCTATGCAATTCTATCAAAATTTCAGTCTCTATGTTGTTAAATGTATAGCATCTGTTAACATATCAATATTAAAAAGTGCTGGATTGGCTTAAAATTAAAGACATATTCAAATTTCCAATTTCCAATGAATATTTCAATATGTGACAGATATTTTCATAGAATTTTGGCTGATGGGTTGAGAAACTTCTGATTTTGAAATCAAGTATAATTTGTTGTTTTTCAAAGGTTATTTCTTTTATTCAACTTGGCTTTTTGCCTCTAACACAAGAACAGATGATGTGGACATAAAATGATTTTTTTCAGAAGTGAAAGTTTCATTAATTTATTTTTAAAGGATATATTCAAAATCTTTAGCCTTAAGATATTCACAAAATAGCACTTCCAAAAATAAATGTGAATAATATTTATTTGTAGAGATTGTTTAGAATTAACTTCAGGACAAGATAGGCATTAAAGAAAACCATTTTATTATTGCAACTAATACTCTATACCAACCACATTTAAAACTTTGTAGCTAAAAAAAAACTAGCCGGGCGAGGTGGCGGGCGCCTGTAGTCCCAGCTACTCGGGAGGCTGAGGCAGGAGAATGGCGTAAACCCAGGAGGCGGAGCTTGCAGTGAGCTGAGATCTGGCCACTGCACTCCAGTCCGGGCGACAGAGCGAGACTCCGCCTCAAAAAAAAAAAAAAAAAAAAAAAAAAAACTTTGTAGCTTATAAAATAACCCAAAACCCAAAGCAAGCTGAACCAAACCAAACGACTATGAGAAAAAATTTAAAAAGATTGCTAATTGGGAATCCCTGTTCTGACACAGTAAATTTTTGTTTCTGCTTAGCTAAACAAACTCTTTAAATGTGTTCAAAGCCATTATTTTGATATAAGTAATAAGTATAGAAATTAAGTAATCACATTTTTAGAATTTGCCACAGAGTTATAAGAAAATAAATAATTCTTCTGTTAAAGCTGCAGAAAGCATAATCAAAAGCCATTACTAGTGTCCCTAGATATGTTTTTAGGGGTTTTATATTTATCCAGTCATTCTAAAATATCCCCTTACAAGTGACTGATTCAGGTTTACCCTGGTTTGTTACTATGGATACTTTGTATCCCCAATTACACATGTAAGAATCTATCTTTAAGCAACTCATAATTTCAGTACAAGTTAGTCCTGCAATAACAATGAAAAGACACTGTGAGGTAGAGTCATGCCCCTAAGACATCCTTATGAGTCTTTCAGATGTTCTTAACATAGTAAAAATGGTGTCTGTATATAACGTTGTGATGTGAACAGCAAAAGAAAATCAATCTCTCTTGTTGCTTTGGAGGGACAAAAAACCTATTCTGACTTGCTGATCAGTTGTTTCCTGTAGCAATAAACCTCACTATATACACAGTTGTCTTACAGAGCTGTGTAATATCATTGTGAAGGTTTGGCTAAGATTCAGATTTACAAATCTCTCAGGCTCAGTTAAGGTGAGATAAATCCATTTTAAGACATTGAAATATATTACAAATAACCACTACCAAGCTGTGCCTTTTGCATCTTGTATTAGATGTTCTAGTAATATTGGGAAGGATATTAGCATCAAGAATACTCTCCCTTTAGAACATTATCTGTAGAGATACGTCAAAATAGTTTTGAATCCCCAGAATTGCCAAAGGAGATGGTACACTACAGACTTCAATACCTTGTATATGGCCCAAGGACTCAGAATTCCTCACTGCCTTGCAAGTCTATGTGTGGAAACACTCACTGCATCTGGAAACACTGAGGTTACCAACTTTCGAAAACATTTGCAAAAAATATAAGTTCAGGGACACTCGTAAGGATTGCTGTGAAACTGCTTGTCTTCTATGAAATGTCAAGTGATGTAGCTTATGTAGTTCAATTTTCTTTATTACATTATTTTCAAGAGGTAAGCCATTATAGCCCCTCAACAACTTTCAGCATCTAGTGGATAATCAGAGCCCCAACCCCAATTTAAATGGAAACAATGGTGCTAATAAATAGTCATTTGATCTTCTTACTATTTTCCTTTACAGTGAATGCCAAGAGAGAGGACTCTGCCTTTTGGGGAAATTAAACACAGTATTCCTGGGTTCATTGTAAAGAAAAGTTTCATTCTCTTCTAAAACAATACTAAGACCCTGAAAACAAAGATGGAATAATTTACAACAATTTATAAAATTCATCAAAGTTCCACAATAAAGTCCTTCAATGTTTGTCATTAGGACAAAAATAATTTAATTATATTGTGAGTCTTTTTGAAGGTGCATTTGTGACCAATATGCTTAGTCTTTGTTCTAATTACAAATTTCCAAGTATAATGAGATATTAAGTCTATCACCACAGTTTTATCATCTGTTTTGACATTATAATTTTTGGAATTATTTAATTTATTTAATTATTTAAATAAGTAGGTCTTTGATGGGAATTTTTTGTTGTTGTTGTTCTAAAATCATATTAGGTAAATTTTAAAGCTACAAAATAACCTCCTTTGACTCCATGTCCTATATCCAGTCCACATTGACTCAAGGGGTGGGCTCAAAAGGGCTTGGGCAGTATTGTCCCTGTGGTTCTGCAGGGTACAGTCGCTGTAGCTGCTTTCACAAGCTGGCATTGAGTGCCTGCAGCTTTTCCAAATGTACACTTCAAACTGTCAGTGAATCTACCATTCTGGGCTCTGGAGGATGGTGACTCTCTTCTCACAGCTCTACTAGGCAGTGCCCCAGTGGGGACTCTTATGGGGGCTGCAACCCCACATTTCCCCTTTGTAATGACCTCAAAGAGGTTCTTCATGAGGGTGCCTTCCCTGCAGTAGAATTCTGTCTGGATATTATGCATTTCTGTATATCCTCTGAAATCTAGGTGGAGCTTCCCAAAGTTCAACTCTTGCCTTGTGTGCACCCACAGGCCTAGCACTACATGGAAGCTGCCAAGACTGGGGTTTGAACTCTCTGAAGCAATGGCCCAAGTTGTACCTTGGCCCCTTTTAGCTATGGCTGGAGTTGGAGGAGTTTGGATGCAGGGCACCATGTCCCAAGTCTTCACAGAATAGTGGGGCTCTGGACCTGGCCCATGAAATCATTTTTCCCTCCTAGGCCTCCAATCCTGTGATGGGAGGGGTTGCTGAAAAGGTCTCTGAAATGCCCTGAAGGAATTTTCCTCATTGTTTTGGATAACATTCATCTCCTCTTTACTTATGCAAAGTTTTGCAGCAGGCTTTAATTTCTCCCCAGAAAATGTGCTTTTCTTTCCTACTGCATGGTCAGGATGCAATTTTTCCAAACTTTTATGCTTCACTTCCCTTTTAAATATAGGTTCTCTTTGCTTATGAAAATGAGCATAGGCATTTAGAAGCAGCCAAGCCACTTCTTAAATGCTTTGCTGCTTAGAAATTTCTTCCACCAGATACCCTAAATCATCTCCCTCAAGTTCAAAGTTTCACAGGTCTCTAGAGCATGGTCAAATGCCACCAATCATTTTGCTAAAGCATAGCAAAAATGACCTTTACTCCAGTTCCTAATAAATTCCTCAACTTCATCTGAGACCACCTCAGCCTGGACTTCACTGTCCATATCACTATCAGCATTTTGGTCACAACCATTCAACAAGTCTCTAGAAAGTTCCAAACTTTCCCACATCTTCCTATGTTCTTCTGAGCCCTCCAAAGTGTTCCATCCTCTGCTCATTACCCAGTTTCAAAGTCACTCCCACATTTTCAGGTATCTTTATAGCAATACCCTATTTCAGGTATCAATTTTCAGTATTAGTCTGTGCTTATACTGCTATAAAGAACTACCTGTGACTGGGTAATTTATGAAGAAAAGAGGTTTAATTGATTCAAAGTTTCACAGGCTATACAGGGAACATGGTTGGGGGAGGCCTTAGGAAACTTACAACCATGGCAGAAAGTGTAAGAAAAGCAAGCACGTCTTACCATGGTAGAGTAGGAGAGAAAAAGAGCAAAGGAGGAAGTGCTGCACACTGTTTCTCTGTTTTTTTTTTTTTTTTTTTTTTGAGACGGGGTATCACTCTGTCACTCAGGCTGGAGTGCAGTGGTGTGATCTTGGCTCACTGCAACATCCACCTCCTGGGTTCAAGTGATTCTCCTGCCTCAGCCTCAGGAGTACTTGGGACTACAGGAGCATGCTATCACACCCAGCTACTTTTTTGTTTTATTATTTTTAGTAGAGGCAGGGTTTTAGCATGTTAGCCAGGATGGTCTTGATCTTCTGACCTCGTGATCCACCTGCCTTTGCCTCCTAAAGTGCTAGGGTTACAAGCGTGAACCACCACGCCCAGCCCAGAAGTGCTGCACACTTTTAAACAACCGTATTTCATGAGAACTCCATCATGAGGAGTCTGCCCCCATGACTGAATCACCTCCCACCAGGTTCCTCCTTCAACACATGCAGATTACAATTTGACATGAGATTTGGGTGGGGACATAGAATCAAACCACATCAGTGGGTAAGGTCACAGGCTGTGATAAAGACAGCCATGTTTCAAGTCTCAGTTCAGGTCACAGCAACCATTTTATAGCTTTGTGATACTAGGCAATATCTGAACTTCTTTAAGCCTCAGTTTCCTAATTTGTAGAACAGGAATAACAAAGTGCTAACTCCATAGAATATAATGAGAACACAATATACAATAGCTAGAGTTACTATGTATTCAAAGAAAAAACACTAATAATGAGCAACACTTGTAGGCACTGTGATGTTTTTCTTATCATTAAATTATTTAAAATTTTATGATATTTAGCTATAATTGTTTTAAAAAATTATGTGAACAGTAAGTGTACAGAGCAAAGCAATTCTGCTATTGTAGATTACTAAATTTGGATATCTAATTAAGATGACAGTCTAATCTCTACCCAAGAGAGGCACGTATTATGAACAATGATATAATGCACAGTGACTTAATTGCACATGTTGTGATTTGTTTTTGAATCCTGAAGGGATTTATAAAGGAAAAAAGAAATCCAACCTAACACAGTATTTAGCAGAAACAAAAGCTCAGATGTTGGAAGGGAGGAAGTAAGGAAAGAAGGAAGGAAGGAAAGAAGGAAGGAAGGAAAGAAGGAAGGAAGGAAGGAAGGAGGAAGGAAGGAAGGAAGGAAGGAAGGAAGGAAGGAAGGAAGAGTAACTTTGGACCTTGCAGTTATATTTTTAGACCAAGAAGTTTCCTAACAGTAGAGAGGAAAAAAATGTATACTGCTCTAATTTTCTGTGATTCATTGCCAATTTCGAGAAGGATGCAAAAATTATTGTACTATAAAGGGAAAATTACATTAGTTTTGCAATCAGATCTGGGTCTAAGTCTCCATTCTGCTACTTATAAGCCTATATAAGGTACTGGCCTCTTGAAAGCAGAATCAGCTTATTCATGTATAAAAGGAGATACTAATAGTACACATGTTAAGGATTATTGATAAGTCTTAAATAAGGTAATGATTTCAAAGTATGAGCAGTTGTGGTAAGAATTAAAAGGTACACTAGCTATCGAAAAGCTGACCACTGTTTTTAAAGAGGTTATAGTCAACTGGGGAGGTGAGCTATATCTAAGTAACAATCTAAGTAGCAACAACAACAAAAAACACCTAATAAACCTCAAGGGATATAAGAGAAACAACAAATGTCATTATAATTTTATCTATGATTAAAATTAACATAAATAATAACACAATTTAATTGGTTTGCTTTTTCTCTATGTAATACGTTTCTTGGGGCAGGATTTATTTTCTATCAGAAGCCAAGTAACACTGTGCTAATGGTGTACAAAAATTCTACTGAAAAAGCAAGTGCATTCTATCACATATATTCAATATACCCATACTCCTAGGAATCGTGTAATAAGTGAGAAAACATGTTTATTATTTTATATCATCTGTATATAAGAAAGTGATTTTTTCCTAAAATTATTGGTCAGAATATAGGTGTTTTTTAAATTTTTATTTTAAGTTTCAGGGTGCATGTGCAGAATGTGCAGATTTGCGACATAGGTAAATGTGTCATGGAGGTTTGTTGTACAGATTATTCCATCACCCAGATATTAAGCCTAGTATCTATTAGTTATTTTTCCTGATCCTCTTCCTCTTTCCATCTTCTGCCCTCCAGTAGGCCCCAGTGGGCATTGTTCCCTCCATGTGTCCATGTGTTCTCATCATTTAGCTCCCACTTATTAGTGAGAACATGCAGTATTTGGATTTCTGTTCCTGTGTTAGTTTCCTAAGCATAATGGCCTCCAGTGCCACCCACGTCCCTGCAAAGGTTGTGATCTCGTTCTTTATTATGGCTGCACAGTATTCCATGGTATATATGTAACACATTTTCTTTATCTAGCCTATCATTGATGCACATTTAGGTTGATTCCATGTCTTTGCTGTTGTGAATAGTGCTTCAACAAACAGATGTGTGCACGTGTCTTTATAATAGAATGAGTTACATTCGTTTGGGTATATACCCAGTAATGGGATTGTTGGGTAGAATGGTATTTCTGTCTTAAGTCTTTAAGGAATTGCCACACTGTCTTCCACAATGGCTGAACTAATTTACACTCCCACCAACAGTGTGAAAACATTCCTCTTTCTCTACAACCTTGCCAACATCTGTTGTTTTTAATCTGTTAAAAATAGCCCTTCTGACTGGTGTGAGATAGTTTCTCATTGTGGTTTTGATTTGCATTTTCTAATGATCAGTGATGTTGAGCTTTTTTTCATGTGATTGTTGGCCACACGTATGTCTTCTTTTGAAAAGTGTCTATTCATGTCCTTAGTCTGCTTTTTAATGTGTTTGTTTGTTTTCTTGTAAATTTGTTTAAGTTCCTTTATAAATGCTGGATATTAGACCATTGTCAGATGCATAGTTTGCAACAATTTTCTCACATTCCATAGGTTGCCTATTAAGTCTGTTGGTAGTTTTTTTTGCTGTGCAGAAGCTTAAGAAGATCCCATTTGTCAATTTTTTATTTCGCTGCAATTACTTTTGGTGTCTTCTTCATGATATTTTCACCCATGCATATTTCAGAATATAGTTTTATATAAAACAGGAGTTGAAATCCACTACTATTCAAACATTTTTCCATCCTGGAGTTAGTTATGTGTTCAAGAGATATTATCATTTTAATCTTTGTGGTCAGTGGATTTGGAAGATTGTTTTACTTCTGGATAATTTTTACTTAGTGACATTCAAAACTGAAATAATATGTTTGGATGTCTAAAAAAGAACAAACAGATAATGTTAATAAATTTGGAGTAACTAGCAAAGTATGGTTGTATCTAGGTTTCCCTCCCTGCCAAATCAATCATATTCAGAGTTTATTCAATTCTGAGAGAGTTCATAAATTCAGAATTTGTAATTATTTATTTTTTTAATTTTGCAAGCTCATTTTACATATCTGTTCTGCAATGTTTAATTCCCAATGTACACAGTAAATTTAGTTTTTTCTTAACATGAAATGGTGAATATGCCTGAAAATTAACGAATTAATGATATCTTTAAAGTTGTATTTACATTTGATAAAATTATGTGAACTAAAGCAATTAATCATCCAGTCTGCCATATATATTCTAATCTTGGGCTACTTCTCTATTCAATACCCAAGTGTGCCGCTCAAAGCTTGATCTGTTGTGAAGATTTTCCTTTGCCATTGTCCTTCAAGACAAAGTTGTAGTGCAGCTGCTGTCCATCTCTTATTTATACTCAAATGCCAAGTCAAACCATCCATATAACAAGCTTGGACTTTTCATCCCTTTACAGCTGGTGGTATAGGATGCTCTGTATAGTCTCAGGCATGAACTGAAGTAGAGGCAGTGCAACAATGGTGGAGCAAGTTTATTACTATTATTATTTTAGAGACAAGACCTTGCTATGTTGCCCAGGCTGGTCTCAAACTCCTGGTCTCAAATGATCCTCCAACTTCAGCCTCCTAAGTAGCTAGGATTACAGGCATGGTCTACCACACCAGCTCAGGCTTCTTGCTTAGGCAGTTTGTCTGTGTATTCTAGTCTTGTTTATACTCAATATTGAATATTCTACTTCCATCTTAAACTAAATTGTTGCTGGGTCTTCCTGATTATGTCTTGGTCATCTGACAGGACCCAATGCATGGAAAGCAGCTCTGGATTCATGGTCACTTGCTATGTTAGTCTATTCTCATGCTGCTAATAAAGACATACCTGAGACTGAGTAATTTATAAAGGAAAGAGGTTTAATTGACTCACAGTTCAGCATGGCTGGGGAGGCCTCAGGAAACTTACAATCATTTTAGAAGGGGAAGTAAACACATACTTCTTCACATGGCAGCAGCAAGGAGAAGTGCCAAGCAAAAGGTGGGGAAAGCCCCTTATAAAACCATCAGATCTCGTGAGAACTCCGTCACTATCACGAGAACAGCAGGGTGAATGTAACTGCCCCCATGATTCAATTACCTACCAGTGGGTCCCCTCAAACAACACATAGGGATTATGGGAACAACAATTCAAGGTGAGATTTAAGTGGGGACACAGTCAAACCATATCAGTAGGTATCCATGATCAGACATTCCATTACTACTAGAGCTCAGTTGCATGCCAGGGACTATTTGTCAAAAGGTATGCAATTTTTTGCTGCAGATGTCATGGCCTTGTCCAGAACCACAATAGCCATCTAATTCTCTCATTGGGGTTTTCTACAAATGTTATATAGGTACCTTTTTCTACCACTGATATCTTCAACAACATAGGGTCTACTGTATCTTAGGCCCCAAACCACAAGACTAATTGCATTGTAGCCTGAAGCTGCTGTAGAGATACTTTCTGCTCTGATTCCCACTCAAACCTATTGAAGTTCATGTTACCCAGGCTATGGGGCTGGAAATAATATCCCTAGGTATGAACTATGCCATGTCTAGAACCCAGAAAGGATCACTAAGAGCACTGTTTTCTCTTCCTGGTTGGATGAGCAAGATTCAGTCATTTTTCTTTTAGTTTGGAGAAAATATCCCAGTAAGTTTCTGACACCCCACACCCCTAATGATTTTACTGATGTGGTATGCCACCGAATCTGCATAGGTTTTATTTCCCACCCTTTGGAATATATGTGAATTACCAAGATTTCCAATGTACTAGCTTCTTCTTCCTCATCAGGCACAATCAAAATACTGTTATCCACAAAGTAGATCATTTTGATTAAATGTGGAAAGTCCAGGTAGGTAATCTAGATCTCTTTGATCTGTATTATGTCAGAAGGCGGCCCAAAGCAAAACTGTAATTGTGTACTGTTTTCTCTTCCATGTGAATGCAAACTGTTTCTGGTCCTTTATTCTGAATGAGATAGAAAAGACTGCATTCACAAGTCAATAATCATACATCATGTGTCTAAGACTGCATTCATTTTCTCTAGCACAGATGCTTCATCCGGCATTAAGCTTGCTTTTGCAGTTATCACTTAGACAAGATTGCAATAGTCAACGACCATTACAGGATTTGTCAGATTAGATTTTTCCAAGGGTTAGCATAATGAATTAAACAAAAATGATGAGATCTACCTTTCCTGAACCTCAGATCTTTACGGGTGGCACTAATTTCCCCCATGTTCCTGAAAAAATGAATTTTATTTTAAATTTATACTCTTAGGAAGGATAGTTGGTAGTTTCAGAGACTTCTTCTTAACTTTCCATAGTATATTAACTTCCCCCACGGACCATGTATGCAATGTGAGGTGTGCATCAACAACCACATGTGTCAATTTCATTTATTCCCTGACAGGAGAAATGACCATCAGACTCTGTGAACACAGCAGCCTTGGTAAATCAGACCTTAGCCCTGACTTCATGTGTTATCTGGGGCCCTCATTTCTCAAATCTAATAAGAAAATCATTTTTGTACTTTAGGTCTCTTGATATCAATGTCAGTTCAGACATTTGAAGCAATTGGGTATTCCTCTTTTCCCATCGTCCAGTAATTGAGCAATGAGCCAAAATCCCCTCGGGGATTCACTACATTATTTATTCTCTTTGATGTTGCAAGATTCTTTCTCCTTAGGACCTGACCATGGTTTTCAGTTGGTTATGGTTTTTAAAACTGGTTATAACTTTTTACTGAAACCTTTGCTTCTCAATCATCCACAATTGATTTATTCTGCTGGTAAAAGTTAAGTAGTGGTGTTACTGTTGGTCCACACATTTCACCCTGGGGCTGACATATTCTGTTAAGCATCTTCATATCTCTCTGTAGGTCAAGTTCTTGTGGTTTCCACTCTAACCTTTCCAGTCATTTATCATCATTACTAGGAATGTGACCGTTGGCTTCTGGCTTTTAAATAATGCTACTTGACCTCTACTCTTAAATGTCCTATCATCCTCATTGATATTAGTAAACCTATTTCCATAACAGCCTTTCTACCATCAGCTCTGACCTTTGGAGGTTATTTACCACTGAACTATTAATGCTGATGTTCCCCTCACTAGCACATTCCTTAAGGTCTTGGTACATCATGGGCCCTTTAAGTCTTCCAGTGAAAAATACCATTGAAGAGTTATTTTCTATGCACATATTATATTCTTTCCAGCAAAACTACTTCCCTGAGCATTTTAATCCCTTCCTCCAGTATATGCCATGAAAACTCTGCATTTTATCTTCCCTCAGTTTTAGCCATCACTTTTCGCATGCTTCTAGGAAGTAAATTTGCATCCAATGCTGGAGTTCCTCTTCATTTTTTAACCCTGCCCCTCTGATTAAGATCTTTTAGCATCCAGTCTCATGCATACTCTCCTGGCTCTGCTGGAAAGTGCCAGTTAGGTCTTGTAGCTTCTTTGGGTATAGTTCTTTTTCTCTTTTCTCTGGCAATACATGTCCCAGTTGGACTATGTTAAAACATAAACCTGGTGCCTTTAGGAGAGTTAGGATGGGTTTTGAGAAGGATTCATATTGACTTATGTGAGATAAACATTTGGGAGATCTCAATGGGAGAAATCTTGTCTTCCAGTTTTGGAGAGAGTGTGCATGCTTTTAATCAGAAGGATTGTATCACATCTCGATGATCAGAGGAATGTGAGGAAGCAAAAGATGTGGGGTCATCTGACAGATGTCTACGTCTTAAGTGTTAAGCTTCGTTATTCCAACTAGGCTCCTGTCCTTGGTGTAAAAGGCCTCCTTTGATTAATTGCCTTGAAATTCAATAATACTTACTAATAAGTCCTGGGCTGGGACCTCAGTTTTCTTTGCCTCCTCAAGAAAAAAAAAGACGAGGATTTTTAATGTATGTAAACAAAGAGAGCCTCTAGCTTATAAATCTGGCTTCTTTTTTTTTTTTTTTTTAACCCTTAGCTATTTGCTGTTATTTTGTAAAAGATTAATGGCACTTAGTTATAGTTGTGATTACCCAATCCTACTTTTCTTCCATACATCTCAAATGCCCTCTGCATTACTCCATCAAGTGCATTCTCGTCTGCAAGTGAAACGTCTCAGTTCACCACAGGTGAGGATTTTAATGATTAAAGTGCTGTTGTCTGACAGCTGCTGTCTATGCTTCACCTACCACTAGTGATGAAATCCTTTTTGACTATTAGGTGATAAGTAAGCCAGCTCCACAACTATACTTTACAACCTGAATTCTTGAAACACTCTTGGATGAAGTTTGGTGTGCTAGGCTACCACACCTACCTTAAAACATCTGCTCATATATTTCCCAAGAATGCAAGGCTCTTTCCCTGCCTTATTGCAGGATCAGCTCCTGCTCAACCTTCAGGTATTAGCTAAAGTTGCAGTGCCCTAGATAGGCCATTTTACAGAAAACTATTTATAGTGAATTAACATATTTTTGTCTTTAGTCTTCATAACTACTATTATATGAATGTCTCCCAAAATTCATGTGTTGAAACCTAATCACCAGTGTGATAGTATTAAGAGATGGAGCCTATAGGAGATGATTAAGTCAGAAGCTCAGAGCCCTCATGGATGAAAGTAGGGCCCTTATAAAAACTATGGAGGTGTGGGTTTGTTTCTTCCCATCCTTTCTATCATGTGAGGCCACAGTATTCATACTCTCCAAAGGCACCATCTTGTAAGCAGAGGACAGCCCTCACCAGATGCTGGTGCCTTGTTCTTGGACTTCTCAGCCTCCAAAACTGTGAGAAATATATTTTTGTTGTTTATAGATTACTCAGTCTCAGAAATTTTGTTATGGCAGGACAGACTAAAAGAACAATGTCCTCATTTTTTTTTTTATTTCATGCTAACCACTATAATTTTTAATTACAGATTCATCTGTCTACCTCTTTATTATGTCTCTCCTCAAGTAGACCGGGAGTCTCTACATTCAGAGCTCATGCAGAACCCAGGGCCAGGTAGGACCTGCTACAACATTTGCTGGGTCTAGTGCAAAATGAAAATGTGGAATCCTTTGTTCAAAAATTATTAAGAATTTCAAGGCATCAACAGCAGAGCATTAAACCATGTGGGGAGTACTTCTGAGCACATGTGACTGCCAAGGTTGCAGACCCAAGAAGTCAGCCCCGGTTCAGGTAGGTCGCAGCACTAGCTACGTATGTGTTGAACAAACATGTGTTATTGAAGTGATCTATGACCTAAAAAGATTGAGAATCACTGCTCTCTAAATTCCTACCTATTTTTTGTCAGAGTCCTATCAACAATTGCTTTTTAATTTTTCTGATGAGTCCAATTTCTGAAAGAAATTTAAGAGACAAACATTTTTCATCTTGAGCCTCAGACATAATTGCAATACACAATAAAATCACAAAAAGTTAAAACTAGATATAATAAACGATTCCACTATTATTTATATTCAGATTGTAAAAAGCAAATTTGCCTACAGCTACTATTAATATGTAATTACATTACATTAAGAAAAAATGTTATTTTTCCTATGAATCAATAAGGTTGATATTGATGTATTAAAACTGAAGATGTCCTGTTATTTGTAAAGTGCTTAGAATAAAATGTATTTGAAGTTTTTGTACTCTTAGTATGCCTTGAGTTCTAATGACAGAAACTTTATTAAAACCAAATTCTTAAATTTTGTTTGAAACCTCAATTTGTTAAAATGATATTAGGTCTCTGAAAAAAAGTTTAGTTGTAATTTGGGGTAACATGTTTGTAGGAAAAAAGCACAACAACATATATTTTAAAGGAGAAGAATGGAACTTCTACTTCTACCACAAAAAGAATTGACACACAGGATAATTGCCCTTTGAAACATAGAGATTGCTTCAGCATTCAGGTGAGTTAATGTTCTAAAGTCAGGAGTTTTCAATTTCAATTAAAGTTTTAATAGTCCTTATAAATTAAACTATATTGCAATGCTCAAATAGGATTATAAAGAAAAAGCCACTTAGTTTCAGTTGTTTTATTATGCATTATAAGAAAACAAAGCAGGCCGGGCGCGGTGGCTCAAGCCTGTAATCCCAGCACTTTGGGAGGCCGAGACGGGCGGATCACGAGGTCAGGAGATCGAGACCATCCTGGCTAATACGGTGAAACCCTGTCTCTACTTAAAAATACAAAAAACTAGCCGGGCTACGAGGCGGGCGCCTGTAGTCCCAGCTACTGGGGAGGCTGAGGCAGGAGAATGGCGTAAACCCGGGAGGCGGAGCTTGCAGTGAGCTGAGATCCGGCCACTGCACTCCAGCCTGGGTGGCAGAGCAAGACTCCGTCTCAAAAAAAAAAAAAAAAAAAAACCAAAAAAGAAAACAAAGCTTGTTTCAGTCAACTTGAGAATTCTTTTTTTATAATTCTTTAACATGTCTTGACTGTTTCAGAAAATGAATTATTCATATAAGACTTTTGATTATAATATTATGCAAATATTAATCCATAATCTAAAGGAGATAAGAAATTCTGGGAATTGGTTTTAGAAATAAAATAGCTGTCTCTTTGGTTAAAATTAATGAGAAGGAGATTACATTTCACTACAATTTGAGGAAATGTAATTTTAGGTTTGGGGAGTCAAGACAGTGCCTTGAAAATTACTAGAATCATTGCATACACATTCATGCACATAAACAGTTCTGTAAAAACACTTCACTACTAAAATAGTAATTTGACTTTAATCTTGGCACTTAATCTAGCCAATAATAAAATATAACTTTCTCAGGAATTCTCTAAACATTATTATAATGACATGTTTTGTAAAACTCCACACCGAATGAGGAAAAAAAAAACAAAACTCTAAAGTGAAAAGCATAATGATATACAAAAAAGTTTGCTTTTTTCCACAAGTGATCCTTTTTGACTAGTGCGAGTAAGTTATGTGAAGCTATTTGTATATAGAATTTTTAACAGAATGGTAGTTTATCCCCAACTCTTATGAAGTAAACTGTTGAAAAATTATTTAATGAATATGATTTTGAATGGCACAAAATGCCTTACCTGAGTACCAAATTACTAGGTTGCAGTGGGCAGAATACATAGATGAACAGTATTGGATCACTTCCCTCCACCAATCAATGACAAATAGTAATTTAAATTATCATGCATAAACATATATGTTAAAATTTTTAAGTAAGTGCTTATGTACTAGACTTTGCTGAGTTATACAGAATTCGTAAGCAAATGTCAAATTCTTTAAAATTAGATTTCCAATTTTATTCTCTTTGGCTCTACTTATGAGGAATATTGCTTGAAAATAAAATATATTTGTCTATAACATTGGTGGAAGTAATGGGAAATGTTGAATTGCCACAAATTTAAACACTGTAGTGGATTTAAGAAGCCTATTAATTATCTTTCCCCACGAAGAGGTGAGTCTATTTGTCCATACACTTGAATATGTTTTGACAAACAGAACATGATAAAAGTGATACATTACCAGATATAATCCCAGTCTTTAAAATAAGTGATCCTTTCTTTTTCCTTCTTCGTGAAACTCAGCCGTCAATCTGGGAAGAAATGGAAGCAAATACAGGGAACAGTAAGTGCAGAGAATTATTAATTCTCCCAGAGAAGAGCAAGTGCCAAATTGCCTGCCATATGAATGGACCATCTTGGGAATGAATTCTCCATCTGACACTATTTGGAACAGATAAGCTGTCCCGGTCAAGTCTACACAAATTAAAAAATTATGAAGTAATAAGTGATTGTTAGTATTTTAAGCACCTAAGATATTGGTTGATTTGGGTTATACAGCCATAGATAACCAAAACAGAATTCAAAACTACTAAGTGTGATGGTACTGTCAACAAACTCAAAATCTGTGGAATTGTCCTTAGAATGAGTATTGCAGGTAGAGGTGGGCAGAGGCCTGAAGAGCCTCAAGGAGCCGCTTAATGAAGGTTTTGAAACAGAGTGAGGAAATTATTATAGGAGCTCTCCTTTTACGGGTGGGGGAAGATTTAGCAACATCATAATCTTTGATAATATTGAAGATAGAAAGTGAATCTAATGAATTCATGACTAAAGAGATATCTGGGAAAAATGTTCAAGTGCCAACTGGCTTCTTTTAACTGCACAGTAAAGTGCCAGAGAATTGGGATAAGCTAAAAACACAGAACTGTTCAGTTATCAAGCAGAATTTAGAGAAACTATTAAAAAATGACCAGGCATGGTGACATGTGTCTGTAATCCTAGCACTTTGGGAGGCTGAGGCAGGCAGGTCACCCGAGGTCAGGAGTTTGAGACCAGCCTGGCCAACATGGAGAAACTTGATCTCTATTAAAAATACAAAAATTAGTTGGGCGTGATGGTGCATGCCTGTAATCCCAGCTACTCGGGAGGCTGAGGGAGGAGAATTGTTTGAACCCAGGAAGCAGAGATGGTAGTGAGCTGAGATTGCGCTGCTGCAGTCCAGGCTGGGCAACAGAGTGAAACTCTGACTCGAAAAATAATAATAATAAAATAAATATAAAAAATAAAAAAGCCTGATGTACTAGGTTTGGAAACAAAACTTCTTCTCATTCTTAACTTCTCCAGGCAGCAAAATTTCACAATGTAAGAAATAGGCTCAGGACAAGCATCAAATCCAAGGCAATTCTTACTCTATACTCTCTCATATTGATTAGCTTTAATTTTAGGCCAACTTGTAATGATTCTCAACCTGTAATTTTTTACTTAGCCCTCCCTCTTGCTCCTTAAACTGTTACCTTCAATTCACTGCAAGAGTATGTCCAAAGTGTCAAAACTACATTAAGCATTTTATTTTTAACTAAAGTAAAGCAAAACAAAAATTGTGTTTCCTCCTATACTTCCTGTCTCAAACTTGTGGCCTCACGTTCAAGAGTGTAGCTCTAACACCTTGCTATGGTTTGCATGTTTGTGTCCTCCAAAGCTCACGTTGAAATGTAATTGCCATTGTAACAACACTGAGAAGTGGGAATGGGATCTTCCAGAGGTGACTGGGCCATAAGGGTTCCACCCTCATGGGTGGGATTAATGGTGTTATAAAAAGGGTGAATTTGACCCTTTTTTCTCTCTTGCCTTTCTGCCTTCTCCCATGTGATGATACAGCAAGAAGGTCTTTGCAGGAGCCCAACACCTCAGTATTGGACTTCCCAGCCTCCAGAATTTTAAGCTAATAATTTTCTGTTAATTATTTATTATCAGTCTCAGGTGTGTTATAGAAGCACAAAACAAACTAAGCCACACCTATTGTTAAGACCTCAGGAAGACTGAAGGAGGTGCTATACAGACCTTCTTGGCTAAACAAAAATGTAACAGTCACCAGGTTGTATCCCTTACACTCTATCTGCTAAATAGCAGGTTTTATATCTTAAGAACATCTTCTAATATTATCCTACCTCTCAGAACAAGGTAGAGAGAGCCTGTGTTGAAGAAATCAACAGGTGTGGATTTTGTTTAATGTGGTAGATTATAAGCTTATACAATACACAGGACACCTCGTTTTTAAAGAATTTATTATGGATAGCACTGATATCTTAGCATCAGTTCACAGTGAAGAGAACTTTGGACTCCCAATATGTTATGAGCAAGAAGCAGACTGGAAAAGCTCCTTAGCTGCAATCTCAAGTACCATATCTCATAGAAAAGCCAACATAAATCAAAGTAATAAACCAAGAGCCCAAAAAGTAGAACCAAGAGACATTTCTAGGAAGAATGACTATACTATATTGAGAACTGACAGCATATGCCCCAATTTTTCAAGCTATGGATTAGTCACCAAAGTATGCCTCTATCTTTTCTTGTTTTTGAATTGGATTTTCTGTTTCTCTGGACTTTACACATTATAGTATGTTGTGTGCATGGAGTAACTATCTTTCCTTTAGTTTGCAGATTTTTTAAATCTAGAGGAACTGCAGCATCTGAAGTTTGCCATATGCACCTGAATCTGATTTAAATGATGAGATTCTGGATTTTAGTGCCAAAATGTATGCAATATTGAAGATTTGGGGAGGATCTGATGAAGTATGAGGGTTGATAATAATTTGTGGACAGAATGAAGACCACAGTGATTAAGAGTGACCTCAAATTCCTTGTTACCACCAGCACAAAAATGTGGGAACTCTGTTTCTACTTTTTGAATCTTGACAGGACCTTGAGCTGTTTTCACTAATAAAATACAGAAAATATATTAAGAGAAATAGATTGTTTATTTTTTTTGTTTTCAGAATCCAATATCATGTAGGCACATGAGGAAGGCTACAAGGAAGACAATTGAGACCTCAGCTAAATTCCCAGTCAGTAATCAGCACCAACTTGCTAGCTGTGTGAGGGAACCATCCTGGAAATGGATTCTCCAGCACTCTTCAAGGGTCCCGGACCATGATTTCATGAGACATTCTCCAATGAATGCTAGCAAGTTACAAAATCATGTTCAAATAAATGATGGGTCTCATCTTAAGTTGTAAGTTAGTTTTTGTTTGGACAAACGGAGGCAAGATGGTGCAGTTCCGGGTTCTTCACTGTCAACTTTCCCGCGCCCCGGAAAGACATGGGTGGACTGCGCAGGCGCAGCCCGACCTCCGACGGAGAAAAACCGGAACCCGCCTAGCCACGCCTACCGACCCGCCCCCGACCCACCTATGTCCCGCCCACTGCCCGCCCACTTCGGAGCCCAGGACATAAAAGCCGCTCCCCGTGGGCCCGCCGCGCGAACTTCCTCAGCCCCTAGTCGTCTACGTGGGACCCGGGAACCTCGTCCGAGAATGCCGAGAACGCCGGAGCAAACTTCCTGGGCCCCTCCTGGTACCGGGGACCCGGGAACCTCCTCTGGGAGCGCCGGAGCGAACTTCCTCGGCCCCTCCTCCTGCGTGGGACCCAGGAACCTCGCCCGAGGGCTCCGGAGCGAGCTTCCTTGGCCCCTGCTCCTGTGCGGACCTGGGAACCTCGCCCAAGAATGCCGGAGCGACTTCGTCGGCCTCTACCGTGGGAGGCTGGTGAACCTCGCCCCTCCCTCACATTTGGTTTGTAAATAAAGGTTTTTTTTGTCTTGTCTACTTGCCTTTTCTCTGGCATTTGCTCTGGGGGTCGCATTAAAGCCAATCAGCTGGTGCCGAAACCGGGAGGAGACCCCTCCTCAGGGCCCCCCAAGGTCCGAGGAGCCTCCTCCTTCCACGCCCCAGAGGGACCAGGACCTGGACATTGCTTTCCCCACCTCCAAGTCTCCTAGGGGTGAGTACCTTCTGCCTCCCTCTCATATCCCTTGGCCAGAAGTCCTGCGCAGGCCCAAGGTTTTTTCCGGTCACCAGGTGACCCAGGGGAGTTCCCAAAGGTAGAGACTCTGCCCAAAGGAACTCCATTCTGTTCCGTGGGAGACCCCTCCAGGACGGAGACGTCCGCCTGGAGGTAATCTCCATTCCGGCTCCAGGAGCCTCTCACCGGCCTCTGGTGGCTCCAAAGGACGCTTTGTAGCCAGGTAGAGTTTGGTTTCCGTTTCCGCCTATTGGTGAGAGGAAGGCAATGGGAAACCCCCAATCCAAAATACGTAGAGACTCCCCTTTAGGGTGTCTTCTAAAAAACCTCAAAACTTTGCAATTAGAACAAGATCTCAGGCGAGGGCGACTGGTGTTCCTCTCCACTGTGGCGTGGCCACAATATAAATTAGACAATCAGTCTCAATGGCTGCCTGCGGGCACTCTAGACTGTAACATTTTGACCGACCTCAGTAGTTTTTGTCAGCGCTTAGGCAAGTGGTCCGAAATTAAGTATATACAAGGATTTTGGGCCTTGCGTTCTCGTCCGGACCTGTGTGGCCAGTGTTCCTTGGCTCAAGTCATGTTGGCTAGGGACGCAGGCCTAGCAGAGTCCAAAAAAAGAGGAGTCATCTTTCCTGTCTGAGTTGCCAGAAGACCTTACTTCCCCTCCCTCCCTTCCACTCCCACCGTATACCCCACCTCACCCTCCCGCTTCGGCCCCACCTCCTCTTTTGGCTCCACCTCCCCCTCCCGCTCTGGCGGTTGTTCCGCCTCCCTCCTCAGCCCCTCCCACCATTGTTGAGGCTACACTTCCCTCCGACCCCTCGGCACTTCCTCCTGGTCATCTTAGCTCACCTATCTCTGCCCATACCCGCTCTAAAGATTGCCTAACTGCCCCCGCTCCTACTCCCACCCTATCCAACCCCCCCCCCCGCGGTCTTGGCACCCTTGCGTGAGGTGGCCGGAGCGGAGGGCGTGGTTAGAGTTCATGTTCCCTTCTCACTAGCAGATCTTTCAAAGATTGAAAAACGCTTAGGAGATTTTTCTGCCAACCCCACAATTTATACCAAAGAATTTAGATACCTTTGCCAGGCTTACGATTTAACCTGGCATGATCTCCAGGTTAGTCTTACCTCTACTCTAAACCCTGAGGAGCAAGAGCGCATCCTAGTGGCCGCCAGGCAGCATGCCAACCAATTACACTTAACAGACCCTGAGTTCCCACTAGGGGAACAAGCACTCCCCTCTATAGACCCAGACTGGAACTATCAAGTAGACCAGCCAGGCCACCGAAGACGAGATATGATGACTCAATGTCTTCTGGCTGGTATGCAGGCGGCCTCAAATAAGGTAGTAAATTTTAATAAACTAAAAGAAATTATTCAAGGTCCAGATGAGAACCCAGCCACATTTTTAAACAGGCTAACTGAGGCTTTAATTCAATACACTCGGTTAGACCCAGCTTCCCCAGCCGGGGCCACTATTCTAGCATCATATTTTATTTCACAATCGGCCTCGGATATTCGGAAAAAACTCCAAAAGGCAGAGGATGGACCTCAAACTCCTATTCAAGACCTAGTCAAGTCGGCCTTCAAGGTCTATAATTCAAGGGAGGAGATGGCTGAGGCCCAACGACAGGCCCGCCTAAGGCAGAAGGTACAGCTCCAGACTCAAGCCTTAGTTGCTGCTTTGCAGCCTAGCCGTAACCCAAAACTGGAGAGCAAAATCCCCGGAGGCTCAAAGACAATGAAAGGGGCTTGCTATAAATGCGGTAACCCAGGGCATTGGGCTAATAGATTTCCCCAGAGTCCCCAACCGTCTGAGCCAGTGCGGCCGTGCTACAAGTGCGGAGTAGCTGGACACTGGGCTAAAAAGTGTCCTAACCCTCGTCTGCCAACAACTCCTTGTCCAGCATGCCATGAAGAAGGGCACTGGAAGTCTGACTGCCCCACCCTGAGAACGGGCATGGCGCCTCAACGTGATGTCCCTTCTCAGGACCCTGGGAGCCCCTTCCAGCTCTTACATCTGGATGACGACTGAAGGTGCCGGGACTCGGGGACCCCCATCACCCTCGCTGAGCCGCGGGTAACTCTCCTGGTAGCGGGTAAGACAATTAATCTTTTAATCGACAGCGGGGCTACCTACTTTGTTTTGCCGTCATTCGAAGGGCCTAGCCTTCCCTCCAATATTTCTGTTGTAGGAGTCAATGGCTCCCCGTCCAGCCCTCGAAAAACCCCACCCCTTAATTGCTGCCTGGCCAACAACTATTTTGCACACTCGTTCCTCATTATCCCCTCATGCCCCACTCCCCTACTGGGCCAAGATGTTTTCAGTCAACTGAAAGCCTGTATCTCTATCCCTACTAGCGCCCCCCATCCTACCCGCCATCTGCTTCTAGTATTGACTAACTCAAATGACTCCAACAATCCTACTAACCCTTTCCCCGATTTCCCCATTCCTATCGACCCCCAAGTGTGGGACACCTCCACTCCTGTCGTGGCGGAACATCATCCACCAATACTTATAAAACTTAAGAAACCATCTCAGTTTCCAACCCTCCCACAGTTCTCTCTCTCTCCACAGCACTTACGAGGACTAAAACCAATCATTACTAGGTTACTCAGCCAACACATCCTCATCCCCATTCATTCTCCCTGTAACACCCCAATCCTACCTGTAAAGAAGGCAGATGGAACTTTTCGGTTAGTGCAGGATCTTCGTCTTATCAACGAAGCTGTTTGTCCCACCCATCCGGTAGTTCCCAACCCCTATACCCTTCTTTCTCTCATTCCACCTAATACAACACTCTTTACTGTACTGGATCTAAAAGATGCATTTTTCACTATTCCCCTGCACCCAGATTGTCAGTTTCTTTTTGCTTTTACATGGGAAGACCCAGACACCCATATCTCCACCCAACTGACATGGACAGTGCTTCCCCAAGGGTTCCGAGACAGCCCCCATTTCTTTGGGCAGGCCCTAGCAAAAGACTTAGCCTCCTGTCCTCTTACCAATAGTAAAATTCTCCAATATGTAGATGACCTTTTACTCTGTAGTCCCACGGGACAGGACTCTCTTTTAGACACTGCAATCCTCCTTAATCACCTAGGATCCAAAGGTTACCGAATATCCAAACACAAAGCTCAACTCGCACAACAATGTGTCATATATTTAGGTATTGAGATCACTCCTACGACGCGCTCACTTACTACAGACCACTAACTCTAATACAAAATCTTTCTCCTCCTCAAGACGCTAAGAAATTCAATCCTTCCTGGGCCTAGTAGGATTTTTCAGACACTGGATTCCTAATTTCGGAATCTGGCTAAGCCTCTATATGTAGCTGTCAAGGAGACTGCCCAAGGACCTTGTCTAACCCAAAGTTAATCTATAAACATTTCACTCACCTGAAAAACTGCCTTCTCTCCATCCTACTCTCTCACTCCCAGACTTCCAACGCCCCTTCCAGCTTTTCACAGATGAAAGACAAAAAGTTGCAGTGGGTCTTTTATCCCAATCTATAGGCGCCACCTACCGCCCCATGGCATATCTATCTAAACAATTAGACCCCACCGTACAAGGGTGGCAGCCCTGTCTTCGGGCCCTAGCAGCAGCAGCCTGCCTAACCCAAGAAGCAAAGAAACTTATTAGGGGTGGTAACCTAACAGTATTCTCACCGCCTTCAAGATCTTATTGCCCACAGAAGTATTAGCCATCTAACCCCGTCCAGACTCCAACTCTTTCACCTCCTATTCATAGAGGACTCCACCATTGCCCTAGGAGTCTGTTCCTCTCTGAATCCAGCAACCCTACTTCCTGACCCTCTCAAGCAACCTAGTACTGAACACTCCTGTCCAGAACTTTTAGAGGCCCAACCACCTAGTCACTTACATTTACATGACCAGCCATTGGAAGGCTCACAGTTAACCCTATTTGTAGATGGCAGTTCTTTTATAAATTCTCTAGGAAACAGACAGGCAGGATACGCGGTAGTTACATCTTCTGCTGTCCTAGAAGCTAAGCCTTTACCACAAGGAACAACATCACAGCAGGCAGAACTTATCGCACTAACCAGGGCTCTCCTCCTATCCAGAGGAAAAACGGTAAACATATACACAGACTCCAAGTATGCCTTCTTAATTGCACACACCCACTCTGTCATCTGGAAAGAGAGAGGGTTCCTAACACCAGTGGTACCCCTATAGTCAACAAAAAACAGATACTCAACTGCTAGATGCTTTATCAGCACCTTCCAGAGCAGCCATCATACACTGTAAAGTCATCAGACTCCATCTAACTTGGTGGCGGCTGGCAATAACTTTGCCGACACCACTGCCAAGTCGGTAGCTGGATTCTCCACTCCCACGCTTCCCTCTATTTGTTTTCTCTCTCCTCAATATACCCCTACTTATACCCAAGAGGAAAAGACCAAACTATTACAAGATCCAACAGCCAAACTAGCCGCAGACAATTGGATTTACCTCATAATAAATTAGTTATTCCTGAAACTCAACTCCACACCATTCTAAAAGACATACATAATTCCCTACACATAGGACCCAAAGCTTTATATAACCTCCTAAGCCCCCTCTCATTCACTGCCCCACACTCATGAAACCCTAATTATAATCAACCGACAGTGTTCCACATGTCTCAAGTCAAACCCTCAAGGCGCATTGCGCAACCCCCATCCGAGCATCAACTCAGAGGGCACAAACCAGGCGAAGATTGAAATTGACTTTACCCACGGCCACGGCATAAAAAATTCAAATATCTCTTAACCCTCGTTGATACTTTTTCAGGATGGATAGAAGCCTGATCTACTACAGGAGAACCGCCCATATAGTTGCCTCCATACTCACTGACACATTATTCCTCGGTTTGGCCTCCCGCTCACTCTTCAGTCTGACAACGCCCAGCATTCATCTCCAAGGTAGTCCGCAGGTGGCAGCCTCCTACACATCACCTGGAAACTCCACATCCCTTATAGACCTCAGTCTTCTGGTAAAGTAGAGAAGGCCAACGGGCTCATTAAGCAGCAACTCACCAAACTCTCCCTCGAGACTCGACAATCGTGGGTAACTCTCCTTCCCCTGGCCCTAACCCGGCTGCGAGTAGCCCCATGGACTCCAACAGGCCTCAGTCCGTTTGAATTAGTTTACGGCTGGCCGCTCACCCTCCAGCAGTTACCCACCCTTTCTTCCCCACTGGCAACTTATCTCCCATACCTCACCCTCTTGAGACAACTCCTGAGACAACATGCAGAACTAGCACACCCCTCTCCAACAGACACCTATAGCCCACATCTCTCAGCCCAGGAGACCAAGTATACTTAAAAGATATCCAAGCCAAAGATCTTCAGCCTAGGTGGAAAGGCCCCTATACTGTCCTCCTATCCACATACACAGCAGCCAAACTTCTAGGACACACGCACTGGGTCCATATATCACAATTAAAAAAGGCCCCCACAGAATACAATCAGTGGACATCTACTAGACTTACCCCTACCCGTCTCAAATTCACCAAACTCTCTCAACCACCACACGTTCCTGACCCTTGTGCTTATCCCGATTTCTCACCATACTCTATATAAACATAACAGAATTCCAATATCTTACCCGGATCCCTACTTGCCTCCAGATAATAGCCCATCACAGTGGTTCTCCCGCTTACCTTTATAAAACATCTTCAGTGACGGGTGTACCCTGTGATTACACTGAAGATGAAGTACTATTTCATACTTATATTACTATCTTTTTCTTGCATTTCAATCTCTATTACTAACCCAACTTTCATATGGAGATTCTCTATAGTTGAAACTTGGTCACACAAAAATAAACAGCACTCACAGCTACAAGGCACTGCTGACTGCCCCCTTCAGGCTGCCAACCCCATCTTACTATAAATTTCACCCTATCGTGTTGCAGTGCGGCCGGAGCTAAGGCTCTCTGCTTCCTGCACGATCAGACACATTACAATTGTAAGACTTACTGGAAACAAAAGAACCTAGGATGCCCTTATATTTATTGTAAGATCCATTATGCAACCTTGAGACAGACGAAACCACTGCTCTCTTCACCATTGCGAATCAATGAACTCCCCTTCAATACCAATAAATATCAAAGACCCATGGGACCCCGATGGGCAGACGGAGTCAAAGGTGGACTCTACACAGGCTACACAATCCTTAGTTCATATCCCATGGCTACTCTCCTGATAAAAAGAACACTTGTCCAGCAAAAATCCCTTCCTCAAAACATACAAGCCCTACAGATTTAACCTTAGCCATACAAGCACAAGAACAGGCCTTACAAGATCAATTACACTCCTCCAATAAGACCCCTTCTCATGGTTAAAACTAGTCCGTCAAGGGTTAAACCTAACACGGGCAGCCAACCTAACAAATCTCTCCCACTGTTTCCTCTGTGCGGCCCTTGAAAGAGCCCCCTTAGTGGCAGTCCCTTTACCTACTGCTTTCAAGGCTACAACTAACTCCATAGGCACCTCCCAAAAACCATTCTTACTCCAAGTCCCACTATACCAAAGCCCAGAAAGTCCAATCGTTCCTTTCTGCTACTCTACCCCAAACACCTCCTGGTGTAACTATACCCAGCCACCCGCTAAGACCCACATGACTCCCATCGGAGGTTATTTCTGGTGCAACAAAACACTCTTCAAGGTCCTTAATCACACATCCATTGGTCAATCCCTTTGTGTCCCAGTGTCCCTAGTACCTAGTTTAACCTTATATAGTAAAGCAGAAGTAGCTGAACTCGTCGTACAATTTAACCCTCCCTAATGATCTCCAAAAACGGGCTGTCTTCCTTCCCCTAGTCATCGGAGTCTCCCTGGCCGCCTCCTTAGTGGCATCAGGGCTTGGAACTGGGGCACTTGCCCACTCGGTACAGTCTACCCAATCTCTAGCAGCTCAAATCCGAGAGGCCATAGAGGCTTCAGCTGAAAGCCTGGCCTCTCTGCAGCGTCAAATTACCTCAGTGGCCCAGGTAGCAGCACAAAATAGGCGAGCATTAGATTTACTTACTGCCGAAAAAGGAGGAACATGTCTCTTCTTAGAAGAATGCTGCTATTAGTAAACGAGTCAGGCCTAGTGGACACTAATATCCAAACCCTAAACAGGATTAAAGCAGAACTAAAAACCTACAATACCTCCTTCACCCCCAGACCACCGGTATGGCTGCTGCCTGTAATACAGCAGATGCTCCCGTTCCTAATTCCCATACTAATCCTCTGTTTTGTCTTATGTCTCGCTCCTGTTTTAATCAAATTTCTCCGAGCCAAAGTTCAAGAGATCACGCACGTCACCTTCAACCAGATGCTTCTTCATCCGTACGTCCAAATACCAACCATAGACCCCAACCTTAACGACGTCCCTTAACAGCAGGAAGTAGCCAGACAGACCACGCCGCCCCTTATCACTATTATCAGTAAAAGGTTGGACTGTTTGGACAAACGGAGGCAAGATGGCGCAGTTCCGGGTTCTTCACTGTCAACTTTCCCGCGCCCGGGAAAGACACAGGTGGACTGTGCAGGTGCAGCCCGACCTCCGACGGAGAAAAACCGGAACCCGCCTAGCCACGCCTACCGACCCGCCCCCGACCCGCCTATGTCCCGCCCACTGCCCTCCCACTCCCGAGCCCAGGACATAAAAGCCGCTCCCGGCGGGCGCGCGGCGCGAACTTCCTCGGCCCCTCCTCGTCTACGCGGGACCCGGGAACCTCGTCCGAGAATGCCGGAGCGAACTTCCTGGGCCCCTCCTGGTACCCGGGACCCGGGAACCTCCTCCGAGAGTGCCGGAGTGAACTTCCTCGGCCCCTCCTCCTCCTGCATGGGACCCAGGAACCTCGCCCGAGGGCGCCGGAGCGAGCTTCCTTGGCCCCTGCTCCTGTGCGGACCTGGGAACCTCGCCCGAGAACGCCGGAGCGACTTCGTCGGCCTCCACCGCCGGAGGCTGGTGAACCTCGCCCCTCCCTCACATTTGGTTTGTAAATAAAGGTTTTTTTTGTCTTGCCTACTTGCCTTTTCTCTGGCATTTGCTCTGGGGGTCGCATTAAAGCCAATCAGTTTTAGGCCGGGCGCGGTGGCTCAAGCCTGTAATCCCAGCACTTTGGGAGGCCGAGGCGGGCGGATCACGAGGTCAGGAGATCGAGACCATCCTGGCGAACACTGTGAAACCCCGTCTCTACTAAAAAATACAAAAAACTAGCCGGGCGAGGTGGCGGGCGTCTGTAGTCCCAGCTACTCGGGAGGCTGAGGCAGGAGAATGGCGTGAACCCGGGAGGCGGAGCTTGCAGTGAGCTGAGATCCGGCCACTGCACTCCAGCCCCGGCGACAGAGCAAGACTCCGTCTCAAAAAAAAAAAAAAAGAAGCCAATCAGTTTTGTTTTTGTGCAGTGATAGAAAACTGAGATGAACACTTATTGAATATGTTAACTTTATACACATTCAGAATATATTATAAAAACATGATTGAGTTTAGCAGTCTAAAAATCTATTTTTTAATTTGCCTATGATTCCTTCTTGTTTGTACATGCTAGAGATCTCAAAAGACCATGCTATCTTATTGGTTTGAATATATATGTCTTAAGCATGAAAAATATCTACTATTTGCCCATGAAGCAAAATTTTATTTAGTAATGTTTTTTAAAACATTGAAATAAAACAACCTTAAAATAAAATTACTCAAATCTTTTGTCTTCAGTTCTTACTCTATACTCTCTTATATTGATTAGTTTTAATTTTAGCCCAACTTATAATGATTCTCAACCTGTAACTTTTACTTAGTCCTCCCTCTTGTTCCCTAAACTGTTACCTTCAATTCACTGCAAGAGTATGTCCAACATGTCAAAACTACATTAAGCATTTTATTTTTACCTAAAATAAAGCAAAACAAAAATTGTGTTTCCTCCTATACTTTCTGTCAAATAACATAACAACTTGTCATTGTGACAAACCCCTGTTTCTTGTACTTCTTCATTTAGTCACTCATTAGATTTCATCTCTCAAATAGCTCTCAAATGCACTCCCTTAATCTCCTCTCTGTCACTCAGTTCAAGCCTTCATAAATTCTTTCTCAGACCATCGCATAAAGTATTCAATATACGTCATGAAGTAATTGAGAAAATATTCTTTGAACTACAATAATCATGAAAGCAGTTTTTCTGCCCAATGAGATCCACGTTTATATAATTTTATTGAGGATAATATTCTTCTTGCCAAGAAAAAGTTAAAGCATTGTTTTGATCATTATATTTCAAGAGAAAATAGTTCATAGTTAATAAAGCATATATATTAAACTAAAGATTAGAGAAACTATATAGTAATTATAAGCATTATAAAGAGTATATTGGAGGGAAACACGATTTTAGAAATAAATTGACAAACATTTAATTCTATAAGATCTGATTTACACTGACTACACATGGATATAAATGGACACATTTTGGTGACAATGAAGTGACTGTCACCAAGCGCTGAGTACCATCGGACCCCTTTCACTTGCTATTCTGTAATATTTTTCCTTAGAATTTGGGGGCTACATACTGGGCACCTGTTGGCCTGTTAAAAGCAACTAGCGTGGCCATCGGACTAAAGACATGCGTGTAAGGCTTTCTGGGAAAGGGCTCTCTAAAACCCCCGACTCTTAGGATTTGGGAGCATTGGTTTGGCTGGAATCAGCTTCTGCTTTTCCTGTACTTCTGGGCTGAGCTGAGGGTCAACAGAGAGGAAAGTCATTCAGCTCCAGGGTCCCAACAACAAGTTGACTCTGCAGCCATGAGTGGAATTCTCAAACTCATGTCGCCCAAGTGAGACTCACCCATCTATCCTATCTATCCTGACCCTTTCCTCCTGGGTCCTAATGCCTGTCAGACAAGCTTCCTCTCACCTCTCTTCTCTGAGGCTAGTCCTGCTTTTAAAAACCACACACTGTCTCTGGTGCTTTTCTAGTTTCTCCTATAAGAATGATTTCTGGTATGAACTTCAGGACTCTGTTACTTTCTTTAGGTACCTGGGCTCACCAGTCAGAAAGACATAATTTTTGCCCAAAATCCCATCATGGTAGAGGACTGTCTGGAATTTTAGGATCACTCCTCAGACTAGCAGGCCTAACAAAAGTTATTTCTGAAGCTAGGGTATGGGGAGCTTCAGAAATGGTATCTTTTCTATTCATATAAATGAGGACAAAAGGCGTCACTCTTCCAACTCTGGAGATCACTTCCCTCCCTCAGGGTAGGGCCCTCCACTTCATTTTTGGGGCATAACATCTTTGTAGGACGGGGTAAAGTCCCAGTACTAACATGAGAATGTTTAAGACTCTAACAGGTTTTTGAATGCGTCAGTAAGGGCCACTAAATCTGATTTTTCTTGGTCCTCCTCATGGTCTAGGAGGACAGGCAAGGGTGCAGGTTTCCGAGAATGTGTCAGTAAGGGCCACTAAATCCGACCTTCCTCTGTCCTCCTTGTGGTCTGGGAGGAAAACTAGTGTTTCTGCTGCTGCGTTGATGAGCACAACTATTCTGATCAGCAGGGATCAGGGACCGTTGAAGGTTCTTGGGCAAGACGTGTTTCTGCTGCTGCATTGGGGAGTGCAACTATTCCAATCAGTAAGGTCCAGGGACTGTTGCGGGATCTTGGGCAGGAGGAGAAACAAACCAAAACCATGGGTGATTTTGTCTTTCAGATGGGAAACACTCAGGCATCAACAGGCTCACCCTTGAAATGCATTCTAAGCCATTGGGACCAATTTTACCTTCAAAGCCTGATAGAGGCAGTTCATTTTTTTCTGCACTATGGCTTGGCCCCAATATTCTCTCTCTGATGGAGAAAAATGGCCACCTGAGGGAAGTATAAATTACAATACTATCCTGCATCTTGACCTTTTCTGATTGGTGTGTTTAAAAAACTTTAGCTAGACAGAAAAGTTCTCCAAGTCTCCAACCAACCCAGAAGCCCAGACGGCTTCACCTCTCAATACTTCATAGGAACTTAAGAAATTAGAATACCAAAGTAGTTACATGGTTATGATAACTGACTCTTGAGCCCCCTACCTAAATTTGTATCAGAATTCACTGAACAACCACCACATTTGTTATTTTAGTCTCTGAGAGCCTGAATTTCTTCATCTCTTAAAGTATTATGAAGATTTTGTATTCAATGCATATAATGCACTGATACAGTAAGTGCTCAATAAATAGTAAGAGTAATATTAAAATACCAAAAATGAACTATAATCTATAAAAAGTGTTCATATAAAGAGTTTGCCTAAAAAAATAGCAATCCTAGGAACAAAATATTATCATAAAATCTCCTTATCTCATTCTTTGAGATTATTTTGATGATCTATTGCCTTATCTACTATTTAGTAGAAAGCTGAAATCTGGCAGTTTAGGGCTTTTAGATAAGAAGCAAAACCAAAACAATAATAGCAACAACGAAACCCACTGAAAAAGAAAGCTGGAGTATCTTCCCATGAATGACATAACTGGAGGGGTTGATTTATTTATTCATTCAGTAACTAGCAAACAGTTTTTGAGCATCTTCTACATGGTAGGCACAGGTGCCGTATCGAATCATATTGGATCTTAAGGCAAAAAGGAAACTACATGTTCTTATACAAATGTTTTCATGTATTTTTATAGTTAATTTTTTCCAGAAGATTATAGCAATTCAGAAGTACTAAAATTTTTTTACAGAAAGTATATTAAACTTACAGTGTTAAATTTTAATATTTAATTTGTATGCCAAAGGCATTTATTGTCATCTTACTTTGCTTTCATTTTAATGGAAGCACACTCCCCAATGATATTTTCAAACTTGACTTCTTTGGGAGAGCACATCAATCTAGGTCACTAGATTGATGCATATTAACGTCAGTTACACTATTCTTTACAAAGACAAGTTAGCCAATGAAGGAGTTAAGAATATTCACACCAAAATATGCCATGTTGGCATGTTGACTATTTTGAGTTAAAGGCACTTGAGAAACAGCAGGTGCAAGAAGATCACTCTGGGCCGGGCGCGGTGGCTCAAGCCTGTAATCCCAGCACTTTGGGAGGCCGAGACGGGCGGATCACGAGGTCAGAAGATCGAGACCATCCTGGCTAACATGGTGAAACCCCGTCTCTACTAAAAATACAAAAAAAACTAGCCGGGCGACGTGGCGGGCGCCTGTAGTCCCAGCTACTCGGGAGGCTGAGGCAGGAGAATGGCGTGAACCCGGGAGGCGGAGCTTGCAGTGAGCTGAGATCCGGCCACTGCACTCCAGCCTGGGCGGCAGAGCGAGACTCCGTCTCAAAAAAAAAAAAAAAAAAAAAAAAAAAAAAAAAAAAAAGAAGATCACTCTGACATACATTCTGTCTCTTAAAACCAGGAGATGAAATTCCATGCAAAGAGTCTCCCTGTATTAGAGAAAAGTATCATTTTTATCCTCAAAGCCAGGAAGTTGAGGCAGAAAAAAAAAACTATACAAACAAACATTGTTAGACTAACTCTGGAAGTACCTTTCCAGGCACTTCTCCACCAAATTACCTACCCCAGCCCCAGCCCTTTTCCTTGTTACATTTTCACATTTTGCTACTCTTGTCTAATGCAGTACTTAAGTGTTCGACTCTAATTGCATCTTTAAGTCTTCATTTCCTTGTGAAGGCTCTGTGTCAGGTAAAACTTGTATTAAATAAACTTGTATGCTTTTCTTTTGTTGATCTGTCGTGTGTTCATGTAATTATTTGGGTTAGCTAATACAAAAATCCCTACAGAGTAGAGGTAAAGTTTTGCCCCTTTTACATCAGCACAGTTAATTTATTAACTCAATAAGAAACACATCAGTGCTGAAGATAGTTCATGGTATGATTTTTAATACATAAGCTCACATATTAAATCCCCAACTCACACAAAGGTAAATAGATATATATGGGAATATATGTATGTACAAACACAGACACACAGAGAAACCAATATACATGTATTCAAATTTGTTTTTTAAATCTGTAGAAATATGTTTGTCCTCTAGATTTGGATCTTTTTAATTTACAACTGAAAAAAATAGTAGTTCCTAAATGAAATATTGTTATGAAATCTTCTCTGAATACAGATATACCTTAAGGATATACAGAATCCATTCCAGACAACTACAATAAAGCAAATATTAGAATAAAACAACTTAATTTTTCTTTGGTTTCCCAGTGCATATAAAAGTTGCATTTATACCATACTGTAGTCTATTAGGTGTACAATAGCATTATGTCTACAAAAACAATGTATATACTTCAACTAAAAATGCTTTATTGCAAAAAAAAAAAAAAATGCTAAGGATCTTCTGAGCCTTCAGTGAGTTCTCATCTTTTTGCTAGTGGAGGGTCTTGCTTCAGTGTTGATGGCTGCTGATTGAGGAAGATGGTTGTTTGTTTGGGGTGGCTGTGGTAATTTCTTTTCTTTTCTTTTTTATTTTATTTTATTTTATTTATTTATTTATTTTGAGACAGAGTCTCACTCTGTCGCCCAGACTGGAGTGCAGTGCCGCAATCTTGGGTCATTGAAACCTCCACTTTCAGGGTTCAAGTGATTCTCTTGCCTCGGCCTCCTGAGTAGCTGGGTTTACAGATGTGTATCACCACCCCCAGCTAATTTTTATATATTTAGTAGAGACAGGGTTTCACCATGTTGGCCAGGTTGATCTCGAACTCCCAGCCCCAGGTGATTCACCCACCTCGGTCTTCCAAAGTGCTGGGATTACTGGCATGAGCCACCACATCCGGCCCAATTTCTTAAAATAAAACAACAATGAAGCTTGCCAAAAAGATGAACTCTTCCTTCCATTAAAAGATTCCTCCGTAGCATGCAATGCTGTTTGATTGTGTTTTATCCATAGTCAAATTTTTTCAAGACTGGAGTCAATTCTCTCAAATCCTGTTGCTGCTTTATCAACTATGTTTCTGATTAGTATTCTAAAACCTTTATTTTCATTTCAAAAGTTTTCTCAGTTGTTTCACCAGGAGTAAGTTCTATCTCAAGAAGTCACTTTCTTTGTTAACCCATAAGAAGTAATTCCTCATACATTAAAGTTTGACCATGAGAGTACAGGAATTCAGTCATACATTTAGTATTTGCTTCTAGTTTCCTTGCTATTTTCACCACATCTGAAAATGTGGTTACATTTCACAGACGTTCTCCACTGAGGTCTCGAATCCCTCAAAGTCACCCATGAAGATTGATATTAACTGTTTTCAAACTCCTGTTAATGTTCATATTGTGACCTCCTCCCATGACTCATGAAAGTCTTAATGGCATCTAGAATGGTGGATCCTTTCCAGAAGATGTTTAATTTACTTTGCCTAGATCCATAATAGGAATCACTACCTAAGATAGCTATAACTTTACAGAATGTAATTCTTAAATAATAAGACTTGAAAGTTGAAATTACTTCTTGATCCTTGGGCTGCAGAATGGATGGTGTATTAGCAGGTGAGATACAGCATTAATCTAATACATCTCCATCAGAGCTCTTGGATGACTAGGTGAAATGTCAAAGACCAGTAGGAATATTTTGAAAAACTTTTTCTTTCCTGAGCAGTAGCTTTCAACAGTTGCTTAAAATATTCAGTAAATCATGCTGTAAATAGATGTGCTGTCATTCAAGCTTTGTGCTTCATTTATATAATACAGGAAGAGTACATTTATATTAATTCTTAAGGGTGCTAGGGTTTTCAAAATGGTAAATGATCATTGGCTTCAATTGAAGTCATCAGCTACATTAATTCCAAACAAGTTAGTTAGCCTATCCCTGAAGTTAGGAAGCCAGGCATTAACTTCTCTCTAGCTATGAAAGTCTTAGATGGCATCTTATTCCAATATAAGACTGTTTCACCTATACTGAATATCTGTTGTTTAGTGTAACCACCATCACCAGTTCATTTGTTAGATCTTTGTGTAACTTACTGCAGCTTCTACATCAGCACTTGCTGCTTCACCTTGCACTTTTATGGTGCAGAGATGGCTTCTTTCCTGAAACCACTTCAGAAAATCTCCGCTAGGTTCCAGCTTTTATTCTGCAGCTTCCTCACCTCTTTCAGCCTTCATAGAATTGAATGAAATTAGGAGCTTTCTCTGAATTAGCCTTTGACTTAAGAGAATGCTGTGGCTGGTTTGATTTTCTATTCAGAGCATTCAAACTTTCTTCACATTAGCAAGAAGGCTGTTTCGCTTTCTTACCATTCCTGTGTTCACTGGAGCTGGACTTTAATTTCTTTCAAGAACACTACTTTTACATTCACAACTTGCACAACTGGCAAAGAGGCCTAGCTTTTGGCCTATCTTGGCTTTGGCCATGCCTTCCTCATCATTTCTAGCTTTTTACTTATTTCACTTGAACACTTAGAAGCAATTGTGTGGTTATTAATTTGCCTAATTTTAATATAGTTGTGTCTCAGGGAATAGGGAGACCTGAGGAGAGGGAGACAGATGGGGAAATAGCTGATTTGTGGGGCAGTTAGAACACACCCAACATTTAGAGATTAATTTTGTGGTCTTCTGTGGGTGTGGTTTATGGTGCCCCAAAACAATTACAATAGTAATATCAAAGATCACTGATCATAGATTACCATAACATATATAATTGTAATGAAAACCTTTGAAATATTGTGAGAGTTACCAAAATGTGACAGAGACAAGAAGTGACCACATACTGTTGGAAAAATGAAGCTGATAGAATTCCTCAATGCAGGGTTGCTGCAAACCTTCAATTTGTAAGAAAATACAGTATCTGTGAAGTGCAACAAAGTGAAGCACAATAAAATAAGATGTGCCCATGCTGTTTAATGGTCACCTCATTTAACATAATGCTGCTCACCACTCTCTATTCCTTTACTTTTTTCATAGCCCTTATCTATGCTTTATCTATTATATAATATTTAAGTACTTATATGCTTACTGTCCTCCTCAACCAAACAAAAATTTCAAGAGGGCAGAGACTTTCCTGTTTTAGCTACTGCTTATTCCCCAGTGTCAAGAATCATGTCTTGTTCATGATAAACATATGATAAATAACTGTGGATTGAATAAGTGGATAAATAAAGATAGCGACATTCTCTGCTTCCTACCATCTGCCTTCCTTCCCTCTAGTAATAGTGCTCTAATTTTCTTTGGGAATTATAATCTTCTTACTCCGAATTGGTGCCTTACCAGTGCCTCTGTGACCATGCATATCTCCAGTTACAGTAATCAATGTGGAGTTGACACAAAGGCTAAGGCAGGCCAATAAAAACCAACGAGAAATCCTCTCCAAACTAAGATGTCTGTTGTAGAGAAGCCTTTTCTACTAGACTTGAATCTACCAGCATGAGGTCACATCTTACCACCAATTAAATCTAATAGAGAGAGTACTGATGACATCGTTTAAATCACATATCCAGTCAGTCCTGAAGGCAATCTGCCCGGTTATGCTAATGAATATACTATCTTTTTTTCTTGATTTTTAAATTTTTTGGGGGTTTGTTATTTGCTTAAGCCATTTTCAGTCTGTTGCTATCTCTTACTATTATTTTGACTATTGTTTTACGTACATACAGTATGACCAGAGAATCTTTTATACCAATTGTAACGCTATATAAATAAATATACGGCATCAATATTAACTTAAAATTTCTCAAGGTAAAAATGACACAAATTCATACATTAAAAATACATTAAAGTGCATGTTTTTCATTTAATTTGAACTTTTAGAGTATCATGTTCATATAAAAGTAAATATGGAATTTAAAAAATATATTTGAGAACCAAAAAATGATTTTTATTTGCTTGTAAAGCAACATCGGTAATTGTATTTAGAATTCAAATTGTGATTGATGGTCTTGCTGCTGCCCTGACTTGTGAATATTGAGGCAGTGACATGAGTCATTGATGTGTGTCACTTCCTGTCATTATTTACAAAGGAAACCAAAACACTGAGACAAAGTCTGTTGTTAGCTTCTCTTTAATCACTTGGTCTTTGTAATAAGGATCATTGATCTTTTATTCTTAACCACTAATTATAACAGTACGTTACGGTGCATGCAACAGTAAGTGTCTAAGAAGTCGTCTGAGAATGTTCACACCAAATCAGATCCATATGCAGGAAAGTAAACAGTTTAATATGCAACATTAAAGAATCTATTTAATGGTGTCCATATTTAAGTTTATGCTTGAAAATTCTCACTTACTTAAGCCTTGTGTGGAGAGTTGAACTAAGACACGTGCACTTCTCACTGTTCTGTTAGGGGAGCCATTTTGGAATTTAGAAGAGTTTCTTTTGTTAGTATAGGAAGAGATAACATTTCCTAATGATGAAAATACACTACATTGAAGTGGTGTCGAGGGGTTTAAAAGACAGCAAAAGAAGAAGGAAGTGGGGACAATAGTGAAAAAGAGAATATTTGGGAAAAGGAACTTCTCTATGGGTAACTCTCTTACTAATAAAGCCTGTTGTACTGTCTGAACATAAAAGGTCTTCCTCTGGTTCATCTATATTGCAACTTTGCAAAATCACGTTGAACTTGCAGTGAAAGAAATATGCATACCAGTGTATTTAGGCTGCTTCTGGGCAGCTTTCTCCTGTCAGTAGAAGCAAAAGGCCAACAGTGATAGTACTTCCCAGGCACTCCAGATGTGAGGAAGGCTTATCCTTCTAAAGGGTTTGTCTTAATCTGAATTGGGCTTGGTAATTATATTCCAGTAACTTGTTGGCGAGGTGGTGTGTTGGAAATGATTCTGAAGTATAGTCAGCAGACACCAGATCTAGTACCATGCCTGCAGACACAGCATTAATTTATCACAGAGAAGCTGAACTAGTATGCTCCCTCAAAGACACAAAGGAAGGCCCACAAATAGCTCAGAACATAATTATCAGCTAGTGTGAAAGAAGACTACATTTACATGAAGTAGGAACAAGGATGAGCTACTAAAATGTCAGGAATTTTGTAGTTTAAATTATTAAATTAGCTGAATTATAGTATAACTGTATTCCCAATAATATTATAACACAATATATATGGAATGTTTAACTCTGAGTGGATTTCTGTGTTTCTAAATGTTCCTTTCAGATAATTTTTTTTTGTAAATAATAATTTTTCAAAAAACTTTCTTCTAAAATATATCTCTTCCTTTATCTGCCAATATATACACAGATTTCTAATACCTTTGGTTTTATATTTATATAATGAGATCACAAATTTACATCTGTCATCATTCAGGTTGGGAAAGAAAAGGCAGTTTCATCCATTTTTAAACTTATTTAATATGAGCTCTACATCACTGGGTAGTGGTTGAGAGGGAGAAGAGACTTAAAATGTACTAGCATTTCAGCTTCTTTCAGTTTACATATCTCATCCTGTTAAAAATCTTTTTGAAATGTCTTGGACTCTTTTACATTAATTTGTCAAGGTAAAAATGAATCCAAAATTATATAGAAGAAATATGTTAAAGTACTTGTTATACTTTATTTGATTTGAACTTTTAGAGCATCACGTTAAACACAAAATTAGAGACAGACTATCTCAGCCTTCTCATGTTCTTCTCTAAGATGGTACACAGGTAGATGTGGTCTTAGGAATCTTGTGGAGAAGGGAGGTGCACATGCTGTCTGGTTTTCAATGTGATGTTTTCTGCCTAAGATCCTCTTTGACTTTAGGACCCCCCTTTTTAAAATTATTATTATACTTTAAGTTCTAGGGAACATGTGCACAACGTGAAGATTTGTTACATAGGTATACATGTGCCATGTTGGTGTGCTGCACCCATTAACTCGTCATTTATATTAGGTATATCTCCTAATGCTATCCCTCCCCCCTTCCCCCACCCCACAACAGCCCCTGGTGTGTGATGTTCCCCTTCCTGTGTCCAAGTGTTCTCATTGTTCAATTCCAACCTATGAATGAGAACATGTGGTGTTTGGTTTTCTGTCCTTGCGAAAGTTTGCTCAGACGCTTCCCAAAAGAAGACATTTATGCAGCCAACAGACACATGAAAAAATGTTCATCATCACTGGCCATCAGAGAAATGCAAATCAAAACCACAATGAGATATCATCTCACACCAGTTAGAATGGCGATCATTAAAAAGTCAGGAAACAACAGGTGCTGGAGAGGATATGGAGAAATAGGAACACTTTTACACTGTTGGTGGGACTGTAAACTAGTTCAACCATTGTGGAAGACAGTGTGGCAATTCCTCAAGGATCTAGAACTAGAAATACCATTTGACCCAACCATTCCGTTACTGGGTATATACCCAAAGGATCATACTGCTAAAATGACACATGCACACATATGTTTATTGCGGCACTATTCACAACAGCAAAGGACCCCCTTTTTAAACATCCTCTGCTAAACTACATAATCTTAGACATCTGCTGGCTTTTTTTTTTTTTTTTTTTTGAGACAGAGTCTTGCTTGTTGCCCAGGCTGGAGTGCAGTGGTGAGATCTCGGCTCATTGCAACCTCCGCCTCCCGGGTTCAAGCGATTCTCCTGCCTTAGTCTCTCGAGTAGCTGGGATTACAGACACGTGCCACCATGCCTGGCTAATTTTTGTATTTTAGTGGAGACGGGGTTTCACCATGTTGGCCAGGCTGGTCTCAAACTCCTGACCTCAGATGATCCACCCACCTCAGCCTCCCAAATTGATGGGATTACAGGACTGAGCCACCATACCCAGCAGACATCTGTTGTATTTTGAGAAGTCTTTGCCCCTTATCTTCTCTTTGTTCAAATCCAGACCTTCATGGTTATATTGATCCTTCACTGTCTACTGACCATCTCAACACTTCCATGTTTTCTCACCACATCATTAACCACTAATGATCCTTCACATCCTCTACAGGATACAAGAACAAAGAACACTGCTGTCAGTTCATCTGTCCACTTCCATGTGAGCATAATTCTGATCTAATGTTAGGTTTCTTCAAGAGGCATGCAAAACACGGTGTGTTTGAGAAACAGGCCTTTGGTGTTGACAGCCTTAGGCTTCCTGTCATATTTATCTAGATGTTGCTGAGCTGCATGCAGACTCCCCAAAGTTAATATCCAGATTGGTGGTAAAAGATGCTGGCATTTCATCTCCTAACTTGCTTCTGTCTTCCTATTCTTTCCAAAGTGCAGTTGAAGTGGACAGGTGGGCTTTCCATTACTTCCTGACTGAAAGGAAAAACAAACAAACAAACAAAAAAAAAAACATGTATTACTCTATTCCTAGGTGATGGTAACCCTATCACTACTGGGAAGTCATAACGGCAAAGGGAGTGAACAGAAAAACTGTCTCACCATGAGGAAGTATTCCAGATCAGCTCTGGTAGATGTGAGTAGCTGGCTGCCTATAGACAGTTGCAAACTAATGCAGATATGGATATGGATAGATATGTGACATTCTTTTGTACTTCAATATCTTATTAATTAGGAGATATGCCTATTCTCTTTGGAATAGTAAGGCCCAATCTATCTTAACAACTTGAAAATAATTTTTGAGGACTCATGAATATTAATTAAATTGCCAATATAGAAAAGAACATTATTTGATTTCTCTCTTCTAAGATATATAGCATTCATAAGAAGTCATATTTAAATGGCAAGTCACAAGCTGATTTGTGGCAGTCAGAATACCTCATTGTCTTTCACAGCTAACTCACAAGAGGGAGGAAAATGCATATATAATGCATTTATACCCCTGTCCTTCTAGTCCCTGACTTACTTCAACAGCAATGAGAATTTGGCCTTGTACATGGGAAAAATATTTTGTAACAACAACAACAAAAAGGCCAAAGAAATTACGAAGACCTCGTTATAGGAAAACAAGTACTGATAGGTTTGTGAATGTTATCCAAAGATAATTTAACAGGAGGTTTTTCCATAAAGTTAATTGCTACAAAAAATAAGGCTGTATTCAAACAGCTAATTGCTGTAAACCAAAAGGAGATTCCAAGAATTTCTTGCCTAATGAGTTCCATGCAACCTTACAATAAAGTCTCAGCATTACTTAGAAAAAGCAATCTCCAACAAATCTTAGGAGAGCATGTGAATCTCAATCTATTTCATTTAATCTGGTTTATTTCATTTCTTCTGATGCTGGTTTATTTCATTTCTTCTTACTCATTTCTTCTTATTCTCACTGGAACCTTCACCTCCTGGGTTCAAGCAATTCTCTTGCCTTAGCCTCCCAAGTAGCTAGGATACAGACACCCACCACCACACCAGTCTAATTTGTGTATCTTTAGTAGAGATTGGGTTTCACCATGTTGATCAGGCTGATCTCGAACTCCTGACCTCAGCTGCTCTGCCCTCCTTGGCCTCCTAACACGCTGGGATTACAGGCGAGAGACACTATGCCCAACTAGAAATAGTTGTATTATTTTCCTTTGGGTTTATCTGTATACAGTGTAATACAGCATTAAAAAAGTAAGATTTGTATTTCACATGGAGACACTGGTTAATCTACTGAGGCCTTAAGCTTACTATATTGGTTTACTTAATGAGGTAAGAAAATGTCTCTGTAATGTTTATAATTTTGAAAAATATTATACTTTATTGAAGTAATTTGATTTTTAATTATAATATTTTATCTGAAGAGTGATTCAGAAACATATGTACTCAAATATAATTTCCAAGATCCTTATTTTAAGAACTTAAATTTATGTTAAATAAAGTTTACTAATGGATATTCTTTTTATGAACAAATGCTTTTCAAGTTAGATAAAATATGAAAACCTTGGTCACCAAGTAAGTGATTGTGCATGTGTGTGTTAAACTTGATTACTATGTAACAGAGTGTTTATTATTTGGCTCATGTTAATGGATATGTTCACATTTGCCATTAAGATGTACAAGGAAGGTGGGTATATTTAAAACATTAAATATTGTATGCTTATGAGTCTTATTGGTCTGCTAAAATGCTTTGTGTAAGAGATAATTACCAAACACTCACCTCCCAGTTTTCTCTTTAGACAGCTATTTTGAACTAAAAGTGTAGTCAGTATGAATAATTGAATATAGTAAAATCAACAATGGCAGAAAAGTTTGTATTCAAGGCAATAGATTGTGATTTACTTATCAAGGATAATTGGGACTAGTAAATTCATAAATGTTCTGCCTGCATGTGAGTGAAGGCAGTGAAAATCAAAACCTTAATAAATATACAAAGTTGCAAGTTGTAAACAGTAACTTAATCGTCTGGTTTTATTATATTTATAAATAATGAGCCTGAAAAGAAGCAATGAAATGTGTTAAATTTTGATAAAAATTGCTAAGTTTTAGTTTTTCAATTTATAAACAAAATATTTTAAAATCTTATAAATATTTTGCTACCAAATATGATATTAATGCAAGCTTTACTATATGTAAAATCAGGTCCTGTTTCTCCCTGCAGGTGTCTGTCTTTTTGCAGATTTCAGATTAGTGGTTTCCCCTAAAACATCATTTCTCTAATGTGTGTGAGAAAAGTTGTTAATATTTCCAGTTTTTCCAGCATTCTCCTTTATGTGTGGAAGCTATGCTCTTTTGGTTGCTCTACATTTCTGCTATGAAACCGGAATTCTCAAGTCTGGGCATTTAAAATACTGAACTTACACAGGTTTTATGTGCATAACTGAGAAAAGAGAATGATATTGCCTATGAATGATTACAAGCATTGTAGGTCATTCTTTAGCTTTCATTCACAAGCAAGGAAAAAATTAACTCCAGTAAAAAAATAAATAAATAAAAAATAAATAGGCAATGAGAGACCAAAACACAATTGCTTTATTGTTGCATTCTAGTACAATATAATAGTTAAATATGTTAAGTCATGGAATAATTTAAAGTTCATTTGTTGGCTCACTGTTTTGAGGGACAATAAGAAATCTGTTGAGATTCTAGTTCACTAATACTATACATTTACTCCAGAAGAGTTTGTTAAATTGTGAAATTGGTAAATTAACAGTGGTTGAATAAAAATACTCAAAGCAAGGAATATTTAAAATAATTAAATTGAATAAAAGCCCAGCCTGAAAATGGAGCTTTTGGCATCTTTGTTTTGATTAGCTTCTTGACTGGTGTGAATCCTAGTTACCATAAAAGTATTACTGTCACAGTGGAAGATGATATTGGTGGTAACATCAGACTTGCAAGGCTACAGCTATGCCCTCATCTCCTACACCCACGCTCTACCTCTAGATTGGCTACACGTGGTTACTGAGCTCTTGAATGAGCACGTTCCATTCTCTTGTACAGCTGAGGGGAATTTGTTTCTTTCCACTATATTTTTTTCTTCTGTTTGCGTTTCTTCTTTTTATGTGCTTGCTCTCACAGTCACGTTCTCTGTGTTAAAGAATACTTTTACTTTTTCTTTTTCTTTCTTTGCGGCGCGATCTCGGCTCACTGCAAGCTCCGCCTCCCGGGTTCACGCCATTCTCCTGCCTCAGCCTCCCGACTAGCTGTGACTACAGGCGCCTGCCACGATGCCTGGCTAATTTTTTGAATTTTCAGTAGAGATGGGGTTTCACCGTGTTAGCCAGGATAGTCTTGATCTCCTGAACTCGTGATCCTCACGCCTTGGCCTCCCAAAGTGCTGAGATTACAGGTGTAAGCCACCGCGCCCGGCCAAAGAACCCTTTTCTTAAAGCTTTTTTCTCTTACACGAGTGTCAGGAATAAACTAATGAGTGGCCTTCATTGCATATATGCTGATTCCTACTGTATTAATCACACAAATCTTTCTCCTTATTTTCTTTATTGCTTGTGTGGCCTACTCAGATCCAGCACAGACTAAGAGTCACCACTATTACCCATCCATTTAAAAGAAAGTTTTCTGAGTATGGTCCTGAAGGAATAGCGAAACCATTTTTCCAGCTGGTCAGAGTAGCTTTTTTTTTTTTTTTTTTTTTTAATGTATGATGTGTGGAGTGTTTATGGTTCTTCCAGCTTCACCAAGATGCTGATTTTTCTCTCAAAGTTTCCATTCCATTCCTGTGTATCCTGGATACTTGCAATTTAAAAACGTTGGACAAATTTTATGGTTTACCTCAGGTCTGGAGAACTTAATGCTAACTCCTCACATCTGCTGCTACAGTGAAGTAGAGAAATCATGGGCTTTACACTGAGGAACACCAATTTAAAATCCCAGCTCTATTCCCTACAGTCACAGTTACCTGGACTAATCACATCTCTCTGAACTTGACTTTTCTCATCCATAAAACAAGAACAAAAACTATTTTGAAAGAATCATCAGAGTCTAGGGTTGGTGGCTTATGCCTCGAATCCCAGCTTTTGGGCAGATCATGAGGTCAGGAGATCGAGACCATCCTGGCTAACATGGTGAAACCCTGTCTCTACTAAAAATAAAAAAAATAAAAAAAATTAGCTGGGCGTGGTGGCGGGTGCCTGTAGTCCCAGCTATGCAGGAGACTGAGGCAGGAGAATGGTGTGAACCCTGGAGGCGGAGTTGGCAGTGAGCCCCGATTGTGCCACTGCACTCCAGCCTGGGTGACAGAGCGAGACTCCGTCTCAAAACAACAACAAAAACAAAAGAATCATCAGAAATATAATATGAAAATGCCTTTAAAAAATGTGCATTATAAAACCCAGTGTACTGGACATGTGCAAAATACTATTATTATTAATCACCTTAACATTGTATTATTATATTTCACACAGGAATCATTTTCAGACCTATCCTCAATGTATACATTGTGGAGTTTATTTCTATCACAAAACATTATGCCAATGAATGTTAGAACAAAAGCTGACACTATGAGGTCCCTCTAGTCTATCCTTTTAAGAAAGTTGAAAATCTGTACACACACACCTATGCACGCATACATTACAAACCAACACACATACACCCCTTGACAGAAAAATAGTTTTGATATTCATTGTAATTTTCTCCATATCTGTTAAACTTTGAGTAACCTGAAGCTCATTAAATGACCATATCACATATAAACAAACAACAACAACAGGAAGAAAATATAAACGTCAATTTGTCAATTGCTGTGCATCATTGCTAAGATGCCACCAGGCCAAAATCATTTCATGCATTTCATGCATAAGTAGACTATGAAAAATAGCTCAGGGTGAGCCAATGCATAATGGTTTCCCATCTCTAATCACTTTAGCCATTTTCCTCAGTTCTTAGATGCAGACTGAGATATCTATTTGGCACTTTCCTCCATTCACCTTCTGGCTCTTCTCCTAAATGATTGAACTTCCTCCCTAACTCTGACACAAATTTCCCTTTGGTTTGGAGTTTAATGTGGCAGTGCTGCTGTTCTTCCAATCTGCATGCTCTTCTCTGGGACCTACGGATTTGTAGGGATGTCAAGTGTTCTGCTCCAGCTCAACTCCACAAGTACTTAGGAGGAATTCTCTGGCTCTCTAGAGCCCACTTGTTCTGTGTTTGTGCAGGAAAGCTCAGTGTCTACCCGGGGAAACCCTGAGGCCACCAACCTCACTTCTATTGCTCACCCCAGGCTCACGGGACAGTCACCCTATGTGATGTTCTGACAACTCCCAGATCAAAATAAACCTTATATGGAGGCCATAGGGAATATTTGACACTCGTCTGATTAGGTTCCTTATTTAGAGAGTATTTTTGGCATATAGAGCAAAAAATATCCCTGATTTTGTATTAGCAGATACCCCATAACATCGTTAAGAAAATGTTACGCAAATCTCTGACAGGCTTTCTATTACTACATGAGCAAAATTACATTCATGATTGCCAATAAATTAGGATTAAAGAAACTCTTTGCAATTTCTCATCTACAGTCATCTATCTTCTAATATGTGTAGATAATTGTCTGTAGTAGGTGACTCAGAGCATGAAGATGGAGCAGGATGAGAAGCTTGCACTAAAGGCCCTTCTCTGAAGGACAGCCTTGACCCTTTCACCCTTCACATTTAGAGACTGTGGTGAACCAATGTAATTGGAAGCAGCAATGTGGCAGGGGACTTGACAATGGGAGAAGTGTTGATAGAGAGAAAAGCCAAAGATGGGTATCCTAGCATTAAATCATTGGTTGTTACATTCTGATGTGAAAAAGCAACAATGTATCCTCTGCCCCAGGAGGGTTATTTCTTCCCCATAAGGGTCCACAGAGTTGATCTTCCACTATTTTCTCCTAAGTTGGTTGGGATTCACTCTTCCAATATCAAGGTCCCCTTGGAGAGATAGTTTCCCCAAAACTATGTTAGATCTAGCAGCTTCCCAGATGAGCTTTCCTTCTCTCTACTCTGGTGTTAGAAGCCACAGGCCTAGGATCCCAAAGCCAATGCATCAGTCTCTTTTCCCTGGTAATTCATGTCCTACTGTTTCCTGCAGAAAACAGGGACTTGAAACTCTTTCAATGTGTGTTTACTTATCCTCTTCTCCCAGTACAGCTTCTGTTTCCAACTTTCTAGCACAGTTTCAAATGTTACCTTTGTTTTCTTGGAGTTCATGGTTTTTGTTGTTTTGATGTTATTCTCGGAGGGAGGCATCTAAAAGTACTAACTGGAGAAATACAAATTTTCTGCCTATCTCACTTAGGGAAAGATGGAAGAGTGAATGAAACTGGCAGGAACACTTGCCCCTGGTTTTACATTTTGTTTGATTTGTAAGTAAGCCATTAATCTATTTGAAAATAAGACAAGTTAGGCTGGGCGCGGTGGTTCATGCCTGTAATTCCAGCACTTTGGGAGGCTGAGGCGGGAGGATCACGAGGTCAGGAGTTCAAGACCAGTCTGGCCAACATAGTGAAACCCCATCTCTACTAAAAATACAAAAATTAGCCACGTGCAGTGGTGCGTGCCTGTAATCCCAGCTACTCGGGAGGCTGAGGCAAGAGAATTGCTTGAACCTGGTAGGTAGAGGTTGCAGTGAGTCGAGATGGCGCCAGTGCACTCCAGCTTAGGCGACAGAGCAAGACTCTGTCTTGGGAAACAAACAAACAAACAAAAAGGTCAACATCTTTGCAATGAGAAGCAAGAAGTGAGCTTACCTTACATTTGCTTAGCTGTTTAAGCAGATGAGTTAGAATTAAAAGTCATCCCGCCGGGCGCGGTGGCTCAAGCCTGTAATCCCAGCACTTTAGGAGGCCGAGACGGGCGAATCACGAGGTCAGGAGATCGAGACCATCCTGGCTAACACCGTGAAACCCCGTCTCTACTAAAAAATACAAAAAACTAGCCGGGCGAGGTGGCGGGCGCCTGTAGTCCCAGCTACCCAGAAGGCTGAGGCAGGAGAATGGCGTAAACCCGGGAGGCGGAGCTTGCAGTGAGCTGAGATCCGGCCACTGCACTCCAGCCTGGGCGACAGAGCCAGACTCCGTCTCAAAATAAATAAATAAATAAATAAATAAATAAAATAAAAGTCATCCCTCTGTTACTTCTCTGTCATTTGGTTTGACCAAAATGTACTAGGAATTGCCATTACTAGCTTCTACTGACAATGTTTTCATTGGCCTCTGGCCACGGAAGTCTGCACAACTAATTCTCCAGGCTTGTGACCTTAACTGCCTCTGGCTAACATTGCCATGGAAAGCCACACATTGAAAGATCTCCAGTATTTACTTTGTGGGTTTTTTGCCTTTCAGCTTTTTAGTCACAGGTATAAATCCTGTAATGCCTACACCTGGGAGCACTGATAGTAACCTCTGGCCCACTTCACATTGTTCTCTGAACCATGACTCGAGGCCCATGGAAATTTATTTTTCACATATTTTTGAGTAGGTCTTTGGTTTTATTGAGAATTTTGAAAAGGTACACAGAGTAACTAAGAAAACCAACATTTGCTAAATTCCACAATTCCACAATGAGAGAACTGTTATACTACCTATTTTGCATAGTAAAACTGTATCTGCCAGTATCCAGGAAACTACTGTGGAAACAGAATTCAAAACCCATATTCTTACTATCACCCAACACTGGGCATGGATCATTTCCTTTCTTTGAAATAGATCTAGAGTAAGGACTTTAAGATGTGATGCATCAGCCATTCTTGCAGGAGGAACAAATATCAACAAATCAAGTTCCAACAGGAGTTAATAGAAAATGTCAAGAAAGCATTATGAAATAGGGAAAGAGAAATGAAATGGTAATGACTCAGGAGAAAACCTTTCCCTGAATTGAATTCAGTTTATGACACAAAAGAAAATGTAGAACACAGTTGTTTCTTATTCTTAGTACTATAAAGTATTACTCAAATCTTTAGTTCTGTTAAACAAGGACATGCTTGATTAAGAAAAGTATGAAATTCAATGCGAAATAATTGCCAAATAAAATGTTCACTAGAAAGAATAAAAAGCAGATTTACACTAAAGAAATTCTTATTTGCAATTTAGAAAATGTACTTTAAAGCATTTCCAGAATCTAAAAAACAATAGAGATGAAAAATATGAGAGCAGCACATAAAAATTTAAACTTAGGGACACTCTTATACACTGTTGGTAGGAATGTAAATTAGTACAGCCATTAAGGGCAACAGTATGGAGGTTCCTAAGAAAATTAATAACAGAGCTACCATAGGTTCCAACAATCCCACTTCTGGGTACATATCAAAAGGGAATGAAATCAGCATATTGAAGAGATGCCTGTACTCCCATGTTAACTGTGGCCCTATTCACAATAGCCAAGATATAGAATCAACCTAAGTGTCCATTGAGATGAATGCATAAAATATGATGTATACATAATAAAATATCATTCAGCCACAATACATGAAAGTCTGTCATGTGTGACAACACACATGAGCCTAGAGCACATGCTGTTAAGTGAAATAAGCAAAGTACAGAAGGACAAATATTGAACATATAATCATCTCACAAAATAATGGGTCTGAAGTTAGACAGTTTCAGGATATATGTGTGTGTATATATAATAAATATGTGTATATGTACATGTATAATACATACACATATATTTTACATATTTGTGTGATGTATATAATATGTATATAATATATGTATATATAATACATATAATATACATTATATACATAATAGTACACATACATTATAAAGGTTACAATGCATATATAATAGACATTATACGCACACATATACAAAATATACCTCAAAGCAATTGTATGACCACATACTTGGAGCTGTGGAAACATATCCGTGATCACGAGTGAAAAAGCCTGAAGAAAAGAATCAGTGAAAGGAGTATTGCAAAATGACAAGGGATTAAAAAAAAAACTTATGCCTTTGATGGTATCATCCCAGAAATATATCCTGAAACTGTCTACCTTCAATCTCATTGTTTTGTGAGATAGTTAATTGTTTTTATTGGCCAGGGAGAGTGGCTCACGCCTGTGATCCCAACACTCTGGAAAGTGGAATCTGTAGGATTGCTTAAGCCCGGGAATTCCAGACCAACTTGGGCAACATAGTGAGACCCTGTCTCTACAAAAAAAAAACATATATTTTTAAAAATTAGCTGGACATATTGGTGCACACCTGTCCCAGCTGCTTGGGAAGCTGAGGTGGGAAGATCACTTGAACCTGGGAAGTCAAGGCTGTAGTGAACTTTGATCATGGCACCGCACTACGGCCTGGATAACAAAGCAAGACCCTGTCTCTCTCTTTCTCTTTCTCTCTCTCTCTCTCTTACACACACACACACACAAAATGTTCTTATTGCTTAAGACACTGTTAGTCAATAACTTTTTGTTACCTGCAGCTCAATCCATACATATAAATAAAGTGATGTGCAAAGGTAAATTACAGAATTAAGAACTTAACTAACAATGAATAAATTATAAATATCCAGGAAAAGGAAAGACAAAGGTGACCTCTGATCCACCATAAGTAGAGAAGTCCTGAGATAATGAAAAACTATATATATATATATATATATATATATATAAATTATAGCATCAAAGCAATTTTAGAAAAGATAACCTTGTTGACAAATATAATTTTAACATAGGAAAAATTATCATGACTTAAGTTTAGAATCCAATCAATGCACTCAGTGTCATAATAGAAATTTCCTGTAAATGACAAAGTGGATGTGTAATCAGAACAGACACATTATGTTCCTGAAAATAAATCAGTTGTTACCTGAGACATATATGTATTACTGATTTAATTTCAAGGATTAAAAAAAAAAAATTCTAGAGACATGTAAGTAGCTAATAAAAATCTTTTACAAGGGGAAAATCTGTCTCCAGACTCCTCTGCATTTGATTAAAAAGTTATTTAGTTAAATAATTACAATTAAGCAATGTTCCATAACTTCTGAGAAGAGAAAATGACCCACAATTATTCTTATATAAAAGAAGAAATTCCCAAAGATAAAAGACTTCAGGAAACACAGCACCTCTATACCCTTTTTTTAGACAAAATAAAGTGAAAACCCCATTATCCATGACAAAATCCAGTGGACAAAAGGATATGAGAAGTCAATACAAAAGAACTTTACTATATATAATATACTCTATATACACTATATATATATTTATTTTGTATATACTATATATATTTATTATATATATATTTCACCATGTATATTTTACCATACATATATGCTAAAATATGCATTATTGTGTGTATATATGTGTATATGCATATATGTGTGTATATGTATATGTGTGTATATGTATACAACTATATAGTAAAATACATATTTGAATATTATATATAGTAAAATATATATTTGTTTAATATATGTACTACATAATGTATATTTTACTATATAATATGTATGTGTATATATGTGTATTATATGTTATATATGCATGTGTATTATATATATATATAATATATGCACATATATATGTATGTATGTGTGTCCCCATCTCACTATGTTGCCCAAGTTGTTCTGGAACTCATGGGCTCAAGCAATCCTCTGGATTTCATCATTCCAATTGGAATTACAGGTGTGAGCCACTGTGCCTGGCCAATAAGAGTAAATATCTCAGAAAATAATAGGTCTGAAGGTAGACAGTTTCAGGATATAATTCCGGAATGATATCATCAAGGGCATACATTCTTTTTATTCCTTGCCATTTTGCAATACTCCTTTCACTGATTCTTTTCTTCAGGAATTTTTCTCTCATGATCATGGATTTGTTTTCCCAGCTCCTCCTCAAAAACAATGTCCTGTATTCTGAGAAGGAAAATCTGACAGAAGCTTTCCAGCAGATTTGCCCACGTCTCGATGATGAACGTTGAATCACAGAGTTCTACCTGGCCACTCAGTGTGAAAAAAGGAACATAAAGACACAAATCGGTTTGGACTAATCTCTGTTCTTCCCATGGTCTAGGAAAAAGATATCCTTTCCCTGATTGCACTGATGACAAATTGGCATCTGAGGAACATGGTCATATATTAGAAAGAAGAAGGGAGACAATACTGTCTGTTGAGTAGATAATCAATAACGTCTGCTATAATTTTTTAGTTACCTTTTTTGAGTTCTTTTTCCCATTAATCTTATAAAGTTTCTCAGTTCTATTAGACAAACCATTCTTAGATAATGTTCTTTGTGTTCCTTCGTGTGTGCTTTCTTTCAGAGCTTATGCATTTTTTATGTGCTATCTCATTTATAGGCTATCATGTAATTAATTTTTATTCAATATATCTGTCTATGAGATATGCACTTTTTAATTTTCCTCACGAATAAAGCAGTCAACTCTGTTTAGAACTGTTGTTGGCAATCTGATGTAAGAGATATTATCTTTGATTCTATTTTCTTTGTGAGAAATATTTCCCTTCATTAATAGCTGAGAAATGTATTCTGAGGACACTATGGTGGCAGGAAGAATGTTCAATAACGTCATGTGCAACCTTGGGTGTAGACTTAGGTTCTGTTTCTTGTTGCTTTTGTTTTTGCTACATATTTTCATTTCTTACTGGAGTTCTCAACAACCTTTGAGATTCAAATAATTCGCTCCTAGCCAAGAACCAGTCACTCTGATCTGTTCCATTGCATGCAGCTCTCATTAGCAGTTCATTCCAAAATGCTTAAGGCAGAAAAGAAAAGCCATATTACCTAAGTGATTGTATTTCCAGCTTTGAATCTACTGGGAAGAGGAGAGCTCTTCAGAAAATCTCCCCATGGGTCATCTTCTGTATCCTATCTTTCTCAGCTAAATAGAGGGGCTTTCCCATTCTTAGCAATAGGGAACTTACTCTCTTGTTTTGCCATTCTCAAAGCAAAGGCGATTCAAATTTCTTTTTCAGAATTCTGTATTTTATCCCTTTACCTTATTTATTCTCCGGAGGGTAAAGTTGGAATTCCAAGAAATTAATAAAATCCAAAACTTATGAATTACTAGATAAGTATTTCTCTTGTATTTTTTGTCCACAAGTAATTTTGTATGGCCTATGCTGTATGTTTCGTATATTTTTGTCTATTTGCTTTTCATATCTTGAATTTGGTAACAATTTAGTTTGGCCTGAAATTATGCTATATCACTTAGAAGTAAATACAGCATATGACATTTTATCTATATTATGATCACTAGTATGTAAACTTATATAATTGCCTAGGAAAGAGATTATGAAAAAGAGTGTAAAACATGGCATTTGTGGGGTATGAGTATTTATTTATTTTCCTTATAACTTTGTTTAAACCAAGCGACACATTTATTGAGATATGATTAACTTATAATAATGTACATGCATTTTAAGTATTCAGTTTAATTAGTTTTGACAGGAGTAATCACTCATGCAAATAATTCTCCTATTAAGATATAGGGCATTTTACCATTAAATAAAGTCTCTGTAATCCTTACCTGTGACAACAATTCTCATGATGTTTGTCACCATAATTTAAATTTTTCCTATTCTAGAATTTAATATAAGTTGAATTGTATAGAATATACTTTATTGTGTCTATTTCTTTCACACAGCATAATGTTTTTGAGATCCATTCATGTTGTTATGTGATAAGTAGTTTATTATTTTTTCTTGCTGAATAGTATTCCATTGTATGACTACGTTACATTTGTTCATTCTCTCGTCAAATTGTCACGACAATTTAAGTGATTGTTATCTGACAGGTCCATGTCCCTTCTTTCCATGCCCAGTAGATCAATCACTGTGACAGGGACTGTGCAAAAGACAAGCGTGTTTTACAAGGCTTCTGAGTGATGAGGAGGTGAGAGAACAACCGTAAATTCACTTCCCTGAAGATAAAACTTAGGGATACTTACGGGTTAGGAAAGTGAAGTGGTCTAAGGCATGGGGGAAGGTGATTGGCAGTGGAGGAAAATGAAGTAATAGGCGTATTTTGTATAGGCATAGTCAGTGTTCATGGCATTTCATAAAACATATGTACAGAAAATGGCAGCGTTAGCATAATCTGAGGATGAAATTTTTGGCCTTCTGACATCAACAGCTTACCTCTTGAGCACATGTGCAGGCCTAGTTGAAGGACCAGTGATCTCAATGGGTTTCAATTGGATAGGAGCTGGCCCAGTTTCCTAAAATACAACTGAAGTGACCATTACCATGGTGACCTATGAATGTTATCTATAAAGTAGCTAGCAAAGGTTAAGTTTTGGCCTTCAATAGTACTTCAGCTTCATGGAAAAGCAGTTAAAAAATTTAAAAAGCAATCAAAGCAGGCTGACCTGATCAAATTAACCAGTTGCTGCTTTCATTACTTCCAGTTTTGGGTTATTATGAATACAATTTCCATGAACTTTTGTGTATAAGTGCATTTGCAGGCATATATTTTTATTACTCTTGGGTAAGCTATTGGAAATATAATTGCAGGATCATAATTTAAGTGTATCCAAGCTGCTTTCCAAAGCACTTCTAAGATTGTACATTTTCACCAATGATGTATTAGTGTTCAAATTGCTACACATCCTTGTCAACTCTCAATATTGCTAATATTTTAATTTTAGTCACTCTACTCAGCATGAATTAATACCTCAAGGTAGTTTCAATTTACCTTATCTCAATCAGGCAACGATGCTGAGCATCTTTTCATGTGCTTGTTTTAAAAAATTGTGTTTTCAAATTGTTTGCTCATTTAAAAAAAAGTATTGTGCTTTAGTTATTGAGCTGTAAGATTATTTTTATTTTGGACACATATCCTTTTTCAGATGTGTACACTATAGATATTTTCTTCTGCTCTGTGACTTTAACTTGCTTCATAATTCTTTGAAAGAGGAGATGTCTGTATTTTGTTAAAATCTAACATACATTTTAAAAAGACATGTATAATTAATACATTGTGTGTTGTCTTTCAGAATTCTCATCCTCATATTTACAAATACATTTTCTATCTAGATATTTTATAAGTTTAGATTTCACAATTAGGTTTATGATTCATTTAAATTTTTAAAAATTTTATGATATATTTAAAATTTTTGTGCATGACATGTATGTGTATAACAGGAATGTGTCAAGGCTCCTTTTTTTACACAGATGTTGATTTGTGAAAATATTTATTGAAAATATTTCTTTTCTCTATTTGCTTTGGTATTCTGTTGAGAATTATTTTCTACATATTTTAGACCATTTTCTGAATGCTGTTTTGTGCCATTGATCTATTTCCCTTCCTTCTTTCTTTCTTCCTTCTCCTCTCCTCTCCCTCTCTCTCTTCTTTCCTTCTTTCCCTTTCTCTTTCTCTTTCTCTTCTCTTCCCTTCCCTTCCTTCCCTTCCCTTCCCTTCTCTTCTCTTCTCTCTCTTCTCTTCTCTCTCTCTCTCTTTCTTTCTTTCCTTTCTTCTTTCTCTCTCTTCCTTCCTCCCTCCCTCCCTCTCTCTCTTTTGCCTTGCCTTGCCTTGCCTTGCCTTGCCTTGCCTGCCTTGCCCTGCCTTGCCCTGCCCTGCCCTGCCTTGCCTTTCTCCTCTCTCCTTGCCTTGCCTTGCCTTGCCTTTCTCCTCTGTTGTTTCCTTTTCTTTCTTGTCTTGCTGTGGTGCCAGGCTGGTCTCAAGCAGTCCTTCAGCCACATCCTCTTGACTTGCTAGGACTACAAGTATGTGCCACTGTGCCAAGGTTATTTCTCTATTCTGATGCCAATACTGCTCTTAGTTATGTACCCTCGTAGCGAGTTTTGAAATCTGATATTCCAAATTTCTTCTTTTGCAAAATAATTTTGGCTGCCCTAGGTCCTTTGCATTTCCATATAAATTTTATAGCCAGCTACATCATTTCTACAAAAAATAGAGTTTAGAATTCTATGGAATCTATATATCAATAGTTGTAAAAATAGTTGCTGTGTTCACTTTTAGTTGTAGTTTTCTTTGAAGGTTATATAAAGGTTTCTACATAATCATGTTAACAGAGGAAAAAAGATAGATTTATTAATTTGTTTTCCAAACCTTATATGATTGTTTAATGCTATATTGCACTGATGAGGTCCTTCATTACAATGTTAAATAGAAGTGGTGAAAGTAGAGTGCATCCTGGCTTTGTGCCAGATTTTAGGAGTCTAGTCTTCAAATTTCACTGTTAAGTATGATGTTATCTGGTGGGTTTTTTTTTTTTTTTTGAAACTTTATCAGATTGAGCATGTTCCTGTAAGTTCCTACTTATGTAGAGTCTTCTTACTTTGTTTACTTATTTCTACATTTTTAAGGTCTAAAACCCCCTTCAACATAAAAAAAAATTAAAGCTAAACATTTTCCTCTAGGATTGCTTTCACTGCATCCCACAAGTTTTGATAATAGTGCTTTCATTACTAAGTTTTGTTATAAATGGATATTGAATTTTGTCAAATGTTTTTAATTTACCAATTGACATAATCATAGAACTTATTTTTTTCTGTTAATATGTAAACTATGTTGATTGATTTTAGAATGTTGAACCAACCTTGCAGCCCTAGAATAAATCTGCTTGTTGATGACATCTGATATGTCAATATTTTTAGCATTTTAATAAATGTCATTTTTCCCATGATGTCAAGTTCTTTTCCTCAAATGTCTCCATAAGGTTTTGATATGAAATCATTATAATATTACGCAATTATTTGGAAAGTGTTTCCTCCTCTATTTTGTAAAAGAGTTTATGCACAATTTCTTTATATTTTATTGAAATGTCTGATGAAAACACTAGTAAATCACAACTGAACTGTCAATTTCCTTTCAGGTAGGTTTATAATTGATTTCAATAGTTTCAGCAGGTGTAGAGCTCTTCATAATTTCTTATTATTCTTGATCAGGTTTCATGAGTTATATTTTTAAGAAATTTAATCATTTAGTCTATGTTGTCAAATTCATAGTTTTTTTAAAATTATATCTTCTTATCAATTTTTACATTTCTATAGAATATGGAGTTCTGTATCATTTCTAATATTATTTGTGTTTTTCTCTCCTCTATTATTAAGCTATGAGTTTATCAGTTTGTAATAATATTTTCAAAATACCAACTTCAAAAAATTTATATTATTTATTTGTTTCTACATCATGAATTTCCACATTATCTTTAGTATCCCTTTTGGATTTACTTTACTTACTTATTTCTACATTTTTAAGGCAGAAAATCCCCTTCGACATAAAAAAGCTAAACAGTTGGATTGCTTTTGCTGCGTCCCACAAGTTTTGATAATAGTGTTTTCATTATAATTCAGCTCAAAATAGCTTTCAATTCTCCTTATTTTTTAAAAGTTTAACCATGGGTTGTATAAATTTTACGGCTGAATTTCTAAATATCTGTAATCTTTCCTCCTCTTTTAAAATCTGTAAAATATTTCAAACTCACAGGTAGGTATAAAAAATAATAAAACAAGGCCGGGCACAGTGGCTCACGCCTGTAACAACAGCACTTTGGGAGGTGGAGCCAGGCGGATAGCCTGAGGTCAGGAGTTCAGAGACCAGGGTGGCCAACATGGCAAAACCCCGTCTCTACTAAAAATACGAAAATTAGCCAGATGTGGAAGCCTCCACCTGTAGTCTCAGCTATTTGGGAGGCTGAGGCGGGAGAATCGCTTGAACCCGGGAGGTGGAGATTGCAGTGAGCCGAGATCGCACCACTGTACTCCAGCCTGGGAGACAAAGCAAGCTTCTTTCCCTAACAATAATAATAATAATAATAACAACAACAACAACAACAATAATAAAACAGCTACAAAAGTTTTAACAAACTTTAATTTTTGCCATTTTTTAAAAGAAAATCATTTCAGGTATGTTTAAAGTCCATTGCATATCACTCTTGTTTTTCTCTGTGTTTCCTTTATTCTTCAGGGGGAAAACATTAAAATAAATTTAGTGTTTTTTTCATGACCTTATATCTTCAACTACATATATACACATACATATCTAAAATATTTTTAAAATTTAGAGAGATTATAATACAATGCATATCTTTAGGCACTTCAATTTTTCCTCAAAACTTTGTATTTGAAAATTATCTGCACAAATATCTGCCGCGCCACATGTCTAATTTGCTTTTGCTTATTTCATTTGATGAATATATCTCTTCATCCATTTGCTTATTAATGAATAGATTTAAGTTGTTTAAAATTACTTCTATTACGGCAGGGCACAGTGGCTCATGCCTGTAATCGTAGCACTTTGAAAGGCCGAGGTGGGTGGATCACCTGAGGTCATGAGTTCGGGACCAACCCGACCAATATGGTGAAACCCTGTCTCTACTGAAAATACAAAAATTAGACGGGCATGGTGATGTATGCCTGTAATCCCAGCTCCTCGGGCAGCTGAGGCAGGAGAATTGCGTGAACCCAGGAGGCAGAGGTTGCAGTGAGCTGAGAACATGCCAGTGTACTCCAGTCTGGGCAACAGAGTGAGACTCTATCCACCCCCCCCAAAAAAATTACTTCTATTATAAACTGGGCTGTTATGAATGCTTTTGTACATATCCTCTTATGTATGCCTTTAAAAGTATGCCTAGGACATAAACTTAGAAGTAGAACTGTGGGACTAGGTTTTATGAAATTTCTATCTTCGTTGATATTGCAAAAATAGCTTTCAACCTTATGGTACAGTCACGCAACCAGCAACAGGGTATGCGAGTCCTCTCTCAATGTAATCATAATAATGGAACTGATGCATAATTTTCTAGACTTTTGTTAAGCTTATCTGTGCAAAATGCACTGGAACCTTTCAATTTGCATTTCCATGACTATCAGTGAGGTTAAACAACCTGTTGCATTTTTATTATTGTAACTTTTTTCATTAACGATTGCCTTATTACTGCTTGTTTTGGAGGTTTTATTTGTTTTGTGTTTTCTTTTTAGGTTAAAGAGATTATTCATAAATTAAAAATACTAATCCTCTTACAATCATGCTTATTGTTAGTATGTTATTGCAATCTGTAACTTGCTTTTTAATTGCCTACAAATTACTTTTTTTGATAGAAACACATTAAAATTTACTGTAGTAAAACATATCAATTGTTTTCTTTTGTCATGTTTTAAGAAATCATCCTCACATTGTTCCTTACTTTGAGGCCTTAAAGATAAGTTATATTTTTTGTCTGTGTGATTTCTATATTTACTTTTACATTGTAATATTTAATCCACTTGAAAACTTATAATAGCATGTAGTGTGAGATAGGGATCTAAGTATCTAAGTTTTCTTCTTTCATGTAAACAGCTCATTTTCCAAGATTAATTTTTGCCTTTTTTTCTACTAACCTATTATTCTGCTTTTATAACACATCAAAGTTTTAAAATTTGTGTGCTGCTTTTTATATGTTTTATGTTTTACTCAACTTTATATATCTGCACTAATGTAGCAGGGCTTCATTATTATAGTAAATCTTAACAATGACAGTCAAGTTCCTCTTCTTTTTTCAATATTTTACTGGCTATATTTTTGCCCTTTTTATCTTGTACTGACATTTTAGAATCAAATATTCAAGTTCCAGAAACAACCTTTGGTATTTTGATTGGAATTGCATTTAACTTCCTCATAAACAGGGAAAATATTGATGTCATTGTATTTGATGATTGATTCTTTCCATATATGAATATATCTTCTCATTATTCTTATATTCTTTAGTTTTTCTGAAGAATGTTACATTTTATAATTATTTCCCATAAATGTCTTACATTAATTTGCTAAGTGTATTCTCAGATACGTTATGGTCTGCATTTGGGTGAACTGTAGCATGTGGAGGTCTGTCCTGTTGTGATACTTAGGATCTACAAATGTAGTTTCCTAGTTATTGGGGTGCTTGGTTCACTTTGTCAGTAGGCTGCTTTTGCATTCTCCTATCGACCTCAAGTGTGTTTTCTGTAAGCCTCCTCTATAAGCTTTCTTTTAGTCTCTAGCTTTGAGCAGCCCAACTGGCTCACTCAACTCTACTTCAGTTATGTCCCATAATATGCTGTCTTGTGTTTAAGTCCTATATTCTTTTTACATTTTATGTACTGTTTGGAATCAAAGATGCATCTAAGTGTGGACTTGCTACAGCACATAGAGAATGTGCCAGGTTTTTTTTGGATGAAAATAGACATCAATGATAGATACTATTTGAAGTCTTAAATTTTTCTTTTTCTCTCTCTCTCTTTTTTTTTTTTTTTTTTGATATGGAGTCTCACTGTCACCCAGGCTGGAATACAGTGGTACAATCTCGACTCACTGCAACCTCCACTTCCTGGGTCCAAGTGATGCTCCTGCCTCAGCCTCCTGAGGAGGTGGGACTACAGACGTCCACCATCACGCCCGGCTTATTGTTTGTAGTTTTAGTAGAGACAGGGTTTCACCATCTTGGCCAGGCTGGTCTCGAACTCCTGACCTCAGGTGATCCGCCTGCTTAGGCTTCCCAAAGTGCTGGGATTACAGGCATGAGTCACCGAGCCCAGTCTGAAGTCTTAAGCTTTTAACTTCAGGTATTTGTTGCTATTGTGGGTGTCATTGTTCTATGGATATCTTTATTTTCAGTAGGAGAAAATTAGATGAATAAGGAAGCTTTTAGAAAAGAAAGAGAAATACAGGAACCAGAGCAATGACTAATTTTATGAATCTATATAAAGTGGCAAAAGTAAGACATTATTTATACAAAAAAGATGAATTAATCTTCTTCTAATACATCATTTAATGACTACTACTACTTATACTTTATTCCTCAGCTTTTCAAAAAACATACTTTAGTAATTTGGTTATGCATTCATTTATTCAACATTTATTGAGCATTTCTGAATGCTAGGCACTGGAAATATAAATAAAATAGAATCTTCGACAATTCCTTCAAGAAACAAAGTGCTGATTATTATAACAGGCAGAACCAAAATAATATACAGTAGTATAAAGGAGGGAAGAAAAATAAATTATTCTTTTAGACTCCCTGGGTTCTAGCAACTAAGCTACCAAGTCTGTGATAATGTCAAGAATTATACAAATTCAGGGAGCTCTTGTTTTTATTCATTTTGTTTTTTTTCATTGACTTTTAAGAGAGATGACATAAATCACAACTGTTACAATGATCTTTTAGACAATAGCAGAATGACTATTTGGGGGATGTAGTGTCTTCTTCACTAATAACATTACTGTGTGTAGGTTTAAGACATATGATATGTGTCCCCACCAACATCTCATGTTGAATTGTAATCTGCTAGTGTTATAAGTGGGGGCTGGTGGGACGTGATTGGATCATGGGGGTGGATCCTTCATGAATGGTTTAGCATCGTGCTCTTGGTGCTGTTCTTGTGATAGAGTTCTCAGGTGATGTGGTTGTTTAAAAGTGTGTAGTACTTCCCACCTCTCTCACTCACTCCTGCTCCTGTCATATGAAATGCCTCACTCCCCCTTTGCCTTCCACCATGATTGTAAGTTTCCTTGACTTTCCCAGAAGTCAAGCAGATGCCAGCATCATGTCCCCTGTTCAGTTTGTGGAATCATGAGCAAATTAAACCTCTTTTTATAGTAACACATCTCGGGTATTTCTTTAGAGCTATGCAAGAACTGACTAATCCAGGATAAAATTCAAATTTAACACAATGTATACATATATTAAAACATCACATTGTATACTGTAAATATATGCTATCTTTGTAAATCAAACCTTAATAAAGCACAGAAACAAACTTGAATTTGCAATATATCATAATCCAAAAAAACACATGCTAATATTTTCTACATTTCCCAGTCTTGTTATATTAAGAACCGCTGAAATGTAGCAGGCTATGCTAAACTTGGCAGAAAAATAACTCTAGTCATGTGTAAAGGGAAGTTGGAGAAAACTGAAAACATGAGTTCAGAAAAAGAAATGAGCTCAGTTTGGAGAAGTATTTACTAGAAGATAGAGAAGAAAGAGTAAGTTTAAGCAGGGAACAAAATCAAGTGTATCATATTTTTCCATGTTAATGGAATATGGGATAAATTCTCCCATTGGAAAAAGGGAGAAAACATGAAAATAAATAATTTTTCAATACCAAATATTGAATAAATAAAAGCAGCCATCCCAGCATAATAGAAAATTCAAATTTTCCAAGTCACAATGAGTTTTCAAAACACAAGACACACACACACACACACACACACAGGCTGCTATAAAAATGCATGCACAACACAAGGCATTTTAATATCCACCAAAGAGAAATACAAATATTAAGACAGATTTTATTTAATATCATTCTTCTAATTATAGATATAGTGAATTTCAATATAGTAACTGTGGTACTTAATTTTTTAATTCTCACTTTCTAGAGCTATTTATGTAATAAAAAACTTTTTTTTCAAATGAGATGTATCATTTATTGTTCTGAGAGAGCTAAGATTATCTTGTTAATAAAAATTCAATAATTAAATTTAAAACTGACTACCTCTTGAGAATGAGTTATGAATATGTAAATTTTAATCTTAAATTTTCTCTACATCTTAGTAATTTGTACTATTGGCTTATAAATAAAAACAGAGCTTGAATTAAATAAATTTATTATAAAACATCCCTATCACAATATTAGAATGTATATATTACTAACAAGATAGTTCTTTACATACCAGTTAAAAGCCTCAAATAATATCACATGCAATATGTTGCATTTCACTAACAACATTAACAAATACATTATTTATAAAACAAAAAGTCCTGAGGAAGAGAAGCCTAATTATGTTCTCAACATTATCACATCAAATTTTGTGAGTTTGAGAAAACTGACCTTGCCATATTAAAATAATCTTTTTTTTTTTTTCTGAGATGGAGTCTTGCTTTGTTGCCCAGGCTGGAGTACAGTGTCACGATCTCGGCTCACTGCAAGCTCGGCATCCCGGGTTCATGTCACTCTCCTGCCTCAGCCTCCCGAGTAGCTGGGACTACAGAAACCCACCATCACGCCTAGCTAATTTTTTGTATTTTTAGTGCAGACGGGGTTTCACCATGTTAGCCAGGAGAGTCTTCATCTCCTGATCTTCTGATCCGCCCGCCTTGGCCTCCCAACGTGCTGGGATTACAGGTGTGAACCACTGCACCCGACTCTAAAATATTCTTAATTCACAAATTTCTTATAGTTAATAGTTTGGAAAAGCTACATATTTTGAAGCATTTGTACATGCCAGAATACCTGTCTGGAAATTCCCTTTCTCGGATATGGAGGTGTCATTTTTCTGTGGCCCTTTCCATAAACTTGCATGGTCCCCTGGGAGTCTTACAGGAAGCATTTAATTATCTGATATGGTTTGGCTGTGTCCCTACCCAAATACCATCGTGAATTGTAGCTTTCATAATTCCATAGGCCATGGGAAGGACCTGGTGAAAAGTAATTGATTCATGGGAGTGGGTCTTTCCCATGCTGTTCTTGTGACAGTGATTAAGTCTCACGAGATCTGATGGTTTTATAAAGGGGAGTTTCCCTGCACACTCTCTTGCCTGCCACCGTGTAAGACGTGACTTTGCTCCTCCTTCATCTTTCACCATGATTTTGAGGCCCCCCAGCCATGTGGAACTGTGAGTCAATTAAACCTCTGGTTTTTTAAATAAATTAACCAGTTTCAGGTATGTCTTTATTAGCAGCATGAGAACAGATTAATACATTATATAAATACAAAAAATTATTTTGACATTGTATCATAGTAACATGTTCTTTTAATATGCATTTTGAGGCCGGGCGCGGTGGCTCAGCCTGTAATCCTGCAATTTGGGAGGCCGAGACGGGCAGATCACGAGGTGGAGATCGAGATGACTAACACGGTGAAACCCCGTCTCTACTAAAAACTACAAACTAGGGGCGACAGGCGGCGGGTCAAGACTCGGTTCTGAGGCAGAGAATGGCGTAACCGGGAGGCGGAGCTTGCAGTGAGCTGAGATCCGGCCACAGCACTCCAGCCTGGGTGACAGCGCGAGACTCGTCTATATGCATTTGAGCAAGAGCATTAATACTGTACAGAAATCCATCAGACGGCCAGTTCCATAGTGGAAGACCCAGGAGGGAGTGCTACGCTGAGATATCTCAGGTATTGCCTCTCTCATTTAATTGGTGATGACTCAGTTGATGTAATATTATCCTTGTTCTTCCCCATGCACACAAATTCTTACCAGCCACTCTTGCACAGTAAATTCTAGGGGTACAATTCTTTTACAGGTACATTCAAAATAGTAAGGTTAAGGGTTAGAGCGGCCAAACTCCAATATAATTGGGCTTTTCTTAAATTTTGAAAGAAGGATGGGAATGATTTTGATATAAAAAAAGAATGGAATGCCTTGCTTTTAGTTTATTCTTGGCAGTCCTTCTTCTATCAATAACACTCAGAAATGTAGACCCTAAGGAACCCCAATTGTGGAAGATTAATACAAGATTAACATGTAGGTTTTATATTCCATGTCAATTCTGATCACTTGATATTGGTTTTCAGAGGTCATTTTTGACATCATTAGGGGAAATTGTTTTAGTAATTCATAGTCTCCACAAGAGGGGAGGAAATTCTTATCCAGAGCTTAGTAATTAGAATGTATTTGTGAAAAACTGTTCTGTATACATTATATCAAAACACAATTTTTAATAGTGATGTTATTAATAAAATAATATTCTATTTGTTTTTAAAAAATAAGTCATGTTTACCATACATCGTGTCTCCTTCTTGTCTTTAATTTTAGCTATTTAAATAATAAATCTGAGGCTTAGGAACTTCTATCCCTAACTCTCATAAATATTTTGGGTGTAATAATTTTGTTTTCATATTTAATATTATTATTTAAAAACAGTAAAATATTTTATTACAAATATTTCCAAAATATAAAGGTAAATCTAAGTAAATATATAGGTAAATCTAAACAAAATATAAAGGTAAATCCTCTCTGAGGATTAGTGTTATAAAATATAGGATGTCCTTTCTTGAAATGATATTGTAATTATCTTTATTTTTTCCAAGATTCCAGGTCATAGTTATACTTTAGGAAGGTGATTTTAATACAATAACTTGTACCAGTCATTCTGGCTGAGAATTATTGGCCTGCTTGGACTTCAATATATTGGATAAAAGAAATAAATATTTAAGTGTATAATGTAACCTAAATAAAAAGAAATGAATTAGGTAGAGATAACCTGCTTTAACCAAATAAAGCAGAATAAAGAATATGATCTGACCAAATAAAGAATGTGGTCCACTTTCAGGCTATTTCCATGGTTTTCAACAGAATGTAAATTTTTAAAGTATTGAATATTTGCTTCTCTCCTATATATTACAAATAACAATTCTAGCCTTTAGGGAAAATTTTGAGTGCCAAATAATCACAAAGATCAGCCTTTCTTTCAGTCTCCCCAAAAATGCAGCAAAAGGAGGAGTAATGGAGAATGGTAAATGCATTACTGTTTATACATGAATACACGTATAGACATGAAGTCTCGTCGATGGTTTCTTTGATGTGCAAATTATGATAAATCTGTACATTTGATAAGTGAACTCAGTTTTTATCATGTTTCTTGCTTTTCCTTGCTTTCTTTTTGGCACAATTTTTTTATTTTTTTATTTTTTTTTTTTTATTTTTTATTATACTTTAAGTTCTAGGGTACATGTGCATAACGTGCAGGTTTGTTACATATGTATACTTATGCCATGTTGTTGTGCTGCACCCATCAACTCGTTAGCACCCATCAAGTCATCATTTATATCATGTATAACTCCCCAATGCAATCCCTCCCTCCTCCCCCCTCCCCATGATAGGCCCCAGTGTGTGATGTTCCCCTTCCCGAGTCCAAGTGATCTCATTGTTCAGTTCCCACCTATGAGTGAGAACATGTGGTGTTTGGTTTTCTCTTCTTGTGATAGTTTGCTAAGAATGATGGTTTCCAGCTGCATCCATGTCCCTACAAAGGACGCAAACTCATCCTTTTTTATGGCTGCATAGTATTCCATGGTGTATATGTTGGCACAATTTTTTTAATTGACAAATAAAAATGTTATGTTTCTAAGGATACAAAATATCAGTTAGATAGGAGGAATCAGTTCAAGAGCTCTATTATGCATCATGGTGACTATAGTTAATATTAGTATATTGTATATTTGAAAGTTGCTAGGAAAATAAATTTTAAGTGGTCTTTTGCACTGTTACTAAAACATTCTTATTTATACAAGAACCAGAGTAGCATTTTTACTTGCTATACATATGACTTCTTGAAGACTGTCATTTACCATGTCTTATCAATTCTTTTGTTATCAGTTCCTTAGTGTTATGCATACTACCAAAAAGTACCTGGAAGGAAGTTGTAACCCCAAAATTCACTGGGTAGAAGTAGCTGGTATGAATTTGGGTGCACAAGGAAGGAGAGGGATAACGTTACATTGACTGAGTCAACACCTGGTGAATACGCTTCATTCAATGAATGTGTATTAAAAAAAGGTAGCTGCAGAGGTAGCTTCAGCAGAGTTTTTAATCTTCTGGCACGTCATATATTTTGCTATTCATTGTTGCTATGGCATTGCTGTGGCATTTTTGACTATAGACCATGTTAGAATTCCAATTTACTTCATCAATATGACAAAGGAAGACCTCTATACTTTGGTAAAAGCATTATGGATTCTATCCTTTTAATATTATATTTTTGGAAAATGCCATATTTAGAGTCCTAACTATAATTTGGCACAGGTAAGACATAAATTATGAAGGTTGGCAATCTTAATACAAGCATAATTCCTTATAGTCAGATAGAGAAATGAACATAAGGGAAACAAGCAATTTTGCAGCCATGTAAGAAATTGACTATTATCGTCGGAATACTTATTCCTATTATGACATTAAAGCAATAACTTTTATATGTCAGAAATTCTTTATGACTGTTTCAGTAAACATTTAGTAAGACTAGTATTCAGTATGTTGTTGTTGGTCAAATTTTTTTCAAAAAAATTCTATTGTTCTCATTAGACTAAGTCTGTTGTCTATTCGTTTTGGATATCACCGGGGGAAAGAAAAAACAAAATCAAACCAGATATTGAAAAATTAACCATCACCATCTGATTTGACGTTGCCAAATTTATGTTACGCTTATGATTTACAGTTTTGTTGTCTCTTATGTGTAGCAAGAACTTATAGACACCTGTATAGCAATCTGAGTTTCAAAACCACAGAAATGTTTCTAATTTCCCTGCTCATATTTTGTAGTTGTTTCACCCATACATATCTTATCAGTAACAGATTTTCAAGCAATCTTCTATTATTTATTATTTCTGTAGTATTTTATTTAATTTTTATTAAAGGAATTCCCTTCTTATAGCCATCTATCATTGTTTTGTTTAATACCTAGTTAAATTGCATAATGACAGTACTAAGTGACACTGATACACACAGGTTTGAGCATGAACCACGGCAAACTCTGGTAAGCAAACAATGCAAATGGCTTCAAGTCTAGTGCACTTCAGTGTTCAGAATTTTATAGAGGCAAGGAGACTTGGTTAATCTTGGTAGTTAACCAGAACTCAGTAAGCGAGTTTCTGCAATAATTCCCAAATTCTTCATAATTAAAATGTATTGTTCTGGTAATATGAAACTAGCAGAAGAAATTACCCAATCATTAACGATAAATGCTATTTCTTTTTATAACTATAAAAAGGAAGCATTTTCATAAGGGTCAAAGATTACATGTGTTTAATGAATATCAAATAGCCTGTAGACAATGTATTTGAGAAGTATGGCATATTTGTGAAATTCTTGTGTTAAAAATGATAGAAATAGCATACTCATTCAAGCCTAAAAAAGACTTTTATTTTATATATAAATCATGCAAATTACTATTTTAGTAACTCTAAATGTGACCTTGATAACAAACAAGAATTATCTAACCTCACGTGATGCACTGAAATATGAGGTAAAAAGAAATACAACAATAAGATGTAGACACATGATAGTACCAATAGTATAATTAAGAAGTTATCATATTGACTCACTGTTTTGCATTCCAAAGATTTTTTTTTTTTTTTGCCACTAGAAAAGCTTCTAAAAGTAGCAAATACGTTTTAACATTCTACCACATATATTACAAGATTGTCAAAGCTGACCTAATATTCATTACTGTGAAATGTTCTCTGAGTCCTTTTGAGGAGTCATAAATTTCTTACAAACTACTTAGTGCTGAAATGCAAGATAAAATCTCAAAGGAAAACAATGTAAGATTAGTAAAAAGCATCTGACAAGGTTGTCTCTGACTTTGTCTGAAAGAGATGAGGGCATTATTAAATAAAAGTCTATTCGAGTTCTGCTCAGACAGTTAATAAATAAATTTGATTTTTGCTTAATTTATTTGGGTAGAATTTAGGTTATTTTTACAAAAGAATTTAAAATATTTGTGTCCTTCTCTGCCAAAAAATGGTTTTGGGGAACTTAGTATTAATTTTATATATGTCATCAAGATTATTGCTAGATTTTTGCCTTTCATGAAAAATACCTGTGAGACAAAATATATAACAAAGAAGTGTCCTCTCACTTTTCTTAAAGTTGTAATTTTAGTAAGATTTAAATCTAATATTTTCAACTCACTTCATATGATACTCATATATTTTTGTATCAAAATATAGATTTTTGATACATTTTACCATTGATTTTTTTTGTATGAATTAGTCAGAAAAAGGAACATGTTAGTTTCATAAAATCAACATGACCTCCCAACTGAAAAATAAGTAAAAAGGCATTTATTCTCATCATAGTCTTAACTGTCCACTTCTTAAATCACCTCATATCATATAATCCCTGTCTCAGCCTTCTGAGTAGCTGGGATTATAGGCATCCGTCACTATGCTTGGCTAATTTTTTGTATTTTTAGTAGAGGCAGGGTTTCATTATGTTGGCCAGATTGTTCTTGAATGCCTGACCTCGTGATCCACACATCTCAGCCTTCCAAAGTGCTGGGATTACAGGCTTGAGCCACTGCGCCCAGTCTAAAATGCCTCATTTCTTCTCTAAAAACTGGAAAATATGTTTTAATTATGTTCAAACAAATGACACGATTGGCCTATTATCAGAATCATGGACTGGACATCTTTTTCCAAAATGGCATATTATTCCTAGAGTGATAAAGAGGTATTTGTGTCAACCTGAGTAGAATTATATGCATGAACCATGTAAAAGTAATTTGTCCTCACTGAATATGAATGCCAATATTTTGGGTCACTTGGGGATTCAGATGGCTGGTAGATGAAATGATACTTGAGCTGCTTCCTCTTTTCCTTTCAAATATACATAAAAATACACAAAATAATAAATGTTTGAAGCAGAACCAGAAGCTAAGTCATTCCATTTTATGCATTACCTGTTTCTTTGTAGATCCTGGATTTCGATGGCAAACATGATAGTATATTGTTTCTACTCCTATGGTGTGTCCATACCAGTGAGAAATGAGTACACAAACAGCAGCAAAGACCTTTAATAAAATGAGAAGTGGTGCTCCCAAATTTAATTCTATAAAATAAGCATTGTGTTATATCAAAATTAATGGTTGAAACTGCCTCAAAATGCACAAAGTTAAAGACACTGACAAGTCATTTCTTTCTGCTGTAGCCATTCAAGTCAAGTGGATTAGCCACTACATCTAAAATCTTGGTAATGGAAAATAACAAAATCAAATATTTGAGAAGAATATTTGCACAAATTTCCCTTATCCTCCTGTCGCTCTCCTTCTCTTACAGTAACTTACATATGACAAGACAACATTTTGTAGAATTCTATGACAGAATTGATAGCAAGCATCCTACTAGCTACAGAACTCTAATGCATTTAAATCATAAGCATTATTTGTAAGGATACCTGCAATAAGCTTTTTAGGATGCTATCCATTTCCATGTTAAGGTGAGATTCTTCTCTAAACTATTTTAGCCAGTCCTCATAGTTGGATATCTATAATGTCACCAAAAGGAGTTCATTTTTAACAGCCATTAAGCTGATTAAGAAAACACAGATTCCACTAATGAAATATCTTATGAAGTCTCTTAACTATACTCAAGTTAAGGACAGAAACGATTCTTGTAGCAGTGAGTCCGAAGTGTGGTCTTTCAAAATAGTTCTAGCTGACCACTTCCCATGTATGGATTCCTGATTAGGTCAGATGATAGTTTCCACAATGTAGCTTAACTAATGAATTTATGCATATCAATTACAGTCTAAGATAATGGAGGTAGTTTAAAATAAAATCCAGATATTTTAATGAATATATTTTTGGTTTTAGCTGTGGTGGATGAAATTTCTTATTTTTCCCAATTGAATTCAATCTCCTTCACTCTCCCCTCTCCATTTTCAACAATGGAAGAGTGATTAAAGAAGCCACATCATAACTAGCATCTTAGCTTCACCAGTTGTCCTATTTTTCTTTCAGATAGAACTTCATGATCTTTTACAGAGCTTTCTGCCATTGACTCCTGTTGTTTCTGTTAGTCTTCCCAACTTCCAATTCATTAATTATTTGTATTTGCCAGAATAATTTTTAATTCAATTTTGGTAAGTGCAATACTCTTTTAAAAATATTTCAGGCCGGGCGCGGTGGCTCAAGCCTGTAATCCCAGCACTTTGGGAGGCCGAGACGGGCGGATCACGAGGTCAGGAGATCGAGACCATCCTGGCTAATACGGTGAAACCCTGTCTCTACTTTAAAAAATACAAAAAACTAGCCGGGCGACGAGGCGGGCGCCTGTAGTCCCAGCTACTCGGGAGGCTGAGGCAGGAGAATGGCGTAAACCCGGGAGGCGGAGCTTGCAGTGAGCTGAGATCCGGCCACTGCACTCCAGTCTGGGTGGCAGAGCAAGACTCCGTCTCAAAAAAAAAAAATATATATATATATATATATATATATATATTTATTTCAGAGACTTCTAATTGCCTCTTCATAACAATGAAGTCCTAACCATGATATTCAGTGTTGTACATGATCTAGCTTCCCTCTCTTGATTCTCATTGGTAAGCATTTTGTCCCCCCTTTTACCTAAATTCTTTTTTTTTTTTTTTTTTTTTTTTTTTTTTTTTTGAGACGGAGTCTCGCTCTGCCGCCCAGGCTGGAGTGCAGTGGCCGGGTCTCAGCTCACTGCAAGCTCCGCCTCCTGGGTTCACGCCATTCTCCTGCCTCAGCCTCCCAAGCAGCTGGGACTACAGGCGCCCGCCATGTCGCCCGGCTAGTTTTTGTATTTTTTAGTAGAGACGGGGTTTCACCATGTTAGCCAGGATGGTCTCGATCTCCTGACCTTGTGATCCGCCCGTCTCGGCCTCCCAAAGTGCTGGGATTACAGGCTTGAGCCACCGCGCCCGGCCTACCTAAATTCTATATGTCCCAGATTACTTATATTTCCCCAACATGATAGTAATATTGTGTAAAGTGACCACACCTTTACATATATGTTCTTTCTGCCTACATTCATTGATCTTTCTTCTTCATCTGGTTAATCGTCATTTATCTTTTTAAATTCAAGCGTTACCAATCCAGAATAACTTTTTTTTTCCTCCTGGACTGTGTCACAGTTTGTCAGATGCTCCACAGAGGAACCTCTGGCACAGATAAGGTTTGTAAAAATATAAAGCTTAACTGCTATATTTTAATTATCTTTTTCTCTTTCCTTTTCCAATTGGCCTGGAGCTCTCCAAAGTCATGGACTGTATCATTGGCTTCTGTATTCTCAAATCTTAGAACACTGGTTAGCAAAATAGAAGCATAATACTTGTATCTTAATTTGCTTCAATTAAATTTCAAATAAATCTTTCATCTTGGGCTTGTCCTTCAATTTTCTTTAGTTTTGTCTCTTCATCTATAAAGTAGATATCACTATATATACTCAGTGCATTACAATGAACATGGAAAGAGATTACCTAAGTAGTTCTTGGTAAATGTCAAGTGTTCAACAAATATTAGTTAACTTCATATTTCTACAGAATGGTATAACAGAAACTTACTGTTTTTCCACAACACTTCTGTAGGATTTTCTCTTTTTCCTTCTATCTGTGCGAATGTTGGATGAGCCCTCTACAGTATTTTTTTATGACATGGCTCCTTTGCACAGTTAATGGGTTAACATCCACACAGAGGGACATCTGGTGTAAGCTGTGTCAAGGAATTCCTTTCCTGGCACTTTGGCTGGAGAGCCAGAAAGGTTGCTTCTTTCTTATGGTGGATGCATTGAGATATAAATGTACACTTAGGTAGGAGCAGCAATAAAAGAAATAAGAAGACCTGGAAGGCTTTTATATTCTTTGCTTTTGTTGTTTTCCTACAGTCCAGATGTATTGCTATCTTTGGACCCTGTGAAATCTTCCTTTATTCTTATAATAAACACATGTTTTGCTTGTCACTGGATTTCTATTCTTGCAAACAAGAAATTTCAATCAACACAAATGGGATTAAAATCTCTTCAGAAAAAATGTAATAATATTTTGTTGTCTGTGTTACAATATACCTTAATGACAAATTGATGATTGGCTTGGACTGATATAATGGGATAACATTGAAAATGAGAGCTGGAAAAATGTGGCCCAAAATAATAAATCACAATTTTCATGAGATTCAACTTTCAACTTTTATTAAAAATAGTGTTTAGAACTTTTTAGGCAATCAACATATTTGTTGATTCAATAAGCAGATGAATAACATTACAATAAATATCTGTTTAGTGTATATCATAGAATATTTTATCATTTCACTAAGACAACTCAGAAATTGTAAAATATGTCCTTGGTTGTCCTTGACTTCTGTATTGTGGGCCATTTCTCTAATTAGTTAGTAACTCTCTTTACCTTAGCCAGATACTCAGGTGTCGTAATCATTATTCTCTACATCAAGATCAGTGCACCAAAAAATCTGATTAATTCATTTGCTTTATAAGGAAAATGATTTAAAATGTTAATGACCAAAGGATTATTTTATTTGAGATAAGACAAAAAGACAAGAATCACTACCACCTTTCAAAAATTATAGAAAAGTACTTTGCTAAAGGACTTCACAAAAACACTTTATGAAAGTACTTTGGGAAAATATGGAAGCAAGGTTAAGGTCTTTTAGAAAATGCTGTTGGAAGGAAAGTGTTTTATTTTTAAACTTATTGTATGATTTATTGAAAGTTTCCTGTATCTTTAACTAAAAAATGTCTGCTTAATTCATAAATACAGAGTAAATTTGAATAAAATCCATCAAAACAACAGTGATTTCTAAATTACTATTGGTTTCTGGCAACTGTAGTTGATATGTTGGGATATTATTATTGAATGTGTCCAAGTTTGGTTTTTTGTGTGTGTGTTTTTTGAGTCAGGGATACATGTGCTTGTTTGTTACAGGAGATTACATGTATGATGATGGGGCTTGAGACTATTGTGAATCCATCACCCAAATATTGAACACTGTACCAAATAGGTAATTTTTCAACTCTCACTCCCTTCCTACCTTTCTGCTTTTGGAGTTCCCAGTGTCTCTTATTTCCATCTTTATGTTCATGTGTACCAATTGAGAAAACAATACTAAACATATAGGCAAAGAAAAGTTTTAGATGGTGATACAATTTGGATATCTGTCGTCCCCAAATGTCATTGAAATATAATCCCAAATGTTGAAGGTGGGCCTGGTGGCAGGTGTTTGGACCATGGGATGGATTCCTCATGAATGGCTTGGTGCCATCCTCACTGTAATGAGTGAGTTCTCACTCTGAGGTCATGTTATTTAACAGAGTCTGAGACTTCTCCCTTCTCTTGCTCCCTTTCTCGCCATGTGATACACTCAACTCCCTCTTCACCTTCTTCCATAACTGGAAGATTCCTGAGGCCCTCACTAGGGACAGGTGCCAGCACCATGCTTCCTGTATAGCCTTTGGAACTGTGGGCAAAAAGAAATCTATTTTCTTTATAAATTACCCAACCTCAGGTATTCTTTTATAGAAACACAAGAACAGATTGACATAGAAAACTGGCACCAGGAGTAGGGTGTTGCTGTAAACATACTTGAAAATGTGGAAGCAGTTTTGGAACTGGGCGGAGGTTGAAAGAGTTTGGAGGGCTCAGAAGACAGGAGGATGAGGAAAATTTGGAACATCTTAGAGACTTGTTCAGTGGTTGTGACCAAAAATGATCATAGAAATACAGATAGTAAAGACCAGGCTAATGAGGTCTCAGATGGAAATAAGGAAGTTACTGGGAACTGGAATAAAAGTCACCTGTGTTACACCCTAGCAAAGAACTTGATTGTATTGTGTCTCTGTCTTAGGGATCTGTGGAATTTTGAATTTGAGTGATGACCTAGGCTATCTGGTGGAAGAAATTATTAAGCAGCAAAGTGTTCAAGAAGCAGCATGGTTGCTTCTAACATCCTACAACTCAGACACAGGAGCAAAGAAAGGATTTAAATTTGGAACTTAAAAGCGAAAGGGAACATACAAAATTGAAAAATATGCACCCTGGCCATGTGGCAAAGAAACAAAAAGCATTTATAGGACTGTAATACAACTGTAATACAGGAGTGTAATACAAGCTGCAGAGCAACCACTTGCTAAAGAGACTTGCATGACTAAAGGAAGCCAAGTGCTAATATCCAAGACTATGGGAAAAAGGCCTCAAAACATTTCAGAAGTCTTTAGGACAGTCCCATCCTTCACAAGCCCCGAGGACTAGAAAGAAAGAATGGTGCCAGGGACCAGGTCCAGGGCCCTGCTGCCATGTGTAGCCTCAGGACACTGCTCTCCCCATATGTGTTGCTTCAGCTCCAGTCGTGGCTCAGGGCCCAGATACAGCTTGGGCTGCTGTTTGGAGAACACAAGCCACTATAACCCTTGGTTCCTTTCATGTGGTGTTAAGCCTACAGGCACAAAGAATGCAAGAGTGAAGAAGACTAGGCAGTTTCCCCCTAGGTTTCAGATGACATATAAGAAAGTCTGGGTGCCCAGGCAGAAGCCTGCTGCAGGGATCCTCTACTAGGGTAGTGTTCAGGGGAAATGTGAGGTTTGAGCCTCCACACAGAGTTCCCAAATGGTAGAGCCACCAGCAGCTTACATTCTAAGCCTGGAAAAGCTGCAGGCACTCAACTCCAATCCAAGAGAGGAGCTGTAGGGGCTTACTCTGCAAAGCAATGGGTGAAACTTCCCAAGACCTTGGGGACCCACCTCTTGCACCAGTGTTCACTGAAAGCAGAACTTGGAGTTAAGAATTATTTTGGAGCTTTACGAGTTAACAACTATACTGCTTGATTTCAGACTTGTGTGGGGCCTTTTACCCCTTTCTTTTGGCCAATTTCTGCCTTTTGGAATGGGAACATTTACCCAGTGCCTGTACCACTATTGTATCTTGGGAGTAAATAACTTGTTTTGATTTGACAGGCTCATGGGTGGAAGTAACGTGACTTAACTCTCAGATGAAACTTTTGACTTTTGACTTTTTGACTGTGTTGGTGCTGGGGCAAGTTAAGACTTTTGGGCGCTATTTGGGAGGATGATTGCATTTTGCAAAGTGAGAGGGACAATGAGATTTGGGAGCCAGGGGTGGAATCATATTGTTTAGATGTTTGTCCCTCCAAATGTCATGCTGAAATGTAATCCCCAATGTTGGAGGTGGGGCCTGGTGGGGGGTGTTTGGGTCATGGAGGTGGATCCTTCATGAATGTCTTGGTGCCATCCTCATGGTAGTGAGTGAGTTTTTCCTCTCTGTGTTCATGTGAGATCTGGTTGCTTAGAAGAGTCTGGGAGCTGCCTCTACTCTCTTTCTCCCTCTCCCACCAAGTGATGTACTGGCTTTCTCTTGGCCTTCTGACTTGATTGAAAGCTTCCTGAGACCCTCACCAGGAGCAAATGCCAGTGTCATGCTTCCTGAACATCCTGCATAACTGTGATCCAAAATAAACCATTTTTTCTTTAAAATTACTCAATTTCAGGTATTTACTTATAGCAATGCAAGAACAGACTAGCACAAATGACATTTCTTCCAAATAGCCAAGATTCATCGTTATTAACATCCACTCCCGAAGTGAATCACTCTCCAGAATTCACCCCTCAGAGTACATTAGTGTTGAGCTTTGATGTACTAAGAGATTTTCCTCACAAACTTTTGATTTTGCAGACTGTACCTTCCTTAACTTTCTCAGAGAAAAATTTTATGAATTATTGTTCATTTCTACTTGTATTTTCCTTTATTAATTTTTTATCTGTCTTATCTTAGTGACTTCATATGTTTTTTTGTCTGCCTGCCTTATACACAACAACAACAACAACAACAAACTGTTATGGCAAAAAAATACTTGCTCTTAGGGATTTAATAATCAATTCATGTGCCAAGAGATCTCCTTTCTCTGTACTACTATATATATTTCTTACATAGTTTGTTAAAAGGCTATCAAAATGATTATTGTCCTTTAAAGGGAATCACCTAACCCATCTAACCAGATAATGGAATGTGTGTGTGTGTGTATAAAATCAAAAAACCGATACAGGTGTACGTATGGTATAGCTAGATAAATGTGTACCCTTAATATACATATTACTACATATTGTAAAACATCATATATGATTAATATATTCATATTATACAAAACATGTTTATAAAAGACAATCATTCTATGATTCTAAAGTCATATATATATATATATATATATATATAGTCTCAGATCGTAGGATACTTATAGCTGATTTTTGAGTTAGGAAAAACACACATTTAAATACTCTAGACATTAGATTTAAATCAGTTTTTCAAACAAACTATTTTCTCACTTTAAAAGCCTCCATGCTATGCTTTCTCTATCTAGAAGTTTCTCTATCTAAAAGTTCCTCTCTTTTACTGTCTCTCATAGCACTGTAATTTTTTTTGGATCCCAACTTGTTCCCGCTTGGTGGTACACCTAAAGCCTAACATACATTTACGTATCTATCTATCCTTACTCCTCTAACTCTCTCTTTCTCTCTCTCTCATATCTATCTGCTGAATGAATACATAGACCAATTAATAAGTGGAAGAGGTAGAGAAATAAAGAATGAAGAATGCTGGCTACCCCTGCAGTGCAGCTGTATAAGAGCTTTCAACTTTTCCATAAGACCAGGTAATATATCGCATAAAGAGCTGATATTGTCTGGGGACAGGATGACAAGGTAATTAAGGCCAGTCATTTGTACACAATGCTTCCTCTTGCTGTGTAAGTGCTCATTCTTGTTTGAGGCTCCTGCCATGAGACTCTAGTACTTCCTACGTTTCCTCATTGCTGCCATGAACTTACCCAAAAGTCAGTATACCTCGTTCACTAAAGGCTTTGAGAACAACCACAGCATCTTTTTTCATCCTGAAATTTCATCCTACATTTAAGAGATCTCAGAGTCCATGGAGAAAATAAATCTAACAAATGAGTATTAAAATATGTAGTTTTTTTAAAGTGATGACCTTTACCTCCATAACTTTGACAAATACTTCCATAGCTGAACCTGGGTCTGGTCATCAGCTGGACCAGCTCCATTTTATGCATCTTAAACTCAAACATTTAACTCTTTGATGTCAATGGTGTCTTTTTCTCCTTGTTCTCATGCCATCTCTCTCTCCCACTCTACCTGCTCTTTAACCTCATGGACAGGCTCTTGAGCTTCACATTTGCTTTCATTTGATCAGTTGCCCTCAGCTTCCTTTCCATCCTACCTAGCCAAGACCACCTGCAAAGTTAACACTTGCCTTTCTGTTTCTTTCTTTCTTTTTTTTTTTTTTTTCCTTTTTTTATTTGGCTGCTAATCCCCTTGAATGTACTTCTGTGGCCCATCGTGTAGAAGCCAAGTAATTGCTTTCCTGGACTCTATTACATAGGCATGTGCCCTGGGCCTGTGCCAGTCAAATGCATCATGCCAAATTGGAAATTATTGATGTAAAAAGTGATGAGAAAACTGGCATCACATGGATTCACTTCTGCCAAGGGTAGCATGAACCACATCCAGTTTCACTGGTGGCAGTGCCTGAGGTTCTACTGATAGTAACCATATCCAGTGTTGGCCCTCAGTATAATGTAATCTGTGTGAGCTGAAGGGTTTGCACTGTGCCAAGGCAGCTGTGTACCTCACCTGCACAGCTTGGCAGGGTGATCCTAGGGGCTTTTCTTTTTTGCACAACTTCCAAGCCTTGCACTCTGACCTACTCTTTAATACATTATTTTTCTGATTAAACTACTCAAACTTAATTTAAACTAATTATAGTCACAAAGTAGGAATCCATCTGTGATGTTTAAGAACAGAGACACTAGATTTGGACTCTGGTTCAAATCCTGGCTCTGTAACTTGGTAGCTATTTGATTCTAGATAACTTGTTTCCCTCTCTGTGCTTTGGTTTTCTCGTCTGTTAAGTGAGGATAAGAATAGCTCTTCCCATTTTAAATGCTATATGAGTTATGGATTTGCTATCACTGCATTTGATTGCTCATCTCAACTACCTTTCCACCAAAAACTTTTATTCCTTTGTGCCTTTATTTTTCTGATATACTCACCCAGGAAAACCCAACTCTAAATCAACATTACAAAATACTTTTATAATTCATTATATGAGTTGTTCAATTTTGGTAAGGAAGCCTTATGAAGACCATCCAGATGGGTCTCTATCGTCAACTTTCATGAGTTTTTGATCAAAATCTTCTTTTTTTTTCCCTCAAATAACAATTTCAATTTCAGAGTATCGTTTGCATGCTAATTCTAGTCTTTTGATCATTTAGACTATTTGATATAATTCACTTCCTTCTTACCACTCAAATTTCTGAAATGGCTCTCATGCCTTGTATCCACTTCCTTAACTCTCCCACTGTAGTATGTATTACATTTTGATCTTATGGAGATCATTTGCATTAAGGTCATCAAAACTCTTTCAATTGCCAGAACCAAATAGTAATTTCAATCCTTATTACACAGTTTCTTGCTGTGTCATGTGACAGCATTGCATGTTTCATCCTTCTTAGAACTATTTATTGCTTTAGTTTCCATAGTAACATGCTTTCATGGTTTATTTTTGTACTTCTGTATCTCTTATGAACACCTCTTCCATTGTTCGTGCTTTTATTTTTGGCTTCTCTATATGATTCACCAAAAAGCACACACTCCTTGACCAATCTCCTGGTTTCAATTGCCACCAACACGCTGATGTTTTCCAAAGTTCTATCCGTTAGATCTGTTTTCCAAAGTTGTACCTTTTCCTGAGCTTTGTAATATATTCTGGACACTGTAAATATGCACTCACTTGAAAGATTCCTTGAATGTATGATTATTTTTAGGTAACTAGGATAGGTATAGGGTTTTTTACTCAACAGAGACAAAGAGTCTAAAGGTTTTTCACACAGTGATTATAGAAATACTGTAAAATAACTCGAGGAGAAGAGCATCTGAAAGTTGAGAAGTGTGAAAAGATAAATGTCTGGTAATTGACAATCTGATTTGTAAATGACTTATCTGCTTTAATGTCTTCCCATGAAATAAGCATGTAACTTTGATGGTAGGGATTTGTGAATGTAGCAATAATAATAGTGAGGATAAGATTAAACAGAAATGGCTCCTGTTGCCCAAAGGAGGTTGTTTGATGGTATTGCATTTAAAGGGTTGAATTATATTATTTCTGCCCAGTGTAGAATCCAATTTCAGCTCAGACACCATTAGAAAGTTACTTCTTATACCATATATAGTGGAATATAAGAAACGTCTCTTTACTGCCCTGTGACAGAGAATATAAAAAACACCATCTCACGGAAACCACAGGCAGTGTTATATTAGTACATGAGAAGTCTGAGTGACACACCAATTCTTAGCACCTGGAATTTGGGGTGGGGATTTTTTCACAGTATATTGGGTAGATATAATTTCTTCAGAAATACAATTGGTATTCTTTTGTTTAAAACCTGACAGTGGGACACATGCAGTAGGTATAGTCTGAGCAATCACCGTCCTAACACAAAGAAGTGGCCCTCTGGAAGACCATTTCATCAGAAGGGAGGCAGCAGAACTTGTACAAAGGCAGAAAGGAGGAATTCAGACCAAAACAGTCAGCCTGCGATTATGGGCTTTACTGGATCTTCAGTGGAGGAAAAAAATTGAATTAATATGACAATTCTATATATAACATTTTTTTCATATTGTTATGACTATGTTGTGTATAAAGTACATATTCCCATTTTTGAATCAAACATTAAAAAGGAAAAACCTTTATTGTTTTCATAAAAGAAGAATTAAATTATCCCTCAGGAATTGTGATTCAGACTATATTTGCCACTACCTGATTAATACAGTGAAGTAATTCATACTCGTGGTAGACAATGCCAGGCCAGGCAAGCAGCAAAATCCACAGACTGCTAATTTAATAAATTGACTTTTAACTCTTAAGTTTTTCTCTGTGTGCTTAAGGAAACCTGTAAGGGTATGGATTAAAGTAGATACCACTATCCTTAATGCTATTTTATCATAATATTTATGTTTAAATGTTTTATGGTTTTTATACTAAATTTAAAATAATGATTCATAAATACAGTATGAGAATCATTTATTCATTCTTTTTGCATCAATAAATGTATTCAAATTATATTATTATATAATCTATTTTTGATGGTGTAGACATATCAGTAATCAAAGCAGGTGAAACCTCTGCCTTCTTGGAATTATCATTCTAGTAAAAAGGAGAGTAAATTAATACATTAGTCAAAACTAAAATCAATTTGTTTTATAAACCAATTGTAACCAGGGAAGGTCATGGCAGATCGTCAAACTTTCCTTTTGTAGGTTTGAACAGAGACCTGAATTAAGTGAGGAAGGAAGTGATGAGGGCACTGAGGGGAATAACACCAGAGACAGTACTAAGAAAGCACCTGCACAGGCCCTGTGGCAGGCAAACATTTACTGAATTCCAGCACAACTAAAAGGTTATATGGGAGGAATGGTGGGAAATGAGAGTGGAGACAAACAGAAAGTCTTGTGGATGGTAAAGACTTTGAATATTCCATAAGGAGGATGAAAAGTTATGGGTGATTTTGAATAAAACTTGAACATGATCATGACTTTTATTTTTAAAATATTATTCTTGTTACTGAGTGGAAAACAGATTGTTGGCAATTAAGTGTGGGAGCAGGGAAACCAGTTAGGATGCTATTTCAGTGTTCACCTGGAAGATGATGCCAGGCATTCTGGTGGCAGCAGTACAGGTGGAGAGAAATGTACAGCTTTGGGATATGTTTTTGTAGAACTAATAGGATTTGCTAATGGATTGGATGTGGGGGTTGAAAAAAGGGGTAACATCAAGAATGTCTGCAAGGCCTTTGTCTTGAGCTAAATAAATGTGTTAGTTATGGAGACTAAGAAAACCTGGAGAGGGCAAACCTCTGGGTTAAGTTAGTCATGGTTCAGTCTGGAAAATAGATACCATTCTGCAACTTACAAGAAAGCAGTAGGAGGGGATTTAATACAGGGTATAAGAAGATAGTAAAACCATTAAAAGTGCAAAAGAGGAAAGATTAGGGAAAGCTGCTTCCAGATTCAAGACATCAGAGAATGAGTACAGAAATCACAGACCATTGGCACCCATGGTCTCAGTTTCTTGATGCACCAAAATGAGTGATTAAGAAGCTGGCCAGATACTGCTGGAAAAGTCTTACTTTTGTTGTCTGCTGAAGCCTATATACCTTTATCCTTCTACCTGAACAACATTGGCTTTTGGATCAATAGCAACATATGAGAGCAAAGGCATTGTGTTGTTTGTTTATCATTGAAACCATACCTGGTACAGCAGCTAATATTGGAAATATCAGTTGATTATGTGTAGGATAATCCTTGTCCTTCCTCGAGTGACATTTACACATCAAATAGATGAATTAAATGAAGATCTACTATGAATCAATGCCCCTTTTTCTTTCAAGTCTTTCATAGTGGCACTAAATTTTGTATTCCTCCAGGGATATAGCACTGCTTTCAGCTTTCTACATTTTTAAAACATGCAATGGTGGCAGTGGGGAGATCAGTTTTAGAAACTTCCACTTAACCCCTCCCAATGTAATAGATGCCTTAACTCAAGAGGCTACTAGCCAAAGGAAGGATTCTGTCAATTGTCAAATAAGGGGAAAAACTGATGGATAAATCCATGAACACATTGAGTTTACTGTAACATAGACTCCATCCGAAACTCCATATATTCCTTCCTATCACAATCTCCTATCTGACTCATGTATCATGGTAAATGTTTAGGTCTTTAAAGATTATTATTATTTCAAAGCCAGCATTCAGTAATTCTTCAAAATTTTGGAAGGATATCTTCCTCTTGTAATCATCAAAAATAAATAAATAATCTTGTGAATCCATTATGACTGTAGCCTAATATTTTAGAAATTAAATGCAGTTCCATAATCCAGCTGATGGCTGATAGGATCTTGGACTTTGCTGGTGGATACAGAGATAGAGAAAAGTGGCAAATTAAGGAGTAGGGAGGCAAGACATCTTAGTGAATAGATCTGTTGACAAAGGTGACATACAAATGATCCAACTGACTTAATGTGAGTCATTAAAAATGACCTATAAACAACTTCTTATGGTAGCATTATTTCAGATTTCTATAATGCAATGTATTCTAGCTGAATAATGTATTTGACAAAAGAATTTGAAATCAAATATGAAGGAAAACACTTTTTGAACCCTGCTATGTATTAGGTTTTTGTGTGTTTAATTTTTCCAATCTTTCTTTGATATTGATTCCATGTGTTTGTTGAAGAAACTGAGGCTTACAGGTATATAATTTGTCCCTAGTCATTTAAGTAGTAAATGCTAAATCTGGGGTTCAAACATAAGCCTGAGTATCAATTCTTTTCACTTACCCTACCCTTGATTCTAATTTCTTCTTATTCTTGGGTAAACAGTCTAGACATATGCTATATATATGATATATATTTATATTGATATATTTATGAGGTAAAACTATCCTCTGTCACATCCTAGACTTTATGATAGAACCAAACAAGGCCATTAGGAAACATAATTTCATAAAGCACAGAACAACAGGACATTAGAGATACAACAAGAGTTATAGATCATCTTTAAGAATTTTTTAAATAAAGACATTGAATTAGATACATCGCTTTTCCAAAGGTTAGTTTTGGCAAAGTCAGATATAAAACAAACAAAAGATAACAACAAAACCACTAAGAATACAAACAAATTATAACCATCAGATGAATTATAGGTGAAAATGGCCAACAATACATCTTCAATATAAAACATCTCACAGGATTATAAAAACATACAGACAGATGAATGAAAATATCATAAATGTAGAGCAAAATGGTGGCAAGAATGGAGGAAACTGAAAGTTATGTATTATGATACTAACAAAAGATTCCAAGGAAATTTGAACCTTTATATACAATTTCCTTGGAAAGTTAGAAAAGCAAAATATCTGTATTTTTAATTCATTTAGAAATAAAGTCTATGAAGTTATGTTTTTTCCCCAATAGATCGTTAAGAAGGAGATCTTTTGAAAGGCCAAAATGCTTAGCAAACTGAAATGCAAATTAAAAACTGACTTTATAATTAGTTATACTATGAAACATATTAATCTGATAGCAATACAATTGAAACTGATGGAGAAGGTAATAGAACTAGTTGTTTATTGATTCTCTTTGATTCTCAAAAACAATTACACAGAATTTTACATGTGTTATTTCCATTTGGAAATATAGGATTTAATATGATGACGACTTATGTCATCCAGAAACCTTAAGTAGTGCAATTTAAATATTTGAGCCTCCAATTAGGCATTAAATCAAAAGTTATTTTTATTTTTTTATTGTTAATATCAAGATTATTTTGTTCAGGATATACTAATTAACCAAAATACAGAAGGAATTATTTCAAAAGAAAGACATGTTAAATTTAAATTTGTTATTTGGATCAGATGGCAAGATGGCTGAATAGGAACAGCTCTGGTCTGCAGTTCCTAGAGAGGCCAACGCAGAAGGCAGGTGATTTCTGCATTTCCAACTGAGATACCCAGTTCATCTCATTGGTACTGGTTAGACAGTAGGTGCAGCCCACGGACAGCGAGCAGAAAAAGAGTGGGGTCTCACGTCACCAGGGAAGTGCAAGGGTCCAGGAACCACCCTCTGCTAGCCAGAGGGATTGTGCTATCCAGTCCAGATACTTCACTTTTCCCGTGGTTTTTGCAACCCGCAGAACAGAAGATTCCCTGTGTGGCAAGACCAGGGCCCTGGGTTTCAAGTACAAAACTAGGCTGCTGTTTGGGCAGTCACTGAGCTAGCTGCAGGAGTTTTTTTTTTTTTTTTTTTTTTTTTCCCCAGTGGTGCCTGGATCCTCAGGGAGACAGAATCATTCACTCCTCTGGAAAGGGGACTGAAGCCAGGGAGCCAAGTGGTGTTGCTCAGCAAGTCCCACTCCCACAGAGCCCAGCAAGCTAAGAAGCACTGGCTTGAAATTCTTGCTGCCAGCACAGCAGTCTGAAGTCGACCTGGGACGACTGAGCTTGGTGGGGGGAGGGGTGTCCACCCTTACTGAGGCGTGAGTAAGGCAGTTTTCCCCTCACAGTGTTAAGGAAGCCTATAGGAAGTTTGGACTGTGCAGAACTCACCGCAGCATGGCAAAGCAGCTGTGGCCAGAATGCCTCCCTAGATTCCTCCTCACTGGGCAGGGTATCTCTGAAAGAAAGGCGGCAGCCTCAGTCAGGGGCTTATACATAAAACTGCCATGCCCCTGGGACAGAGGACTGGTGGGAAGGGATGGCTGTGGACACAGCTTCAGCAGACTTAAAAGATCCTTCCTGCTGGTTCTGAAGAGAGCAGCAGATCTCCCAGCACGGCACTCGATATCTGCTAAGGGACAGACTGCCTCCTCAAGCAGTTCCCTGACCCTCATGCCTCCTAACTGGGAGATACCTCCCAGAAGGGGTCAATAGACACATCATACAGGAGAGCTCTGGCTGGCATGAGGTGGGTGCCCTTCTGGGATGAAGCTTCCAGAGGAAGGAGCAGGCAGCAATCCTTGCTGTTCTGCAGCCTCCACTGGTGAAGGTAAACAGGGTCTGGAGTGGACCTCCAGCAAACTTCAGCAGACCTACAGAAGAGAGGCCTGACTGTTGGAACACTAACAAATGAAACCAATAATATCAACATCAACAAAAAGGACACTCACATATAAAAACCTCATCCAAACGCCATTGGCATCAAGGATCAAAGGTAGATAAATCCACGAAGCTGAGGAAAAACCAGTACAAAAGTGCTGAAAATTCCCAAAAGCAGAATGCCTCGTCTCCAAGTGATTACACCTCCTCTCCAGCAAGGGCACAAAACTGGACAGAGAGTGAGTTTGATGAATTGACAGTAGGCTTCAGAAGGAGGGTAATAACAAACTCCTCTGAGCTAAAGGAGCATGTTCTAACCCAATCAAGAAAGCTAAGAACTTTGATACAAAGTTATAGGAACTGCTAACTAGAATAACCAGTTTAGAGAAGAACATAAATGACCTGATGGAGCTGAAAAACACAGCATGAGAACTTCATGAACCATACACAAGTATCAATAGCCGAAATTATCAAGTGGAAGAAAGGATATCAAGTGATTGAAGATCAACTTATTGAAATAAAGTGTGAAGACAAGATTAGAGAAAAAAGAATGAAAAGGAAAGAACAAAGCCTCTAAGAAATATGAGACTATGTGAAAAAACCAAACATACAGTTGATTGGTGTACCTGAAGGGTGACAGGGAGAATGGAACCAAGTTGCAAAACACATTTCGGGATATTATCCTGGAGAACTTCCCCAACCTAGCAAGACAGACCAACATTCAAATTCAGGAAATACAGAGAACACCACTAAGATACTCCTTGAGAAGAGCAACCCCAAGATACATAATTGTCAGAATCTCCAAGGTTGAAATGAAGGGAAATATGTTAAGGGCAGTGAGATATTGACCATGCAAATGGAAAGCAAAATAAATAAATAAATAGCAGGGGTTGCAATCCTAGTCTCTGATAAAACAGACTTTAGACCAACAAAGATCAAAAAAGACAAAGAAGGGTATTACATAATGGTAAAGGGATCAATGCAACAAGAAGAGCTAACTATCCTAAATATATATGCACCCAATACAGTAGCACCCAGATTCATAAAGCAAGTTCTTAGAGACTACAAAGAGACTTAGACTCCCACACAAGAACAGTAGGAGACTTTAACACCCACTGTCAATATTAGATAGATCAACGAGACAGAAAATTATCAAGGATATTCAGAACTTGAACTCAGCTCTGGACGAAGCAGACCTAATAGACATTGACAGAACACTCCACACCGAATCAACAGAATATACATTCTGCACAGCACTACATAGCACTTATTCTAAAATCGAACATATAATTAGAAGTAAAACACTCCTCAGCAAATGCAAAAGAATGGAAATTATAACAAATAGCCTGTCAGACCACAGTGCAATCAAATTAGACATCAGGATTAAGAAACTCACTCAAAACCGCACAACTACATGAAAACTGAATAACCTGCTTCTGAATAACTACTGGGTAAATAACACAATTAAGGCAGAAATAAATAAGTTCTTTGAAATCAATGAGAACAAAGACACAAGGTACCAGAGTCTCTGGGACACAGCTATAACAGTGTTAAGAGGGAAATTTATAATACTAAATGCCCACATCAGAAAGTGGGGAAGATCTAAACTCGAAACCCTAACATCACAATTGAAAGAATAAGAGAAGCAAGAGCAAACAAATTCAAAAGCTAGCAGAAGACAATAAGTAAATAATATCAGAGTGGAACTGAAGTAGAAAGAGACATGTAAAACCCTTCAAAAAGTCAGTAAATCCAGGAGCTGGTTTTTTGAAAAGACTAACAAAATAGATAGACTGCTAGACAGATTAATAAAGAAGAAAAGAGAGAAAAATCAAATAGACAAAATAAAAAAAGATAAAGGTGATATCACGACTGATCCCACAGAAATAAAAACAACCATCAGAGAACACTAGAAACACCTCTATGTGAATAAACTAGAAAATCTAGAAGAAATGCACACATTCCTGGACACATACACCATCCCAAGACTAAATCAGGAAGAAGTCAAATCCCTGATAGACCAAAAACAAGTTCTGAAATTGAGGCAGTAATGAATAGCCTATTAACCAAAAAAAACCCAGGACCAGACGGATTCACAGCCAAATTCTATTAGAGGTACAAAGAAGAGCTGGTACCATTCCTTCTGAAACTATTCCAAACAATAGAAGAAGAAGGAATCCTCTCTAACTCATTTTATGAGACCAACATCATCCTGCTACCAAAACCTGGCAGAGACACACACACAAAAAGAAAATATCAGGCTAATATCCCTGATGAACATCAATGCGAAAATCCTCACCGAATCCAGCAGCACATCAAAAAGCGTATCCATCACAATCAAGTTGGGTTCATCCCAGGGATGGAACATATGCAAATCAATAAACCAAATCCATCACATAAACAGAACCGATGACAAAAACCACATGATTATCTCCATAGATGCTGAAAAGTCCTTTGATAAAATTCAACACCCCTTCATGCTAAAAACACTCAATAAACTAGGTATTGGTGGAAAGTATCTCAAAATAATAAGAGCTATTTTTGACAAACCCACAGCTGATGTCATATTGAATGGGCAAGAGCTGGAAGCATTCCCTTTGAAAACTGGCACAAGGCAAGGATACCCTCTCTCACCACTCCTAGTCAGCATAGTGTTGGAAATTCTGGCCAGGGCAATCAGGCAAGAGAAAGAAATAAAGTCTATTCAAATAGCAAGAGAGGAAGTGAAATTGTCTCTGTTTGCAGATTACATGATTGTATATTTAGAAAACCCCATCATCTCAGCCCAAAACTGGTTAAGCAGATAAGCAACTGCAGCAAAGTCTCAGGATACAAAATCAATGTACAGAAATCACAAGTGTTCTTATACACTATTAATAGACAGAGAGCCAAATCATAAGTGAACTCCCATTCACAACTGCTACAAAGAAAATAAAATACCTAGGAATACAACTTACAAGGGACTTGAAGGACCTCTTTAAGGAGAACTACAAACAACTGCTCAAGGAAATAAGAGAGGACACAAACAAATGGAAAAACATTCTATGCTTATGGATAGGAAGAATCAATATCCTGAAAATGGTCCTACTGCCCAAAGTAATTTATAGATTCAATGCTATTCCCATCAAGCTACCATTGACTTTATACACAGAATTAGAAAAAAACTGCTTTACATTTCATATGGGACCAAAAAAGAGCCCCTATAGCCAAGGCAATCCTAAGCAAAAGGAACAAAGCTGGAGGCATCGTGCTACCTGACTTCAAACTATACTACAAAGCTACAGTAACCGAAATAGCATGGTACTGGTGCAAAAACAGATATGTAGGCCAACGGAACAGAACAGAGGCCTCAGAAGCAACACCACACCTCTACAACCATCTGATCTTTGACAAACCTGACAATAACAAGCAATGGGGAAAGTATTCTCTATATAATAAATGGTGCTGGGAAAAACGACTAGTCATATGCAGAAAACTGAAACTGGATCCCTTCCTTACACCTTATAAAAAGTTAACTCAAGATGGATTAAAGATTGAAATGTAAAACCTATAACGGTAAAATCCCCAGAAGAAAACCTAGGCAGTACCGTTCAGAACATAGGCATGGGCAAAGACTTCATGACTAAAATGCCAAAACCAATGGCAACAAAAGCCAAAATTGACAAATGGTATCTAATTAAACTAAAGAGCTTCTGCATGGCAAAAGAAACTATCATCAGAGTGAACAGGCCACCTACAGAATGGGAGAAAATGTTTGCAATCCATTCATCTGACAAAGGTCTGTTATCCAGAATCTACAAGGAACTTAAATTTACAAGAAAAATACAAACAACCCCATCAAAAATTGGGTGAAGGATATGAACAGACACTTCTCAAAAAAGACATTTATGTGGCCAAACAAACATGAAGAAAAAGCTCAACATCACTTGTCTTTAGTGAAATGCAAATCAAAACCACAGTGAGATACCATCTCATGCCAGTTAGAACGGTGATAATTAGGCTGGGCTCAGTGGCTCACGCCTGTAATCCCAGCACTTTGGGAGGCTGAGGTGGGCGGATCACGAGGTCAGGAGATGGAGACCATCTGGCTAACATGGTGAAACCCCGTCTCTACTAAAAATACAAAACATTAACCGGGCGTGGTTGCGGGCGCCTGTATTCCCAGCTACTCGGGAGGCTGAGGCAGGAGAATGGAATGAACCTGGGAGGTCGAGCTTGCAGTGAGCTGAGATCATGCCAACTCACTCCAGCTTGGGTGACAGAGCGAGACTCCATCTCAAACAAACAAACAAAAAGAATGGTGATCATTAAAAAGTCAGGAAACAACAGAAGCTCACAAGGGTATAGAGAGATAAGAACTCTTTTACACTGTTGGTGGGAGTGTAAATTAATTCAACCATTGTTGAAGACAGTGTGGTGATTCCTCAAGGATCTAGAACTAGAAATGCCATTTGACCCAGCAATCCCATTATGGGTATATACCCAAATGATTATAAGTCATTCTACTATAAAGACGCACACAAGTATGTTTATTGCTTTATTGCAGCACTATTGACAATAGCAAAGACGTGGAACTAACCCAAATGCCCATCAATGATAGACTGGATAAAGAAAATGTGGCACATATACACCACTGAATACTATGTAGCCATACAAAAGAATGAATTCATGTCCTTTACAGGGACGTGGATGAAGCTGGAAACCATCACTCAACAAACTCACACAGGGACAGAAAACCAAACACCACATGTTCTCACTCATAAGTGGGAGTTGAACGATGAGAACACTGGGAGGGGAACATCACACATCAGAGCTGGCTGAGGGGTTGGGGGCAAGGGGAGGGAGAGCATTAGAACAAATACCTGCATGTATTTGTTCTAATAATGCAAATAATGCATGTGCGGCTTAAAATTTAGATGAGGGATCGATGGGTGCAGCAAACCACCATGGCACATGTATACCTATGTAACGAACCTGCATGTTCTGCACATGTATCCCAGAACTTAAAGTATAGTAAATAAAATAAATAAATAAATAAATTTGTTATTTGATTTGTTTATATAATTTTTGTGTCTCATTTCTTTTTCTCACCTTATATTGAAACGTACATGAATTTTTCTATTTATGTATTATATGTGTAGTCTAGAACAGAACAATAACAAATACAGTCCACTAAGGTAATGCCATAAAAGCTGTTCATAACTTTACAACTTTAATAGTGTGCTTTATGCATAAACAATGACTACTTTACAAAATAAAAATTATTTAAAAAATCTTAACTTTAAACCACATCTCTAATAAAATGCTTTCATGATTAGAAACACAGTGACAATTCAGTGGAGTTAAAACTAAGTACAATCATGAACAGGGCCATTAAACTATAATAAAGGGTACGAGACCCATCTGTATTGAGATATAGGTGATAAGAAGTGCATTAGATATATTGATAATGGATTTTACATGAGATGGGAAAATAATGACTTATCTATAGACATTTTCTTATACATTTGCCTAATTTGCTATTATGAAATCATATAGCTTTGTCTTTTTATTATTTTTTTCTAGTTGTCTGTGTAAAATGCTGAAGGCATCATACAGAGGCTGTGTTTAAAGCAGTATTCACAAAGCGTGATTTGGATATCTTGTTTCCAAGTAAATATTTGCAGCAAGCCTTTTAACAGAGCTCGTAGAATGTTGTTCACACTACTTGAATTTTATGGTCTAAGCCATGGAAGAAAGAAATAAAAACAATCCTCCAGCATGTGTAGAAAATCGGAGTGTTTAAACAACCTAAAATATTTTAAAAATAGGAGAGAAGCAAATTCTGATTTGTAATCCTCTCATGAAGACAAGTATAAAATATGAGTGTATTTTCATTTTGGCCAAATTTACAAGGTGTTTTTTGTTTGTTTGTTTTCATGCTTTTATTTTATGTATTTCTCTGTGTAAACTGCCAGATCACATAAAACCAGAAAACACGTCCTGACCCTTTTGGAAGATATAGCGTCCTTCATGTATAAAGACGGTGCCACTTTGTCTTGATCATCTAGTGTATGTATTTTGGTAATAGTAGTTGATCTGTGTTATTACCTCTTTATTTTAATAACCCTCAGAGGCCATGACAACCACTAAGATGTTAAACGTTATGCAGCATTATAATAGACTCCAGTTCTGGGGACGTTTATCACTTAGTGTTGTTTAGAGATGAAAAAGTTTAAGTTATGAAGTCACTTTGCATCTCTTAAATAACTTTTCCTCATTATAAGCGAGCAAAACAATAAAAACTCTCTCTATATATATGTTGCAGGAGCATAGCTAGAAAGGAGAGCAAATAGTAAAAGACAGATAATTACTACTGTGATTTTAAACTGTTTATCAGACCGGGTGCGGTGGCTCAATCCTGTAATCCCAGCACTTTGGGAGATCCAGGCAGGTGGATCACCTGAGGTCAGGAGCTCGAGACCAGCCTGGCCAACATGGTGAAACCCCATCTCTACTGTACTGACTATAATGACTCTATAGGTAAGTCATTATTTTCCCATCTCATGTAAAATCCATTATCAATATATCTAATGCACTTCTTATCACCTATATCTCAATACAGATGGGTCTCGTACCCTTTATTATAGTTTAATGGCCCTGTTCATGATTGTACTTAGTTTTAACTCCACTGAATTGTCACTGTGTTTCTAATCATGAAAGCATTTTATTAGAGATGTGGTTTAAAGTTAAGATTTTTAAAATAATTTTTAAATTATTAAAAAATAATTATTAGAAGTCATAAAATCTCAATACAAAAATTAGCTGGGCATGGTGGCAGACACCTGCAATCCCAGCTACTCAGGAGACTGAAACAGGAGAATCGCTTGAACCCGAGAGACAGAGGTTGCAGTGAGTCAAGATCCTGTCACTGCACTCCAACCTGGGCAACAAGAGTGAAACTCTATCTCAAAACAATAAAAAATAAAACATAAACTGTCTATCAAAAAAGTGTTGATTACTATAGACATAGTATTAAGCAAAATAATATGTATTTTCCTCATTTTCACACTTATCATAAGTAATATCAATGTAGTAAATTCCAAGACTAGCAATAGAGGAGATTATTTAGATTAATTATGCTGAACAAAGAAGAGAAATTATTTCTAAACCTGAGTGTCTTATTTGAGAATTCATGGCAATCTCTGGACCTGATTCTTTTTAATTTGAGTGAAAGAAGACAAGGAAATTTGACCACTGATTGACAATATTTCAGGCAGGAAAAAATTTTGAAGAAGTCATAAAATCTCAGTAAAATACCTAAATTTGAATTCTGCAGTATTTTTCCCACTAATAAATACAAAAAATAATTGCCAAAAAAAAGTCTGTTTCCCACAGATGAACTTTTATTTTTCTTTTAATTGTCTTAAGTGGTGGATTTTGGCATGACAGAGAAAATAAACTTGTTGTCCATCTGTAGTTTGGCACTAAACAGTAATTCACATTGAATTAGTGGTGATTTCCTAGTAATTTTATAAGGTGGTTCACAATTCAAAATAATTATCTGGATTTTATAAGAACTGTATATAAAGTAGAATTAGCTGCTATGGTTATCACTATTGCAACATATGTCTCTCTTCAACTGGCTAAAGTAGAATTTAAAATTAAATATGTCTTCTAATTGGATATATTCTGAATGACAATCAGATATAATTCCCTAATTTTGCATAGATTTTCTATACAAATAGTACCGTAGAATATTTTATTAGGTAGTGAAGTTCTTAGTTTTCACTCTCTTTAAAAAGAAGAAAATATAGATACCCGTTTAAGTCATCACAACATATTAGGGCTTGCTGGGGCTTTGTAGCCACAGACCTGGGTTTCACTCCTGATTCAGCCACTTCAAATGTAAAGTTTCTCAAATCCTCCAGCCTGGTTTCTATAAAATTTGAATATGTATAATAATGTCTACCAAATAGAGTTATCATGATATCATGATGGTTAGAGATAATGTAATTCTTAACATAGTGTCTGCTATTTAGTGGGCACCCATCAAATGGCAATAATGTTATTTTAAAATGTTTCCCAAACAAGAGGAATGAATATTTGAATATGTATCTATTCATTTAATGTGGAAATACATGGCAGTTGACAGCAATGTCTTGATGTCATATATTTTGCTATTCTTACTTATCTTCCCCTCCCTTGTAATAACCCATTTACCAATGTAAATGTCTTTTTTCTTTTTTCTTGGCTTCAAGTGTATGTAAGGCCTTGTGTACACATGTGTAGAGAGCCTGGAGCATCATTTGGTGCAAATTAGAAGTGACAGGTCGGGTGTGGTAGCTCACGCCTGTATTCCAAGTACTTTGGGAGGCTGAGGCAGGTGGATCACGAGGTCAGGAGTTCAAGACCAGCCTGGCCAAGATGGTGAAACCCCGTCTCTACTAAAAAACTACAAAAATTAGCTAGGTGCAGTGACAGGTGCCTGCAATCCCAGCTACTCAGGAAGCTGAGGGAGGAGAATCTCTTGAACCCAGGCGGCAGAGGTTTCAGTGAGCCGAGATTGCACCACTGCACATTAGCCTGGGCAACAGAGAGAGACTCTGTCTCAAAAAATAAAATAAAATAAAAAATAAGTGACAGAAAGCAGGGGCAGCAGTGAGGGGTCTCTGGCCTCTTACCATCCCAAAGAGCGGCACACGTGGGCAGGATCAAGCTAGGTTCTCTTGGGTGCTTCTTTTGGAGATGGACTTTGCCCCCTTGTGGCGTTCTCTTTGTGCATAAGTATAAGAATGGACTTGTAAGAGGAATACATATTTTGAGGTCAAGTATTAAGAAAATTGAATTTTTGTGCCAACAATTGAGAATGCTGGAAGTACCAGTGCCCAGCACCTAGACAAATGCAGCTCTCCAGCCTTATGAGACACTGAGTTTAGGTGTAGCACCTCATGCTGAATGCTTAGACAAACCATGAGAGCTTCCAATATTATTCACCAGATAGTGTTACTGGTCTTCACAGCAGAGCGATGATAGTTTCCCCTTGAGGTGTCATCTTAGTTTCCTTGTTCACTACAACTAGTGCTTTTGTTTGGCAAGAAGAAAATCCTACCATCCTTGAATATATATATAAAGATGCTGTGTGAAATATAAGTCCTCCAAGACCTTAGAGGGACAAAATGGTAAGACCCACTGGCTGCACACTAGTGGTACAAAACTAGACTTGGAACACCACAGTGTTCCATATTTAAGTAAAATTTGCCACGTGTGGTGGTTTACACGTGTTGGGATTACGCTTTGGGAGTCCATGGTGGGAAGATAACTTGAGACTGGAAGTTTGAGATCAGCCTGAGCAACATAACAAGGCCTAATTTCTAAAATAAAAATAAAAAATCAGCAGGGCAAGGTGGCATATGCTTGTAGTCCTAGGTAGGACTCAGGAAGCTGATGCGGGTGGATCACTTGAGCCCAGGATTTCAAGACTGCAGTGAGCTATGGTAATGCCACTGCAATGAGCTGCCCTCCAGCCTGGGCAACAGAATGAGACCCCCATTTCAAACAAACAAACAAACAAAAACCACAAAAAACAAAAAGAGAAGTTCTCCATGGGATCCATATATTATTCAGATAAGATTAAAGAGTTGAAACCATGAGCAGTTAGTTTATTTCTAGCATTAGAAGCTCCTCTGTTGTCTTGGTAAAGCGCTATTGCAATGCAAAAACTGCAAGACCCAGTGTGCAACTCTGCCTTGATAAGTACTCTGTAGTTAACATTTAAATGTCACAGGTGCCATTGAGATTAGACATGTGAAGTAAATTTCTGAATGTGCTTTATGAACTCAAAAGTATTATAAAATATTAATCATTTTAATAGTGCTTCTGCAGATTTTGAAACAGAGACATAAACCTGAGAGTTTGAGTTAGTGTTTTCAATGCCTTAATAAAAGGCAAATATAATTAAAACCAAATAATAATAATTGCAGAAAATTTAGATTTTTCTCTGTCGTAAGTTTTGCTTTCAATTATTTCTAACAATATAGGTAAGACATTATTCTGTGTTCTGTGTTAAAGATTGTTTCTATAATATTGAGTGCAATGCTAGTAAGTACAAAACAACAAAGCACCCATAACCAAAAATATTAACAGTGGCTTTCTCTGGTAAAGGAGGTTACAGGAATTTTATTTACTTCATTTATAGTTTTAATATTTCCTAACTTTTATAGATATTCAATTTGTTTTTATGATAAAACAGCTGTTAAAAATGTATAGAAGTACAAAATTGCTCCTAAACTACTTTTACCTATTTTCAAATGTTCAAAATCCACATAATAGTTCCCCCTTATCAATGGTGATATGTCACAATGTCCCCAGTGGATGCCTGAAACTGGAGATAATAATCAACCCTGTATATACAAAGGGTTTTTTTCTATACATACATACCTATGACTAAGTTAATTTATAAATTAGACACAAAAGTGATTAACATTAATAGTAGAACAATTATAACAATATGCTAGCATTACTACTCTTGCATTTTGGGGTTATTATTAAGTAAAATGAGGTAACTGGAACACAATCACTGTGACAGCAGTAGTGACAGTTGATCTGATAACCCAGACTGCTACTAACAGAAGAGCAGTGTGTACAGCATGGATATAATGGACAACAAGATGACTCACACCCCTGGTAGGACAGAGCTGGGCTGCAGATTTCACCATGCTCTTCAGAAATGCATGCAACTTACAATTCACAACTTGTTTATTTCTCGAATTTTTCACTTAATATGTTTGGGCTGCAGTTGTAAGCGCAGAACACAGAATTACGGATAAGGGTATTTAATAGGATGTCATAACAGTTGTGCGTTTATCATTCCATTGTTAAACGAGTTTTGTTTTTTGCCTTTCCAAGATGTTAGACTATAAAGGACTCCAAAGCCCTGGAACATCACTAATAGGAAATAAGAGGACACCAACTTTAGGGTTTTAACAGTCTTATATCATGAATGTGTCCTTTTAATTCTATTGCCTTGACAGAATGGTTTGGTGACTTTGTTTTCCCACATCTGAAATGATAGCTTCTTTGTAATTTAGAAGTTCCTATCATGCATATCTTTTGTAAGATGTCTGTATGCACTAGTATCATTTCTTAGAATGGAAACCCGTAGCTAGGTTGCTAAGCAACATTGTAATCAAGATCTACAGCTATCACTTGGTCCTATTTCAGTTCTCCCAGCTGAAAACTTTCAATCATTGACAGCATGAGTCAAAACTAATTTTATCCCGGTGGGTTTTAGGACAAAAGATAGCAAGACAAACCACCAGATGCAGTTTCACTAAGAGGAAAGACAAACTAAGATGGGGCCAAACATATACATATAGGTTCATATATATATATGTTCATATATATAGGTTCATATATGTATATATGAAGGCCATCGGAGTATTACAGGTTAAGAAGGTGATGTGCTTTGACTCTGCATCCCTACCCAAATCTCATCTAGCACTATAATCTCCACGTGTGGAGGGAGGGAAGTGATTGGATCATGGGGGCAGATTTCCCCATGCTTTTCTTATAATAGTGAGTGAGTTATCACGAGACCTGATGGTTTTTAAAGTGTTTCACAGTTCCTTCTTCATTCGCTTGCTGTCTCCTGCTGCTTTTGAAGAAGGTGTTTGCTTCTCCTTTGCGTTCCACCATAACTGTAAGTTTCTTGAGGCCTCCCCACCCATGCGGAACTGTGAGTCAATTAACCCTCTTTCCTTTGTAAATTACCCAGTTTCAGGGAGTATTCTTTATAGCAGTGTGAAAATGAATTAATATAGAAGGACTAGTCATCCTACTTAACAGTTCCTTTACTTGAGAACTCGCTCATTGCAAAAGAGAGAGAGAAAAACCCACGAATTAGACAAGTAATTTCTATATTCAATTCATATTTGTTCACAGAGTCCCTTTTTAAATTATAAGTTAATATCTCAAAGCGCTGAAATTCAGTAATTTAGTGGGGCAGTAATAATCAGTAGTATATGGACCAGCTGAAGGTGAGAAATGCTCCTACTGTGGTAGGTTGAATAATGTCCTACCCCCTCCTCCAAATATATCCACATCTAAATCCCCAGAACCTGAGATTGTTACCTTACATGGCAAAACAAGCCCCACAGATGTGGTTAAATTAAGGATTCTGAGATGAAGAGATTATCCTGGATTACTGAGGTGAGTCCCATGTAATGACAAAGATTCTTACCAAAGGGAGGTAAGAAGGTCAAGGGGAAAAATGATGATGTGTTAATAGAAGCAGAGGGGAGGAAAGATGATATGATGCAGGGCAACAACCCAAGGAATGTGTAGGTGGCACCTGGAAGCTGGAAAAAGCAGGGAAACGGATTTTCCCCTACAGCCTTCATAAGGAACTAGCCCTCACAATACCTTGTTTTTAGCCCTGTAAGAATCATTTCAGACTTCTGACCTCCAGATCTATAAGAGAATAAATGTGTGTTATTTTAAGACACACAGTTTGTAGTAATAAGTTACAGCAGCAATAGAAAACTAACAGAGATCTCTTTGGTACTAACAATTTCTAAACCCTAGCAATTAAGAGTTTAGTTCTCTGTTGTTTCCTGACTTTTTAATGATTGCCATTCTAACTGGTGTGAGATGGTATCTCATTGTGGTTTTGATTTGCATTTCTCTGATGGCGAGTGATGATGAGCATTTTTTCATGTGTCTGTTGGCTGTATGAATGTCTTCTTTTGAGAAATGTCTGCTCATATCCTTTGCCCACTTTTTGATGGGGTTGTTTGTTTTTTCCTTGTATATTTGTTTGAGTTCTTTGTAGATTCTGGATATTAGCCCTTTGTCAGATGAGTACATTGCAAAAATTTTCTCCCATTCTGTAGGTTGCCTGTTCACTCTGATGGTAGTTTCTTTTGCTGTGCAGAAGCTCTTTAGTTTAATTAGATCCCATTTGTCAATTTTGGCTTTTGCTGCCGTTGCTTTTGGTGTTTTAGACATGAAGTCCTTGCCCATGCCTATGTCCTGAATGGTATTACCTAGGTTTTCTTCTAGGGTTTTTATGGTATTAGGTCTAACATTTAAGTTTCTAATCTATCTTGAATTAATCTTCATATAAGGAGTAAGGAAAGGATCCAGTTTCAGCTTTCTACTTATGGCTAGCCAATTTTCCCAGCACCATTTATTAAATAGTAGGGAATCCTTTCCCCATTTCTTGTTTCTCTCAGGTTTGTCAAAGATCAGATGGCTGTAGATGTGTGGTATTATTTCTGAGGACTCTGTTCTGTTCCATTGGTCCATATCTCTGTTTTGGTACCAGTACCATGCTGTTTTGGTTACTGTAGCCTTGTAGTATAGTTTGAAGTCAGGTAGCGTGACGCCTCCAGCTTTGTCCTTTTGACTTAGGATTGTCTTGGCAATGCGGGCTCTTTTTTGGTTCCAGGTATTGGAGAGGATGTGGAGAAATAGGAACACTTTTACACTGTTGGTGGGATTGTAAACTAGTTCAACCATTATGGAAAACAGTATGGCAATTCCTCAAGGATCTAGAACTAGATGTACCATATGACCCAGCCATCCCACTACTGGGTATATACCCAAAGGATTATAAATCATGCTGCTATAAAGACACATGGACACGTATGTTTATTGTGGCACTATTCACAATAGCAAAGACTTGGAATCAACCCAAATGTCCATCTGGGACAGACTGGATTAAGAAAATGTGGCACATATACACCATGGAATACTATGCAGCCATAAAAAAGGATGAGTTTATGTCCTTTGTAGGGACATAGATGCAGCTGGAAACCATCATTCTTAGCAAACTATCACAAGAAGAGAAAACCAAACACCGCATGTTCTCACTCATAGGTGGGAACTGAACAATGAGATCACTTGGACTTGGGAAGGGGAACATCACACACTGGGGCCTATCATGGGGGGGGGGAGGGAGGAGGGATTGCATTGGGAGTTATACCTGATATAAATGATGAATTGATGGGTGCTGACGAGTTGATGGGTGCAGCACACCAACATGGCACAAGTATACATATGTAACAAACCTGCACATTATGCACATGTACCCTAGAACTTAATGTATAATAAAAAAATTTAAAAAAAAAAAGAGTTCCTATGTTTTTATTCCTCGTCTCTCACAAGTACTCTGCCCACTCCAAGGCTCTGAGAAGGCAGAGACTTTTCTTTCATATTTATGATAAACACAGCTCAATGGTACAAACAAATATAGCAAACCTATCAGATTATCTGCCATTCAGGTTATAATGAATAACTGTAAGAATTAAAACAATTGCACTTTTTTTACTGCAGTCATAACATCAATACATTTAGAGATAAAACTTGGAGATCATTTTAATCCTTTTTCAATAGTAATTCCTTTCATCTGTATAGCACAAAATTTCAACGTTTTAGGATGTACAGAATCCTATTTGCTACTCCCTTTTACTGTATTAGGCAAGCTTCCCAGGAAATGATATCCTCACTCGAAAGATAAGCTATAAATTCAAGGTAAATAAACAGCTCTATACTAAAAGCAGTCAAACTTCAACCAAAATCCAAAGCTTCTAATTAAAAGTCAGTTCCTCTTTTCATCCTCTGATTAAAAATCTACTTTTTACAATCTCACTGTGATATATATTTCACTTTTATCTTCTTAATGTTTATTCTCTAAACTTAAGACACATAGGAAGCATTTCATCCAAAGAATTAGCCTGCCATGATCACAGAGCTAATTACGTATTAGAAATTAAACATTATAGACTAAATTTTATGCTTTCACATAAACTAAGTAATGTCTAAATTATCAGCAAATAAAATTAATCTTGAATGCTGTTCCTGGGTTGCTGTTAAAGACAAGATATCCCTCAACAAGAAAGATTTCAATAATGTAAAATGTCACAGTGCAGGTAATGTAAATGCATTGCAGTGACATAAAATCTTCAAGGTGATGAGACAGAATTTTTCCTCTATAAATCCAGGAGGAGATGGAATGTTTTAATGAATAAGCCAAGAAATATCAGATAGTTTTAAAAATGCATTCTATAGGCTGGGTGCGGTGGCCCATGCCTGTAATCCCAGCACTTTGGGTGGCCGAGGTGGGTGGATCACACCTGAGGTCAGGAGTTCAATATCAGTCTGGTCAAGGTGGTGAAACCCCATCTCTACTAAAAATGCAAAAAAATTAGCCAGATGTGGTGGCACACACCTGTAATCCCAGCTACTCGGGAAACTGAAGCGGGAGAATCGCTTGAACCTAGGGACGTAGGTTGCAATGAATCAAGATCATGCCATTGCACTCCAGCCTGGGCAACAAAAGCAAAACTGTCTCAAAAAAAAAAAAAAATTCTATAATCCCTAGACCTACTGTGATGTACAAAATTAAAGGATGAATAATCTCAGGATCAATGAAGGATCCACCCATACTCAGGCAAATATACTTACTCTTTCTTTTTATAATACATTAATTCAACCTGCTGGATTCAGTTAAAGATTCATGGTGCAGTTGGAGAACCAACATTGTACTCAGAAGGTCCAGGGCAGCAGATCATAGATGAAAAAGTGCAGGGTCGTTTCAGAAAATGGGGAATTCTTGAATGCTAGGCTAAGAAGTTTTTATTTTCTTTTATGGTCAGTGACCATTTCTAGTGTATGGGTCTGACATGAACAATAGACCATGTTTTAGAGAGATTACTCTGAATGGAATACATGTGGGATAACTTGGAAGGGAAAGGATTGGAGTTGAAGAGAATACTACAGTAGTTCAGATGAGATGAAATAAGAGTGTAATGTAATTTCTGTTTCTTTTGGTATAATAAATAATGTGTGCTAACACAAATAGCACTAACAATGCACCAAGCACTTCTCAAGCACTTACCTGTGATAACTAATTAAATCTTTACAATTTATATTTGAGTAGCTTTCACTATTACCTCCATTTACAGATGAGGAAATGGAGGCATATAGAAGTTAATAGATTTGCCCAATGTCACAGAATTTGTAATTGATTGGACAACCAATTTTGAACACTGAATCTGGCTTTTGAAATCCCAACTCTATGTACTACTCATAAGTAACAAAGGAATATACAGTTCTCTAAACACAGAAATAGTCCCATTTTATAACATTTTAGCAAGGCTTTCAACTTGATAGATGCATGTACATGCGTTTTATATATTTATTTTTGTTCTTGACCTGAAAGAATGCATCTAGGCTCGTCTAGAAAGAAGCAAAATATTGAGGTTAGAAACACTGTTCATGGATTGTTGAGCATTATTATTATTTTTTTATTGTACTTCACTATTTCAATGGTATTTATTGGGCACTTACCATATGTCTAGCACTTTGCTCTTCACTGAGAGACAGACAGTTCTTGCTCTCACGGAGCATGAACTGTTTTGGGTTTTAGATTTTCTATGAATCCCACTGCTACTGGTTGATGGCCATATTCTGTGTGGAGCAATTGTTACTGTGTCTGCATGTTCAAACTGGTTTTCTTTTTTGCATTATGTTTATAAATGCTACATACTATTATATAGAGAAGACATTTTCAAGGTTATAAAATACTAAGTCTCAGCCACTTTCAACATTTCAGTGTCTTTTCAAAGCCTGTGATATTCTGGCATCTTATGGTTATGTCCACTGAACATTCTGAGTGGTATGACACGAATGAAGCTGATTCTGTTACGTAAAGATAAAAATCACAGATTGCATGCAGCTAAAAATTATGGTTTGTTATTAAAATATAAATCATAATTATATAGTGGCTTGTTTAACAGATGTTTGTTTATGGATAATGGTCTGTTTAATGGATAATGTTTAATCCTACCTACTTTAAAGATCTAATTCTTGGCAATGTAAAAGATTCTTGTGTTATAAGCTTTAAATATTGAAATTGAATTGATAAAATCTGTTCTTATATTCTTTGACTACTGGGCACACTTTGATTAATAATTGCTTCTTTATAGTTGTTTTAGCTATAACCTAATATCTGGAGAGATTGAATGCATGTGACTTAGTGAGAAGTTTTGACGTATATCAAAAATTTATGACATTTTCACATCCTACTCAGTATGCTCCTCTCAGTTTTAACCTTCTTCTTAATTAAATAACCCTTCTTTTATCTCCATGAAATATACTTTTCTTATATATTCTTTATTTTCATTCTTCCTACTTAGGGTACACAAAAAACATTTCATGAAAAAATTACAAAAAGTATATTTAAATGACAAATGCCTTAGAAAATATTTTGAAGAAATGTATAAATGCCTGAAGCTCCATGTGCATAGCCAAGTTCTGTACAAATATTAATTTTCTTCAAAAATTGTTTTTGATACATAACATTGCTAGATCATGAAAATTCAGTAACAGAAGTTTCACATTTCAAAAGTGGGAGGTAAAATTACTCTTGTCAGAACTAGGCAGGACCTGAGACTTAATATACAAACAACTTTTCCCAGTGACTTTATAGGCTTCCAGGAACTACTCAATTATGAAAGAAACAAAGATTAAGTTTGTCTTCCATTATTCTTTGATAATAGAAAGTAAGACATAAATAATTTCCCTCATTATCTTTCTTTAGAGAGTCTTGATTTGCATTTGGCTAGTACACCATTAACAATATTAATTGGATCATCCTTTTATTCACCTAAAAATAGCCTTTGAAAGATTATACACAATCATTTTGTACCAGACTCAGAGTCATTTGTGAAAGAACAAATCTTTCTATAACCAATGTCATGTAGTCTAATACACATTAGGAAAAAATGACTATTTGTGAATAACAGATCCACAGGGAAATCTACATTTTTATGTAAGTCTAGAAAGGAAAAAAAAATGGCCGGGCGCGGTGGCTCAAGCCTGTAATCCCAGCACTTTGGGAGGCCGAGACGGGCGGATCACGAGGTCAGGAGATCGAGACCATCCTGGCTAATACGGTGAAACCCCGTCTCTACTAAAAAAATACAAAAAACTAGCCGGGCGCGTTGGCGGGCGCCTGTAGTCCCAGCTACTTGGGAGGCTGAGGCAGGAGAATGGCGGGAACCCGGAGGCGGAGCTTGCAGTGAGTTGAGATCCGGCCACTGCACTCCAGCCTGGGCGACAGAGCGAGACTCCGTCTCAAAAAAAAAAAAAAAAAAAAAAGTTAGATGTCTGGTACATTAATCTTCAAGAAAATATTGAAATACATAATTTGTTTTGAGGCTCATTTTCACCCTGTGAATATTTCAGATCACTTTTTTTAATACGAGAGAAAAAAATAACTCTCACTCAACTCATTACTACTGACAGCAAGTTGTATGAGGAGACATTACATCATAAAGAAGCAGAAAATTTCCTGTCTCAAAGCGGTTTCAAAGCTGGAAGGAAATTACATTCTTTCACTTTTTATTCCCATTTCTAATCACTAATTTTTGCAATCAGGTATGAGAGTGATGAACTGTGGAATTGGAAAATTTCATTTTCCAGCAACCTGCACATAAAAGGCATGCAAAAGAAATCCATTAACGTCTCTTCAGAAGTAACAGAAGGAACTAACTTCTGTCTGAGCAGTATTTTCATAGGCTCAAGAAGGATCCTTTGCTTAACCAGCTATCTAGGGGAGCTTTTAATCTATGTTTCGCTTCTTAAAAAATGTTCCACAAGGGCATACTTTCTACAGGAAATGATTCACATTAGTGACTCTCAAAATTTGGATTGGGTTTCCTTAAAGGAGTAAACAATTCTAAACAAAAAGTATGTGTTTAGGTATCATTCTATCTGAAAATGAGTTTCCCATTAAGCTGTACAGCTTGTCTACTCGTCATTCATTCAGGGCTTTGGTGGGATGTCAATTCCTCCACAAAGTTGTTTCTGATGCGTCTAGCTTCTCCCAGGATGTTAGGTATTTTTCTCTCAGTTTGCTCCCAGCATTTGTACCCAATTTTATTATAGCTGTTACGACACTAATTATTTTATTATGTCTCATTCTTTAATTCCAAAATATAAATTTCTCCAGGCATGGACCCCATCTTTTATTCATCTATATCCATATCTGGCACAATGGATTATTTTGGGTTCTCCCCGAAGTAGACTGCTAATCAAGGCTTCAAGTCAAGTAGTTTATTTAGGAAATGCCGTGAACACTGCTAGGGAAATAGGTAAGTGATACAGAAAAGGGGTATCCATTTAGTGCTGAACTATTAAGTGGGCCTAGCATGTTAAGTGTTAGGAAAACTTGGAAAAATGGTGCAAAATACAGACCTCACAATTCTTCCTGAGTAGTAAAGGAGTTGGGTAATTAAACACCAACTACAGAGAATAATTGGTTGAGAACTACAGCTTTGTGGAGTTTTTTTTTTTTTTTTTTTTTTTTTTAAAGCCTCAGGCACACACCTGCAGGTATCGGGAATTAAAAGCCTACCTGAACACATAAAAAGCTTCAAGGGATATGAAATACATAATGGATGCTAGAGTCTGCATTTAGCACTGCTCACATCCACTCAGGCCTCATGTTAAATGTATTCCCTCTCATTGCTGTTTCTTTAATATAGTTGTCAATCACAATTTTAGGGGGTCAAAGGAACACTTAATAAAGGAGGTCTAGTGAAAGAAACTACAGCAATGGACATTTGTCTTGTTTCTCCTATACATTTAATTTCAGATACCCCTCATTCTCAGCCAGCACTTCTGTTCTTCTGGAATGCTTGCCTAATGGCAGAACTCAAACATTCATTCCTAAGGCGTCTGAACCCCTTACTTCTTTGCCCTGGTAAAACCGTAGAGCGGCAGGCACCCATTTACAACTATTACTAGACATGGAAGCACAATGAGTTGCCCAAGTGTATCTCCTGCTGCCCACATTATAGCAGCAACCTTATTTCCTCATATTAATCAGGATCAATTAGTGCTTCTGGTATAAAATACCTTTTAAATTTAAATTTAAATTTTTTTTCTAAATAGTATTACTACAATACTGAAAAAAAAAAAAAAAAGGAAAAAAAAAAGCCACCCTTTTTTGCCAGCTGGCCTATTGACCAACCAGGTGTCCTCATAAGTTTTATTGTAGTGTTCTAAATTTAGTGGTGTGCTGATTTATGCTAGACAACTCATTATCTCTGTTGTGTTATATGACACCTCTGCAGTGGATGTTCTTTAGTGAACATCAGCAGGAGATGCAGAGATCCATTATCTCTGTGACTAATCCCATGGGTACATCCATATCCCCCACTCCCTGATGTGTTTAAATGTTGCCATTTCAAGTCCCTAACCAATAAGCTAAGCTATTTGTTGCTACTCTGAATTCTGAGAACATCTTGATCTCAGGTCAGCTGTTCCTCCATAGAAATTGATTATTTGAATCTCTGCCCACTGAGATACAATTCCCTCATCACTGCCACTCAGAGCCACATTTCAGTGACACTTTAGGGTTTTAGCAGTTCATCTTAAGCTTGTGCTAATATGTGTATCCAGCCATCTATGAACCAGGCCTTAGTTTTTTCATTTCCAGTAGCAGATCATAGGAAGACCTCAAGAGACCACGGCTGTAAGCTGAGGGAGAGGCATGCGTGAAAATGATAGATGGCATGGTCACCTGCATGTGTAAGTTACTTATGTCTTCCCAACTTGATTGGTCTAGATTCAAAATGTTTAATTTCAATTGTATTTGGGGTTACTTTGGTACCTGTTTGCTCTTGTGACTTGATGGTTTATTATAATACTCAGTTGATATGGTTTGGCTCTGTGTCCCAACCCAAATCTTATCTAGAATTGTAATCCCCACGTATTGAGGGAGAGAACTGAAGGGAAGTGATTAGATCATGGGGGTGGTTCCCCACATGCTGTTCTTGTGATAGTGAGGGAGTTCTCACAAGAGCTGATAGTTTTAAAGTGCGGCACTTCCTCGCCTGATCTTTCACCTGCCTCTCTGTAAGATGCGCCTTGCTTACCTCCGAAGAGAAACTTCACCTTCTGCCATGATTGTAAGTTTCCTGAGGCCCCCCAAGGCTATGTGGAAATGCGAGTCAATTAAACCTCCTTTCTTTATAAATCACCCAGTCTCAGGTAGTATCTTTATAGCAGTGTGAAAATGGATTAATACAACAGCTCATGATGAACACCTGTGTTTTTCTATTCACTTAACGTCTCATGCTCAGTTTCACAGTCTCTGTAGGGCTCAACAGAAATTCAGGAGACACTTTTGAACAGAATAGCTCTTTGCTGCAGTTGGTATGTCCTTGCCCTAAAACCCTGAGTGTTTGTGCTATGACACTCCTTTTGGGCTTGCCAGATTTTAGCACAGCATTTTAATGTGATGCAGATAACTGAACTGACAACTTTCCAAATCATCTGATAAATGGGGTGGAGCTGTGTTTTCAAGTGTAGTACATCCTATCTTCAAAATATGGAGAAGCCTAGCAAGCTTTGTGGCTTTTTCTTAGTGATAGGGGGCACAGGGTACAATAACTTGTCTTTTGTGTTAAAGGAGTTATTTAGCACACCCGTAATCTCTGGGCACTTAAAAACTATATTTGTGTGACATGTTCTGAATTTTTATTACGATTTATCTCATAAATGATGACGCATATGTTTCACAGGGCATCCAGTGTGTTTGCCACTTACTTTCCTCAAGGTCAGGTTAACATGGTGCCCTCAAAATAGTAGATCAGAATGATGTAATGTGAAATGTCCAGATGACTAAGCTCCCTTCTGACCTCATTGTGACAAAGATCAGGAAAGTTAACATAGTCCTGTGGCAAAGCTATAAACATATGCTGCTATTCATGCCAGGTAAATGCAAATGATTCTAATTCTCCATAATAGGGATTGAAAGAGTTTATTTGATAGATAAATATATATTTGCTAAATTAAGTGCAGGAGATACGCTGAAAGGGGAAGAAGAATGGTAGGGAAGAATACAATCCTATAAATGTAAATTGAGGACAAAAGTCAATAGAAACCCTTAATCGTGGGATATATAATACATTTTTCTAGTTCAGAAAATGTGTTGCTATGAACACTACCTGAAAATTTCTTATCTACAGTGTATTTGTAGTTATACCTGAATAAAGATTTAAATAGACACAGACTTCCTTTTTGTAAGTATATTTCTATGATATGAATATAAAACACTCATTGTAATCCATTTTTGAAGCTGGTTAAGTATCTATATGGATATTTTTGAAGCAATACAATGCCAAATAATGCATTTGTTGATAATACAATTATCTTTAGTAAATAATGGATAACATTGATGTCTAGGAAATTTTACTATTCATAAAGTTAAATTAAGAAGTAGAAAATCAAATCTTGAAAATTTATCTAAAGAAACCTGTGTTATAAGTTTAATGACATGTATGTAATGTGGCACTGAAAATATAGGTTCACCTTTAGGTTTCTCATCTACCTGTTTTTTTTTTTAGTTTGTTTGTTTGTTAGTTTGTTTTAACTGACCTCCAATACGGTTCGTTTGAACTTCATAGAATCTTGTCATTTCTGGTCTGCCAAGGCTTACTTCAGGCCCCCAATGATCAGGAATTGATATTTGACAATAACTTTCATTTTTCCTTGTATTGGTTTCCTTTTCTTGTACAGTAAGAGAAGTGAATATGCACCTGTAGAGAATCCTTTAACAAGTTCCAACCAAGGAAAGAACTCTGAAAATAGAAGGGAAAAGTAGTGTACAATCTTGATTTTCATAGCAACTTATTGCCTAAAATTACTTCAAATTTGAGAAAGTTCAGCACCTGCAACGATGGCATTTCTTGGCATTTCTTTAGCTACCTTTTCTTAAACAAATAACAGATTTTACAGAGTGCATGCATCAAAATCATTTCAAGGAAACATATTTCTGAAATGACTTCACTTCATGTAACCTGAATTCTAATCTACATCCTATGGCTTACAAATGTGACTAGTCAATGTATGTGATCTTAGTTTCTTCATTTGCAAAGATGAAGCATACACTATTTTTTCATACACATATATAATATGTCTCTTCTTTTTTACCAAGATGTATCAGATGAGAAATAATAAAAAAGTATGTCGTGTGGCTCCAGACCCTTAGTGACTAAACAGAAACTTCTACGCAATTACATTATCTCAGAAGTGAGAAAACAGATGTATGGCTTCTCAATTGCCTTTTATAATTGTTATTTGTCTTTTACATTTTTAATTTTGGAAATTATTTTCAGTTTCTTCAGTATATTGATAATGCCATAAAGTAGGGGCATATTCACCACTTTTAATATTGCCAATTATCTTTCACTAATATACAATTTCTTTATAATTATTTTATCTTAACTGTATATAATAGTAAAATAATAATTATTACATTGTAATAATTAGACTAAATCTGCAATGAATTTAGTGATATTTTCAAGTAATGCCCAATAACACATTCTTAAATATATAGTTATCTCTGTAGAGAGTTTAAGATATAACACTGATGTCTAGGAAATTGTCATAATTGTATCTAAGATTCTTATCGAGTTTCATAAATTTCTAAGAAAAAATAATGGTCATGCCCATGGAAACCTGCAAAGGCACTAAAGTAAGTATTATTTTTCCTTCCACTTCTTTGGCATTCCTCCTAATAGCTTCCAAGAAGTGTCAACTCACTCTTCAATACTAGGCTTACTCAAATGAATATGGGTTTAATTATCAAATATCTGAGTCAGGAACTAGCCCCGTTAAGGTCTTGGTTTCTCCATTTACAATTAAGAGTTGTTATGAGGCCCAAGTTTGATCATGTATGCCAAGACATTTTGCAAACTCTAAAGCCCCACCACATATGCCTCTATTTTTCATGTGTGCTGGCTTCCTCCTGTACAGCACTTTATTTGTTGTGATAAAAATGTGAGTGCTTTCTTTACCCTCTTGGGGAACCTAGCCACACAGACCGAAATAAGGGTCATAGTAACTTGATGAGACATTCTCAGACACATTCTTGAAGCTCCTTATAGGAGTAGGGGCTAGGAGCTAAATGTGCTTCTTCAGGATGATTAGTAAGAAAATCTTTCAACAGCTGCCTGTAATTGACAGATGACAACCTAGCAGAAGGGACTCTCATCTCTGCCCCAACATGGGGTTGGTATTAACCCAATACAGCTGCTGTGGGTAGATGCCCTTGTAACATCCTAGCCAAAGTGGGAGGGGAGTAGTCAACACAGTAAGGTCACAGCGTTAGGAGGTAAGCTGGGCAATCCCATTACTGGGTATATACCCAAAGGATTATAAATCATTCTACTTTAAAGACACATGCACACGTATATTTATTGCAGCACTATTCACAATAGCAAAGACTTGGAACTAACCAAATGTCCATCAATGACAGACTGGATAAAGAAAATGTGGCACATATACACCATGGAACACTATGCAGCCATAAAAAAGGATGAGCTCATATCCTTTGCAGGGACATGGATGAACCTGGAAACCATCATTCTCAACAAACTAACACAAGAACAGAAAACCAAACACCACATGTTTTCATAAGTGGGAATTGAACAATGAGATCACATAGACATAGGAAGGGGGACATCACACACCAGTGCTTGTCGGGGGTGAGGGGATTAGGGGAAGGGATAGTATTAGGAGAAATACCTAATATAGATGACAGGTCGATGGGTGCAGCAAACCACCACGGCACGTGTATACCTAGATAACAAACCTGCAAGTTCTGCACATGTACCCCAGAATTTAAAGTATGATAATAATTTTAAAAAGGTGAGCTGGGGAGAACTGAGATGCCAGGTACTGAGGTGATCAATTAGGACAACAAGCCAAACAGAAATCAACAATTAAGGTTTTACTCACTTACTGTGATGGCATAAATGAGGCTGGAAAAAAGGTGCTGTCTCCTTTAATGTTTTATTTTTCTCCATGGAACAGCATGTGGTGAGGGTCAGATACATCAACACAGATTGGAAGTAATGTCTTGCTGCAGAGGTAAACCCTGAACTAGAGGCTCTTGCCATTGAATGGTCCCAGGGGACAGGGAGAGGGGGATGAGGGAGGACTAGGAGTGGAAAAGTGCAAGTACCATGTCAGAGTGGAGAAACTGTTGTCAAGGCTCCCCAGTAAGGAGGTCTCAGCAGAGGTACCTACATAGAGGTACCTACAAAGATGAGAGTACCTGGATAAAAAGACCTCTGAATGGAGGCATTTGGGCTAAAAATGCAACATGTGTCAAAGTGTGGCTAGCCTGGGAATGCTGAGTCCTTGATTTTAACTCCCTTCAGACTGTGCACCCAGGCTGAAGTGGGGAGGGCAGCTTTCTCCCATGAGATCTATCAGGTGATGCTTTTATAATTGCTGGAAAAATCACACATATGAGATTGGCCTGGAGCCAGACCCCTCAGTGAGTTGACCTTCCCCCATCTTCTGTCCTCCTGACCCAAAATGTATACAGTTTTACTTCATCCTGAGAACAAACAGGGGTAAACTTGTGATTTGTGACAGGAAATAAAGCTGCAAATCATGAGATACAAAACAAGAATCAGGGAACAATTAAACTATCAATGTTTTAAAAAGACTGAAGATCCACGAAACTTTTTAAAAAAATTATTGCTACAGACAGAAACTTCAAGTAACTTGAGTTACATACCCAAGTTTAACAATAGTAATCTATTCACCAAAATCCAGCAACTTCTTGTGTTTCATTAACAATTATACAGAAACTATGGCATATTTAATGAAAATGATAAGAAAAAGTTAATAAGTAAAAAAGCATTTTTCTAGGGTTCTGCTGGAATTATCCTGTTTATTATGCAAATATTACAATGTAAAATGTAGAACAATGTAAATAAGATCATAAATAATTAGAATAGCTGACTGTATAATGAATCATATGATCTCTTCCAGCTAAATTGTATGTTATAATATAAATATGGCTTTTCAAATAATTAGAAAGGATGGCCTAGTCATTAATTGGTATTGAAGCAAGTGGTTTAATGTTTGGAAATGGCATAAACATTTTAACTTCATGCCATTATCCAAAAAGATTTAATTTTCAAATAAATTATATATGTATAAAACAGATTTTCAGAAAGATAAAATATTGGCAAGTAGTTAACTGACTTACGGCTGTAAATTTCCTTTCTCGGTCATGTGGCTACTCTGCAGATTCAGAATGAACTGCCAGCTATAATTTGGTTCAGGTGCCAAGACCCATGATGCCACATACAACACCAAAATAGGAAAATGTTTATTACCTACGAGATGAGGCGTTTGGGAAGAACAGGACAGTCTTCCCAAACTAACCTGAAAATAGTTTGAGAGAGCAAGAAATGGAGGCTGGCTTGAGGTTTTTGTTTTGACTAGGGAGTCAGGCCAGGGTGAGGGTTCCCATGTACCAGCACGGACCTGGGTAGCTTGAATCTCCCCTACTCTGCACCAAAGGAGGGATTAAAAAAAACCCAGGCTTTTTTTTATCAGCTTGACCAGATGTGAGGCAGAAAGGAGAAAATGAGGTTTGAGGATTGTTATCAAATGTAAAACATCAGAAAGTAGAGTCAGGCTCCTTATTACATTAAGCATTCATCAAAACATAGATTACAAAGAGGAAAATGTTGAAAACAATATTACTTCAGATATCAAAGCTCCCCATAATTAGAATGACTGGTGTTAAAACTAGAGGCATATTTTCAATGTTTATAGAAAAGTTGATAACAATAAAGATTACTGACAAATGAGTAAGAAGAACATAACAATTTTAAAGAAAAATAGACAAAGACCACATATAGCTAATTCAGTAAAGAAGAAAGGCAAACGGCTAAATACACTTAAAAAATTAAACACCATCAACAGCATCAAAGAACTATTTGTAACACTATAAATCAGGGATTTTTATATGGATAAAATGGTACAGATTAACAAAATATAACTGGATTAGGCAGTAATACTAATAAATGGCATTCCTGTAAACTATTGATGAATCATGATAGGACAATCTGGAGCAGCTAGTATCCAAAAATTGTAAAAGCATGTAAACTCTGGTTTGTCAATTCAATTTTTGGAAATTTAACCCATGGGAATAAAGTAGCTATGCATAATTATCTTCAAGGATAACACAGAGTTAAAAATAATTGGAGAAAACCCTCCAGGATCATAGAAACAATTACATGTTCAGCAATAGGGGAATTAGTGCATATAAACTATGCTATATTTATATAACAAATATTATATAGTTTTTAAAATGATATTTTATTATATGAACAATTATAAATGACTAAGTGCAAAAATAGGTTACAAAAACATGGTTTGTATACATATATATTATATACATTTGTGTCTGTGAGTATGTATATGTGTGTGTGTGTGTATATATGCACAAACCTACATAGACATATATGTGTGTGGGTATACACACACACACATAGACATATACACACACACACACACACACACACACACACACACAAACATATCTCCAAACTTATAGGCCTACTTGATATTTCCACTTAGATATCTAACAAACATCTTTTGATGTGGTGTTTTAAAGAAAGAAACTTTTGGATGGCGTTCTTCCCCTCCTATTTTTCTATCTTAACCCTTCTCTGTATATGGTACCATCATGCACTCTAAAATCTAGGTGGCATTCTGGATTCCATCCTCTTTTCTTACTCCTTCCTGCCATCTATCATATTCCAAGTCTTGTGAGTCAGACTCCAAGACATACTGAATCTTCCCTCTTCTTCCTCTTTGCTGCCACTCTTCCAACACAAGCCACATTACTTTTATGGGAACCAAAGCATAGGGTTCCCCTCCACTCCTTCAACTCTCCACTTCTACTCTTCCACCAGGCCAACACATTCCATTCTCTACCCAGAAATCACCTTTTTTTTTTTTAAAAAAAAGGATGTCATACTACAGCACACTTAATAATGCTTTTATTACTTTGAATTCAAATTAAAATAAAACCTAAACTAACCGTAGCCAAATCTGGCCCTTTACTAATGTTTCATTTTCACTTCATTATCAATCTCTCCCTTACTCTGTATATTTCTGGCATTTCTTGTGTTTTTCTGTTCCATTACATTGAGGTTTATTGCCACACTAGGAGTTTGCATTTTATTTTCTTCATATTGCCTGGAAATTCTTCTCTCATGGCTGGCTTTGTCTTATTATTCAGCTTCTATTTTTAACATCATATCTTCCCTCCTTTCTTGACCACCCAACTGAATTACTTGCCCTTCACCCTTCCCCTGCTGTGCTTTATGCTATCTTGTTTTGTTTTTCTTCCCACTGCATTCTAATACTAAACATTCTGTTGTTCTTACTTTAGCTTATCAGTGTTCCTCCTGTTACAATGTAGTAGGATGCTGGGTGTCTGGAATCATGTTTGCCTACAGCCAGTCCTGAGTAAATAGTTGTTGATTGAATGAATATATAATGAGCTAAAATATGGACATCATTATGTAAATAGACTTATATGTGGATAGTGAAACAATAATTTCCTCTTGTTTATCCTCTCCTGAATCTTCAAGATATCCCCCAATCAACACACATTGTATTTGTATAAAAGAACTGATAAAAAGTATGTAATTTAAAGTCTTTAAAATTCCATAATTTATTCTCCTACCATAAAATCCTAAATACTACATTTAATTTAATCTCTCATTTCTTCAGCACTTGGAAATGTCTCAACAAAAGAATATAGCAATTTGATAAAACTATGTATGGTGAATTCTTAGATATTTTCCAGATATAGTGATCAAATTTCAAAGGAAGTGTTAGAAGTAGGAGGTATAAAAGATCGTATAGTCTGGATATGCCCTTTAAAAATTTCCACTGTAAATGTAGTGGCTTATGCCTTTTATTTTTGATTTAAAGGGAGAACATTTAAATCATTATTTGAGAATTTCCATTTATTTGCTTTAAGTACCAACAAATAGAATCTCCATGATAAATAGAATAGTAAAAATTCAAAAGCATTATTAAAGTGAAATTAAAACACTTTTTCTTTCCTTTTTCTTTACTTGGATTTTGGAGTTGTGCATTTTGCTTTCCACTGCATATTTTCCAGCTTTCATGGAGTGAAATAAAATTAATGGGAAAAAGTTGTAGTAGTGGAGCTCAAGTTAAAGTCTGTGAAAATCATTACTGGTGTTCTAGTTATTAATATATGCCACGTTCCTTGACCAAATGAGTAATTTTATTAAGACTTTGCTATATAATGAATCATTAACTTCACAGAAATACAGAATGAGCCAAAAAAGGCAATAAATATCAAAGTGAATCATTTTCCGTGTTTTTTTTTTTTTTTTTTTTTTTTTTTTTTGAGGCAGAGTCTCGCTCTGTCGCCCGGACTGGAGTGCAGTGGCCAGATCTCAGCTCACTGCAAGCTCCGCCTCCCGGGTTTACGCCATTCTCCTGCCTCAGCCTCCCGAGTAGCTGGGACTACAGGCGCCGGCCACCTCGCCCGGCTAGTTTTTGTATTTTTAGTAGAGACGGGGTTTCACCGTGTTAGCCGGGATGGTCTCAATCTCCTGACCTCGTGATCCGCCCGTCTCGGCCTCCCAAAGTGCTGGGATTACAGGCATTTTCCGTGTTTAATCGGGTAAAAAACTGAGATTTTAAAAATAATAGAAATAAAATGTTGCTATATTTCTGATGATTTTTGACCTTGGAAGTGGAATTTTGTTGTTTGAAAATGACAGTTCTAGATATTCTTTGGACAAAATTTCAACATCCAAATAAAAATGAAATACCTTAAAAGTAAGAAATATTTTATCCTGATAAAAACTTACATTCATAACATCCACAAGAATACTTCCCACACTTGGTTATCAATTACCTTGCTTCTTATTTAAGTATTTTTAAATTTGGACTAATAATTGCATAACATCCTATCCAAGCTGCATCATATGGGATGGATGATTAATAAAATCAATAATGGATATAGCAGGGGAAATAAAAAAATACACCTCAGCAAGACTGTTCTTGGGTGTCAAAACAAATCAGCAAGAGCACAGAAACTGTTTCAATTATCTTTAGAGGGAGGCCATGAGAAAGGGGAGGGAATTAGTTTCCTCTCCTTTATTGCTTAAACTATAAAACTATGAAGCATTAAATGTCTTCTGGGCGCTCACCCAATTTTTGGAAAAATAAGCCTTGATTCTTTGGAATTTGATGCATTCCTTTCCAGAATGCAAACTCATCCAGGGTTAGTGTGCTAAAATAAATGCTGGAAACAGGAGAACAAGAGAATGGGGGAAAATCCAATAAAATAAATTATGATGAAAAGACAATGCAGAAGTGCCATACACATTAATAACACTCATCTTGAAGGATAATATTTAAGTAACCATGAAAAGTGAGCCAGTAGATAATTCAGATTAAAATTAAATCACATGCTTGTTCAATAATTATTTGAGTAAAAGCTAAACACATGCATTAGCAAATGCAAATGATTCTTTTAATTAGACATCAACAAATGAGGTCCAGTAGCAGAAGCCAAGCTGTTTGGTCTTGATAATTTTTATTATAGACCTCTAGCATCTCAGTGATATTTCCCTGAGTATTCCTATATTCAAACACAAGGAATAAGAGCTGAATGCATTTTTTAACAAGGATATTTTCTCTTTATCATAACTGAATAAGAAGATTTTATCCTATTTTCTAGTCAAAATGCAACAAGGTGCTTATCAATTATCTAATAAATTTAATCAATAAGGAGTAAAATTGCAGTCTGAATATACCATACTATCTTCAGTGACATCTCACTTAAGGTCAACACATTTACAATGAAAAAATATTTTAATAAAAATTTCTCATCCTTAGGAATTCATCTGAAATATAGCAATATATTATACATACTTTCCCCTAGATATTGGTAATGAGTTTAATTCAAAGAAAATAAAGACTTGTTTGCAACCCACAAAATTTATGTTCCACAAAGGAAAAGGAAAAATATATTTATATATAATTGATACAGTATCAGCTGTATGATGTTTTATATATTTCATTTTATTATAATTTCTCAATAATAATGGGACATTAATCATTTTATTGTATTATAATATTGGATAAATAGTGGTGCATGAGCCTAAGTAAATTGATCTAGCTTACATAGCTACCCAGTGGCACAGTTGAAATTTAAAGGAATATATGACTAAGAATCTTATCTTATTCTAAAACAAATGAAATGGAAAACACTTGTTTTTAGTCCATGTGGTAAGTCCTAAACACGCTTATCCAACTTCCTACTTAACACCAAAATGGAATATCTCATCCTTGGCAGGTACCAAGGTGAATTCTCTTTGCCTACATATCTAAAATGGCCTCTCTACCAACATCTCCTACTTCAGCAAATGGCAACACCTTACATCCAAATGGGTTACATGTGATATTTCCTCCTCAACTCCTTCATCTTCCTGCATCCCCAAATGAAAACACTCCTTGTTATTTCTGTCTCCAAAAATATTTGAATATCTTGACTTCCCTCTGTTCCCCATTTCTACTCCTACAGTCCAGTAAATATGTATATATGACATCACTTATAATTACAAATTTCAGAGACACATGAAATACCAACTCTAGACAAATCAAACATTCATTGAGACTGTAAAATTATTAATTTTTAATCCTTGAGTCACTGGTTTCACCAAGTGCTACAACCATTCAAGTATGTCTAGACATAGATAGAAGTTTTAATTAAGAACTAAATGGACTTTAATTTCAGTAATAATTTATAATTTGACATTTTTGTCTATAAAGAAAAGGACTATGATTCGGTTGAAACTAAGATGTTTGTTAAGACAAGTGAAATGCATTTACATTTTGAAACTTTTCTTTTTAAAATTAAAATAGTAAAATTGACTTGGTGTTTCTTTTGGTATAAAATTATATGAATTTTAATTTATCTGTAAATTTGTTTAAACTCTATCACAATCAGAATCAAAAGAAAATTTTCATTCCTTTTTATTTCTAACTGGTATTTCATTTTGCAGATATGACAGAGTTTATTTATTGTGAATACCTATTGAAGGATATTTGAGTTGTTTTTAGTTTGGGGCGCTTATGAATAGACCTGCAATATTTATAAGTCTTTTTGTAAACATAATGTAGGAGTGAAATTGCTGAGTTATATGGTAAGCATATGTTTATAAGAAATTCCCAAAGCTTTTTTTTTTTTCAGAATAGATGTACCATTTTGCACTCCCATCAGTAATGTGTGTCAAAGTTCCAGCTGCTGCAAATCCTAGCCAGCACTTGGTATTATCTTTCTGAATATTCCATATTTGTTTCGTCTGTCATTTCCTTCTATATTAAAAACTTCCATTAGTAGTTCTTTTAGGGCATGTTTACTGGCAACAAATTGTCTCAATTTTTCTTCATGAAGATGTTTAATTTCACCTTCATTCTTAAAGGGTATTTTCTCTGGATATAGAATTCTGGTTCTCTTTTAACACTTGAAAAAATATATTATTTGGTTTGAAGAATCATAAATGAAAGGTATAATCATAAGTATATAATAGTGTGCAGTAATTATTAAAATATAACTAAAAAGTTTTAATCAAAAAGAGGACAGATGAGAGATTGAAGGATGAGGACAAGTTATTTCACACATAAGTTTCAGCATTCAGTAAAAATCTTAATTAAAAACCAAATATTGACCAAGAGAAAACCCAGACAATTAAAAGACCCGTACATTATCTGAGTATTACAATGATCAGACACTGAAATAACTGTGAATAATATATTAAAGAAAATATATGGCAAAGAAATGCAAATTTTCAAAACTTGGAAGCAATTAAGATGTCCTTCGGTTAGTGAATGAATAAATCAACTGTGGTCCCTTCAGAAAATGAAATGTTATTTAATGCCAAATAGATATGAGCTAGCTATCAAGTGATGAAAAGACATGGAGGGAACTTAAAAGTATATTTCTAAGTAAAAGAAACCAATGTAAAAGGCTGCATACTGAATGATTCCAATCATATGATATTCTAGAAAAGCCAAAACTGCGGAAGTAATGAAAAGGTCAGTAATTGCCCAGGAATTAGAGGGAAGAAGAGATGAGTTGTCAGTGCACAGGATATTTTTAGAGAGTGAAAATATCTGTATGATACAATAATGGTGGATGCATGTCATAAATTTGTCCAAACCCATAGGATGTACAACAACGGTGAACTATGAACTCTGGGTGATAATAATATGTCAGTGTAGTTTATCGGTTATAACAAATTCATCATTCTGGTGGGGATTATTGATAGTGATGGACAATGAGGGAGGATGCACATGTGTGGGGCAGAGAGTGTATGAGAAATCTCTGTACCTTCTCACTCAATTTTGCTATGAACCTAAAACCAAAAACTATACATTAAAATATATAAACAACTGCTCCAAATTAATAAGAAGATGTAACCCAATTGAAAGTAGGCAAAATATAAATTTTATATAATTATATATAATCATTATATAATCAGTATATATAATCTCTGTGTGTGTATATATATTTATATATGTGTGTGTGTATATGTGTATGTATGTATGTATGTATATATATATATAAAGATGATGGACAAATGGCCACGAGGCAAATCACAAGATGATCTTTTTCATCATTCTACAAGGAGATGCAAAATAAAACAATGAGATATTTCTATACCATCTTGAGAATGGATACAGTTAAAAACAAAAACAATATTTTGTGTAGGTGAAATGAAAAGCTAGTCTATACATCTTAGAGTGCTGGTGGTTGGAATGTAAATTGATACAATCACTTGTGCTCACTATTTGACATATTCTATAAAAGTGTACATATACATAACAATACTTCTACTCTAAGATATTACATCTTAGAGTGATCTCTTCTGCTCTAAGATATTACACATACATACTAATACTTCTACTCTAAGATTAATTTTCCCAAGGAGAATGCATTTGTGTATGTACCTACACACACACACACATATATATATATATAATATGTTCATAGCAACATTATTTGTAATATTCAAATACTAGAAAAATCTAAGTATTGATCAATACTAGAAGCAATAAATAAAAAACCCATTCATACCATGGAATACAGTAACACTGGTTGTACAGTGGAAAATAAAATGACAAGCAAATCAGCTTTTTGAGTCTAGATTAGCTTTCTCAAAGAATATCTGTGAGGTGAGGTATGTATTGTATTCCTCATTCTTTTGGGTGTTCATTTAAAATAATTATGTTTAATTTCAGAATTTGCTGAAAAATAACATGCAGTATGCTCCTGCATTATTAAGGTTAGCATGGATCAGATTTTTAAAAAGTCACAATGGTGGAATTACAAATACATGTGTGTATATATGTGTATATATCTATATACATATATACATTTATATATAAATATATAAAAATAAATAAATGTATATATCTAAAATATCTTTCTTGTTCCTTGCATCTGAGATGTTAGAATCATTTTAAAAGACTCCATATACTTGATGAAAAACAGACCCTTTGAAAGAAGTCATATTTGTATATATACTTCATGATAATTTTTTTAGGTAGAATATGTTACATTTTATCTCTGAGATTGATATTAAGTCACTTTTCATGGGCAAAATCAAGGATCATAGGTACCTGATGCTACTGATGGCTAATGTGTGTCGGGCTCTTACTGTTCACCTTTGCATCTGCTTCTGAGGATATTTTGCATGAGCTCTCACCTGAACTAGTGTATTAACCCCTCCCCAAATCTGGGAACATTGCTAACTCCTTGCCTTAATGACTGCTTAGTGAATTTCAGCTATGTACCATGAACAATTATTTTGATCTGGAAATGTACCAATTAACAAAACAAGCCTTTATGAAGCTGACATTCATAGTGGGGGTGGGGGACACATACAAAAAGTGATGTATACCATGGGTAAGAAATAGAATTGCAAAAGGAAGAGATTAATCCCACAAGCTTATACATTAAAAAAAAAAAAAAAATTCTGTATCCTCTTTTCCTTTTTCACTCATTGAGCAACATTCCAAACAAACTAACTAACTAACTAAATAAATAATAAAAAGAACATAGATGTGATACTTCAACATGTCCAGGTAATCATAATTCATTGAGTTTAGTATAAGACACTTAAACATTTTGACACTGAGCATGCAAATACACTTAAGGTACACTCCCCTTATTTTTTGAGGAGCTTCTGTCCATGTTGTATGGCATCAATGAAAAATCCCAGAAGTCCTGCCTTTCTGTTGCTTTGAGGTATACAAGTGGAGGAAAGTAGAGTAATGGCCACCAACCATCAGCACCCAGGGTGAGCCGCTGACTCAGAGTGAATGCTTTATTAGGATAGCTTTAGATATTTGAGGAACATTCATTCTGACTACATTTTTTTTTCTTTTTAAAAAAAAATATGAGTATTGCAATTGAAAATGACTTTCAGTAGCAATGACTTTTAGCTAAATAAAATAAGTTCTCCAAAACATGAAAAAGACCAGCCATTTTGACTAAAGCTAGTTGTGGTAGGAAATCAGTATCTCTTGAGGTTTTCAGTCTTGTGTGTTTTCTTGTTATCAAAGTAGATGTTGAAGCCTGATGCTCAATGTCCTCTATTTAAAACAGATGTAACTTTATTAAGTCTTTACGTAGAAAGCCATGCATAAAAATTATTTTAAAACCTAGCAAAAATTACTTTTATTTCAAATAGTAGCCCAGAATTCCTGGGAAAATTCTTTTTTTTTTTTTTTTCTCCCTTCCCAGAAAGGGAATATCATAGGCCCATTAATCCATTAATCCATTTGTGAAGTGTATCATTGAAGTCAGCTATGTGCGGTGACTTTAGTTTGCCACTAAAAGATATTCCTAATTGGTCATTCTTGCCCTGCATTTTATTCAATCAGCCAGAGTATGTGGTTATATATATATATATATATACATATACATACATATATATATATATATATATATATATATATCTCCTTTTTTTAACTTCATTGTAGAAGTTCTTTCATTCATTGTGAGTTCCCTTAAAACTATAACTTTTAATTAGTTTGTAGTGGATTTTCAAATTCTATGAATTATTTTTAAGTGGTAGTAAAGAAATCATTGGGAGACAGAGCTTACTGATGTAATATCAAGTATCCTTCTTTCTTGCATGTTTATGTGCAAGAGTATTTGTTCTGAGAGCATTTGACTAAAGCTGAATCTTTTGAGTAATCGACCTCTCAACAACAGTGAGCTGAACAGTAAATACTTCCCATGCGTGATAAAAGCAAAGACTTGTTTGTCTTTCCCCTAGCTGATTAAGAAAATCAAATCTTTTTTTTACATAATTCAAGTAGAAAGATTAAAAGCATTAATAATTATGTCAGACAGACCATAGTGAAAAACATGAGAACACAGGGGTTAATTACTTGAAGATCTTGGATCCAATTGATTGACAGAGTAAAGTCACAGTTTCTCTCATATTTCCTACATTCTTCTTACAATGCTACAGAATTGTTTGGAAATTATGATTTCACTATGTGTCTATAACATCTATAAATAATATACTAAATATTTTTAGTGTTCATTAGCTTGATACAGTAGTGCCCTCTTCTCTGAAGGATATACATCCTAAGATGCCCAATGGTTGCCTGAAACCCTATATATACTATATTTTTTTCCCTCTGATAGCTGAGATTACTACTAAGTGACTAGCAGGCCAGTAGTGTATACAGTGTGCATATAGTGAGCAAAAGGATGATTCATGCCCCATGCAACAAAGAAGATGGAATGGCATTTTGTCGTGCTACTCAGAGCAGTGCACAATTTAAAAATTATAAATTATTTCTGGAATTTTTCATTTAATATACCTCTGGTTGTCTGTGGATAACTGATACCATAAAAAGTGAAACTGCAATAAGGGGAGACTATTGTATACAAAAAAGAACACCTGATAATGCTCTATCCACCAATATGGTATTTTTTTCAAAGAACTTTATAGTGGAGTGAAATTATTTAGAATGTTACATACATTAAGAAACAATTACCTTTTATGACTTGAAGTAAAGTTTTAGTTTTATATGCAAATTTCCAACTAATAGGGAAAAAAGAATAAAATAAGGGATCTTTCTTTAGTGGCTCATCATTGATTCCAAATGCTGGTAACTACTGAGCCAGCACTGCTGCCAAAAGAGAATTCCTGTTGATTACAGCATTTAGCAGAATCAGACAACCACTTCACAGCTAAAAGAAACCCGCAAACCTTTGTTCTGTATCTTTCAAGCATAAATGTCTTCTGTGGGGAGTAACCAAGGAAAGTCTGCAGTTCTTAAGAATTTTTTAGCAAAACGTGCTTATTATCTCCATGAATTTTCCTTAAAATATTATATGCATAAAACGTTAGGAAAAACTGAGTCAAGAATTTCATGGCATTTTAACATCATAATGCATGATATGATAGTAAAGAAATGTCTATTTTAAAAATCCAGAAAAGTTTCATAAGCTGAAAAGAATATTCATATACCTAAAAATGAAAAATAATACTATCTGAAAACATTTTAAAATAAAAAGCTCTTCAGATTTTCAGCTCTTCTTTCTCTCCTTATAATACTTTAACCAAAAATTTGAAAAAATATTTACACTTTTAGCCAAGATTGCATTCTAAATTCACACTTCGAAAGTGCTTCTTTTATTTGAACAAATAGCAGTAATACATTATGAACAAAAGCAGAAAAAAAATAAAAATCCCATTTCAATGAACAAAAAAATGGAAGATAAATGCTTAGATGTGGGAAAGACTGAAGCTTACTCATGAAATGAACTTTCCCAGCAAAATTCCAATACAAGTGCTACTGAGTCTCGAACAACACAGGGGTTGGGGGTTTGACCCTAGCTCAATTGAAAGTCCAGACATAACTTTTGAGTCCCCCAAAACTTCACCTCTAATAGCTTACTGTGGACCAGAAGCCTTACTGATAACATAAACCATCAAACACATATTTTGTGTGTCATAGACATTATATACTGTATCATTAAAGTAAGCTAGAGAAAAGAAAATGTTATTAAGAATATCATAAAGAAGACAATACATATTTACTGTTCATTAAGTAGAAATGGATCACTGTAAAGGTTTCATTCTCAAGTTCATGTTGAATAGGAGGAGGAGAAGAACTGGTTGGTCTTGCTATCTCAGGGATAGCAGAGGCAGAAGAAAATCTGCAAATAAGTGGACCAAACATTTCAAATCTGTGTTCAAGGATCCACTGTACAGTAATGCTAAGAAAGGAAGTTGACATAATTTTTAAAAAGAACTCAGATCATTAATTTACCCCCAAATTCAATAATATAATAATTTTTAAAATAGAATTTGTATGTTTAAGATTGTCAGAAATAAATGAAATAAGCCATTAAAAAGAAAAGAAATTGTTTAAAAAAACATCAGTATTTAGATTTGAAAAAATCATAATAAAAATATTTTCAGTCACTGAATTAAAAAAAAATCTATAAATGGATCTAACTTTAGAATGAAGTGGAGTTGCTATAACAGTAGAAAAAGTAGGAAATTGAAAGATCACGTTGAGGAATAAACCTAGCGAAGAGCTCACAGAGGAAGAGATAAGAAATATGAAAGGGTTAATAAAGACACAGAAAGTAATTTGAAATTATACAAAATACAGTGGAGATATAAAACTCAAGTGGATAAAAGGTGAAAAATTTCCAGAATTGTCTTCACATTGGAAATACATCATGAGGCCAGGCGCGGTGGCTCACGTCTGTAATCCCAGCACTTCGGGAGGTTGAGGTGGGCAGATTACCTAAAGTCAGGAGTTTGAGACCAGAGTGGCCAATATGTTAAAACCCCCATCTCTACTAAACATACAAAAACTAGCCAGGCGTGGTGGAGGGTGTCTGTAGTCCCAGCTACTTGGGAGGCTAAGGCAGGAGAATCACTTGAAACTGAGTGGTGGAGGTTGTAGTGAGCGGAGATCATGCCACTGTACTCCAGCCTGGACGACAGTGAGATTCCATCTCAAAAAGAAAAAAAAAATCTCGATTATTACGCAGGGCATTTATTTTTAATTTACTGTCTAATAGTGGAAATGCAAAATAGCAAAGATAAAGCAGAAACTCTTTAAAGTTACCTAAGGGTGAAGATCACTAGTGAACAACTAGACTGACAATGGATTTCTCTATAGTAACAATAAACCCCAGTAAATATTTTCAAAGTGCAAAGGGAAGATTTCAAGCTATTTTTCTCTATCAGTTGAGCTATCATTTAAGAGGAAAAAGATTTCTTAAGATATAATAAACTAACTGGATTCACTACTCACTGATTCTGCGGTAAGAATTACCAGATCGTGTACTTCAACAAGAAAAAATAAAACTAACAAAAACCAAAACAGGTAAAAAACTGGATTAAAATTTTTCTAAGTTATGTTAGCAATTGCTATTGACATAAAGGAATAAAATGTTTCCATTTTTCTGTTTTAAAAGTTTACGGAAAACAATGACAGAGAAGATGGATAAAGTAAGAGTATATTCAATATGTAGTTATTAATTTTTGTTTAACAAATTATTCAAGAATTTGGTGACCTAAAACAAACTTTTAAATCTCAGTTTCTGTAGGTCAATAATAAGAACATAGCTCAGATGATCCTCTGCTTCGGAGTCTCTTTCAGGCTTTGATCAAAGTGCCAGTCAGGGCTGCAGTCATTCTAAGACTCAAGTGAGGGAGGACCTGCTTCCAGACTCAAGCGTGTGGTTTTTCATGGACTGTTGGATTGAGGACCTCAGTTCTCTGCTACTTGTTGGTCTGAGGCCGCCCACAGTTCTTTGCTACATGAACCTCTTTATAGTGTAGCTCAAACATGGCTGCTCGATTTATCATAATAAGCAAATGAGAACAAGAGAGAAAGTGCCATCCATAACCTAATCTTTGAAGTACTATCTCATTGCCTCTGAACTACTCTATTATGAGCAAGACATTAGTTTCAGCCCACATCATGGAAAGTGGATTACACAAGGACGTGGACACAAGGCGATGGAAAACATTGGGGGCCATTTGAGGAGCTTGCCTATTAGTCTGACATCTGGCTCTCAATTATCCATATCCCTCACATGCAATATACATTCCCTGGCCCTCCCAAGGTCTCCAAAAGTCACATCCCATTATAGCATCAGCCCAAAGTTCAAAATCCTACCACCTGAACCATATTGAGATATTAATTAGATTTGTGGGTTATAGTTCTTTAATTATAACTACTCAAGGGCAGTTTATGTTGATCTGAGAAGCTACAGAGAGAAGTTATGTGCCTCCAACATACATCTAACATAAATGGTGGGACAGGCATAGGACAACAGCTATAGACATTCTATCTCAAAAAAAAAAAGGAAAATAAGACGCACAAAAAAAGTCACTAGTCAATAGCAGTTGTAGAATCTAGCCAGTAAAATACCGGAAGTTTCTTGTTAGGTTTTAAGGCCATGGCTCTTAAACTCTCAGGAGTCTTGATTCTGCCCTCTGTGGTTTTTTTTTTTTTTTTTTTTTTTTGTAACTGAGTAGTTTTCTAAGCTTCCTTCCTGCCAGTAAAAGTTTAGGATCCAACTGTCTCTACTTATTTTGTATGTTCCACTCATTGCGAGTTAGAAGTGATTTTACTAATAATGTATTCTTCTCAAAGCTTTGTGGATCATCTGTGATCTAACTGAAATATATTACACGAAAGCCACCCATGCAAATATTTTTGAAATAAGTCCTTCTCTATCTAGTTCTGCAAAATGGTTGAATACAATGACCATAAACTTCTCTAGTAGTCCTGTTTCATTAAGAGGATCTGTGAGGCACACCCTTAATGCCCTGAAAAGATCCTTTGTGTAGGTGAATGATCCTCTTATTCTTTGATCTATTTGAATACATAGAAAATAGCTATACAGCCGTAACTATAACAAATAGCTATACAACCAACCACATAGGATATGTGTTTCTAACAGAGCTCACACGCCCTTTCTTAATGTTAGCATCTTTTGTTTTCTGGAAAGGCTGAAAAATTTCAAAAACATTTATTTCTGAGGACTCTGTTGTGTTCCATTGGTCTATATCTCTGTTTTGGTACCAGAACCATGCTGTTTTGGTTACTGTAGCCTTGTAGTATAGTTTGAAGTCAGGTAGCGTGATGCCTCCCGCTTTGTCCTTTTGACTTAGGATTGTCTTGGCAATTCGGGCTCTTTTTTGGTTCCATATGAACTTTAAAGCAGTTTTTTCCAATTCTGTGAAGAAAGTCATTGGTAGCTTGATGGGAATGGCATTGAATCTATAAATAACCTTGGGCAGTATGGCCATTTTCACGATATTGATTCTTCTTATCCATGAGCATGGTATGTTCTTCCATTTGTTTGTGTCCTCTTTGATTTCACTGAGCAGTGGTTTGTAGTTCTCCTTGAAGAGGTCCTTTACATCCCTTGTAAGCTGGATTCCTAGGTATTTTATTCTCTTTGAAGCAATTGTGAATGGAAGTTCATTCCTGATTTGGCTCTCTGCTTGTCTGTTACTGGTATATAAGAATGCTTGTGATTTTTGCACATTAATTTTGTATCCTGAGACTTTGCGTCCTCAGAAATAATACCACACATCTACAGCCATCTGATCTTTGACAAACCTGAGAGAAACAAGAAATGGGGAAAGGATTCCCTATTCAATAAATGGTGCTGGGAAAATTGGCTAGCCGTAAGTAGAAAGCTGAAACTGGATCCTTTCCTTACCCCTTATACGAAGATTAATTCAAGATGGATTAGAGACTTAAATGTTAGACCTAATACCATCAAAACCCTAGAAGAAAATCTAGGTAGTACCATTCAGGACATAGGCATGGGCAAGGACTTCATGTCTAAAACACCAAAAGCAACGGCAGCAAAAGCCAAAATTGACAAATGGGATCTAATTAAACTAAAGAGCTTCTGCACAGCAAAAGAAACTACCATCAGAGTGAACAGGCAACCTACAGAATGGGAGAAAATTTTTGCAACCTACTCATCTGACAAAGGGCTAATATCCAGAATCTACAAAGAACTCAAACAAATATACAAGAAAAAAACAAACAACCCCATCGAAAAGTGGGAAAGGATATGAACAGACATTTCTCAAAAGAAGACATTCATACAGCCAACAGACACATGAAAAAATGCTCATCATCACTCGCCATCAGAGAAATGCAAATCAAAACCACAATGAGATACCATCTCACACCAGTTAGAATGGCAATCATTAAGAAGTCAGGAAACAACAGGTGTTGGAGAGGATGTGGAGAAATAGGAACACTTTTACACTGTTGGTGGGATTGTAAACTAGTTCAACCATTATGGAAAACAGTATGGCGATTCCTCAAGGATCTAGAACTAGATGTACCATATGACCCAGCCATCCCACTACTGGGTATATACCCAAAGGATTATAAATTATTCTACTACAAAGACACATGCACACGTATGTTTATTGCGGCACTATTCACAATAGCAAAGACTTGGAATCAACCCAAATGTCCATCTGGGACAGACTGGATTAAGAAAATGTGGCACATATACACCATGGAATACTATGCAGCCATAAAAAAGGATGAGTTTGTGTCCTTTGTAGGGACATGGATGCAGCTGGAAACCATCATTCTTAGCAAACTATCACAAGAACAGAAAACCAAACACCGCATGTTCTCACTCATAGGTGGGAACTGAACAATGAGATCACTCGGACTCGGGAAGGGGAACATCACACACTGGGGCCTATCATGGGGAGGGGGGAGGAGGGAGAGATTGCATTGGGGAGATATACATGATATAAATGATGAATTGATGGGTGCTGACGAGTTGATGGGTGCAGCACACCAACATGGCATAAGTATACATATGTAACAAACCTGCACGTTATGCACATGTACCCTAGAACTTAAAGTATAATAATAAAAAAAAAATTTATTTGCCTTTGCAGCATAACAAATACCCCAACATTTTAGTGACTTAAAACAACAATATGTATTATCTTAAAGTTTCTGAGGGTCAGAAATAATGAGCGTAGCTTCATTCAGTTCTTTGCCTCTCAGTTTCTCACAATCAAGTTGTGAGTAAAGTGGATAAGACCTGAGACTGCAATCATCTTGAAACCTACCTGGGGATGCATCTCTGAGCCAATTCATGTCATTTCTGCCAGAATTCCTTTCCTTTGGGTTGTTAGATTGAAAGCCTCAATTGTTCATCAACTGTCAGTCAGAGGCCTCACTCACTTTGCTACCATATGTGAGCTTCTACATATGGAAACTCACAACCTGGACCCTGATTTCATAAGAATGAGCAAGTTAAAAGGCAACAGCGAAGAGAATGAGAAGAAGGAAAAGGTCACAGACTCTTGTAATGTAATCTTGAAGTGAGATCTCATCACTTTTACCAAATTTCAGGATTGGAGGCAAATGACTAGATTTAGTCCACATTCAAGGAGAGAGAGTTACACAAGAGCATAAATATTAGGAGTGGAGGGGATCACTGGGAATGTTTTTTTGGAATCTGCCTACTGCAACATGCTACTGTATTTGTCAGTCTGGAAGGTAGATAGAAATATTATAAATTTTATACTTAATTGGAAATAGTGCATTTAAACAAACTTAAACATAATATTTGAACATATCAATTAAAGGATTTATAACAAATAATATAGAATTATAGGAATATAGAAAAATTGGGAACTCCAAAGGAAAGAGGCAGAGGAAAATCAATTTAAAAATAATAGACTCAGAGAAACACCAGTAAGACTACACTAATGAGTCTCAAGAATAAATATCAGAAATTTTAGTAAAAGTTAGTTCACTGAACTCATTGTTTCAATAACACAAGTTTTTAATGTTTATTGATTTCATTCCATACCAGAAATTGTTTTAATTACTTCATAGAAAGTAAGAAATGTTATTATTCTCATTTTACACATGAAGAAACCAAAGTACACGATAACACAGCAAGTGAACAGTAGAGCTAGGATGTAGATCCAGAATCTGGCTTTCAAAGGAAATACTTTTAATGAAAGTTTCTTACATTGGAATCCTCCCTAATTCATTTTATGAGGTCAACATTATCCTGATACCAAAGCCTAGCAGAAACACAACAAAAAAAGAGAATTTTAGACCAATATCCCTGATGAACATCAATGCAAAAATCCTCAATAAAATACTGGCAAACAGAATCCACCGGCACATCAAAAAGCTTATCCACCATGTTCAAGTTGGCTTCATCCCTGGGATGCAAGGCTGGTTCAACATACACAAATCAATAAACATAATCCAGCATATAAACAGAACCGAAGACAAGAACCACATGATTATCTCAATAGATGCAGAAAAGGCCTTTCACAAAATTCAACAGCCCTTCATGCTAAAAACTCTCAATAAATTCGGTATTGATGGAACGTATCTGAAAATAATAAGAGCTATTTATGACAAACCCACAGCCAATATCATGCTGAAGGGGCAAAAACTGGTAGCATTCCCCTTAAAAACTGGCACAAGACAGGGATGTCCTCTCTCACCACTCCTATTCAACATATTGTTGGAAGTTCTGGCTAGGGCAGTCAGGCAAGAGAAAGAAATCAAGGGTATTCAGTTAGGAAAAGAAGAAGTCAAATTGTCCCTGTTTGCAGATGACATGTTTATCTATTTAGAAAACCCCATCGTCTCAGCCCAAAATCTCCTTAAGCTGATAAACAACTTCAGCAAAGTCTCAGGATACAAAATTAATGTGCAAAAATCACAAGCATTCTTATACATCAGTAACAGACAAACAGAGAGCCAAATCAGGAATGAACTTCCATTCACAGTTGCTTCAAAGAGAATAAAATACCTAGGAATCCAACTTACAAGGGATGTGAAGGATCTCTTCAAGGAGAACTATAAACCACTGCTCAACGAAATAAAAGAGGACACAAACAAATGGAAGAACATTCCATGCTCATGGATAGGAAGAATCAATATTGTGAAAATGGCCATACTGCCCAAGGTAATTTATAGATTCAATGCCATCCCCATTAAGCTACCAATGACTTTCTTCACAGAATTGGAAAAAACTACTTTAAAGTTCATATGGAACCAAAAAAGAACCCACATGCTAAGACAATCCTAAGCCAAAAGAACAAAGCAGGAGGCATCATGCTACCTGACTTCAAACTATACTACAAGGCTACAGTAACCAAAACAGCATGGTTCTGGTACCAAAACAGAGATATAGACCAATGGAACAGAACAGAGCCCTCAGAAATAACACCACACATCTACAGCCATCTGATCTTTGACAAACCTGACCAAAACAAGAAATGGGGAAAGGGTTCCCTATTTAATAAATAGTGCTGGAAAAACTGGCTAGCCATAAGTAGAAAGCTGAAACTGGATCACTTCCTTACTCCTCATACAAAAATTAATTCAAGATGGATTAGAGACTTAAATGTTAGACCTAAAACCATAAAAACCCTAGAAGAAAACCTAGGCAATACCATTCAGGACATAGGCATGGGCAAGGACTTCATGTCTAAAATAGCAAAAGCAATGGCAACAAAAGCCAAAATTGACAAATGGGATCTAATTAATCTAAAGAGCTTCTGCACAGCAAAAGAAACTACCATCAGAGTGAACAGGCAACCTACAGAATGGGAGAAAAATTTTGTAATCTACTCATTTGACAAAGGGCTAATATCCAGAACCTAGAAAGAACTCAAACAAATTTACAAGAAAAAAAGTCAGGAAACAACAGGTGCTGGAGAGGATGTGGAGAAATAGGAACACTTTTACACTGTTGGTGGGAGTATCAACTAGTTCAACCATTGTGGAAGACAGTGTGGCAATTCCTCAAGGATCTAGAACTAGAAATACCATTTGACCAACCATCCCATTACTGGGTATATACCCAAAGGATTATAAATCATGCTGCTATAAAGAGACATACACACATATGTTTATTGCGGCACTATTCACAATAGCAGAGACTTGGAGCCAACCCAAATGTCCATCAGTGACCGACTGGATTAAGAAAATGTGGTACATATACATCATGGAATGCTATGCAGCCATAAAAAAGGATGAGTTCGTGTCCTTTGTAGGGACATGGATGCAGCTGGAAACCATCATTCTCAGCAAACTTTCACAAGAACAGGAAACCAAACACCGCATGTTCTCATTCATAGGTGGGAATTGAACAATGAGATCACTTGGACACAGGAAGGGGAACATCACACACCAGGGCCTATTGTGCTGTGGGAGAGCGGGGAGGGATAGCATTAGGAGATATACCTAATGTAAATGACGAGTTAATGGGTGCAGCACACCAACATGACACATGTATACATATGTAACCAACACGCATGTTGTGCACATGTACCCTAGAACATAAAGCATAATAATAAAAATAAATAAACTAGTTAGCCTAGGCAACAAAGTGAGATGCCATCTGTACAAAAAATAAAACAAGTTAGCCAGGCATGGTAGAGCATGCCTATAGTCCCAACTACTCAGGACAGGCTGAGGCAGGAGGATTGCTTGAGCCCAGGAATTTGAGGCTGCACTGAGCTGTGATCACACCACTTCAATCCAGTCTGGACAACAGAGCTAAACTTCTTAAAAAAAAAAAAAAAAAAAAACACTAGCTAAATACAACTTACAAGAAACAAACCTAAAAAATAACAAGAAAAACCATGAATATAAAGGGATGGTAAGAGGTCTCGTATACAAATACTGTTTAAAAGAAACTTGTGTGGCTGGGCACAGTGGCTCACAACTGTAATCCCAGCACTTTGGGAGGCTGAGGTGGGCAGCTCACTTGAGTTTAGGAGTTTGAGACCAGCGTGGCCAGTATGGTGAAACCCCGCCTCTATTGAAAATACAAAAATTAGCCAGGCATGGTGGCATGTGCCTGTAATCCCAGCTATTCAGGAGGCTGAGGCAAGAGAATCGCTTGACCTCGGGAGGCAGAGGTTGCAGTGAGCCGAGATCGCAACACTGCACTCCAGCCTGGGCAACAGAGCGAGATTCCATCTCAAAAATAAATAAATAAATAAGAAAAGAAAGATAGATGCTGTAACATTACTATTAGATTAAAATGTCATTAGGTAAACACTATTAATTGACATAATGAGAGAGGCTATATATTAAACAATCCAATAAAATGAATAATATAAATGCTAATACCCCTCATAACATAGCCTTGATATGCATTTTATTTAAATGTTAAGCTTTTATAAATGAACAGAACTATAAGTATAAATTATAAAACATCACACCAGAGTTAGCAGACAAAAATAATTATGGATAGAAATAATACGAAGAAAACAACAAAATAAATCTGTTACATATTTATTTTGGAACTGCATCTATAGAATCACTGTTTTGTTCTTTGTTCAAGTATGTAATGAAAATTTGCCTAAAATACTATATGCAAGTTCAAAAAACATCTCAATAAATTTCAAAGAACATCTTAAACAGGAAGTCAACATTTAAAGTATGAATTCAATCAATCCCCTTTGGGAATTGAATAACAGCAGCAAATATCCACACTTCTAATTAATGTATGGGTTAAAGAGAAAATAGCAATGAAAATTAGAAAATATATAAAATGTAATAACAAGTAGAACACAAACTGTCACAATTTGGAGAAATCTATCAACAAGACATAGAAGCAAATTTATAGTTACAATGTATCTTTGAAAATGATATGTATGTAACATAAATTATACTTTTTTAATGATTAAGTGTCCAATTACATTTATTATATTCACATTGTTTTGCAACCATTACTATCATGTTTCCAAATTTTCCTATTGCCTCAAACAAAAACTCAGTAACTATTGAGTAATAACTTCCTATTTCCTATCTCTCCATCCCCTAAAAACCACTAATGTACTTTCTATCTTTTTTTTTTTTTTTTTTTTTTTTTTTTTGAGACGGAGTCTCGCTCTGTCGCTCAGGCTGGAGTGCAGTGGCCGGATCTCAGCTCACTGCAAGCTCCGCCTCCCGGGTTTACGCCATTCTCTCGCCTCAGCCTCCCGAGTAGCTGGGACTACAGGCGCCCGCCATCTCGCCCGGCTAATTTTTTGTATTTTTTTAGTAGAGACGGGGTTTCACCGTGTTAGCCAGGATGGTCTCGATCTCCTGACCTCGTGATCCGCCCGTCTCGGCCTCCCAAAGTGCTGGGATTACAGGCTTGAGCCACCGCGCCCGGCCCCTTTCTATCTTTAAGAATGTTTTTGTTCTAGATATTTTATAGAGATAGAACCATGCAATATTTTTCTTTTATGTCTGGTTTATTTCACTTGGCATAATGTTTTTATGGTTCATCCATGTTGTACTATGTGTCAGAACTTACCTTTTTAAGGCTGAATAATATTCCATTGTTTGTATATACCACATTTTATTTATTCATTCTTCTGTTAATAAATACTTGAGTTGTTTTCATCTTTTGGCTATTATAAATAATGCTGCTATGACTATTTGGTATACAAGCATCTGTTTGAATCTCTGCTTTCAATTCTTTTGGGTGTATACGTAGAAGTACCATTGCTGGGTCATATGGTAATTCTATGTTTATGAATCTGTGTTTTTGAGGAAGTGGCATTCCATTCTGTTTTCTACATCATTTACATCATCTTATATTCCCATCAATAAGTTCCAAGGGTTCCAACTTCCCTGTGTTCGGGCAAACGTTCTCTTTTTTGATTATAGTCATTCTAGAAGTTATAAAGCAATATCTCACTGTGGTTTTGACTTGTGTTTCCTTAATGGCTAAGTTTACTTGACATCATTTTAGATGTTTATTGGTCGTTTGATTATCTTCTTTTGCAGAAGTGTGTTTTCAAGGTCTTGCTAATTTTTAAAATTGGGTTGTCTTTCTGTTGCTGAGTTTTAGTACTTGTTAATATATTCTGGATATTAACCCCTTATCAGATATAAAATTTAAAACTATTTTCTCTCATTTTCTAGGGTTTTATTTTTTTTTACTTTATAATGTCCTTTGATGTGCAAAAGTTTCAAATTTTGATGATGTGCAGTTTATCTGTTTTCTTTTATTGCTCTTGCTTTGGGTTTCATTGATCCATTGCCAAACCCAAGGCCATAATTTATCCTTCTGTTTTCTTACAAAAGTTTTATGATTTTGGTCTTATTTTTAGGTTGTTTCCTCATTTTTAGTTAATTTCTGTATAGGGTGTGAAGTACAGTTTCAACTTCAATAGTTGCATGTCAAATTCAGTTGTCCCAGAACCATTTGTTGTGATACTGTTCTTTCTCTCATGAAATGAATTTAACATCCTTGTTAAAAATCAATTGGTCATAGATGTCTGAGTTTTTTTTTTTTTTTTAACTGTCAATTCTATTTTATATCAATGCTTTGTCAGTATTACACTGTTCTGATTACTGTAGCTTATAGTAAAATTCAAAATTGTGTAAGTGTAACTCCTCTGACTTTGTTCTTTTTCTCCAGATTGTTTTGACTATTTAGGGGTACTTACAGTCCTATGGAAATTTGAGAACCAGCTTTTCATTTCTGCAAAAGATGTTCTTGGAATTTTGGTGGTGTTTGTATTGAATCTGTAGATCATTTTGCATATTATTGATACTGTAACAATATTAAGACTTTCTACCCATCCATGAACATGAGATGTCTTTCCGTTTATTTAAGTTTTCTTTAATATCTTTCAGAATTGTTGGTAGTTTTCAGTGTGTAAGTCTTTCACCTCCTTGGTTAAATGTATACTTGAATTTATTTTCTTTTAGATGCTACTGTAAATGGAATTACTTTTTTGACTTCCTGTTTTAACTGTCCATTTTATGTACATAAAAACACAACTAATTTATTTATTTTGATAATGCATCCCACAACTTTGCTAAATGTGTTTCTTAGTTTTAGTAGCTTACATGTGGATTCTTTGGGATGTTTTAGTACGCAGAATCATGTCATCTATGAAGAGAGGGGATTTACTTCTTTCTTTCCAATTTGGATGACTTTTATTTGCTCTGGCTAGAACTTCTCAGTACAATGTTGAATAGTAGTGGTGAAAGTGGGTATTTTTGTATTGTTTTAAATGTGTTTTTAAGTAGATATTGAAAGAAAATATTAAGCATTAGAAAATTAAACAAAACAGCAAATACAAATAAAGCTAAAAGACTAAAAAACCTAAAATAAAATCATAAATATATCAGAATTTATTAAAACAGTATAAAAATAAAAGATAATAATTTGCTACATTTTTGAAAAAGTACTATCTGGCAAAATACAAATAAAGTTCAGATAGATTACTGCAGAATAGTAATGTAGAACTCTTCAGAAGTTTTATATATATAAATTAGGTATGTATTTCGAGATGACACAAAGTAGGCTTTAATTACATCTGTAATTTTCTTTGACTAAAGCTAATAAGGTGGGTTCATGAATATTTGCTATAGAACTCTCTGCATTTTTCTGTGTAGTTTAAATATGTATAGCAAAAATGAACACATATTTTTTAAAGATACTAAAGAATGTATAGTTTTGACAATGTTCTTATACATTTAAAGACTACATTTGTCCTTTAGTTATGTCTCATGAAGAATCCTGACTTAGAAACTAGAAGTAGGCTGGGTGTGGTAGCTCTTACCCATAATCCCAGCACTTTGGGAGGCCGAGGCAGGTAGATCATGAGGTCAGGAGATCGAGACCAGTCTGGCCAACATGCTGAAACCCTGTCTCGATTAAAAATACAAAAATTAGCCGAGTGTGGTGGTGCGTGCCTGTTGTCCCACCTATCTGGGAGGCTGAGGCAGGAAAATTGTTTGATCTCTGGAGGTGGAGGTTGCAGTGAGCCGAGATCACACCACCGCACTCCAGTTTGGGCAACAGAGCGAGACTCTTATCTCAAAAAAAGAAAAAAAAAAAAAAAGAGAAGTAAAAGTCTAAAGAATTTTCTTGATGAGGAATTAACAACCATAGGGCAGGGGGGAAATCTAACATCAACATAGACTTCAAAGTTTGTTATTGTTCTTTTTTTAAGTTCAGAGTATTTGTAAAAATTCACTGCATTCATTTTCAACGTGCTTTCTAACTTAAGCAATAATTGTTAATTTTATTGGTTATTCGTGAGGCTGGGCCGTTAAAAGAAAAAAAAAAAAAAACTAAATATCTTAGAGATTAGCCAAATGCCTCAAGACATCAAAACGATGTAACTTTTGAAAAATGTGTTTCTGAGACAGTTTCAAATCTCCATCAAACGTAATTTTCTTCAGATTAAGAAAATACTTGTTATTCATTTCTTTTAAAATAACTCAAAATTCAGCACTTTATCCACAAAAATATTCCATTTCTTTCAGGACACACAGTTTTATTTATTATAGTGTTATCAGAAAGTAAAATTCTAAATCCTCTCAGGAGTGATCCAATGTTTGTTTTCTCTTTAAAACTTTAATATTTTTATATTTGTAGTCAAATATATAAACCAGTTTTGGATTACTTCCCAAGAGCAAAGTTAGACAGCAGCATTGTGCAACAAAGCAATCCACACATGTAATGATGGCATCCCATTTGATGAGGACATGGACATATTTCAATGAATAAATTCATGAAGTCTCACCGCTCTGTGACCCCATATCTGCAGTCTCTTTTATTTAGTCCAGTTCTAGCTCATTACTGTCATAACAAAAGCAGCCATTCTATTTCACTTCTGATCTTATTTGTCCTTTAAAGGTGAAGAAACATAAAAGAACCAAGATGATAGGTCCCCACATTTTTCTTTTTTTAAATAGCCGGTTAACTATTTTTTTAGTCTAATAAGTCTCTTCAAAATTACTCTACTTTTTCTATGTTTAGATTATACAACTATACTAAAAATATAATTGTTCCTACCTTCAGCTATTTTTCTTTTTCAAAAAATGCCTTTGAAGTGATGAAGTCTCATTAACGTGCAGAAACTATTCCAGTGATACTCTGAAGACAGTGAGTAGATAGATGAGTGTGTATAGTTTCCATAAGGCATTCACAAGGTCAGAGAAAATCATTACAATGCTGCCAAAGGATTTCTTAATGACAAGGAGCACAGTGTATCTTTCTTCATTACTCTCCTCTAAATCCTGGCACCTAGAAACTTGCTAATTCGGTTTATACACAAGTTCAAATATTTTATTAAGTATCTAGGATCTGAGGAGCTTGGGATGATTTGTAGCGACATTAGATACCCAAAAGTTCTAGTAGAAATCCGATAAATATGGCAGATTTACTACAGAGAAGTATCACTTCTGCTTCTCAAAACCTCATTAAAGGAGAGTAATAGAATAAAACGGTATAAACCCACAAGGACAAAGAAATAATGAGATGACACTGGAGACTTAAATAAATCTTTGAAATACAGGAAGTAGGGGGACGGAGAATGGATAAACTAATTTAAAAAGGAAAAACTGTTATTACCTAAAAGCCTGTAGAGTTGGGTAGCAAAAAGTACCAAGGAAATGATTTTTGAGCCACAAGGATGACTCAGGACTTGGAAGCATAAAGTAACAGTGGAAGGTAGTAGAGATGTTCAAGACTGTAAACAGAGTGGTTTAACACAGATTTTTCCTTTTTTTTTTTTTTTTTTTTTTTTTGCCCAGTGAGCCTGGTGTATCTGTCTCTCTCACACCCATCTGCCTTACCCTTTCTGCAGCTGTTTATTTTTAATTTCTCCTGCAGGTGCTTTTCAGAGATGGAAAGTATAGCAGAAGCTGGGGGTGAAAGATGAGAGTAGAAAGATGGAGATTAAGTTTGGATTCCCAGGTCCTTCCCTCTGCCTTGCTATTAAAACACACGTCGTAGGCAGACTTTTATGAAAGAGGAGGAGCACGGGGAAAAGCAAACGAGAATAGGAAGAACACAAAAATCAGAATAAAACAAAGAGAAGGGTAATCAAATAGGATAATCCTAATGTTGTAAAGACAGGGACACTCAAAACAATCATTGCCATCACATTTTCATTCATTTACTTTTGGTATTTTATGTTAAAGACAGGTTTGCAGTAAAGAGTGCTTTTCAAACAAAGCAGGTCCGTGCTATATCAATAAGTCACACAGAGCTCTAATAATGAATAGTATATATACCACTGGATTTGATCTAACAATGTTAAGTAGGATGCCTCTTTTTAGCAATTTCATATGGTAACAATGATTGAGAATCTATTTATAATACAGGCTATTGTATCACCCATCTCCCTGTAAAAATTTGTGGTTAATTTTTTTTTTTTAAGAAAGTCTTAGGCCTTACTAAAGTAAAAACTAAAGTTTCCATTTGTTTTATTTGTTTTACAATACATGACTAATATTAGAAAAACATGTACACCATTATTGTGTTGTTGCATCCTATTTTGTTTCTAAAATGCCATTTGTTTGAAATAACTCAATAATGGTAATAATAAGCCTCTATCAATCATCTTACTTGAAATGAGACCACAACGTTTTAAAAGCATAATAGCTATGTCATTAAAGACAACTGTTTTCTTTTGTTTGGTTGCATTGGTCATTAATGTCTGCTCAATGAATAGATGGAGGAAAGAAAACCTGAGGCAAAAGGATCATAAAGTGTTGTTATTAAAAGCATATTCCTTGGTATTTCATTTAAATGTACTTTTCAATAGATTATGCTGTGTTATACAATTGTTACTCACTTTTAAATCATTTTTCAAAACTTATAAGGCTATAAGGTTTGTATCTTATATAAGGTTTGTATCTGTTTTGTTTATCATGCAGTAACAGTTTCCAGAGCTGCTGTTATCATAAAATCAGTGGGAGAGAAATGTTTTGACCTCTGTAATATACACAATAAATACTATAGTAAGAAAGCCACATGCTTACATTATAACCAAAGAAAAAAGGTAGACAGAAAACAACTTGTCGACCCTGCCTACATCTATCAGCTCTTCAGGGAAGAGCATCATTTAAATCTCCTTCTCGACCAACTTGAGTAGAAGAAATATATTCACTTACCTGTCTAACCAAACAGCAAATGTAATAATTTGGCATGTTTATGAGAAGATGAAAAACTTTGTAGGCTATCAGTTTGATTTCATGGTTTTCAAAAATAATTCATTTCTAACAGCATGGTACATATTCTAAAGTAATTCATAAGGGTTAGGCTCTATTCTTTGAGATTTACATGGCTACTAAGGGATGTAATAAGTCAGGAAAGATAGAGTACCTTGTGGTTTCACTACGTGCCATAAAATGCTAAGAAGCAGTTTCATCCCACTCCTTATTTCCTCCTAGGGCTCAAAAAAGGAGTATGTGGTACCACCAAGAGTGAGAATTGACCTGCTAGCATTGCCTTTGTGTAGATTATGAAACCTGTATCATCCGAAGCTAACCTTTAGGCAAGTAGATTTCTGACTCTTGCTGAGGCATTTTGATGAATATTGTATTTGTACCATGCCATTAAACTCTAAGTCATCACTACATGATGCTTTATAGGTAAAATATGTTTCATTAATTCTGTATTTTTCTCTAATCTCAGAATGCAATTATAAGAATATAAACCTTTTTTCTTTCTTTTTTTTTTTTTTTTTCTTGAGACAGAGCTCGCTCTGTCACCCAGGCTGGAGTGCAGTGATGCTATCTAGGCTCACAGCAACCTCCACCTCCTGGATTCAAGCGATTCTCCTGCCTCAGCCTCCTGAGTAGCTGGGACTACAGGCGTGTACCACCAAGTCCGGCTAATTTTTTTAATTTTTATTTTTGTATTTTTACTAGAGAAGGGGTTTCACCATGTTAGCCAGGATGGCCTCAATCTCCTGACCTTGTGATCTGCCCACCTCAGCCTCCCAGAGTGCTGGGATTACAGGTGTGAGCCACTGCTCCTTGTGATAAGAATAAAAATCTAAAGATGTTTTTCACAGTTGACTTTTTGACATCACAATCCTAATAGTAATTTAGTTACATTAATGAATAACAATAACACCCAAAGATAGATTTTTGTTTTCTAGTTTTTGTAGTTACTGTGAGATTGGCAAAATGTCTGTTAATACGGAGGTAAATGTTCATATTTAAGTTTTACGCATAATCTTAGGTAGAAATACTTCATATTTTGTCATCATGGAAATACTAAAAATCTAGATTTATCTCTTAGATGACAATGCATAGCTTTTAAAATATTATACTTATCTGTTGATATATAGCGGTAACCTGCAAGAATAATATCCTTTCTTTAACTTTTCCTCCACGATTCACTGGTAGAATAGCTACCAGTTTCTGAGTGTTTGCTATGGATCAGTATATGGATTACACAATTTACATATTTTTAATGCTCTATTTATAACAAATGTATGAGGAAGGTGTCATCATCCTAATTTTTAGGTGATGAAACTGAAATACCAAAAGGTGAAATAGTTTGCCCCTAGGCAGTTAGAAAAAGGAGCTAAGATTCAGTTCAGCGTCAGATTCACCCCAAAGACTCTGCCTGTTGACTATTTCATACTGCTTATTTGTAATGGGGAACCTATTTCATACTGCTCGTTTGTAGTAGTACAAACTAATTTAGGTTTCAAGGCCTCGGAATAATTCTCTGTGTCTTATGACTTTGCCTTCTGGGTGCATTTCTTTGCCCTTAGAGTTCCCGTTCTTTTTTTTGAATGAGTAGCAGCGTGTGCTTGCAGCTGACTAGTGTTATCAGCCTGTTTCCTGCATGTAGAATTTGGGGAGTCTGATAGATTTCTTATATTATGTCTTCTGTCTGTCCCTTTCAGTTCAAGTTGGCAGTATTTCTGCTGGGATAACATTATCAGGAATGTTATCCTTGTAGGTCTTCCATGTGTATGTCCTAGATTCACTTAATCAGACAAGAGGCTTGTCCAGATATCCTTTCTGGATAATCCCATCCCTATTTTTGACTTCTGATGAGATGAGTGAGGGAACCCATAGTCATGTGCCTAATTCTTTCAGCGAGCCCTCTGTGAGAGGGAACATTCTGACCTTTGGATTTTTCCAGGCAGTAGCAAAAGGTTGCCCAGCCACACCTTTGGCTTTCTCTCCAGAGCATACTTTTCTGGCAATGAATCTCCTAATTTTGGCCATCTGAAAAGGCTGATAATTTCCAAAATCATCAAGTCTAGTTTCTCTTTGCTTAAGATTTCTTCTTTCAATCCATCTCTTTCCTCTTACATTTTACTATAAGCAGAAAATGAAACCAACCATCTTTTCAACTCTGTGCGTGGAAATCTTCTCAGGTAAATGTTTGAATTTATTGTTTCCATGTTTCATTTACCATATAACTGCTTGCCATATTACTTGTGCAGTACATATGTCAGTTAAGCTTTCTGCCACTACATAATACTACATGATATTTCCTCCATTTTCCAATAACATGTTCCTCATTCTGGTAACTGTTCAAAGCAATCTAGGCTGCTTTCATCATGTCCCTCAAAAACTCTTCCAGCCTTGCCCACTGCCTAATTCCATAGCCCCTTCCACATATTTTGTTATTTATTGTAACCCACTTCCAGGTGTCAAAATTAACATTTGTTTCTGATGGTTGTTATAACTGATTACCACAAATTTAGTGACTTAAAATAACACAAGTCTCATGGTTTCGGAGGTTAAAAATACAAAATAGTCTCACTGGGCTAAAATCAAGCAGTCAACAGAGCTGTTTTTTTTTTTTTTTTTTTTCTGGAGGCTTTGGGAGAGAATCTATTTCTTTACCCTTTTCAGCTTCTATAGGTTACCTACATCCCATGCCTCATGTCTTCCTTCTATCTTCAAAGCCATCAACTGCATCCATCACTGATCTCTCCTTCTGTCATTATACCTCCATCTCTGACTCTGACATTCCTGTCTGACTCTCACTTGTAAGGACCATTGTCATTCCACTCACTAAGTGCAATGTAACAATCCAAGATAACCTCTCCATCTCAAGCTCTCTAACTTAGTTGCTTCTGTAATGAGGATGTGGGTGTCTGTGGCCAGCCATTATTCTGCCTACCTAGGTGTTCCTGGGCTAAATCTTCCCTTTGCACTCGGGGGTCCACAATCTGGTAAGCAGTTGGTCACATACTTGCTCCAAAGAGTATACTTAATACAGTCTATCCACATACACAGAGCTGTGTCTCAGATATTGTAAAGGGTGGGGAGGGACATAATGGAGGAAAAAAGCAACTATCATAATTACAAAGAAAATTCTTAGCAGCTGTCCACGTCTCTATTCTTAGGCATGAAAGGTTCACAGAACAGCCATTACACAAATCCAAAAATCATCACTGTAAAACAGAAAGACCAAAGCATAGTATCTCTTGCTGAAAAAGTAGAAACAACTTAGCAAAGAGAATTCTGAGAGAATTTTGAGAAGATACACTACAAAATAAGAAATGGATTCTCTGACAGTGGAACAATTCCTAAAACAGAAGATCTTATATACATTAAATATAGGTAACTTTATATTTTATGTACGAACAATGAAAGTTGGAAACAGAGAAACATCCCATATTACAGGCATTAGGAATAACAGAGAAAAGATAAACTATCCAGAGGACGTAGTCAGTGCAATATCCACCAAAGTAAAATCAGAATAAAGAATAAAGAAAATGGAGGGGATAAAGTTATCAGAAAAATAATGCAAGGTATATATTTTAAGATGATCATATCTCACCAAGCACTCACTCAATGACTGAAAAGGTGACCTCCAGACACATGCAATCACAGAATCTTCAAGATTCAAGGAAAATAAAAGAAAAAAAAGACAAATAAGAATGACCTCAGAATTCTAATTAGTAACACTAAATTCTAGAGAAAAAAAATAATACTGGAAAGTTAAGAGAAAATGTTTTTAAACTAGAATTAATTACCCAGCCAAAATAACTTTTAAAATAAGAACATATTAAATTAGATATTTCATACATGTATTTAATCAGAAAGCTTACTTTTTTGGACCTCTTTCAAATAGTTAGTTGGTGATAAATTTTGATGGTATACAATAAAAATGAAAAGGTCATCATATTTTGAGTAGTCATCATATATTTTGCAGGACAATGGGCTTCACCAAGGGGTACAATGAATATACATCCTAGAATAATAACTATCTGATAATCCAGTATATAACTGATCTAAATTAGAACAATAATGTAGCAGGCTTTAAAAAGTATACCTCAAGAATAAATTGGATTTGTCTGAACAGAAGAAAATTCTTAACAACAGAGTGAGCACATAGAGCACAGAAACTTTTTTTTGTCAAAAAGAATAAACATAGTTAGGAATTACAAGGTAAGCAAATGGTGATGAAATCATAAACAAACTGGGATGTAAAGTATATAATGTTTTACAATGTAATAATGATGACAGTCACATAGTTGGTTGTTTAAGTCAGGTAGAGCATTGAAGGGGAGCTAATTTCCTCATTGTACTTCAGAGAATGGCAATAGAAACCTGAAATTTGATGAACCAAGAAATAGTGATGCATGTTATAAAGCTTACCAAGCAAAACAAAATGACTGAAAATATCGGGGACAGAGGAAAGAGGAAGTTAAAACAGAGTAATGCTAGTTATATTCCTTATTTTCCATAAGAGAAAATCAAATGATGCAGTTTAAAGACGATGAAGCAAGAAATAAGGTTAAACTTACAGAAGAATCCACTAGAATCAACACAAATATATAATGGTTAAAACTGGTAGACCTTGGAAACTAGGACTCTAGAAGTTTGCAGAAGTGCAATTTACAATTTGACATTATACTGCGTTAGTTTTCTTAGGTTTATTTACATTTGTAATGAATGGAAAAGCCCATAGACCTCTCTTTTCCCACCCAATAGAAAAATTCAGTTCACCTCATTTAGCCTCCAATCTTTTGGAGAACAAAGTCAACACTGGTCTATTCATCCCATTAAAAAAAAAAAGAAAAGAAAAAACTTTGCACTTAGCATCATATTTAATATGTTATTTAGTTTGTATACTTATAACAGTATTTCATATATTCTTATTCTATCTTTGCAATTCTAATATCTGTTAAAAGACTAAAGAATAATTCTATATATATACATTTAGAATTATGTCCTGTTTCTAGTCTCATGAACTGCCAAGTCCATGGTAGATAATTTATATGTACTTATTAAATAGAATTGTCTTCAAACTAGTTGACCCATAGAAGCTAGAATAAACTTAATATGTAACTTTGAGCAGAGTAAAGAGGTAGTCAGAAAAAGAATGGAGTCATCAGGAAAAGAGAATTTTGATCTCTATTTCTAAATAAATGATTAACAGAATAGAAAAAAATAAATGTCTCCGACTTCCTGAAAAATAAATTTGTTGATGTCATTTCTGAAAAGAAAATAGAATTGGCTACCCCTTATATCTCACTTAAATTTTAACCACTTCAGCATAATGTAAAACTGCCAGCAAAATTGTGCTAGACTAATTGCGCATTCATGTGTATTCCCTTCCATAACACCCTCTAGAAATGTTGCTCCCCTTAATTGTAGAGGAAATGCCTGAAGCTCATTCATTTCAAGAATCTTATGTCAGTAGGATTCCTATTTTCCAATAATCTCACCAGTATGAGATTGGCAAGGTCAAAAAGTCTAATCTAGGCACATCAGGGCAGCTAGGGCTTTTGCCCATACATGAGTATGAATAAACTGCAAATGGGAGTTGTTGCTAGTGACTTCCAAGTGAAATCTTGCAACAGAGAGTCTATTGCCATGTTTTCTATGGTAAGTTCTGCATCCTCACTGCAAGTTATGTTCTATATATTTAATATCTATTTGGTAATTTGAAATAAGGAATGGAATATATACACATATAAAGCATAATCAATTTGAAAACCAGAAAAATAGTTTTTTTTAAAACTAAAAATGTATTTTAAAACATGCATGTATTTTAAAACATGCATGTATTTTAAAAAATGCATGTATTTTAAAACTAAATTCTTATGTCTGTTTTAAATTAAGAATTATTATCTTGTCAATTTTTTGAAACTAGCATAAGAAATCATGCCTATTAAGAATGTTTCATTTTTATTTTTTATTTTTTTTAATTTTTTTTTATATTAACAGAAGCTTTTATTTATTTATTTATTTATTTTTTTTATTATACTTTAAGTTCTAGGGTACATGTGCATGACGTTTATATCAAGTAGCAGATATGAAGAATGAACAAGTCTAGAGATGTAATGTACAATATGAGGACTATCATTAATAAAATTGTATTGGGTTTTTATTAAATAAGTAAATTTTAGCTGCTCTTGTCACACACACACAGATAACTATGTGAGATGATAAATATGTTAATCACCTTCACCACAGTAACCATTTTACTATCCATATGTATCCCATAACATCCTATTTTAAACCTCAAATATACACAATAAAATTTATTTTAAAAATAATATTCAACAATATTTACTTTCTAGTTTTCAAATTAAAGTCATTAATTTTTTGAGGGGTAAGCCTGGGGTAAGAAAGCTCAATATCTCAATTCGTTTTGACAGTCTGTCTTATCCTATAGCATTATGCTTTAAAAAAATCTATCTTGTCTCATAATATTATTTTATTCAGAATTAAATTACACAAATACAGTTATATTACTGAACAAACTTTTGTCAATAGTACTTCCTTCAATTGAAGGACTATAATTAATTCACTTACTGACATCTAAATTCTTTTTAAAATTGCTCCCAGAAGAAAAGAGCTATCAAAAAATCAGAGTTTGACAGCTTAATCTTCTCGATATGTCAGTGCAAGAATTGTAAATTGCTGTCAAATTTTGCTGATTTGGGGACTGATAGAACTATAACAAATATCAAGTGCTCTGAGAATGTGTCATGTTTCAAGGTACCATGGAAATGAATATTGAAAGAAAGAATAAACACAATTGCACTTAAGAGATTAGATCACTTGGCAAGGCGTGGTGGCTCACACCTGAATTCCAGCACTTTGGGAGGTCAAGGCAAGTGAATCACCTGAGGTCAGGAGCTTGAGACCAGCCTGATCAACATGATGAAAACCTGTCTCTACTAAAAATACAAACAATTAGCAGAGTGTGGTGGCAGGTGCCTATAATCTCAGCTACCTGGGAGCCTGAGGCAGGAGAATGGCTTGAACCCTGGGAGGTAGAGGTTTCAGTGAGCTGTGATCATGCCATTGCATTCCAGCCTGGGCAACAAGAGTGAAACTCCATCAGAAAAAAAAAAAAAAGAGAGGGAGAGAGGTATTAGATCAGTTAAGCATTGTAAAAAGTTAACACCACATATGCAGGATCATCATAAGCATAACTTTACAAAGCTGACCGATTTGCAAAATATATAGTTTGTTATTACTTGAATCCATGTAAAAAGATGCTCTGCTCAAATTCTTAAACACTCAGTAAAGAAGTAGAATGAATTCCCTTTAATACTCCTTTGTTCTAATGATGTCTTTATTCTTGGTAGAACAAATAGAAGATAACAGTAGGCTTATGGATCCTTCTTTCAGGTGAAAGATCACAATGCCTATTAATTCAACCTTATTTCACTGTCCATCACATAAGTGACAATGTCCTTAACTGTTGGTTTTATTCATAGATTTACTGGGGCTAAATACTCCAGAGTGGGAATGCTCTTACCTTCCATCATTGTTTCCTCTGGATTCTGCCTCAAATATTGCATCTCTGTTTAAAGAGAGCAATTCCATTACTGCTTTGTGAGTTGTTTGCTGCTACTTTTCCTCCATGAATTCAGTCATGCTACCATATTTTGTTCTTGATTCTGTGTCATTAGAATATCTGTCTCTCTCTATTTTTCTCTCTCTACTTCAACTTAATTCCTATGAGCAGCTTTGATCTTCTGTCATCAGATGTTGATTAAGGTCTGGGTCAGTAAAGCAGATGCCCGAGTCAGCAATCTTGAACAGACAAATGTACTTAACCAGAACTCATCTAAGGAAGAATATGGCAGTACAGAATTGGAAGGAAAACCTTGAAAGTCTCTCTATGTAGAGGATAAAATTCCATAGGAACTTGCTGAAGACAGTCAATAACCTGATTTCTAAGTGAAGATCCTATGAGAAACAGGGCTTTTTTTTTTTTCCTACTTGTGCTATGCAAGATTGGGCTAGAGCTGAATTGCTTGGGATCATAGAAGAAAGAAGCATAGTGTTCCTTAATTGTCACCTGGTACACTCAGAATCTCCTTTAAGAAAATCTAAAAATATTCGCAGACTCTCAGTGTGATAGGATACCAAATTGTCAGCTACCACGTCTCCCATGAGTGTCTTTGCACTTGTAGGAGAGTGATACAGTGAATAGTTAACTACTAGAAAACCAACTATCAGGAAACTCAAATAGGCCCCATCTGATAATTCAAGTAACTATTGTTCTGCATAAAAACAACTTTGAGAGGGAAGAGATTGTACAAATCAAAACCCTTTTCTTAGAAAGGTTATGTGTCTAGCACTTGAATACAGTAAAAACATTAGTTGTGGATATAGAATTATAAGCTTTTTCTCAATAAATTCTTCTATAATTTTATCAAGAATTCTCACTGTGGAAGACAGTGTGGTGATTCCTAAAGTCCTACAGACAGAAATATCATTCGACCCAGCAATCTCGTCACTGGGTATATATGCAAAGGAATATAATACATCATTTTATTACAAAGACGTATGCATACATTGCAGCACTACTCACAATAGCAAAGACGTGGAATTAACCTAAATGCCTGTTGATAGACTGGAAACAGAAAATTTATGATACAAATACACCATAGGATATTATGCAGCCACAAAAAAGAATGGGATCATGTCCTTTGCAGAGACATAGATGAAGGTGGAAATCATTATCCTTAGCAAACTAACATAGGAAGAGAAAATCATATATGCATGTTCTCACTCATAAGTGGGAGCTAAATGATGAGGACACATGGACACACACAGGGGAACAACACACACTTGTGACCTTTCAGAGGTTGGAGGGCGAGAGAAGGAAGAGAATCAGGAAAAATAGCTAATAGATATTAGACTTAATACCTGGGTGATAAAATAATCTGTACAGTAAACCTCCATGACACAAGTTTACCTGTGTAACAAGCCTGCACTTGTACCCAAGAACTTACAATAAACATTTAAAAATTTATAAAAGGAATTATCCTTTTAAAATCTCTGATATAGACAGTATAATCTCTGTAGGCACCAGGACATTATGATGGCCAGATGGATAGTCTTTGGATTTTGATATCACAGTTTTATTGCATTCTCAAAAAGTATGCCCCCACAAAACCAAAAAACAAAACCATCTTCATAAATATGCTTTTCCTTTACTTGAAGCACAAATAACTTATGTATCAGAATGTTTACCAGGTATTTTGTGACACCATCAGTTTCTTGAATTTCAATACATCCTAAGTGCCTTTCAATGTTTTCTGAGTTTCATTTTATTCAAGTCTTTATCTGTAGTACTCTGACCAATACAAAATAGTTTATATTCTTTCTACCTCCTAATTTAGCTTTCGGGGCACTATTATCTACATTAAAAGCTTGAAATAATAGCCTTTGTACTGCGAGTTTTCATTAAACTTGTACTTACCATGTCATGTTTTACCAGAGATGTCTTCATATCTCTTTCTACATATAAATCTCTTCTTTCTTCATTGTTAATTTTTCACCTCATTATCCTTTTGTATATGTATCCAACACATTATCCTTTGGTATATGTATCTAAAATATTATGCTTTTGTATATGCATATCTTTCTCTCCCCTCCTCTCCCCTTTACAAATTTCTATCAATCAACAGTCCCTTTTAAGTTTTCAGTTTGTTCAAATATCTCTACTCCTCTCCATCTACACTGCCACCCACATTGTGCAAGCTACTATATTCCCTCAACACAATATGTTAAGATATGTTCTTAAAGAGGTTTTTTGGTATCAATTTTGTTCTTTTCCATTCATTTCTGCACAATAGCAACATTGAAAAAGTACTAAATTCTTTTAGAGGCTTCACAAACTAGAAAGCAAAAGGAATATTTTACACATGGAGTAATTTATTTTCAATTTGGAAAACACCATAGTCTTATTTTTTTTTTTTTTTTTTTTTTTGAGACGGAGTCTCGCTCTGTGGCCCGGGCTGGAGTGCAGTGGCCGGATCTCAGCTCATGGCAAGCTCCGCCTCCCGGGTTCACGCCATTCTCCTGCCTCAGCCTCCCGAGTAGCTGGGACTACAGGCGTCCGCCACCTCGCCCGGCTAGTTTTTTGTATTTTTTAGTAGAGATGGGGTTTCACCATGTTAGCCAGGATGGTCTTGATCTCCTGACCTCGTGATCCGCCCGCCTCGGCCTCCCAAAGTGCTGGGATTACAGGCTTGAGCCACCGCGCCCGGCCCATAGTCTTATATTTTTATCATACAAAATGAATTCCAAATGATATTTAAATGCAGAGAATATTTAATAGGTCTTGAAGAAAGCAACTACTTATAATAATGGAGACAGGTCTTTCTAAACAAAATAAAATTTCCAAATCCATAAAGAAATCAGCTTATTATATATATTAAAATGTACTTTCTCTGGACAAATATGATAAAGAGTGAGAAAAAAGACAAACTGGAAAAGTAAAACATACATTGCAGAAAGTAAAATGGAAAAACCGTGATTTCTATAAAAAAATGTGGGCAAAGGAATGATTACCCCCTCAAAAAATAAAAATGAGCCAAAGCATATTAGAATGTTTTCAATATCATTTATTTTGAAAGTTAAAATATAAATCAAAACAATATACCATGTTCTCCTGTTACATTGAATTATATTTTATAATCTGAGGATACCTAATAGACTTGAAATATTTCTGAAAATGAGCAATCTAAAATTTTGGGAGCTTTCATTTATGCAATATTATAGGTAGAAATGTTCACAATATATATAAGAAAGATACAGTAAAACGTTTTTTGATCAAGTGATCCCATTACTGCAATGACAAATAACAGTAAAAGAGTGTGTAAGATGTGTGTTGAATAGGCAAAGTGGAGATAGATCTAATGGGGTTAGAGGATTCTGGGGACATTAATTATATGATTTAAAATATTACATTTTTTAACTAAATATAAGAAAAATACTTGGAATAACAGAGCAGAATATTGAAAATGTTTTCAAATTCAATCTGAGATTACTAGTAAATCTAATGTGACATTTAAATATACTCTGAAAATCACATAAACTGACTTAAAGTCCTGTTTAAACTGCTATGTCTTCATTATTCAGTTTTTTTCTATCAAGAGAAAAATTCTATGCCAAGAAAAAAGAAAAAGTAGTTCCTTAAGAACTAGGTATGTATCTATTGTTTGTTTTCTGTTCATTATTATTCTCTAGTACCTAAAAGACTTGCTAACATATAACAGGTGCTCTATAACTTTGTTTTATTAATAAATCCATGAATAAATGAATTAATCACTAAATTAAAGTAAAAATACAAGAAGTCATTTCCATAGACTGGGTATATTGTATTAAAGGAGAAATATAATAAAAATGTACATAGATTACTTTAAATAAAAAAAAAAGGAGCTCTCAGCATATGAAGTTGATGAAGTCAATTATATATATAAAATATATGTATCATGTATAGTTATATATTACATATATATTCAAAAAGACTATTTGAATTACTCTGGCATTTCAATAATATAACAGACTCTCAGAAAGCTCATAAAATCAATAGTCAAATATACGATGATGGAGAAAAATGGGCATCTTTTAGGGCACATACATGAGGACAATGTGAGGTGTTATGACACACTGAGGAAATAATTGTATCAGGATTCTGGAGACTCAGAATCTACCACCAGTTCTGCCCCGTGAACTAGTTTTATGCAAATCAACTAAAATTTATAGATTTTAGTTTCATCACCTATAACTCAATGGAAGTAGACTAAATTATCTTTGAGCCTTTTCAGCCTTCACATTCTAAAATGCCTACGAAACTTTTCCTTGTACTTCTAATCAGGTGAATTTAAAATATAGTAATTATGATATGTACACATAGAGACTGTTTCTTATAAAAAAAATTTAATTATCTCAAAGATGCCTTTAACGCTTTCCAAAAAATGTAAATAACATTAAATTGACAAACAGATTTATATTTGACAAGGCAAAATGAATGATTGGGCTAACCTCACTGTCACCTAGTGCCCATAGCATGTTCCCTCCAAAGTTGAAGTCCTTCGACATGCACCTGAAGATTCAGATCTATCTAAATTTGGGGACCAGTTGTTTTCTTAGTTGGAAAATATTTAAGAAGTAGTAAACTTTTAAAGCCAGAAGACTCAGAATTGAACTAAATTTTACCCTATTCTTTCTCTGTCCTTGTTTCCAGTTCTGGCAACAGAGCTTCCCTTTTATTTTTGTCTTGTTTTTTTCCATGGGATTCCAGAGTCATAATTGGATATATCCCTGTCCCTTTCCTAATTATACATTCTAATTAAAATACAAACAAACGTTTTGTGTATATCTCAGCTTGACTCCTAAGTGCAAATTAATTAGTTTGAGATTATGTTTTGAAAATATTAATCCTGCATGTAAAAGCTCATTTAGCAAATGACAAAAGTATTTTTATTAAGCAATGCTATCTATGTGAGACAGAAAAATTATATATGCACAGATATCTATCTATATAAATGCACATGCATATACATACATGGATATATATTTATATTAATCAGAAATTTAAATAAAATGAAGCACAATGGCTATTTATTTTTCATTCTTCTTCAGGCCCTGAATATAGTAAAATACTCAGTATTATATAGAACAAGATTAGAAAATTCTAAATCTTAGAATAGGTTCTTTTTAGAGGACAAGGATAAACAGAAGCTGGTTAAGCATAAAGAAAGATTAAATCTAAAATGATTTAAAATGGAATATCATCCGTCTCATACCTATAGAAACTACAATTTTCATACTATCTTGTTGCACTATCATAATTGTTAATAGTGCCCCCATTTTAGTGCTTGATACTGTCCTGTTTTGATTGTTAAATTATATGTTCACTTGTCCATCATACAGTGTTTGAGGAATGGACAATGTTCATTGCAAGGGGTTCAGAGGAGGGGGGAATAGTACACAGATTCATTTTGTGAATAAATTAATTTTTTTCCTGTCTCCATTCCCGCTACTCGCTCTGCAAATGATCAGACAAAATTTAGCAGTCTTGTCTCTCTCCAAGCCACGTCTGCTGGCTCCCCGAGAGTGGCATGTGACTGAGTCTACTTTTGCCCTGTTGCTGAGCCATAATTCTTGGGACTCTAAAGATACATTATTTTGGTCTGTTCTAGATCAATATTTTAATCCATTACATATTGCCTGTGTTTTAATTTTATCTTCCATAAACTAGAGGAAAGGATTCTTCAAAGGTAAGTGATGAAGATAGCTACATTTAAATTATGTAGAGGTCACAAGCCCTGTATAAATGTAGAACATAGCAAGTGATCTTCCACAAACTCTTGATGGTTTCTCCCCAGGATGAAAATCATTCAGTGAAAATTCAGGGATTCTAAACTGACAATATAGCATGTCTGAGCACAGAGGATTTGCATTTGTTATGTGAGTTCGTTTAATGTTTTTCTAATTCCTCTGAGTTTTGCATTTCATAGACAGCCGGCTCAGTGTGAAGGCTATGAAGCTGTTCCAGACTCATCCAAAAGGAGGATTTAGTAACAGATGGCAATAAACACACCATAATGGGCCTTATTTTGTTTTATTTTATTATACCAAGGTTATGGCCACAGTGATGAACTTAATCTGTCTTTTTTTTTTCTTTATAGGCATGATAGTGGTTTACATTGCATTCATATCACCAGCTGCCTTTGCTGAATCAAATGCCTTTTACTGCTTAATGCAGCTAAGCAATGGAGCAAATAACATGTTTAGTGCAGCATCTTGCCAGTCTGGAAATAAAATAGGGTATTTATAATAAGGCTGCTTTGGGCCTGGATAACACAGATACTTGGTTTTAAGTTAGATGCAGCCCTAAAACTAAAGAATACAAATCAAATTTAAATAATGAAGGAGTTTTAAAAACTATTCATGATTACTTCAGTTCAGGCATGAAAAGATGGGAGAAATTTTATGGCAATACAAAAAGATGAAAAGGATAAGGGAAGTGAAGAGAATCTGATCATGTAAGGCGCCCTTTTAATTAAAGAGGATTATCTCACCTTTTCTAAGAATCAGTGGAACAAACTCTTCTTTATTTTAATTTCAGATTTAGGTAATGTAATTTCATTATTAAAACAAATGAAACAAATAATTGGATTAGACAAAGGAAAACTGAAGCTCTCACAGTGCAAACTGCACAATGCATAGACTAGTTGTATTTATCAATTCTGTAGATCAGAACACATTATTTCACATAAAGAGAAAAAGTAAAATAAAGTTATTTATAATAGTCTAGAAAATTCTATTTAATCAAGAGTATAGCATAATTTATACAATTGGTATCATTTGTTGTACTAATAACTTGAAGTTTCTTAAACTCTAGTTTGCTCACACTTGTATCCATTACTTTTCTGTTTTTTGTGTGTGTGCAAAGCAGTTTAGCTCTTTTTTTCTCACTGGTAATACTCAAGCTAACTTTTGTTTATAGTTCACCTTCCAGGTACTCTGATACCAGGAAGCAAATAGTATGGATATTGTATATGAGTTTTTAAGTTTTGGCACAGCGTTGAGGTAAAAAAATTATTGGTGTTTTGATACATGCATAAGTTACTGAATTTTCTTAGAATTATTTAGGACTTGAGATCCATGTAAACGCTGATTATGCTGACAGATTTGACTGCTTTGACCTAGAAAATTGATGATGAGATCCCTGTGAACCTGAGTGGTATCTCTTTAACATATTTCTTCTTTAATTGCGATACCCAGCATTATAGATGGAGAGATATAACAAGTGTATTCCTTGCAGAGAAACACTCAAATTCTGTTAATTACCCCTTACATTTACACATTATTCTGTTTTGCAGCTGATAACAAAACAGTTATTTTTTAAATTATCAAAATTTCTGAGTTTGTATTTATGTTCACCAATTTATCTTGCAACAACAAACTGCTATATTAATATTGCAGAGAAAATGTTGGCAACTGTTGATTATATAGGTCTATTTGTTGAGGATTTCTAAAAATAGTAAAAAAAAAAAAAAAACAATTAAAATGATAAATAGTTCCCAACTTACAATAATTTTAAAACAATTATTTCAAATGTGCCTTTGGTACAGGTAATTAAATTCACAAGGTACATTCAAGTACAGCATTGCATTTTATGATAGAATAAATTTGGATAGTAAAGATTCAAAATTAGAAATGGAAATAATATAGCTTTTCCACTAGTCTCAAAATGCATGTGCCTATGATTTGTCCCAACTTCAATTGGTTAAACTCCTCATATCATCTATGTTACCTGAAATAATAGTGAGAATGTGGCTGTGTTTTCTCCTTGTCTTGTCCCCTAACTGCAGAGACCTGATCTTGACAGAGGGGTGTATGCTCTGAAAGGGAGGCAAAGGAGTATTTCTAACCATCTCTCTCATGCATCCTGCTTTACTCTTCAACCACAATCCATATGGTGTGGATTCAAATAGAAGCATATGACTTAGGCAGATCAGCAGAACTGATTCTTAGAAGCTAAAACTCAGTCTGTAAGGAAACTGAGTTCTCACAGTTGCCCTGACTGGGCACTTTCCCCTACAGTTATTACAGATTTGAAACAGTCTGTAACTAGAGGAAGGTCATTTTGTGTTAAGTGGCTAAAACAATCAATTCCCCAAGTTTGGATTCTCATTCATCCACACCATTTATAGGGAACGATTTGCTAGCAGATGTTCACATGACTTGACAAAGGAGATGAGACATCTAGATTTAAATCCTTCCACTATTTTTTATTAACTTTGTGAGCATGAACAAGTTTCCTAAAGTCTTCAGCTATCAGTTTAATCATCTGTTAACTGAGACTAGTCAAGCTATTCAAAGGTTAAGCTAATCTCTATCACAATACCTGGAGCAGATTAGGAGCATAATAATTATTTCAGGGGAAATAGCTTTCTCTCTAGTACTGATGAGCAAATTGATCTTCAGAGTCTCCTTATTCTTGAGGTTCTTCATATCACTAAGCCTAAACATATACTCTAGGCCCCCCTTTCTTACACATATTACTTTCTTACCTATTAATGTAGCATACAGCATATCCTGGCTAAAATAAACATTTTACTCACTTTTTCAATGGCTATAGCTTAGAGTATTCATTACAAATTTAGCTGAGATATATACGCTTTTTAAAAGTCATAGTATTTTATAGCCTGATTAGCTAAATACCTGGTATTGCTCTTTAATTGTAGATTAGCGCTGAAGTGGTTGGACTATGGTTTTTAGTGATAGGTAATCCTGAGCTAGGCCTTGAGTGATGATTAGTAGAATTTTGCTAAAATGGTACACTAACATGGGGTAGCAATGTCACAAAATCGCAAATTGGATGGATCTATAAAACTAATATAGACATATGAAGCATCTCTTCAGCAACAGAAAATGGTGGGCAAAGCCAAAGTTTTGGGGCCCATCCATACCCTCTTGGGTGGAAAATGGTTGTTTTAACTATGCCTTTTTCTTGCCCATATTGCTCTAGATGAACCATTGCTGTCCCAAATGCCTTGCAAGGGAGAACTCAGCAAGCAATGTAAGTCAATGAGGAAACATTACAGTGGCTGTGGCAAAAATAACTTTAAAACAGGTGCAAGCAGACTGGCTAACCCTGTGAATATTTTCCTTCACTGAACCCTTCCATATCACATTGTAATTACAATTCAAGAAAAAAACTTTTGAAAATAAAGTTAGGCCAGCTGTGGTGGCTCACATCTGTAATCCCAACACTTTGGGAGGCTGAAGTGAAAGGATCACTTCAGCCTAGATGGTCGAGACCAGTGTAGACAACAAAGGGAGACCCTGTCTCTGCAGAAAAGTTTTTAAAATTAGCTGTTGGGGGAACTCAGGGACCCCAAACAGAGGGACCTGCTGAAGCCATGACAGAAGAACATAAATTGTGAAGATTTCATGGATATTTATCACTTCCCCAATCAATAGTCTTATAATTTCCTATGACTGTCTTTACTTTAATCTCTTAATCTCATCATCTTCATAAACCAAGGATGTACGTCACCTCAGGACCCTGTGATGATTGTGTTAACTGCACAAATTGTTCGTAAAGTATGTGTATTTGAACAATATGAAGTCTAGGCACCTTGAAAAAAGAACAGGATAACAGCAATGTTCAGGGAACAAGGGAGATAACCATTAGGTCTGACTGCCTGGGACCCAGGCAGGACAGAGCCATATTTCTCTTATTGTTGAAAACAGGTAAGAGAAATACCACTGAATTCTTTCCCCAGTAAGGAATAGTAATAATTAACAACCCTGGGAAAAGAATGCATTCCTGAGGGGGCCTCTAAAATGGCCGCTCTGGGGGTGTCTGTCTTATGCAGTTGCAGATAAGGGATGAAACACACCCTGGCCTCCTGCAGTGTCCCCAGGCTTGCTAGGATTAGGAAATTCCAGCCTGGCGAATTTGAGATAGACTGGTTCTCTGCTTTTGAACCCTGTTAAGATGTTTTTCAATGAGAATGCATGCACAGCAGGACATGGAACTTCATTAGTGATTCTAGTTTCGTCCTGACCTTCTGCCTTGTGATCTTTTGTTGCCCTTAAAGCATGTGATCTCTGTGACCCACACGCTATTCATACACTCCCTCCCCTTTGAAAATTGCTAATAAAAACTTGCTGGTTTTACGACTCAGGGGGCATCACAGAACCTGCCAGCATGTGATGTCTCCCCCAGACACCCAGTTTTAAAATTTCTCTCTTTTATACTCTTTCCTTTTATTTTTCAGACCAGCCAATACTTAGGGAAAATAGAAAAGAACCTACATTGAAATATCAGGGACTGGTTCCCCCGATAATTAGCAGGGCATGGAGGCTCATGCCTGTAGTCCCAGCTACTTAGGAGGCTGAAGCAGGAGGATCACCTGAGCCTGGGAGGTTGAGGCTGCAGTGAGCTGTGACTGTGCCCTTGCACTGCAGCCTGGGCAGTGGAGTGAAACCCCATCTCAAGAATAAAAAATAAAAAGTAAAAAATTGTGTCTGAACAGATGTATGTGGTAAAATGTACAAGTTCTCTACACTGAGGCAGATACTCTTCTCCTTGCACAATTAAGCATCTTAAATTTATCAGAGGCAGCATAAGCTAGAATAGAGGCTTTATTGACTCTCTGGAATACATATCCCCATGAGATTACTAACACCTCCAGGGTAATATGAGTTCACAGGGAAAATAACAACGCTGTTAGGATGGTGGACTATGTAATGGCACAATCACAACTTCATACCTAATTCAAAACAAGCAGAATTAATGAACCAGGCAGAAGTAAAAAATGTAATATAGGACTATTAAAATCTTCAGTAATTAGTGGAGTGTGGTGGCTCACGCCTGTAATCCCAGCACTCTGGGAGGCTGAGGTGGGTGGATCATGAGGTCAGGAGATCGAGACCATCCTGGCTAACACAGTGAACCCCCATCTCTACTAAACACACACACACACACACATACACAAACACAAAATTAGCTGGGCGTGGTGGTGGGCACCTATAGTCCCAGCTACTTGGTAGGCTGAGACAGGAGAATGGCCTGAACCCAGGAGGAGGAACTTGCAGTGAGCTGAGATCACACCGCTGCACTCCAGCCTGGGCAACAGAGAGAGACTCCGTCTCAAAAAAAAAAAAAAAAAAGGAAAAGAAAAAAAAATCTTCAATAATTAAAAGATAATAATTGAAACATGAAGTGAAAATAAAAAATTATAAAGTTTTCAGGTTATAATAGGTAAAACAAAAACTCAGTAGATGAGTTGAATTGCAAAGTGATGTAACTGACAAAAAATAAGAAAAAGATTTCATTGGATAAAAATAGAATAGATATGGGATATAAAAGTTAATGTATCAAGATGTACATTATATGTGTCCCAGAAGGTGAAAAAAATATGTATGTTAAAGTAAAGAAAGTCAGATAAAATGAAGGCAAGTAACTTCCCAGAATTAGAGAAAGAGCTAACATTTCAGACTGAAAGATCTGAAGCAACCCCAAGATTAATTAATACAGTTGACCTTTGAACAAGTGGGGGATTGGGGTGCTAAGCCACCCCATGCAGTTGAAAATTCATGTGTTTGACTCACCAGAAACATAACTACTACTAGCCTACTATTGACTGAAATCCTTACTGATAGATAACATAGTCAATTAACACACATTTTGTATGTTATCTATATTATATACTGTATTCTTGCAATAAAGTAAGCTAGAGAAAAGAAAATGTTATTTAAAAAATCATAAGGAGGTGGAGGGAGAGGAGAGATTGGTTTTGCAGTCTTAGGGGTAGCAGTGGCAGAAGAAAAGCCACGTATAAATGGATCCATGCAATTCAGATCTATGTTGTTCAAAGGTCGGCTGTATTGTAAATTACATATTTTAGTCAAATTCAAAGCATTAAACACAGAGAAATTTATAAAACCTGTTAGAGATCACCTACAAAGGAATAAGAATAGCATGTTCTAAATATCATTACTAGGAGAAAGCAAACAGTGAAGTAATATTTCTATTTTTGGAAGGAAAATAACTTTTAAACACAATTGTGTAACCATCTAAATTATATCAATCTGGAGACTAGAGGAATATATTATCAGGAAGAGGGTAAATGTCTCAAAGTTTATTGAAAACAGAGCTTCCTTGATAAGAGTCTTTAACGGCATGTTCTATCAAGAAAAATGATAAGTTCAAAAGGCTACTATGAGACCTGGAAAGCAAAGGTGAATAAATAACTTAGAATGGATAACATATCTAGAATAGCAAAAAGAAAGGGTACTGCAAGTTAGGATGTGGGATGAGGACAAAAAAAGAATGTGAGAAACTTGCATAGAGTGAATAGGCTTCTATGTAATGAAATAAGAGGTATAATTAATTATTTAAGAGAAGGAAGACAAATAGGAGCAAGACCAAGCAAAGAAGAGGGAGAGAAGAAGATGATGAGGTGGTTCATCAGAAAATGTCTATTTAGAAAGACTGAATAGACTAGCTTGGCAAGTGTGGAGGTTTGATCTCTTATTACAATTAAAAATCAAGCTAAAAAATTGAGAGGCCAGCTAATGAAAAACATAGAATCCTAAGCTTAAAAGGAAGGATTTCATCTTAAGGACAACAGAATTCAATGACTGAATGTTTGTGAATAGGCATGTAACACAATAAAGCTATCTTTTTAAAAAAGTAAATTTAGCAGCAATATTTAAACTGGTTGAAGGCAGAGAAGTCAGGAAGGTATTGAAGCAATTCAAGCGAAGGTTTATAATGCCTTCAAATAAGGTGATGATATAGCTTATATAACATCAACAAGGAATAATTAAATAGGATGTCCCCTAAGTTTCCTCATCTAGCGTAATACTAAATCTTGGTACATAGTAATGTCACATTGGCATACAAGAAAAAAATAAGTTGTTTTCTCACACATCAAAAAGAAAGTTTATCTTCTGGCAAGAGATGCAGAATGTATATCTTATCTATCACAGAATTATGAAAGAAAATGCAGAAAATAGAAATTAGAGAACACAGTTCAGAAGGGAATAGGCAGAACAAAAGTCATTACAAATAGAATAAGGTAAAACCGGATGCCAAGCACTCTTCTCTCAGGAGACTTAATTGAAATGAGGAAGAAGTAATTGGAGCTGGCACTATTTCCTGCTATTATGGCTAAGAAAGAGTCAAATGCTTCTAGAAATAAATGATTCTTAAAGGACAGGTCAAAATCACAGTAACAGGAATAATTTGCCTTCTCATCTGAGGCTTGCATAGGTGAGATGGGCTTCCTTTTTAGGTAACTAGCAAGGCCACAGTTCTAAACTGATCAGGGAACTGAACTGAAATCTGAGCATTAACCATAGCCTCCTTTCAGAAGACTTAAGGCCAGCATCTGTTCTTATTAGAATCAGTGTTATTCTGAGCAAAGAAGAGCCTTCCTCAGCACAAGGCTAAAGCCTGCGATGTTTGCATCGACAAGCCACAGGAAATGATCTGTCCAGATCTGCTAAGAGACATTTCTTCTATGGGAGTGTGGATACTTTCAAGGTAGAGCTGTGGATGAAATTACTTGAAAGAGGAGGTAACAGAAAGGAAGAGGCATTGGAAAAAGAAAAAGAGGGAGCCTAAATGGGGATCTTTCCCCAGGTCTGAAAGTGAGAAACTTTTATTTATCTTACAAAGTGTTGCCTTTGGAGACCAAGCAGCTCCTCTCGTAGGAAAATATTTCATAATCTCATGCCAGTTCACTGTGGGTTTTGTTTGGAGGAGACTGAAAAGAAGGAGCTTACTTAAGAAAAGGGAGATGCTATGGATGTAATTGTGCTACCCCCTAAAGTCATATGTTGAAGTTCTAACCCCCAATGTGACAGTATTTGAAGATACGGCCCTCAGGACATTTCAGGTTAAATAAAGTGGTGCGGGTAGAGTCTTAATGTGATAGGAGTGGTGACTTTATTGGAAGGCCATGTAGAGACAAAGAGAAGGTGGCTACCTGCAAGCCAGCAAGAGAGTCCTCACCAACATCCACATCAGCACCCTGATCTCAGACTGCCGGTCTCCAGAACTGTAAGAGAAAAAAAAATTATGTTGTTTAAGCCACCCATGTCTATGGCATTTTGTTATAGCATCTGAGCAGACTTACACAGGTGGTCAACCCACTGCCTACTCTGTACAGCCCGCATCTTTGATCTGTTGCAAATGAAAATATATAATTATTAACCCCACTTCCTAATACACAAACAATGTGTCTGAGGTTAGCATTGATTATGAAGTCTATGGAATATTATGCTTGCTTGTAAACTGTTCTATTAATGCAGAGTGAAGTGTATTTAGAACTTTGTTTATACCAGTACTTGATATAAAATTCAAGATGTTTGATTAACTCAAATGCTTGGCATCAAAAAGATTCAGAAACTTAAGTCAAACACACAATGTCTATATTTAAAAGGTAAAAAAAAGCGCAGATCATTTTTCTTACTCGCTAGGGCTTAGTAGCTATATGATATTACAAAAACCCTTGCCAAGTATGACAGAATATGTGTATGCCTGCAGTTGGAGCCACATGTTGCTTCACTTCCAATTCTTTTACAATATTCTATAGAAGTTATGGCTGACAATTCATTTCTTTCATAATTATTTATAACTAGGAGCATGATAAGCACTATAAATATCTTTAAAGTAAAATTTTGTGTACAGTGTCAGTACATACTTTCTTTTTCCTTCTTTTGGCACTGCTTAAAATAGATATGTTTTGCTATTTTACTTTCCTGATAGCATTTCTCTAAAATTCATCTTTTACAGTGAAATAAAATACTGGCAGTAATAAACAAGTTTTAAAGGTTAATCTGTTTTCTCCAGTTCTGGCAGTTCATGTTCATTATTCCACACTTTTAAGAGAGGAAGATGGGCCCTTCTGATCCCTGACCAATATTTATAGTTTACTCAGAATCAAGCAACATATGGCAAGCCAGTATTTATTTACTACGTATCATGACTCAGAAGTGCATTTTTTTCGGTGTCACTAGTTCATATGATAAAGTAGTTTGCAAAATGTTAAATTATCTGTAAAATTTACCATACATAGAGGAATCCAGTATTAACACGTTAGATATTCTCTACAAATGAAACAAATATGTAGATTTAAAACTATACTCTCCACTTATTTTTGTTTTAAGTCAATGATCATGAACAAGTTTCTTAACTTTTCTTTGAAACTCATAATAAAACTGTAATAGTTTATGTAAGACTATTTAGATTCCACATGTCCCCAGGAGATTAGCATTCTATGCTTTGTGCTTTTTGCAAATATCTCTAAAACAAAATCTGTAACACATTTCCATATATGTTCGCTTTGCATCCTTCTATTAGACTGGAAATTCTTTAAATGAAGAGATTATTTTATTAATCCTTTTGCCATTAATCCTTTAGCACAGTAATTGACAGTAAGCACCCTAGCAGTAATTGCTTGTTGAATGAACAAGTAAACACAGTGAAAATTTGGAATGAGGTCTCTGAAGCCACATTGTGTAAGTCTGAGTATTCACTTACTGTTTCCTTGGCAAATCAGTCCACCTTTCTGTGAGAAGAATAATAGAAATAGTTCATAGGGTTTTTATTGTTATTCATTAAATCAATACTTACAAAGCATTTAAACTGGTATGTGGCTCCTACTAGGGGCTGTATCAATATCTGTCTCTTTTTTTTTTTTTTTTTTTTTTGAGACAGTGTCTCACTCTGTCGCCCAGGCTGGAGTGCAGGGGCACGATCTTGGCTCACTCCAAGTTCTGCCTTCCGGGTTCATGCCATTCTCCTGCCTCAGCCTCCCCAGTAACTGGGACTACAGGCGCCCACCACACCTGACTAATATTTTGTATTTTTAGTAGAGACGGGGTTTCACCGTGTTAGCCAGGATGGTCTCGATCTCCTGATCTTGTGATCCACCCACCTTGGCCTCCCAAAGTACTGGGATTACAGGCATGAGCCATGGTGCCTGGCAACATCTGTCATTATTATTCAATATTGGAAACATAAATAACTGTTTTTTGTTTTACGTGAAGCTGTGCTATGCTGAGTAAGATAATACATTCTTGTCTATTTATGCATAGAACAAGATCTTCACTTTTTGCAACACTTTAGATGCTATAGACTTTTAGCAACTCAGTTAACTTGTCTCAACATGAGTTCCATTCATCTACTTAACAATCTTTATTTGACAAGATATGAAGTAACAGCAACAGCAGTCTTCGAGAAATTCACAGCTCAGGAGGAAAGTTTGAGACAGATACAGAGCAATAGTAATTTATAGAAATCACCATTGGCATTTACCTCTGTATTCTGTAATTATGTATTTAATTATCTTTCCAGTATAATCTAAATTTATTTAAAGGGGAGATATTTTATTCTCATATCCTCAATTCTTCAATATTTCACAATAGAATATAATAAAATAACATGTAATAAAATAATTGCTGGTGATTCATCTGAGGGATTAGTACAAAAAGTTGATTCATTAATATTTTTAAATTAAGAAATTATTTGAAAAATGCATATTCATGACACATATTTAATTCAGCTTTAAGCAGGGGGAAAAAATAAGTTGTCTAGATTTTAATAAAGGACCCAGAACTTTTCTCTGAGTTAGAGGTTTCCTATTCATGTTTTGCAGGTCAGTCTTGTATATGTAGTAGTCATAACTAAGTAGAATTTTCTCTTTCTATTGCTCTAAAGCACAATGAAGCAATCCGAGTGTAGCATAAATTTAGAATTTTTCATTTTCCTGGTTTCATAAAGAATTTTCACTTTAAATATCTAAGTAGTGTTTTCAATTATTGACTTTTCTATATCAAAACTTTCAATGTTTTTTTCTAATATAACACTTTGTTTTTTATATGTAAATGTAATCAATTAGCAAGGAATTCAGTAAAATATTATAACAAGTACCACTGATATATTTAAGAGACCAAAGGCAATGATCTCTTGGTAACACACAAATCATCCTGTGCATATCTCAGGACTTGGGCCAGTGGATGCTACGCAAGCATGCAGTGATTGGAACGTTTTAGAGAGAGAATGGAAAGTGTTAGTTAATTATTTAAGTTCTGTCATTGAAGGTCTATTAAGATAACTTCTATTGTACACCTGGTTGTTAGAGATCTGGAAGATCGTCACAGAGGAGGTGTTATTTAAGGTAGACTTAGAAGAAAGAAAAAAATGGGAAAGATACTTGAGAAACAGCAAACAGTATAGGAAATGACATGAAGTGAAGACAATGTGTGATCCTGAGGAAGAGTAATTAGTCTAACTTAAGCATATGAAGAGAGGTTTTGAAAGGGAAATTTTCAAAAAGGTCTTGAAGCTAGGATGGTCAAGAAAATTTAAATCCTAAGCAGTGCTGAAAATGGAAGGTTTGTGAGAAGGGACATGGTACCTTAAGAATTAATCTTGCATCAATTTGAGATAATTTAGATGAGATGTGTTGCTAAATCAAAGATAAAAAGCTTTAAAATAATGATGATAGACAATAGCAAGATTTTTGTTTGAGAGATGACTTAAATATCAACTGTATATGTACCACACTTCATGCTTTACATGGATTAACTCATATAACCCCCATAATATTTATAGCAGTTAGATACTATTACTGTATTCAATAGTAGTTGAAGAAACTGAGGCACAGATACTTACATAATTTGACCAAGGTTATGCAGCTAGTAAATGGTGGAGCCGGGCTTTGAACTTACAGTAGAGCTTCTGGCCAGCTTTTAACCACTAAACAATAGGGCCACTTGTGAAGAGAGGAGTAAGCACACTAAAGTGAACTAAGGATTATGGTTTTCATAAAGGTACACACTTAGGGAAAAAGTCCCCTCAGACCCAATCATCTTTTCTATACTATGGTAGACACCTGCTGCTTGTACCTTTCCAAATAATTCCTCCTTCTTCTGTCAAATGTTGCTGATATTCCACTGAAAGGTGCACCTTTCTCCCATTGTGTAAAGTTCATGGCCCTACTTTTGGCATGAAAAGTAGGCCCTGATTGGCTTAAGCCATTCAGCAAAGTCCATCCTCTTCCATAATAATTAATTCAGAGATAGGCAAATGACACAATTGAAGTGATAAAATGTTTATGAAAGTAGTGTCTTTCTTCTTCAGGAAGATTACCAGAAACTTTCCTTCCCATTTTCCCTCTTTGGATGTCAATGAGGAAGCATTTGGCCATGGTGTCAGTCTTTTCATCCAGTCTATGACCATGAAAAGATCTTAACTTAGGTTGAAGTTTTTATTCCCAAAGACAAAACAAAAAGAAAACACATCCTGAAGGACACTGCTAAGTTGCTATAATTAAGATAGTCAATAGGTCACCTTTTAGTCTGTAAGCCATTCTAAATTAAATTTTAGGTTGTTTGCAACTAAAATTATTGTGATGCATTCACATTCTATGCAGCTTCTTGTGTCTGGACCAATGTCATTTTATTTCCAAATTTGTGAAGTTCGTTTTTTACTTTCTGATCCATCTATTTATAAAACATTTAAATCATGGTATCCTCAATGCCATAGTGATTTCTTCTTTTTAATACATAGAAATATGATGATAATGTTTAAGACCCAGTGGAAGATCTGAGCAAGTTTAGAAAGTCATTGCCTTGTAGAGATAGATTATTTTCTTTGTTAGCAGAAAAAGACATTTTAGTAGAAACCAGACTCCTTCAGATCCATAAAGGTGATTCAAGTCTATATGATTTTGAAACTCAGCAGCAAATATTCTAATTGATTCTGACTTACACTGATTAATCCTCATTAATCGGTTTGTGTTATTGGTATTAAACACAGTAATCTATTTCCAGAGTTAATAAAAATGAACACGACAGGGTTTATAGTGTATGAAATAAAACAAAAATATTGTTTTAAAGTAACTGTTTTAAGTGCTTTTCAAAATGCATTTTTAGTTTTAGATAAAAGCATATGGAAATGTCAAATAGTAAATTTAAACTCGGCATGTGAATATCAGAAACAAGTTCTCAATAAGATACGCACATTCAAAAGACAACAGGCAATAAACTAGACTCATTTTAGACTGTCATTTCTGACATTATGGTGGTTTAGGTGGCCTAAGAAGCTTCCTGCTTCGGGGGGCGGAGCAAGATGGCCGAATAGGAACAGCTCCAGTCTCCAACTCCCAGCGCGAGTAACACAGAAGACCGGTGATTTCTGCATTTTCAACTGAGGTACTGGGGTCATCTCTCTAGGGAGTGCCGGACAATCAGTGCTGGTGAGCTGCTGCAGCCTGACCAGCGTGAGCTGAAGCAGGGCGAGGCATCGCCTCACCTGGAAGCGCAAGGGGGAAGGAAATCCGTTTTCCTAGCCAGGGGAACTGAGACACATAACACCTGGAAAATCGCGTAACTCCCACCCCAATACTGCGCTTTAAGGAAACAGGCACACCAGGAGAATATACCCCACACCTGGCCGGGAGGGTCCCACGCCCACGGAGCCTCCCTCACTGCTAACACAGCCGTCTGCGGAGATCTATCCGCAAGGCAGCAGCGAGGCTGGGGGAGGGGCGCCCGCCATTGCTGAGGCTTAAGTAGGTAAACAAAGCCGCTGGGAAGCTCGAACTGGGTGGAGCTCACAGCAGCTCAAGGAACCTGCCTGTCTCTGTAGACTCCACCTCTGGGGACAGCCCACAGCTGAGGTCCAATAGGGAAAGCAGCGGGGGCGGTGCAGAGGCGAACGACTCTGTCTGACAGCTTTGGGGAGAGCCGTGGATCTCCCAACGCGGAGGTTGAGATCCGAGAACGGACAGACTGCCTGCTCAGGTGGGTCCCTGACCCCTGAGTAGCCTAGCTGGGAGACATCCCCCACTAGGGGCAGTCTGACACCCCACACCTCACAGGGTGGAGTCATCCCTGAGAGGAAACTTCCAAAGGAAGAATCAGACAGGTACACTCGCTGTTCAGCAATATTCTATCTTCGGCAACCTCTGCTGCTGATACCCAGGCAAACAGGGTCTGGAGTGGACCTCAAGCAATCTCTAACAGACCAACAGACAGTCCTTCTGACTGTCAGACGGAAAACTATCAAACAGGAAGGACACCTATACCAAAACCCCATCAGTACGTCACCATCATCAAAGTCCAGAGACAGATAAAACCACAAAGATGGGGAAGAAGCAGGGCAGAAAAGCGGGAAATTCAAAAAATAAGAGCGCATCTCCCCCTGCAAAGGAGCGCAGCCCATCGCCAGCAACGGATCAAAGCTGGTCAGAGAATGACTTTGACGAGATGAGAGAAGAAGGCTTCAGTCCATCAAACCTCTCAGAGCTAAAGGAGGAATTACGTACCCAGCGCAAAGAAACTAAAAATCTTGAAAAAAAAGTGGAAGAATTGACAGCTAGACTAATTAATGCAGAGAAGATCATAAACGAAATGACAGAGATGAAAACCATGACACGAGAAATACGTGACAAATGCACAAGCTTCAGTAACCGACTCGATCAACTGGAAGAAAGAGTATCAGCGATTGAGGATCAAATGAATGAAATGAAGCGAGAAGAGAAACCAAAAGAAAAAAGAAGAAAAAGAAATGAACAAAGCCTGCAAGAAGTATGGGATTATGTAAAAAGACCAAATCTACGTCTGATTGGGGTGCCTGAAAGTGAGGGGGAAAATGGAACCAAGTTGGAAAACACTCTTCAGGATATCATCCAGGAGAACTTCCCCAACCTAGTAGGGCAGGCCAACATTCAAATTCAGGAAATACAGAGAACGCCACAAAGATACTCCTCCAGAAGAGCAACTCCAAGACACATAATTGCCAGATTCACCAAAGTTGAAATGAAGGAAAAAATCTTAAGGGCAGCCAGAGAGAAAGGTCGGGTTACCCACAAAGGGAAGCCCATCAGACTAACAGCAGATCTCTCAGCAGAAACTCTACAAGCCAGAAGAGAGTGGGGGCCAATATTCAACGTTCTTAAAGAAAAGAATTTTCAACCCAGAATTTCATATCCAGCCAAACTAAGTTTCATCAGTGAAGGAAAAATAAAATCCTTTACAGATAAGCAAATGCTTAGAGATTTTGTCACCACCAGGCCTGCCTTACAAGAGACCCTGAAGGAAGCCCTAAACATGGAAAGGAACAACCGGTACCAGCCATTGCAAAAACATGCCAAAATGTAAAGACCATCGAGGCTAGGAAGAAACTGCATCAACTAATGAGCAAAATAACCAGTTAATATCATAATGACAGGATCAAGTTCACACATAACAATATTAACCTTAAATGTCAATGGACTAAATGCTCCAATTAAAAGACACAGACTGGCAAACTGGATAAAGAGTCAAGACCCATCAGTCTGCTGTATTCAGGAGACCCATCTCACATGCAGAGACATACATAGGCTCAAAATAAAGGGATGGAGAAAGATCTACCAAGGAAATGGAGAACAAAAAAAAGCAGGGGTTGCAATCCTAGTCTCTGATAAAACAGACTTTAAACCATCAAAGATCAAAAGAGACAAAGAAGGCCATTACATAATGGTAAAGGGATCAATTCAACAGGAAGAGCTAACTCTCCTAAATATATATGCACCCAATACAGGAGCACCCAGATTCATAAAGCAAGTCCTTAGAGACCTACAAAGAGACTTAGACTCCCATACAATAATAATGGGAGATTTCAACACTCCACTGTCAACATTAGACAGATCAACGAGACAGAAAGTTAACAAGGATATCCAGGAATTGAACTCATCTCTGCACCAAGCGGACCTAATAGACATCTATAGAACTCTCCACCCCAAATCAACAGAATATACATTCTTCTCAGCACCACATCGCACTTATTCCAAAATTGACCACATAATTGGAAGTAAAGCACTCCTCAGCAAATGTACAAGAACAGAAATTATAACAAACTGTCTCTCAGACCACAGTGCAATCAAACTAGAACTCAGGACTAAGAAACTCAATCAAAACCGCTCATCTACATGGAAACTGAATAACCTGCTCCTGAATGACTACTGGGTACATAACGAAATGAAAGCAGAAATAAAGATGTTCTTTGAAACCAATGAGAACAAAGATACAACATACCAGAATCTCTGGGACACATTTAAAGCAGTGTGTAGAGGGAAATTTATAGCACTAAATGCCCACAAGAGAAAGCAGGAAAGATCTAAAATTGACACTTAACATCACAATTAAAAGAACTAGAGAGGCAAGAGCAAACACATTCAAAAGCTAGCAGAAGGCAAGAAATAACTAAGATCAGAGCAGAACTGAAGGAGATAGAGACACAAAAAACCCTCCAAAAAATCAATGAATCCAGGAGTTGGTTTTTTGAAAAGATCAACAAAATTGACAGACCGCTAGCAAGACTAATAAAGAAGAAAAAAGAGAGGAATCAAATAGACGCAATAAAAAAATGATAAAGGGGATATCACCACCGACCCCACAGAAATACAAACAACCATCAGAGAATACTATAAATGCCTCTACACAAATCGACTAGAAAATCTAGAAGAAATGGATAATTTCCTGGACACTTACACTCTCCCAAGACTAAACCAGGAAGAAGTTGAATCCCTGAATAGACCAATAACAGGCTCTGAAATTGAGGCAACAATTAATAGCCTACCCACCAAAAAAAGTCCAGGACCAGATGGATTCACAGCTGAATTCTACCAGAGGTACAAGGAGGAGCTGGTACCATTCCTTCTGAAACTATTCCAATCAATAGAAAAAGAGGGAATCCTCCCTAACTCATTTTATGAGGCCAACATCATCCTGATACCAAAGCCTGGCAGAGACACAACAAAAAAACAGAATTTTAGACCAATATCCCTGATGAACATCGATGCAAAAATTCTCAATAAAATACTGGCAAACCGGATTCAGCAGCACATCAAAAAGCTTATCCACCATGATCAAGTGGGCTTCATCCCTGGGATGCAAGGCTGGTTCAACATTCGCAAATCAATAAATGTAATCCAGCATATAAACAGAACCAAAGACAAGAACCACATGATTATCTCAATAGATGCAGAAAAGGCTTTTGACAAAATTCAACAGCCCTTTATGCTAAAAACGCTCAATAAATTCGGTATTGATGGAACGTACCTCAAAATAATAAGAGCTATTTACGACAAACCCACAGCTAATATCATACTGAATGGGCAAAAACTGGAAAAATTCCCTTTGAAAACTGGCACAAGACAGGGATGCCCTCTCTCACCACTCCTATTCAACATAGTGTTGGAAGTTCTGGCTAGGGCAATCAGGCAAGAGAAAGAAATCAGGGTATCCAGTTAGGAAAAGAAGAAGTCAAATTGTCCCTGTTTGCAGATGACATGATTGTATATTTAGAAAAACCCATCGTCTCAGCCCAAAATCTCCTTAAGTTGATAAGCAACTTCAGCAAAGTCTCAGGATACAAAATTAATGTGCAAAAATCACAAGCATTCTTATACACCAGTAACAGACAAGCAGAGAGCCAAGTCAGGAATGAACTTCCATTCACAATTGCTTCAAAGAGAATAAAATACCTAGGAATCCAGCTTACAAGGGATGTAAAGGACCTCTTCAAGGAGAACTACAAACCACTGCTCAGTGAAATCAAAGAGGACACAAACAAATGGAAGAACATACCATGCTCATGGATAGGAAGAATCAATATCGTGAAAATGGCCATACTGCCCAAGGTGATTTATAGATTCAATGCCATCCCCATCAAGCTACCAATGACTTTCTTCACAGAATTGGAAAAAACTGCTTTAAAGTTCATATGGAACCAAAAAAGAGCCCGCATTGCCAAGACAATCCTAGGTCAAAAGGACAAAGCTGGAGGCGTCACGCTACCTGACTTCAAACTATACTACAAGGCTACAGTAACCAAAACAGCATGGTACTGGTACCACAACAGAGAAATAGACCAGTGGAACAGAACAGAGTCCTCAGAAATAATACCACACATCTACAGCCATCTGATCTTTGACAAACCTGACAAAAACAAGAAATGGGGAAAGGATTCCCTATTTAATAAATGGTGCTGGGAAAATTGGCTAGCCACAAGTAGAAAGCTGAAACTGGATCCTTTCCTTACCCCTTATACGAAAATTAATTCAAGATGGATTAGAGACTTAAATGTTAGACCTAATACCATAAAAACCCTAGAAGAAAATCTAGGTAGTACCATTCAGGACATAGGCATGGGCAAGGACTTCATGTCTAAAACACCAAAAGCAACGGCAGCAAAAGCCAAAATTGACAAATGGGATCTCATTAAACTAAAGAGCTTTTGCACAGCAAAAGAAACTACCATCAGAGTGAACAGGCAACCTACAGAATGGGAGAAAATTTTTGCAACCTACTCATCTGACAAAGGGCTAATATCCAGAATCTACAAAGAACTCAAACAAATATACAAGAAAAAAACAAACAACCCCATCAAAAAGTGGGGAAAGGATATGAACAGACATTTCTCACAGAAGACATCCATACAGCCAACAGACACATGAAAAAATGCTCGTCATCACTCGCCATCAGAGAAATGCAAATCAAAACCACAATGAGATACCATCTCACACCAGTTAGAATGGCAATCATTAAGAAGTCAGGAAACAATAGATGTTGGAGAGGATGTGGAGAAATAGGAACACTTTTACACTGTTGGTGGGATTGTAAACTAGTTCAACCATTATGGAAAACAGTATGGCGATTCCTCAAGGATCTAGAACTAGATGTACCATATGACCCAGCCATCCCACTACTGGGTATATACCCAAAGGATTATAAATTACTCTACTACAAAGACACATGCACACGTATGTTTATTGCGGCACTATTCACAATAGCAAAGACTTGGAATCAACCCAAATGTCCATCTGTGACAGACTGGATTAAGAAAATGTGGCACATATACACCATGGAATACTATGCAGCCATCAAAAAGGATGAGTTTGCGTCCTTTGTAGGGACATGGATGCAGCTGGAAACCATCATTCTTAGCAAACTATCACAAGAAGAGAAAACCAAACACCGCATGTTCTCACTCATAGGTGGGAACTGAACAATGAGATCACTTGGACTCGGGAAGGGGAACATCACACACTGGGGCCTATCATGGGGAGGGGGGAGGAGGGAGGGATTGCATTGGGGAGTTATACATGATATAACGTTATGCACATGTACCCTAGAACTTAAAGTATAATAAAAAAAAAAAAAAAAAAAAAAGAAGCTTCCTGCTTCAAGAAAACTAGATTCTAAATAGAAAAAAAAAGTTCTAGAGTTGTAAAAAACAGATGAGTTCTTAAAAACAAAACCCCAAAGAATCCCTGTTTATCTCTGCTTATTTTGTTTCCAAACACCTGTACCTGGTGTTGGAGTGCATACATAACACTGTGGGTAGGCAGGATTTCTCTGAAGGCAGAGGTTCACAATAGCCCACTCATAGATACAACAGGTCTTGGGACACTGTTTAAGTAAGGGGTTAAGTTTGGGGTTCATCATTGTTTTGGGCTTCTCTGTTGGAAATGAGAATAAAGTTGTTCCAGGTCTTTGGCAAACCTTAATTGCTTATAGAAGCAAACAAAAATTCCTATCTAGAGGAAAGCAACTCCCAACGAAAGCATGGTGAAAATATGTAGATTAGTATCAATGAGCATGCACAAAAGTAAGTTCAATTTAAAAAATAGATTTTGACCCCAATCCTAAAAGATGATATAAATTGTAAAATGTGTATAATACTAAATATGATTATGCTTAACAAAGGATAGAATCACAAATATGAATAGATAGTAAGAGGCTATAAAGGATTATCATTACATTTATAAAACAGTCAAACTGAACTTACAGAACTCAAAATTACTACTGATTGAAATTTACATTTCAGCGAATGAGTTAGATTAGCAGTTGGCTAATGACTTCTTCAAACTTGGAAGATAGGAGAAATGTTTAAGTTCTGATGTCAACAATTCTAGTCTCACTTCTTATAGTTTCACAGTTATTCATATCATTATATGTCAAAATGTATAAGAGTTTAATGTATATTCTTGTGATATATCAAACCTTACAAATTAATGAAGTTTTATAGAATGTAAGATTGTGTGAAAGTTGTGACATTGTCTTGGTTTTGAGATAAAAAGAATACTGTATGAGTGGAATGAGTGAACTGCAAAGGGGCAACTGACTAACAGCTTTGGAAAATTATCTGAAAAAGGACGAATGGAAAGCTAGCTACATAATGATAACTTATCCTCCTTTTTATTGATCACTTACTAGATGCAATCATTATGTTTTGTAGTCTTTGAAACCTGTGAAAGGACTTAATATCGTTTAGGAAAGTCAGCTCTCTCTCTGTTCATTCTAAAAACTGTTGTCTGTGTGTATAAAAACAAACACACAAACAACTCTCTTGAAATAAAACAAATATGCTTTATCTGCAGTTTTTAATTTTTGATCTTCCTAATCAGAACCCCATAAAATAGGGGAAAAAATATCTGCTTGACTTTGAGCTTCTCCATTGTATTTTGACTGGTGCAATTATTCAACTATAAAGTCCCTCAGTTGTAGTACCCAGAGGGCATCAAGGTAAGTTTCCTTTAAAGGATTATAACACTAAAAACAGCTTGTTTATTTCTAAGAATTGCTTAGGTTCTATGTATTTACAAGATTGTTGTAATCCAAAATATAAATCACCAGTGATCTGTTAGGTCTTTGTAAAGGAAATGTTCTATATTGTAGAGAACAAAAGGTGAATTAAGTAAAAGCAAGTGAACTACTTCTTGATGCAAAAACCAAACTGTGTAGAGCAATAAAATATCAAAACCAAAAGAGACCTTAGAATCATCTAGCCCAACTTTCCTCCCTGACCACAAAAAATTTTACAGAAGTCAGAGAAAATTGAGAACAAATAAATGGACATGGCAAAAACAAATAAATTGATCAATAATAGTAAAACATTTTGATAATGTATGTTTTTTTTAAAAAAATTGAGAATAAACCATATGTGACAGACTAGTCAGATTGCTACCTATTTTGGTATTATTATCTGTGAAACTCTCTCAAAATGAATACTAGGGTGAAAAGGTAAGTTATATGACAATGGAAATGTGTTTATAGTTCTAGAATTAAACATATAAACGTTTAAAAATCACTAAAAAATATTTTCCTTTTTAAATGTTAGGCACATAAAATTAATTAATTAAAAGGCATCAGGTGATTGGATAATCAAGCAGGAAAAATTCCCTGTCCTATTTCACAGTGTGGCAGTGTAGCAATGCCCCATATTGCATGCTTTCAGATTAGTTCAAATATCATAACTAATTCAAAAAATTTGATGGGCAAATATTAACCATAAATATATACATATACATATATATATATTTCCTGTCCATTTCTGCTTTCTGCACATATCAGTGGTTTCCAGAGAATAAAGTTGAAATACAGAATTTTTTTATCAGCCCTTTGTGTACATTGGAAAATATTTTTACCTCACAAATAATTTTGAAGTAAATTTTTGAATTATGAAGTAAAATTTGCATTAATTCTGAATGAATGTGACTCTTTTTTTCTTCTCACTCAATTTTGGTGTAAGAACATTTCCCAGGAAAATACTGGGTGTCTAATATATTTGATGAAATAAATAATTTCCTTTACCTTTTCTAAGCAAGTCAAAAACAAAGCTTCTAGCTTTATAGACAGAAAATATTAATGAGTTGGAGTAAAATACACAAACACAAAATATGTATCACAATATGGGCAAAATGTATCTATGAATATGCAATATTGTCATGCTTTCTACATTACATAATGACAGTGGTATGTATAAAAACAGGGATATAAAAGAGTGAATTTCCTCTTTTGTTTTACAACTCAAATTATTTTTTAAAGATATATGAATGAAATATGCAGCTGGGCTATCAGGCAAAATAAAGATTCCATGCAAATGGTAGGCACACTTCTACCAAGTATAGAGAAAATAAACTCTTTTTTCAAAGGTTGCCAAAGCTGTTGTGTCAGATTCAATTGTTTTCCCAATGCCCTCATACCAAGATTTTCCTTTGGTGCTTGTTTCTGCAACTCATCCAAATCTTGGGACAGTCTCCTTATTTTGCTTTTATTTCCCTGCACTTCTTTATTCACTTCTAACTCTCGGAACGCTCCTTCTACTCATGCTAAACCTGAAGAGGTACCTCTATTATACCCATGATACTACTAGGAAAAATGAGTGTTAGAAAAGGTCAGAAACTTTCCTACATGTAAGAAACTTGTCCAGTATCTCACAGCTGACCTACGACAAAATTGGGTGTGTCCCCAGGTCTTCTTAGGTGCAGACCTCAGAGTCTCATTCCCTGGAGCTGCATCTGCTATAGGATAGAGCAGAATCAGTGATTAGAAATTTCGTTATAGATTAGTTAAGGATAAGCAGTCTAAAAAGAAAAGTTCGTTAACCAATCAGGGCTCTCCATAAGAGTGTAGAAGTAATTACTGTGGAAATTATATTGGAAGGCATGGAAGGAAATAAGGAGTTTAAAAACACAGTGAGAAAGAAAAGAGCTAAGGACAAAATTCTTATTTAAAGATAGAATGAGAAAGTTGGTAACTGAATAAGCCCTATGTCCAGAACAGAGAAGGGACTCAATAAGTGTTCAATGAGATGTTGAAGAGAGATAAAAAATACGAATCTGTATAAATTGAGGATAATGGATGAAGTGGGAGAATGTATGAAGAAGCAATATGGAAGGGAGAATTAGACCCACATTATGAGATTGTGGATTTTTTCTTGGTGATATAGTGTATAAATTCTTATTTATATTTATATAACTAAGACATTTATTAGAAAGATAGTTAAAACATACTCCTGGACATTACAGTCATGTAATAGGCACAGAATTATTATTTGTAATTGATTCAACATCCAGCTATAATATTCTTAGAGGTCGTGAGAAGAAGCTTTTCCATTTGAGCTTATGAGGAAGAGGAAACTCAAGAAAAAATAGTCTAGTTATTCATACCTCACTGAGTTCTCAGATAAATAAGGTGGAAGGAGTAGTAATGAAAGAAACAAACAATAACAACAACAACAACAACAACAAAGTTTACTCTGTTCTTCAAGAAGGAATATCAACTTCTTGTAAATAACTTTACATTTGTAAAAATACTGTATTCAACCTTCTCTTAATACCACGTATGTCATCTACTCTCTCTTAATTTTAACTTGGCAGCACATATCTTTATTTGATGGGTCTGTTCTTTCCAACAGTTAATATTCCATTTAATGATTCTTTTATGTTTACTTAAGGCATCCCAAATGTAAGAAGTTAATTGCTCCAGGAACAGTGCATTCAATATTAAGTAAAATGTGTTAAATACATTTCCTTAAAAGGAGGAAAGCAGCAGCAGTCTTAAAATATTATAAATTAGCTTTGGCTTTTCCCAACTGTTGACAAAGTAAAAAAGTGTTGATCAACCTTTTGTTGATGTCAACAATATAATTCATATTAACTTGGGTCAATAAAATTATACTGTGTATTTTAGATGCTTTCAGTTTTACTGACTGAAAAAAAAAAAAAAAAAGTCCTTTCTAGTTTTAAGAATATACACATACCTGTTTATGAAAAGGGGCTAATGTAAACTACCATAATTTATTTTCTGTCCATAAATGTAGGAGTTTTATGTAAGCTTCTCTTTCTTTATCTAGAATATATTGAGGATAAATTAGATGATTTCTATAGTTCTCCCTAATTTTAATATTCCAGAATCTATGTTCTCTTTTCTTTTTCCTTAATAGTTAATTAAAAGAATGATTTAAAGGACAACTTATTTTCTGCATCGCTTTTTTAAGGAGAGTTTCATTAGAAAATATTTTTTTTTTTTTTTATTTCCATAGGTTATTAGGGAACAGGTGGTGTCTGGTTACATGACTAAGTTCTTCAGTGGTGATTTGTGAGACTCTGGTGCACCCATCACCCAAGCAATGTACACTATACCCAATTTATAGTGTTTTATCCTTCACCCCCTTCCCACCCTTTCCTCCTGAGTCCCCAAAGTCCATTGTGTCATTCTTATGCCTTTGAATCCTCATAGCTTAACTCCCACTTATGAATGAGAACATAGGACGTTTTGGTTTTCCAATTAATAGTCTCATCCCATCCAGGTTGCTGTGAGTGCTATTAATTAATTCCTATTTTATGTCTGAGTAGTATTCCATATCTATCTATCTATCTATCTATCTATATAGATATATCTAGATATTCCATATCTATGTATATCTATGTATCTATATATGATACATATGATATATATCTACATGATATATATGATATATATCTACATATGATATATGATATATATCTACATATGATATATAGATCTACATATATATGATGGAATACATATATGATGCAATACAAATATATATGATGAAATACAAATATATATATGATGGAATACACACACACACACACACACATATGCACACACACACACAGTTTCTTTATCCACTCAGGATTAATGGGCATTTGGGTTTGTTGCAAATTTTTGCAATTGCAAATTGCGCTGCTATAAACATGCATGTGCAAATATCTTTCTTCGTATGATGAATTCTTTTCCTCTGGGTAGGTACCCAGTAGTGGGAATGCTTGATCAAATGGTAGTTCCACTTTTAGTTCTTTAAGGAATTGGCACACTGTTTTCCGTAGTGATTGTACTAGTTTACGTTTCCACCAGCAATGTAGAAGTGTTCCTTGTTGACCGCATCCACGTCAACATCTATTATTTTTTGATTGCTTATGACTATTCTTTCAGGAGTAATGGGGTTTTGATTTGCATTTTCCTGATCATCAGTGATGCTGAGCATTTTTTCATGTTTATTGGCCATTTGTATATCTTTTGAGAATTTGTGTATTCATGTCATTAGCTCAGTTTTTGATGGGATTGGTTTTTTCTTGCTAATTTGTTTGAGTTCATTGTGGGTTCTGAATATTGGTCTTTTGTCAGATGTATAGATTGTGAAGATTCTCTCCTACTTTGTGGATTGTCTGTTTACTCTGCTGACTGTTCCCTTTGCCCTGCAAAAGCTCTTTAGTTTAATTAAGTACCAGGTATTCATTTTTGTTTTTATTGCATTTGCATTTGGGTTCTAGGTCATGAAGTCCTTGCCCAAGCCAAGGTCTAGAAGAGTTTTTCCAATGTTATCTTCTAGAATTTTTACAGTTTCAGGTCTTAGATTTAAGTCCTTGATCCATATTGAGTTGATTGTTGTATTAGGTGAGAGATGAGGATCCACTTTCATTCTCCTGTATGTGGTTTGCTGATTATTTCAGCACCATTTGTTGAATGAGGTGTCCTTTCCCTATTTTATGTTTTTGTTTGCTTTGTCAAAGATCAGTTGGATGCAAGTATTTGGATTTATTACTGGGTTCTCTATTCTGCTCCATTGATCTGTGTGCCTATTTTTATACCAGTACCATGCTGTTTTGGTGACTATGGCCTTATAATATAGTTTGAAATCAGGTATTGTGATACCTCTAGATTTATTACTTTTGCTTAGTCTTGCTTTGGCTATGTGGGATCTAAGAAAAGCTAATATTAAAATTATTTATTATTTCTCAAGATGGAATTGATGATCCAAGAAAAGATCTAGAATTACTTCCTATATCTTCTTTTTCATTTTGTCATATCAACCACACCTACAGAAAGACTCAAGGATAGGCAATGAGTCTCCATTCCATTTTTATTTACTGACACTCAGCTGTTAATTACAAGCAGCATCCTTTGCCAAAAAAGTTGGCATTTTAAATTTTAAAGTAATTTTTTTCATTAGTACATTTTATGCAAACCAGTTACTTGTAGAGATCAATGACTAATTGAATTCTTCACTGTCTATGTCTGCATTTGTGATGTGTAAATAAAATGACATACCATTCTTTAAAATATATTTCTCCACATTTCCAGAGTGCAGGAAATAAACAACAACAAAAGAATCATTTGTTTTCTTGTATGATGAGAGTAATTTTTGTGTAGGGTCAGTTTTTTATGTCTATGGCCAAAATGTATGGGTCATAAATTGATAACTTTTGTGCTCTAAAATCATGCATGATAGAATGATGAGTCTCTTGAGTGATAGTGGAAAAATAAAATAAATTATGCCTTCCTTTATGATCTCTAGGTATTTTATTTTGTTTTATTTTATTTTATTCTTTTTTTTGAGACGGAGTTTCACTCTTGTTGCCCAGGCTGGAATGCAATGGTGCGATCTCCGCTCACCGCAACCTCCGCATCCTGGGTTCAAGCAATTCTCCTGCCTCAGCCTCCCGAGTAGCTGGGATTACAGGCATGTGCCACCACGCCTGGATAATTTTTGAATTTTTAGTAGAGATGGGGTTTCTCCATGTTGTTCAGGCTGGTCTCGAACTTCCAACCTCAGGTGATCCGCCCACCTCGGCCTTTCAAAGTGCTGGGATTACAGGCATTAGCCAGTGCGCCCTGCCTAATCTCTAGGTATTAACCTTATAAAACCCATATTCTCACCCCAATTCTATTAAGGATCAGTTTTTTCCCAAAAAGCTTTCTGGATTTCTGCCCTGACATCTTGCTTTAATCTCTCTGGACCTTTCTCTCCTTTTTCTCCCCAACTTATTTCTGTTTACCCCCACAGAACTCTCTGTCTCATTCTTTTAGTGTAGTGCACACATGCTAAACCACTCATGCTTTTGCTCATGCCATTCCTTACCTGGTAGATATTTCTTTCTCTTTCTTGCTTACAAAGTCAACCCAATGTTCACAGTCCAGATAAAGTCTACTTTGTTTGCAGAAACTTTCCTCGAAATCCCAAAACAGATAGTTAGTATGTTAAACCTGAACAAGCAGTGAATTTAAAATAGAGACATTTTATTTAGCTCTTTCCATTTTTAGCTCTGCTACTCTGAGCAAATAACTTCAGCTTTCTGAAGCTATTTTTTTCCCATCCCTAAGGAAAGCAGTCCAGCTCAAACAGACAGTTCCTTCAATTAATTATAGGCTCAGATATATTATATTTTAGTGATTTTGTTTTTCTTAGTCAGACAAAAGTACATGACTGCAAAGGTAAAACTGTAAAAAAAAAAAAAGTATCACAATACTTATTTCAATGAATTCAATGATATTTACTAAATTAATGAATAATGTAACTCTTAAGTGTATGTGATATCTAGCTGTATTTTCTAAATCTCCCTAATAGGAATAAATATTTTTATAATATCATTCTACTTTCCTAATAAACAAAATTTATTCTGATGCATGGCTTTTTCTTTCATCTCACAAAGACACTAGAGGTCATCAGGCAATATGGCAAGAGTGACTGACATTGCACTAACTAGCCAGTCCCTCCTCCAGTCTTCACCTTCTGTCTCTGCAGCTCCTTAGCAACCAGAAGGTACTTGACACATGCACTAAGCTGCCGCGGCAGCTCCAGGGTCAGTCAGCTGACTGATGTCAGACAATGTGGTAGGGAGTATGGGGTGATGATCATTTATGAATTTATTATTTCCATAATATTAACAAACAGTATAGCTTACATTTAATATTTTCTAAAAGCCAGAGAGTGAATTCTCCAATGACTGAAATAAATGTAAACATAAGTATGTGTGTCTTGAGCTAATGTGGCAAATCTTTCTTGGAAGAATATTAGGAATTCAGTTTATTAGAAATAAGACTTCTTGTACCTAGTGTTTGGAGTCATATGACTGCCTGCTATTCATTATTTATTATTCACTGATAACATCCTGACTCAGTCAACCTTTTAAAACTGTTCTGAGATAATTTTTTAGACATATCAGAAATTAAAGGAAAAGAGAAAAAATTAAGATTTTATGTGTGTGTTTAAATTTGACTTTCTTCATTTCATGCTTTAGCAGTGTATTTTAAAATTATTTTTTGTAGAGACAGGTTATATTTTACTATGCAAATGATAAATGCTCATGCTTCATTGTCATATAAACTGATTTGAACTTTTCATGTTGCTTTTAAGTGTTCCTTATAAAAATATATGAAGCTACATGGGTTTAAAAAATTTGGAAAGGATTTTCTTAGGGACATTTCTGAAGGCAGTTCTATAAATTCAATAAATTTCATTAATTGATTATATATATTCCATGCTTCTGAATGTAAACTATGATTTAAAATTTCTGATATAAAATATTGTCAAATTTCCAAAGATGCTATAATGACAGATTGCCAAACAAAACTTTCTTGAAGATGTAACTGATACATTTTAAAGAATAAAATAAGAAAGGTAAATAAGAGTAGATACTAATTCCAGCTGATGGGCCTATAACCACTATATGGGCAAAAATAACCACGATAGCTGTGCCACAAAGCCTTCTATTAGATCATTTTCAACTGAATATTCTTGTCAGCAGACATCACTTTGTTTTTCCTGGAAGGAGAAAAGCTGTGTCCTGAATATTTTCAAAGAGATTGCTTTGTCCTACATTTTGCTGTAAAAATTACAGAAACAAAGATGTCTATCATGTCTGTTCAACAGATAGTAGGCAAGCAAGTGGTGAGTGCTTTCTGATGAGCCCTGAGAATTTGGCACGAGGAAGAAAGAGTGCTCTTACATAAACATTCTGAGCTGTGAATGTTTTCCACCCTGACTTTTCCTTAGAGCAGAGACACATTTCTGGGAGGCAGAGTAGTGTAGCAGCTAAGGGCTCCAGCTCTTCTGTCAAATTTCTGGGTTGGAATCTGGGCTCCATATTATACTAGCTATTTATTCTTACATTGGTACAGAGCTCAGTTTCCTCACCTGTAAAACTGGGCAAATAATAATGACCTAAGGGCTATAGAGGCTCCTTTTTAATTCTCCTCTTTATTTGTATCTAGCATCATCTATCTAAATTTCTCTGCAGGACTCCATCCACTTACACGTTTTATAAAAATGGTGGCTTCTATGTGTGTGTATGTGTGCGTGTGTGTGTGTGTGCACTTTTCTATTTTTATAGCAAATTTATTTTAGGTATAATTCATATATCATGTATTTTACAATTTTAAGTATATAATTCAATGATTTTTCGCATGTTCACAGAGTTATGGAACCACCACCACAATCGATTTTAGAGCATTTTCATCACCCCAAAAATAAACCCTGTATTAACAATCACTCCTCATTTCCTCTCAATGGTTACCTGTCAGCCTTAGGTAACCACTGATCTATTTTCTGTATAGATTTGTGTATTCTGGTCATTTACTTAAACGGAATTATATATGTCTTTAGTAACTGTCTTCTCTCATATAGCATAATGTTTTTAAGGTTCACCTATGTTGTAGCATTGCATCAAGACTTCATTCTTTTTATGGCTGAATAATATTCCATTGTGTGAAAAAAATATATATATATGGAATTCTCTCTCTATATATATTCCACATATATATGAAATTCTCTATATATGGAATTTTATATGTAAAAATACATATATTTATATATTATATATTTAAATATATAAATATATAGAAATATATGTTTATATATAAATCGATATATATAGAGATAATTGATTAACCATTCATTAATTCTGTGTTTAACTTTCTGAGGAACTGACAAACTAATTTACAAAGCAATTTCACCATTTTACATTCCCACCAGTGATTTATGAAGCTGCCAACTTCTCTATCTCCTTAGCAACACTTATTATTGTGATACATTTTCATAGTAAAATAAAATAAGGCTTGATGTTTCTAATGTTTTAAATTAGTTTACTAAATATTAGTTTTACTTTTTTTATTTTCCTATACATTTACAACCAACTGTAAGAAAGTTTTAAAATTTTCCACAAAGTTAAAGATCATGAAAATGGTAATTTTCCCATTGGTTACTAAGATAGATTTTTATTGTTTCAGCATTTAGGTTCATTTTTACAATACCAACTACTGTGGGAGATAGATAGATAATAAAAAAACAGATAGATTAGATAGATGTACCTCTTAAGGACCACAAATTGTCTTTACTTTTTCAGAGTTATTATAAAACTATTTTGGGCAGCACTTTTTTGCTTCTGCTATTTTCTATTTTGTTTTGCGTAAGTGACTATCCAAAGTATTGTATCATTTACAAGCTATGGTAACAAATACAATATGAATTTCAGGCTAACTTGATTTAACTTGGCTTGAGTCTTTAGCATGGTAACCACAGCAGACCTTTATTATAGTAATATTGATAGACTGGTAATCAAGTTAATTTACCCAGATCAGTGTTTCCTACAGAAGACTTACAAGTGAAAACTGACATATCTTTATGACAACTGCGAGTAATGTGGTCTTCACATTTTCATCTATGAAGCCTTCATCTCCTACATTGTGAAAAAATCTGTGAGCATACTGACAAACTAAATAATAGTTTATCCAGTATGAATATCAAAAAAAAAATGCTTTTCATAAGAGCTCAGATTTCTTGAATGAACCTCAAACCACAGATGCTCAAGTATTTTATGGTATTGAATGAAAATATTTTAATGTCAGAATCAGCTGTACATTAAATAATCACTTTAACACTTTCATCTGGGTTTTTATCAGCAATGAAGTCATATCTTTAAGTTTTAAAGAAGCTATGTACATATAAAATGCCCACAAAACTGCCCTCACTCCTGACACCAAGTGCGAGTTCAGAAGTTGAAAAACCACCTTCATTTTGGGGCATTCACTAGAAAGATTCAGATAATTTGCTGAAAACTGCGTGTGTGAGATTATGGTTTATTACAAGGAGAAGTAATTAATTAAACAATCTTAAGGGCATAGGGCAAAATACAGCTTAAAATGGGACAAGTTTAAGGGCATAGAGTGGAATTCAGAAAGTACCAAATGAGATGCTTCTAATGTTCCCTTCCCATGGAATTATAACAATGTTATTTTTCCTGTATCGATGTGTGAAAACGTACACATAGTATTACAAACCAGGGAAGCTCAACAAAGCTAGTCTCTAGAGTTTGGTTTTTTTCTTATATTCTATTTATACATAATAATTGTACAGATTTATGGAGTACATGTGATATTTTAAAATATGCATACAATGTGTATTGATCAAATCTGGGTATGCGAGATATCTATAACCTCAAATGTTTATAATTTTTTGTGTTGGATCATTTCAAAACTTCGAATTTGAAGTACACAATAAATTATTGTCACCCTACTGTGCCATCAAACACTAGAACTTATTCCTTCTAGCTAACAATATGCTTGTAGCCATTAACAAACCTCACTTAATTCCCTCCAACACTTCCCAGCCTCTGGTTACTAGCATTCTACTCTCTACCTCCATGAGATCAGCTTTTATATCTCTCACATGTGAGTGAAAACACGTAATATGTGTTTTTCTGTGCCTGGTCTACTAGTCTATTTCACTTAACATGACCTCTTGTTCCATCCACATTGCTAAAAATGACAAGAGTTCATTTTTGTGGCTGAATAATATTCCATTATATATCATTATATCACATTTTCTTTATCCTTTCATCCATTCATAGACACTAAGTTTGATTTCATATCTTGGCCCTTATGACTAACGCTACAATAAATATGGGGGTGCAGGTATTCTTTATGCTTTTGATATACTGATTTCCTTTTCTTTGGCTATATACCCAGGAACAAGATTGATGAATTGTATGATAGTTCTGTTTTTAGTTTTTAAGAAATATCCATACTGTTTTCCATAATGATTGTACTAACTTACATTCTTATCATTAGTGTATGAGTTTTCTTTCTTCTGCATCTTTACCAGAATCTGTTATGGTATTATCTTTCTGATAATAGCTATTCTAACTGGAGTAAGATGATATCTCATTGTAGTTTTGATTTGCATTTCACTGATGATTGGTAATGAGAATTTTTTAATATATCAATTGGTCAATTGGTATATCTGCTTTGAAAAAATGTCTATTCAAATCCTTTGCTTATTACTATTAGTATTATTGCTATTGAGCTATATATGTTCCCTCTATATTCTGAATATTGGTGCCTTCTAAGATGAATAGTTTTCAAATATTTTCTCCCATTCTGCTGTTCTTTTTTGACTGTTTCCTTTGCTATACAGAAACTTTTCAATTTAGTATATTGCCTGTTTCTATTTTTGTTTTCATTTCCTGTGCTTTGGAGTCTTAGCCATTAAATTCTTGCCTACACCAACGTCCTGAAGCATTTTCCCTATGTTTTCTTCCAGCAGTTTTATAATTTAGGGTCTTCAAATTTCAGTACTTTATCTATTTTGAGTTGAATTTTGTGAAGTGAGAGGTAGGAGTTTAGTTTCTTTCCTTTGCATGTGAATATACAGTTTTCCCAGTGCCATTTATTAAAGATGGTGTCCTTTCCCCAATGTGTAGTCATGGCAACTTGGTCAATAATTAGTCAGCTATGTTATCTGGATTTATTTCTAGGTTCTCTATTCCATAACCATTGGTCTATGTGTCTGTTTTTATGTTGGTACCATGCTGTTTTGTTCATTACAACATTGTAATATGTTTTAAAGTTCGGTAGTGTGATGCTTCCAGCTTTGTACTTTTGGCTCAGAATTGCTTTGTCTACTTAGGGTTTTCTATGGTTTTATACAATAATATGTTTTTCTGCCTCTGTGAAGAATGTCATTAGTATTTTGGTAGGGATTGTATTGAATCTGTAGATTTCTTTGGGTCCTACTGTCATTTTAAAAATACTGATTCTCTCAATTTCAGAGTGTGGGATGACTTTCCATTTTTTGTGTTATCTTCAATTTATTTTATTAGTTTTGCATAGTTTTTGTTGTAGAGGTTTCACCTCCTTAATTAAATGTTTCCTTAGATGTTTTATTTTTTGTAGCCACTGTAAATGGGATTGCTTTCTTAGTTTTTCAGCTGGTTTTTAGTTGGTGTACAGAAACACTACTGATTTTTGCATATTGATTTTGTATCTTGAAACTTTACTCACTTGGTTTATTAGTTCTAACTTTATGATAGAGTCTGGGTTTTTCTATATATAAGATTATGTCACCTTCAAAGAGGGATGATTAGACTTTCTTTTTTCCAATTTTGTTTACTTTTTTTCTTTTTCTTGCTTGATTTCTCTGGCTAGGACTTCCAGTACTTTGCTGAGTGAGAGTTGTGAATGTGGACATCCTTACCTTTTCCCAGTTTTTAGAGAAAAGGCTTTCAGATTGTCCTCACTCAGTAGGGTGTTAGCTGTGGGTTTGATATATGTGGCTTTTATTGTGTTGAAGTATGTTCCCTCTGTGCCTAATTTGTTGAAAGTTTTTCTCATGAAAGGATGTTGAATTATATCAAATGATTTTGCTGTACCTGTTAAGATAATCATTTGGTTTTTGTCCTTTATTTGGTTGATATGTTGTATCCCATTTATTGATTTGCATATATTGAATCATCTTCCCATCTCTGGCATAAATCCCATTTGATGATTGTACATTATATTTTGATGATTTGTTGGATTTTATTTGCTGGTATTTTGTTGAGGATTTTTGCTTCTACATTTATCAGGGATCTTGGCATATATTTTCTTTCTGTATATGTGTGTTCCTCTCTGGTTTTGGTATAAATGCTGGCCTCAGAGAATGAATTCAGAAGAATTTATTCCTCTTCAAATTGTTAGAATAGTTTGAGAGGAATTGCTTGTAGATTTTCTTTATAAGTTTGGTAGAATTCAGCAGTAAAGCAATATGTTTGGGGACTTTTCTTTGTTGTGAGACTATTTCCGATTCAATCTCATTATTCATTATTCATCTGTTCAGGTTTTCTGTTTCTTCCTGGCTCAGTCTTAGTAAGTTGAATGTGTCTAGGAATTTATCCATTTCCTCTAGGTTTTCCAATTTATTAGTGTGTAGTTGTTCATAATAGTTTTTAATGATCCTTTGTATTCCTTTTATATTAGTTGAAATATCTCCTTTTTCATTTCTGATTGTATTTGTTTGGATCTTGTCTTTTTATTCCTCAATTAGTCTAGCCAGTAGTTTATTACTATCTTTTCTTTTCAAAACCAACATTTGTTTTATTGATCATTTGTATTATTTATATAGTCTCATGTTTTAGACCTGCTCTGATCTGGTCTTTATCTGGTCCTAATTTTAGATTTGGTTTGTCCCTGCTTTTCTAGGTCCTTAAGGTACATCATTCGGTTGTTTATTTGAAATCTTCCTACTTTTTTGATGTAGGCTGATATGGTTTGGCTGTGTACCCACCCAAATCTCATCTTGAATTGTAGCTCCCACAATCCCTATGTGTCATGGGAGGAACCCGGTCAGAGGTAAATTAATCATGGGGGCAGGTTTTCCTTTGCTGTTCCTGTGATAGTAAATAAGTCTCAGGAGATCTGATGGTTTTATAAAAGGCACTTCCCCTGAACAAACTCTCTTGCCTGCTGCCATGTAAGATGTGCCTTTCCTCCTCCTTCACCTTCCTTCATGATTGTGAGGCTTCCCCAGCCATGTGGAACTGTGAGTCCATTAAATCTCGTTTTCTTTATAAAATACCTAGTATCGGGTATGTCTTTACTAGCAGCATGAGAATGGACTAATACATAGGTATTTATTGCTATAAACTTTCTTCTTAGCATTGATTTTTCTGTATCACATAGCTGTTGGTATGTTGTATTCTTATTTGTTTTCAGAGATTTTCTTGGCCAGGTAAGGTGGCTCACACCTGTACTCTCAGCACTTTGAGAGGCTGAGGTGGGCAGATCACCTGAGGTCAGGAGTTCAAGACCAGCCTGGCCAACATGGTGAAACCCCATCTCTACTAAAAATACAAAAATTATCCAGGTGTGGTGGCAGGCGCCTGTAATCCCAGCTACTCTGGAGGCTGAGGTAGGAGAATCGCTTGAACCTGGATGGCAGAGGTTGCAGTGAGCTGAGATTGTACCACTGCACACCAGTCTGGGAAAGAGAGCAAGGTTTCATCTCAAAAAAAAAAAAAAAATTTTCTTTTTAATTTTCCTCTCAATTTCTTCATTGACCTAATGTTCATTTCAGAGCATGTTGTTTAATTTCCATGCATATGAACAGTTCCCTATGTTCCTCTTGTTATTGATTTCTAGTTTTATTTTTTTGCATTTTATGAAGATTATACATAATTTTGATTTTTTAAATTAGTTTAGATTTTCTTTGTTCCTAACATATGGCCTATCCTGGAAAATATTCCCTGCACTGATGAGAAGAATGCACATTTTGCAGCTGTTGGAGAAAATGTTCTGTAAATGTCTGTTACATCCATTTGGTCTATAGTGCAGATGGAGTCCAATGTGTCTGTTTATTTTCTGGCTAGTTGATCTGTTTAATGCTAAAAGTGAGGTACTGAAGTCCCCAGCTGTTACTGTATTGGCATCTAGTTCTCTTTTTAACTCTAATAATATTTGTTTCATAGATCTGAGTGTTTCAGTGTTGGATTCGTATATATTTAAAGTTATAATATCATCTTGCAGAATTGATCCCTTTATCTCTATATAATTGCCTTCTTTGTCTCTTTTTATGTTTTTTGACTTAAAGTCTATTTTGTCTCACAGAAGTCTAGCTGCTCCTGCTTAATTTTGGTTTACTTTGTGTGATGTATTTTTTTTCCATCTCCTTCCAGTCTCTGTGTGTTTTTACACGTGAAGTAAGTTTCTTTGAAGCGTCATATAGTTGGGTCTCTTTTTTTTAAATTCAGGCAGAGTATAGACTTTCACTGGGGAATTTAAACAACATTCAAGTTTATTTTTGAGGAGTGAGGACTTACTCTTATTTTGTTAATTGTTTAGTGATTGTTTTGCTTATCCTTTGTTTCTTTCTTCCTTCTTTGTTGTTTACCTTTAAGATTTGGTTGACTTTTTTGTAGTAGTAATGTTTAACTCCTTTTCCTCATTTGTATATCTGCTCTACCAGGAAGTTTTATACATTTTGTGTTTTCATGATGGTAGATATTGTCCCCTTGCTTTCAGATATAGGATGCCCCATAGTAACTCTTGTAGGACCATTCTAAGTGCTGATGAAGTCTGTTTTTGCTTATCTGAGAAATATTTTATTTCTCTTCCAATGCTGGATAGCCTTGGTGGATATGGCATTCTTGGTTGGAAGATATTTTCTTTTAGCACTTTGAATATACTGTCCCATTCATTTCTAGTCTGTAAGGTTTCTGCTGATAAATCTCTGTGAGTCTGATGAGAATTCCTTTATATGTGACTTGACAGTTTCTCTTACTATTTCTCTTACTATTTCTATCTCTTTGTCTTCTGACAGCTAGACTATAATATGACTTAGAAAAAATATTTTTAGTTGAATAAGTTTGTAAAACTTTGAGCTCCCTGGTTCTGGCTGCCTCTATCTCTTGCAAGACTTAGAAAGTTTACAGTTTTTATTTTATTAAATTCATTTCCTATACCTTTGCTCTTCAATTCTCCTTCTAGAATACACAAAGTTTGAAAATTTTGTTGATTTATGCTGTCCTCTGTGTCACATAGGATTTTTTTATTCTTTATTATTCTTTTCTGTCTGACGGGGTTATTTTAAAATGCTTGTCTTCAAGTTTAAAAATTATATTTTTCTGGCTGATATAGTCCACTATTGAAGCTCTTGGTTGATTTTTAAAATTTTATTAATTGAATACTTTAGTTTCAGTATTTCTGTTGGTTCATGTTTATGGTGTCTATATATTTGTTGAATTTCTCATTCAGATCATGATTTGTTGTCCTGATTTTTTTGTATCATTAATCTGTGTGCTCCTGTATCTCAGTGAGTTTCTTTAACTTCATAATTTTGTATTCTTTTTCAGGCATTTTATAGATTCTTTTCATTAAAATGTTATTAAATAATTATTGTATTCCTTTGGAAGTGTCATTTTTTTATATTGTTCATGTTTTCCACATCCTTACATTGATATGTGTTCATGTGGTGTAACAGTTGCTTTTTCTAATTTTATGGATTTTCTTTTTTAGGAAAAATCTTTTTTCTATAGATGTATGTGTAGTGTTAGTTCCGTAGGGTGCTTTGACTAATTATGACTGGATGCAGTAGTGTAGTCTCTGTATAATTTGTTCATCTGTAATAAACATCAGTTTACCTGTGCTTCCTAGAGGGTGATTTTTCAGTGGAATCTGTGGCAAGTCTTTGCTGGGAATAGGGACATGAGGCATTCTGGTCCTCAGGCCCCCAGGCAGTGTACACAGGCATTGGGGTGGAGGATCCCAGTAGGCCAATTCCTGGGCCTCCAGATGGTGCTCTCACATGTTGGTGGTGACTGCAGTGGGCAAGGCCAGTGGGAGTTTTCTCAGGCTTCTGGGCAATGTGTGTAGTGTTGGCAGTGGTAGTAGTGTTTCCATCTCAACCCTCTGGCCCCTGAGTGGTGTGCTTGCGCATCAGCAGTGACAATGGTGGGCATGGTGCACTATCCTCAAACCCCTGAAAAGTGCATATGTACAGTGGTAGCAGGCATGGGAGGCCCATCCTCATGCCAATAGAACAGGGTCTCCCAACCCCCAGGCAGTGGACAGGTATTAGTCTGTTAGGAACTGAACTATACAGCAAGAGATGAGCAGTTGGTGAGCAAGTAAAACTGAGTTTTGCCTCCTGTCAGATCAGCAGCAGCATTAGATTCTCATAGGAGTGCAAATCCTATTGTGCACCGAGCATGTGAGGGATCTAAGTTGTGTGCTTCTTATGAGAATCTAATGATAAATGTAATGCACTTGATTTGTCTCAAAACTATTCCCCACACCCCTGGTCCATGGAAAACATGTCTTCCATGAAACCCCTGGTGCCGAAAAGGTTGAGGACCACTGCTTTAGAAGGCATGCATGAGCACTAGAAGTGATAGGCAGAGTGGATCAATCACCAAGCCCCCAGATAATATACACAGTCACTGATAGTAACAGTGATGGGTAAGGCAGGCAAGTCCTTAGGCCCCTCTATTGTGAGCACAGGTAACAGAAGTGGTGCACCAGGCAGATCAATACCCAGGATCCCAGTATGCTTGGGTACTGCTGGAGGCAGGCAGGGTGGGCCTGTTATCAGGTCCCCCATTGGTGCATGCGAGCACTGGCAATGGTGTCCAGGGTGGGTTAATCCCTAAGCTCCCAGTTGTCATGTTTACATACCAGTGGCAGTTTGATAGGCAAGGCAGACCTATCCTCAGAACCCTGGATGGTACATGTGGGCATTGGTGGCAGTGAGTAGGGTGGGTCTGTTCTCAGGCCCCAGGACTGCAGCTCGGCATGCCAGTTCCTGGTATTGCTCAAGGTGCATGCAGGTGTAGAGCAGTCCTGCTGTTTGTGAGGGCCAGGATTTGTGTTACTGATAGTGGTCCTGGATAGATGGATCTCAGGTTCTAGGAAGTATATGCTTTGTCCATTTTGGTTCCATAGGAGCCTTTCCAGTGCACTGCACTGCCTGTTCTCTGAGTGGACTACATTGCATAAGACCACATTGCTGGGTCCAGAATTGCTAAATTTCAGCCCTCTGAGTGGATGTGGGAGAATGTCAGTGGGGCTGCTGGGATGTGGAGATGCCGGAGCTTTGGGCCCCAGGGCAGGACATAGTCTAGTGAGGGTTGGGCTCACAAAATGGCACCATGCTTCACCTGCTTGGGTCCCTGTGGGAGCCAGCATGATCTCCCTCTCTGGAACAATCCTGTTGCATGGACTCTAGGCAGCTTGCTGTAGTAATCTCAGGACCCACAAGGACTGAAGGGCTCTCTTATGGCTAGAATTTTAGCCTGCGGACCACTGGAGATCTCTCGCCTTTTCCCCACAATGGGGAGCTCCTTCTGGCTCTGAGCTGATTCTGGCTGGGCTTGCTGCTTCACTTCCCTCTCCTGCCTCAGGGGCTCCTTGTCACTTCCTTGCTGAATTGTAGTGTTCTTTTTTTTAATTTAATTTTATTTTTTTATTATAAGTTCTAGGGTACATATGCATAACGTGCAGGTTTGTTACATATGTATACTTGTGCCATGTTGGTGTGCTGCACCCATCAACTGGTCAGCACCCATCAATTCATCATTTATTGGGAGTTATACCTGATATAAATGTAGTGTTCTTTCTTAGAAGCTCTGTTCAATGTGTGGTTATCCACTTGTTGTTTTGGTCATTCTTTGCACAGGAGGCAAGTGCTGGGAGCTTCTAGTCAGTCATCTTAAAGGCCAACTCCCTAGTCTTTTTCTTGAGGCTCTGTCACATAGAGAGCTGACTGTCCCTGTGGCTGGTCTAAGCCTCCAGCACTTTCAGAGGTTGATTTGATACTGCATGCCCCAAAGCTTCAACTCTAAATCAAATTGTTGGACATCTGGCATGACCCAAGGACCCCAGGAAAATAAATTCCTACTAGGCGTGAAATTCCAGTGGCTTAGAGATTATTTCCCAAAAACTGGGGATAAAGGCTAGAACTCTTTTTGGTCAAGGTTAATTTATTAATTATATGCTATCTTATCCTCTACATTTAGAAAAATATCAAGAAAATCCCCCCAAAATAATTTCTATTCAGACAACATAATTGAATGTTTATAATAGCACTCTCAATAAAACCTGTATCAGATTTTGGTACCTATCATACCAACAGAGCCTTTCATATATCACTGATAGGCTCTATGAGTGGTTGTAACAATCATATCAACAACCACACAGCTGGCTTCCAGGAGAACTGCTTGCATTGAACTATGTCTTTGTTATATGGCATTGGCTATTAAGAAATGTTATAAAGAGGAGCATTTTGAAATCTGTCACTGTGTTTATAAAGGATTTTACTCAATGCATTACATTATCATATGTGTTCCTCAATAAGAACTCTAAGGAAAATTATTTTTTTCTTTATAAGCAATATGTATCATAATTGGTCATGTTTTTCTCTTTATGTTCACTGTTGAAAACTTAAAATCACATAAGTAATGCAAATTTTGTGAGAATATAGTTTGCATAAATTAGAACAAGGTTGGCATCAAGCAGCCCAAACCAAAACTAACTGTGGCTTATACAAACGGAGATGCATTTTATCCTATAACAGGAAACTTATGGTGGATAATTGTTGGTAATAGTTTTGCAGTTTTAATTTAAAGACAGGAAGTTGAGATCGCTGTTGTTTGCCTAGCCTTATTTCATGGCTACAAAATGACTGCAAGAGCTCTAAACATCATGTTTCCATTCCACATTCAGAGGCATAAAGCAAGGGGAAGGGTTTTTGCCAGAGAGAAATATACAAATTGTGTCATAATTACCGAAAAGTAACAGTTCTTTCTGATGAGGAACTTGAAACATTTCTGCTTAATTTTATCAGCTAGAATCACATTAATGATGACCCTTAGCTGAAAGGCTAAGTCTGCACAAAATAGAAGGGGTTAAAATGGCTTTGGGGAAGCGAAATAATACTTCTGTGCCATGCAAGTTTTCATAAATGTAACATCTATACTGTCCTTACTCATAGCTCTATTTGCATTTGTACTTTTATTTTCTGTTCACCTCATTTTCTTTTGGTGCATTTTTATGTTGCTTCATTTAATGTACATTTGTGAACCCTCTTAAATTTTTCTGGAAAGTGATATGTCTTTGTACATACATGCACAAATGCATACAAAGTGGACTGATTCTAGTTGCTTCTCTGTAACAAACTTTATAGAAATGGATTTGGAAATCTTTGTTGATTTGCTTCCCACAGGTATCACTAAAAATCTTTCCATACTGTAGGAATAAATTTTATAGTAACAAATAGTATGGACAGTTTTAAAGTTTGTGAACAACAACGAAAAACATTCATTTAAAACGTTAGCAAGGTTTTCAAATATTGTTAAAATAGTCTCGATGACAGGAACATTTTTATTTTGTTGTCTTTCATTCTTGTACTTTGACCTCTGTGGAACTGTTAGTGAACCTTGAGCTTACTGATCTGGGAGTAACAGATCCTGTGCAGCTCATAATTCAGCACAGTAATGCAGGGGCATACTCTAGCTCTCCTCCCTGCCTTGGCAGATGGGTGGTGAGTTTTGTTTGTTGCTTTGTGGCATGTCATTGTGTGGTTTTGTATGCGAGAGGTAGGTGAGAAAAGCAAAGAGAGACAAAGGGAAGAGGAAGCCAAGTTGTTTTTTTAATCTAGTACTTTGTGACTTGACTGTAAAAATAAGAGTATTTAAATATTTAAAGGACTGGATTGGGAGACAGCTGGCACATGTAATCATTACCACTCTGACAAAGAATCTACTAAACCAGATACTCACAGAAATAAATAGAACACGGTTTTGTAGAAAAATACAGTTATAACTGACTTGGCAAAGAGAAAATCCCTTGAATGATGACTACAACTACTACTCTCAAAGGTTGTGTTTTGTTTTGTTTTTTAACTATAATAATAATTTTAAATTAGTTTATGGCATTTATATTAATGTGACAAATATTAAAGCCTTTGGGGAAATTTAGATTCGTTTAATTGTAGTTAAAGGGATTGTTTTAAAGTATCTTTCAAATATTTTTCTTAATTTTAAATGATAGTATATTTATTAAATACAATTGAGATCACATCTAAATGATGATAAACACTATGTAAAATTATTTAAGCATATAGATGAGCACTGGAAGGGAACATCACAAAATTCAACACTGACATGTTAGGGTTATATGAATACTTGTTATTTTATTTTTTTGATTCAAAACTATATGCTGTTGCAAAAATTATTTTATTGAAATAGGTAACATGTTGAGAAACTTCTTTACATTGTTTAATAATATATTACACAATTGACTTAGCACCTGAGAATAACATCTAATAAAAGTTGAAAATACATCCTTTTATATCAATTAGAAAAATATTGTTTCTGGTAATTCGGATATGTGAATATCCCCATTAATGTCAAGAATACATCTTTATGTATAATTACAAAGGGGAACAAAAAAAATTTGCATATACCAAGAAGACCTATGTGATCTTGTAGGTATTGTTGAAGAGCTGAAGTCTATTTTAAGTAGAAAAAGCTAATTCACTATGCATTACTAAGTAATTGCAAATAGCCATTTTTTGAAAGTACATTTGGTTTTGGAAATATCCCAAAGTCATTGGTATCCAAAGAATGGAGGTGATTAGATTGTTACAATTCTTACACATAAAATGGAATAGACTTACTTTCTAATTGTGAACGAGTTTGGAAAGACAAAAGGTAGCTTAATAAGTATTTGTAGGTGTCTTTGCCTTTTCTAGGAGGTTGTGCTGTAAGCCTATCCTCTCCAATTTGTTTTGAGAATAAGCTAAGGAATGAATTTGCTTTGAAAGGACTTGGAATACAATTCTAAAAGACATACTCTCCAAGTGCCTTGATAAATGACAGCATGTTTTTAAAAATCTACATAACTTACCAGTGTGACAATTTTGAAGACAGTACTCTTATGCATCTTTGAATTCTGATTAAGGTAAATTAGAAAAAAAAAAAAAAAGAATATAAAACTAAATTAGAAAAAAAAATAATAATAATACAAGAAGTTCTTCCATCAGGCTAACCGGTATCGGCTATGCAAAGACATTTCATCTCCAATTTAATGGCCAGGGCAACTCCAGTCTCACCAGGGCACGGAAGAGGGTCTGGGCAAAACATTGCTGTGCTGATTCTGAGGAATTCTAGTAGGAGTTCTCTCCAGAAGTCCTGGCATCTTACTGAGAGGGTCTCGCTTCTGACTCCTTTGGCTATCTGGTGGCTTTGAAGATCTTCCTTGTTCTCAGTGGAGGCTCACTGTCTGGATTACTTGGAAATTCTGATACATGAGCAGAAATATCCATTACTTTCTCAGAAGAAAAAGGCAAAACTTTTTGCTCTTTCCTATCTTCTCTATTTTCGCTATCCTTCCTATAAGAAAATTGTATTAAGTATTGTTATTATTTTGCCATTCATTTTTCCTCTTACCCACAGAGATTCTCTTGCTCAGTTGAATCTGAGCTGTTTTTAAAAGGTTCAATTTTCTATCTTCTATTAAATGCACAAAGAAAAAAACCTCCATAACTTTCACATTCATGTGTACATTTAAATATATATATCGTAATATAGTAAACATAATTTGTCTTTGCCTTTCCACATATATTGTTTAAAAATGGTAAATTGTGTAACTTGATATGAAAGAGAGGTTTGTTTTATCTGGTATAGGATGGGTAGATGCAAATTAGGTGATTTTGAATAGACTAAGAGAAGATAATCACTTCTCAATAAACTTTCCTCACACTTAGTACAAGTGAGTTAAACTAAGCATAATTTTATGAGCAAGACCATTAATGATGCTTGCTGTTGTAGAAACCACTATTAATTTGGTTCTTATCTTGACATAACTATATCACTGTGAAGTAAACATTTCAAAGCATCATATGCATTTTCTCATTTTTATAACATAGGTACGAAGAAGGCCTCATTGCTTTAAGAGCATTATGAATATTACTCATGGTCATTTTGACTAATCTCAAGGCTTTTTTAGCATAAATACTGAAAAAAATAATGTGTGTAAAGCCAGCAACATTTGTTAGATGATAGTTCTTACTGAAACAGATCCTATCATTTGTTTTCCAAATCAGTAGATGAGCAATGAAAATCATTGTTGCTCATTGTACAAAATATATTCCCATAAAAGAGTATTTAGATTTTCTAACTATAGTTCTGTCATGGCATTGCATGTAATTTGGCCTCTGTTTTCTTTAACCGAATTCCTGTTTGTTTAGTATGGCTCAGTTTCTCAACCTTTGATATGTGAATGAACATAAACAAGGGAGCATGATCTTTGTTTAGAAGTGTCTTTCCTTTGTAATCACCCATTTTGAGAGCTAAATTTTCCCCAGCTGCATGCTGCTACGGAAAGTAATTAAATGTAATAGTAGCTCTCCCTAATTTACAGTCACAGAGGGAAATAATCACATTTAAAGTAAAAGCCATAGCTTTTAAATGGACACATATGTCATTGCAGCATGTCCCCAATAAAAGCAACCATTCACAAGGACCACATTGGAGGTTTTTTAATTCTTGTCCATTTTTACTTGTAAAGAACAAATAATCTCTGTATTGACAACATCACTGTCCTCCTGACAAGTACACTAAGAACAGTTTTTCTTTTCTTTCTTTCTTTTTTTTTTTTTTTTGAGGCGAAGTCTCGCTCTGTCGCCCGGACTGGAGTGCAGTGGCCAGATCTCAGCTCACTGCAAGCTCCGCCTCCCGGGTTCATGCCATTCTCCTGCCTCAGCCTCCCGAGTAGCTGGGACTACAGGCGCCCGCCACCTCGCTTGGCTAGTTTTTGTATTTTTAGTAGAGACGGGGTTTCACCGTGTTAGCCAGGATGGTCTCGATCTCCTGACCTCGTGATCCGCCCGTCTCGGCCTCCCAAAGTGCTGGGATTACAGGCTTGAGCCACCGCGCCTGGCCTTTCTTTTCTTTCTTAAATGTCTTCATTAAGTCTTGAGACCATGTTTTTGTTTTTAAGTCTCTTCCTCAGCTTCTGCTTTGGCACTCCCATATGCTCCAAAATAAAGCTTTTAAACAGACATTAATTTGCCTCTTAGAATCTAATGAGTTATTGATTTTCACAGAATCTTGGCTTTAGATAATTTATGTCTCAAAATCAAGAGAAGGATGTGCTCATTAAATCCCAGTTCTTTATAGAACCGGGATACTTTGCAAAGTCAGGGGTAGATTATATACCATTTTTACTTGGATAAAAATGACACATATTAAAAACTAGATTAAATTAAGAGAATGATATAAATTAATCTATAAAAAGTTAAACTCCTCCAAGCTTGTTTTCTAACATAAAATGAATACATTTTCAAGAAAGTAACTATTTCCATAATGGTAAGAGGCTGGAGATATTTTTGATAGTTCCATGTTTTGCAGAATGAGATGATAATAGGAGCAGGATATATGATTGATACTAAGTAAATTTAACAAAACACTGCATTTATCTCACAGTGATGCTGAATTGGTCCCAGGGTACAAATCCAGGAGAGTGTATTGCTAGGCAGTTTTAAGTGCTAGAAGTGTTGAAAACAATTTCAATTTTACTTGCTTAAATTTGGTCAACTTTATTCCCAAGATAATTCAAACTTTGAAGAAGTTGATATTAATCATTTTCTACCACTTACTCTTTTTAATAATAAATGTTTCTTTTTTAGAAATTCATATTGTATTTCTTTGAATATTTTGTGTCAAATTATCTATTTAAATTATCTAAATAAAATTAAAACTGTTAGAACATTATGAGAAATTGATAACTCACATAGACTCTTTAGTAACACTTTCATTCTTATTCTTACGTGTTTCATGCAGAATAAATGAAATAATCTTAAAACAATGTCTGCTATATAGAAAGCACCCAGTAAATATTAGTTATAATGTTTATCTAACCTTTAATAAAAATGTAAAATAAAATATATAATCATTGATTTTTTAAAACTTGCCAAAACTTTGTTTTGTGAAGACTACCATGTTAGTGGTTGAGGAAGATGCAGAGGTCAAACAAGCAAAACTCTGTCTATAAAGATTTTGTATCGTAGATGGTAAAATGAAATATACATTACAATTAATTTCTTATATATTTTATATATATGTATGATTTCTCCATATTTCCATTGAGGCAAAAGTATGCCTCAGTGATGTTTAAATGTCAGAATTAATTTAGTGCATTAATCTTTGGTGTTTCTATCCTGTATATTTTTGTAAGTTCCTTGGACAATTTTGTAAAAGATATATTCTCACTCAGTTTATAATATTTGCAATGAGTGATTATGCTTAAATCAATAAAAATATTACAGAACAGCTCAATTTTATGTCATTATGTCTTTAATACACATATTTTTAAAGATTTTTACAATATCATTTAATAGGATTACTTATACTCATAATTAAAAGGCTATTCAAAAAATGACCATAATACTTCTACTATTCATTGCTGTTACTGCTAGGAAATATAACTGCATCTTCTGTCATAGAATAAAAGATCAGTTATCCTAATAAGAAATAAGAACATATGAAAGTATAATATTTATTATATAAGAATAAGAGATTAGTGGAAAGACTAGATCACGTGTATATTCAAATAATTGAATTTATAAATATTTAAGGGATAGCTTTCTGATAAGTTGATAGACATAAGACTAATAAATACTAAAAATTGCTTGTAGAATTCTATACAAGAAAAGCACACTTTTCGAAGTAAGAGATATTCTTTTTGGTGGTAACTGAAATCTGGTCGTAAACATACTAACTCATTCATTTCTTATAAAATTTCAAAATGACGGTATGTGCATATGAATTTGGAAATATTCCACAGAGAGTCTTCTATGAATATATGCACGCAATTTATTACTCACAGAAGGTGATCATTTTGAGGATGAAATTACTCGGCTGACACATTTTTTATGATATTGCCCAGAATGCATTGCAAACTCTAATGGAGGTCATTATTTCCAAAAGACCATAAACTCAGAATAGTTTATAGCTTTGTAAAGTCAATTTATTATACAAGAAAAAAATATTCACATGTGTGGTTGTGTCTCATATCCTGAAATTTTTTCTTTAGTTCAAGTGGAATCTCTTTTTCGAAGGGGAAAAAAAGGGAATATACAAGTTAATTGGCCAAATAGAAAGGCTAAATTGACATTTTTAAAGCTCATATATATTACTCATATTTTATCTAAAAATATTTTACTTTGAGAAAATTTATTATACTGACATATAACATCGAGGTAGAATAGAGGAATTATAACTGTTTCAGAAAAAGAAAATAGAATTGAATTGCTTACACTGACTGTGTAGAGACTTAGTCATTAATAGTGTTTAGTGTAATAAAATTGCTGAGCTTCATTTTGAGGACAACAGGCTTCATTTCTACTTTCTTATCCGACTTTTCAATATATTATACGTTTTCCTAATCTCAATATATATTTTCCTTATATATTTTACATACATAATAATGTACGCCTTTCTTCTCAGAAATAATTGACCTCTAATCTATAATAAATGAGAACACCTCAGCCAGTATAGTGCCTCTCATAAAGATTCAAGTAACACACAAATAATAATAGTGAGAAATTGCAAATGTGGGTTTATAAATGTAACTTTGGCACCTAATAATATCAAAAGATAATTCAATGCACCAAACTACTAATCATGAATTTCTTTCTTTTCTTTTTTTTTTTTTTTTGAGACGAAGTCTCGCTCTGTCGCCCAGGCTGGAGTGCAGTGGCCGGATCTCAGCTCACTGCAAGCTCCGCCTCCCGAGTAGCTGGGACTATAGGCGCCCGCCACCACGCCCGGCTAATTTTTGTACTTTTAGTAGAGACGGGGTTTCACCCTGTTAGCCAGATGGTCTCGATCTCTTGACCTCATGATCCGCCCGTCTCGGCCTCCCAAAGTGCTGGGACTATAGGCGTGAGCCACCGCGCCCGGCCCTAATCATGAATTTCTTAAAATGCTGTCCAAAAAGATGACAATTTCTATTTTATATATGCCACTACTGTAGCTTTAAAGTTGCTTATTGTTGTGTTTACGGTTATAATCATTTGATTTAAAACATTAATCATTAGTAACAAATGGACAAGGTTAAAGTAGATATGGGACTAAGATCTCAAAAATACATTAGTTATTTAAAATTATTTTTAGTTATTTAACTAGCATTTATTGAACACATAGAATAGTGATGTATGGCTTACTATTGATACAGAGATTAATAACATTGAATTTTTCATGGAGTTTACAATAGAGTTAGAGGGAATCCATTAAAAATATTCAGCATATTTTTGTACTAGAAGTCTATTAGACTTGTTCAAAGTATGCAAGCCAAAATAGCATTCTGGAATGTGACTTTCAAAGTTACGTGTTTCTAATGGAATGACATATTGTATCTCTTTCCTCTATGGTTTGATTTATTTAAAACTCTTGATGGCTTGGTCTATTTCAGTATTGCCCTTACTCCTAAGGCATAACTTTTATGGGAGGATGATGTTCTCACTCCAAGAGCTAGCCTTTATTCTTAAAGCAAGGATCGTCTGTGTTCTCAACCCGAATACTGGGGTGTTTACCAAGGCTGCCACTTCTTGGCAGCATTTGAACTACAGTCTCTTCCCAGCGCCACGCTTTTGACATACACCTCCTCAGCTCTTTAACTTCCTAGCTGCTTCTGCTGATGGGGTTCTTGGAGTCTTCCTCTGTACGTTTCCAGTTTAGCGATAGAAGTATGGCTTAAAGATTGGGGGAATCAGTTTGCAGTTCTCTCCTTTCTAGGATTTTACCATTCAGGATCCAGTCTCTGGCAGCCCAGAGCGCCAGCAGTTTTTCCTGTGGTACTGTGAGCCTGCTGCTCTCTCCTACCTGGACTTTTGCTTGTATACTCCTCCTAAGAATAGAGCTTAGGTGAACGTATAGCTCACCTTGTATGTGCCCCGTCATTCAGGGATCATAGCCCCTTAAGTCACGCTTCATTGACAGCCATCCAATACCTTTAAACAGTAATTGTGTATATTTTATTCAATTTACATGACTGTTTTCAGAGGACGCATTCTTTTTTGCAGGCCACTCTGTCATGGCCAAAATTAGATGTTATACACAGGCCTTTAGCTTCCAGCTTAATTTTAGGCAAAATTTACTAACCTCAAAATAAGAGTGCCCTTGAATTTTGAGCATTAAATTTATACTTTTATTTGGAGAATATTTATGTCTTTATAATATTCATTCATTCCAGAAAATATTGTGGAAGATCTTCAATAAAATCAGATCTAAATTTTCTCCATAGAGATCACATGTATACATGTGGTTTTTAATTTAAAGTTAACTTTTAAGTATTTTGTGGTCATTGCTGCTGATAGGAACATTTTTCAGTTTTATTTTCTAATTGGAGAGTATTAGAATAAAGAAATGCTATATTTTATATATTTTTTGCTTAACTTTTTTTTTTTTTTTTTTTTTTTTTGAGATGGAGTCTTGCTCTGTCACCCAGGCTGGAGTGCAGTGGATCAATCTCAGCTCACTGCAATCTCCACCTCGTGAGTTCAAGCGATTCTCCTGCCTCAGCCTCCCAGGTAGCTGGGATTACAGGTGTTTACCACCATGTCCAGCTAATTTTCATATTTTTAGTAGAGATGGGGTTTCACCATGTTGGCCAGGCTGGTCTCGAACTCCTGGCCTGAATTGATCCACCCTCCTTGACCTCCCAAAGGACTGGGATTACAGGTGTGAGCCACCATACCCAGCCTATTTTTTTACTAAATTTTAAAATTAACAGCTTTTGTTTTTTTCTAATCAACATTTAGTTTTACAGGTGTATAATCAAATCATGTATAATAGGAGTTTTGTCATTTTGTTCCAATCCTTGTATCTTCACTTTTACTTTTTAAATGTTTTATAGCTTTGGCGAGTACTTCCAGTATTATGTTAAACCTTAGTAGTATCCTGAGTATTTTTTTCCTAAATTGAATGAATCTAAATTTTCTCAATTAAGAATAACATTTGCTATAACTTTAAAAATGCCCTATATCAATTAAAGAAAATTTCCTTTTTATTCTCGGTTTGCTAGTATAAATTTTAAAATAAAAATAGAAGGTGAACTTAATCAAAAGGTATTTTGTGAGTCAATTGATTCTTTTCATTTGATAATATAGTGAATTATTTTGATAGATTTTCTAATGCCAAAAGTTTCTTACATTTGTGTAACAAACTCATTGATTATGATTGTTAAAGATACTGTTGAATTTAATACTTCTAAGAATTATTTCACTTATGTTTATATATTGAATATGGCCTATTTTATTTAACCTAAATTACAAATCTAAGTTTTCTCTTTCTTTGAAATATGTTCTTTCTCATTACAAAAGGCTCTAGGAAAATTTATTAATAGTTCACCAATTGTGAAACTATGCTCATATATCACGCTTAGACCCCATCTATATTGTTTTACAGTTCTAGCAATGTTTGCCTTTAAGAGAAAGCATTAGAAATGTGTCACTATTAAAATCGTATACCATTTGTGCATTAAAAAAGGCAAAGTCAGACCAAGGAAAGAAAAAGAATGTAGATAAATCAAGAATAAAGGTAAATACATTTTCTAAATGGGTTTTAAATTTGACACAAAACTTCTTGGCAGTGAGAATAAGAGGATAAAGATAACTTATATTGCTCTGTTATCTAGAAGAGGAAAGCATAGCAATTCTTTCTTGGAGATAATATTTTTTTCCTGGCAATAAATTCTAAACAAAATTTCTTGTTTAGGGAGATTTATATAGAGAGAATCCAATTGAATTATAGATAATATTATAAATAATGGTGATATAAGCTAACACTTATTGTATACTTATTATGGGCTTGGAATTTTGTGTGGTGCTACAGTATTTTATTTAATCCTAACATGAACAATTAAATCCCTACTTTAAGAATGAAGAAACCAAACTTAGAAAAGATACATAATTTGCACATATACCTGTAACAATACTAGGCCAATTCTGTCTTTGACTCAGGAGCTCACATTTCAAATTGCACTGCCATTTTTATGCTGCTTTTTTTTTTTTTACTCTTTTCAACTTGCTTATAACAAATACAAAACAGGATCTGTTGCAGTGATGTGTTATGAAAGACTATAGCATTACAACCAATGAAATATATTGTCTGAGGAATTCAGCCAATATAATTTAACTTCCAGGGATTTAGCCAAGATTTAGCTATGTGTCAAGAGAAAATTAGGAATTTTTTAAAAATTAAAAATTCCAAAATAAAGTTATAAAATTATCTAAATACTTATATTAAAAATTGTTTCCAAAAAGAAAAAAAAAAAAAAACTTCATGATTTAAAGTGTAACTTCAGTGACAGAAAATACAGTTTTAAATCTGAAGTTCTTAAATGAAACGTAAGGTCCGTGCTAGCTAAGTGGTCCCAGCCTATGCTCCTCTTGTCAACTCTTTTGCAACCAAAAATATGTCTTAACAATCTTCTCTAAATATCATGATGTTCATCTTTTTAAAATTGCCTGATATTATGATATATGACTTAAGGAAGGCTGGTTTATATTATTTCAAGGTCAAATAGCCAGAGATAAAGGTGGAAATCGATTATAAAAATTGTAAAGCATGAGAACTGCTTTTTGCCCAGATGGAAAGTCAGCCCTTATTCATATGGAAATAGAAAAGTAAGAACTTTTTAAAAAATATGGTCAAGTAAATTTCGATTCTTGAACAACCACACAATAGAGTTAATACAACATGTGTTAGATCAGAGAAGGACATTGGGTCCGTAAATTTGCCCTGTGCAAACATGTAACAATCTCAGTACATTTCCCTATTTTACTTGGCTCCCAAGTTGTCTTTGGAGATCATCTTCTTCTATTCAGAATAGCAACAACTATTCAATTGATCTATTCTTTTCTTATATTCACCTATATGTTTTATTGGGAACATGGAAGCACTAAGGCACATCAATCCCCAATGAGTATCATTATATCAGTATGCTCTGTTTCAAACTATTACAAAAGGATGCTTCCTTTTGACTGTGTTATATTATCTCTAATATTTTTACTTATGTTACTTACTAGTGACCAACTAGATATAACTTCATTTCTATGAAAACATAGACCATTTATTTTCTTGGTGTTTGTGATTTACATATTCAGCTTCTGAACAAATTTAGAAAAGACACTATGTAATATGGGATGATGTGAAGATATTTTTTAGCTATCTAGTTTTTAAAATCCAGTAACTCAATGAAACTTAACTGATCCCAAAGTTTACATACCCAATAAAATAAAGAGAAATGTTTCCTAAATGAAGTCCTTCTAGTAATAAACTTTTTCCAACTTTTATTAAGAGAATAAATATAATTTTTAAAATTTCCTTCTGTCCAATTTTAATAGTTGTCTTTTTTTAGTAGTATCTGCTCTATCTCTGTGTGTGCGTGTGTGTGTTTTCTTTTCTAAATAGTACTATTATTTTGCAATGACCAGGTTTGCTGTATATGGATTCCTGAGAATCCAATTACCATGTGTCCAGTGAAACCTGGTGAGTTTGTACATTAATATTTCCTTAAATGGGCTTTCAAAATAAGTATACATAATGATAATATGTGTACTTATGATAACGTAGGATTCCTTTTGATTCTAACAAACCCCATCCTCCTGTGTGTAATGTATATATAATTGTTATCACAAGCTAATGTCCTGATAGGGGAGGGTATTTAGGACATTAGCCCTGGAAGAGTCAGAAGCCAACTACAGAACCCTAACCTCCCTGTGATGGCCTGCAGTAGCATGACCTTAGAAAGCTCCACACATGGGTTACCAGACAAAAAAAGATGCATGTTTGTGTTCTCATAAGGGGAAGTTTAACAATGAGAACATATGGGCACAGGGATGGGACCATCACACAGGGGGCCTGTCGGTAGGTAGGGGACAAGGGGAGGGATAACATTAGGAGAAATACCTAATGTAGATGACGGGTTGTTGGGCACAGCAAACCACCATGCTACATGTATACCTATGTAACAGAGCTGCACATTCTGCCCATGTATCCCGGAACTTAAGTGTAATTAAAAAAAAAAGAAAAAAAGAAAAAAGCATGTTTTAACTCAAAACTTGTAGTTGAAGAAGACACTTTCTCTCGGGTTTTGAACTAAAAGAGAAGACCTAAATAAATGGAAAAATATACCATTTTTCCAGATTGAAGAATATAGTAATGTTAATATGTACATCCTTTGCAATGTTCTCTATGTCTTTAAATGCAATTCCAGTCACTATTCCATACACCAAATTTTTGTGTTTGAATTGACAAGCTGATTCTAAAATGTATGTGAAAATGCAAAGGATCTAGAATCTAGAACAGCAAAGTTAATTTTGAAAAAGAAATTTGGAGAAGTTAGACTACCTGATATCAAGATTTATTATGACTTGATAATAATCAAGACAATGTCCTATTAGCATTAAAATAAGTATATAAATGGAACAGAATGAAAGGTCCAGAAAGAGATCCATAAACATGTTGTCATTTTTTAACATAAATGACAAGAACAACAAAGGACAGAATTTCAACCTCAATTGTTACTTCATATCATACCCAATGATTAACGCAAAATAGTTTACAGGTGGAAAACAGGAAAGAAAAAAACATAACATTCTAGGATACAATATTCTTGACTTATTTTGTCAAGAATAACAGAGTAGATGGGGATGGACAAATCTTCCCTGTCATGACACAAAATCCCTAACCACAAAATTAAAAATACAATAAATTAGACTTGAAAAATACCAAGTGTTGCTGACATATGGAGAATGTAAGACACTATCACATTGGTATTAGGTGTGTAAAATGGTACAGTTTTATACTCTCTAATAAAGTTAAATGTACCTTTACTGTGGCATTCAGAACATTTACTCTTGAGTATGGACCCAAGAAAAATAAAGACAGGTGTCCTCAAAAAGGCTTGCACATAAATGTTCATGACACCTTTGTTGCTAATAGCCAAACTCTCTAAATATCTACTAACCGGTGAAAATGTAAACAAACTGTAGTATAGTAGCACAATAGAATTTTACCCAACAATAGCATCAGTAAATGAACTACTGATTATGCAATAACATGGATGCATTTCAAAAACTACTGAGTATAGAAAGCCAGGCACAAAATAGTGTATTTTATGCTTTATTTATAAAAAATTATTGAGTATGCACAACTAATCTCCAGTGTTAGACTATAAAGCATTGGTTAACAGAATCAAATACATATCCACAGAGAAAAATAAATCTTGATTCATATGTCATAATATAAACAAAACTGAATTCTTGATGAATTTTATACCCAAATATGGAAGATTCAAAAGCTTGAGTGTCTAGAAAATAACATAGCAGAACAGATCTATGGAGTAAAATAATTCGTTAGCAGATTAAAAAAACTAAGAATAAAGGAAAATATTGAGCAAATGTCCTACATTGAAATTAAGAATATTTCATAAAAGTCACTTTTATTTTTAATTTTTAAATTTTTCTACTTTTAATTTTTTGGTACATAGTAGGTGTATATGTTTATGGAACACACATGCTATTTTGGTACAGGCATGTAATGTGAAATAATCACATCATGAAAAATTGGGTATCCATCTCCTCAAGCATTTATCCTTAGTGTTACAAACAATCCAATAATACTTTTAGTTATTTTTAAATGTGCAATTAAATTATTATTGACTATAGGTCCCCCTGTTGTGCTAGGGGGTCTTATTCTATTTTGTGTGTGTGTGTGCACATTAACCATCCTCACCTCCCCTCAACCCACCCACTATCCTTCCTAGCCTCTGGTAACCATCCTTCTATTCTTTATCTCCATGAGTTCAATTGTTTTAATTTTTTACATTCCACAAATAAGTGAGAACATACAATGTTTGTCTTCTTGTGCCTGACTTATTTCACTTAACATAATGACCTCCAGTTCCATCCATATTGTTGCAAATGACAGGATCTCATTCTTTTTTATACCTGATTGTGCATATGTACCACATTGTCTTTATCCATTCAATCCATTCATCTGTTGATAGACACGTACGATGCTTACAAATCTTAGCTATTGTGAATAATGCTGCAACAAACATGAGAGTGCAGGTATCTCTGTAAACTGATTTTCTTTCTTTTGGGTACATACCTAGGACTGGAATTGCTGGATTGTATAATAGCTCTAGTTTTAGTTTTTTGAGGAGACTCTATATTGTGCTCCATAGTGACTGTGTAGTTTACATTCTCATCAACAGTGTACAAGCGTTCCCTTTGCTCCACGTCCTCACTTGTCTTTATTATTACCTGAGTTTTGGATAAAAGCCGCTTTAACTGTGGTGAGATATCTCATTGTAATTTTGATTTGCATTTCTCTGATGATCAGTGATATTGAGCACCTTTTCATGTCTCTGTTTGTCATTTGCATGTCTTCTTTTGAGAAATGCTTATTTAAATCTTTTGCCCATTTTAAATTCAGATTGTTAGATTTTTTCTTTTCCTGAAGAGTTGTTTGAGCTCTTAATATATTCTGGTTATCAATCCCTTGTCAGATGGGTAGTTTGCAAATATTTTCTCCAATTCTGGGGATTATCTCTTCACTTTGTGAATTATATCCTTTGCTGTGCAGAAGCTTTTCAAATTGATGTGTTTCATTTGTCCATTTGCTCTTTGGTTACCTGTGCTTGTGGGGTATTACTCAAGAAAGTTTTGCCCAACCAATGTTCTATGGAGCTTCTCCAATGCTTCCTTATAGTATTTTCATAGTTGGAGGTCTTTATGTCTTTAATCCATTTTGATTTAATTTTTGTATATGGTAAGAGATAGGGGCCTAGTTCCATTATTTTGCATATAGATATCCAGTTCTCCCAGCAACATCCATGAAGAAACTATGTTTTCTCCACTGTATGTTCTTGGCACCTTTGTCAAAAGTGAGTTCACTGTAGGTGTGGGGATCTTTTTTGGAGTTCTCCATTCTGTTCCATTGGTCTATGTGTCTGTTTTTATGCCTGGACCATGCTGTTTTGGTTACTATAGCTCTGTAGTATAATTTTAAGTCAGGGAATGTGATTCTTCCAGGTTTGTTCTTTTTGCTCAGGATAGCTTTGCCTATTCTGGGTCTTTGGTGGATCCCTATAAACTTTAGGATTTTCTTTCTATTTCTGTGAAGAATATCATTGGTAATTTGATAGAGATTGCATTGAATCTATAGATTGCTTTGGGTAGTATGGGTATTTTAATAATATCAATTTTTACATTCCATGAACATGGACTATCTTTCCATTTTTTTGGTGTATTCTTCAATTTCTTGCATCGATGTTTTGTAGTTTTTATTGCAGAGATCTTTCACTTCTTTGGTTAATTCCTAGATATTTGCAATGGGCACCACCCCATCACAGGGCACACACACACATACACACACTCTCACTAGGACCCCGGAGACACACCAAGTCACCTAATGTGTACAGCTTTGTGAAACTGGAGTACCCAGAGAAAGCCCAGGCATATATGGAAAGAATTTGCTAACACACAGACAGTGGCCTCACCAGGAATGTTTTTTTTTCCTCATCAATGTTATAACAAAATGATGTTGACCAAAATGACATTTGGGGACCTGCTGTACAACAAAATATTAGGTCATTTTTTGCATTGCTATAAAGAAATACCTGAGGCTGGATAATCTACAAAGAAAAGAGGTTTAATTGGCTCACTGTTCTGCTGGTTTTATAAGAAGCATAGTGCCAACAATTGCTTGGTTTCTGGGAAGGCTCCAGGGAGCCTTTATTTATGATGAAAAGAGAAACAGAAGCAGACATGTCAATGTGAAAGTGGAAATGAAAGAGTGGGAAAAAGGTGTCACCCACTTTTAAACACCTAGATCTCATGAGAGCACACTCACTGTCACGAAGACAGAACCAACTTATGAGAATTCCTCCCCAATGTTTCAATTACCTCCCACCAGGCCCCACCTCCAACACTGGAGATCATGTTTCAACTTGAGATTGAAGAGAAAATTATCCCAACTATATCAACTATGCATCAATAAAAATGAACTACTACTCACAATGTAATGCATGAATCTCACAGACACAGTGTTAAGAAAAATAAACCAGATACAATAGAAAATAAGTCTACCAAATTCCATTTACATGGAAGACAAAACCAAATTATGATTATAAAAGTCAGACTGGAGGTTATTTTTGAGGGTGATAACTGGAGGAGAGCACAAAGAGTTTTGTAGTGTATATATTTTGTTTTATCAGAGTGTAGGTTACTAGGATAAAATTATCTCTAAAAATTCTTTGAGTTGTACATTTAAGATTTATATACTTTATGCTAATACTTAAATCCAAATTTTTCCTTAAGAATGTTGAATATTGACCCCCACTCTCTTCTGACTTGTAGAGTTTCTGCAGAGAGATCCACTGTTAGTCTGATGGGTTTCCCTTTGTGCCTAACCCAACCTTACTCTCTGGCTGCCCTTAACATTTTTTCCTTCATTTCAACTTTGGTGAATCTGACAATTATATACTTGGAGTTGCTCTTCTCGAGGAGTATCTTTGTGGCATTCTCTGTATTTCCTGAATTTGAATATTGGCCTGCATTGCTAGGTTGGGGAAGTTCTCCTGGATAATATCCTGCAGAGTGTTTTCCAACTTGGTTGCATTCTCCCTGTCACTTTCAGGTACACCAATCAGACGTAGATTTGATCTTTTCACATAGTCCCATAATTCTTGGAGGCTTTGTTCATTTCTTTTTACTATTTTTTCTCTAAAATTCTCTTCTCGCTTCATTTCATTCATTTGATCTTCAATCACTGATACCCAGTGATCGAATCAGTTACTGAAGCTTGTGCATTTGTCACATAGTTCTTGTGCCATGGTTTTCAGATCTATCAGGTCATTTAAGGACTTCACTACATTGGTTATTCTAGTTAGCCATTTGTCTAATATTTTTTCAAGGTTTTTAGCTTCTTTACAATGGGTTCGAACTTCCTCCTTTAGCTTGGAGAAGTTTGATCGTCTGAAGCCTTCTTCTCTCAACTCATCAAAGTCATTTTCCATCCAGCTTTGTTCCGTTGCTGGCGAGGAGCTGTATTCCTTTGAAGGAGAAGATGTGCTCTGATTTTTAGAGTTTTCAGCTTTTCTGCTCTGGTTTCTCCCTGTCTTTGTGGTTTTATCTACCTTTGGTCTTTGATGATGGTGACATAAAGATGGGGTTTTGGTGTGGATGTCCTTTCTGTTTGTTAGTATTCCTTATAACAGTCAGAACCCTCAGCTGCAGGTCTGTTGGAGTTGGCTAGAGGTCCACTCCAGACCCTGTTTGCCTGGGTATCACCAGTGGAAGGTGCAGAATAGCAAATATTGCAGAACAGCAGATATCGCGGCCTGATCCTTCCTCTGGAAGCTTTGTCTCAGAGGGCCACCTGACTGTATGAGGTGTCAGCTGGCCCTTACTGGAAGGTGTCTCCCTGTTAGGCTACTTGGGGGTCAGGGATTCACTTGAGGAGAGAGTCTGTCCATTCTCAGATCTCAAACTCTGTGCTGGGAGTACCACTACTCTCTTCAAAGCTGTCAGACAGGGACTTTTAATTCTGCAGAAGTTTCTGCTGCCTTTTGTTCAGCTATGCCCTGCCCCCAGAGGTGGAGTCTAGAAAGGCAGGCAGGCCTCCTTGAGCTGCGGTGGGCTCCACCCAGTTCGAGTTTCCTGGCTATGTTGTTTACTTTCTCAAGCTTCAGCAATGGTGGATGCCCCTCCCCCAGCCTTGCTGCCACCTTGCAGTTCCATCTAAGACTGCTCTGCTAGCAGTGAGCGAGGCTCTGTGGGTGTGTGACCCTCCGAGCCAGGCGCAGGATATAATCTCCTGATGTGCCATTTGCTAAGGCCATTGGAAAAGTGCAGTGTTAGGGTGGGAGTATCCCAATTTTCCAGGTGCCATCTGTCATGGCTTCACTTTGCTAGGAAAGGGAATTCCCTGACCCCCTTGCACTTCCCAGGTGAGGCAATGCCCTGCCCTGCCCCATGGGCTGCGCCAGCTGTCTGACAACACCAGTGAGATGAACCCGGTACCACAGTTGGAAATGGAGAAATCACCCGTCTTCTGCATCGCTCACACTGGGAGCTGCAGACTGGAGCTGTTCCTATTTGGCCATCTTGGAACCTCCAAATTTTTCCTTAAAATGTACATCTTTGTGCAGTTTTAGAGACATTTTAGCATTTAAGAAATTAATGTGGCTGGGTGCGGTGGCTCATGCCGGTAATCCCAGCACTTTGGGAGGCTGAGGTGGGTGGATTACCTGAGGTCTGGAGTTTGAGACCAGGCTAACCAACATGGTGAAACCCCATCTCTACTAAAAAATATAAAAAATAGCCAGGTGTGGTGGAGGGCACCTGTAATCTCAGCTACTCAGGAGGCTGAGGCAGGGAGAATTGCTTAAACTCGGGAGACAAAGGTTGCAGATTGTGCCACTGCACTTCATCCTGGTTGATAGAGTGAGACTCCATCTTTAAAAAAATAAATAAAATAAAATATTAATACAAGTTTAGGTAACTTTTATCCCATTTTTTGTTTTATCCCAATAAATTAATCTTCTCCTAATAAAATCAATGTTTTAAGCAAAATTATTAATTTTGCCACTTTTCATTATTAGATACACAAGTGTATTCCTTGCAATTGCCTCATATTTCATGTTATGCTATTCCACCATTTAAATATCTAACTGGAGTATTTTTCTTCCATAAAAATTTAGGTGAAAAGTATAGAACTGAAAAATTTAAATTAGTAGATAAATCCACCACTTTATACATGTTTTACATGTTTTCTTGGAATCCTATTATTGATGATGCTGTTGCTAAACAATATTTGAGTTCCTTAATTTGAAACTAAAAAGGCCACAGTCGATGCTAAAATTAAAAAACAAAACAAAAACAAAAACAAAATACCCATAAAAACGTAATGTTTGCTAAATGTACAAATTTCCTAATTTAAAAATATCCCTATATAAGTTTTTGGTTTCCCTTGATTTACTTGGAATCAGTTTTAATAAAATAGTGACAGATCTTAGTTCATACTCTGCACATTTCATAATAAAGGTTTATATTGCTAAAATATGTGGCTTCCCAGCACATGATGTCCTTGTTCCTATGTAAAAGGCATTCTAGAGGCTCTTAACTTTTACTCATTTATTTATATTTGTACAGCTACATCTATTCCAACTTGGCTTTAACAGCTGCGGGGCCAAACTTCTTTGACAAGAATTCTCTTCTTAGTTTCTGTCAAAAGATTATTTGCTTTTTCCAGTTAGTGTGTGATAAAGAAAAGTCAATTCATCATCCAAAATTATCTGATGTTATGTGCCACATCATGTTGCTATTGCTATTTATAGAATATATATAAATTGTTACTCTTTCTTTTAACTGTTATCTAAAGATCCTGCCATCTAGCTCATTTAATTCAGCATTTTAAAATGTGTCCATTTTTTACCCTAATTTACATAGAATTCATGTTGCAAAAAAAGGATCCATTTTTCTTATCTCGGTTTTCCGTAGATGTGCTTGATATGTTCTGCAAGATAAATTATACCATTGTGGCCATTGTGCTGTTTTGGTCTAGCTCTGCTGCCAGAAAACCATCCAAAACAAATCATGGCAATATAAATCATCCATGCAAAATCAAGAACAATGTATTCCAGACATTCTCAGGTACTAAAATGATTAGAGAAGGATAGTTTTGTTTTTCCTTTATATGAGGGTTAAGACAGTAAATAAGAGTTTGCTACCTGACAATTTCTTTACACATGATATGTAATTAAACATAACCAGCTTTTGTAAAGGTAATATTATTTCTGTTGTCTTAATGAAAAAAAACCCTGAATTGCTGACTTACTCTCATTCAGTTTGAAAATAGTAAAATGAGAGTTCGGCTCATAGTCACTTGCCTGAAAATTCCTTACTTTTAGGGAAGGCTGCCCCTGTGAAACATCTTAAAGGGGAAGAACTCACACACTTGTATAAAAAAAAAGAAAAAATAGTATTTCCTGAGTAGGTAAGTACTTCTCAGGGATGGAAATTAATTTTTATTGAAACTTTAACTTATACAGTATTAGGAACAGAATGAAATCAGTTACCTCCAGCAAACTGAAGAGAGTAAAGACTGTCAACAGCTGGAATATCCTTCAGGTCACTGAGAAGGAAAGAAATGTAGCTCACTTTTTTTTCTTCTTCTTCTTCCTCTTTCTTCTAGGAGACAGGGTCTTGCTCTGTCACGCAGTATGGAGTGCAGTGGCAAGATCACAACTTGCTGCAGCCTCATGTTCCTGGGCTCAAGTGATCCCCCACCGCCTCAAGCCCTCAAGTAGCTGGGATTAGAGGTGTGCATCACCATGCCCTGCCCAGCTAATTTTTAAATTTTTGGTAGAGATGAGGGTCTCATCATGTTGCTCATGCTCTTCTTGAATACCTTAGTTCAAGCAATCCTCCTGCCTCAGCCTCCCACAGTGCTGGGATTACAAGCATGAGCCACCACCCAGCAACCTAACTCACTTTTAAAAAACATTAGCGTTGGTTTATCTGAAAAGCAATCATGTGAATAATAATTATCCCTAGGAGGGCTTCTCATTCTATGATCTGTTATTTCCATCTCATCTTCAGTTGTTTCCTCCACTGAAGTCTTAAACCCCTCAAAGTCATCCATAAGTGTTGTAATCAACTTCTTCAAAACTCCTGTAAATGTTCGTGTTTTGACCTCCTTCCATGAATCATGAATGTTCTTTTTTTCTTTTTTTTTTGAGACAGAGTCTTGCTCTGTTGCCCATGCTGGAGTGCAGTGGTGCAATCTCGGCTCACTGCAAGCTCCCCCTACTGGGTTCACGCCATTCTCCTGCCTCAGCCTCCTCAGCCTCCGGAGTAGCTGGGACTACAGGCGTCTGCCACCACGCCCGGCTAATTTTTTGTATTTTTTAGTGGAGACGGAGTTTCACCATGTTAGCCAAGATGGTTTCTATCTCCTGACCTCACGATCCGTCTATCTCAGCCTCCCAAAGTGCTGGGATTACAGGCGTGAGCCACTGAGCATGGCCTATAAAATATATTTCTTAAATAATAAGACTGAAAAGTGAAAATTACTCCATGATCCAAAGGCTGAAGAATGGATTCTGTGCTAGGAGGCATGAAAACAACATTAAGCTCCTCATACATCTCCATCAGAGTTCTTGACTGACAGATGGGTCATCAATGAGCTGTCATATTTTAAAAGGAGATCTTTCATTTTATGAGCAAAATGTCTCAACAGGACACTTAAAATATTTAGTCAACCACGACGTAAACAAATGTGCTGTTCCCCAGGCTTTGTTTTTCCATTTATAGAGCACGGGCAGAATAGATTTAGCATAATTCTTAAGGGTTCTTGGATTATCCAAATGATAAATGAGCATTGGTTTCAACATAAACACCAGCTGCATTAGCCCCTGTCAAGAGAGTCAACCTGTCCTTTGAAGCTTTGAAGCCAAGTGTTGATTTTTCCTCTCCAGCTATAAAAGTCCTAGATGGTATGTCCTTCTAATAGAAGGCCATTTCAACTATATTCAAAATCTGTTGTTTAGCATAACCATCTTCAATGATCTTAGCTAGATTTTCTTGATAACTTGCTGCAGCTTTTCCATCAGCACTTGCTGCTTCACCATGCAATTTTAGGTTATAGAGATGGTTTCTTTCCTCAAACCTCATGAATCAACCTCTGCTAGCTTCCAACTTTTTTTCTGGAACTTCCTCACCCCTCTCAGCCTTTATAGAATGGAAGAGAGTTAGGGCCATGCTCTGGCTTAGATTTTGGCATAAGAGAATGGCTGTTTGTAGAAGACGCCTATCTTTTTGCCTGTCTCAGCTTTTGACATGCCTTTCTTAATTTGTTTCATCACTTCTTTCAAATGAGAGATGTGGGACTCTTCCTTTCACTTGAACACCTAAAAGCCATCAACAGAGTTATTAATTGACCAATTGCAATATTCTTGTTTTTCAGGAAATAAGGAGTTCCAAGATGAGGGAGAAGAACAGGGAAACTACCACCCAGTGAAGCAGTCAGAACACAAACATTTATTAATTATGTTCACTGTCTTACAAGGGCACGGTTCGTGGCACCACAAAACAAAATAGTCACAGCAAATATCACTGATCACAGATAACCATAATGAATATCATAATGAAAAAAAAAATATTGTGAATATTACCAAAATGACAACACCGAGACAGGAATTGAACACATGCTGTTGGAAAAATGGTGCTGATAGACTTGCTTGATGGAGGGTTGCCACAAACCTTCAATTTGCAAAAAACACAGTATCTGCAAAGCTCAGTAAAGCAAAGCATAATGAAATAGGGTATGCCTGCATATAGTATCTTATTGGTTCTGTTTCTCTTGGGAACCATGACTAATACAGGTAATGATCTTAACTATCCTTAATTAATCGCATTAAGCCGCCAGGGTTGACAAGTCCAGGCCGGACTGTGAGAATGAATAAGTCCTACGGCCAAGAAGAGAACATCAGATCCTTATTGTAAGAGGGATTAGCTGTGATACTGGATAACCCAGAAAAATTCTTCTCTAGTGAAAACAAAAGATTGACCCATTATTGGATGGTAAAGAACTAAATTCATGAAGACTCCTATCCAGTGACTAAAGTACCACTACAATTACTGATTAAGTGCACATCAATCAGTGGACTTTTTTGAAAATAAAATTCTGCCTATGTGGGTGAGTATCTGAAGATTTCAAAGGCAGAGTTAACTGATGTTCACACTTGATGTAAAGTACAAAAATGCAAAACAAAAAAAGATTATAACTAAGGCTGAAAATACTTCTTGATTAGAATTTTTTTTTTTTTTTTTTTTTTTTTTTTTTGAGACGGAGTCTCGCTCTATCACCCAAGCTGGAGTCCAGTGGCCCGATCTCAGTTCACTGCAATCTCCGCCTCCCGGGTTCACGCCATTCTCCTGCCTCAGCCTCCCGAGTAGCTGGGACTACAGGCGCCCGCCACCTCGCCCGGCTAGTTTTTTGTACTTTTCAGTAGAGACGGGGTTTCACCGTGTTAGCCAGGATGGTCTCGATCTCCTGACCTTGTAATCCGCCCGTCTCGGCCTCCCAAAGTGCTGGGATTACAGGCTTGAGCCACCGTGCCCGGCCAATTAGAATTTTTGATTAGAATTTTTGACACATCTTTGACATAATATCAACTATGTGTAGCTTGGAATTTACACCGATTCAGTCACACAAATGCTGCATGATAACACATTCCCGAATGACTCAGAAGTATAAATGGGAACGAGCTGTGAAAGCAGTTTGACCCTGTAATCTTTGCTTTGATTTGACCTCCAGGGTCTTCAGAAAAAAAAAGGATTCAGTGTATAATTATAAAAGAACACTATTTAGGCTAATGCAAATGAATTTGATTTCTAGTCCATCCCATTTGCAAAGAATGTGCTGTCTTGGCAATTTAATATTCTGACTCATTTTATCTGTGTTTTGCGTTGTAGTTTCTACCTACTCTTACTTCCAAACCTAGCTTAGTCTATTGATAATCCAATCCTTCCCGTTACAATATAAACATACTCAATTGTATAACTTGAATACATGTTTATATTTAAAAACATATGAAATAAACAACAACAAAAAAATCCCTCCTTTAACCAGTGCTGAATTCTATTGCTACCACAGCTCCATGCTTCCTGGCCATTTCACTTACTGCATATTTAGAATAATTATTACATTTCTTCCACTAAAGCACTGTGCAATTGAATGAATTCTGATTCCACTTTCATTCCTCATTAAAACAGCCTCCTCAGGAAGGCACCAAAGAGAGGACTTTTACTTGACCTTTAACACTATTTCTCCTTCAAAGGGTTACAGAAAAGGGCTCCCGATCCAGATCCCAAGGGAGGGTTCTTAGATCTTGTGCAAGAAAGAATTCAGGGGGAGTCCACAGTGCAAAGTAAAAGCAAGTTTTATTAAGTAAAGGAATAAAAGAATGACTACTCCATAGAGCAGCCCCAAGGGCTGCTGGTTGCCCATTTTTTATGGTTATTTCTTGATGATATGCTCAACAAGGGGTAGATTATTCATGCCTCCTTTTAGAACGTATTGGGTAACTTCTGTACATTGCTATGGAATCTCTAAACTGTCATGGCGCTGGTGGGAGTGCAGCAGTGAGGACAACCAGAGGTACTCCTATGGCCATTTTGGTTTAGGTGGGTTTTGGCCGGCTCCTTTACTGCAAACTGGTTTATCATTATGACCTGTATTTTGTGCTGACCTCCTATCTCATCCTGTGACTTAGAATGCCTTAACCATTTGGGAATGCAGCCCCGTAGGTTTCAGCCTCATTTTACCCAGCTTCTGTTTAAGATGGAGTTGCTCTGGCTCACGCGCCTCTGACAAAAGCATTGATGACTGCTGTAAAATGTTAATTGTGAACTGTGTTTTTTTAAGAGCCCTGGAATCTTTCTTACATCTGAGCTTCTTGAGTGATATTCTATCCAGCTCTTCTGCTGTCCTACTCTTGTTCTTTCTTGAATAGTAGTTTCCATGCACATATATATTCCCTAATCCTCTAAATAGCTTATAAAGTTGGTATTACCTCAGTTTTCCAGATGAGGAAAACAAAATGTCATTGTTACTGTAGATAGAAAAAACACCTTTTTGTGATGGTGCCAAGAATCAAAAACCTAATTAATGAGCTATTAAAAATAATCTCTAGATTTCCAATCTGGATAATTTTTAAAAATTTAGATATTTTGTTGAGCTTCTTTCTAATATATCAGAAAAAAATATTAAATTATGTAGGAAATGCCAGTTTTACTAAAAATTAAACAGTGCTTTTGTAAGGAAAACACTCATCTGCAAACTTCAGATTTTTGCATCTGAAAGCTTTTAATAGTAATTTATAGTATGCTGCATCTTCCACACAAATACAGGTTTGTCCTTCTTCAAATTTTTATTGGATCAAGAGCAAATTAAAATTTTATGAATATTTGGTTACAAACTTACTGCACAAGAATCACAAACATGAGTTTCAAGTATTTATTAACTGTTGATTTGGTTTGGAAGGCAATGCATCCTGTGTTCTGCTCACTGAACCACCCTCTAAAACGTGTTACAACAGAAGGAGGAGCTCTCTTCTCAATAGTTAAAAATGTGGGCTTTTTATTCTTCCATTCAAATTCAGCCACAATGTGCTATCATTCCATGGCCTTATGCAACTTACTAAGTCTTTTGTCCTCTATGAGTCTTCTGAAAAGGGAAATAATTAACAAATCAATATGCCTGCTTCAGATAGTGGTATGGAAGCAACGTGATATGGGTGAGGTGCTTCTACCACAATGCTCCCTGCTCATTCTTGCCAGGAAGCATTGACCCACACTGCTCCATTTCTTTGGCAATATCTTTATCTTCATTTCTTCTCCTTTCCCTAACCAAAACTACTCCCCCTTCAGGTCCCAGAGTAAATTTCAGTCTCCTCAAATAATATCCTCATACATTCCAAATTGAGTAATATTCCACAGTTTTCCTTTTGGCTCCATCATTCCTTCAGTGAAAATATTTCAACTTAATCTTAGAGCAGTTGTTTAACGGATTTCTTTCCTTGGAAACTATATGCTATAAAATGGCAAAAGACCATGTCTGCTATATTATCTGCTCTAACACAGTGGCATATGCAGTGAATAAACTGAATTATGTAATCAACATGAGATAAAAGAGTAAGTCATGCATTGTGCAGTGTGTGGAGCATAGTAAAAATTAAGAAATATTAGTAATTTTGAATTATTATTGTGCTGCATTCCAAAATAGGATGTGTATAATAGTATTAATCTGTATAGCATGCATTTATTAATCCCATAATATGTTTCAGGCATTGTGTTTAATATTATTTTAAAACATCAACCTCTTAAAAAAAGCAAAATGTGACTATTCTCTAGAATTGCCATTGTATTCGAGATATACTTCCCAGGGGAAAAAAAAATTGCTTCTGTTTCTTAAAAAAAAATGGAATCTAAATTCTGGAAATAGAAAAAGCTTAATTATATGATGCCTTAGGAGGCAGAAATTTTTTAGTACTAAATGATATAATATGCTATATTTATACAGGAGTGTAGATAAATAAAAAATAAAGACTAGCATTTACATGAGTATATAAGGCTGAACACAAACTGGGTGTGGTGGCTCATGCCTGTAAACCCAGCACTTTGGAAGGCTGAGGTGGGTGGATGGCTTGAGGTCAGGAGTTCAGGACCAGGCAGGCCAACATGGTGAAACCCCATCTCCACTAAAACTACAAGAAGTAGGAGGGTGTGGTGGCACATGTTTGTAATCCCAGCTACCCAGGAGGCTGAGGCAGGAGAATCATGAGGACTGCTTGAACCTGGGAGCAGAGGTTGCAGTGAGCCGAGATTATGCCACTGTACTCCAACCTGGGCAATGGAGTGAGGCCCTGTCTCAAAAAAAAAAAAAAAAAAAAAAAAACTGAACACATCAACTCCAACATGGATGGCATATCCAAATTACTCTAGCATATCCATTTGATATGTGGGTGCATGTGCCTGTTATTGTTTCTCAACTGCAAGTTCAACCTTCTATACTCTGCTTTATAAGCGTGAGGACAGGGACTCTACAAACTATATTTCTGCTTTGCCAGCTGGTCTTTGTTAGGCTGTGTCAATATCAAGTGCAAGAGGAAGATATGGGGCTAGAGGAGAGAGCAGGGTCTAGCTTCATGATGTTTCCTTCTGGTGGCTTATTGTCACCTTTCTCTTTCTGTGAATATCACTCTAGCAATAATTCTTCACCCTGGCAGTGAAAATTCATGCCATAGCATCAGTGAAATCCATGTTCGTAGTTCTTCACATACTTGCAGAACCCACCTCAATGAGCCCCCTGAGATACCACTCCCTGTGTGCTTCTGCTCCTGCTTAGAGATACAGGTTGAAGCATCATGGGGTTTCTCCTCCAAGCTCAGAGCCACCATCTCAAGCCAAGCAAGATCTCTTCCTTAGAGGTCTGAATTCCAACTCCATGTGGCCTCTCCTAATAGCTTCTACGTTTAAATTATATAAATCTCTTTATTTTATGGTAATCTAGATTCTGGGAGAAGCAGTTAACAAGTCATAATTAGATGCTTCATAAATTTATTAGGGGAAAATACTTGTGATAGCAAATGGGGAGGAAGCCGGGAGATGCTGGCAGAGCTGTCAGACCATGATGTAGGTCTGAGCCTGCATGCAGGAGACGGGGAAGGAAGGTAGTTTGGAAGGATGCATTTAGACTACATTGAAATTCTAAGATAGGCATGATAAGACCATTGGAGAATCTTTAAGTTAAAGTCATCTGTCAAATAAGTCTCTGTTTCTTAAGGATAGGTTAGCCCTTATATCGAACAGTCAAGAGGTGAAACTAGGAATGGCTCCTGTCACAATTACTTCTAATATTATATTCTGACCTTTTGCTTCTCTGCCTGTAACTTTGAGCTTTGACAATTTGGAGGTCTTGGTGCTCAAGAGTAACCTTCAGGTATTTTGTATGTTTCTCCTGTTAAATCTGTCTGATGTTGTCTTATAATTAAAATGGGGATTTAAATATTTGAGAAGAACACTGAAGAAATTATGTGTTTTCTCATCACATCAGATACCTGGGGTACTTGGTAGCAACATGAATTATCACCTGTGATGTCAACCTTGATCCTCTTGGTGGATCTGCCCTTTTTTCTACTGTAAAGTTATTTGTGGTCCTCTTTCTCTACTCTTTTCTTTGCAAGTGAATCCCCAAATCCAGCCTGAAGTCAAGGGAAAGAAATTAAACTTATATCCTGAAGGCTATCGAGAGAACCCGCTCCCGATGTTTAACGTGGGTTCTTTTCTATTTCCTAAGTATCTCGGCTGGGTTGAGAAAGAAAGGGAAAGAGCACAAGAGAGAGAAATTTAAAGCTGAGTGTCTGGGGGAGACATCACATGTTGGCAGGATCCGTGATGTTCCCTGAGCCGTAAAGCCAGCAAGTTTTTATTAGCGATTTTCAAAAGGGGAGGGAGTGCACGAATAGGATGTGGGTCACAGAGCACATACTTCACAAGGTAATATCACAAAGCAAATGGAGGCAGGGGGAGGTCACAGGACCACCAGATGAGGTGAAATTAAAATTGCTAATGAGGTTTCAGGCAAGCATTGTCATTGATAACGTCTTATCAGGAAACAGGGTTTGAGAGCAAATAACCTGTCTGACCAAAATTTATTAGATGGGAATTTTTGTCCACCTGATAAGCCTGGGAGCGCTACAGGAGACCGGGGCTTATTTCATCCCTTTGGCTTCAACCATAAAAGATGGGATGCCTTAAAAAGGGGCTGTCTATAAGCCTATCTTCAGGGCGCATTCTCTTTCTCAGGGATGTTCCTTGCTGAGAAAAAGAATTCAGTGATATTTCTTCTATTTGCTTATGAAAGAGGAGGAATATAATTCTGTTCCATCCAGCTCACCGGCGGCCAGTTCAAAGTTACCTCTCTTGTTCCCTGAACATCGCTGTTATCCTGTTATTTTTTTAAGATGCCCAGATTTCATATTGTTCAAACACACATGCTCTACAAACAATTTGTGCAGTTGATACAATCACAGGGTCCTGAGGCGACACTCATCCTCCTCAGCTTACAAAGAAGTTGACAGGATTAAGAGATTAAAGTAAAGACAGGCATAGGAAATCAGAAGGATATTCATTGGGGAAGTGATAAGTGTCCATGAAATCATCACAATTTATGTTCAGAGATTACAGTAAAGACAGGTGTAAGAAATTATAAAAGTATTAATTTGGGGAACTAATAAATGTCCATGAAATCTTCACAATTTATGTTCTTCTGCCACGGTTTCAGCCAGTCCCTCCATTCAGGGTCGCTGACTTCCCGCAACAAAGGCAAAGGTGTATATTACATTACTTGGAAGTGTTCTAAAACAAAGGTTTATCCCTTTTGTTCTTTTTTTGTTCAATAATTTATTTATATCGTTTCTGACTCATGAATATTTATTTTATTCTTTAGGTTTTAGTCCAATAGTCAAATTATTGTTGCTTCCATTGTTCTGTCTTTGGTCATTAGGAACTCTTTCTTGTTGGCTCCTGTGTCCTTTTGATATGTCTCATCTTTTATAGATTTTTTTTTTTTTAGTACTCTCTTATTTTGTGGCACTGCAAGATGCTCCAGAATCATCTTCTGTTTTTCCTCCCTCGGTCCCACCCAAATCAACCGTTTCTCCAAGGAACACCATTTCCTCATTGAAGAATACAATTTAGAAACCAATATCTGGTGTCTGAGTCAGCTCATTGCTACTGAGGTTTCATTGCCCTATGTAACTGGTTTTTTTACATGTGTATATTTTATATACTTATATATTTATACTAGTATTTATATATACTAAAATATTTAGATGTTTTATATATTCATGTACCTTTATATTTATACTAAATATATAAAATACACATATGTGAAATATATAAACATATAAAATATATGTACAACATATTTGTAAAGGTATATGATATAGTTTGGCTGTGTGTCCCCACCCAAATCTCATCTCAAGTTGTAATCCCCATGTGTAAAGAGGGGGACATGGTGGGAGGTGACTGGATCATGGGGACAGTTTCCCACACACTATTCTCATGATAGCAAGTGAGTTCTCACCAGAACTGATGGTTTAAAAATGTTTGGGAGTTCCTCTTTTACTCTCTTTCTCTCCTGCTGCCTTGTGAAGATGTGCCTTGCTTCCTCTTTGCCCCCTGCCATAAAGTTTCCTGAGGCCTCCCCAGCCATGTGGAACTGAGTCAGTTAAACCTCCTTGTTTAAAAATTGCCCATCCCAGGAGTATCTTTACAGCAGTGTGAAAATGGACTAATACAGTATAGCTATCTATAGCTATATCTATACTGTATTATAGATTATAGATAGATATAGATTATAGATATAATCTATATGATATATATAGATAGATAGCTAGATATCTATCTATAGATATAATCTACATAGATATAGATATCTGTCTAGATACCTATATATACCCTTACATACATATATATCCATAATTATTTTTCTATTTATACTTCTATACGTAGCCATATTAAAATTAACATGAGTTTATTCTAATATATCTTACTCTAATCCAGCCCACAGGGTTTACTACAAGTGGAATTTTTACTTTAGTTTTAAAACAATTGACACAGCTCAGAGACGGATAATGTGAATGTTTATCAGAAATGAATATGATTCTTGGGATTTTGAGACTCTTCATTTTGGAGAATATCTTTGGGTTGTGAATAATAGTTGCATCTTGTTAGGCAGAAACATATGGTATATGGGTGTTGTATGGAAAGGTAAATATGAATAGAAAGTGTGAGGATGCATGCACTGTTGCTAAAGAGGTGAACTGTGTCCAATATCAGCTACTACTGTCTCAGCATCTACTTGGTGACGCTGCAGCTAAGACTCTGGAAAGATTTCTGGTTTGTTGGCTGGCTCTGTTAGACTCTGCTCATAAGGCACACATGGAGGAGATTGCAAAACTGGAAGAAAAAGAGGGGACATCTTCCTTACTCTCACTTCCTGCTGCTTCCTGACACTGTTCTCTGTTCCTGTGAGCATAACCTAGTAATTCTTCTTCACTCTGACCAGCAGTTACTTCATAAAATATCAAGTCCATTTTATGATTTTTTCAACACTTGCAGGGCCAGTCAGTTTATGTACCTCATTGGTATCAGCTCCAGTCAGATGTGCCCTGTCTTCAGATATATTGAATTTCTGTTCCACACTGCCCCTTCACCATCTCTCAAGATTTAGTAATTCAAATGTCTTTCAAACAATGGGAACTGCTTTCTGCCGTTGCTACTTCTATCATTGTTAGGCCTTTTCAGTAACTAGAAAACAACTTTGTACTTGGTTAACATTTCTTTAGATTATCTCTGTTAAAATATCTAAAAATGCTCCTCTTTCCTGAGAATGATTTTATTGACACACACACACACACACACACACACACACACACACACATCTCTTCACACACTGTTTACATATATATATTTAATCTTTTTTACTTTTTATTTTTGGAGACAGTGTCTTGCTCTGTCACTCAGGCTGGAAGGCACTGGTGTGATCATAGCTCACTGCAGCCTTGAACTCCTGGACTCAAGGGATCTTCCCACCTAGGCCTCCCACAGTGCTGTGATTACAGGCATGAGCCATTCTGCCCAGCCCCTTTAGCTATATTTTTGAAAGGGTCTCCATTATCTGTAGTAACAGATTATTGAAAACATATCATATTTCAGTAATATGTCTTTGATGATAAAAGATTTGGTCCTATGTTCACAACCTGATGCTAAGTTGAACAATTTGACGGTTTCAGTCCTTCCTGTACTTTTTTTGGAATTCTGTCTTTTTGACATTTAAAATTTTATCTGTCAAGTGATTTTTCTCATTTTTAAAATCTATTGAAAATCTTTATTATATTTTTCATATTCTGAGGAAGTCTTCAAGGGTAAAAAATTATGTATCACTTCTCAGCTCTCCAGATGTGTTCTGACATGATGATTTTTCAAACTGCCTATTTTATTAAAGGTGATAAAAGGGAACTACACATTAAATCAATGATTGATTAAGTGAATCATACTGTCTTGTCATTCAAGCAATAAAAGTAACATTTTATAGAGCTTAACTTTTTCATCCCACATTTAGTTCCTCCCTTTTCTGTTTCTCTCTATCTGGCTCTCCTCATCTTCTTTCTCTTTTTTCTCTCTTTTAGAGTTGACAACTTGAGGAAGAAGGAAAGAGTGGTAAGAATTTCTTGCCCTATTCTAACATTTGTTTATGTTCTGTACATGCTTTGTATAACTTATTCCTCAGTAAATCAGTAGCTATATAGTAAAAATTAAAGGAAAAAGTCCTAATATCAGAAATATTTCATTTTAAATACAAATCTTCTACATGTTATCTCTGAACTATCATCAAATTGCATTACTGGGGGAACCTGCCCCTAATATTTCAACTTAGGTTCTTTCTGTTTTCCATAAGTATTGGCCGGCTTAGAAATAAAGAGTACAAAGAAAGGAATTTTACAGCTGGGCCACCAGAGGTGACATCACATATCGGTAGGACCATGATGCCCACCTGAGCCTCAAACCACCAAGTTTTTTATTAAGGGTTTCAAAAGGGGAGGGGGTGTAAAACAGGGAGTAGGTACAAAGATCACATGCTTCAAAGGGCAAAAAGCAGAACAAAGATCACATGCTTCTGAGGGAACAGGACAAAAGGAAAAAGCAGAACTACTGTTAAGGGTCAAATAAAGATCACAAGGTAAAGGGCAAAAGCGGAACGACTGTTAAGGGTCTATATCCAGTGGTGCACATATTGTTTCAATAAACAAACAACAGAAAACAGGGTTCAAGAGCAGAGAACCAGTCTGACCACAAATTTGCCAGGGCAAGTTTTTCCTCACCCTAATATACCTGAGGGTACTGAAGGAGACAAGGGCATATCTTAGTCCTTATCTCAACTGCATAAGACAGACACTCCCAGAGTGGCCATTTATAGACCTCCCCCCAGGAATGCATTCCTTTCCCAGGGTATTGATACTAATATTCCTTTCTAGGAAAAGAATTTAGCGATATCGCTCCTACTTGCACGTCCATTTATAATCTCTCTGCAAGAAGAAAAATATGGCTCTTTTTGCCCAACCCCATAGGCAGTAAGACCTTATGGTTGTCTTCCCTTGTTCCCTAAAAATTGCTGTTATTCTGTTCTTTTTCAAGGTGCACTGATTTCATAGTGTTCAGACACACATGTTTTACTATAAATTTGTACAGTTAACACAATTATCACAGTGGTCCTGAGGTGACGTATATCCTCAGTTTACAAAGATAACAGGATTAAGAGATTAAAGACAGGCATAAGAAATTATAAAAGTATTATTTGGGAACTGATAAATGTCCATGAAATCTTCACAATTTATGTACCTCTACTGGGGCTCCAGTTTTTCCCTCAGTTTGGCGTCCCTGACTTCCCGCAACATTGTATAAACCTTCTAGTTTCAATTTTATATTCTGAAATATGGAAGTAATAGTTTCCATCTAGTAGGATTCTTTTAACAGAATGAGTGAAATAATATATATGGGTAACACATGTTATTCCTCTTTTAAACATTCAAATAATGACAATATTATTGGTGATATTTAATCCCATTTTAAGGAAAACATGTGTATTATTTCAAAAGTCACCTTAACATTCAAGAGCTGTTTCAGAAGCTTATTAAATAACACATGCACATGTAAAAATTTTTTTTTCTCTTTTAAAAGTCTGAGTCAAGATAGTTACCTTACCCATTGTCCAAGTAAATTGGCCTTTGTAACCAAGGAAACAAACCTGATTTGTAGCCTAAAAAGAAACTTGAAATGTAGTTTACAAAACAAACAAAAAACGTGGGTATGCATTATTTCCCTAGACTGAGTTCTCTGGGTGGTATAAATCTTAACTCCTAGTAACCACCCGGACCTGCTTCTAGTATTTGTAGTTTAACAACCAATCTCAAACTAAGGTATTTCTTTATACTCTTCTCAAAAGATCAGCAAAGAACTGATTACCCTAGTCCCCTTCTTGTATGCTAGTAATTAAAGGAGAAATTGAATCTAATATGCATACCAACTAATGGATGAATTGGAAAGAACCAGCTTTATAGAACATGCCTAGTATTACATGTTGAGTCTAGGACTTGAATTTACTCTATACTTACAAGCTCATTATTTAGCCTGTTACTATTGCATGGATGCTGCCAGAAGAAACAACACTCTTGGGTCAGACACAGGTTATTATTTAAGGCACAGTAGACCACACGAGCATCAGCATTTTGTATCAGTTTTCTTTGTCCCTAATTCCAACAGTCATGGGTAGGAGTGGAGGTGACATGAAGTTCCAGAAAATATCTGCACACAGGATGTAATGTATTAGGTTGGTGCAAAAGTAACTGTGGATTTTTTCATCAAAAGTAATGGAAATCTTTGCCATTATTTTTGCACAAACCTAATAGCACAGGAGAGAAATTCTGAGCTGGGTAGTATCCACCACTTTTATCGCAATCAGTGAGCAAGCCTTAACTTTGTGCCTTTGGTAGATGTTACCTCATCCCTCAATGACACCGTTAAGGATGCAACTCAAATACTCCTGAGAAAAACCCTGAAAAACACTTTTTTGTGTGTTAACTACATAATCTCTTTAGTAATACAACCCTGAAAAATGGCCCAGATAAAGAGCAGACAGGATCTACTTGGCACATCCAGCAAGTCAAGGAATGCAGAAGACCCAGGAATATCTCCCAACCATTTCCTCGACTTGGTCCTAATATGACTTGGCTTCTAGAAAATGTTTTAATGTACTACATTGGTCACTCTGATTAATCTGACTGGCAGAGGCTGCAACCAAACCCATTCAATTTTTACAAAGCATTTAATTAACAATCTGTCAAACAGTAGGATTCCAACCCACAGTATTGGCCTCAACTATATCCCCAGAATCCCAAAATCAGTCAATAATGAATATGTTTTAGCAGGATCAGTAAGTCATACTTTACACAGCCAGGTTGCAGTCTGAGGCCAAGTCTTTTATTCATTGTGACCCATACAAGAGAGTTGCAACTAATCTCTTGCTCTTTTAGTGTCATTGCCAATAAGTACAAGGGAGTAATACATGGGCCAGAAAGCAGTCCCTACCCCCATCGAGAGAAATATTTTGGTCCATGATCTCCCACATACAAACAAAATCTGAATGTACACAGGTTATTCTTGTCTGTATATGTTTTGAACCTATTTGGGATCATCATTACCTTGATTTGGTGAATACACACGGGCAGGGTTACCTAGAAATTGCAGCCTCAATCATTATATATGATATAACACTCAAGGGCAGTTAGACATCAAGGCTATTGATAGCATCAAGAACAACAAAATAGTTCAGGGCTGGCCAGGTACACATAACTTTTTCTGTTTTCTCAGCAAAGGGTCAGATTACCAATGACAAATGCTCCTTTACTCAGGCAGACCATCTGATTGTTTTGACACGGTGCAGTGTCGTATCTAGAGGACAAAGACATCATTAATCATTCTTCCTTCTTTGCAACCTTTGGAGTTTGATAGCCTCATCAGGTGCTAGAGTTCCTCTCCTTTCGTAACCGCAACCTTGGTGTGCTCTATCCCAGCATTATAAACTCACCTTTTCTCTAATCACTCTCTACTCAAACGCCTACCTTTTGTTCAGGGGAGTCAGTTGCAAGTAGGGCAAGATTGATTTCATAAGATATGTAGAACCCATTACAGTACTCACTTTGGCACAAGAAGACAACCATAGGAGAACTTAGGGAGCAGTGTGCTCAGTGATGTAGTCAGTGTCTTCATGATTTTAGTCATGTAAATTGAAAAAGCAAATCCAGATGGCTTAACCAAAATGAATTTTGAGTTTTTTAGGCCTCCTTCTGGCCAGACCTCCACCCAGAGATGTGGGGTGGCAGGCTCACCTGTGGTTAAGAGAAAGAAAAATGTATCACATGTTAAGAGAAAGAAAAATGTCAGGACTGGAAACAAGAACTTTCAAATTAGTTCTACATACCTTCTACATCTTTCATCCTTGCCATTATCCAGGGGACAAACTATTTCAGGGGATAGCTGCATTCAGTGGCAAAACTGTCTTAATATGGAATGGGGACCATGAGAATATAAAAGAGATAAAGTTAGTAATATATTTGCATTAATTTTTGAGGTGGCTATTTCATTGATCCATAACAAGTGCCTGTAAATGGTAGGGAATATAGAATGCTGTTTGAATATCTTAACTCTTCGACCATTGTTGGATCGCCTTGCAACAAAAGTCACACAATTATAGACTATAGATGATCTAAAAAGCCAAAAATATGGCAGTTTATTTTCAAGGGTTCCAAGCCACATGCTGTGACTGGAGTCAACCATTAGAACTAGAACAGCAATTCTAACCTCAGAGAGTCTGCCTCAGAAAGACACAGAAGATGGGCATGAAAAAGGTTAAAGTTACAATGCAGTTACTTTTTCAAGAGCTGCTGGGAACAATGCCCTCCTGCAATGTGGCTTTCATCAAACAGAGAAAACTTGGTTCACTTTTGGCAGGAATCACAGGTCTAGCATGGAGAGTTGGTGCCATTCCTTTCCCTCAGAAGCAAGATGGAGGTTACCCAAAATTTGGTTCAGATGTTGACAGTGATGACTCATGCACACCAAGAAACTATAAAAATATCTGTTGCAGACATGAGACTTTCTAAGGGGAGAGGAGGTAACTTTCAGAAGGCTTTAAAACATCTTGAGAGAGTAAGGAAAGGAGATTGGCTTGGGTTTTTATCTAAGTTAGGAAGTGAGATCAGAGTAAAGGTTTCCACATAAGATTGGTTCAAAGTTCCCACTAATGCCAAAAGAGGGAGCAACTGAGCTTTCTTATCATCTTGCTGAGATATGGGGCAGGAGGGGAAGAGGGAATGGTAAAACTTAAAAGCTGTCAGTAAACAAACATTAAAAATGATATTAGAACTGATACCTGATGTTTGTGACTAAAATGTGCCATTTTTTAAACTGAATTGAGTTTGAATTCGTTTAAGTACACCATATGACACTCTATGAGGCCTGTAGCTTGAGGCAGGTAAGAGAGGTAAAATTTCTATTAAATGCCTAGTCCAAAAGCCCAGTCTTATGTATTCTGAGATGTGAATATGTGCCTTGGTCAGTATTAATGATGTCTAAAACATGTATGTATACCTATTAAATCCACACAACAAGGATTCATCAATATACTTGTTAACCCCTTGGGGTTAACCTTGATTTATATTTTGTATATCTGTTGGGCAAGAGATACCCAGAGTTCTTTACTCTAGATAAGAAATTATTGTTGGCCGGGCGCGGTGGCTCAAGCCTGTAATCCCAGCACTTTGGGAGGCCGAGACGGGCGGATCACGAGGTCAGGAGATTGAGACCATCCTGGCTAATACGGTGAAACCCTGTCTCTACTTAAAAATACAAAAAACTAGCCGGGCGACAAGGCGGGCGCCTGTAGTCCCAGCTACTCGGGAGGCTGAGGCAGGAGAATGGCATAAACCCGGGAGGCGGAGCTTGCAGTGAGCTGAGATCCGGCCACTGCACTCCAGCCTGGGTGGCAGAGCAAGACTCCGTCTCAAAAAAAAAAAAAAAAAAAAAAAAAATTATTGTTGTCATTCAGTGTACCAGACAGCCAGACAATTGGCAATGACCCGAGTATGTAAAAATTTGCAGATGGGACCAGTTGTTGACCAAGTCATCCAATGCTAATATAGCTTTCTAAAGTTCGGCCAATTATGCTGAGCCTTGAGTTCTATACTTTATCTAGGATATTTTGGTTAAGGACTGAAAAGCAGCAGCTTCATGTGTGAGGTGTTGATGCTATCTGTAAAGTTTACAAACTCCTGCTGCTGTTTATTCAATTGATTTCAAAGAGCTTCACAAAGTCAAAGGATCTGGGAAGGGAGTTAACATCCCTTAGCAATATAGCATCTGGCAAAGGACTGAATACCCCTCCTGCAAGTGAAATATGTCAGGAGCCCATGTTTGGCTCTATTCTGTAGCAGAAGACCTCAGTGGCCATGCTGAGCTCTTGAGGTGCTGCTTTTATGCCCTAGGGCATAACAAGCCACTGAATATAGAGGGTCATGACTGCCAGACTTGTGTAAGCCTATATTTCCAAGACAGCTCAGTATGGACAGCAATTGTCATTCTAATAGCATGCCATGTGATATGGTTTGGCTCTGTGTCCCCACCCAAATCTCATCTTGTAGTTCTCATAATTCCCACTTGTTCTGGGAGGGACCTGGTGGGAGGTCAGGAGGTTGAGACCATCCTGGCTAACAAAGTGAAACCCTGTCTCTACTAAAAATACAAAAAAGAAAAAACTAGCTGGGCATGGTGGTGGGTGCCTGTAGTCCCAGCTGCTCGGGAGGCTGAGGCTGGAGAATGGCATGAACCTGGGAGGCAGAGCTTGCAGTGAGCAGAGATCACACCACTGCACTTCAGCCTGGGGAACAAAGCGAGACTCCATCTGGAAAAAAAGAAGAGTTAGAAAAGTGGGAAACCTTATTGTCTTCATCCTTGACCACCAATTGGGCAAAAATATTGTCTATCAGATCTTAGGGACTCTTCTTTTAACCCTGAACCTTGATTGTACTTTCTCTTCTGAAAAGTCGTGTCAGAATCCCATTCTCATCATAAGAATGGGTCTGATACGTAAGTTTGCCTTATAGTTATGAGCTAAAATGTCAATCTATTTCTTTTTCTTTGACGCTGGTAGAAGACAGGAGACTTTTGGATCAGAGACAAAATACTTTATTACTCATAGCACAGCAAGTAGCATGAGTATTAGTATGTTTGTCTTAGTTCTTTTTCCTAAATCCCTTGAGAGTGATGAGGAAGGTGTAAATGATGTTTGCACACAAAGTGAGTTGAATTATAGAAGAGGAACATTGAGATCGGGGAATCCATTTTTTTAAATGACAAGAAGTAAATCTGTTCATCCCAGAAGGAGATATATCTCACCCCTTAAGATTGGTGTCCAAAAACACAAACCTGAAAAATAGCTCAGGGTCTCATATTTTTGGCACATTATGCAACAATGAAGGATTGAGTGACCCATGAAAAACTGTCTTCTAAAACTGTAGACCAAATAAAATTGATCAAAGGAAGGAGCTGGTTCTCATCATGAGGAAAGTCATGAACTATAGATTCACCAGCAACCTTATCACCAGCTTCTAATTTTTTTCCTTTCTTTATTGCTTGATGCATATACCATTATTCTTGCAGTAAGTTTCCTTTTTATTAGATAATAAATATCCTCTTCTTTATGAAACATATTTATGACTGTTATGTTTGATTTTGGGAAATTTATACAGAGGAAAGGTATAACTGTTATGACACAGTAAAGGAAAGGATACATTAAATTTTAAAATTCAAAGCTAATCTCTTAGTGGCTAATAGTGGCTAAACCAGGAAGGTAGGTCCATGCTTTCAAACAGACATATTCCTAGAGGCTGTAATAAAGCAGCGACAATGTTTTAAAATGTTGAAGCTGGCATTCATCTCAGTTATATCTGACACTGAATCTCTCCCCATTCCACCTATCCTGCATCACAAAGAAAGGAAATAATATACTCAGGATATATAAGTAAAAAATACAGTAAGCCTCAATCTGTGTTTGAAAAAAGATTGTTTATATTAGGACTATACAGATAATTTTAACTTTTATCTAAACCAAAGTTCAGAAAAAACAAAAAGAAATGACATTTCAAAATTTACCAGATGAAAATGTGTTAGAAATTTTCTAACAACACAGCTATTACTGTAGTATAAATGGAAAAATGATACAAGTCAAAAACAGTTTTATCAGACATGGCTATTTGTCTGCAACATTTCAGAAGTTTTACTACTGCGGATAAATTGCTGCTGTATTTATTTCAAAAAATACATCAAGGATCACAATTAAAAAGGAAGTTTATCTTTGTAATTTATAGTTATATATCATAAAATTTAGTTAAGTTTTCTATTTCAACTAATATACTATATACTAGATAATTACTATGTATATACTTTAAAGTATAATTATATATAATACATATAAGTTATGTATAGATGTATGAATATATAAACTAATATGTAAACTAATTTTATGTATAAACTAATATTTAATTATATATTATGTTATAATACATAAAGCTTTTATATTAAAAACTTTATAGTTTATATTGTTTATAATATGCAATCTATTAAAATATATAAGCTATATTTTAATTGATCAAAAAACTGTTCTTCGTAATTATAGGTTATAGATTCACCAGCAATATTATTACCAGCCTCTATTTTTTTCTTTACTGATTGATACACATATTGTTTTATTATATTACATGTTATAAAAATCTATACTATTATATATTAACTAGTTTATATAAATTATAAATAGCTTACATATTGAACAATTTATCACACTATAATGTATAAATGTATATGTAATTGTAAGATAGGATTAATACAGGTAGTCGCAGGAGAATAAAACACCCTAGGCAGAAGTTTTACAAGATTAGAGGCTATAGGCTGATAAGACTCTGAAAAGCCAAGGTGTGGAACAAGCTAGCTAAGACCATCTGGACTAAACATGGTGCTGGATTTGACCTAGGTTTCTCCAAGGACCTCATTATACGCTCATTCATGTACTAAATCACATACCCACCAGTGCCATGACAGTTCTGAGAACACTCATATTTGGTATAAAAATAGATGGTATCACAGTTCCGAGAAATCTCCACTTCTTTTCCAGGAAATTTGTTAAATGTTTCACCTCTTGGTTAAAAAAAAAACCCTATAGATAGAAACCTCAAAGTCCACTGCACAACTCTCTCAAGTACGCCTGCACTCCCTCGAGTGTGTACTTTTTGCTTTGCAGTCTCTGTACTTTCCTATTTTCTGACTCATCTTTGAATTCCTTCTCGTGATAGTGTAAAGAGCCTAGATACTGGCTGGGTTGGAGGTCCCATGGCATTTAGGGACCTTCCCAAGCCCACCAGTAACATGTGTTTGAAATATTCTTTCTGCATCTGGCACACTGGTTACTTCTATACTGTATTCTCTTTTTGTTTAAAATATTAAAAGAATTCCAAATGTTTGTAATTCTATTAATTATAAGTTACAATTACTGAAATATTTAGAATTAAAAATAAGTGTGTTGTTTAAAAAACTAGAAAGTAAAAAAATTTGAGGACTAAAAAATGTCCAATTTTATGTATTTATTTATAAAAGAAGCCTCATATTGTCACTTAAAAATCAATTTAATTTTACTCTAACAGTTAAAAATCATAGCTATTTGATTTCTAAAGGGGAAATAAAAGTCCAGTACAAACCATAAATGAGGATATAATTTACTATTGACAGACACAAAGTTGAAGGAAGTAACAGATAACAACTTAGTAGTGATAAGAAAATAGCAGATAGAAAGTAAGTTAGGAAATTTATCAAAAGAACTGCCAAAAAGACTAAGCCATTTTTTAAATGTTGGTGTCATTCTTTTCAACCAACATATTCTTATGAAGAAATGGACAAAGAGGATACTGGTAGTGGTAGGGCTCAGAACGATACCTAAAACAAAAGCCTCAGTAGCAGCCCTCTCTGACCTTCTGCCCTCCTGTCTCTGCCCCTTATTCTGCCTCAAGGCCAGCCATAGAAACTAGAATCTCTTTTTCAAGGTGGTTCATAAAAACCAAAATCCATTTTCCCCAAAGCCAGACATAAAGCCTAAAAATATTACACTAATGCTGCTTTCCTTTTCTGTGTAAAAACTGGCCATAAAGAAATTAGCTGACCTACTTTATTTGATTGTAGGTCATAAGACCCCCATTCCAGACAAAAATCCTGCCAAATACCCAGAAGTAAGGAATCCTGCACAGTAAGGCCAAGAACAATCTAGACAGACAAGCCTTGCTGGGTTTCCATGCTCAGCCAATTAGCATTAGATTGTACCCTTATTATTCAATGATATTTCTACCCAGCTGCCCATACTTCTTTGAATCAAATCATGAAAATGGGCAGTTTCTTCTGTATCTTTGGGGCTTCATTCTAAACACTCCTGTGTGAAGCAAAACTGTGCTTACATACATGTGTATGCCTTTTTTAAATTAATCTGTCTTTTATCAGTTGATTTTCAGCAAACCTTCAGAGTGCAAGGGGGAGCAACTTCAAAGATCAGGCTAATGCTAAAGCTCTTACTCATGTCCTCACACTTAGCTGAGTTAAGCACAGCATGCAATAGTCCAATATCTTTATAATGAAGGATATGTATATAGTAAATTACATATATAGCAGATAAATAATTTTCCTACTGTCCTTCTAAATTCTCATCTGGGACCTTGTAATAAAAGACAGATTAACAAGAGAACAACAAACACAAGTTTATTAATGGGTATATTTTGTATATACATGACAGAAAACTCAGGGAAAGTGTGACTCTCAGAGACAGCCTAGAACTGCAACTTACAGCATCTTCAACAAAACAAAGAAATAAGACTACGGGGAAAGTAAGTTATAGGCAAGTAACCAGGAAAAGCACTATAAACAAAATTAAGATTTGTTATGCAAATGTAAGTTAGTGGTTTTTACATTGAAAAGAGTCACTGGTAATTTAGTCATCCTTGTCTTCCTGGTGCAGAGAGGGAAACAGTCTCCCAAATGGAGATTTTCTTTCTAGATGTAAATTTCCCTACAAAAGAATAACTTCTACTCTGTTTTTAGAACTTCTCCTATTGTTGTTTCTCAAAATAATCTGCTCAAAATAATTCTTATACTAAAGAGGCCTATTTTGGGGTGGATTATTCTGATCTCCTACATATATGTTATGCAAATATTCCATTTAAGAAGTTAGGTAGTGTGTTGAGCAACTGAAAAATCAGTTCAAAATACTTATAATAAAAATGGGAATTTAGACATCTGAAAAGTCATTAGCTATCTAGAAATAAAATGAGAAACTGAGGATATTTATAACTAATGCTTTCGTGTATCTTAACAATATAGTTCTAATTGGAAATTTACAAGAGAACTTTGTATAGGCTGCATTTCAGACAGTCTTTAAGGAACGGTGGAGTTAGCTCATGCTAGTCCTTGCAATAGAGAGAGTGGCTAAAAGTTTAGATCTTAGACCTTCAGCAAGTTCTAAATGATTCTGTGTTTAATTCCACTTGCCTGTTTGGTTACTCATTAGTATATTGAATCTCTCCGATTTTCCTTTTCATAGGAACAGAAAAGTGTCAAGTAATATGGAATATTCTTACTTCCTCTGTCTGTATTCTAAAGCTATTTGTGCTATGGAGACAACTATTGTGAGCAGGATAAAAATCCTTTGCTTTCTTCTCAATCTGTATTCCCAACCTTTGAGGTCTGGAATTTGGGAAGTAATCACTAAGTATTTATTGAATTGTCTGCCTATCCTGTCTATGCTTCCTGCTACTGACTACACCAGTCTTATCCTACATTAGCATTATTTTGTTAATTTCAGTGTCACCCCTGTTTGGCCCTTTCCATCCCCATTTAGTTAAACAGGTCTTGTTGCTGTTGTCTAATCTAAAGCTGTCTCCTTACAAATTTTACGTTTGTCCTAAAGGTTTCCCTGTACATACTGAACTGGAAATTAACTGGATGTGTAAACATACTGAAACCTACTCTTGTAACAAGTAGCCATGCCTTGGTCAATCACAGAAACCATATTCAACCACCCACAAGCAGCCAACTGTTCAAATTTTGTTCAAATAAGGCAAGCATCAAGCTGTAACCAGTCCAGCTGTTTCTGTACCTCACTTCCATTTTCTGTACCTCACTTTCCTTTTTCTGTCCATAAATCCTCTCCACCCACATAGATGTGCTGAAGTCTCTCTCAGCCCCTTTTGTTCTGGTGGCTGCCTGATTCAAAAATCCTTTTCTCAATTAAATTCTGTTAAGTTTAATTCATCTAAAGTTTTTCTTTTAACACTGCTTATCCTCAGAAATGTTGTATCTGTAGAAAACTAAGTTGTTATCACTATCATCATAGAGTCAGTATTTTTTAATAGTGAAATAAATATTGGTGTTCTATGCTTTTTAAAACTTTTATCTTTATTTTTATGCTTCTAAGCACCCCCCAGTAGTGTATGCATTTTATTAATTTCTCAATTTATCTAAAAATTGTTGACACTAACTTTCTGATTAAAAGATTGTGTTTAGCATGTTTAAATACAAAATCAAATTTGCAATTAAAATAAATGTTGCATGTGTTTCACATAAGATGATAGAGGTAAAGGTGAAATATGATAATGGTACAGAAAATATAAAGTAAACATTAATGTAGGCAGGGTAAGTTTCATGTTCCTGTAGCCTATGTAGTTGAAACTGACCCAGTTGTCCCCTAGAAATGATATTTAAGGGTTTTTGAGTAAACATGGAAATTGACTGACTATCTTGATCTTAAAACTGGAAACTAATCTCTGTGTTATCTGAGTTCCTTTCTCATGAAACCCACCATCGGGCAAGGGACTGAAACTCACTAGATCACCACATCCAAATAATGAGATTTCAGACCCTTCATTCTTCACGATTGCTTCCTTCCCCACTATATAACCCCCACCCCCCCCCCCCCCCCAAGTGTAGTCAGTTCAGGGAGACAGATTTGAAATAGATCTCCCATCTTCTCAGCTACAACACCTGGTAGCTGAGAAGTACCAGGTAAAGCCTTATACCAATATGGCAATACTCATTGTCTCAGTGACTGGCTTTCTGTGCAGCAAGCAGTGAGACCTAGACAGGACACTTGGGATTTTGGTAACATAGTAATACATGGCCCTGTCTCAGAAAAATGATTTCAAAAAAAGTGCCCTGCATATTTATTTGGGGCCCCAAATAAATAACTTACCAGGTTCTGAGTACAAGAGAAGGCAGTTCACCTAAATCAGTTCACAAAACTCTAAATCATGTATACACACATGACATATATCTTAATGTGTGTCAAACTCGTTTCACAATTTTTACTTTAGAGACCTGAACCTTCACTTGAACTTGGGTGACAGAAGTATGCAGTCAGTTTTTCCACTTTCAGGCCAAATTTAAAATTATGGAAATATGTTGCCTCATCGCATTTTGCCTGATATAAAAGGAAAAAAAAATTGTGTTAGAAACAATCACTGGATGATGAATCAAAACCTGGAAAACAAAGTGAGAATATGCTGATGTATTTAATGGAAAGACTGGATTTTTGTGTGAATTTACCAAGACCTTATTAGTTTTTAGTTTAGATGATATTTTGACTTTGGTCAGTGGGACCCAATGGATGTCATTATCATTTGGATTGATTTCTGTTTATGTCCTACCACTGTTTCCTAGGACAAAAGCAACAAAGAGCATAGAGAGTACATGAAGAATTCCTATAATCCAATGAAAAGAGCAAATAATTTGGTAGAAAAGTATATAAATGGACATGGACAGAAAACTCAAAGAATAGCTAATAAACATGTAAAAATACTCACCTTCACTAGCAATTAGCCAAGTAACTAAAACCTGCAATGAAATTATATTTTATTTCATCAAAGATAAAAAATTAAGTGTCTGAGAATACAACTTCACAGGCAAATATTAATACTCTCTGTTGAGAGTATAAATTGATACTACTATTTGGAGAACAATTTCATATTATCTAATAAATCTGAAGAAATTAGATATTATCTAAATATTATCTAAAATCATACTATCTAATAAATCTGAAGAAACTATTCCATTACAGGTTGGATGTAATGGAATAATCCAACCTGTAATGGAATAATTAATTCCATCTCCAGTTAAGTGCTTTATGGAAACTCACAGATGTATATACAAGCAGTTATGCACAAGTCTTCCTTCAGCATTGTTTATAGTGGAAAAAAGTCTTAGTGTTTATTCAAAAAATGAACAAATAAATTGCATTATGTTCATATAGTAGGATATTATATAACAGCAAAAATCAATAAGCGCAACATCAATCAGCAAGGGTAAAATTTTAATATACATAGTGTTAAGTGAAAAAAAAAGGCAGTTGAAAACAATGAATGAATAGTATGATGACATTTATGATACCAAAAAACACACTAATGCAATGTTAGGGTTTTTGAATACCTAGCATATATAATACAAACATAAACAGAGGATAGAAAAAATGCCAATTTGAGGACAATAATTATATCTGGGGAGACAAGGATGATTAGTAAAGGGTACAAAGAGATTCAACTTTTATCTGTGGCCTTTTATTGAAAAAATCTCATAAATATATGGCAAAATGTCGATTTATTAAATCAGGAAAGCAAGATTAATAAGCATTTGTTGTATTACTTTCTGGATATTTGAAATGTTATTTAAAATAAGAGGGAAACGAGAGGGAAACGTTCGGGAAATGAAGAACTCTGGTATACACGATATAATGTAAGCACCTCCTGACAATTGGCAATATGAATGGAGCAAAATGAGACAGCTGTTTGAAGCAGAATCTGATATACAGCACAAATTATCTGGGCTTTTTCTTGAGTATTGCCTCACTAACAATCATCTCTAGCACCAATTATAATGACTAAATCTCCACACAAAATTACATGGGCTCTGCAATTAAACCAAAAGCATAGATGCCAATGGTGGGGCCATTCCTCCAAAAACAAACCTTTCTGAGTGGTTGGGTCCTCAGAAAAGAGAGTGGGGCTGCTGAATGAAGTGGAACACAGTGTACACAACCATCTCATATGCTTCCTGTATGCTTTTCTCTCTTTGCTCATTTCCTCTAAAATTCAATTTCCCAGGCTTGCCTTGAAAGCGGAAAAACTTCTGTGTCATTCTTCGTGATAATTTGGCTCCAGCTACACTTTAAGACATTTCACTGGATAGGAGGTAAATGGGGAGGTAAGAAAAGCATGCTGTTAACAATTCCCTGCACTTGCTTGCCCCCTCCCAGAAGCTGTCACACACACAGCTCTCAAGGTAAACAGTTTGACATGTCACAGGTACTGGAAATGGATCTGCTCAATGACACACACTGCTTGCATTGGGGCCAACAGCGTCTGTGTGTGCATCTGATGGCAAATGCGTATATGCACTTTTGCATCAAGAGAGACAGAAAGAAATCTTTGAGATTAATTCTCATTGTCAGCAGTTTTAGAGACAAGAGCTATCCCATTACATCAGCTTCTGTTCTAATTTGAGGCAATCTTGTAAATAATTTCATCTGATGGGAGAGGAATATTTTTAAATATAGATATGTAATTTCAGAATATTTAAAACCAAACAAAACCCAAGTTGGTACAGTATTACATACATGCATATATAAACACACATTGATCACTTTGCACTTAGAAACGTATTTTCTTCAATGTCGAAACTGCATCTTGACCTAGTTATTCAACATTATATATAAAACATTTCTCATGACAGAGGTCGTCGTGCTAAATTTTACTCAGATGATGGCCTGCTATTAAGATGTGTGGTGATGGCCGGGCGCGGTGGCTCAAGCCTGTAATCCCAGCACTTTGGGAGGCCGAGGCGGGCGGATCACGAGGTCAGGAGATCGAGACCCTCCTGGCTAACACGGTGAAACCCCGTCTCTACTAAAAAATACAAAAAACTAGCCGGGCGCAGTGGCGGGCGCCTGTAGTCCCAGCTACTCGGAGGCTGAGGCGGGAGAATGGCGGGAACTCGGGAGGCGGAGCTTGCAGTGAGCCGAGATCGCGCCACTGCACTCCAGCCTGGGCGACAGAGCGAGACTCCGTCTCAAAAAAAAAAAAAAAAAAAAAAAAAAAAAAAAAGATGTGTGATGATAATGTGTTAATTGTAAAAACAGGACCATTTGGAGTGAGGGTAGAGATATTGTCTATCAAACTATCATTTCATTGAACAATTATTTTCACAGTAAGTGCTTCATGTGTCCATTTGGTATTATTGCTTATGAAAGACTAACATAATCCGTAATGACAGTTTGAGAGAAATGCAGATACCCAGTGATAATGAAGTATGTGAAGGATATAATTATGGTTGTAACCCTAATTCGAGTTTAAAATTTTATTGTCCAAGGTACTTTGATACAATCTGGCAAAAACTAACCGGTGTTAAAGAACTCCTTAAAAAGGAAACATTACCTTACAAATGTAATGGCAGATATCAAGTAGGGGATGCTTCTCTCTGAGATATAAATGAAACTGACTTGAACATCATTCAAGGGGTTGGGATGCCTCAGATTCCCCCAGATTCTTTGCCAGGATTCTGGAGGACTAGGGTCAGTTTGATAGTGTATACATTGTTAATGGGGACTCAGCTCCCATGTCCTCATATATCTCTCAATTTTTAATAGAAAAACTTCGACACCTCCTATACACATCACTGTCTACTTTCCAATAAAGAAGTAGTATGGATTAGGTGGTTGTAAATGTGATTGAGGTTTTTGCATTGTTGAAATTTGCCATTTGATATTGCAATAATTCTTAAATAAATGTCATTATGCTATACATTATTTTAATGCACATTTCCCACTTTTTTTTTTTTTTTTTTGCTAATGACTTATTGCTGTTTACTTTAGTCTATGGAAGTAATGTTAGACAAAAAGCAAATTCAAGTGATATTCGAGTTCAACTTGGGTCATAAAGCAGTGGAGACAACTCGCAACATCAACAGCATATTTGGCCCAGGAACTGCTAATGAACATAGAGTGCAGTGGCAGTTCAAGAAGTTTTACAAAGGAGACGAGAACCCTGAAAGTGAGAAGCATAGTGGCTGGCCATCAGAAGTTGACAACAACCAATTAAGAGAAATCATTCAAGCTCATCCTCTTACACTTACACAGGAAGTTGCCAAAGGTCTCAACGTCGACCTTTCTATGGTCATTCGGCATTTGAAGCTAACTGGAAAGGTGAAAAACTGTGATAAGTGGGTGCCTCATGAGCTGAGCACAATTAAAAATAATCATCATTTTTAAGGGATGTCTTCTCTTACTCAACGACAAACCATTTCTCAATCAGATTGTGATATGCAACAAAAAGTGGATTTTATATGACAACCAGCGATGACCAGCTCAGTGGTTGGACTGAGAAGAAGGTCCAAACCACTCCCCAAAGACAAACTTGCACAAAAAAAAAAAAAAAAAAAAAAAAAAAAAGGCCATGGTCACTGTTTTGTGGTCTGCTGCTGGATTGATCCACTACAGCTTTCTAAATACTGGAGAAACCATTATATCTGAGAAGTATGCTCAGCAAATCAGTGAGATGCACCCAAAGCTGCAATGCCTGCAGCCAGCATTGGTCAATGGAAAGGGACCAATTCTTCTCGACGACACACAGTTACATATCACACAACCAACACATCAAAATCTGAATGAATTTGGCTACGAAGTTTTGCCTCATTCACCATATTCACTTGACCTCTTGCCAACCAACTAGCACTTCTTCAAGCATCTTGACAACTTTTTGTGGGCAAAATACTTCCACAACCAGCAGGATGGAGAAAATGAGTTCATCAAATCCTGAATCATGGATTTTTACACTACAGGAATAAACAAACTTATTTCTCATTAGAAAAATGTGTTGATTGTGATGGTTCCTATTTTGATTAATAAAGGTGTGTTTGAGCCTAGTTATAATGACTTAAAATTCACATCCAAAACTGCAATTACTTTTGTACCAACCTGATATTTTATATGTATATATACACATACACACACACATATATAAAGGGATCTGGGAGTCTCGGTGGTGTGGGGACAGGTTCTCCTTCCCAAGGGACCTATCTTTAGAACACTCATGTTGCCTGCTCCTCCATTCTGTAGGTTTACCAGGTATGGGTTTATCCCGTAGGGAAGCTGGCTCTAAAATCTACAATTCTGGGTTGGTAAATTTAATCTAAGGGGGAAATATTAGAAACACTGATTATTGGTACAGACCAAGTAAACTTCTCTCCAATTTAGCTTCATCAGTCACCAAGCAGATGGATTGTCCTTCACTTCTCTGACTTCAGTGCCTATTTTTTGCTGGTTTAGAAGCTGGAGCGTAAGATACAGGTTTTATCTATTTCTCCTCATTAATCCATTGACCAGGAAATTTTAAGAAATATAGAAATATTTGGAGACCATAGCAATATGCTGGGAGGTTGAACTTTCAGGTGAGACCAAGATAGACTGTTTTGGTGCTTTAATGGCAGTGAGTCTTTGATGTCTTTGAGCTTTCTTGCTCATAGCCACTTCCTTGTGACTAGCACACTTAAGAGGCTGATCCATAATGGGACCGCCTGAGGAAGGGAGCCTCAGCATCCTCCCCTACTAGCAATTTGGGTAGGCAGCCAGACAGGCATTCCATTATGTAGAAAGCCTTATTTGGCTGTGCCTCATCGCCTTCCAATCCTCCACACATACACTTCTTGCATCTTTTTCTGTACCTTGGCCAAAACAAATTTATTCCTGTCTTAGGATCTTTGCACTTGCTGTTCTCTTTACCTGAATTGTGTCCCTGGAGACATTTGTATGCCTAGCCTCTTGACTTCATTTAATTATCTCCTCAAAGTTACATTTCCAGAATGGTTACTTTTTGTTTTTTTATTGTTGTTGTTGTTGTTGTTATCTTTTGCTAAAATAGTACAGGCTTCTCAGTTTTCCTTTATCCTTTTCTGTTTTTTCTTTATAAAGTGTATTAACTTCAGATATTCTATTATATATGCCCTTAAGTTTAAAATATATGTGTTACCTGTCTCTTTACTAGAACCTAAGGCAGGAGAACAGGAGCTGTCTTTTTGGCTACTGGTGGCCCACAGTGTAGCATAGTATGTACTTTATAAATAAAACAATTCCAATGGAATTGCCTTGTTTTTCTTTTTCTTTTTCTTTTTTTTCTCTTGCGACAATAAACCAAAGCATATGTGCAAAACTAATTTGATTCTTCCCTAAATGGATTCTAGCAGCCTTAAGCTTTTTTCAGTTACTTTTTGGCCTTGGGTTAATAATACTTTCATGGTACTCTCACCCCAAGAAAATGCAATACTTCTTACCTAGAAAGCTTTATATTCCTTATTTTATTCATGAGATGAACCCCACTTTCATGAGTGAAGCTGCAATCAAAATCTCCAAAATCCCAAACTTTGGTAATATATTGTATTATTAATAAATTAGAGTAAACATCAGATTGATAGAGAATGGAGCACAGAGTGACCATAAGCTTGAGGATCAGTCACAGAACTAAAGGAGTCCAGATCACCTCTCCTTGCCCTTTAAGCAGTTCCAAGGAAGACTGAGAAACCTGTGTCAGCTAATCTATCTTCTAAGGCCTATCACTTAACCATGTAAAGTCCAGTTTCCAATATTTCATATTCTAATAATATTCAGTATTCTACACTGAAGAGCTGCCTTTTGATCTTCAGAATCCTAGAGAGCTAAAGAACTGAGAAATATCCTTCAGAGAGAACAAAATATATATTCTACCCTGCAATGCCCAAATAGTCTGTATGCTGAAGCACTGAGTTGAGACTTTACCGTGATCTAAACCTTGTCTTGGCAACATGTATCTCTGTGTAGCTAAAGGTTAACCATAGCAGTCTACATACTAAGACCAAGGTGTTTTACTGAAGATCGTGCCAGTTTAAAAAATATATACAGCTGTGTAAGTTCAATATAAACTGCTGCAAACTGCCAAGGGGAAAAAATGGCCAAGTCTACATCAACATCAACAAAAGCACTGAAGTCTGAATCTTAAAAACCCTTCCCTTGGCCACAGAAGCAGCCTCATATTCCATATCCACGTATTCTTTTGGGCCTCAAATGCCAGGACTTTGCCATTCCTCAAGGTTACTGGCCATGCACCAAGATATTGGAGTTTTATAAAGACATAGAAATAATGCCATTCTCTTCTCCTTTTGAGTTCTGAACCAGCCCTGAAAGTAGATATTCATGTAAGAGAAATGGAGATCTATTATCAACTTTATTATGAGTACAGGTAGATTAGGGAATGAATGTTGGAATTAGCATCACCATCGACTTCTAAAATTTCTCTGAATTAAGCCTACCACCACAAAATACTCTGGGTCTAAGCCATGGTCTCAGAAAGAAATTAGTCATTTAAGCAAGTTTAAATAAAGGAACTATTTAGAAATGTATGGACAAGGCATAGGCCAAAGACCCATAGACTGTTTACAGCAGAGCTGTTTCAATCCCTGAGGCACAAAGCAGTTATAAAACACAGAAGGAGAAAGTCGTGCAGGGAGGGCCATGTTGAGAGGAGATTGGCATCCCTGCAGGGAGGCAAACCAGAGCAATAAACAACCTGAACTCAATGTTCTGCTTCTATTCGATCTTCTGCCAGGACTCCCTATTGGCCATGTACACCCAGAAGCCAGAGGAGGGGGGAAAAAAAGTCACTTATATTTCAAACAAGTCAGCATTCTGGGATGGATGCCAGGCTAAAAGAAAGTAGACAGTGGGACTAGAGGGCAAACAGAAGGTAGCTAGTCTACCTGGAAAATATAACACATAGATAAGCAGAAAATGGCTGCCTCCTGAGCACAGGTTTCCAAGAAAGAAAAGAAATGCATGACTAGTTTCCTTCTCAATCTCCTCAATCTTCCCTAGGGAAAATAGTGTACCAATTTCCCTACCCTGTTACTCCTGCAGAGTGGGAATTTCCTTCCCACTATAAATATGTGAGAAATGGGGAACAGGCATTTTCCCGAACACCAACAAGTGGACCCAGAATAAAACACTAAGTACAAGTGGTGACATTAGAAGCAAGGTGTTCCCTTCTCTGATAGCTACAGTCTGGACACCAGAGCCTTGACTGTCAACTCCCATGGGTAAAGAAAGCAACTGTCTCAGTAATATTTTGGCGAACTCTAGTCCTCTTGACAACATGTTTTCATGAGAAGATTTCCTAGAGAACTTCTAGTCTCTCTCTAAACAAAAAATAATTCTCTCTCAAGAGTGTGACCAGAAAGAAGGAATTAAGCAGGTAAGGAAGGCCCCATCTAGGTTCTCCCTTTGGAAATGTCCTGTCCTGAGGACGCATATCCTTTTCTGCCTTCAAAAAGAGAAACTTTCAGGGGAATGTGTGGGTCCATGAAGAGGTAGGCATCCAGGTGTGAGCAGACGAAAGGCAGTAGGAAGCAACATTCTGGCTGTGGAACGAGGCAAGTTCTCCAGTTCAGCTAATCCAGCTATGAAATATATACAGCAGAACCAGTAGTTTAATTTCCTTTTATCTGATGACTGCATCTATTTCTTTACTTGTTGAAAACTTGTAGGGCAGAAGATCTGTGTTATTCATTACTGATTTCACTACCAGCAAAAGCTTTTTAGCGTCTTTTGGTGCTGAGTTACAGCTTCCAGGGATTTTTTTTTTTTTTTTTTTTCCTTACTAATGGAAATGTTGCTAGTCTGTACCTGCATTACCCAATCAACTCCTTTTCTTGATTTGTATGGATGAGAGCATGGCTAGGGGTGACACACAAAGTCACTGTGTATGTTTTTATGGAAGATTTTACTTAAGGCTTATGGAGAACAAGGGAGTTACAGCTCAAAAGCATAATTGAAATTGAATATTACATTTAATATATTAAACATATTAAAGTTAAATATTAAAATCACTATGCTTAAAAATATCTTAAGCCATTACCAAATATACAGGCCTACAATTTTATCATTATATTAAAAATTTTATACACCTATATACCATAATTTTTTAAATGTTGTTTCCTTTTTTTTCTAAACACAATTCTTTGCATATTATTATATATAACAATTTAACAATTGCTTTATTATGCCCTTTCATTCTATATTGTGCAATCAGTTGGACTATAAAAATATTTTTTGGGGGAAGACTTCCTTCAGAAAGAGAATTCTGGTGCCAGTTATTAACTATGCTAAACATTTGTAAAAAGTGTTATTTGCTATAAAGTCTTTGAAATTCAACAAGGTGCTAATAGCATCTCTGTAAACTAACCCTGCTTTATAGATTGTTCAGTAATTTTTCAAAAACCAGGAAGCTTATAAGTGGTAAATTCATAAGCTGAAAGATAGTTATTCCAAATTGTATAGCTTAATGAGTTGATATGATGGTTGTTTATTACAGAAAGCAAGCAGTATTATTTAGCAATGTTGGTTTATCAATGATACCTCCCCAAATAGGTTAGAGTTTCATAAATTTAAAGGATTAAGAAACAATAAAATTGTAGGCTCAAATATCAGATTTACTATCTAAATGTAGTGCCCTTTGGGAATTTAAGTTTTTATCTTAATGGAAAATTATTTGAAATTTACTTTTTCATTTTCTAGATATGATTTTTAAAACCTTGTCCATCAATTATTCAATAAGCAGTTATATAAAATATTATAGACACATAATTTTGAAATTAGTATATATTCTAAATTTCAAACATAAGTAGAATCAAAATAAAATAGTATAATTATTATTTTTTTAGTCAAAAATCATCCTGTAGAGAATACACCCTATCTGTATCTGTTGAAAATACCTTAAACAAAAACTCACAAATTGTATTAATTTTACATTTATTTATTTATTTATTGAGACAGAGTCTCACTCTGTCACCAGGCTGGAGTGCAGTGGCATGATCTTGGCTCACTACAACTTCTGCCTCCCAGGTCAAGCGATTCTCCTGCCTCAGCCTACTGAGTAGCTGGGATTACAGGTACCTGCCACCATGCCCGGCTTTTATTATTATTATTATTATTATTATTATTATTATTATTTGGTATTTTTAGTAGAGATGGGGGTTTTATCATGTTGGCCAGGCTGGTCTCGAACTCCTGACCTCAGACCTACCTGCGTCAGTTTCCCAAAGTGCTGGGATTACAGGCGTGAGCCACTGTGCCTGGCTCCACAAATAATTTCAAACCTCTGAGTTTAATAAAAATCAACACAAATTTGAAAAGGGACTTAAGTATTGTAAGGTGTTTACTGAACATTTTTCAAGATGTCAAAAAGCTTCAATAACTTGTGTATACTATTATCTTTTTTCATAACGGTATTCCAAAATTAAAGTTATTGTTTGTGTTTAGTTATTAAATCTAAGCTTAGTTCATTTTAACCCTGACTAACAGTTTTAGATAGAACTGTATTTGGTGCTGACACACTAGATTGATATGAACCAGCTGTTTTTAATGGTTTTTAGACTTGACAACATTTGAAAAATTAAAATGGCTACCAAGATAAACCTCGTGATCATTTTTATTTCTTGCCCAACATCATGATTAATGCAAATTTTAGGAATGTTTGTTAGGTACCCAGCAAAGCCTCTGAATATGGCATAGACCATTATGTTTTGAGTTGAACAGACACAATCAGTGGGGGAACAAGTCTAAATTTTAAAGAATTTTATTTTATAAAATTTTATTTGTATACTGAGAATAAACCATGAAATTTAGATGACACTTTTTGCCAAGAAAACTACCTACATTTTTGTGTTGCTGCCAGTTAGCTTGCTTTATTTTATAAGGCAAATTTCCCGTAACTATAAATGCAGTGGCTTATACAGTTATCTAGCAATCTAATAAAAGAAATCTGCTTTGGCTTCAATTTTATGGACTGGATTCCAGGGACATAATATTACAGGAAAATTATATCGCTCTTCTCTTTGTTTTGGCGCTAGTGACAAGGATCATAATAATTTTGACTTGACAAAACTTTGAAGAAAGACAATCACTACTTTTTTCTGAAATAGATGCAGTCAGCAGGTAAAAGGAAATTAAACAAGTACATAAAAAATCCTTATTCTGTTTTTTTTTTTTGACATAATAAATATTCTTTAAAAATTTAAAAAGTGCATAAGAGTTATTTCATTTTCTCAGATAAAAATCAGTTAAAGGCTACTTGTGGTAGTGACATTCTCATAGAAAAATACAGAGCAGATTGTTTTTGGAAGGAGAACCTTCTCAATACCTGGAGGATAAATGTGACCCAGAGAATGAAACATAGTTTGATTCTGATGACTCAGAGAGATCTTACTTCTTTATTTATGATTCTCTTATAAGCCTGGAACCCCTGCACTTCAGGTACTAACATTTTTATATTAGAAATTTTAACCTGTGCACAGACTTATTTATCTATAAGTGGAAATCCAAAATATTTTGTTTAAAGGAGTGCATATAAATATTGAAATGGCAGAAAATAACTCTGTTGTGGGTAAAATTTTGAAATAGTGAATGCAATGGATGTTACTATAAAAGGCTTTAGAGACATTGCTTTTTCTTTGGATAATGATCATTCTATTTTATTAGCGGCCATCCTTAATTGCTATTTTCATCAAAGCACCTTTTCCTTTCTGAATCCCTGACTGAAATATATAAGATTAATGGCTTCAAAGACACAAATTCATGTTAGGAATACAAAGGAATAGCATTTAGAAATAATAATATTTTTAGTATATATACACATTACCTTAATCTTATATTTTGTATTAAATGTGTGACATTTATAAATTCAACTATTGATTTAAATAGAAGAGATACAAAGATTGCTAGTTTTCTCCATAGCTGGTAGAACGATCATCAGTTGCTTTGCACTAACAAAACAGATGTATCTAATATTTACATAATACATTCAAGTTGATGGTGGGTATCTTAGGTAATTTATTGATTACAGTACACTGTAGAGTACAGTATTGACTGTTTACTGTCATGATTGCATGGCTGATTGGGAGCTGTTGCTGGCTGCCACTGCCCAGCATCACAAGAGACCATCACACTGCATATCACTAGCCCAGGAACAGATCAGAATTCAAAATTTAAAGTGTGGTTTCTACTGAATGCATATCACTTTTATATCATTGTAAAGTCAACAAAAATTCTAAGTCAAACCATTGCAAGTAGGGGATCATCAGCCTTGTAATTGAGAATCAGGGTAATGTGGAAACAAATCTTAACACTTCTCTAAAACAGTTTATCTTTTATTTTTAGGACATTAGTTTAAACTTGAAATATATTTATAAGACTATATTATAGCATTGTACTGAAAATGTAAATTTAAAAAATAATACAATTTTTAGAACATGTCCTCAGGATGAGCATAGTAATGTTTTTATGTCAAAAAGTTTGTTTAAAGTTGCGCTCTTTTGTTACTTGCCTAATTGGTGAATCAATTGTCTTCTCCTGAAACTACAGTCATTGCTGAATTATAACACATGACCAGTTGGCTGTTTCCTTCAAACTCTTATCACACCATATTTTCTGAAGAGATCAGTGCTACAGAAAAAGACTCTTTCATTAAGCCACATTTCAGTCATTTTCAAGAATACACAGCAAACCAAAATCTTTGTTTTCGTAATTCATAAAGCTACCAAAATGCCAGGAGTTTGGTCTAGGTCCTGCTGCTCACTGCATAGAAAGCCAGTCACTGAGACAACAAGTATTGCCAAGGAAGAAGGCTTTAATCAGGTGCTGCAGCTGAGGAGAATGGGAGATGAAATTTCAAATTCTTCTGCCTGCCCAATTAATACTGGAGGCTTTATATAGCAGGAAAGGCAGGAAAACAGGAATTAAGGAGGAGTGAGGAAGCAGTCATGATGTATGAGGTATCTGACATGAATGCGGTGATCTGATGAATTTCATTTCACTGTGTGAGGGTGTGTTTCCTGAGGAACTCAGATGAGAAAAATGTAAGTTTCAAATTTTAAGACCAGGGAGGGGCAATTTCTGTATTTATTCAAAGAATTGTAAATATTAGTTTTATGGGACAGTTGGGCTCGTTTCAACACTAACAACATTTTAGCTAAAGCTATGATTAGAAACAATTATTAAATAATCAAATTTTTGAGGCTTTAGAAAAACAATTCCCAAGAGGAAATTTTTTATTGTCATTGAGGCAGACCTTGATAGTTTAAACAAAGGCAATAATATAAGTCAAATACTAAATATCCAAGAAAAATAAGCTTAAGTTAACTCAAAAGCCATTATATGTATCTCCACATATATTTTGATTATTGTTCGTATTATACTGTGATGGGAAGGCATTGTGTGTTTATCTTACCCACTGAACTGTGACTCGGGGAAAAAAATGGATCATTGTTTTTTGCATCCTTAGCTTTTTTCACAACACTAGATAGATATTAGATACTCAATAAAAGCTTACTATAAGAGAACAGGTGGATGGACAGACATTAATTAATCAGTTAACTGGATTTCTTCAGGGCCAACTTACTAAAAGTTCCATAAAGAGCAATCAGTAATATTGGTTCTATAATAATGTCATCTAGAGGATTTCTATTGTTATAAAATAACATATATAATATATAAATAATGTGAAATTATTAAATTACACTTAAATATTTTAATATATTTATTTTGTATAACTTATACACAAATATATAAAATAAGAAACTAAAACATGCAAATACATCAAACTTTGTTGGCAGGCTGAAATTAATGCAGTGAAATATATATTTATATAAAGACACATGCATCTATAGAGAAAGCAAGAGTGAGAGTGAGTTTTCTTTATTCTGTATAGTAAGTGCTTTCCCACTTTAAAAAAAAAAAATCAACTGTGTCACACCATAAAAATATTCTTACAATATACCAATATGACAGCCTTATAATACTTAGGGGTTTTAAAATAACTATATGTTACTACTAAAAATAGTATTATGCCAGTTTTAGAATTTCTTAATCCTTCTTCCTGACAGTCTCATTGATTCCAGAGGCTTTGAACTATTTGTCTGAAAATTATAAAGATTCTTAGGCATCTGAAGAGCCAAACAAACCTAACAGGGAAAGAGAAGAACAGGAAGGTCAATAACAATTCCAAGGCCCTAAAGGGAACTAACATTCTTGTTTTAATTCAAATGACCCATGATCCGGTATGATAAGAGAAAGAAATAACTCCTCAACTCAACCCAACTGTGGAAGAGAAAGTCATTTATTTGTTTGGATGTTTTACCCTATAATAATCCCCTGAAAGGTTCTTCAGTTTCCCTTTACCTGGGAATAATGGAATGGGCTATTTAGCTCTTCTAATTCCAAATACTGAATTGCATGTGAAGAATCAGATAGTAGAAAGAGAAGCCAACATGTCTTGATGGTTTGAAAAAGTATTTATTTTCCATATTTTGTTAGTAGTTGGAGGAGGGGGCAATGTATCCTTCTTGAGTGTGCATGCCTATGCGCGTGCACGTCTGAGTGTTTTAGTGTCTGTGTGTCTGTGGAAGAGTTGGGGGAAGTGGCACCGATTATGTGCAGTGGAAGTATTCATGACCTTTGAAAACAGCCATCCAGGACAGAAAGAATACAAAGAATGAGAGGAAGGCCTACTTCATTTCGTAATGTAATTTCCCTATTTACAAAGAGGCAAAGAAGCCTATAGATTCTGCCTTGGCCTTGCCCTTTCACTTGATACTGAAATATAATGAAAAAAGAAGCTACAGAGAACACTTCAGAAAAATCTGGAAACTTAGATTTAATGAAGCTAAACAGCTAAAAATAAAAATCTGTAAAGTCTGATCAAACCAACCAAATATCTGGGGTCAACTGGAAAACTAAAATCCTTTTCTCATGTTATTTCAAATGGAATCTGAGGTCAAAAACCACAACAATGAACTCCTTCTTCCATTCAGGACACTTCTCAGATTTTGTAGCGATTGTTTCGATTTATCAGTAAAGTTTGAAACAGCACTGCTTTGTAACCCTCTGAAAAAGAAGGGAAAATGCTGAAATATTGAATACCATTCCACTCGTACCATGACACAAAATAGATTTAAATAAATCTAGTCTTTTATAAATAATGGATATATTTAACAATAATGTATGTGCATATATATTCTTATCCTTTTGCACATATACATAAGAAATCAAACTGAAGCATAGAATAAAGGGTCACAGTTCCTAGTCAAATTCATTCACTCAAGTATTTCTTGAGTAACTACAACATACTAGGCACTGTTCTAAGGAGGAAGGAAGGAGTATGCAGCAATGGCCTTGTTTTAAATCCTGGTTTTTATAAAGCTTTCATTCTTGATGTGGGGAGGGAAAGGCAGATATAAGAAACAGGTAAAATATATGAAACAAATTACATACTAAAAAATGAAAAGTGCTAAGAAAAAAATCATGCAATGAAGATAGAAAATGTCTTGGGGAAGGTGAAATTTTAGGAACAGTGACAGGTAAAGATCTCACTGGGACAATGACATTTTTCTGAAGATCTAGGTGAGAAAGAGGAAGTGTATCAATAGGCATTGCATACAGGAACAGAAACTGCTCTTTGTAAATCAAACAGAATAAAACATTGAATACAGGGAATAGTATGTTTATAGAATCAAAGAAAGGTCTGCTACTGGTTTAAGGAGTTGAAGGACTCTACCATCTTAGCTGTGATGGAAAGAACAGAGACTGGTGTCTACTACTTTCATCCCTCATGATACCACAGTGCCTACATATGAGTGAAGCCAGAGACAAGCACAGGATACTGAGATTACCATTTCAACTGCCTCAATGAACTCAGGCAAAGGAAGTGATCTTGCCTCTCTTCTAAGTTTTAAATCACTCACAAGTGCATTTAGTCGGTAGAAAATAGTTTACAACCCAGATTCTACGGAGCCTAGGAAATGGAGAGGTTAGCTTTATAACTTCTCCGAAGGAATGAGGGTGGAATGAGGTTGGATATTCAAGTTCTACCAGAGGGAAATTAATAGGAGGTGATATCTGAGAAGAAACAGGGTGTATAAACACATAGAGAAACTAAGGCTTTTTATTGACTTTGGCTTTTTTCTCTGAGTGGTAATAGAAATTATTGGAGACTTTTACGGAGAACGTGACATAATTTGGTTGTTTTAATTGGAAGAGTTTGATTTTTGTTCTGAGAATAGGTGAAAAGGGTGGAAAGAGTTAAACCATCCAGGCAAAAAAGTAAAATAAGCTTTCATAAAAGTGGTTGTGAAAGTGAGAAGAGGTCACCTTCTGCCTGTATTTTAAAAGCAGGCTGGCTTAATTTACCTTTAGATTACATACCAGTTGTGAAAGAGAGAGAGAAAGAATGAAAGATACCTTTAAGATTTTAGGGGGCCGAATAGGAACAGCTCCAGCCTGCAACTCCCAGCGCGAGCGACACAGAAGACCGGTGATTGCTGCATTTTCAACTGAGGTACTGGGGTCATCTCACTAGGGAGTGCCGGACAATCGGTGCTGGTCAGCTGCTGCAGCCTGACCAGCGTGAGCTGAAGCAGGGCGAGGCATCGCCTCATCTGGAAGCGCAAGGGGGAAGGGAATCCCTTTTCCTAGCCAGGGGAACTGAGACACACAACACCTGGAAAATCGGGTAACTCCCACCCCAATACTGCGCTTTAAGCAAACAGGCACACCAGAAGAATATATCCCACACCTGGCCGGGAGGGTCCCACGCCCAGGGAGCCGCCCTCATTGCTAACACAGCAGTCTGCGGCGATCTATCCGCAAGGCAGCAGCGAGGCTGGGGGAGGGGCGCCTGCCATTGCTGAGGCTTAAGTAGGTAAACAAAGCCGCTGGGAAGCTCGAACTGGGTGGAGCTCACAGCAGCTCAAGGAAGCCTGCCTGTCTCTGTAGACTCCACCTCTGGGGACAGCCCACAGCTGAAGACCAACAGGGGAAGCAGCGGGGGCCTGTGCAGACGCGAACGACTCTGTCTGACAGCTTTGGGGAGAGCAGTGGATCTTGTTCGGATGAACGGAGGCAAGATGGTGCACATCCGGGTTCTTCATCTCCCCCCAACTTTTCCCGCGCGCGTGAAAATGCAGCCGGCGACCCGGGAAGGTGCAGACCAACTAGGCATGCGCCAGGTGATGTCAATCCGAAGAGACCAAGATTTACCTGGTCGCACCTGTGGAATGCCCCCCGACACGCCCGTGCCCCGCCTATTGCCCTCCCACTCCTAGAAAAGCTGCTCCGAAGGGATGCCATGGGCGGCCTTCTCACAGCCCCACTCCTGTCGGGATGTCGGGACTGTGGGAACTCCGTCCGAGAGCCCCACCGGGGGACTGTCGGTCTTCCTTGCCGGAGGCCGACAGACCTCTTCCCCACACCTTAGGTGACCAAAATAAACTTGCAGTTTTGCTCCTACACTTGCCTAGTCGCTGGTTCTTTTGTGCCCGCTCTGGTGGTCTTAGAAAAACAAATCAGTTGGTGCCGAAGACCCGGGAGGAGACCCCTCCTCAGGCCTCTAAGGGTTGAGGAACCTCCTCCTGCTCCCACACGGCAGACGGACCAGGACCTGAGACCCGCTTCCCTCACTCTCACGGCCTCTCTGGGGTAAGTGCCCTTGTCTCCTCTTTACCTCCCTCGGCCAGAAATCCTGTGCAGGTCCGAGGTCCATTTGGAGCCACCACGTGGCTCGGGAGACCCGTTCAGGACGGAGACGTCCGCCTGAAGGTAATCTCCACTTTGGCTCCATGAGCCTCCAGTCTGTCTCTGCTGGTTCCAAAGGACGCTTTGAAGCCAGGCAGGGATCCATTTCCATTTCCATTGTGTCCATTGTGTCACTAAAGAGGAAACAAACGGGAAACCCCCCAGTCCAAATTTCCAAAGAGCACCCCCCTTAGGGTGCCTCCTAGCCAATTTAAAAACATTACAGCTCGAACAAGACCTTAGGAGGAAGTGGTTAATTTTCCTTTCCACTGTGGCGTGATCGACCTCAGCAATTTCTGCCAGTGGCTAGGCAAGTGGTCTGAAATTAATTACGTACAAGGCTTTTGGGCCTTAAGCTCTCGTCCCTATACACCTCCTTCTCTCCCCGCTCTCTCCACCCCGCTCCCTTCCTGCCCAGACTCCTCCTCCTCCCCCCATCCAGACTCCTCCTTCCTCCTCCTTATCTACTAGTAATCCACTCGGTCCCGTGCCTCCTTCGGGGCCCCCAACTGGCTGTCTTGAGTCCCCTATCTCTGCCCACACCCTCCTACAGTGTTAGCGCCTTTGCGAGAGGTGGCTGGGGCGGAAGGGGTAGTCAGAGTACATGTCCCTTTTTCATTGGCCGATCTTTCCAAAATTGAGAAGCGTTTAGGTGATTTCTCAGCTAATCCTACCATATACATAAAGGAATTTAGATACCTTTGTCAGGCCTATGACTTAACTTGGCATAACCTCCAGGTTATCCTAACCTCTACCCTAAACTGACTGAGGTTCTAACCCAATATACCCGGTTAGATCCGGCCTCCCCCACAGGGGCCACCATTTTGGCGTCTTATTTCATTTCTCAATCAGCTCCTGACATTCGTAAGAAACTTCAAAAGGTAAAGGATGGTCCTCAGGCACCAATACAAGACCTGGTTAAATTAGCCTTTAAGGTCTATAACTCCAGAGAGGAGACGGCAGGCTCGCCTCAAACAGAAGTTACAGCTCCTAGCAGCGGCTTTACAGCCCAGTCGTAACCCCAGGCCAGAGAGTACACACTCCGCAGACTCCAAGGCTACGAAAGGAGCCTGCTATAAGTGCGGCAAGGCAGGACACTATGCCAACAGGTGTCCGCAAGGTCCCCGAGCCCCAACGCAGCCTTGCTATAAGTGCAAGGCATCAGGACATTGGGCCAGTGAATGTCCTAACCCTCGTCCACCAGCAGCCTCCTGCCCTACTTGCCAGCAGGGAGGACACTGGAAGTCTGATTGCCCCACCCTGAGAACAGGTGCTGCGTCTCCACGTGACCCCCTTTCCCAGGATCCTGGGAGCTCCTTCCAGCTCCTACATCTGGACGACGACGACAACTGAAGGTGCCGAGACTCGGGGACCCCCATCACCCTTGCCGAGCCGCGGGTAACTCTCCTGGTAGCGGGTAAGACAATCAATTTTTTAATCAACAGCGAGTCTACCTATTCTGTTTTGCCGTCCTTCTCTGGACCTAGCCTTCCATCCAGTATCTCTGTAGTAGGAGTAAGTGGAAAGCCATCCACTCCACAAAAACTCCACTCCTTAATTGCTGCCTGGCCAACAACTACTCTGCACACTCGATCCTCATTCCCAGCTAAAAAGGGCCCCTACCGAAAACAATCAGTGGACATCAGTTTGGCTTTTCCCCACTCGCCTCAAACTTACTAAATTTTCTTAACTATCTCATACTCCCCAACCTTGCTGGGACCTTCCTTCTGGGTTTTGCCCCTATTGCAACAAATGCTTCCATTCCTCATTCCTGTACTAATACTGTGCCTTATTTTATTTTTCATCCGTGTGTCCAAATGCCAACCATGGGCTCCGACCTTAATGACGCCCCTTAACAGCAGGAAGTAGCCAGACAGACCACGGCGCCCCTTATCACTATTACCAATAAAAGGTTGGAATGTTTGGATGAACGGAGGCAAGATGGTGCACTTCCGGGTTCTTCATCCCCCCCCAAATTTTCCCGCGCGCGCGAAAATGCAGCCGGCGACCCGGGAAGGTGCAGACCAACTAGGCGACACGCCCGTGCCCCGCCTATTGCCCTCCCACTCCTAGAAAAGCCGCTCCGGAGGGACGCCATGGGCGGCCTTCTCACAGCCCCACTCCTGTCGGGATTTCGGGACCGTGGGAACTCCGTCCGAGAGCCCCACCGGGGGACTCTGTCGGCCTTCCTTGCCGGAGGCCGACAGACCTCTCCCTACCCACCTTCTTCCCCTGAAGCTAGGTGACCAAAATAAACTTACAGTTTTGCTCCTACACTTGCCTAGTCGCTGGTTCTTTTGTGCCCGCTCTGGTGGTCTTAGAAAAACAAATCAGATCTCCCAACGCGGAGGTTGAGATCTGAGAATGGACAGACTGCCTGCTCAGGTGGGTCCCTGACCCCTGAGTAGCCTAGCTGGGAGACATCCCCAACTAGGGGCAGTCTGACACCCCACACCTCACAGGGTGGAGTACACCCCTGAGAGGAAGCTTCCAAAGGAAGAATCAGACAGGTACACTCGCTGTTCAGCAATATTCTATCTTCTGCAACTTCTGCTGCTGATATCCAGGCAAACAGGGTCTGGAGTGGACCTCAAGCAATCTCCAACAGACATATAGCTGAGGGTCCTGACTGTCAGAAGGAAAACTATCAAACAGGAAGGTCACCTATACCAAAACCCCATCAGTACGTGACCATCATCAAAGACCAGAGACAGATAAAACCACAAAGATGGGGAAAAAGCAGGGCAGAAAAGCTGGAAATTCAAAAATTAAGAGCACATCTCCCCCTGCAAAGGAGTGCAGCCCATCGCCAGCAACGGATCAAAGCTGGTCAGAGAATGACTTTCACGAGATGAGAGAAGAAGGCTTCAGTTCATCAAACTTCTCAGAGCTAAAGGAGGAATGACGTACGCAGCGCAAAGAAACTAAAAATCTTGAAAAAAGAGTGGAAGAATTGACAACTAGAATAATTAATGCAGAGAAGGTCATAAAGGAAATGACAGAGATGAAAACCATGACACGAGAAATACGTGACAAATCCACAAGCTTCAGTAACCGACTCGATCAACTGGAAGAAAGAGTATCAGCGATTGAGGATGAAATGAATGAAATGAAGCGAGAAGAGAAACCAAAAGAAAAAAGAAGAAAAAGAAATGAACAAAGCCTGCAAGAAGTATGGGATTATGTAAAACGACCAATCTACGTCTGATTGGGGTGCCTGAAAGTGAGGGGGAAAATGGAACCAACTTGGAAAACACTCTTCAGGATATCATCCAGGAGAACTTCCCCAACCTAGTAGGGCAGGCCAACATTCAAATTCAGGAAATACAGAGAACGCCACAAAGATACTCCTCGAGAAGAGCAACTCCAAGACACATAATTGCCAGATTCACCAAAGTTGAAATGAAGGAAAAAATCTTAAGGGCAGCCAGAGAGAAAGGTAGGGTTACCCACAAAGGGAAGCCCATCAGACTAACATCAGATCTCTCGGCAGAAACTCCACAAGCCAGAAGAGAGTGGGGGCCAATATTCAACATTCTTAAAGAAAAGAATTTTCAACCCAGAATTTCATATCCAGCCAAACTAAGTTTCATCAGTGAAGAAGAAATAAAATCCTTTACAGATAAGCAAATGCTTAGAGATTTTGTCACCACCAGGCCTGCCTTACAAGAGACCCTGAAGGAAGCCCTAAACATGGAAAGGAAAAACCGGTACCAGCCATTGCAAAAACATGCCAAAATGTAAAGACCATCGAGGCTAGGAAGAAACAGCATCAACTAACGAGCAAAATAACCAGTTAATATCATAATGACAGGATCAAGTTCACACATAACAATATTAACCTTAAATATAAATGGACTAAATGCTCCAATTAAAAGACACAGATGGGCAAACTGGATCAACAGTCAAGACCCACCAGTCTGCTGTATTCAAGAGACCCATCTCACATGCAGAGACATACATAGGCTCAAAATAAAGGCATGGAGGAAGATCTACCAAGCAAATGGAGAACAAAAAAAAGCAGGGGTTGCAATCCTAGTCTCTGATAAAACAGACTTTAAACCATCAAAGATCAAAAGAGACAAAGAAGGCCATTACACAATGGTACAGGGATCAATACGAAGGAAGAGATAACTATCCTGAATATATATGCACCCTATACAGGAGCACCCAGATTCATAAAGCAAGTCCATAGAGACCAACAAACAGACTTAGACTCCCATACAATAATAATGGGAGACTTCAACACTCCACTGTCAACATTAGACAGATCAACGAGACAGAAAGTTAACAAGGATATCCAGGAATTGAACTCATCTCTGCACCAAGCGGACCTAATAGACATCTATAGAACTCTCCACCCCGAATCAACAGAATATACATTCTTCTCAGCACCACATCGCACTTATTCCAAAATTGACCACATAATTGGAAGTAAAGCACTCCTCAGCAAATGTAAAAGAACAGAAATTATAACAAACTGTCTCTCAGACCACAGTGCAATCAAACTAGAACTCAGGACTAAGAAACTCAATCAAAACCGCTCAACTACATGGAAACTGAACAACCTGCTCCTGAACGACTACTGGGTACATAACGAAATGAAGGCAGAAATAAAGATGTTCTTTGAAACCAATGAGAACAAAGATGAAACATACTAGAATCTCTGGGACACATTTAAAGCAGTGTGTAGAGGGAAATTTATAGCACTAAATGCCCACAAGAGAAAGCAGGAAAGATCTAAAATTGACACTCTAACATCACAATTAAAAGAACTAGAGAGCAAGAGCAAACACATTCAAAAGCTAGCAGAAGGCAAGAAATAACTAAGATCAGAGCAGAACTGAAGGAGATAGAGACACAAAAAACCTCCAAAAAATCAATGAATCCAGGAGTTGGTTTTTGAAAAGATCAACAAAATTGACAGACCACTAGCAAGACTAATAAAGAAGAAAAGAGAGAGGAATCAAATAGATGCAATAAAAAATGATAAAGGGGATATCACCACCGACCCCACAGAAATACAAACTGCCATCAGAGAATACTATAAAGCCTCTACGCAAATCAACTAGAAAATCTAGAAGAAATGGATAATTTCCTGGACACTTACACTCTCCCAAGACTAAACCAGGAAGAAGTGAATCCCTGAATAGACCAATAGCAGGCTCTGAAATTGAGGCAACAATTAATAGCCTACCCACCAAAAAAAGTCCAGGACCAGATGGATTCACAGCTGAATTCTACCAGAGGTACAAGGAGGAGCTGGTACCATTCCTTCTGAAACTATTCCAATCAATAGCAAAAGAGGGAATCCTCCCTAACTCATTTTATGAGGCCAACATCATCCTGATACCAAAGCCTGGCAGAGACACAACAAAAAAAGAAAATTTTAGACCAATATCCCTGATGAACATCGATGCAAAAATCCTCAATAAAATACTGGCAAACCGGATTCAGCAGCCATCAAAAAGCTTATCCACCATGATCAAGTGGGCTTCATCCCTGGGATGCAAGGCTGGTTCAACATTCGCAAATCAATAAACGTAATCCAGCATATAAACAGAACCAAAGACAAACACCACATGATTATCTCAATAGATGCAGAAAAGGCTTTTGACAAAATTCAACAGCCCTTCATGCTAAAAAACGCTCATAAATTCGGTATTGATGGAACCTACCTCAAAATAATAAGAGCTATTTATGACAAACCCACAGCTAATATCATACTGAATGGTCAAAAACTGGGAAAAATTCCCTTTGAAAACTGGCACAAGACAGGGATGCCCTCTCTCACCACTCCTATTCAACATAGTGTTGGAAGTTCTGGCTAGGGCAATCAGGCAAGAGAAAGAAATCAAGGGTATCCAGTTAGGAAAGAAGAAGTCAAATTGTCTCTGTTTGCAGATGACATGATTGTATATTTAGAAAACCCCATCGTCTCAGCCCAAAATCCTTAAGCTGATAAGCAACTTCAGCAAAGTCTCAGGATACAAAATTAATGTGCAAAAATCACAAGCATTCTACACCAGTAACAGACAAGCAGAGAGCCAAATCAGGAATGAACTTCCATTCACAATTGCTTCAAAGAGAATCAAATACCTAGGAATCCAACTTACAAGGGATGTAAAGGACCTCTTCAAGGAGAACTACAAACCACTGCTCAGTGAAATCAAAGAGGACACAAACAAATGGAAGAACATACCATGCTCATGGATAGGAAGAATCAATATCGTGAAAATGGCCATATTGGCCGGGCGCGGTGGCTCAAGCCTGTAATCCCAGCACTTTGGGAGGCCGAGACGGGCGGATCACGAGGTCAGGAGATCAAGACCATCCTGCCTAACACGGTGAAACCCCGTCTCTACTAAAAATACAAAAACTAGCCGGGCGAGGTGGCGGGCGCCTGTAGTCCAGCTACTCGGGAGGCTGAGGCAGGAGAATAGCGTGAACCGGGAGGCGGAGCTTGCAGTGAGCTGAGATCGGCCACTGCACTCCAGCCGGGCGACAGAGCGAGACTCCGCCTCAAAAAAAAAAAAAAAAAAAAAAAGAAAATGGCCATACTGCCCAAGGTGATTTATAGATTCAATGCCATTCCCATCAAGCTACCAATGACTTTCTTCACAGAATTGGAAAAAACGGCTTTAAAGTTCATATGGAACCAAAAAAGAGCCCGCATTGCCAAGACAATCCTAAGTCAAAAGGACAAAGCTGGAGGCGTCACGCTACCTGACTTCAAACTATACTACAAGGCTACAGTAAGCAAAACAGCATGGTACTGGTACCACAACAGAGATATAGACCAATGGAACAGAACAGAGTCCTCAGAAATAATACCACACATCTACAGCCATCTGATCTTTGACAAACCTGACCAAAACAAGAAATGGGGAAAGGATTCCCTATTCAACAATAGTGTGGGGAAAATTGGCTAGCCATAAGTAGAAAGCTGAAAATGGATCCTTTCCTTACCCCTTATACGAAGATTAATTCAAGATGGATTAGAGACTTAAATGTTAGACCTATACCATCAAAACCCTAGAAGAAAATCTAGGTAGTACCATTCAGGACATAGGCATGGGCAAGGACTTCATGTCTAAAACACCAAAAGCAACGGCAGCAAAAGCCAAAATAACAAATGGGATCTAATTAAACTAAAGAGCTTCTGCACAGCAAAAGAAACTACCATCAGAGTGAACAGGCAACCTACAGAATGGGAGAAAATTTTTGCAACCTACTCATCTGACAAAGGGCTAATATCCAGAATCTACAAAGAACTCAAACAAATATACAAGAAAAAAAAAAACCCATCAAAAAGTGGGCAAAGGATATGAACAGACATTCTCAAAAGAAGACATTCATACAGCCAATAGACACATGAAAAATGCTCATCATCACTCGCCATCAGAGAAATGCAAATCAAAACACAATGAGATACCATCTCACACCAGTTAGATTGGCAATCATTAAGAAGTCAGGAAACAACAGGGTTGGAGAGGATGTGGAGAAATAGGAACACTTTTACACTGTTGGTGGGATTGTAAACTAGTTCAACCATTATGGAAAACAGTATGGCAATTCCTCAAGGATCTAGAACTAGATGTACCATATGACCCAGCCATCCCACTACTGGGTATACACCAAAGGATTATAAATTATTCTACTACAAAGACACATGCACACGTATGTTTATTGCGGCACTATTCACAATAGCAAAGACTTGGAATCAACCCAAATGTCCATCTGGGACAGAGGATTAAGAAAATGGCACATATACACCATGGAATACTATGCAGCCATAAAAAAGGATGAGTTTGTGTCCTTTGTAGGGACATGGATGCAGCTGGAAACCATCATTCTTAGCAAACTATACACAAGAGAAAAACCAAACACCGCATGTTCTCACTCATAGGTGGGAACTGAACAATGAGATCACTTGGACTCGGGAAGGGGAACATCACACACTGGGGCCTATCATGGGGAGCGGGGAGGAGGAGGGATTGCATTGGGGAGTTATACATGATATAAATGATGAATTGATGGGTGCTGACGAGTTGATGGGTGCAGCACACCAACATGGTATAAGTATACATATGTAACAAACCTGCACGTTATGCACATGTACCCTAGAACTTAAAGTATAATAAAAAAATAAATAAATAAACCCACTAAGAAGATATGATGGACCCTTAAAAAATAATAATCCAAAAGAAATCATGAAAAAGAAGGGAACAAAAACAAAAGAAACAAGTAGAAAACTAATAGCAAAATTGTCCATTTAAACTCAGTCATGTTGATGATTACATTAAATGTGAATGGCTTAACCACCTCCAACCAAAAGGCAGAGATTGTATAAAAAAGCAACCCAACAATAAGCTATCTATAAAAAATTTCCTTTATAAAGATACAAATAGAGTAAAATAATGAAAAAAATGATGCTCATAATATTTAAAGTTAGATTTCTTATATTAATACAAGACTATGTAGATTTCAGAACAAAAAATATTAGGATGGATTTTAAAATGTTATTTCATTATGACAAGGGCTCAACTCTTCAAAGAACATAACTCTTAAGATTTATGAACCTAGTATCAGAGATTCAAATTTTTTGAAGCAGAAATTGGTAGAACTCAAAAAAGAAACAGATATAATTCATCTAAATTTTAGGTTTGGCAAATAGTCTAATGCCATTAACACAATAAAGAAGATATTATAAAATACATGCGTATGAATATTTGATAATTCATCCAGGTACCTCAAAGACTGTGAAATATACATCATTAGAGATAAAGAGATCCAGTGTGCATACTAAGTGAAAAACTAGAATTATTTATGTTGCTCATTCATTTATTCATCTATATATTAATTAAAAAATATTTACCATAAAAAAAAAAGATTTTAGGTCTTTGCAATTGGAAAAGTGAAACTGCCATTAGCCAAACTGTCAAAGATTGTTAAGAGAAATAAATTAGGGGAGAGGGGCTAAAAAATCCAGTTTGACACATGAAAAAGCTTCAGTTGTCAAGTACTTGGATGTATAAATCTACAGTTCATGGGAAATTTGTGGATGGAAGATAAAACAAAAGAAAACATCAGCATTTGGAAGGTAACTGAAACCATAAGACTAATGAGATCCCCAAAGTAATGAGTATAGACAAGCGAAGAGGATCAATGTATTGTACGTCCTGATAGGGATAGAATATTATTGGAGTAAGGAGAATAGCCTGAGATAGAGGAAAAGGTTGGTTTTCTGAGAACAAGATCCTCAAAACTGAGATTATAGAATAATGATAGTTATTAATGATGAAAACTATGATTATGAGAAAATGAGTTTATTAAGTAGGTTAAGAACGCAATTATTATCAGGAAAAAAAGATTAAAGTATTGAAAGAGTAGAAATGGGCATGTTTCATCTAAATCAATAAGGAAGTTACCCAGGATGTGACAGGGTATTCTAAAAGAAGTGACAATGAGGCAGGAGCAAAACTCTTCAAAGAAGGATAGAGCGTGGCCTTGGTTTCATAGATGGCCACAAGTATAACAACGAGGTAGAGAGTGTAGTATGTGGTATGATCCAAAGCTGGGGAACTTACAGAAAAGAAAGGAAATTGGCTTGGAAATGCCTGAGCAGAATAGAATTATCATCTATGTCACCCCCATGCCCAGTTGAAATAACAGGCTAGAAGAGAAAAGAGTCACTGAGAGGGATGTGGGGAATTCTGGGGCTTCTGGGGAGAGTCAGGTTTCTGTGACAGCAAGAAAGTGAGAGGCCCATTTAGCAAAAGGTGGAAAATATTTCTTAAGACTGAATTGTTGAGTCTACTGAAGTTGCAGAGTGGTAACTGATAGATACATAAAAGAATGTTACAGACCTGGGTACAGATTAGAGTCTGGGAATAAAGAATCACCTGGTCGTCCTGGGCATCATGGGTTTACAAATGGAAACAAGAATAAAGAGAATGGTAGGGTTTTCCCTGGTGGTAGCCGTGCTCTGGTTGTGGGGGGAAGGTAGGAATGTGAGTCTTTCTTGAAGTAGATTCCGTTCCAGGATTTTCTAATCCAGCCAAAAGAGGATGAAGGATAACAGGGGGCAGTGCTGCCAGTGTCAATTCTTTTTATTTTACTGCCAAAATAAAGCAATATTTTTAACTTTTAGAGATTTTTTTTTTCTGATTAGCAAATTTGACTGTAGCTTCAGCTTTACTTTATTTCCCAAATTATGTAGGTTTACACAGAAGTGTTGCGGGTGAGAAAAATTAGGAGCACTGTTGATTACAGTAACAAAAACATAGAATGAATAGCCCATAAGGAAATGGGACAACATACCCTTGCTTGGAGGTTAATAGTGTGTGGTATCAGAAGAAAATCTATGTTTGAATCATGGATTCACCATGGATTCACATGATTGTATTGGGTCAGTTAAGCCAAGCTGAGACTACAATTCTCACAATTCTCTTTCTTGCTATTTCCAAGTGAGCCTGGAGTTTAGAGTAGCTATTTTACCCAAGACAATCAGTCATTTTTTAAATATTTTTTGAGCTAAGTTCAGTGCAGGGCTACCAGGTGCCATTGCACCTCATGCACATGGTCACTTAGCTGTCAGCTCATCTTGCTGTGTGGGACAGCAACCAGAACCAAGATTCCTTCAGCTCCTGCTTCATCTTCCTTTTGCCTCCCCAAATCCTGGAACAGGTGTGTGTTTAGCTCCATGACAAAGGGTACTAGATGATCCTGCATGGACTCCTATTGTTAAAACTGGAGGCTTAGGGAAGGTGAGAGCCTGATACAGGTTCCAGGCTATCCCCATAGAAGCCAGTTGTTCATAATGAGGTGCAGTTTGTCCTTGTTTTTCCCTAGCTTAAATCCATCATCTCTTCCCAAGTATCTTTCCTTATGATGTCTGTCTCCATCACTAGACAGAAAGACAACCTTTACGTAGATGGTTAAACCAGCTCTCACAAATGCATAAGGTCAAATCAGTATAATAAATCCTTATTATATATCACTTCCAGTGGTTCTGCTGATATAATCTGTTACTATGTGATAATTTAAAAGTTAATTAATCTCTAAGTCCCATTTTCTTTTACTTTAAAATCCTAATAATATCTACTTCAAAAGATTCTTGTGAGAAAATTAAGATGATTATATGAAGTGCTTAGTACAGTTGCTGGAACCTAATAGTTACTCAGGAAATGGTGACTATTACTCTGAATATGAAGTAAATTTATAACAGGGCCTTAGTTTATACCAAATTCCATATGTAATCAACTTGATGGTAACCTCTTTAAGATAAGGGATGCTTTATGTTCTTAATTCCTCTTTTATTTTCTTTAGTAACTCCGAGGAAAGTAGCATACATACTTTACGTAGTTTGCTCCTGATAAGAATATATATCAGGATAAATAATTGTCAGTTGTAAGTTGTTTATGGAATATTATCTAGTAATAAATTATATCACAAAAATGTCAATAGCACATTTCTTTAGACAGAATAAAATAATGCTTAATGGGGAAAAAGTTTTGAGAGCTATGAAAAGATTTACATATCATATTTAGATGGGTTGAGAGGTAAGTTAAAGAAATTAAAAGTAGGGACCAGAACATCAATAAATCTCTGCTATATACACCTTTACAAATATCCTAAAATAAGCTGGACGTGGTGGCTCATGCGTGCAATCCTAGCCCTTTGGGAGGCCGAGGCTGGCAGATCTCTTGAGGTCAGCAGTTTGAGAACAGTCCGGGCAACGTGGTGAAATCCTGTCTCTACTGCCTGTTGCCCCAGCTACTTGGGAGGCCACGGTGGGAGGATGGCTTGAGCCCAGGAGGTAGAGGTGGCATTGAGCCGTGATGGTGCCACTGCACTCCAGACTGGGCAACAGAGCTAGATCCTGTGTCAAAAATTTAACAAGTGTCCTAAAATATTCTACTTTTAGATGGATTTTGTTTTTCAATTTAGGGGAATTTTGATCAAAGTAGTTTCTTAATATCAATCTACTGCAAAGTAAATTTTAAAAATAGTAGTCTATTACATTTTTATTCAAGAAAGTTTTTTTTTTTTTTTTTTACTTTTAGATTGTAATTATACCTGTCAAGTTACCAAAAAAAAATCATGTGCTCCCTTGCCAAGCATGTCAAATATAGAAGAACTTATTCTTACAGAAGATTTTTTCCTTTAAATTAGATTCATGTGTTTTCCTGCAGTAAAACAAAAATGGCCTTTCATTACTCCATCCTATATTTTGTGATGAATATGTAATTGGTTGACCTTTTGTAACATTCATTCACATCTGTAAAACTTTGTTAAAAGGTAGATTAAAAGTTGATATGAAGAGTAAGGCTGTTGAGTGTTGGGGAATCTGTGCTGCTTTCCAAGACTATCTTTAATAATTCTGAAAGCTGGGTGCTTCATCCATCCAGACATTTGAAGCCCTAATCCCTTCTGTTTCAAGAGGTAAACCCTTATTTCCCTTTCCAAACAAGTCCATCTGCTCACACCACTTGAGTTCAGAATCTAATAACTGGACAAGGAGTGAGTTTCCATCAGTTTCTCAGCAAACTGAGCATCCCTCCCAGGACAACAGCAGCTTCAGTGATCATGAGGTCTATCAGAGAGACACATGAGTAACTGTCAAGAATAGAAATGGGAGCTTTTTACTAAGCACTGCTCTAAAGGAGAGAGAAAGGCACATGTATGCAAGCACTTACACATGCACACACAACTGAGGAGTGAGCTGAGGAAAAAAGGATCACAACAGCCATGCCATGTATCATGACGTTTCAATGACCACATATAGAATGGTGATCCCTTTAGATTATAATAGAGCTGAAAAATTCTGATCAGTAGCTGTCCCAATGTAGTGCATAACGAAGTACTTTTTCTATGTTTAGCTATGTCTAGATACACAAACGCTCACCACTGTGTTACAATTGCCTACAGCATTCAATACAGTAACACTCTGTACAGGTTGGTAGCCTAGGAGCTGTAGGCTATACCATATGGCCTATGGGTACAGTAGGCTATATCATCCAGGTTTGTGTAAGTACACTCTATGATGTTCATATAAGGACAGAATCGCCTAAGGACACATTTCTCACATCATATCTTCATGGTTAAGTGGCATGACTGTATTTCAAGAAATTTATAAACACAAAGAAGGAGACAAAATAATTGGAATACAAAATGATATTAAATTATTATTTTATATGCAACTTTAGGCAATCTATTGGCTTGCTTTTAATTGTCTCTAACTATAAGATAAGATAAATCTACATTATTTATCTTCTCAAAATAGCAAGTATTACTGCATGAGTTATATAAGTATTAAAAATCCTTAAGCCACAAATAATATATCAGCCTAATAGTCGAAAAACAAACTGGGGAGATAAATGGCATACTAATATGGATGGAGTAAAAGAAAAGGAAGAAACAAGGACAGCCACAGTAATAAACAGACCTGACAGCTAATTCAGATTCCTGCTCTGCAAATTTAGCATTATGAGGCCCGAGAGCAGTTGATGAATAGAAGCAATAAAACCATCTTGTACTTGAAGAACAATTTAAAATTTGTCTAAGTCTTTTCAAATAGTTACCTCAAACAAATAAACTGAAAATTTAAATAACCCACCCAAGGTCACAAAATTAATGCATGAAAGTTTGGCCTAGAAACCTGAGTCTCAATTGCTAGCCACATTGTTCCTTGCAATAACAATGCTGCTTTTGCAAGAAAGACTTCAATAAAGAATTATGCACTTCAACATTTCAATATTTGGATATCTAACTCATAAGATAATGGTATTCTCTAGTCTAAGAAAACTTCATATGTTATTTAGCCACTATATCTTATATAAGAACCTTTTTAAAAATGTAAAAATATTTTTCCAGCTTCCACATGACTTCAGTGGGGCTTTTGGATCCCAGTGATTGTGGAAGTATATAAAGCATACAAATTCAAGGCCCCTTGCAATTATTCCAAGGTCCATAATTTGGAAACTACTGATCTAGTCCAATCCTCTCAATTTACAGAGAGGAATCCAAAACCCAGAGAAATTAAGTGAATCACTCAAGGACATAAAGCACGTTATTCAAAGAACCAAGAGTCTTACTACTCCGTGCTGCTTTCCCTCCTCTCTCATTTGGGAACAATTTCTTTTTTGTTTCCCTCTTGGCATATTGTGGTTGTAGTTATCATGAGATTTTAATTCTATTTTGAGTGCTTGGTTGACTTGGCAACACTGTTTTCCATACTGCCTCTAGTTCATTCCAGTATAGAATCCAGAGATTTCTCTGTTCTCTGCTACTGATTGATAGAATGCCAACAAACAGGATAATTAAATAAAGAGAAACTCAAGAAAAACAAATATGACTACACAAAATTACTAGGAAAAATAAAGTTGAGGTGTTATCTTCACCATCATTCAAATGATGACTTAAACTGAGTGTTTCAATTAATTCAATTTTTTCTTTGCATATTGGGGCAAATCTTTCTATGAGATTTTGCAAAAGTGGAACGATAATCTGAATAGTATACACATCTCACAAATAATGGCAGTTAATTGGTATCTAGTAGTTTTCTCAAAATGTGTTCCATGATTAAGCTCATTTTTGAATAAAGAAAATGATAAAGTAGTATCAGCCTATATTTTGTATTTTTTTTTTTTACTCAATATTGCAACTTTTGCAGATAGAAAAGTAATACTGAATATGCATTTTGTTCAGACAGTGATTTTGTTTTGGTTTAAAATGAACAATTAGTAAACATTAAATTTTCATTTGCTCAGTGTGACTTGCCCTGAAACATATTTTGATGTCTTTTACCTTTCTTTCTAAACTTGCATCCCTAAGTACTATAAAAATACCTGCCCAAAATGATGAACTCTCACCTCTCTTACTGACTCTTAGGATAAATTAAGCCAATGAAATGGAAGTTCCAGATTGAGTTCTCTCTGTTTTGTGGAAAGGGTGGCAACCAGGAACAACTTCTGATTGACATAATGAGACTGGGGATGTTGAAAAACTAGTCTGTTCAGAGGTCAAAAGGAGCATGTAAATGGGTAAATTCCCAGAGTGTCACGTTTCTACCATATGTCACTTATCTGTCAACCTAAGTCTTCATGATCTAACTCTACTTCAACATTTTCCCTACAAGTAAAGCTCAACAATTAAATAATTTATTGCAAGAAAAGGTATAGGTTTGAAAATTCTCATTAGTGTAAGAAGTTGAACAAGTAGTTTATTTACAAGTTCTAGTAGAATTAGCCAAGAGACAATACCTAGCTTTAGTGACCATATTCCAATCCTGTAACTTAAACTCAATCTATTAGTTTGTGCACCTCACATCTCTCACATCAAAGGTCATTATAGATAGGCAGCAAATCTTCTTGCCATATTCAAGGCTCACAGACTAATCTTTTTTTTTTTTTTTTTTTGGCAGGGTCTCAATCTGTTACCCAGGCTACAGTGCAGTGGCACAATCATGGGTCACTGCAATCTCAACCCTTGGGACTCAAATGACTCTTCCAGCTTGGCCTCCCAGGTAGCTGGGACCATAGGCATGTGCTACCTTACCTAACTTTTGTTGTTGTTGTTGTTGTTGTTGTTGTTGAGACAGGGTCTCCCTATGTTGCCCAGGCTGGTCTCAAACTCCTGAACTCAAGCAATCTTCCCACCTTGGCCTCCCAAAGTGCTGAGATTACAGGCATGAGCCTCTGCACTTGGCCAGAATAGCCCATGTCTTAGTGCTGATATCAGAGGAAAACAAATGGTGCCACACACTACAAAGGTTCCTAACATTTTGGCTCAGAAGTATCACAGATATTCTAAAAATGTATATACTCAATCCATCCATCAATGCAAGTGTCATGGGCTGAAATGCTCAACAGTGGATAGGGGCATACAACCCTTCATTAGGGAGGAAAACTTGTTTGCTCTTATGATATATCTCACCCTCAGTTATATTTTGTTTGATATCAAAATGCATTTTATGACTATCTCTTGAAAGACTGTTTTTCTGGTACTTTTTTCCTGACTTTATTGTCAACCTTTCTGACTATATTATTTTCTAAGTATGTCTCTTGGGTAACTCTATCTGAAGTATCATTTTTAAAAAATAATTTCTGGATCTTAAATTTTAGCCAGCATGGGAGTATTACTTTTTTAATTAGTTAATTTAACCATTTACATGGTTATAATTGCTATTAGCCTTTTCTTTTATCTAATTCCTCTCTTAATATTCACTACATTCTACTTTCTTTTCCCTTTCATGCCTTCATGCCTTTCAGGCCTCATGCTAGATAGATACGTTTTCTTTAGTATTTTTTTTTTCTTGTGGTAAGTATTTATAAATTTTTATCTTATACAGTTGTATTATAAATACTTATAAATTTTTATATTGTTTTTAACAGTATCTAATGCTTATTTATATGTATGTCCAAGTGTGAAACAAGACGAGAATCTTTTTCTGCTTTCACCAGATTTGATAGCCTTTTTCTCAAACAGCAGATACTATGTGAAGTTTATTTACAGATTGCTATGGGTATACATTTGTCAGAAATTGTTTATTCTGGAAACAATAAATGTCAGTAAGTTCTATACCTAAAGTTACTTCTCATATTTTAATGTATTTCAACTAGTTTGACTTATCTTCTAAATGTAATATAGTCTCTCAGTATTCTCTCAGAGAAGGTCTTTTCATGGTAAAAAAAATCTGAGTCCATGTAAACCTAAAGTATTTTTATTTGACTCACATTTAAATAATTAAAAACAAAATTCTAGGTTTAAATTGATTTTTCTTCATCAATTGGAAAATAATTTGTTATATTTTTATATTTCATTGCCTTGAGAGAATTGATATTAATCTGATTTCTCATCAGTGATCATTTGCAGTGACCTATGTTTCTCTCATATTCTTTTAAATGTCATCTTGAGGCTGGACGTGGTGGCTCATACCTGTAATCCCTGCACTTTGGGAGGCTGAGGCGGGTGGATCACGAGGTCAGGAGATCAAAACACAGTGAAACCCTGTCTCTACTAAAAATAGAAAAAATTAGCCAGGCGTGGTGGCATGTGCCTGTAGTCCCACCTACTGGGAAGCGGAGGCAGGAGAATCACTTGAATCCGGGAGGTGGAGTTTATAGTGAGTCGGGATTTCACCACTGCACTCCAGCCTGGGTGACAGAGCAAGACTCTGTCTCAAAAAAAAAAAAAAAAAGTCATCTTAATCTCTGATGTTCTTATTTGCCTGCTGCACATCTGTTTATCTTTTTGCAGGCCTCCATGTACATTTTCAAACAGGGATCTCTTATCTTTTGGGGATAATGGATTCTCATTATTTCTTCACATATTTTGTCCCATTCGTGTACTTCTGCTTCTGAGGTCTTCTCATAGTCGAGGGTTAAATTTCTGCTTCTATGCTCCATTTTTATTTATTTTGTTTATCTGTTTTTCTATCTCTTCATGTTGAGAAACTTCTTGGAACTGCTTTTTAGCTCACTGATTTTTTTTTTCCTTTGGCTAAATACAGTCAGCTATTAAACCCATTCATTGAATTCTTTATTTCAAACATTGTCTCTTCAAAACCTACGTCTCTAATAGATTCTTCTTAATAACTCTCAATTTCGGCTTCATGTTTCCAGTCCTGTCTCCCATCTTGCTGTGTTTATCTACTATCCCTGTCCTCTGAAATGAGTTATTCACAGCCTTTGTTTACTTTCACAGTGGTTTCACTAAAACTTCACTTTGAGTTCACCTTTAAAATACTTGGTACCATCAGTTGTCTACTAGTACTGATTATTAAGGGAGGAGATAAAAACCTAGGCCCTAGCTTAGGCACCTAGGGGTAAATATGTGGAGGGGAATTGAGGACACATTTCAAGGCAGAGAGTTTCTTGATTGATATTTGGACTTACTTCGTCGTAATCTACTCGATTTCTCTTCCAGGATTCCCTTATCTACAACAGTGCTTTCAGATGTACTAGCTGTGGCTCTGTTGTTTTCTTGAAATCATTTTTCAGTGATACAATTTCCTAATTGTGAGAGAGAGGGTGAAAGAGGAACATTGCGAGGATGCCTAACTACCTGCATTTGTGGTAGAACCATTTCAGCCAGACCCAGTGTGGTCTTGATGTTACACTGATGCAGGGAGAGTGATGGGTAGAGAAAAGAACACATCTGGAAAGCTCTTTTTTATTTCTCCCTCAGAATCTGTGGGCCTTTTGGGTTCCTAAAAGAAGTGTTGTTAGTTGCTAAAAATGGGTCCTAGGCTCTCCTCTAGCCTCTCCTATGTTGTGTTTTAGTGAGGAAGTCAATAGCCTAGGCTAATTTTTCATTTTGCTAGAACTTGAATGTGAGTGTGAGTGTGTGTATGTTGTATACATTATTCCTCAGGAGATACATCTGATGTTCAGAGAATATTCATATAACTTGATGTTAGCACTAAGTGAAATTACCTTCCCAGTTTCTGCTGTTCATTATCACTTAGGTTGTATCAACCTACAAAGTGAATTTGATAAGCTGGGGTTTTGTTCATATACCATCTACTATCTATCTATCTATCTATCTACCTACCTACCTACCTACCTACCTACCATCTATCAATAACCTATATATCTGTCTATAACATTTATCCATCCATCCACCTATTTTCCTCTCCAACTGACTAATTTAGGATTTGGAGCAATATTTGTAAAATATGATTGTTCATACCAATGAGATATTTGATAATGATTTACATTTTCCTTGCAAGCTATATAGGTACTATAAACAATGGCAGGCCGGGGGTGGTGGCTCACGTCTGTAATCCCAGCACTTTGGGAGGCCGAGGCGGGTAGATCACGAGGTCAGGAGATCGAGACCATCCTGGCTAACATAGTGAAACCCTGTCTCTACTAAAAATACAAAAAATTAGCTGGGTGTGGTGGCAGGCACCTGTAGCCCCAGCTACTCGGGAGGCTGAGGCAGAAGAATGGCGTGAACCTGGAAGGTGGAACTTGCAGTGAGCTGAGATTGCGCCACCAGGAGACAGAGCGAGACTCCATCTCAAAAAAAAAAAAAAAAGAAGAGCAGTTCCCAAAGTGTTTTTACTTAAAAAAACACAGGTAAATAGTTGATTTATTTACACAAATGTTAAAATTATCTTTAACAAACAAACACTCAGAATTCTCTTTTTTCATTTGTTTTTCTTTTTCTTTTTGAGTCGAAGTTTCCCTCTTGTCACCCAGACTGGAGTGCAGTGGTGTGATCTCAGCTCACTGCAATCTGTGCCTCCCAGGTTCAAGTGATTCTCCTGCCTCAGCCCCTCGGGTAGCTGGGATTATAGGCACCCACCACCACGCCCAGCTAATTTTTTGTATTTGTAGTAGAGGTGGGGTTTTGCCATGTTGGTCAGGCTGTTCTTGAACTCCTGACCTCAGGTGATCTGCCCACCTTGGCCTCCTAAAGTGCTGGGATTACAGGCATGAGCCACTGTACCTGGCCTACTCAGAATTTTTATTAATGTACATTGTGAATCTTTGGGAGGAAGTGATAGCTTAAAGTATATATCAAAGCATAGTAAAAATTTTAACGTTTAGAGACTGCAGACAGCAAATAAAATAAAAGCATAATGAAAAGTGAAAACCTGCTCCCTGCTGTACTCCATTAATCCTTTCTTGCATTTAAAAATATATGTCAACACAATTTTATGTGTTCTTGTTTAAAAATAAACAAAAGATAATAATAATCACACTGTTGTATACCTTGTGGTTTCTGTTTGGACTTTTTTTTACATCTGTACATATAAAGGTAGAGTCAAAATTTGAAACTCAAAAGTATAATCAAATGTTTTAAAGTTTCATGTTTCTGTTACCACTTTTTCTTCATGTTCTGTAAAATCCAGTACAATCCACACCAACATCCCAAAAATTACAGAGAAGGACTGTTGCTGTTTTGTCTGATACAACTCTGAATTTTCCCTTCTAATTATACATCCCTATTCACTGTCCTTCCTACTAATAGAAATTAATACAAATTAAATGAACCTGAAGTTGTTAGATATCCCCCACAACCACAACAATGAAATGATTCTAAGATTCTTTGCCTTGATTTATTTCATAATGTAAAATATGTTTTATGGAATGAATTTACTTCATTCTATTCCACCTCACTTAACCACATTGCCCTTAAATTTAATATAAACCAAATCTGGTTATTGACACCAAAGCAGAACATCAATTCAATGAAAAAGAAATAATTAAATTTGGTATCTAACTAATTATTTGGCCCAAGTAGCTCTTCATTTTACACAAAATTATCACTAACTCTTTATACTAAGATAATTAAGACCCACTGCAATTCTCTTCCATGGTAATTTTTTTCTTAAAAATATAAATAATTCTCTTTTTCATGTATTCACCTCCTCACAATAAAAAATCCCCTGCTGTTAAAACCCATAGCAATTCATGGTTACATTTTTCACTTCAAGGCAGTAGTCAATATTTCAGCCCAGGTCGTGCTTAAGGCAACTGTGTGCTCATCCTCACCACAGGCTTTCAGTGTGAAACTGGACCACTTGTTTCCTTTACTCTAACTTATCCTGTAAATTGATTTTTCTGAACCTGTGGCATATAGCTCTCATACATTTTTTATATGGCCTCACCCAACCAATATAAAACACAAATAAGCTACATTAGGGTTGTTTTCTATTTATTTCTTCTTCTTTTCTAAATAAACATCAAGAACAAGCCATATTTAAAGCCAGGCCATAAAAGCATACCATTTTCTAGCTGAATAGAATTATGTAAATAATCTAGTTTAATAATCCCATTCCTTCAGCCAATTTACTTATTTTATAGACTTAGATACTGAGACCCAGAGAAATTAAACAAATTGTCATGATCTTGTAAATGGAGACATGCAAATTAATTTCATCTTATATTTTCACTCCCTGTTATTTTTCAGTACTGAAGCTTATAAACTGTATGCCCATATCTATATTCAGAAAAACATATCCCAAAACCTTGAAAATCTTCAGAGTACAAGGAAGGGTATGAATTTCCAAAAGTGTACCTTTCAGCTTCCATGCGTGAGCAAGTATTCCATGGCAAATGTGTGGAAGAAACTAATAATCCTGACCCATCTGCGGGTAAAAGAGTAAAGAGAGAGCGCATGACAGTCAGAATAGAAAGTGATAGGAAAAATTGACAGACAAGATAGACAATGATTAAGACCTAAGGAATCAAGACACAAAGTATGGTATTGCTTCAAAATGATCATCTGGGATTTTCTCTCTAAATGTAAAATGGTTTAAAATATGGCAACCCAATAATATTTGACCAATTTTTTCTCTAAATAAAATTTATTATTTTGAGGGATACACATAAAAATCAAGTAATTCCCATGATAAAACTTCCAATTGATCAAAAATATCAGTATATCTAACACTAATACACATTTTTTAAACATCACAAATCTACAAGAGCTTTGAGGCAGCTTTAACAATAGAGTTCAGTCTTCCAAAATCTACCAAAGGAAATCAATAACATAGATTTGTTTGTGGAATCTTGGAAACACAGCTATCATAATATTTGAGCAAAAGAATAGAATTAAGTCTACTCAACCCATTGCTCATCAAATACAATATTGCATATGTTTCTGTGTGTGTACTAATGTTAATAAGTTTGGGAGTAGGATTTCTTTTTAAAATATACTATGCATTTTGTTACTGTGATGAATAATTCATCTATCAATCACTGGTGTGTATTTATGTATATTTAATGTGGAAAGTCATCTTCTATTTTTAGAGGTTCTTACCGTAACCTATGGTGTATTTAAATTCAATTTATAGAAATACCATAAAAGGCCATTTTCCCTTGATGTACTAACCCATAGTTTTAATCATTACTGTAGCTTCGGGTTTTTCTAATTAGCTTTACAGGAAGGTACTATAGCTTATTTTTTAGTCATTTATGTTTCATGCATGGACTGTTCATTTACAGAAATTAAAATCCTCAAGTAACGTGTGAGCACTGCTGATAATCTCTGCCACCTGAGTGTCAGTTCAATAAGACATGGCTAGCAATCATCCTCAACTCAACATTCAATCTGTTAACTTTTTAAAGTAAAAAGACACAGATCATATAGCGGCTTTTAGAACTAATTACACAATTAGGTAGCAAGACTTTGATGTGTAAAGTTTTCAAAGAGACTAGGTGTTAGGAACAAGAAAAAAATACAAAGATGAATAATAGAAATAATTTGTTTCTATTCTCTTGGAAAATACCAAAACTTTTGAAGCAATGGAAACAAAATATGGAATATCCTTTGACTGAGTATAATGCTAAGGCTGGGAGCCCAAGCTTGGGGCAAGTGTCATTTGCCATTGCTAGAAAAGCCTTTACCCTAAATCCTTGGTTTGAAATTTGCAAGCTCACATTACTTTCAGGAGAGCCATACCTAATTGTGTGAAGTTACTTCTGCAGAACACAAGTGGATATGCTGCACTTGGCTACCCAAATCTTGGCATCTGCTTAATAGATGACCAAATCTTTAAAATGAAATAATCATTAGAAGTTATGTCCTCCTCCACAAAAAGTAGCATTATTATTGGAGAAAATATTTTATCATCATAATAAAATTACATTATTCCAAGGCCGGGCATGATGGCTGACACCTGTAATCCCAGCACTTTGGGAGGCCGAGGCAGGTGGATCACTTGAACTCAGGAGTTCGGGACCAACCCAGCCAACATGGTGAAACCCTGTCTCTACTAAAAATACAAAGAATTAACTGGGTGTGGTGGTGCACACCTGTAATTCCAGCTACCTGGGAGGATGAGACAGGAGAATCACTTGAACTCCAGAGGCGGAGGTTGCAGTGGGCCAAGATCATGCCACTGCACCTGGGCAACAGAGTGAGACTTCATCTCAAAATAAAAAAAAAAAATACATTATTCCAGATAACATTTTATTTTCTATTTTACCTGTCTTAAGAAGAGAGAAACATTCTAAACCACAATAACAAAAATATTCAAATATCTGGTGAAAATTTCATTCATAGTTAACTTGTCCCTTTGAAAATACCAGATGTGTATCACTCTGTATGTTTATTTATTTCAGGACACAGTTCCTTAAAGGCAAAATAATATTATTCATTTGTCTTGGTGACACTAATAAGGATTTGTTGGAATATTTTAGTTACTTGCTCTTTAAAAACCCTCTTCAAACTGCCCCAGGAATCTAGGAAATATAAAATTTATTTTCTACATGCAAACCACGAAAATGTATATTGAATGCTCTATAATTCATCACAATTTATTTTAAAATCATAAAAAGTCATCAACAGGCAGGCTGGACAAATACTTGATTGTTCCCATATTTACATGGGATGGAAAATCTAGTTTTTAAGGATAACTGTCATTATGAATCGTGAAACTACCTTTGCAAAAGTTGTATCAATGAGAAAATTACAACAGTAAGCTAAGCTAACTCAAACCTCATCTTGCCTTTCCCTTATTATTTCTGGCTATTGGGCCAAGCTAATTTTGGAAGACATTTAGGCTACAGTTTAAATGATAATAAGACTTGTTCAAAATTCAACTGCTTTTGTAAAGCTAATCAGGCTGAGGGAAGGACAGGCACCTGAGTCCTGCTAAGGTGCAGACATTATTCCAGATTTTATAAGACACGCAACCTCCCCAATTACTCCTACAAATAACACCACTTTCATAGATTGGTCTTTTGAGATATCTTTCCAGGTTTCCTTGCATGTCTGACAGCCATGGCTCCACCTGCACCAACAAACCCCCTACTCTTGTGGCCCCACCCAGAAGCAATTCAGCTTGCTGGAAGACAGCTTCAACCCCCTATGATTTCCTCTCTGCCCCCACCAATCAGCAACAAGCATCTTGTTGCCTGGTCACCCCTTACCCTTCCCCCAAACTGCCCTTGAAAAACCCCTATCCTATGAGCTTTGAATGACATGATTTGAGTAGGAACTCCACGTCCCACGTGGTGTGACTGGCCTGGTGTCTATTAAACACTTTCTCTACTACAATGCCGTGGGCTGTCTTTATGTAGTGACCTGGAAGAACCTCTCAGGCAGTTACAATTGCAAGCCCACAAATTAATTAGGTAACATATCATATTTAGGAATATTTTATTTAGTTATTTTTGGGTGCTAATGTTACTTCATCAAGCCAGAATCTACTCTTATTCTGAAAGCTCTATTTTATTTAAATAAATGAGCAATAATTAAATTCCATTTTGCAAATTTGAATTTTGTATAAGGGTGAGGACTCAATGTGTACTCCTGCCCTCACAAGACCGTTTTAGAGTCCTGAGGACTGAACTTGTCATAACCAGCTATGAAATAAATCTTAGGGCTCATAAAGTAGGATGGTTTAATAAATAAAAATCATAAGATAATGCATTATGTTTACTAAAAATTGTCCCAAGTATCATTATTTTTCCTTTTATATTATCACATTTCAAAAATAGTTTTTCTGTTTTGTATAAAGTCCCTGTCAGCTTGTTGAAATTCCCAGATAGAAATAGAATGAGCATATCAATAATAACAGTAATACATTTCTACTTTTTAGTATAAACAGACTAAAACTTTTGTGTAAGCTTTAATGCTATTAGAATTGGCTTTTTAGTTGATCATACTAGGTGTATCCAAATACCAATTAGGCCTTTCTTTCTTATTTTCTTATATATGGCAATTTATAAATTTTCAAAGTAATTCCCTTTATGTATTACATTTGTGAATGAGACAGCTATTAAATTAATGACAATTGGCCCTTAAAAGACAAATAATAAAGTAAGAAGGCTAAAGAATCTGTGACCTATAAATATACCACACAAACCCATTATTATAACCTCCTTGCAAGTTGATATTATTGGCATAAAACAGGAAACTTTTAAAACAGTTATAAATTGTTTTTATTTTTTATTGTATTGTTTCCTCTTCCCATTCTATAAAGTTTTCTTCCAAAGAGTGTGGTATTCTCTCATCTACCAGAACCCCAAGTTATTCAAGAGCACACTCTTCTGAATTGTGCAGGTGGTGGTAATACATGTCAGGCAGAGGAGCCACTGGGCTGGAAGGAGAGAACATTTTAGCACGAGGTGGGGACAGCACACACAGCAGCTGACACTGGACAGAAACACCAAAATTAACTCGATCAACTCTGTCGATACCTAATTGAGAGAAAACCCTCTGTAATAGCAATAAAATTTGAGAATATATATTATTTTCAGTCTTTAACTTACAGAATTATCATTTTTTTTCAAGTGTCTATACCAGTCATTGATTGAAAAAACACATTTTATGTTAAAACCTAGGGCCAAGCTATTTTAAACTGATCAAAGAGAGCCAAAAAAAAAAAAAGAAGAAGAAGAAACAAAGAGACTGTCTTCCGTTATAGCTAACTATAGCTAACTTCAGATTTCAGCTATAGCTGATGTGGGAATAAACAGTAAGGTTAAAAGCTCATCGAAGATAGTTTTATAGAAAAACTATGTCTGGGACTTTATCTTTGCATTATAGACCCAGTGCTGTAACACACTACATACATGACTATCAAGCTGAGAAGAAAGAGAGTAGGATTCATTATTTTTGTTAACTAGTTAACATAGTGCTTTAGAAGAAATAAGCCAGTTGATGTTGGTTGTCAATTGGCAGCTTTAAAATTAAAAGCCAAACTGGAATATTTTCACATTTTCCTTTTCTTTTCCATTTGACTAAACAGATATGCACTAAAAGTAATTCAGGAGGCAAGAGGGCAATACAACAGCAGGTATGTCTGTTGATTTCTCAGGTAAACAACCACAATTGGTAAAGAGCACTTACAACAAGAAGCCACTTCCCATTCAATATCAACAACCTACTTAAAGTGGATTGCCAACACTCATTCTACAGGACTACGGACACCTGGTCCAAACACAGTTGTCTTTCCCAAGGTTTATAGAGGCCTGCCAGATTGTGAGAGACTGAGTTTTACGGCAGCAATTACTTTCTTTTTGGTTGTAAACAAGAGAATGGATAAGAGTAATAATAAAATACTGTTCCACACTACTCTGCAAAAAACCAACTGGGTAGTTACTCCACTTTTGGTCTTTCAACTTGAGAGTAATAAACTACCTATTGTGCAAATGTTATGGCTTTGCATGCTACAGTTACATAGCAAGTTAATATAGCAGCAACTTTCCAAATTAAAAGTTCTGTGTTCTGTTTGAGGCTTTTTGTTTTACAGGCTCTGTTGATAGTAGTTAAATGGGTATAATTAATTTTAATAGTTGAGAACTAAACCACCTGTTTCTGAAGTTAGAATGCTGTGAAAAGTTACTATCTTTTCTAACTTCAGATGGAGAAAAAATTAAATCAGAAAATGTAATTGCTAAAAATCCAGAATAAGTCAAATCATTATCACAAATGTCACCCAGACAAAAAAGAAAAGATTTTCTGTTAAGGTCAAACAATAAATTCTATTTTTTGCAATACCAGGGTTATTTCTAGTGAATGGAGGAGACATTTGCTCTTTAGTATGAGAGGTCAATTGAGTCAACTAATGAGATAAATTATACTTAATTGCTAATTTTAGGAGTCCAAAAAAAGAGAAGGTATTGCTTTAGTATCCAAGACAGACTTAGTCACTCAAGAGTGAGGTTGAATAGTTTTATTTTTCCTTATTGGTACACCTCACTTTCAGCAGGAACATAAGACATTTGTCATTCCCTAGCCTCACTCAGCTCACTGCCCCAGAACCAAGAGCACATGACCACCTCCCCCTCCCGCCCCACCCCCATCTCCTATTTCAACATTCACAGTGTATGTCTGTGACTCCCAACTGAACGGGATTTCCTGCAAAGGAAGGATCATGCTGTATGTATCTCCAATCTCGACAACCCCTAGACCAGTGCTTTAATTTAGCAGATACTCAATAGATAGATGTTTGTTAAATAAATCAAACTTGGCAAAACATGGTAAACCGGATTATCTAAAAATAAATAATACAGATAAAAATATTTAAAGTTGCAGCATTATTTGTTTTGTAATTACTGAACCTTGATAGAGGAAGCACAAGTACAGACATAAAATAGCATTTTAAAATTGTTATTGACCTCCAAATTCATCCTCATCCACAAATTATTTGCAGCATAATGAAAAGGCTTTTAATGTCAAGGAACCTCAGAAACAGAAATAAGTAAAACCTTTCATTCTTTTTCCTATGTTGGAAGATCCATGCCCCAAAAAATGATTATGCTTCACAGATAATATTTGGGTTAGCAATTTTTCCTGATGGTGAAATGATATTAATGTTATATTCTTCCTTTCTCAAAGCTGTTCAGTTTACATTGTTTGTTTAAAAAAAAAATACCTCTGAAGCAAAAGGCTTTAGCCAAGGCTACCCTAATTCCCTGATTATGGAGATATGGTAGTTTATTTTCATTACTCACACAAATTTGTTCATCTGTTTTGGAATTTTTGTTTAAACAAAAATTGGTTTTCAAACCCAGTATGCATGCTTTGGGAAAGGATTCTCTTGGAAATTGTGTCTGGTAGATGGCAAATATGGTTCTGTTTATTTAAAAATAATTGGAGGATAAATACATTTACTATATATACTTGTGGACAAAAATTAGGAAATTTCTGAAATAATTTAAAAATTATATTTCTTCAAACATTAGTTCAACATGTTATATGAATAGAACTTTTCTGTGTATCATAAGCAATTGAAAAATAGAAGGTAGAGTCCTTACCTTCAAAGAGATTATAATCTAGTAGTGGTACAAATATGCATGAGTAATGTATTCAAATCCTTAGAAAATAACACATAATACATTGGAAAAATAAATGCGTGCTAAGGGAGTCTGAGTGAATTCCCAGCATGGGCCAGATTTAATTAGAGAATGCTGTCCCCAGCATCCTGAGATTTAATAAATTTAGACTGTTGGAGATAATTTAATTGTTCCTGCTATCAGAAATAATTATATGAACAAAGGTTCAGAGAAATAAATGGACAATATAATAATAATTTTTCAAAAAATTTCCTAGCTTGGATACAGGAACACAAACAGTAAAGAGAAGAGGTAAGTTGAGAAAGGATAGTGAATGAAAAGTTTCAAATTCTGAGTACTACAATTGCCTCCCAGAAGAATAAATTGTAATTGGGAAACACTTTTGAGGAGGTAGGTGTTATGTTTAGCACTTTACATATGATATGTTTTATCCTTTCCATAACTGATGAGTTAAATCTATTATCCCCACTGTGTAGATGAGGAAGATAAGCGGCTCCAAATCACACAGATCAGAGCCCTGGCCTCTCTGAACCCAAATGCTGTGCTTTCTACAAACCGTGTTTAGTAGGGAGAGGGTATGTGTATATTTGTGTTACACAGACATTTTCTAAGAGATATGTGACAGAGTTTTAAAGAAATCAACTTCCTGATCTTCAGTTTCTTTACGTATTGTATCCTAAAATGTATCATACTGGATAGCTACCTGTGATGGATGTAGCACTTTTCACAATTTCTCTTCTCTTACTTTCTAAAAGAAAAGTGTGTTTTACATCCATCTTGAATCTTACCAGAGTACACTGTCAGAGTATACATACCTTCAGGGCACTAAGCAATGGAGTAATTCAAAATATTGGAGTCAATGTGAGAAATGACATTTCTGAAATACTAGAAAAGGAAGTTCCTGCCAATCAGGAGATCTGTAGCCAGACAACTAATGACAGTGTGCACAAGCACATAGTTTTCACCTGCAGCTTTTTAGAAATGCATACTCTTAGCCCTGCTACAGGTATGCCACAGGTGAATTTTAAGATCTCCAGGTGATTCTTATACACATTAAAGTTTGAAACACACTGGTTTATAATTTTTGCCTTCAATGAGGAGATACCAATCTAGCTGTCAGTTTAACTTATTTTTGATGTTTGATCAATACATTTTGCCACATAACTTTAAATATATATTTCACAAATTTTTATTTATAATGACAAATGTTTAAACGTCATTTAAAAATAGAGGGGCCGTATCATATTTCAAGGACATTTAGGGACTACATAAACAAAAATTTGGAAGGCCACTTCCCTCAACTAGCCTTATCACTGTCCAAAAAGGAGCCACTATATGATTTAAAAAGTGACATCTGCGGTGAGCCGAGATCGCACCGTTGCATTCCAGCCTGGGCAACAAGAGCGAAACTCCGTCTCAAAAAAAAAAAAAAAAAAAAAAAAGTGACATCATGAGGGCAATGCTGCGAAAATCATCCTGGCAAGGGAAGAAGGTGACCTGAGGTTTTATATCAAGTAGTAATTTGCTAGATCCAAATTCTCAATCCATATACACATATCATACATATATGACAACAGTTTTTTAAATACATAAACCTGGAAGTCATACCTAGAATTTTGAAAATAAGTCTGAGGTTGGACCCCAATATCTGTATTTCTAAATGCTCTTCTTATGACTCTGATGGACAGTGGAGAGGGTCACTCTCCTTAGATTTCCTTCTACTCTCTTCTAGTATGTTTGAGAAGTGACTAAGGCATGATAAAAGCTCCCTTCCACAACTGAGATGTGTTTGTGTGAAATCCAACTAGTGTAGATATCTAAGTTTCTACATACTCTGTCCATCTGTCCTCCAGGTGCTACAGAAATAGAATTGCCAAGAAATATTTCAAACCACTGTGTCTTGATCAATTAGATCAATTAGAAGGATAGACTTTCCTATAATTCTACAGGTAAGGCTGGTTACAGGGTTGGGAGAAAAACAGATATGCAATTTTGGAAGTATTGACATATTTATTAGACATCTAGGTAGAATATTAAAGCTGAGTATACTAATTGGATAGATCAGTCTGGATTTCAGTATTTATAGAGATATACATTTGAAAGCCATCTGCATATATACAGTATTTAGTTTAAGATCTGGATGATGTTGCCAAAGAAGTGACTATAGACAAAGACTTAAATAAGCAGTCGTGGACAGCCCTGACGACATGTTGCCAAATTCAATGGTTTTTCTAAAAGAAAAGTGTACTTAGGTTCTTAGGAAACCTCACAGGAACATTTTTTTACCCAATAGTCCATTTCCTTCTCTTTCTTAAAACACTCTTTTTCTTTTATATTTTTAAAAACTCAGTTGTCTGATTTTTCTTTTTCTTCACAGTCGTATCTCTGACTTCAAATCTTGTGCTTAATTGTTAATGGGCCACAATGCATAGTTTGTTCACTTTCTGTATCCCTCTTTCTCCCTTTCCACCTTTATACACAGACACTTTATACACAGACACGTGTGCGTGCACACATGCACGCACACACATACACACACAGTCTGCAGGTGACTGCCTTGTGTCACTGATCAAGTTTCAACAAAAATGTATTGAATACTTAAGGTGTATCAGGAACTCTTCTAAGATCTTAAATATCACAGTAAACAAAATAAACAAAAACTCCATCTCTAAGGAAGCCTATTCTAGTAGAGAAGAAAGATAACAAAGAATATAAATAAGTATGTAGCATATTAGATGATGATAAGCTCAACTGAGAAAAAATAAGGAAAGGGAAAGAATTATGAGATCTAGAGGTTAATAATAACCAAAGCATTGGAGTAACCATATCAAATGTATAAAAATCCATGATACAAAACACCCTCTCATTAATTTCAGGAGTTGTTACAGAAATAAATTACTAGAAAAATTGATCAACAAAAGTGAAAAATCAATAATTTATCTTGCCTTTCTTGTATAAACAATATTTCAAAGAAACCAAATAAGAAAAATTATTATTTTAGAATTCTAACTTATAAATGTCAAATAAGTGATCTAACTAGAAAATCACTATTTTGCAGCAAAGAATGAAAGAATTCATCTGGGAAATAATCACAATGCTAAAGTAATTAGGTCAAACATTGATTGAAAATTTTGTAATGTATTATTCAAGCTAACAACTCCTGAAAAAATATTGATTGGACATCATTACACACCTACTGATGTCATAGAATAGGAAATACAAAGAATTGCCCATGAAACATTCTTGCCAACACAATTGAACCTTGAATCCAGTTAAATGTCTTGATATAAAAAGCAACTTACAGAAAATATAGGAGATAGAGAAACATAAAGAACATTATAGGCTACACTCAGCTAAATCAATGAGTTGGATCTTTGTTTGGGTCCTGGTTAAATTAACCAACTGTGGAAATATATTTTGGAGGCAAACAGAGAACTTTAAATATTTCTGGACTATTACATTATTCTAGGAAAGTATTAAGTTTGTTAGATGTGGTAACTTACTGTGAGTTTCTTTTTTTTTTTTCTTTAAGAAAGTATCCATCATCCAGTTAAACAATGCTTAACACAACTTTGCCATCTTGTGTCTTCCAAATTCCAATGCAATGAAGTTGAGATATTTTAAAGCCAATAGCAGATATCACAATTAAAATATTAACAAAGAAATTCAATGTTTCCCTCTAAGAGAGAAGGCATTTTTTGTTGTTGTTGTTGTCATTGTTGAATTCCTGAATTTTCAGGTAAAGAGTAGAATTTCAGTAAAAGTTTTTCCTTCATGCCATTATTATTTTACACAGATACATGAGTTCTCCAGTGTCCTGCATAGAAGTTTGAGATCGGTTTGAATGATAGTACTAAATTCGTTGTTAGAGGTAGCCTCTAAAATGGGCTCTCATAATCTCCACCTCCTGGAATTCATGCCTTTGTGTAATACCTTCTCCGTGAGTGTGGGCTGGATTTAATGATTCATTTGTAATAAATAGAATATGGCAGAAGTGATGAAATATCACTTCTGAGATTAGGTTATAAATGGTTGTGGCTTCCATCTTGCATGCTTTGGTTCTTTCTTCCTCTCTCAGATCACTTGCATCTGGAGAAAGCCACTGCCATGACATGAAGTAGCCCTGAAGTGAGACCCACATGAGTACGTTTAGAAATAGATCTTCTGTGGACAGCCAACAGTGACACGAATGAGTTCAGAAGCAGATCTTCACCTAATTGAACCATCTGATGACAGCAGCCCCAAACAACAGTTTGATGGCTACTTTGTAAAACACAGATCCTAAGTTTGAATCACCCAGATATATCACTAAGAGATTCCTGACCCATAGACATGGTGAGGTAATAAATGCCTCTTGCCTGGGGTACTTTTTAATGCAGCTATATTAATGGAATCAGGATAAGAAGGGATAAAGACCACCAAAAAAATAATAATAATAAAATGTGTCACAAAGGAGTTTTGGTTTTTCTTTCTCACCCTTTTTAGGCTCTACATGTTACTAACCCTATCACTGACAAATATCCTCTGTGGGACTCTCCAACTCACACTCTCATGTTTGCCTTGGGTTCACCTATATTCTTCTTGCCTCATCCCTTTCCCCTCTTTTTACTTTTATTTTCCCATAGCACCTGCTTGCCTTAACTCAGCCTTTTAAGGTTATTGAATCACTTCAAAATTGATATGAGAAGTTATTTGAGCTATTAGAAAAACATTATATTCATTATTACAAGAATACGAAAATTTCCTGTGTGTATGGATATGCAACCTAAGCATTTGATAACAGGATAATAAATAGAGGATAAGTGTTTTACACTTCTGTCCCAGGTCAGGCAAAGCCTACTTGGGGTATTTGGATAAAAGATAGAATAAATTAACAGATTTTTGACTGTAGGTGTTTTATAACTCTAGTCTGAAGCTAGCAAATGAAAATTGCTTAGTCTTAAAGATAAAGCAAAATGCTAATAATAGTAAAACTATTTGCTCTTTAGTTTAATACCACAGGATCTGTATACTTGGATCTACATGATGTGTTCGTTATAAAATAATTTCCCAGTAGTGTCAACATTGGTATAGATCTGTTGTTTTACAACATTCCACTGCAAGTTGTTTAATATAAAATTGAAGTCATAATTAGACAAAATGAAACTGAATAATACCTTCAGTTAAAAAAAAATATGGTACCAGAGATTCAAGACAGAGTCAATATAGGGAGGTGTCTGATCTGATTCATCAGTTGCACCAGTAGCATCATCACGTGGAGTTTAATAAATGACAGGCACTCTTGTAAGTACATCCCTTACCTCATTTAATTCTTGTAGAAACTATGTGAGGTAGGTACCACTATTATTCCCATTTTAACATGAGATAAATGAGATGCAGAGGAACTAAATAACTTACCCATGGTATCAGAGATATTCAGTGACTCCAGAGTTTATGTTCTTCATTGCACTATAATACCTTAATATCTCTACTTAAAACAAGCATTTAGCTTGCCTAAAATTATTGTTGATAAGGTCTGAACCAAGATCAATGAATCTATCATAGGAATAAATCTAACAATGAATCTATCCTAGAATCTTTCTTCTATGCCTTTCTATGCATAGAAATGCAGAAACACAAACACGTAGACTCATTAGTAATACCCGTGCATGTTTGTTTTTAAGAAGTCTGTTGCCAAGGAAATGGGCACCAAGTCATAAGTCTTTATATAACATCATAAGCAAGGTCAGAAATTACAAAAAAAATGAAATTGATGAAGAATATTCAAATAGTTTTATTTTTTTCTAACTGATATCTTGATTATTCTTTAAGAATGAGTAATCCATTTTTGCCATCTGTGTTAGTCCGTTTTCACGCTGCTGATAAAGACATACCCAAGACTAGGCAATTTACAAAAGAAAGCCGTTTAATGGACTTACAGTTCCACATGGCTGGGGAGGCCTCACAATCATGGCAAAAGGCAAGGAGAAGGAGGAGCAAGTCATGTCTTATGTTGATGGAAACAGGCAAAGAGAGAGAGCTCATGCAGGGGAACTCCTTTTTTTGAAACCATCAGATCTTGTGAGACTTATTCACTATCACAAGGAAAGCATGGGAAAGATCTGCCCCCATGATTCAATTACCTCCCACTGAATCCCTCCCGCAAGATGTGGGAACTGAAGATGAGATCTAGGTGAGGACACAGTCAAAACATATCACTATCGAAGCAGTAATTATCTCTAGATATTTGTTAACCAAGTAAAGATTTTGTTAATGATCATGACCATTAATGTAATATTCAGGTTTCCAGTTCAAAGTGCCATTATTAAAACTTTGTCTTTAAGATATTTTTATGTTTGCAACAATTTAGCCACACTTAATTGTGATTTATAGTAAAGTCTAGGTTCTCATTGCCAAAGATGAAAAATGCAAAGAGCATTCCTTTTATTCTCTATACCACCTTTATTTGTAAACTTTAAATTGTTTTTGTTTTCATTAGAGTATTTGTTTGCAGTGCTAACAAAGAGGATAACAATGAATATTAGTAAAACTAGTTCCACTGTTTGAATGTAATATTATGTTATTCTGAAGAATTCTGTGACTCATTCTTGAGAGAGCACAAAAATAATTTACATTAAGCAAAAAATTAATGCATTGCTTTGAGTCAGTGTTGTTTTATTTTTCTTTTACTATCATAGATCCAAAGATCATTAATATTGAAGAAATATTTTGCATTACAATGCAGAAAGGCTGCCATTTCTGTTAACTATGAATAGGAAACATAAAATATTAACATAGAGGCAACCAAATTCAAAATGAAATTAGAGTGTAGAAGTGATTCTTGAGGAGTTTCTCAATAATATACAGAATGAATGCTGAAAATTAAGCAGAGCCCTACAGTACTGTTTATTTCTTCTTTGTAAAGAGAAATCATGTTAACCAGGTCAATGTGATCCTGCAATTTTTTTTTTTTTTTAACTTGGATGATTTTTATCTTGCTTTGATAGAAGAAACCTGGCCACTTCAGATTCTGCAAATGGAGCCCCATGTCACTGAGCTCCAGAGATGTCAAAAGAAGTAGCAAAGAGGTTTCTCTTTTAATGTAAACAAATAAGTGATTAAAAAAAAAAAAAAAAACTCTGAAGGGATTACTTGTCCATAATGTGAATTTTACATTTTTTATGCACATATTCATCCATAAGAAACACTAGGTGAATGCAAAAAAACTGTGCCCAATAGGCCTGGCCTATGTTAAATGTGCAAAATGATGCATGCACACACCTCAAACATCTCTAGCTTCCTCAGTATATGGTGTCTGATTATGAGCCACCATGAACTGATTTTACTCAGCATTTGTAATACTTCTGATGGCCACTTCCACAAGAAAACTTCAGGATTTCTTTCAAGGTAAGCTTTTATGTTTACTGTTGTATTCATGTATTTCTTAATGATTTGACATGGATAAAATTATGCTGCCACTTTTGTTCAGGTTCCATCTTCTCTTAGGAGTCATTGACAAAGTATTTGAATGTTATGCCCTTCACTTCATTTTCCCTATAAATCCTGTGGTTTTACTGCAGGATTTTTACACAATGCATTGATTTATAAGAATGTATATGTCATGTTAGAGCAGAATTCACTGCATTCTGTTTGGAAAAAAACTTAAATTTTTTTCAAAGGTCCCTTTCCAGGGATGCCATGTTCCCAACAGAAAAGTTGATTGATCCCAACATAAAAGGTTGGTTTCCACTGTCAAAGTAGAAAATGCTCTCACAAAACTATTGTTACCTTGCTTCAGTAACTTCTAGAGACTAATAATTACTAAAAAAAAAAAAAAAAACCCTGCCAACTTCAAAAGAAGTTATAGCAAAAGGAAGATCAAGAAATTTTCTTTTGTTAAAATATATTTATTCTGTAATCTTGGCACAAAATTGTTTCATGTTGATTCCTATAAAAATATTTTTTGTTTTAATTATTCACATGAAATTTGCTTTTAGTAAATCTATAATATTTACAGTCATTTTCAGAATAAAGGATCACTGGATGAACAGAGTAAAATATGAGTGTCTAGATACTTATCTGATATTGGAGACCTAAGTGATCAGAGTGGGAGGTTCCATTAATAGCATTGAGTGACAAATTGGAAGCCAGTCAAACTGAAGGAAGTGAGACCAGTTAAGAGGATATTACAGTGACACAAATGTAAAAGCATGAAGCCTATGGTAAGACAGAAATGAGAGGGGAGGAAATGAAATCTACTAAGGGGTAGATGTTGCAGGAGCTAGTAGGATATGGTAGGAAAGGGATGGGAGTAAAACAGTTTTCAGGTGTTTTACTTCAAATCTGGTAGCGATGCTGTTTAGAGTAAAAAAGATGCATAAATGAGTGGAAATCTGGTTAACAATACTTTTGACATGCTGATTTGAGGGGGGCTTTGATATATACAGTTGGAATATCTCTTGGGTAGATAATTATATAGGTACAGGAAGCAGTAGAAACGTAGAACAGTCCAGGCTGAAAACAGATTTGGATTTATATATAGCAGAACTTAAAATGCTGAGTTTGATGAATTACAGATGTAGAATGAAAATAAAAGATGATTGAGGATGATGCCCTGGGAACATCATAATTTAATGGTAGAGTGAACAAAATGGAGCCTATAGAAGCTGAATAGGTACTGTTAAGAGGGAGATGAGAATCAAAGTGTATTTGCATATGGAGAGTGGAGATCCACATGTGGCCTATAAGATTATTTGAACTCCCTACCTTTTTTCTGAGAAGAATAAACATAAAAAGTAGATGATATAGAGAGAATATAAATGATAAAGCAAGATCCTAATGGTGAGAGAGGAAATAGAAATTACAAACACAAATAGAGAATTTGACCTTAAAATATTAAAGGTAAATGTTCCTCTGTGATGTTAGGAAAGGTGAAAGTCTGTCTGAAAGCCACAGTAGCTCTGCTAGAGAAGCATCTGGATAAAGGAACACTGCCTTAATCATCTTGATTTCTCCATAAGATGGGACTTGTTCTCTGTTAAAAGTGGCTACACTCAGGTGGCATTAGAAACTTGGGAAAAAAGGAAAAAGGCTTAGCAATGCTACAGGGACAGTGCTTTATAGTGACAAGTTATTAACAACAGTTTTGCTCTGTAGTTATGAATCTTATCTGTACAGTTCTGATACTGTCTCCAGAAATACTCGTGCCTTCGGGTTTTTCTCCAATAAGTAGCAATTTGCACTTATAATTTATTTTAGAATAATCAAAATCAAAATATTTATAATATTATACAGTTGTCCTGTATATGAATTATTTAGATTTTCTACTGATGTCTCAAATTAGGAAAAATGTTGGCTGATTCTCAGGTCATATATTGCTTAAATCAGATTTTTGCCTTAGTTAAGGAAATTATTTTATTTATTTATTTATTTATTTATTTAGAGACGGATTCTCGCTCTGTCGCCCAGGCTGTAGTGCAGTGGTGCGATCTCGGCTCATTGCAAGCTCTGCCTCCCAGGTTCACGCCATTCTCCTGCCTCAGCCTCCTGAGTAGCTGGGACTACAGGTGCCCACCACCACGTCTGGCTAATTTTTTGTATTTTTAGTAGAGATGGGGTTTCACCATGTTAGCCAGGATGATCTCGATCTCCTGACCTCCTGATCCATCCGCCTCGGCCTCCCAAAGTGCTGAGATTATAGGCCTGAACCACTGCACCCAGCCCAAGAAAATTATTTTCAACTCCATGTGCTTAGCTTATAACAATATTTTTTATAAAATACTAATTTATGATAGTGATTGAGTTCTCAGAATGCAATTCACAATATAGTGAAATCTATCGTTAAGGAAGGTGACAATATCTTCTCATACCTCAGATTTATTGTATTTTGGCAATGGGTTGAAGCTGTTTTTCTACTTTACTTACCCGGAAATTTTGTCTTGTGTCTAGTCTTTTGATAGGCTGAAGGCTATAATTTTCATCATGATTCTAAGATAGAAAGTAATGATGAAGTACTGGGAAAGAGATCCTGGTATGAACCCAAACTCTGCCACGTACTTATTTTTTGATAACGGACAAGTAAGGGAATTTATGTATATGAGCTTTGGTGTCTTCTAAATACTAAAAATAAGCCTGACAATGTGTGGAATGGACTAAATGAGGTAATGGGTGTGAAAGTTTCTGGCACCTTTATTAAACGGTATTTAATAAAGTTTGATTGATAAGCTGCTTGGAAATTTCCCGCTTAATTTTTCACATAAAATTTTTATGAGTCAAATCTTTTTATAATGAAACAGTGACTAAATAAATAGGTGATTATATAAATTACATTTCATTTTCAAGTTCAATTTCATGCCAATAATCTTTTATGATTAAAATAGTTGAGTTTTTAATTAAATATTCCAATTTTAAAACCTCAGGAAAATCCAGACTATTAACCATATACATTTTATATCTTACTCCATTCGGAGTTTGTCTGATATACAAAACCTGATTTTACATTACATAATTGTTGTAAATTCTGATAAAATGGGACAAAAAACTGAGGACTGAATACAATGCCTTTAGGTGAACTGATAGAAGATTAAATGATTTTTGTTGTCTGTAATATCTCTGTAAGTCACTTCGGATTTCATAAAGCATATTAAATATTATGTGAGGATTTTATGTTCTTATGAACTCTTGAACCCACTGAGTTAATAAGTCAAGAATTCCAATGAGGTAGAGACCTGCTTTATTTAAATATGTCTACAAAGCCTTTTCTCATACTGCCTCCTTCCCTCCAGGGTGATTTTGACACATGGTGCTGCTTACCCTGAAATAAAAATCTAATCTTTTATTAGGCTACATTATGGTCTTGTGCTACCAATAGGCTTTAGTTAAGAAATGCAAATAAGCCTCATGCCTCATATTTTACATATATATGTACATATATACATACTCATACACACATACATATACAGACACACCCCAAGTTCGTGTTTTTGGAGACAAATTCGTGATTTTGAAGTCATCACAACTTTTAAGCCTATACTACAAGTCTTCTTCAATATGAAGCACTTAACTAAATGTCTAGCTGGTTGCTAAAAATAAATCGCACATTAGCTATGGATAGTAAATCAACAGTACACTGTTCTCATGTTTTTCTTTTCAAAGATTTAAGAGTTTGTGAAGAAAGGCAGATGGAGTGCCAATACAGCACAATCTATTTTTAATGTGTAGAACAAGCCAGAGGAAATCAGTGTCAATACACCAAACTTGTTGACAGAACTAACTTTATCACGTTCTCAAATATCACTCCTCTTTTCCTCTTTGGATGAAAGTAATGGCAAAACCCCATAGGGGATTCATAGCTGAGCAGGCTATCAGGAGAAGCAACATTATCATCTGTTCTCTGGCCCTCGGTCCCTGTGCTTCCCCTGGGCCTTGGTCTGATCAATTTTGTACTGCCCAGCTACACAGCTTCTTTTCCAGCCTCGTTTTTTTTTTTTTTTTTTTTTTTTTTTCTGTTTCTTTTCTTTCTTTCTTTCTTTCTTTTCTTTTTTAAACTAAGAATTTGATGTTAATGTCAGTCCTATCCCAAGTATTATTCCAGCTTTTATAATTTTATGGAATGAAAAGTCATGGGATGAGTCATATGAAGGGCAGAAGACAGGAAAGTAGGAAAAACTATAAAACATAAACAAAGCAAAACAGGATGAAAGGAAGTTTTCGATTTTAAGTTGCCCAGGCAGTAAAAGGGATTATGGCAGGCCTTCTTGCCTAATCATGATCCAAAAAGGGAATGCTTAGAACACAGTATCATAAAAGCAAGCAAGGATATGCATAATAGGGATCATACTCTGGTTGTATATACAGATATTTAAAATGTCTTTCATATGTTTCCTGATACCCTTGGGTTGGAGTAAGACTTGAACGATATTAATGAGGTCCTACTACATGACAGCACACTTCTAGTGCTGAGAATAAAGAAGGAAACAAATATAAATCTCTAACTTCAAGGAGTTTACAAAGTGTGTTTCTCTCTGTTGGAAAAATATATATATTTAAAACCCTAGTTAGAAAAATCCTCCATCCTTTTGAACTGACTGCATAAATATAGTATGCTGATCTTGGGGACATTTTGATAGACTGAAAGACACAGACAAAGCCAAGGTCAGGCTCAGAGAGATAAATAAAGGCACATTGTCAGATTTCTGTCTGAAAAGGTTTTCAGAAAAGGAAATGCCAATTTTTAGAATTTTATTTCCTTCTACAAAGACTCACCAGACAAAGACTCTTTGATCTACAACTCCATGTAAACCTTTATGTCCTCCAGAAAATTCATTTCAATTATTTAAGGGTCAAAAGAGTATATTCTTGTCTCTAAAACAAATTAGAGTTTATTCTTTCCTCTATGAAACTTTCAAACTTCCTGTTGTCACATAATTATGATAAGATGTGGATGACATGTTTGTTCTTCCTGGTTTCTTAAACCATAAATACATGGGCAAGGTCAAGATTGAATGTAGTTGTTCTATAAACATCAAATGTGCTGTGGGTATTCCGTAAAACAGATTTACATAGTCCATAAATTTGTCTTTTATACTAATTACCAGGTTACAAAGAACAGCATCAATTCACTATGGAATTAGATTCTATTCAATCCGTGACAAATTGAAAAATGTTGATAGTTAACAGAATATAATATATATAGGAAGTATAAAAACAAAGGAGTCACAGCCAGGTGCAGTGGCTAACGCCTGTAATCCCAGCACTTTGAGAGGCCAAGGTGGGAGGATCACGAGGTCAGGATATCGAGACCATCCTGGCTAATATGGTTAAACCCTGTCTCTACTAAAAATACAAAAAATTAGCCGGGCGTGGTGATGGGTGCCTGTAGACCCAACTACTCGGGAGGCTGAGGCAGGAGAATGGCGTGAACCCCGGAGGCAGAGCTTGCAGTGAGCCGAGATCGCATCACTGCAATCCAGCCTGGGCAACAGAGCGAGACTCCATCTCCAAAAAAAAAAAAAAAAAAAAAAAAAAACAAGGCAGTCACTAACTAGGTCCAGCCCAACAAAAAGGGGAGACTACACTGAGCATGAATACCAGTAGATGAGGAAAATAGACAGCTATTTTGAAGCCGATTATCATAGTCATTTAACAAAATAGTTAATTTCAAAAAGTAATGTATTTATCCCAGTGTAAGTTTGGACAGAGGTTTTTGTACAACAGGCTTCTATGATTTAATTTTTATTATGTATCTGAGAAGTCTATCATTTTTAAATAATTTGCTGTATTTCTAGACTCTTAAAGTTATTTGTAGATAGTTCCACAATACAGAAAATATTTTTATTACATATCTAACACCTTATTTGAACATATGAATAGGAAGCTACATTAAAATGGACATCAAATTAAAATAAATAAATCGTCTTTCCTAAGCTACATCAATCAGGAAAAATATAATAGGGTAAAAATAGCATAATCATATAATGTTTGGCCCTGTCTTCAACTACTTTCTAAGTATTACAGTATTCTTCATCCCAAATTATTCCAAAGTATTTCTCAAAGGCCATGTAGGTGTTTCTTGTGTGAGCTACAAACCAAACTTTTTCACTTCCACTTGGTCCCTACAGTTCCTTTTTACCTCTTAGATTTCTGTGATGATTTCTTCTATTGCTCCTCCTAAAAAGAAGCCATACATATATGCCTAAGAGGAAACTAAACTGAGAATGAATACCAGTAGATGAGAAAAATGGGGAGCTATTTTGAAGGTGATTATCACAGTCATTTGACCAAAAAAAAAAAAGTTAATTTTATCACCTCTATCAATGCTTGCTCATGTCTGAAGGAAGCCATGAGGGCCAATGTGAAGGTCCTGACTTTCTGCTGAAGATGTCTCTCCCATTGCAATTCTGGTACATGTGCCTCTGACAGAAGACACTTCATACTCTTCGTGCCCCATTTATCATACATGTTTGTAACCACTTGCTTATACTATCACTGAGGCATGAATCTGTAAAGAGTAGACCAGAGTATGATCTGAATAGAAGATACTATGCTGTTTTCAGAACCACGCTTCTCTATGGACACTGGCCCATTGTCTCCAAATACCTTTGACTGTTTGACTCTCTCTTTCCCTTCTGACAGGCTTTTGTCCCATGGATCCTAGGTGAGCTGCCCCACCAATCCTTCAGACTTTCCAAAGTATGCCTGTATTCTATCAGAAACGCAGTGTATTGGTCCATTTTCACACTGCTGATAAAAACATATCTGAGACTGGGCAATTTACAAAAGATTATTTTGTAAGTATTAATTTACAGCAAATTATTTTGCATAAGAAAGATGATTAATTAGACTTACAGTCCCACATCACAGAAACAAAATCACACACCTACAGCCATCTCATGTTTGACAAAGTTAACACAAATAAGCAATGGGGAAAGAAATTTGTTTAATAAATGCTTATGAGATAGAGGGCTAGCCATATGCTTAGGAATGAAACTGGACCCCTACCTTTCTATACATACACAAATTAACTCAAGGTGAATTAAAGACTTAAATGTAAGACCACAAACTATTAAAATCCTAGAAGATATAGAAAACAACAACCTTAACATAGGCTTTAGGAAATAATTTATGTCTAAGTCTTCAAAAGCAATTGCAACAAGAACAAAAATTGCAAGTAGGACCTAACGAAACTAAAGAGCTTCTGCACAGCAGAAGAAACTATCAACAGAGTAAATAACCTACAGAATGGAACAAAATATTCACATACTATGCATTTGAGAAAGGTCTAATATCCAGAATTTATATGGAATTTAATTCAACAAGTATAAAACAAAGAACTTCATTAAAAAGTGGGGAAAAGACATGAACAGTCACTTCTCTAAAGAAGACATACAAGCAGCCAACAAATCTATTTTAAGAGCTCCACATTACTAATCATCAGAGAAATGCAAATCAAAACCACCATGAGATGCCATCACATACCAGTCAGAATAAGTATTATTAAAAAGTCAAAATCATCTGACCCTGGTGAAACTGTGGAGAAAAGGGCACACTTTTACAGTGTTGGTGGGAATGTAAATTAGTTCAGCCACTGTAGAAAACAATTTGGAGATTTCTCAAAGAACTTAAAGCAGAAATACCATTTGACCCAGCAATCCCATTACTGGGTATATACCTAAAATAAATCTTTCTACTAAAAAGACAGATACACTTGTATGTTAATCACAGCACTATTCACAATAGCAAAGACATGAAATCAACCTAGGTGTCCGTAAATGGTAGATTGGATAAAGAAAATGTGGTACATATATACCATGGAATACTATGCAGCCATAAAAAAAAGAATGAAATAATGTTCTTTGCGGAATATGGTTGTAGCTGGAACCCATTACCCTAAGCATATTAACTCAGGAACAGAAAATGAAATATCACATGTTCTCATTCATAAGTGGGAGTTAAACAATGGGTATTCATGTACATAAAGATGGCAACCATAGACAGTGGGGACTACTAGAGAGAAGAGGGAGGAAGAAAGCCTTGAAACAGTAACTATTGGGTACTCTACTCAGTACCTGGACGATGGGATCAATCACACTTCAAACCTCAGCATTATGCAATGGACCCAGGTAACAAACTTGCAAATGTACCCCTTGGATCTAAAATACAAGTTAAAATTATAGAAAAAATTTTAAAATGAAAACTTCCTACTAACATCCTTTGAAAATAGTTGAATGAAATTATTAAAAGCATGAAGATCATGCTTGCATACTTTACTTAAAACAGTGCATGAAATAAGATTATGAATTGAGTTTTTATTATGTAAAATAATGACTAAATTTTTATAGGACCATTATAAACTGAATAATAGAAAACAGAACCCTTGACAGGAATCTCAAAATACAGTAATAAGAAGTTGGATGGTTAAAACAAAGATAAAGCACAGTTCTGAATGTTAAATTAATGTTTAAGTTGAAAATCCTCTGCTGCAAACTCCAAATAATGAGCATAAAACAGAAGCCAATTATTACTACAGCAAATTATTTTGCATAAATAAGCAAGCATTTCTCAAGGCAAGTGTTTTACTGACAATTAGGGCTTATTAGGGAAAAGGCTTGCTTTTATCCTGAACTGTCTATCCTTAGAGTAATGATCCTTTTCATTTCATATAATTTCTCATGTCAGTTATCTACCTGGTCTCATTCCCTTCCCCTATCCTGGAGATGCTCTGTATGTAGTAGATTGAGAATTCTGAAATTGTAAAAACTCCAGCATTAGGATGACAGCAGTCAAGCAGGGCCTGATATGCGTTCTCATCATCTCCCTTTTAAATACCATAAAGACATTAAAAATGAAGGAAACTCAAAACAGTTTTGAGCATAAGAATAATGTCTATTCTTGGATAGTTTTCATTAACTTACCTAGCCCAATGAAAATCACTTAAAGGGCAGATAAAAGCAAGTAAGAAAACAACAAAAACACACACACTAAGTTTGGGCTGCAGGCTAGGGTGGGGGCTGGCAGAACACTTGTTTTTGTGAATCCAGACTCTCTATTCTACCCATAGTATAGCCTTTCCAAAGCTGAGCTGGAGCTCTGGCACTGAGTCCCTCTCTTTTTTCCAATTCTAACATATTTCGTGTACCTTAGAACTGTGGCATGGGGACAGGTATTGACATTAATGTTATTATTATTAACAAATATTTTGTGACTTCTTCTCGTGGATATGACCTGGGCATACAAAGAGTACTTAAGTCTTATCTTTTTTTTTTTTATAGAAGATGTTTTTATTTAATAAATACTCTGCATATTTATTTTTTTTTCTCTTTTTTTTATTATACTTTAAGTTCTAGGGTACATGTGCATAACGTGCAGGTTTGTTACATATGTATACTTATGCCATGTTGGTGTGCTGCACCCATCAACTCGTCAGCACCCATCAATTCATCATTTATATCATGTATAACTCCCCAATGCAATCCCTCCCTCCTCCCCCCTCCCCATGATAGGCCCCAGTGTGTGATGTTCCCCTTCCCGAGTCCAAGTGATCTCATTGTTCAGTTCCCACCTATGAGTGAGAACATGCGGTGTTTGGTTTTCTCTTCTTGTGATGGTTTGCTAAGAATGATGGTTTCTAGCTGCATCCATGTCCCTACAAAGGACGCAAACTCATCCTTTTTTATGGCTGCATAGTATTCCATGGTGTATATATGCCACATTTTCTTAATCCAGTCTGTCACAGATGGACATTTGGGTTGATTCCAAGTCTTTGCTATTGTGAATAGTGCCGTTATCTCTTTCTTAAAATAATTTAGACTTATGTTAATACATTTTCAATTAGGAACATGTAATTTCCCTATTATTAAATAAACATCAAACTCTTCTGTAGGCTTCATAATATTTTGCCCTGTTAAATCTCTCTCAGTTTTGTCTCTTTACTCCTCAAATTCCAGAAAGGCAGGATATAAAAAACTTCCAGGAAAGCATGATATAAACTTTAAGCATCACCTCTTTGTCAGGAACTAAAAATAAGTGCTTGCAAAGAGGAGCTAAATTGATGTTTTATTCTTTCAATGACTCTTTCTTTTGCCTTTTTTTAACAGTTGACAAATCATGACTCTAGAAGAATAAGCTTCTGTTTCCTCTATGTATGTCTGTGTTTGTGTGTATCTATATGCATCAGATATATGTAAATTTTGACCCTACATATACTGGCTGGGATGCCTTCACCACCAGCCCTTGTTGTTTGTCAGAGCTACTGTGTGAAGAAAGAGCCATGAGATATACTCCGCTGGGTGGCTTTGAGTTCTGTGAACTTTGACAGTTACACAAATTTCCTATTTTTCCCCACAAATGCTTCACTTAATACCATATGTCTCTAAATTGAGAATCGCCCAAATGGATGGGCTGTGATTGTATTCCCATCCAAATATATCAAATACAGTCATCCTTCAAGTGATTGTCATAAGGCTGTGATGAATTCCAAAATAAAGATAGAATGAATGGATAAGAAATTTAACCAGCATCTGAAAGGGGAAAACAAAACACAAAAAGGAAGCTTAGAGGACAAATAAATTCTAGATTCATATCAATTTCCCACTCAGAATTATGAGCTATTGTTTAAAAGTTAAATTCCCCTTTCCTTTCTTAAAATCACAAAACATTTTATCTTTTCTTGCTGGCACTTCAGTTCTTACTCTGAACTTAATTTACCATTCTAGTATTTACAGGGTTTGTAAAATATAATTTTATACTTGGATTTCAACCACACTTGTAATTGAACTGTAAAAGCTAAGCTTTCATATTGTCAAATAAAATAAATTTCTATGAAATAGAAGGTCTGTAGTTGTGACTGAATCTGGTTTTTCCCTTTGCTTTTAAAAGATAAATAAAAAATTTTTTCAGTTATTTTACCCTTACAATAAAAAAAATTAGGATAAGAGAGTATGAAAGGCATTTTAAATACTGAGTATTAGCAATACACAATTAGGATCTAGCTATGGAGCACACTGTAGACACTAAAAGCAGCATACGCCTGTGTGCTCAGACATTCTGAAAAACTAGGAAAAGTCTAAGGCATGGGATTTTGAATAAATGTGTAAACTCTGTATTATTCATATAATTTCATAAACATCTGGGTCCACAAAGCTGTTGTCTGAGATTAAAGATGATAACAGAGATGTCATTTAGAGGAGCAAAGCAGCTACAGGATGACATAACCTAGATCAAATTATTTCCATCAAGGCTCATTTATGCCCAGCTTTAAAGTACAGAATCATCCCAATATTGCAGCCAGTGGTGATTGATCTTTCAGAAATCAGATCTTACCAGCCAGATATGAAAGAAAATAGAATTAGAATTGTCCAGGGAAAGGAATGATCATGGTCATTGGAAAACCATTTGCAGGGAGGCTATTGTGGTAAGCCAAGTTACGTGGAGGATGTTATGTTGTGAACATGGAATCAGAGGAGGAGGAATTAGCTGAACGACTCAGTGGCTATTGTCATTCAGCTCCTCACCTGATACTTTCCTTTCTACTGTGGTTCTATGGCTGTTGTATGGAATTAACAATAATTAGACATTTTATCGATACAACTCCCCTGGATACAACTGGATAAATACCCCCTCTCTGATTCTATTCCACCCTGACCTCCCTTCTGTTTAGATAAGTTAATTACATTTATGTGTCAAGTCTTGTGCATCCTGCTTCTCACCTGGGAGATGGATTTTTTTTTAAATTAGAGTGACTGAATTTATTTACCATCACCTATTATGTGTTTACTAGATTTTCTGAGTTTAAAAGTGCATCAGTTATGATGCTATTCACTAAAATAAAAGGAATTGAATTACATATTTGCTTTAGAAAAGATAACACTTTTTTTTTTTTTTTTTTTTTTTTTTACTTCTTAGAGAAAGATAGCTCTCCTCTGTCCAAATCTAATTCTTTCATCTTTATGACAGATCTTATGTTGTCTGGTCTGCTCCAAAAGTTTGCCTGTATCATTTACTTTTGTCTTCTTCTTCATCTTTTCCCTTTTTACAGGTGTTCCCTTCTAATATAAATTAGTTTAGCTCTCTTACACTTAAAAAAAATGATCCTGGGGTCTTTTACTTCCCCTCTACCTTGAAGCCTCTTTCTATGTCAAACCTCTAAAAAGACCAGTCTTGGTCTCCATTTACTTACCTCATAATCAGGTTTCAAATTTAATACCACTCCATCAAAAACTCTACTAATTGCAAAAATCCAATGGGGCTTTTTTTCATTCTGGGGCTTTGTTTACTAGTGACTATTCCTTTCTTGACCTACTTTGGTTTTTCTAAAATGCACCAATTTTTTAACTTAATTTGACCATTGCTCATTGTGTTTCCTGCTAGGCTTCATTTCCTCTCTTGCCCTTTAATTTTCACTATTCCTTGGAGTTTTATCTTTGCCCTTCTTTTGTGCTACTTATTTTCCCTGAGCAATCTGATTTATTGTTATGACTGCAACCACCAGCTTTTCACTCATGACAGCCAAGTCATTATTTCCACCTAAGCTCCAAATCTATGTATGTGACAGCCTATTTGACATCCCACCAAGTGAGCAATTTATATTCAACATTACAAAATGATGTAGTTTTCCTCCAAACCTCCCTCTTGTGTTATACACCCAGTTTCACAGAAAAACATTTTCATTTAACCAATCATCTGAAGAAAAAGACTACAAATTTCCTTTTCCTTTTGCCTCTCCTTTGCCTCTCATACTGAATTAATTGCATACATATCATTGAAAAAGAAGTAACTTTAATCAGTTCTTTAATTCATGCCCCACCACTTCTCATCTGGCCTGTTCTAACTACATCCTAAGAGGTATTCACCTATATGAGAAAAATAAATTGACACAAGTGTTAAGGAAAAGAAAGCAATACACTTTCAAGTGCAATTAGAGACAATCAAGAAGTGTGACCTCAACATCTAAAACCATTTAAAGAGCCTTGAAATCTAATTTGCCACCGTTTTGATCACTGGAGCTTTTTACTGACATCAGGAAAAAGAAATAAATTCTGAATTAGACCATCCATTGTTCTGTGATTTAGAGTGACTCGCATTTACCCATTTGAGTTATAATTTAAGGCTTTTATACCATTGCTAGCTCTTGGTCAGTGTGAAGTATTAAACAGCAGCCTCTAATAGCATTTCTGAGTCTTTTTAAGCTGCCATTAAGGGTTCAAAGCCTTACTCCTGTCTCTACACTTTTATTTATTTTCTTTATTTCCCTAAAATGTGTATAACTTCCATGGTATTTTCATCATAAATTGCAAAGTCGGAACTAGTGTCTGCAATCTGAAGTTTTAGCATCCATTAGTTCATAAGATCCAATTCATGTACTCCAAATCATTTGTTTGTAAAATATAGTAATTTCTGTATGAGAAATCTTATATCTTATAAACGTCTTTGAAGCATGATTAGGTTATACACCTTTATTATCATTGATATAAACTCTGTGATTAAAAATTCAGGTATGGTCAGTCTCTTGGAAAACATGCTGGTAAACAGGAAAGAACAAACTACGTATTTATAATCTGAAGAGTTAATCTTTTCTGAGTTTGAGGAGGTTTTACAGGATTAACCTCTCCAAAGCATTTTACAATATCATGATTTCACAGGATAATACACTCTTTGTCCCTGTTCTATCCTGGAAGCACTGTCCTTTAGGCAAATGGCACCACAGACACAGGGTTAGGCTGTAGCTAAAAACGAAATACTTCTTCAACGGGGAGCAACACACCATCAAGATAAGGTCAACTATCCCTTTGTTCAGGGAAAGTGCTGCAGCCTTTACAATGTCTACAAGGCCAATCTTCACTTTATAGCCTTTCTTTTACAGTTGAACCCTTGTTTCTATTTGTATGTTGATTCCTCTGGTAATTTAAAAATATTTCTTAGAGGGCAAAGGCCAAGCAGTCCACTAGAGTAATTGAGACAGAGGGGTTGAGTTTTATGTCAATTGCTGTTCTGGAGCATTTCTTATTCAAGAAAAGAACAAACAGAAAACATGAAGTCCTCTATCTAAGGGTTCATAAACAAACAAATTGCCAGCAAAATGGTAAAAATAGCCATTAAAACTCTCTACAATTTTTATATGTAAACATGTGTATAAACACGCAGGGTGTAAGCTGCTATGACTCCTGTCTAAAACTGCTTTAAGTATTTAACCTCCTGACCTATAGTTCTACCAAGTGAAATAGGTCCTGTGGTATGTGCTAAAATGAGAAATGAAAAAATATCCTGAAATCTACCTTATACTTTCTGCTTGGTGTTTGATTTGCTTGGTAGAGGACCAAAAAGAGTACCTATGGTTGGAAAGTTCACCAAATTATACCTAATAAATAAAAATCTAAATCTCTGAAATTTGACTCTGAAGAAATTCTTGTCAATGATTATGCAGTTTTATCTTGTAAGCAATTATCTAATTTACCTGAATGATTCTGTTGAGATCTAAAAAGAAATAAACCAAAACAAACACAGAAAAAACCCGTATTATTTATCTTTATGTCACCCAGACTGTTGTCTTTTTTTTTTTCTAGCCTTAATACCAACCTACTAGGGTTCAGCAGCCCTATAATGTCTCTTCTTTCTCAAACACACAGTGATTATTAATTTGAGATACCTAAATACTTAAAACAAACTTCTTCTGGGAGTATTGTTTGACAATTTAATTATGAAAAGCAAAGCAACATTTTAAACATTTTCAGACAGTTCTAAATCCTCAACTGTCTTATCTCTTCTCTTAAACTAACATCTCTAATAACATCTCCTCTCTTAAGCTAACAACTTCTAGAAGCAGCATTTAACTATACGAGTGAGGAACTTTACCTTTGCTGAGCATCTACTCTGTGCCAGAACCTTTACGTATATTGACTCACTGAATGCTTGTAAGGACTGCAGAAAGGTAGGTGCTTAACTCTGCTTTATATATAAAATCAGATCCAAAAAACGAAGTCCTTGCTATGCCATTAGGAAACAAAGAAGCCAAGAAGCCAATCTGGCTCGGCCTTGTACCAGAGCCCATGTTATTCCTATTTTACCCCAGTGAAGCATGCACAGAGGAGATGCTGAGGTTAACATAATTATTTTCCTCATGAGTTCCAGTGAGAAACCAAGCTGGATTGGACAAGTCTCACTAGAATAATATAAGGGACTGCTCTGCTGAATCACATGGTTGTTAAACCATCTTCCTGAAGTGTGTATATCACACGTGGGTCAGCTCAAACAGATCCAGGATGACGGGGAAAGGGATCAACTGCTTATGTCAGTGACCCTTCTCTGCATCAGTGGTCCTATGAGCTCTCTTACAGTCTCAACTATTTCTTATCCTTAACAGAAGCTATTTTAAACCTCTAATAACCTTCTTTTATCTTCCACTTCAAAGAAAATAGAATATATTAGACAAAAACTTCAACTTTCTTCTTCTGAACCTACATGCTTATTCATATGCAACTATCATTTCCTCTTTTCTCCCATTACCATATGACATGATTTTGCTTTGTGTCCCCAACCAAGTCTCATCTTGAATAGTAATCCCCACGTGTTAAGGATGGAATCTGATGGGAGGTGGTTGAATCATGGGGGCAGTTTCTTCCATGTTGTTCTCCTGATAGCCTAAGAGTGCACATGAGATCTGATAGTTTTAAAGTGGTAGTTTCCCTATGCACTCTCTCTCCTACTGTCATGTAAGACAGATGTGCCTTGCTTCCTCTTCACCTTCTACCGTTAGTGTAAGTTTCCTGAGGTCTCCCCAGCCGTGCAGAACTGTGAATCATTTAAACCTCTATTCTAGTTTGTTATAGCAGTGTGAAAATGAACTATTGCAGAAAACTGATACCAAGAGCAGGGTACTGCTATGAAGATAACCTAAAAATGTGGAAGCAACTTAGGAACTGGGTAATGGGGAAGGATTGGGACAGTTTGACAGGCTCAGAAAAAGAAGAGAAGATGAGGGAAAGTCTGGAACTTCCTAGAGACTTGTTGAATGGTGTTGACCAAAATACTGATAGTTCTATGGACAGTCAAGTCCGGGCTGAGGTGGTATCAGGTGTAGATGAGGAACTAATTGGGAACTGGGGCAAGGTTGCTCTTGCTATGCTTTAGCAAAGAGACTAGAGGCATTTTGCCCCTGCCCTGGAAATCTGTGGAACTTTGAACTTGAGATAGATGATTTAGTGTATCTGACAGAAGAAATTTCTAAGTAGCAAAGCATTCAAGATGCAACTTGAAAGTGTTCAGTCATGTATGTTCACAAAAAGCTTATCTAAAACTGGAACTTTTATTTAAAAGGGAAGTACAGCATAAAAGTTTGGAAAATTTGCAGCCTGACCATGAGGTAGAAAATAAAAATCCATTTTCTTGGGAGAAATTTAGCTGGCTGCAGAAATTTGCATAAGTAATGAGGAGCCAAATGTTAATTCCCAAGACAACGGTGAAAATGTCTCCAGACCATTTCAGAGATCTTCATGGCAGCCCCTCTCATTACAGGCCTGGAGGCCTGGGAGGGAAAAATGGTTTTGTATGCCAGGCCCTGGGCCTTGCTGCTCTGTGCAGCCTCAAAATATGGTACCCTGCATCCCAATTGCTCAAGCTCCAGTTATGGCTAAAGGGGGCAAAGGTACAGCTCGACTTATTGCTTCAGAGGGTATAAGCCCCAAGCCTTGGTGGCTTCCATGTGGTGGTGGGCCTGCAGATGTGCAGAAGACAACTGAGCTTTAGGAACTTCTGCCCTGATGTCAGAAGATGTACGGAAATGCCTGGATGTCCAGAGAGAAATTTGTAGCACAGGTGAAGACCACGTGGAGAACCTGGGCAGGGCAGTATGGAAAGGAAATGTGGGGTTGAAGCCCCCACACAGACTTCCCACAAGGATACGGCCTAGTGGAGCCGTGAGAAGTGGGTCACTCTCCTCAAGACCCCAGAATGGTAAATCCACCAACAGTTTGCATCAGCATCCATCTGGAAAAATCACAGGCCCTCAATGCCAGCCCATGAAAGCAGCCACAGGGGCTATACCTTGCAGAGCCACGGAGGTGGAGCTGCCTAAGGCTGTGGGAACCCACTATTTGCTTCAGCATGCCCTGGATGTGAGACATGGAATTAAATGGGATGTTGGAACTTTAAGATTTAATGACAGCTCTGCTGGGTTTTGAACTTGTATGGGACCGACAGCCCCTTCATTTTGGCCAATTTCTCCCATTTGGAATGGGAACATTTACCAAATTCCTGTATCCCCATTGTATCTTGGAAGAAACTAACTTGCTTTTGATTTTACAGGCTCATATTGAAATGGACTTGCCTTGTCTCAGATGCAACTTTGGGCTTGGACTTTTGAGTTAATGCTGGCCTGAGTTAAGACTTTGGCTGTTAGGAAGACATGATTAATTTTGAAATGTGAAAAGGATATGAGATTTGGGAGGGGCAGAATCATATGGTTTGGCTCTGTGTTCCCACCCAAATCTTGTCTCAAATTGTAATCCCCACATGTCAAGGGGAGGGATCTGATAGGAAGTGTTTGGATGATGGGGGCTATTTCCCCCATGCTGCTCTTGTGATAGTGAGGAAGTTCTGACAAGATTTGATGGTTTAAAAGTGGCAGTTTCCCCTGCGCACTTTCTTTCTCTCTCTCTCTCTCTCTCTCTTTCTCTCTCTCCTGCCACCATGAAAGACACACCTTACTTTCCCTTCAACTTCCATGATGATTGTAGGTTTCCCAATCCTCCCCAACCATGTGGAACTGTGAGTCAATTAAATCTCTTTCCTTGATAAACTACCCAGTCGCAGGTAGTTCATTATAGCAGTGAGAAAATGAACTAATACACCACATAAAATTTTCCCACCTTGCTTCTATATCTCCATTTGCCTAACACATCAAGCCTTCTCTGTGACCACCCTCCCTAATATACACACTTTCTAGCCTGTGTCCTAGATGGCCACCACCTACAACAGCATTTAAACATTTTTATTCCTTGAAACAAAACAAATAACCAAATCTACATCCTCCTCTCCCTGATCCCCTTATTCTCTCTTCTATTTTGTAATCAAATTTCATGAAAGAGTCATCTACAAGCTCCTTCTCTACTTGTATCCTCTAGTTGAGTCCCCAAACTTCCGAAATCTGACTTCTGGCCTTGCTACTCTGCTGAAACTATTCTTGTTAAAGTCCCTGACAAACTCATTACTTTTAAATCCAAAGAATATGTCTTCAACAATCTTTGCCCTCCATGGACTCTAGGCTGGGTCTCCCTTCTGCCACAGATTCTTGCCTTGACTTCCACATTCCCAAACACTCAGGATTGTCCTCCCAGTCCTCTGGTGGCATTTTCTTTACTGCATTTATATTATAATCTTCCTGTAACTCTGAACAGGTACAAGGTGCTGGGAGAGATAACTATGAAAATGCAAATCTTTATAATGATTGTTTTAGGCCTTATATAGAGGGATATATAAATATATATTTGTATGTGCATTTGTATATGTATATATGGTGAGAGAGAGGGAGTACATGCTATGAGGGAATTCTTAATGGCTACACTAAGATTAATAAAACATAGAAATATATAGATATGAATATCAATAGCTCAATAAAGTACAGTCATGTGTCACAAAATGATGTCTTAGTCAATGAAGAACCAGAAATATGATGGTGGTACCAAAGATTATAATACTGTATTTTTACTGTCACTTTTCTATATTTTGATATGTTTAGATATACAAATACCATGGTGTTATAATTGCCTACACTATTCAGTATAGTAACATACAGGTTTTTCCCCTAGAAGCAATGGGCTATGCCATATAGCTTAAGTGTATAGTAGGCTATGCCATCTAAATTTGTGTTCACACAATGATGAAATTGCCCAGTGATGCATTTCTCAGAATATATCCTCATCTTTAAGCAATTCATGACTGTCATAAAAATTAGAGACAGCTCCTAAAATACCTATAGTCTGTTGTGCTATAACACATATTTCCCTAGCACAAATGAGCTCATACATGATTGGTAAGTAGGGGAGATGATATCGCTGTAACAGGAAACTGAGTTGTTTCATAAGCAATTTCACCCAAGCAAGAGAGACTGGTGTAGCAGAAGTAGAATTATAACTGTGTTAGAAAAGAAAAAAAAGCTTTCAGCTTGGCTATTGAACAGGTAAGAACATTTTTACCTATATTTTAAGAAAATTTAAAGCAAACTCTAGCCCGGGACTCTGATGCTAGAGCAATACTCCTGGGACTTAGGCCTCTCTCAGCAGGTTGTATTTCTACCAAGGAGCACATAACTTCACTTGTGTTTGCATCATCTCAGTGGCCCTCAAGCCAGCGATGCTGTTTTATTGTTTTTGCACCTAGTTGATGTTGCTGAAGTGGCATCCCTGAACTAAGTTGTTTTATGGCATGTCAATAATTGTTTTATTATTGCTTTGGTGACAAAGTTGCATTTGTTTGGGGGAAATCGGTCCCTAAGCTTTATTGTTCCCATATACCTTGTGATTTTTAGCACATGATTTTGCAAGACACAAAGATTTCTGAAATGCACAGACATCCCAAGGCACTGGGATAAAATCTCTCTCACTCTCTCTCTCTCTCTCTATATATGTGTGTGTGTGTATATATATATGTATATATGTGTGTGTATATATGTGTATATATGTATACATGTGCATATATGTGCATATATATACACACACATGTATATATATGTGTGTGTATATACTTCCCTCTATATAAGGCCTAATGCAAGTATTGTACAAATTTTCACTTTTCATAGCTATCTCTCCCAGTGCCTTGATACTTGCAGATATCCCAAGTATGTCTTTTTAAACTTAATGGAAATTAAACATTAATTATCTTGTATTTTATTATCAATCATATGCTTGGATTCTATGACTTTATTTCAAAAAACATTTAGAAAGTGTCATTGTATTAGCCTGTTCCCATTCTGTTAAGACATACCTGAGACTGGGTAATTTATGAAGAGAAAGAGGTTTAATGAACTCAGTTCTACATGGCTGAAGAGGCCTCACAATCATGGTGGAGGCAAAGGAGGAGCAAAGGCACATTACGTGGTGGAAGGCAAGACAGCATGTGCAGGGGAGCTCCCTTTATAAAACCATCAGCTCTCGTGAGACTCATTCACTATCATGAGAACAGCAACATGGGAGTAACTGCCCCCATGATTCAATTGCCCCCCACTTGTTACCTCTCATGACAGGTGGGGATCATGGGAACTACAATTCAAGATGAGATTTGGGTGGGGACACTGCCAAACCATATCATTCATTCATACCTTCTTTTTTTTTTGAGATGGAGTCTTGCTCTGTTGCCCAGGCTGGAGTGCAGTGGTGCAATCTTAGCTCAGTGCAAGCTCTGCCTCTCGGGTTCAGGCCATTGTCCTGCCTCAGCCTCCCAAGTAGCTGGGACTACAGGTGCACACCACCATGTCCGGCTAATTTTTTGTATTTTTAGTAGAGACAGGTTTTCACCATGTTAGCCAGGATGGTCTCGATCTCCTTGACCTCTTGATCCGCCCGCCTAGGCCTCCCAAAGTGCTGGGATTACACTCATGAGTCACCACACCCGGCCCAAACCTTGTTTTCTTAATACAAAGTTTCTTTAAACAAGGCCAAGCTCATTTTCTTTACCTGTCTGCCAGTCCTGAAACATGAATAGAAAGCTATTTTTTAGTTATATGAGTTTTATGCTGTGAATCTGATAAATCTCTTTCTTCTCATATTCAAAGATTGCAAAAATAGTGGAGTGGATCTTAATAAAAAAAAAAATGAATTCATTTTTGGCTGAATTCTGAGCCAAAGATTTACTCTCATTTTTTTTTTTTTCTATGCTAGACCTGAGTGTTAAAAATAGGTGATTAGCACGGATGTGTAAATATAATATTACCTATACTTTCCCAGCACATTTCTATGAACATTAAATCAGCACTAAGGCTTACTTTAGCCTTACTTTATGGTGTTTAGCCATAAGGCTATGTTGCTGAACCCTCTCTTTGAAGGAGCCTTTCCCATAATTTGTCAGAGTTCATATTTACCTTTTCTTCTTCTCAACTCTCTTTAGCTAATGTCATGTTTTGAGTTTCATCAATTGTGTTTAGAATCTAGGCATTATGAAATCAGATGTATTTGTTGACTTACAGAACTTTGTTTTATAAGATGTTCGCAACCACTGAATTGTAGAGATGCATATAATTCTAACAGAGAAAGAAACCACTCTCAACTTGTTTTCTTCTCTTAAATTTTATGCCCAGAAACTCATGCTCTTGGAACTTGAGAAACTTCTCATTTTCTTTAACACACCTCCCTTGCATTATAATAGCATCTCAAAATAAAGTAAACAGGATTTTTGTTTTAATGCTAAATATTATGTAAAGAAGTTAATCATATCATGATGAGGAAAGACTCTATTACTGCCTGCATGAAGAGATTGCAAAGAATTAACTACACTGAATAAACCTTAGTAACAATTGAAGCAGAAAAATTGATGGCTACCTGTAAGAAAGTAGGGAGCTAAAGAGGCAAAATTCATATGATCATGGAGAGGTGGAGCTAAGTGAAGGTCAAACATACTGAATATTTAGATGTTTTGCTGATTTTCATAAACTTACATGCCTCTATTAATGTAATCAGGATACAATTTTCGTTAGATTTAACAAGAGGTAAAAGTAGTATCTTAGGGCTAATATGTTTTTAAACATTTTTCATAAATCAGTTTAGTATATCCTTAGCTATGCCCATATTGATAGTGCTTATATTTTCCTAATTAAAGATAGAGATATATCGTCCCCCAGATAATCAGAATATAAGAACATGTATATGAGGACAACAGGGCAGAACATTTACATACCGACCCAAAGAGTCCAGCGTGTTTTTCATTTATAGAGAACTCTAACAACTGCGCCTGTGACATGAGCCCAGAGTTTAGGCAGTAGAATGCAAATCTGTAATCAAATAGGGTTTAAATGAGATTTATTTATTTGTTTATTTATTTATTTATTTTTAGATGAAGTCTCACTCTGTCATCCATGCTGGAGTGCAGTGGCACAATCTCGGCTCGCTGAAACCTCCGCCTCCCGGGTTCAAGCAGTTTTTCTTTTGCAGCATCCCAAGTAGCTGGGACTATAGTCGCATGTCACCAGGCCAGGCTAATTTTTTTTATTTTTAGCAGAGACGGGTTTCTCCATATTGGTCAGGCTGGTCTCGAACTCCTGACCTTTGGTGATCCACCTGCCTCAGCCTCCCAAAGTGCTGGAATTACAGGTGTGAGCCACCGAGCCCAGCTGAGTTTTATTGTTCACGCACTGCTGCTACAACCTTCAGTTCCTGTGGTCCACTATAATGCTTTATTTTATGGAGTAATTTAGTTTTCTGCTTTCCCTTCACTATTTCCTAAAGAATTGAAATAATTTTATTAAGATTTTAATATCATATGAGTATTAAAATTTACATTTATGCCCTATGGATGCTTTGTAACCTATATTCTTCTGAATTTTGTCAACTACAGGTCTTTAGCCATGTTAACTTCTTTGGGCAGTAACTTCCCTATTATTAATCAGTTTGCAAATGCCTAAAGAAGAAAACATGACAAAGAACTACGAGTAAGATGAAAGTACTGAGCGGCCTTGGTAGCTCTGCTACTTTCCAATGAATACAGGTTTGCTTTGTTGATGTGTTAGCGGCTACTCTCAAATCTGTAAAGGAAAATGAGTGATAAGAAAATCTGTTCCAAACATATTTCAGCAAACTCGTCCCAGCTAGCCTGAGCACTACTGCTGAGTCCAGCACAAGTGATCAGTCAGAGGTACTGAGGAAACGCTTCTGTCTTCTGGGACAGGATAATGAACGTCCCCAAATTTCAGAGTTCATGGCCTCTCACAGTACAGAAATCATGGAACACTGCGAAATACTTTTGTGATTCTCTGCTGGAGAAATTCAATTTTATGACAGTCATTTGTTAGGAAGTGTTGCTATACATGATATATAGCTTTTCTTTCAGTTTAACTAAAATTTATTTATTATAATTTTAAAAAAGAAAAGAAAAATTCTAAGTTTTCTTTTTTTTTTTTTTTTTTTTTTGAGACGGAGTCTCGCGCTGTCACCCAGGCTGGAGTGCTGTGGCCGGATCTCAGCTCACTGCAAGCTCCGCCTCCCGGGTTCACGCCATTCTCCTGCCTCAGCCTCCCGAATTAGCCTGTATATTTTGGGGAGTATGACTCTGAGGGTAGGAGGGATGTGAGAATATGTCTGCAGAAGAACCACAAGGAAGATGACAAAACACCTTCAATAATCGCAGCACCATAAGCGGCTCTTTAAAAATCATTTTCAATTTATTTATTAATTATCATTATTATCATTATTATTATTTGAGACAGAGTCTCACTCTGTTGCCCAGGCTGGAGTGCAGCGGCGCAAACTCCGCTTACTGCAACCTCTGCCTACTGAGTTCAGGAGATTCTCTTGCCTTAGCCACTGGAGTAGCTGAGATTACAGGCATGCACCACTATGCCCAGCTAATTTTTGTATTTTTAGAAGAGAGAGGGTTTCACCATGTTGGCTAGGCTGGTTTCGAACTCCTGACCTCAAGTGATCCACCCACCTTGGCCTCCCAAACTGCTGGGATTAGAGGCATGAGCCACCATGCCAGGCCTGATTTTATTATCTTCTATTTATTTTCATGTAAAATATAGCCAGTATGAGTTCACTATAGTAATCTCATCGACAGATTCCTAGCTCAGTAGGAAATTCCATTTGTCCATCTTTTACTGAGAGCCATTTTCGAGACAAAGATAGCTTCCAGTGCTAATACATGCTCATGGGATAATATCTCATCACAAAATCCCTTTCTTACCTGAAACAAAAGTAGCTAGGTATGATTTCTTCTTGGTATGAAGTCCCTGGCTTCATATAAAGAGGCAAATAATTTAAAAGTCCTTTAGATACTCAGAACGATATTTGATCATCAACTCATATTTGGGAGAATCACCATAGAAATATCATAAAAAAAGACAAGTTTATTTCTAGAACAAGGCTGTTAAGCCCACATTAACATAACATATTCACATAAATATTTAGTTTCAAAATAAAATCTTGGAAATGCTTTTAGAAACCAAATTGAGCAAAAATTCTACTAAGCCTTGAGTTTTACACATAAGCTAATGCAATAATTTTTTTTTCTTGTCTTGTAAACCTTGTCTTGACTCTCCCCAAATCCTAAGCTTAAGTAACTAGCCCACAGTTTTCACAAAACCCTAACAATTGTAGCCAAGCTGATTACGTAATTTTACTTGTCTCCAGGCTACACTGGTCTGATCACTCCTTCTTCATTAGAGATGTATGGTTTTCCACTGAGTGTATCGTCTATTGGATGCTGTTCTGCAGTTTCTCTGAAATAGTCACAGAACTTTACAATGTTCTGTTATCTGGAAACCCACCTCCAAAAACTTCAATCATTCAGAATAAAATTATAAATCCAAAAGAAAGCTAAATGCTTCTCAAAGGAATATAACACTTGCAACTTGGAAACATAAGTCTGAGAGCTGGTACTGAATGTGTACATATCTCATTTTCTTCATGTATAAATTGCAGATAAATAATGCTCCTAATTCATGGGGTATCATGAAGATTACAGCGAGCAAATACATAAAAGGCACTTAGAACATCACTTGACACTGCTAAGTACTTTATGAGTGTTAACGTTAATGCTAATGCGCATGATGATTAACAGATGAGAAAGCTGATTTTTACAGAGCTAGGAGATTTTTGCTCAGGGCCCACATCATACAGCTGAGCCATAAGTCAAACTCTGTACTTCCTTCCTCAATGTTCCAAGCAGTGTGCATTATGTTTCACTGATGATTTCCAAGGAGAAGGCAGGATATGAGGAATGGGAAACTATTTGACATAATATTCATACATCCTACTCAGTAGCAGAGAAGGCCAGAGGCATTTAGAGGGTAAACTTAAAATTTTATTTGAGAAGTATAATTATCTAGTTATTTCTAACATGCTTTACTGTATATTATGTTTACAGAAGATAAGATAGTAGAAGTAGTAGAGACTACTAGAAGCAGACAGCTCCCAGACAAGTAGGGAGTTATAGATAATAATAAAGTATGAAGTAACAGAATGGCAAGATTAAAAAGAGCTACAATGTAGAGTTGTCTAATACAGGGGGGAATGTATGCATTAAGTCTCTCTGTATTTCTCAGTAGTCTGGGAGAACATTGCCCTTCATTCTTCTACATGCAGCATTCTGTAATTCAATAATGATGACTCAGAGTCATTAGGGAAGAAATAAAGTGTGTTCAGTACACTCTGCATAAGAAGACAAGAAAGTTATTATGCTTTTCAAATATTCCTCAGTGCTCATATATTACCTTATTATCTGGAAAAAAAAAAAAAAACAACTCACAAACAAAAAGTGGGGAAGCTGATAAGCCTCTGTCTGCTATTGTTTTATTTTTAACTCTGTCTCTGCTTTGCCCTGACTCTGTATAATTGAAACTACAGGTAGTCACTCTCAGCCACGCTCTTGCTCCCCCTCTTCTGGGTCAATATTTATCAAGATACAGTAAGAATATCAATAATCCACTGTCTATCTCACAGGGCTTGAAACTTACCTCCTTCCACAGATGAAGTGGATATATTGTCCCAGTTCTGCCTGTATCTAGTCTGATACTCAGCAGATGCACTAGAGCAGCACTGCTCAATGGAACTCTCTCAGATGATGAAAATGTTATCTCGAGCTCTACAATATTGCAGCCAGTAGCCACATATGGCCGTTGAGTACTTGAAAAGTGGCTAGTAAACTTAAGTAACTGAATTTAAATTACATTTTAACTAATTTAATTTTAAATAGACACATATATCTAGTAACTATCATATTGGACAATACAGCACTACAGACTCCCAGAAGCCTTGTTGATATTCTCCAAAATGATTGTCTACCTGCTTAATTACATTTTCTGCTACATGTACTTTCTGTGACTGTGTCACCTATCCATTTAGACATTTAAGAATCTGCTATCCCTGAATCTCAATATGGCCAGACTAGATTTTCAGTTTATATATTAGATGCACATGTTGCTGGAAGACATTTGAAACACACAAAAAAGCTTAGCAAAATATAACATTAAAAAACTATTTTTTGAGACAGGGTCTAGCTCTGTCACTCAGGCTGGAGTGCAGTGGCATGATCTTGGCTCACTGAAACCTCTGCCTCCTGGGACTATAGGCACACACTACCACACCTGGCTAACTTTTGTATTTTCTTTGTAGAGACAGTGTTCTGCCATGTTGCCCAGGCTGGTCTTGAACTCCTGGACTCAGGTAATCCACCCACCTTGACCTCGCAAAGGCACCCAGGCATGACCCATAGTGCCTGGTCAAAATATAACATTTTTTTGAAATATATTATTAATCAAATTTTAGAATTAAAAAAAAGAATCTCCAGGTGCTAGAAATGAAGAGGAAACTCAAAATCAGAGATATGAACAGTTACTGGGTCTGCATTGTTCACTGGCAGAGTCAAATAATAAGAGTAAGAAGAATCAAAGCCAAAATAGAAAAAGAAAATAAGGTGCTACAGAATAGAAAGTTGTGTTAGTCAGCTTGGTCTGCCATGACAAAATTCCATGAACCAAAGCTTCAACAACAGAAATTCTGAAGGCTGGAAGTCAAAACTCAGGGTGCCAATGTGGTTGGAGTCTGGTGAGGGCCCTCTTTCTGCTTGTAGCTGGCCACTGTCCCACTGTGTGCTCAATTGGCAAGTTCTCTGGTGTCTCTTCTTATAAGGATATGAATCCCATTATAAGAGTCCCACTCTCATGACCTCATCCATCTAAATCTTATAGCTCTCAAAGGTTCCATCACCAACGCCACCACACTGGGGTTTAGTGCTTCAACAATTGAATTTTGAGGATACACAATTCAGTCCATAGCAGAAGTTGTCAGTGAAGTCACAATTAAAGCAGAGATTAAAACTGTGAAAGAGCTAGCCATGAGTCTAAAACAATAGGAGGAAAAGCAATGACCTCAGAGAAATCAGAACTCCAAGCCTTTGCTCTTTGGAGGGCAAATACACACAATCTTGGTACAGGGAAAAACTGGCCACACTATTTTGCAGCTGTACCTACAAAGAGGCAGAGTGTATTTCTTCATCTCTTGAATTTAGGCTTGGCCACATAATTTGAATTACATAAGAGGACAGTAGTAAACATTGTCTGGGTGAGGGGGAAAAGAACAAGATGGAGGAATGTAAACAGAAAAGACGCAGCCCCTACTACTTCCGGGTTCTTCATCATCCAACTTACCCACACCCGGGAAAATGCAGCCCTCGCCCGGGAAAAAAAAGCAGACCAACTGAGCAAGCGTGACGTGATGTCAATTTGAGGAAACCGAAACCTACCCGGCCACGCCTACGGAGATGCCCCTGGCACGCCCTTGTCCCACCCACTGCCCTCCCATTTCCAAGCCCAGAACATAAAAGTTGCCCCCAGCAGGTGCCAGCGCGAACTTCCCTGGCCCCATTGCTTGTGGACCGGGGAACCTCGCCCCAGAGCCCTGACCTGTTGGTCAATAAAGTTCTTTCTTTCCTACCACTTGACTCCAGCACCTAACTCTTTCCTGGCCAAGGGAATTAGACAAATCAAACATGATTCAGGGACTTAAAGAGTGCTTGCTCACTGGGAATTGGCATCTCTCCTCATGGGGTGATTACTCTGTGAAGAAGCCAGGGTTAGCCAGCAAGGATGAGACCAAGTGCAGCAGGGCTCATCTATCTCAGCTGAACTACCCTGTGGAACAAGCAGCCTCCAGTTGACCTGGGTTCTGACCACAGACAAAGAAGTGAGCCCAGCTGAGACAAGCAGAAAAATAACATAACTAAGCCCTGTTCAAACTGCCAACCCAAAGAATTTAAAATACATAAATGGTTGCTCTTATTTTAAGCCACCAGGGTTTGGAGTACTGCCCATGGCAGGTAGGAATATTTTGGTGATATATTAATTAAAAATTGATCTGGAAAAGAATCAAACTCAAAACCATCTTTTTAGGGTGCACGAGTACCACCCTGGGCTTGAAAACACAGGAAATAGTTTATATTTAAGTAACAGTCAAGAAATTACAACCACGTGAGTTAAAAATATCAAAAAAATCAGAACACACAACAAATTGGAGAATTGGGGATGATACAAAAATTTGAATGAAGGTCATCATAAGTATAAAGAGATGGAAAAAAATAAAAAAGAAATAAGAACATAAGACACAAGTAGACTATTTTGAAAAAAGAAAACATCAGACTTAAAACAGAACCAGGTACTAATTTAGAAAGTTTTAAAAAACATTAAAATAAAAAATAAATTTTAAAAACTCATGTTGAAGAGTGAATTAGACATATTTGAAGAGAGGATATGTGAATTGAGTGACACAGGAGAAAAAACCTCACAAAATGTAACAATAAGAGACATAAAGATGAAAATATAAAATATAAATCAATGGATATTAATGATAAAAGGAGAAATCTAAAATTCAGTATAAAGAGTTAATAGAAATCATCAGAGAGAGACAACATACAGAAACTTAGCTGAGAATTTTTCATAAATGAAGAAAGATTTGAGTAAAAAGGATCACAAACGAGATTACTAAACACTAATATACCACCTAGGAAAAAAAAAGCAAAGTTGTAGAAAATAAAACAAGAAAATTCAAAATTTACCAGAGAGAAAATGAGTATTATCTGCCAAGAATGACAAATGAGAGTAGGCTTCTCATCACTACAGGAAATGCCAGAAGACTATGCAAATCTCTCTACCTAAAAGTCTAAACTCAGCCCAACTTTCATATAAGAAGGCAAGGAAAACAAAACATTTTGAAATCAAATCTGAGAGAATCAATTACTCCTCGGCTCTCACTTAAAGAACAGTGATACTCTATCAAAAAGTGGGGAAAGGATATGAACAGACATTTCTCAAAAGAAGACATTCATACAGCCAACAGACACATGAAAAATGCTCATCATCACTCGCCATCAGAGAAATGCAAATCAAAACCACAATGAGATACCATCTCACACCAGTTAGAATGGCAATCATTAAGAAGTCAGGAAACAACAGGTGTTGGAGAGGATGTGGAGAAATAGGAACACTTTTACACTGTTGGTGGGATTGTAAACTAGTTCAACCATTATGGAAAACAGTATGGCAATTCTTCAAGGATCTAGAACTAAATGTACCATATGACCCAGCCATCCCACTACTGGGTATATACCCAAAGGATTATAAATTATTCTACTACAAAGACACATGCACACGTATGTTTATTGCGGCACTATTCACAATAGCAAAGACTTGGAATCAACCCAAATGTCCATCTGTGACAGACTGGATTAAGAAAATGTGGCACATATACACCATGGAATACTATGCAGCCATAAAAAAGAATGAGTTTGCGTCCTTTGTAGGGACATGGATGCAGCTGGAAACCATCATTCTTAGCAAACTATCACAAGAAGAGAAAACCAAACACCGCATGTTCTCACTCATAGGTGGGAACTGAACAATGAGATCACTTGGACTCGGGAAGGGGAACATCACACACTGGGGCCTATCATGGGGAGGGGGGAGGAGGGAGGAATTGCATTGGGGAGTTATACATGATATAAATGATGAATTGATGGGTGCTGACGAGTTGATGGGTGCAGCACACCAACATGGCATAAGTATACATATGTAACAAACCTGCACGTTATGCACATGTACCCTAGAACTTAAAGTATAATAATAAAAAAAAATTTAAAAAATTAAAAAAAAATAAAGAACAGTGATACTCTAAATCTGCAAGAAGGTAATTAAAGTCATAAGAAAGAATTGTCAGATGTGACTCTTGCTGAGCAAAGAAATTGGAAATAGGCTGGTAAATGTAAATGAATCCTGAGATTAATGATTACTTGGGACATTAAAACAAAGTAGAACTAAAACAATAAACAAAAAGCCTCATCCTACTAGAATTTAGCATCTACAAGTATGTAAATTTTCCTGTTAACTTTCAAAGATGTGTTACCAACATTCAAAACAGTGCCATACACACAGTAATCACTCAATAAGTATGTACTTAATAAAAGAAACTGCTTAAATATAGCAGTGAAACAATTCATACCTAAAGAATTATGAGGTTTTTAAATTGCTCAAAAAAGAGAATAGAGATACTGACTTTACTCAAACTATGATGTTATGCTATTTTCAAATGCTAACAAGTTAAAGAAAACCAATAAGAAACAGAAATCAAATGCATGGAGAAAATAAAGGGAGTAAGGAAAAAGTAGAGATTAGTAGGAGGAAAAAAAAGTAAGAAAAATCATGGTAAGTAAAAAAACCACAAAATATAAAATTAAGTCCAAACATATCGGTAATCCCAGGAAATGTGAATGGAATAATCATGACAATTAGAAGACAGAAATGCAAATTGAGTTTTTTAAATCTAGATATACAATATTTACAAAAAAAGCCTAAAAGTTATGAAAAATAAACATTAAAAAAAGGAATAGTATATAATGAAAACTGTTAACCAAAATTTATCTATATAGCAGTTGATATCAAATAGCAGGGTGAGGTGGCTCATGTCTGTAATCCCAGAACTTTGGGAGGCCAAGGTGGGCAGATCTCTTGAGCTCAGGAGTTTGAGACTAGCCTGGACAACACAGCAAAACCCCATCTCTACAAAAAAATTCAAAAAAACTTAGCTGGGTGTGGTGGTGCACCTGTAGTCCCAGCTACTGGGGGGCTGATGTGGGATCACCTGAATCCAAGAGGCAGAATTTGCAGTGAACAGAGATCACACCACCCAGACGGCTCACTTCCTTAGTTTGCTGCCAAGATTCCAAAAGGCAGCGTGTGACCATTATCCTAGTTTCAATTTCGGCAGAGATAACCTGAGAATGTGAAACAACACGTACGTGTACATACACGTATGCTATGTTGTGATGATGATGTTATGAAACAAGGAATAAATAAAGGAGCACCAATGTGGAGTACTCTAAGTGGCTCTCTATGAAACAAAATGTCAATCCCTTGAAAATCCTCTGTTTAGCACTGGGAAATAGCTGTGTGAGGAGTGGAGTAGAGAATGGATCAATATCTTAAATTATGTACTTATTGAAAGTCTAAATTTTGTAATTTTATGGGAATTAAAAAAGACATCCAGAGTTGCATCCATTTATATTATCATCACTTGAAAAATCTCTTAAATTATTTCTTAAAATATATTAGTATCATTACTAAGGCACTTTTACGCAAGTAGGTAGAGTTTTTTTTAGAATATACAAGTGTCTGCTACAGGTTGAGCATTCCTTATCTGAAATGTTTGTGACCAGAAGTGTTTAAGAGTTCAGATTTCAGAACACTTGCATATACTTAATAAAATATCTTGGGGATGGGACCCAAGTCTCAATACAAAATTAATTTATATTTCATATACATATTTTAATAATGTGTATGAAATGAAGTTTGCATCCTGTACTTAGTTGTAGAATTTTTCACTTGTGACATCAAGTTGCCACACAAAAAGGTTTAAATTTTGGAGCATTTTGAATTTTGGATTTTCAGTTTAGGGATGTTCAACCTATAGTATTATTTTACAAAGTTTTTGCTTGGGAAAAAGGGAAACATTTAATAGAATCTCTATAGAATCAAAGAGGACCTCTTGTACTAAGAGTTAATGTCATTCTTTAAATATTCTTATGCTTGAACTAAACCTCAATTGGGTATTTAGAGATTGAACACTGCCTTGCTTTCGTAAAGCTGGTCTTACTTTTATGTTCCAAAAGTCTATAGCACCTGTTGCTGATATTATTCTTCAGGTCATAACAGTAAATTCTCATGTCATTCACCCAGTTCTCTGTAGCAGATGAGTGCTATACTGATAGTTCACAAACTTATGACATGGGTTCTCTTACAAGCAGGGAATACTTTGCAAATTCATCTCTATTTTCTCCAGAATCAAGTCTCCACAGATTCAAAGGAAATAGTTTATAAAATGGTGCATATCCAAAGATTATAATCATAATAGATGACCTAACTATATCTCTGTTGTATGCATATAGCAATATGTATCTACCTGTATAAGTTTAATTTACTTTTTAAAAAAGGTATCCTAAATTTACATTGTCTCTGTGTCTACTCTCTTTAAAATCCTATACACTATTCAAAATGTATCAACTTAATGTTTCAGTTACTCCTATTTTTTTATGCAGTCGGCAAATTATTATCTCTGTAGATGATATTTAAAGCCACAAAGTCAAGCCATTGTTCAAAATCCCAGAGAGAACTCTCTTCTAAAATTCTGCAGTTTGTCATGTCCATCAAATGATTTTCAGGTGGCATCTGAAAAGGGCCATTGGAAGAACTGATTATACTACACAAACCTATAGATTCAACCTTGAGAAATATGGAGGCAAAATTCAGGGGTGGTGTTGTGGGGAAAAAAAAAAAAAAAAAAAAAAAAAACTTGTAATATTAACCAAGTAGTCTAAAATTACTGAACAAACCCTCATTTTCTTCTCCCTTAAATATAGTGACATCATTGAAATGAGTTAGGTTTATAGAACAAACTTATCTTTTATTTTCTGAGATCCTAATGAAATAATTTAAAATATAGGAGAAAGAAGATTATAAATTCAGAATCAGAAAGGAGTGAACTGGTGGAGGTTTATGAAAATCATATACAACAAACACATTAAAATGTTATTCAATTTCACACAAAAACATTAAAGATACTCCAGGTATTTCTTGAAACATATGGTCTTTTTATTCTACCTTTGGTCTTCCTGCTTTAACAGAGTCAGAGAAAACAACTTTTCTAAACTCTATAATAAGAAATTTTTTAAATACAAAAGACAAAGTTAAATAGAAAGTTACATATAATAAAATTCTTAGAAGAATAGAGGAGCATGAGAGAAAAACATATTTTTAAAGAAACAATAGAAAATAATTTCCAGAGATGGAGACACAAGCCTTTAAAAATATCCACAAGCTGCTGAGCAAGATAAATTTTAAACACAAATGTCTCATGATCCAAAACACATCACTATGACACTTCAGAGCAGAAAAGTGAGAATAGTCTAAAACCTCATGCATAACAAAAAAATCTGCCCAATAAAAGAATGAAAATATATGCCAAATGTGTCAGCCAAAAAGAATACTCAAGTGTAGTTGAGTAAGGTTGTAAAGTCCTGGGGAAACTTAACGTTGAACTTCGATTTTCATGCTTCACTTGCCTGAGGTCTGTTGTTCAAACAGTAGGAGGAGTGAATCTTTGAAAGTGCGAATCAGATTATGCCATTTTCTATTTAAAAATCTCCCGTAGCTTCCCAGCTCTTACAGAATAAAAGCCAAATCCTTATCATGGACCATAAATCTCTTCACGATCTGGCCCTTGGCTGCTCTTCTACTGGGCCACTCGGACTAGCCCAGCAATGCTTTCCTGATCTGGCCACACTGACCTCCCTGCTGCTCCAAGCCAAGCATGCTCCTGATGAGAGCCATTGCAACTGGAGTTCCCTCTGTCTTAAAACTCTTTTACAAATGTTAAATAACCTTCTCCCTCATATCCTTATCTCTGCTCAAATGTTACCATCTTAGAATGCCTTCTCTAACTGTGCTGTGAAAGAACCATGCCTCGCTCTCATTCTGACCACTTACCCTATTTTATTCTTCTGTGTCATGTTGCCCACTGGCATATTACATACATATGTGTTTACTTTCTCTTTCTTCCACCTTAACTAGTACCTAAAATCATGTCATCAAGAAATTTACCATTCAAAGCTCTCCTATCTCTCAAATCTCTCCTCCATATAAATAACTTTGGGCGTGTACCACAATAGCCCCCCTTATCCACTGTTTCACTTTTTGTGGTTTTAGTTACTTGTAGTCAACAGTGATCTAAAAATATTAAATGGAAAGTACCAGAAATTAAAAAATCATAACTTTTACATTGCATACCCCTTTGAGTAGTGTGATCAAATCTTAAGACATTCCACCCAGGACATGAATCACTCCTTGTCTGGTATATCCATGCTGTATATGCACTAACCACCCATTAGTCACTTAATAGCCCTCTAGGTTATCAGATCAACTGTCATGGTATAGTAGTGCTTGTACTAAAGTAACCCTTTATTTTACTTAATAATAGACCTAATGTTCAAGAGTAATGATGTTGACAATTCAGATATGCCAAAGAGAAATCATAAAGTGCTTCCTTTAAGTGAAAAGGTAAACGTTCTCTAAAAAAAAAAAAAAGCTTGTGCTGAGGTTGCTAAGATATACAATAAGAACAAATCTCAATGAAACTATAAAGGAGGAAAACAAAAATGTGATTAGTATGTATAGGCTTTGGTATTTTCCCCAGTTTCAGGAATCCAGTAGGGGTCTTCAAATGCATCTCCTACAGATAAGGGATGACTACTGTATGTACTCAATACATGAATCTCTCTTAAATCATTGATTATAACCCTGGTTTATGTCTTCTCACTCTGGGATCTAGAATTTAAAGTCTCCACCCATACCTATGTGGCAGGGGGAAAGATTATGGCACCTTTCCAACTGGCTTGTAAGACCTCTGCTCGTATATTATTACTCAAAGAAAGTCATATTGTCATGCACAATTTCAAATTGGAGAAGTGCAATTCTACCACAGAACCACCAAAAAACCCTGAAATATTTAAAATGACCCTAATTTTTTCAATATAGGCATAAAAACAATAGTCCACAGTAAAATAGAAGGTCGTGGTTACAAAGAAGCATGTCTGCAAAAAATAAGTACCTTATGCCTTTCAAGAAATAAATGAGTAAAACTTGAATCATATTAGGGATGGAATAGAAAGGATATATGTCTTTTATCCTGATGAGAAAAACACAAAGGCAATAGATACTCTAGGAATATGTCAAAAATTAAACAAAAATCCATAATCAAATATGAATCAAATTAAATATGACTGAGCAATTGTATAAGTCATTACATTTGAGCATAATTGTAGAAATATTCTCCCTTGTGTGATACCAAAATTGACAAATTAAAAGTCTTAAGAAAGAAATATAATCATAGCTCACTACTTTACTATATAGTGAACTAAATTTACATGGTCAAGATAATGTAAATAAATAAAAATAAATTGAAAAGTTTAGCTAGTTTATTCATTTTCAACTTTTAAAGTGATTCTATACATGAAGCACATATAATTATACTTGAATTATAGAACTGAATAAAATGTTATCACCCTAACAATATATAATGCAGTATAACTTGAATGGAAGGTAGAAAAAAAAAAAAGGCAGGAAGGAAAGATGCCAAAAAAGATAAGGATGCTAATATCTTTATTTTATAAATTAAGGATAGTCATTTATGATGGAACAGGAAATAAAGTTTTCAATAACTCCTTAAAACTAGAAAAATACCAGTAAAAGAGCGATAAGGTAAAGTATTATAATATTTAATACTTTATTATAATAAAGTAATTATTACAATAAATAAGAAAAGTGTTAGGGAAAAGGATGGTTAGATAAGTAAGCTGAATCTTCACCTTTAAAAGATAAAAGTAAATATTTCTAAATTTCATAAAGACATAGTAATAAAAGTATATTTGGGAGCTATGAAGGTAACTATAAGAAAAATGAAATAACAAAATATTTTGAAACCATTACTCTGCGGAGCAGGACAGCAGTGAGAACTGAGAAAGGGAGTTCCTGGTTTCCATTATAAACTCATCTGTAACATTTTAATATGTGTCTATATTCCTCTCATAAGAAAATACTAAAACAATGCATATATTAATTGGATGTCACAGCCCTTGAACTCTTGTCCAAAGACTACATTACACCGAGGAAGTTGATTACTCAGTTAAGATGATGAGTCATGAGGCAGGTAATTTCAAGGCATGAGAAAAAAATCTGAACACGGAGATTAGGTAGGATAATGTATTGCCTGGAACAGACACCTAAAATGCACAGTAAGAAAACAGGAGACTACTACACTCAAGGCAGAATTTGAGTTGAGAAATCTTTGGTATAATCAGTCAGTTATTTTAAATAAGCTGTTCATAGGGAATATGGATGTGTCACTTAAACTAAGTAATGGGGTTAACATTTAGATGCATAAATGCTAAAATAGCCCAATGACTGGTTTGGAGCAGGGTATGATCTGACTGCAAATCTTTGAGAATTGATTACAAATCTTTGAGAACTGATTAATCTGGTAAGTTAGAAACAGGAACAACATCAAAGTGACTTTATAATGGAATAATTCTAGAAAGATACAAAAAGAAGAAACTTATAAAATACAACTAAATGACTATCTGGCAATTTTCAGTGTTTTTAATGGCAATACAATTTATTTCATCTTTATCAATGCACTTCAGTTGGGCCTAATATGTTGAAATAAGGTTTTCTTAAATGATGGAACACTATTGTTAATTACTCTATATAAGGATATTAAGCACTGTAATCACTGTCATTATAAGCATTTATGATAAAAATTTATAATTAAAACATTTTAATTGTTTAGTCTAACATTGTTTTAATTGGAACAATAGAGCCTGTAAAGCTATATTTGTCCAACAAAACATTAAATAAAATTATGACTGCTTTAGAAATTATGAAATATTCTTAAAATAACTGCCTCAATTAGCTATGATTATCCATGTGGAATTCACCAGCAGTGAGTCTGCCTTTTAAGTAATGACAGTTGTATATAGGCACTTGGAAATAGTATTTGTGTGAGTTTGATCATTTTTCTCTGGAGGTGGATGTCTTCCAAGTTAAAGTATATGAGTTAGTAAATGTTCTATTTCTTTTTTAGCCACGTTTTCTCTTGGGAATGTCAAATTGCTCAGCAGAGTTAAATGAATGTCTCATCTCAGTACAATGTAATAACCATGTGAAGAATACAATAGAAGGAAATTGTGTCCTCATCCTTAAGGAGGTTATACCTGAAGGGTCCACATTCAGAATACCTACCCAATGTTTTAAGAAGATACTATAGAATTTCCAATAAGAATGGAACTTCCTCCTTCGTACTAGGATGCTGATAGAAATGTTAAATTCGTTTTTATCTCTTTGGGGACTTTTGCCTCCAGACAAATGCTTCCAAACTTGACTATTCATCAAAATCATCTGTGTAGGATTTTAGGGATTATGGAGTTTAAGAATTCCCAGTTCTCACCTCCAGTGATTTTTATTTGGTAACTCCCCAGGTGATTCTGATTAATTAGCCTGGCCTAAGAACAACTGCTGGAGATACTTTGAACATTAACAGAAAAACTTGTCTGACCAGAAGTTAAAAGTATGCCTGCAAAGGTCAACATATTCAGTCCGGACAACACAGAATAACCAAGACCTCACATTTACAAATCTATATGCCAAAATAGATAAAGTTCCTGTATCCCCTTTCTTTAATTAACTTGAAATTAAGTGGCTCTTATTTTAAAAACTAATTTTCTCACCTTATCTCATTACTTTATATTAAATTTCTTTTCATAACATTATCATAGGCATATACAGATACTCCTCCAGAGGATTTCCAAAGGACTGACACTGTTTCTACATAAGAGTTAGGTTTGGCTTTAAGTGAATTGGAAAATATTAAAACACATTAATCGATAGTTGTAAACCTACAAATGTAAAACTATGTATCACCTATGACATCTTTAGCAAGTAGCAATCTAGTCCAAATCTATTTCCAGTACATAACAAAAATGTAAGTCCCTAATTCTTCAACTCCTAACAACACAAATACAGAAAAGGAAGGAAATGACAAGGAAAGTATAGAAAAGACGAAGAAAAAAATTGAAGAGGGAAGAAAGTGACAGTATTAAAAGATTATTATAGAATTGCTAAAACAGAAGCCAATTTTTACCAGAAAAGAAGAGTATCCATTGTGCATTGACAATATCTCCATTTTTTTTTTTTTTTTTTTTTGAGACAGTTTTGCTCTTGTTGCCCAGGCTGACGTGCAATGGTGCTACCTCAGCTCACTGCAGCCTCCGCCTCCTGGCTTCAAGCAATTTTCCTGCCTTAGCCTCCGGAGTTGCTGGGATTACAGGCATGCACCACCATGCCTGGCTAATGGTATAAAAGGAAGCTCCACTCTGCTCCATGACATAAAGTGTTCTTCCCTGGTGCATACAAGTCATAAGATGAAGGTTTCCACATAGGTAGTTGTATGTATCATTAAGTATTGACCACCCTCTTAGACCCTCTTGATTAATATTTTCCCCCAGAACAGTTGAGTTTTCTTAGCAGTCAGATTTAGGAAACAGATATTGTGTCCTTTAAAGCCTCTCCTAAGGGATGACATGAGAAATTTCATTTTGGTTTTCTTCTGTAAACACTGGCCTTTGAAGCATGCATACATGCACAAATAATTGTGGAATGCACAGTCAGAAAATGAAGCCTTATTAAGTTAGTATGATGCAAGGGACTATGGTAAAGAATATTTTAGCAACTCCCTATTCTTCATGGATTGATAAATTTGTAAATATTATAAAAATGAACTTCTAAAAAATTGGACACACTAAATATAAGCCCAAATTATTTGTCATCTCATTCAACAGACATAAAATTACTCAAATTGCTCTAAATGTTTCTAACTACATACTCTCAATTTCTGTACTTGCCCTGTGATGGGCAAGCTGGTCTGTAAACCATACTCTGAAAAATACGGATTTATCCCACCAGGTTTATCAGAATTCTTACTGGGACCAATGAAGGAGAGGTTACAAATTCAAATCTCTCATAAAACGGTGATAGAATAAAAGGTCATTTAACTTGGAATTTGGTTAAGTTTCACACAAACGTCATAAATATTTTACCTAATGAACATAAATAAATGAATAAACAGAAAACCTCCAAACGTATGCCCCATAATTGTTACTAGCAACAAATCCATATGGGTCTGTAGCAACCTGAATTCTTGCTTCCTCGGAAGAAAGAATTCGACTGAGGGCCATAAGGCAGAAGAGACTAAGGCAAGTTTTAGAGCCGAAGTGCAAGTTGATTAAAAAGCTTTCAAGTGGGAATAAAAAGAAAGTAAAATACACTTGAAAGGGGGCCAAGAGCAACTTAAGTGCGTGGTTTGATGTTTTGACTGGGGTTTTATATGTTAGTATACTTCTGGGGTCTCTTGTGTTCCTTCCCTCCTGATTCTACCCTTGGGGTGGGCTGTCCTCATGCACAGTGGCCTGCCAGTACTTGGGAGGGGAGCATGCACAGTCTATTTACTGGAGTTGTATGCATACTCACTTGAGAAGTTCTTCCTCTACCAGCCAAATGTCCCTAGGAGGTCAGGTACCAGTTAAACTCTGCCACTTTGCCTCTTAATGTGCATGTGTGAGACCACTTGCCCAACTCCTGAGATCTTATCAGGAAGCTACTGATCATTAATTTCAGGTGTTTCATATCTTTTGGGAGGCTGCCTTTCCCTGGAGTCAGCTACTACCAATTTTTTTTTTTTTTTTTTTTTTTGAGACGGAGTCTCGCTCTGCCGCCCGCCCAGGCTGGAGTGCTGTGGCCGGATCTCAGCTCACTGCAAACTCCGCCTCCCGGGTTCACACCATTCTCCTGCCTCAGCCTCCCGAGTAGCTGGGACTACAGGCGACCGCCACCTCGCCCGGCTAATTTTTTGTATTTTTTAGTAGAGACGGGGTTTCGCCATGTTAGCCAGGATGGTCTCCATCTCCTGACCTCGTGATCCGCCCGTCTCGGCCTCCCAAAGTGCTGGGATTACAGGCTTGAGCCACCGCCCCTGGCCCAATTATTTTTTTAGAGAGATAGTTAACAACCTACTAACCCTCACCCGATGGTCACCTGACATTCCTAGTTGGGGGGTGGAGGGTCTCCTGCCCTGTTCATGTGTGACTAACTATCTACTGTAACTACCATACATTTGGGTCCAGGCTGGATTTTTTTTTACCTTTAGACTATGCTGCTGCCTTTTGACCTCCCATTGGCCATTTCTCACATTCACTGTTTGAATATTTGCCTCTTTTTTTCAAATGTCCTTGTTTGTAGTTTATTTTCTCTCATTGTTAGTGAAATTATTAAGATGTCTTTCAATTAAATATGCAACTATTCATTTCTATAGACACATTTTTCCTAGCACAAGCTGGTTGTCTTCCTAGCAAAATGCTGGTAGTTGTTTGTATATATCTACAATACCATTACAAAAAGAAACAATAGAAAGCAACAAGGAAATAAAGATGAAAAAAAGTTTTAAAATGAGAAACACAGCATTTTGCTAAGAAACAAGACCAATCCAAGAGCAACTTCTTCTAAAGTTCAACGATTCTATTTCTTTGCTTTTTGTACTTTCACTTCCTGACATAACCAACCTACCGTTTGAAAGCAAGAGTTAATTCATGGTTGATGTTCAAGTTTAATATAATTCGATGTTAGTACTTGTGTACTACTGTAATTCACCCTGCTCTGTACACACTTGATAGCTCAGGGAGTGCTCTGGTTTAATGATGTCAGGCCCAGTATTAGAAAACTACAGCTGAATTAAGTCGAAGGAGGAAATTAGAGGAAAAGGGAATGAAGTTTTAAGAGTACATATACTAAAAGGACTTGAAAGATGATTACATGGAAACATCTTGAACATAACATCTTCCATTCATATATTGGTCAAGTTAAAAAAAAAAAAATCCAAGCCATCCCCTCCCTGTATTGCTTTATGTGTGCTCTGTCCAGTGAGACTTTCCAAAACCCTTATTTTTAAAAGCATATTATTCCTGCTATAGCTCATTAAAATCAACTCATTATTTAGCACAGGGCACATTTCTGTAAAAACATTTGTCTTTCTTCCATCTGTTCACTTAGACAGCCCTTTCAGGCAAGTCCCTCTTAGAGCACACATATCCCTGACCCAGCTCTCACAACAACTGCTGAGCTGGGGTCAGCACTGAATCCATCCATCTCTAATGACATTGACTCGCAGTAGTTGCTTTTCTAGTCTCAGCCTGGCCTCTGCAAAAGGAGGGTGTGATTACAGTAGGAAGTGTCACACGGGGGTAATTCAATCACAATTTGGCACGTCCCCATCCCTTGCTGGCAATCAGTTCATGGGCTCTGTCAGCCTTCTGGATCCCTTACACCACTCGGGCCAGCAGTGTTTATGGTTACTCTTGAGATAATACTTGGCAGCTGCAGAGCCAAGCACCAAGCTGTGAAATGTGCATGGTTGGCAGCAACTGTGCCTATCTGGCTGTGTGAGTGGACATTTTCCTCACTGTTTTTTTCCTTATTCGTAAATGCTTTTATTTTGTAAGTTAGAGAGAGGAGGGCAGAAAAGAGATAAGGGAACAATGGAAGCACTCCATCTGCCACCAAGTCTTGAGTTCTGAGGAGGCATTATGTGAAAATGTGTTATTATTCCCATTAACTATTTCAGGTCATAACATGTTTGATAAATCATTATATTCCTTTACATACACTTTCCTAAACTCCTTTGGATCTTTTCTTGTTGTGTTCCTGAGTTATATGGGTTGTTCGGTAGTTTATTTTTTTATTTGACCTTCAGTGGTTGGCAAACTTTACCTGTACATTCATCCTATTGCATCTGGACTTAAGTGCACAAGAAAAATAAATCTTGTTAATTTTTAAGGACATATATACTACTTGTCCAAATGACATAGTTAAGTCATGGCTTATCCATTCTACCAGTGTTTCTCTATGTCCCCCTGTAGGAAACAGCAGTAGCAACCAGAAGACAGGAGGCATAAGAAGTTACCAAAAAAAGCCACCTACTTCTTCCACCTTAATTTCTTTAAGCACTTATCAAGGTACACTCCAACTCTAGCCATATATGTCTCCATACTATTTTCTGACATGTTCATTCTCTCTTTCAAATTGCTGTTAATGTATTTTAACTTTGATCTTCCTAGTGAAAATAGCTCTTACAGTACAAAAAGGCAAATTACTTATATGAACTTTGTCCTTTATCATGTCTGTCCATAATGGCCTGTTTATCCTCAGTGCCAGCTCATGGACTGATATCCCTGTGAATCTTCGCTGAATGTTCTTCATCACAGAATGCTAATCAGTCATACACCCTGGGCTATTGAGTAGTCATTCAAAGCATTGTAACATCTATCAGAGGGGAGATTTATAATGAAAATATTTTAGTTCTAAAATCCATGATTTTACCACTGAAACTAATAAGGTGCAGAACCTCAGATAAGTCTCCTATCTGTTCACAAACTCTTTTTGCTCAGCTGTACAGGATAGCTGCTATTTCTGAGAATGTTGTGAAGCAAAGACTTGGATAGAGATTGAGAATTCTACCAAATTCCATACAATATTGATTATTCATGGTGATTGTGATCCCATAGTCTTAACCATTCAAGTAAGTTGGATTGCTTCAGGAGAGTAACCATCAGCAACTTATCTCTGAGTTATATAATCAGATTCTCTTGAACTTGCATGCATACCAGCATTCCTGTAGACCTGCTTATCCGTTGTCATGATATTATCTGTGCCATAACATTGTCTGGTCTTGCTTTTCTCCTTCTTCCTACCAAAGTCCTATTCTATACAGAAGAAAGAAGTGCAGTGAAGGAAGCACCCTGCTGTGTGAGCATAAATTAGGCCCTCTTCAACAGACATAAAATGCCAAGATGATAATATGCTTCCAGAAAAAGATCCTCCTTAAAGCAATTTAGTTTGTATAGCAAAGCAGTCCTCATTAAAATAGGCCCAAATGAATCAAGTAATACAGCACCTTTAGATTTGGCCTTTTGAAATAAAGCATTTGCATACTGTATGGAAAAGTGACATTTTATGTTTTCAAAGAAAGCATAGCATTCTCTTATTCAGCTTAAAAAGGTAAGACATGTATTATGTCTAGAATATAATAAAGTCAGTCTTGAAATATTTCAAATATAAAAAGTCTTAATTTGTACATATATATAATTTATATGATCAGCATATTGAATACCTCATAAAAAGCTTTGAAGAAATTTTAGCAATCAATATTTATTAAACATTTCCCATGTATTAAGTCCTAAATCCTTTGCAGGTGTTAATTATTATTTCTATTTGAGGATGCTGAGACACAGAAAATTTAAGTAATTTACCCAAAGTGACACAATTAATAATCAAATCTTAAAGGGCTGGATGTTTTTATTTTAATTGTACATATTTCAAATGGGTAACATGATGTTTTGATATCCTTGATTTTCAATCCAGGAGTACAGCTCCAGAGCCCATGCTTCCTTTAGGATTTGTGTGAAATCCTAAAGACTTAAATTTCAATTATTGTTCTGAAACTTACAAATTGTATCTCCTCAAGCAAGCTACTTAAACTCTGAGTATGTCAGTTTCTTCATCTCTAAAACAGGAATGAGAAAAATAACAGTGCCTATCTCAAGAGACTGCTGTGTGAATTGAATTATAAAGTGTATGATAAGCTTCCTAGACTCTGCTTTCCACTTAGATGTACTTAATAAGTTATATACCTCGCCTGCTCTTATATCACAAAATCCTCTGGAACAAGAGGAAACAAACTGAATAGAAGCAGAAAAGAATTTGTAAGTTACTTCTCCAGGAAATGTAGAAAAGTAACAGTTCAAAATTAACAGTAAATACAGAGAACCCACAAGGCAAACTATCCCAAAGCCAAGCTTCTTTGAGCGACATCTCATGTTAGCGCTGTCCTTCTGGCATTATACATGAACATTCTGCCTTAAGAAAATCTATCTGTAGATCTTATAATTACGGTGATCTTGATTTCCTTTATCAACCATGTTTCTGATTCTATATAGTCAAAGGATAAAAGATGACAACTTGTATTAAGGAGAAGTAAATTTTCTTGCAAAAATTAATGAAAAAAGAAAAAAAAATTCTTTGGATAGTTTAATGACAGCATATTGGCCAAAGAATGCTTTTCATTTTGTTTTTCCTGAAATGAAATCACTTTTGATAGTGACTGAAGCAAGAGGTAATGATAACGTGATTGACTTTGACATTTTGACAAGCTTTATCTACTCTTTGTTGAGATATGTCACCATTTTCATCAAAAACAAGTTAAAAGGCCTTGTCTGCTTTTCATACAATATCTCATCATATTTCATCATCTTCTTATGCTTTCTTCAGAAAGCAAACTTACCATTCCTGCAAATGTCCTAACATCCTACAATAAGATTATTTCAAGGGAAGTAACTTTGTCTATTAGCAAAATATAGTTTGATATTATAATTTATATCAATTAACCACACTCTACAGAAGTAGATAGGTATGAGCAGACAGTTTATAAACAAGATGTTGAATAGAATAAAGAATGAATAGAATAAAGAAAAGCAACTTTGGGATAGAAACAGTGACCTCATACAACCTATTAATGACTAGGATGTATAGAAATACTATGCTGTGAGAATTATGTAAATCAAGTACAAAAATGCATGAAACTATTAATTCATGTGAGTGTCTTTATGAGGTAGCCATGGAGCAGGGATGAAAAACCAATGGCAGACAGAGGCAGACTGGTGACTTTGGTGTAGAAGGACAAGACATTTGACTTGACAACACAACCAGTGAGAAGTAAAATCATAAGTCACTGATTTACTAAGACATAGAATACAACTAAGATGTTATAAGAAAATTTGGAATTATGTGACAAGCCCTCCCAAAAGCTAACTGCCTATTGAGAGACTTGAAATACATGAGTCATAGTTCAGAGGTAGTTTAGAAAGATCTGTAACCATAATGGCAGCTGGAGTATAAGATCACTGGCAAAAACACGGCATAACCTACCTCCAGGGATCTATCTATCTATTGGGGTACTGCATGATCCAAAGCTCACATATTGCCATTCCTTTTATTTGATTATGTGTTCACTTTTGTTAATAACTGTCTTATAATTGAAAAGGGCACAAAGATGTGTCTTTGTCCTTGAAAATTTACAAGAAACATTTTTCCTTCTGCTGCCTATGATAAAAAGACTATGTAATACAGATTGTAGTCAGGGTCATATCTGTCAGGAATACCTATGTGACTGGTAATATTGACATCTATTTGCACATGAAGTCTCATGGGTCAAAAATGAGTCTAATTGGATCTACTAAAATTGGACACCTTTCCCTGGTAAGTCTGTCCACAGAAATGTTATGCAAGTGGAAAGTACTTTGTGTAAATACAGAGCATATCTCATAGCAATTGACAAATTTCTTTTATTGTTAAAAGCTTCAAATATAAAAAATTAAGCAATTGACTATGCATGGCTATACAGGATCAAAAACAATCAGTAGAAAAGAAGCTACTAGAGATCATATATCAAAGTTGGAGGCTGTTTCTTACCCCACTAGGATTTCATGTTCTCTTTTGACCCCAATAGAGGTTGTCCTTAAATCCCTGGTAATCAGAATCAATTCTCAATGTAAATGTCATTTTCTCTCTATGGTTGGAACATGGCTCAAAATACTGAAACAAATATATGTACATACATTTTCTTAAGAATTTTTTTATTACATTTCCTAAAATGTTTTAACTGATTCCTAAAATGGAAACAGGCCCTAAAATAATAATGACTAAACAGATTTAGAAGCATAAAGGATGTCAGGACATCTCAGGTGTTTTAACTAAGAATTTGAGATATAAATATAGTAAAAAAAAAAATATGAGCAACAAATCCTTAGAACAATAAAATTTTAAAATTTATTCATGCCAAAAAAATCCTCAAAAGATAATTTAAAGAGGAAAATAAAGAGTGTTATTGCAATTTGTGTCCATTACCCATTTTACAAATACTGCATGCCTTCCTTGAAAATCAGCTCTAGATTTTATGTTTTAAATTTCGTTTGTAATTGTTTTTGTTTTCTAATGTTAATGCCGACTGTCTCATTTTCCCCATTTTAGGGAAAATGCATCATTCCATATGCAACTGTATATATGTCCAGGCCACTGTGAGTCATGTTATGGGAGAAAAGGAGAAAGAGAAACCTCAATGCACCAGTGCCCAACTCAGTACCCCAAAGACCAACCAATTAGTTGTTATTTGGAAAGTAGTTACTTCCCCTAGCTCTACATGGTCAAAGCTTGTTATTCTTAGGATTGTCTTTGCTTGCAAAATATATGAAACATTTTTAGAATGTATAATATTTATAAAATAGTTACCTATTATAATAATTATTTGTGTTTAACAAATCATGCTGTAGTTTCAAATGGTAGACTCAATGCATGCCGGCTTTAGAGAACAGTGATGGTAGAATAAATAGATTACACACAAAAGAACACTAGAAATACACACAAGGTATTTTTAAATGACTAATTAAAAGGTGTAATTTTACTCTGTAGTAAAACTCATGGATTTCATGCACAGCCCTGCCTTTATGAGGATTCAAGGAGGACCAGCCTCTTAATTCATTAGGCAGTACCTAGGATTAGATATGGCTTTCCAAATGAAACCTAAACCCTTCACAAAACATTCTTGGTTTCAGATATCACTAGAAACTACCACACTGTAGAACGGGTCACTGAGAGGTTTGCTGAGGTTCACAGACCTTTAAGTAAACTCAAGATGATTTTTTTCCAAGGACAAATGCCAAGTTGTTAGCTAGCCCTAGTTAAGTTTCATGCGAACTTTACTGCGATGCCAAACCTGGACCAATTAATAATTCTGAGCAAATACTGGGAAAACTTAGGGGTTTCAACTTAAGTCCTGCCATTCTTCAGGTCTCAAATTATAAATTTCATACAGATGGTGTAAAACTTATTATAGTCACCAGAAAACTGCCTCATGAAGTTTGCATTTTTTTCATCTTATGTGTAACTTGCCAGTCTCTGTCAACATTTTCGAGAGCTCACGAAACATTTTCTTCCAATAAAAGTGGGTTGACATACAAACTAATTAAACATACTGCATTCTCATTTACTGTTCCAAAATGTTTCTCTCCTTTGTACAATATTCACAGAGACTTGACTGAGGGGAAAGAGGAGTCATTGGTTTAGCCAGGTTCAAGCAGTCTTTACAAATTCAGACAAATTTCTAGGATGTTATTCCCTAGGCAGGCAGAGGCTCTGGGGCAATCTGAGTCCACTCAAAATGATAGAGTTCTCTATGGGCTATCAATCATCAGCTCTTTCAAATATGCTCAAATCCTTGTGAAAGAAAATACATACTTATGTGTCTACATGAAAGGATGCAACCAGATTTCTTTGTAACAGTAAAAAATGACTTTCCAAACTGGATGGCTTTCAAGATGTTCCTTGGATGACCAGTCCACAAATATTTTCAAGCAAAATGTGCTATGTAACAGTTACCAAGTAGTCTTCATCTTTTGCCTTTTTAAAATTCAGGATAAAAATTAAAATGGCATAATGAAAAGAATATTAAGATAAAAAGTAAACCTTTTAGAAGCCTATTTCCATAACCCAATTGCCTGGTTGATTTCTAGTTTTTCTTTCCATTAAACATTTATACATTTATCATGTATTTTTTGTAGGTTTAATGATAAAATCTTATCACTTTGCATGAGTGCAGGCTGTGTTTTCAGAAGACATTTTCTTCTACTTTAATAATTATTTTTTAGTCCCTAAATATAAAAAATATGAATTTCATTCACTACAAGTATAATGATCAGTTGGAATTGTTTAAATTAGATTGACTTTTCTTTACATATAGAGCTATACAAATGCCAGATTATATAGTATATTAGAGCTCAGGGGCCTCTGAAATCAGAGTTCAATTTGAACTAATTTTAGGGATGAGAACATAAAAGATTCTCTGTGCCTATATGAATTGAGAACTTTGGTCAGTATAAAACACTTTCCACCACATCATACCAACTATATTTATTCCTTATCAGTAACAAAATGTAAATGGCAGAAATTACATCATAAATGTGGCTGAATGACTTTTAATGGGAACACTGTTATGATTTATGTATGTATATATATTTACATAAACTTATTACTATTTATAATTTATATATACTTATGTATGCATATCAATTATGAATTATATATATAACTATTTTTCTCTTTTTCATATTTCTATGAAAATCAGAAAATATGTCCTCTCTGGCAAAATAAAAAAAAAAGAACTGTATTCTAAACTTAGATCCAATGTCTAATAAACAATCCTTACACTTTAATTGCCAGACTCAGATTTCTACAAGTGGCGTGGAGAGTGGATACCAAATCAATATCTTGACTTATTCTAAAAATTATATTCTGTTTAAAAGAGTGCATCATACTATTTATTATTTCTGACCAAATAGATATCGTTTAAAATATTCTCTACTATGTTTGCAGCAAAAGAATCACAGAAGAGTACAATAAATGGTCTAGAAACTGCAGTGATGATTTACTAAAGGGTAAGTTTAGTTCTAAACTATTGATATTGATCACCTAAGTGCTCTGTCAGAGGTCAAGTTTCAGCTGAAACGGGTTATCAGCTGGAATGTGTCTGAAAGCAAAGTAGAAATATCTAGCCCTCATGTTTACTCCACATGCCTCAGCGAGATCACTAAAGGTCTTCAGTGAACAGACTTTATTTAGAAACACGATGTGATTTATACTCTAAGCCGAACTATATTTTGTTTTCATATATTGTTATTACTGTAAAGGCTAAAAAAATTTGATTGATTGGTACCTCTATCACTATTTTTTGCTCACCTCTCTTTATCAAGCAGACATTGGCTAGGACATATAAAATTCTTCTCATAACTTATCTAAAAATAACCAATTTGGCCTAATCAACAAATAACTAAGTCATTTTATAAAGCATTTATTTGGCATGACTTTTACCCTCTCCATAGGAGATGTGTAAGTATAAAATAGGGGGTAAGATTAATATTCAGAGGAGAAAGTAGAACCAGGGATAGCTAAATGATTGAAAAATAAATTGGCAACCGGGGTCTCTTCTCCAATTTTCATAGAATGGTCAGTATAAGAAACCTTCAATGTTGCCACCTACTTACTAGTGCAGCTCAGGTAAGCACATGTTTCCATGAACCAGTTTGGAGACTGCATGAGGTCTCCTGTACGCCTGTGGAACTAACCCACTGGTTTCAATCCCTCATGAAGTTCTAGCCTTATAGATTGGTTCCTCCTTATTTAGCCCAATCCTTTTATTACTCATTAAAATTCATATTACCATCTGAGAGGGAAAACATTAAACCTTATCAGTGATTTGGACATTAGGGTGCATGACCCTTCATGAACCCATCAAGGTCTTCTCCTGAGAGCCAGATGTGAAGCCTCTGTTCAGCATGGCAATCATATGACCAGCCCGGCTTCTTGTTTGGAGGTCTATGAAAATAGACCCAATCCATGATCATGTATTTAATGCAATGTAGTATTTAGATCAGTAATCATAAAGTTGGTAATATCCACCTACCTTTAGGTTTATTATTAGAAAAAGTCCCGGTTATAGTCCCTGCATTGGAGCTTTATAACAGCTCTCCAAGATAAATTTCTTTAAGCAATTGCTATGCTATGGATAAATTAAGATTTAAGAAGCAGCTAAATATAAACCTATTCTAACAATTGGGAACTAATATCTCCTGTATAGGAACTTTGCAATAATATTCTGAAAAAGTCAAAGTGCAAAAAGCAAAAGATAAAACAAATTACTTTCGCAGTGTTTGAGTAGCATTTTATTTCATTTTGTCTGAATTTCCCATTGGTGCCATTTGCTCATTTTTGGGGGGGAGATGGTGGTGGAGAGAGCTATCTATATATTATTATTATTATTATTGTTATTATTATTTTGAGACTGAGTCTAGCTCTGTCGCCCAGGCTGGAGTATAGTAGTGAGATCTTGGCTCACTGCCACCTCCATCTCCCAGGTTGAGTGATTCTCCTGCCCGAGCCCAGCGAGTAGCTGGAACTACAGGCGCACGCCACCACGCAGGGCTAATTTTTGTATTTTTAGTAGAGATGGGGTTTCACCGTGTTGGTCAGGCTGCTCTCAAACTCCTGACCTCGTGATCTGCCCACCTCCGCCTCCCAAAGTGCTGGGATTATAGCTGTGAGCCACCGCGACTGGCCAATTTGTAAGTTTTTTTAATATCAGTAGTCTGAATCCTGGCCTGTCATAGTGCTGCAAACATTATCTCAGTTCAATTAAAAAAAAAAAAAAAAAGTGCAGTAATATTTTAGTTTTATCTTTATGACTGGATACAAGATGGTGGTCCCCCGAGCAATGGCCCCACCCTCAAGCCCGAAGACTCACCGCCGAAAATGAGGACAGACATTTGTTTTTGCACTCAGAAAAGTTGCCTTTGACTCAACATGCCCCTTAATCCTGCCCCCATATAAACTCGAGACCTTAGTGGGCACGCACTCAAGTGGCTGAACATGGAGACCAGCAGAACAGTGACAGCGGAATGACATGGCAGAGAAAGAGAGAAGAGGAGGGACGTTTGGACACCAAGGGGGGATTGGCCGGGGTGGTTGGAGAAGAGTCTGGCCACTGGGAGGCCCGACTCCAGGGGAAGACCACCTTTCCACTTCACCCCCACTTCTGGCTCCCCATCCATCTCACTGAGAGCCACCCCTCCACCACTCAATAAAACCTTGCACTCATCCTTCAAGCCAGTGTGTGATCCAATTCTTTCCGGACACTGGGCAAGAGCTTGGCATACAGAGGGCTGTCACACCAGCCTTTGTGATAAGGCAGAGGGTCCACTGAACTGATCAACACACAAGACGTCCTCAGATGGCAAACCTGAAAGAGCTTTGTAACACACACCTGTCTTGGCTTCGGGAGTAGCAGACACCCACCCCTAGATGCTGCCTGGGGCCAGACCCCAAAACCGCTCACTCTAGCCTCTGTGCCTGCCCATCTGCATGCTCCCACTAGGGGTTCCAGCTGTGGGGTGATCAAGCAGGCAGGCCACACCCCTGTTGCACGTCTTTCAAGGAAAGTTAGGGAACTCTCCCATTTCAATATTTAGAAAAAGTTTTCTACCTTAACATTAATTTTCCAGGTCTTTATTTTTGTGTCTTTAAATGTCTGCCATATAAATTTTTGGCATCCTAAATTTATTGTAGACTCTTCAATTTATTGTGTAAATGTAGAAATAAAACTAAATATCCAACACTGTTTGTTGAAATGTCCATCACTTCCCACTGTACTCACCTATCATAGTCCTACATAGGTGGAGAGAGTTTACAGATTTGTTTTGAAATTTGCAAATGTTTTAATTCTATAAAAATTTAGAAATGTAGTATTTTTAAAACTCCAAGACATTCTTTTTCTCTTTTTTCCTACTGATTTGTAGATTTCTACCAATTTTCTATAATCTGTACTTTCTGTGCCTACTGATATCGGTCCTCTAATGTGAAAAGTTGCTTTTAATTTTGTGACCTAAGCTTAGAAACAGCTGTGTGATTACAGCCTGCCTAGGCTATCCTTGCTCTAAAATCTGGCTATTCTAGACAATTAGCAAAATGAACTTGGAAAATTATAAAATATTTCTTAATCTGAATCTTCTCATCTCTAAATTGGATCTATTCCACCAATATCAGACATTTATAAAAATTAAATAATGTGGATTGCAACTTGGCATATACCAGCTCCTCCACCTATATAAGTTTTATCGATTTTTAATTTTCTTTCTATCATCTCCCTCCATACCAACATTATGCTGATATCAACTCTTGCTCTTTCTTCTTTTTTTGAGACAAAGTATCACTCTGTCACCCAGGCTGGAGTGCAGTGGCTTGATCTCAGCTCACTGCAACCTCTGCCTCTGGGGTTCAAGCAATTCTCCTGCCTCAGCTTCCTGAGTAGCTAAGATTATAGGTGCCCAGCTAATTTTTGTATTTTTAGTAGAGACAAGGTTTCACCATGTTGGCTAAGCTAATTTCAAACTCCTGACCTCGAGTGATCTGCCCACCTCAGCCTCCCAGAGTGCTGGGATTACAGACATGTCTGCTCTTTATTTTTAAGCAACTATGTGAAATGGTGACAGGCTGTTCCATGACATTTTCAGGGCCCAGGACAAGAATACAAATGCAAGCCCATGTACACTACATGTAAACATACTTTATATGAACACATGTGGAGATGTATGAAGTATATTTATGGGACTGAAAGTGGACAAAGTACTGAGTAATTAGAAATAAATAATTATTGTGCATGTTCCTGTGTTCTGTTGACAGATCTGAAGTATTTTGATAAGTAAAATAATAAAAACCAACATAACTTGAATTAGTATGTATTCCATAAAATTTATTTTCTTGCTGTTATATTAGTAAAAATCATAAGTTATGGGCCAGGTGCAGTGGCTTATGCCTGTAATCCCAGCACTTTGGGAGGCTAAGGCAGGAGGATCACCTGAGGTCAGGAGGTCAAGACCAGCCTGACCAACATGGTGAAACCCTATCTTTACTGAAAATACAAAAATTAGCTGGACACCTGTAATCCCAGCTATTCATTCGGGAGGCTGAGGCAGGAGAATCGCTTGAACCCAGGAAACAGGTTGCAGTTAGCTGAGATTGCACCACTACACTCTAGCTTGGGCGATAGAGTGAGACTCCAATTCAATAAAAAAAAAAAAAAAGGTACTAAGTTATGGTATAATTAGAAAGAGGCTTTTTAACATAATTTGTATTTTATTGGCAGATGTGCCAAATTAAACATGTATTGAGTTATTACTTTTACTAATTAGATTGTTTTCTATACTTTTGAATTTTAAAGAAAACATTGTTCCATTGAATCATCATCAATTGGAAATATCAATAAAATTCTTAAATCAATACTTTGATTCTGGAATGAGCCTTGGTTTATACATATCACACAAAGAAGATCCTAAACGATAAATTATCATTTTAACGTGTAAGTCGTATAGTATTTTATTTTATCATATAGAAAATTTTTAAAAAGCAATATACCACTCAATTATGACTATACCTTGAACTATATTGGTTACAAAATAATGTATAAATATTAGTTTGGAGTTTACTTGTATGGAAATATCCCTGTTCATGTCCAAGTGAACATTTTAGTTTTCTTGTTTTATTGTTATATCTTAATGGAATTATGCTTTTGCTGTATATTTCACATGCAGTCTACTTTGACTGAGGGGGAAAAAAACATTTAATTTAAAGCTTTCAAGGTAGTTAGTCCCTTTAAAGCTGAGATGACCAAATGTAGATCCCTGAGTTTTCTGTAAGCTTTTACTAAACTATTATAAGCAACAGTTCATATTCAAAAATGCAGTTCAAAAAATGGCATCTTTAGCTGCAGATCTATTTCACCTGTTCTCATGCATCTTGTATCTTGTCTATACGGATTTTAACACCTCTAATAACATTTAGATGGCATTTCAATCATAAGTCCAAGGGTAGTTGTAATCTCAAATTTGATATAGGCTTTATTAAGATTCCTATATGTGAAAAGGTCTAGAATATTTTGACTGTAATTGTTCCCTAAATGTCATCGATTCTGGTATAATTGAAGGTATGTCTTTTAGTAAAAACTCAAACTGTGCACCCTAGGTAGCACAAAGAATGCTGTGGATCTTTGGCCAGAATATTGGCTGCTATTTGCTTTATCAAACATGTTAGCAGCATTATCATAAGCTTGCCATCAATGGCTTTTTAATAAAGAGCTGAACATTTTTCTTTACTTTTTAAAAAGTTAATCAGTATTGTTAGAAGCCTCTATAAAATAAAAATATTCTTAATTCTAACATTTAATATCTATCTGGTTGCCAATATTTATAACTGATATCATACTTTAATCTTTGCATCCAGTTATACATACTGAAATTTGAGAGGAATATAAAGTGTTTAATATTGAAAAATATACTTCAGTTGCTATGTGCAACTGCTTTGAATAACATTCACATTTGTGAAAACCTGCCGAGCCATGAATACAAACCTGAATCCTTTGTATTCAGGATTTAGAATACAAAGAGAAGCAAGAAAATGGATACTCAGCACCACTGAGAAAAATATATTTAAAAAAGAAAAAAAAAATTCATATATGCTGTTGAGATGCCAAATTTGACAAGTCAACTGATTTATATTCATTCTTAAATGACTTTGTTTTCACTGTTCAAATACTCTCTGAGCTCCAAAGCAGTGTCCTTCTTGCAACTGGCATTAGAAAAAACTGAAACTATTTATGGGATTCAGACACAGTCAACTTTTGCTTTAAGGACATATGTCAAGAGACGTGGGTATTACCATGGACTCAGAGGGGTCTATTTTGCCTGGAACAAGCGTAGTACTGAATCAAAGAGCTATTTGTTTTCTGGAACTCTTGATGTTTAGGCACCACAGGCTTCCTGTTGGAGGACCAACATTAGCACTTACTAGTTAAGACACGTTCGGCTCCAACTTAACTGAAACTGTAAAAAACGGCAACTTATATTTATGCCCCTACATAAATAGAAGTTTAGAGAAAGATTCAGTTGTTGAAGGATATTACCAAAAGCCACATCCCCTTTATCTTTCTGCTTTCTATACTTTGTGACCCTTGTCCTCACTGCTGCAAGATGGCTGCTAATCCTCTAGGTGCTGTATCACATTCTAGGCAACAAGAATAAGAAGTGATGAAGAGCCAGGCGTGGTAGCTCACGCCTGTAATCCCAGCAGTTTGGGAGGTTGAGGTAAGAGGATCGTTTGAGCCCAGGATTTTTAATTTTATTTTTATTTTTATTTTTATTTTTATTTTTTTGAGACGTATTCTGGCTTTGTCGCCCAGGCTGGAGTGCGGTGGCGCGGTCTCAGCTCAGTGCAACCTCCGCCTCCCGGGTTCAAGCCATTCTCCTGTGTCAGCCTCCCGAGTAGCTGGGATTACAGGCGGGTGGCACCATACCTGGCTAATTTTTGTATTTTTAGTAGAGACGGGGTTTCACTAATTTTCTAATTTTGTAGAGACGGGGTTTCACTATTTTTAGTAGAGACGGGGTTTCACAAATTTCATGTTGATCAGACTGGTCTCAAACTCCTAACTTTGTGATCCACCCTCCTCGGCCTCCCAAAGTGTTGGGACCACAGGCGTGAGCCACGGCGCCCAGCCATGAGCCCAGGATTTTGAGACCAGCCTGGGCAACATGGCGAAACCCCATCTCTACAAAAATTAGCTGGGCACAGTGGCATGTGCCTGTGGTCCCAGCTACCCAGGAAGCTGAGATGGGAGGATTGCTTGAGCCTAGGGAGTCAAGGCTGCAGTGAGTGGAGATCCGGCCAGTGCACTTCAGCCTGGGTGACAGAGCAAGACCTTGTCTCAAAACAAAACAAAACAAAACAAAACAACAACAACAACAAACAAACGAAGTGATGAAGAGACGGAGGCAGCACCTATATGAGAAGAGCAAAACAATCCAAGACCTGCACAATACACATCTCATTTGCTAATACTATGTCATATCCAAGTATGACAGCATTCAACGGGACACACTGCTACCTTGAAATAATTGTAATTACGCTTGTATAATGGGAAAAAAAAATGGCTGGCTATATTGACTAGGCAACTAGCAGTATTTGCTTCCTGATCAGAGTGTAAGAAGAAACAAATACATCTCCAGGATATTCCACTGCTTCCAGGTCAAACTATTCTCTGTCATTTAATATATAAGTGCTTTCCTTTATTTTTCTACTTTTTGATTTTCCCATTGTTTAGATTTCTAATTAAAACAAGTTTTTGATATAGATTTATGGCATTTTATAAGAAAATTAGAAAATACAAAGAAGTAAAGAGAAACTAAAAACATCTAAATATCTACTTACCATACTAACACTGTTATTTTGCCACACATTTAAGTGCATAGCATAGGGATAAAAATATATGGCTATATCACCCAAGAAAGCTTTTTAATCAGTGGAGATCTAAATACTCCCATATTGTTAAATAGATAAAAATAATATTTCTGATGCATTTAATGACTGTAAATGGGCCGGGCGCGGTGGCTCAAGCCTGTAATCCCAGCACTTTGGGAGGCCGAGACGGGCGGATCACGAGGTCAGGAGATCGAGACCATCCTGGCTAACACGGTGAAACCCCGTCTCTCCTAAAAATAGAAAAAACTAGCCGGGCGAGGTGGCGGGCGCCTGTAGTCCCAGCTACTCCGGAGGCTGAGGCAGGAGAATGGCGTAAACCTGGGAGGCGGAGCTTGCAGTGAGCTGAGATCCGGCCACTGCACTCCAGCCCGGGCGACAGAGCAAGACTCCGTCTCAAAAAAAAAAAAAAAAAAATGACTTTAAATGCATATGCCTGAAGTAATTAGTCTTACTTAAGGTATAAAAATATCCCCCAATTAATAACATAAGAATCTAGTGAATAAAAATAAATATCAGGCAGGTTTTAAAATATTATCACTTATTTGTATATATGCATCTCTCTAAAAATTGCTTCGTGTTTTCAATAATGTAAATAAAACATGCTTACAAAATATTTATATTTCATATTAAACCAAAACAGAGTATAAAAAAATTAAAGCTTATCAATTTCATCACTTGACAATAATTACAAACACATATTACAGAGAAACAATTTATCAAAAGTGGATAAATGGTTTTTAAGTGACTAAACTTAATAAAAATAAAAATTAATACATCCTATAACCGTAATTTATCTTTTTAATTAAACAAAGTGATATTTTATAAAAATCTTTTGTTTCTTCCTCAAATATAGAAATTGTTCTTATATCAGTCCAGCTTTATCATCAAACCCATAATAAATTCTTTCATAGTGACTATCTTCCATAGTGTTCTGGTAGATAAAAAGCCTATTCTTAACCCATTTAATAGCCAAAGTAATTTTTCTTTCTTGATAAAAATATTCATTTTAGTTACCCTCATTATCAATTATCTTTAATAATCTGATAAAAGCCTGAATAACTGTGATTCTCATCCACATGCGATTTCGAAAGCTATTATAACAACATAGTCTAGGTTCTACCTAGGTTCTCTTGATAGGAATTATACGACCAATGTATTTTCATATTATGATGCCTGTATATTGCTGATTGTATAAAGATGTATACTTTACCGTTTTAGTAAGAAACCAATCATCCCTCCAGGATGCCCCGTGTCTGGCCCTTATTCAGGTCATTTTATTTTACTTGGGAAAATATTTGACACACCTTGATTACTGAGTTAATAGCAACACACAACGATATCCTATGAATGTCACTCTATGCTGGGCCCATGGCTCAGTGATTAACATGTACATTTTTCATCATGCCTCACTAATCATTTCTAAGATAGATATTTAATACCAAACCCATGTAAAAATAAGAAAACTGAAGTTCAGAGATTAAGTATTTTGGCCAAGGGTACACAGATATTAAATGGCAGAGTTGTACGTGAATCCAGTTCCCTCTGTTGCCAAAACCTGAATGAGCCCTTCAGCAATAGATACTCAGTCTTACAGCGCTAATAATTCTTTGATTACTTAAGTTTTTCTTCTTTATTATCTGTGCCCCATTTAACATCAATCCATTGTGTAGCAAAGCTGCCTATTTTGTATGCTAAATCTTTGGTCCTTTATCATCAAAAGCTTAATGTCAGATGAAACTTCTTATATGTAACTTTGAAGATTTTAAGCCAAGGAAAGTAAAATCTTATTAAATACAAAAAATTAATGTAACAAATAGTTAACATTTAATAACAAAATTATTTCTTTACATTATTTCACTTAATCCTCAGAAAATATCCTTGAATATATATTATTTTTCTCCGTTTTAAACGTAAGACTCAGAATCAGAGGATGCGTGACTTTCACAGTGCCACACATCTCAGATGAGCCAGAAGTATATTTTAACCCCAATGTGCATACATTTTGTAAAGAATACCTGTAGTGATATATTCTCCTTTATACATTGGGACATATCAATTCTGTCGAAAACAATGCTCAAGAAAGGAGAAGATTGACATGGGTTTGGAGACATCTCCTCTTGAAACAAGAGTTGCTTCATCTAGTGCTATGTGTCAAACAGAGCAAGGAATATGGATGACAGCTACATTTGATCATGTTTAGAGGAATTTAAAGGAGTTTTGCTTTAGAGATATTAATTCTTGGCAAAGAAACCAGCATATTGTATGCTCTTGCATATGTTTATCATTAGTAAGGCCAAGTTCTGGCCAAGTTTTTAATGGGCTTAGCTTCCTTATTATTCCTCATTTACTTGACCTATATCCTAATGATGACATGGATTCCGATTTGAAATACAGCCAATCGAGCCAAGTGTTTGCCACTACTGAAATATTTACCATCTTAATTGAATTTGCCCTAGTGTCTGCCAGTAAGTGTCAGGTATGTGGTGACTAATGACATAAATGTCACTTTAAAAATATTTTTTACAAACAGGGTACACCTTTTGAGAACTCACTCTGAACATAAGGACATAATATAAAATATACATAGAAAATAATACTTTTTGTCAAAAATGCAGCAAAATTGGTAAATTTTTCATAATTCCTTAAATCATCAAGGCTATAATGTGTTAGTAAAATATTTCATATTCTGGTTCATATTAAAGGAGTCTATCACACAAAAATTGATATTAGTATACAAAATGACTTGTCTTTTTAATAATTAGATTTTAGACAGCTTATAAAGATAGATAGTGGATAAAATGACTTCCCATGAGGAAGATACAGAATCATGTTCCTCATTATAGCAAAGTAGCTTATTATTATAACACAACAACCTCTGAATAAAGTATTTTTAAAAACATGTATTCGAAGGCCCAGAAAAGCAAACAAAACAGATAGAAATTGGAGAAAATCCATGTGATGAAACAGGAAGCACATTGGTAAAATTCACTTTTTTATAGATTTTCTTTTGAGGGCACGCCACTGTCCAACGTTTCACAAGGAATAGAATTCAAGCTAAAAACAAAAGTCTCCCTGGGATGATGATTCAGAGGTCAGAATTTGAGACTGTGTGTCTGAGAAATTGAGCGAAGAAGTTCAGGAGCCCCAAATTTGCATAAAATTCCCCTCATATCATTGGTTGACACTTAACTGTGCATGTATATGACAAGAACCTAAATGGCCCATGTGAATCATGAAGAAGTTTGAAAGGAATGAAGAGAGATTCTGAAAGTTTCCTATTTTAGGGGAAATAGCATTGAAAGCTTAACTCTGCCAAATTAGACAGTAGTAAACAATTCAGGGTTTCCATTAAAATCTGAGAAGAACCAAGCTTTGGAAGTAAAGATCACATCTTAGTAAGGGAAAAAGTAAAATAGACATACCATAAAAAAAGCCTAAACTCAAACCTCCACAAGTCCATAGTGATCAATAGAAATTTAACTCCCTACCAAAACCAAACCAAACATTCTTTAGAAGAGGATAACAGAATCCCAACTCACCAGGATGTATCACTCCAATGTCCAAGACTGGATAAAAGTAAATATACATGAGAAGTAGTGAGAAAATATGACTCAAAAGAAAATATAATCAAAGGAAAGAGACTCTCAGATATCTCATATTTTGGAATTAACAGGAATGGACTTGAGGTGTGCAATATCTTTTTAATCATATAAAACACCTATGTAATATCTATATTTAAAATTCTCTGAATGCTATAATTACAAGTGGAGAAATTAGAAGAAAGCACCAATGAATCTGAAAATAGGTCAGCAGAAATTATCCAAATTGAAGCATAGGAAAAAATGTTAAAATACCAACTGGACTAATAGAAATGTAACTGAAGTTTCTGAGAGAGAAAAGAGTTAATAGGGCAGAAAATGTGTGTAGAAATATTAGCTAAAATGTTTAATGTTAAAAAAATGCATATTCAGGAAGCTAAGTAATACTCAAGCAGGATGAATATTTTTTAAAACTACATTTAAATATATTATAGTCAAACTGTAGAAAACCAAAGGTAAAGAGAAAATCTTAAAAACATCCAGAGAGAAAGACATACTGCATTGAAGAGAACAATAATAAGCATTTTGATAGCTGTTGTCTCATTAAGAGCAATGAGGGCAGAATAAAACAAAATATTTAAAGCGCTGAAAAAAAAACCTGTCAACTTATAATTCTATATTTACCAAAAATCACTTAAAATTAAAGATAAAATTGAGACTTTTTAAACAAAAGCCAACAATTCTTTGCTAGCAGTCATACCTACTCTACAAAAAAATTCTGAAGGAATTTCTTCAAGAAGAAGGTAAATGGTAGCAGGTGGAAATTCAGATGCGCAGAAAAAAATGAAGAGCACTGAAAATGGTAAATATGTGGGGAAATAAGAAACATTATTTTATTTCCTTTATTGAGTTACCTACAGTAAAATTTTAAAATAGAAAAAAAATGTCAATTGATTGCTTAAGGAAAAATAACAATATATCATGTGGCTCATAACATTTGCAGAAAAAAAAGTAACATAAAAATAGCATAAAGGATGCTGTAAATGTCTTACATTATACATGTGCTACATTAATTAAAGGTATATTGTGATGAATTAAGGGTGGTTATTATAATCCCTAGAGAGAAACCTAACTATATGCTATACCCAAGAGATGAAACAAATATCAAGATAAAGACCTATTATATAGGTCTATTTATAAAAGAAGGAAGAAGCCTCACAGGTTACTATATGAAATATTTAAAGAATAATTTATACCAATTCTTCTCAAAGTCTTCCAAAAAATTAAAGAGAATGAAATAGGTAATTCAGAAATAAGCTCACACATACACAGTCAACTAATATTTGACAATGGTGCCAAGAATATGCAATTAAGAAAGGATAGTCTCTTCAATATGTAAATGGTGTTGGAAAAACTGGATATCCACATCAAAAGAATAAAATTGTACCCTTATGTTGCACTTTTTATAAAAATTAACTTAATACTGATTAAAGACTTAAATGTAAGACCTGAAACCATAAAACTCCAAGGTTAAAACTGGGGAAAATGCTCCTTGACATTGGTCTGGGTAATAATTTCTTGGATAAGATATTGAATGCTCTGGCAATAAAATCAAAAATAAACAAGTGAGAGTACATCACCATAAAAAGCTTCTGTGTTGCAAAGGAAACTATAGACAAAATTAAAAGACAGGCTAAGAAATAGAAGAAAATATTTGTAAACCATATATCTGATAAAATGTTAAAATCCAAACGTTAGGCATTCAATACAACTCAATATCAAAAACAAAACAAAAACTTCAAATAACCCTATTAAAAAATGGGCAAAGGATTTAAATAGACATTTTTCCAAAGAAAATATATAAATACCCCACCAGTATATGAAAAGATGTTAAACATCACTAATCATTGGGGAAATACCAACCAAAATTACAAAGAGATGTCATAGCACCCTGTTAGCAACGCTGGGGACCCCTGCTACCAGGTCACCCCATGGTACTGGTCTGTGGCCTGTTAGGAACCAGGTTGCACAGCAGGAGGTCAGCAGTAGGGGAATGAAGGAATCTCCATCTGTATTCACAGCCACTCCCTATTGCTTGCATTACCACCTGAGCTCCACCTCCTGTCAGATCAGTGGTAGCATTAGATTCTCACAGGAACACAAATGCTATTGTGAATTGCATATGCAAAGGATCTAGATTATGCGCCCCTAGGAGAATCTAACGCTTGGTGATCTATCACTGTCTTCCATCACCCCCAGATGGGACTGCTTCATTGCAGCTCAAGGCTCCCAGTGATTCTACATTATGGTGAGGTGTGTAACAATTTCATTATATATTACAATGTAATAATAGAAATAAAATGAACAATAAATGTAACACATTTGAATTATCCCAAAACTATTCCCCACTCTCAGTCTGTAGAAAATTGTCTTCCATGAAAACAGTTCCTGGTGCCAAAAAAGTTTGGGGACTGTTACCTGTTATAACATCCATTACCAAAAGACAAGAGATAGTAAGTGTTGGGAAGGATCTGTAGAAAAAGGGAAACTTTGTACACTGTTAGTGGGAATGTAAATTGGCACAGCAATTCCAGAAAGTATAGTAGTTCCCCCCAAATTAAAAATAGAACTCCTATATGGAACCAATCCTACTTCTGGACATATATCCAAAGAAAATTAAGTAAGTATCTGAAAGAGATATCTGTATCTGTGTGCTCTCACCCCCATGTTTATTGCAGTATTGTTCATAATATCCAATATATAGAAACACTCTAAGTGTCCATCAATTGATAAATGGATAAATTTTGGTACATTTATACAATGGAATATTTTTCAGTCATAAAGAAAAGGAAATTCTACCATTTGCAACAACATGAATGAGCCTGGAGGACATTATGCTAAGTGAAATAGCCAGACAAAAAAATGGCAAATGCTCTATATTCTTATCTGCTAAAAGAAAACCTTCAGCCGAATTAAATTTAAAGGAGTTTGAGCAAATGAACGATTCACAAATTAGGCAACCCCTAGAACCACAGTCGATTCCCAGATACTCCAGCTCAGCCACATGGTAGAAGAAGATTTATAGACATGACGTACAGAAATTGGAAGTGAGGTATTGAACAGCTGGATTGGTTACAGCTTGGCATATGCCTTATTTCAACACAGTCTGAACACTCAGCAATGTATGAATGGTTGAAATATGGCTGCTGGGGTTGGCCATGGCTTGGCTATTGTTACAGGTGCATACTCCTAAGTTAGGTTTTCAATCTTCTCTATTAAGCTAGGTTATAATTTATCCACAAGGACTCAAATATAGAAGTACAGAGACCTTCTCAGGCTACATACAATTTGCTTTAACAAATCTATATATGGAATTAAAAAAAACAAAACTCATAGAAGTAAACAGTAGAACAGTAGTTACCAGGGGCAGGGCGGGTAGAGATGGGGGACTGAAGAGATATTTTTCCAAGGGTACAAACTTTTAGTTATAAAATGAATGCATTCTGGGGAATCTAATATACAGCATGGTGACTATAGTGAATAATACTGTATTGTTTACTTGAAATACTTTAAGAGAGCAGATATGAAGTGTCCTCACAACACATAAACACACACACACACAAATGGTAACTATATGGGGTAAGAAGGTATTATTAATTTGATTGTGGCAATCATTATATAATATATACATATATAACCACATTGTACACCTTAAATATATACAAATTTTGTCAACTATACTCAATAAATCTAGAAAAAAAAAAATCACTTACTGTCTCACATGACAACTATTATACCAGAACATATAGTCCATCCTTCTCCAATTTTGTGGCCCACCCGAATTTTAGGTTTCTTATGTGCATTCCTTTTCTTCAGAAAAGCTATTCCTAGAAAGGAACTTAGATTGATTTATATAGAGGGATAGATAGATATAGATATATACACAAATACACACACATATAAACATACATACACATTATATATGTGTATATATATACACACACGCACACATTACTCTCTGTATATATGTAATTTAACATGAAAAGTAATACATGCATTACCTCCACTAAACATTCTTGTGCTTGAAACATCACCTTGCAGGGGTACCAGATTCTTATTATAATTAAATTCACTTTGATATTCAAACTTCAAGTCCCCACATGCCTGCCATTCACATAAAGTATACTCATTGTAGTATTTTCTTCCATGAGTAATTTCTTAGCATTTCTGAGGAGTTCCTCTCCAGTCTATAAGGTGGATGTTTCTTTCTCCTACTGCCATTCCCCCAGTAGAACATAAGCTCCAGAAGAGCAAGGATATTTTCTGTCTTGTTCCTTGGTCAATCTCAAGTAATTTAAACAGTGACTGGCATATAGAAAGCACAAAATGAATGTATGAATGAATGAAAGAACCAACGAAACTTTGATCCTGAGCACTACAAATCACTTAACACATCTGTGTGACCTACAAGAAGCTATTTAACCTCTCTTTCGTTTCCTTAGCTATAAAATAAAGATAATAACATCACCTGCCTGATAAGACTGTTGAGAAGAGTTGTTAAAAATTCAATTCCTCATTGATGTCTATGTTGTTAAACTCAATTCCTCATTGATATTTACTCTAAGCATGAACAAAGTTGTGACTCTTAAATGTCAAAGTAGAGATGAGGACAGGCTATGGTGCTTTACTTTTATTTCAAGAATATCTAGGATATAGAGGATAACAGAGCTATGGTGTGTGTGCCAGTTACATGGTCAGTGTCACCCCAGTTACTCCTATAGCCCAGAGGAGCCCAACTTATTCTCAAGATATCTGCCTAGTTCTTGAAAGCTGCCTGCTAACAAGCATCTCTGGGGCATTTAAATATGGAATCCAACAACTCTTTACTCTTTAGTTACAAAACAAAAACACACTTTCTCCAGAGTCTAACACATGCTCAACAAAGAACAGTAGAATTATTCTTTTTTTTTTTTTTTTTTTTCAGTGACTATTCCCATTTCCAATTTCCTCTTCCAACCTCCTCTCTAGGAGATGGTCTGATTTCTATACTCCAGGAGATACAAAGGACAGTTACTTCTCAAAATCTGGATGATTAAATCATAAGTAACACGAAGTGTGAGACCCCAGTAGTCCAGTATAATTTAATGATAGAAGGAGAAACAACTTTAACTGACAGTTAGTAGATCTAAAACCTCTGTTTGGAAGATTAACTTAAAAATAATACAACATACCCATTTGACAAATGGTTCTGGTAATTATTCACCAGAGATAAAGCAAAACAAATAACAGTCCATCTGATGATTTGCCTAACTTAGTTATGAAATTAAACACTTAAAATTTTAGTCCCTAACAAAGTTCATTCAAATGTGTAATATATTTTAGGTTTTCTTCTACAACAATGGATGACTCTGGTAACAGCTTGCTTTAATTTTATGAATCTAATGGACCCAACCCAGTAATTTTCCTGAAACAAAGGATATGTATTACAAAAGTAAACAAAATCTGTTTTCAGGAAAGGAAAACTGACAACAGCCCTCAGAGGAAGCTCCCTCACAGAAACAATAAGAATAACAATGATAACGAATTATCTTCCATAGTGGGGCCCTGAATATTTATAGCAACTTTGCCTTCTCCATGTTCATACACAAAAGGATATCTCAGCATATACGGACTCAGCTACTGAAAGCATATATGCAGCCAGAATGGGTAGCCATTGTGATTAACCCTTTTTACTGAGAATCATCTTGGTTTTTTCCTAATTCATTTTGGGAAAATGTCTAATGAGAACACTGGGACACAAGTGGGGAAACGTGCTAGCCCAGAGTAAACTCTGTTGGGGAAGGGGAAGATTTTTCCTTATTTTGAGGAGGTGGAAAATGACATCAGGTTGTGGTAAGCTCTTAACTAACCTGTGCCAATAGAAAGGTACCCATTTCACTTTTATAGTTCCAACCAGAAGAGCGCTAAGATTGAAGGGTTCAGAAGCAACACTGACCCGAGGGATATTATTTCTTTAGAGTGGTGAAATTGAAAGTGAAATAGCCTCAAGGTAGAAATTCCTGGATTAAATGTATTGCTAGCATTACTGGAAAATGACCAGCCACACCTAAATCTGGTATAGCACATCAAGGATTCCCTATGACATTTACAATACTATATCCAGCCACACTAAAACACTTACTGTAAACCTTCCCTACATGTGCTGACAAAGTTAGATCAACAGTAAAAGTAACGTTTTCTAATACTGTTTAACTACATGGACTAGCTGATACAGTCTAGAGTGGATATAACTTGCTGTGTAGACAGATAATAGTCAAGCTAGCACCATTGCAAAGCCATGTGTTTACTGAAACATTCAATAGTTTCCTGACATACAGAAGAGTACAGTTAAGGAAGTGTACAGTTCTATACAAACTGCAAGTCAGTGCTACAAGTGACTGCAGGTTTCCAAAAACTCTGGAAAGTTTTTTTTTTTTTAATCTTCACGTTCCTGTAACTGGTGTGAAATTTTGTTTCTTCAAATTAAACACCTAAAACTTCCATTTGAAAATTGGCTTCAATCACAATACTTGAATACTATGATGTAGAAAGAAGTGGAAGCAGGTTATGTGGGTAGAAGGCTAATGCCAGGGCACTACCTGAGACTTCACGTTAGTGATTCACAGAGGATTTTTCTAAAAGAGCACACCTTTGTAACATCGAGCAGTAATCCCTGGGGCTCTACAGAGTGTAACTTACACTTGAAAAATGTGTAACAGCTTTTGAATTTTGTCTATTTTAATAAAGCTTCTCACAGAGACATTATTGCTGCCCTAGTCCTACACATCAAGAAGATGGTGGCAGGCTAGAGAGCAGCACAGTGGAAAGATTTTCTGAATATTCTGGGTGGCAGCCAAACCCAAGAGAAATTTGATACCCCATAAAGTAACCTCTGCTGCTGTGCTTGGGACTCTCTGGCAGAGGAGTTTCCTAAGTCATATTTCTAATTATAAATTGAAAGCTTTTATCCACTGTTAAAGGAATGTCCTAAGCCAGTGAACAGGTGGGGAAAGCAGATTTTGGAATGGGTAAGGAAGAAGAAGTCAGAGCTTCTTCTGAATTCATACCACTCAGCAGCTGCCTGCTCCGCCTAAATAGAAACCCAGTCCTTTGCGCACACTGAAAACATACTTGGGACTTATTAGGCTTGAACTAATTCTTAGTGCTTATTGGGACAAAATTGGGGAAACGTGCTAGCCCAAAGTACACTCTGTTGGCAAAAGGGAAGATTTTTCCTTATTGTGAGGAGGTGGAATTTTCACTCTAGAAAAGTAAAATTTTTGTGAAAACGGTGACTAGTCTTTTAACAGTAACCAAGAATGGTGGTATCCAACATGATATTCTGAACAACAGAACGCTTATAACTCCAGGACAAAAAGAAAGCGTAGCTCTCACACACATTTTCATGTGGCCAGAAGCTGGGGGTCTGAGGTCAGTACCTGGCTCTGGGAAACTATCTCTGAGGTTTAGCTACTTATCTGGGAAACAGAAGCCAGAGAATTGATGTTTTTTGTTTTTGTTTTTTTCTTTTTCATTTTATTGCAGATCTATTCAATCACTTGATATACAGAATCAAAATAGAAATACAAGAGGAAAAGATTTACTCTTTATGTTTACACTATGGCAAATGGGAAGTGGCTTGAGAATCTCCAATTCCATCAAATCTACTAAACCTTAGTGCTCACATAGCCCTACTATAATATTATTCCCATGGATACATATATTTAATTATTATTGCTTTTATAGAAATCACAGGAATAGCTTTTTTAATAACTATGAAAGAATCATTAATATCACATATATTATTATTATAATCTATAGCAAAAATTATGAGAGGGTTTTTGTCTCTTGAATGTTACAAAACTGGTGTATCCATAAGAAAAAGAAACGCAAAACTTTATAAATTCATGCTTTTTCTGTTAACTGACCATCTATTTGAACATTGTAAGATTAGTTTTGATAGATTTCAAGAGTTTCTTCTTGATATTTTTGTGTAATGTGTATTCCCATGGAAAAGCCAGAGTGAATTCCATTATACTCCCTTTCAGAATTAATTAGCAGATACCTCCTTCTTCTAAATCAAACTTGTTTATTTATTATTGCTGGTGGTTGCTGATTTTTTTTTTTTTTTTTTGGTTCCACCCCAGATACTGCTGATCCGCCATTATTCTTTAGTCTGTTTTATTGTCTTTCTCTCTGCAGAATAAACAGAAAGCTTTAAACACAAGTACTGATTTTCCAGGGTGCTTACTATTTTGGCCAGAGTAGTCAATGCTACACAGCTTGAGATCCATTAAATATTGAACAGTCATTGCTATAGGCAGCAAAAACAATACATATTGATTGCCTCATTTCATCTTGGAAGGAAGGAGATTCCCTGATATGTCTTGCAAAATGAATATGATGTATTCCTCTGCATAGGGGGAAGCAGATTGAAAGATAAGGTGCCTGATATAAATGCACCAACATGAGACCCGTTTCACTGATATTGATTTCAGTGTTGAGAATGTGGCCAGAATGTGGTTCCTAGCAGCAGCTCTCAGCAATGTTTCAAACATTTCACAGACCATCTCTGGCAGCTGTGTTAATAATGAGGGTTCAAGGCAAGCAAACACAAACTTTGACATCCACCAAGGAGATGTAAATAGTATACCATTAATACTCTAACATGTGCTTGGTAAGCAAGAGCACTCTTTAGAATTCACCTTCAAATGTTGCAGTGAAGAGTGAGAGACCCAGTATGTTTGCAGACAGAGAGATTGGGCTTGAGAACTGTTTATTATTCTGCTGGGTAACTAAGCAGCTGTTGTGATTTGTTCTTGACCTTTAGGAGAGGTCTTAACCTGGGACATTTGAGACACATGCTCTGAGTTATCAAAACTGCTTCTCTGCCACTGTGTGTCCTCCTGAGAAATAGAAACAATTCTTCACTACAGAAGAGAAAAAGTTCAGCTGACTGGAATCCAGAAAAACATAGCTTGTTTGCAGGAAAGGATGTTATAACCATATCTTTGGCATCTTGACCATCTGGCCTGCATAATCTCTTATATCCATATTCAAAGTCATATATTCTTTATCCAGAAAAGTACATATAACAATTCAGGATGTGTACATTATTCACAAGCTTATTAACTTTCACCACCCAAGAGAAAAATTAAAATCCTATTTGTAGGCCAATTCAGTCTTTATTATAGCTCATTCATAATCGTAAGCATATGAATGGACTGCAAAAGTGGTGAGGAAAATATCATGCTTCAGTATAACTCCCAACAGATTTCCAAATGTACCTTGAGAATACAGTTAAATATCAACCCTTTCACATGAGATTTTTCTTTTCTTTTAATGTGCTACCTTAGAAAAGACTATGGTTAAAGGAATAGTTAATTGTTCAGAAGTACATATTCTGGAAGCAGAAGACATTAGAATGCAACTTTACTAGCTTCTCATACCTTAAATGAACAACTTACCTTCTCTGTGTGAGATTTTCCTTCTCTGTAAAAGCAGAATAAGTTCATCTACTTCCTAGGTTCTGAAGATTAAATGGGTTAATAAATGTGAAATACTTAGATTGGTGCCCCGCCTATGGTACAACACACAACACCAGATAGCTATGCTGTGATTTTCTCTCATTTTGAATTCAAGCACTTAGTGTGCAATTTTTAAAGAAAAAGCATTACTGTTCAATTCAGTAACTACTGCATTTAAACAGACAAGAAAAACTGGATTTTTAACTATTGTTTTCTTTTAACACAGAAGTTAATACTAAAGTGAAAGGATACAACATTTGAAGCTCATCAACCTAAATTAAGCTAAGTGATCAATCATGGTGTTGCTGTCAAATAATGTATTCAAAATGATAAAAGATGATCCTTAGGTTTTATAAGCATTTAATAAGCATTGGAAAGTCCTACTAAGATTAAGTAGAATTGAAAACTCAAAGGATATAACTGCCAGCTTTTGATTTTTACATTTTTAAATCGATGCATGTATGAACACATTCACATAGCATCCTGTCTTACGTACCCTTTAGTCTAAAATTGCTCTTCAATAATTATTTATGATTTATTTTTGTTTTTCTGCATGAATAAGTACTAGTAAGATTCAGAAAGGATTTTTCAAATTAACTCTGCATCATAACCCATTGCACTTAAAAGAGAAAAGCACCAGGCAGTTAATAATGTGAATCCAAAATCAGTGGAGTAAAAAAAGCAGAAAGTCAATGCACGCTACTGATTATATAGAAGAGAGTGTCACAGTCAGTTTCTGGAATTAGGTTAAATATTATCTTTAAAATGTAAAAAGTGATAAGTGAGTTTTACTCTTTAACAATTCATCACTTAGATTTTCAGTATCATTCTGTTAGTAAAATCTTTTTGGACATTAAAACAATCTTGATTGTTGGGTAATATTCTGCTTTTACTGTGTTATCTCCAGAAACATTAGAGATCAGTTTGTGCCTTTTCTGGCTTAAAATTAATTTTATCATTACACATTTCAAATATTGTGAGAAGGGATTGACTAATAATGTATTACTCTTCATGTTTATTTTGTACCATTTTTCTGCTATTTTTAATTTTTAATCCTTTATTAAAGTTCAAAACAAAATAAAACATTATAATCATCTTCCTACATAAAGTTCACGATAAAATACATTTTTAAAAACCTAATCTGGATTTTATTTATATATAGATTTGCTTATCAAATTCTAAAATAGGGTAATACTAAAGTCTGCCTTATCCAAATGCCTCGTTTTGTTGGTAAGTTCTGCTCCGTTCTAAACAAACCTCTTGATGTAAAAAGACAACCCCCAAACCTATTAATTGCTGTGCCCACTCTGGTATGGTGCCTGGCACTTCCTCCTCACAAGTAAATTTGATTTAGAAATAATTCCCTTGTGTTTTATACCAGAGGACTATAATGGCACATAACACACAGCCAGCTATCTGTGCCCTCCACAGGCCTGGGGCAGGTCTTCTCGCCTAGCCCTTTCTGTTCAGACCTTTTTGCTACAGGCCTAGACCCATATTCCCTCTGGCCTGGGCGAGTCTAATCTTTCAAACTATTACTTCCAATCCCAATTCTCAGCAGCTCAACCTTTTCCCCTATGTCTAATTGATTCCCAAATATAAGTTCTGGTTGTGTAGCAGAGCGCCACTGCATTCCTACTGGTTAATCCTTGGTCTGTTTGCCCCTATTTTGACTATCTTCCATTATTACATGGGCTAGCTACTCTTGGGACTCAAGCAGGATCATCTCTGAAAGGGGGTAGAAGCATCTTTTCACCTCCTTTCAGAGAGGATCCTGCTTGAGTCCCAAGAGTGTGGGAGGTCCAGAGGCTTATGGACTCCACATTTTGTTGAATTATGCTTGTATTTCTCCTGAGCTCAGTGTTCCTTCTTTCAGTAATGCTATATAGCTAGTGCAGTACTACAATTCATCTCTCTTTCTATGAACTATTCATAATAGGAACTTAGAACAGGAAAAACAAAGTTACTTACTCAAATTAGTTGGCAATTATGAATATGAGATAATTATGAATTACATGAAAACATGCTTCATTTTAATAAGAATGTTAAAGGCACAAGTATAATCTGTAGTCGTATAGTATTTACCATTAGATTATTTTAACTTTTTATTTTGAAATAATTCTTGATTTATACACAGTTGTAGAAATAATCAAGTTCCTCTGTACCTTATACCCAATGTTTCCTAATAGTGATATCTTGTAAAACTATAGTACAAAAACTACAGTACAACCTCCGGGATACTGACATTGATACAGTCAAGATACAAAACATTTCCATCACAAGGATCTTTGTGTTACTTTTATAGCCACGCTGAAGCTTCCTCTGTCCTCTCTACCCCTTCTCCACTTCTTGGCAAGAACTAATCTGTTCTCCATTTAAATTTGTTAGTTCAGGAATGTTATATAAATGAAATTATATGGTAGGGATCTTTTTGAGATTGGCTTTTTTTTTCACTCAGCATAAAACTCTAGACACTTGTGTATTAGTGGTTTATTATGTTTCATTGCTGAGTAGTATTCTATTTGGATATACCACAGTATTCTTAATCGCCTATTGAAGGACTGTTTCTAATTTTTGGTTGTTACAAATATATCTGCTATGAACATTCATGTACAGGATTTTTTGTGAACATAAGCTCTGATTTCTCAGGAATAAAGGTGCAAATAGACAATTGCTGAGGTGTTTTGTCTAGTTTTTTTTTTTTTTTAAGGAAATGCCAAATAGTTTTTGGATGTGGCTGTATCACTTTACATTCCCACCATCAAGGTATGAATGATTCAGTTTTTCTGTATCCTCAGTGTTTTTCCTGTTATTGTTTTTTATTGTAGCCATTATAATCGGTATACAGCAATAGGCCATTATAGCTTTAATTTTCTTTTCTCTGATGCCTAATGATTTTGAAAAGGATACCTAATGATTTTGAACATTTTTGTGTGCAGTTCTGTATATGCTCTTTAGCGAAATGTCTGCATTAGATAATTCTACCATCTCTGTCATCTTGATATTGTTTTTCATTCAAGTTGACATTTTTGAGTTCTGGCTATGATGAATGATTTTCTGTTGAAACCTGGATATTCTGTGTATTGTGAGACTATGGCTCTTATTTAATGCTCTGTTTTATCTGGCCTCCTGTGACACCACTACAGCAGGGTTGCTGGCAGGGATAGAAATGTGGGTAGCCTCCTGACTGCCAGGTGGTGGTAGAAGTCCAGGTCCATCACTCAACCTCCATTGACACAGGATAAGGAGAAGCGTTCCTCATTACTGGTAGATAGAAGCGAAGTTCTGGCTTCTCTGAAAGGCCTCCATTGACACCAGATGACCGAGAGGCAGGAGTGTCTCTCGACAGCAACCCATTTTGCCTCCATTAATACAGTATGGGGTGGTGTCTCTACCAGTAGACAGTGGTGAAGATCCCTACTCTCCAGTAGGCCTCCTCTGACACCACATCCTAAAGGAGGGGCAAGGGTGAATGTCCAGGCTTCCCAAGTGGTCTCCAAGGACACTAGACAAATAGAGAGTCCTGTTATCTGGTTCCCCTCAGTCTTCTTTGACACTACCCTGGTGGAAAGTCAGGGGAGAGGATTTGGCTCTGGGCAAAAAGAGTCTCTCTACTCTCCCCATCTCCTTGGGGTCTCTATTTTTTTTGGGGTGTTGGCTAGAGTAGAATGCTTGTATTAGTCTGTTCTTGCACTGCTATAAAGAAATACCTGAGATTGGGTAATTTATAAAGAAGGGAGGTTTAATTGGTTCACAGTTCCACAGGCTGTACAGGAAGCATGGTGGGTCCTGCTTCTGGGCAGGTTCCAGCGAGCTTTTACTCCTGGCGAAAGGCAAAGTGGGAGCAAGTATCTTACAGGGCAGGAACAGAACCAAGAGTGGGTGAGGAAATGCTACACACTTTTTTTTTTTTTTTTTTTTTTTTTACATTTTTTTTTTTTCTTTTTTTATTTTTTATTATACTTTAAGTTCTAGGGTACATGTGCATAACGTTTATATCATGTATAACTCCCCAATGCAATCCCTCCCTCCTCCCCCCTCCCCATGATAGGCCCCAGTGTGTGATGTTCCCCTTCCCGAGTCCAAGTGATCTCATTGTTCAGTTCCCACCTATGAGTGAGAACATGCGGTGTTTGGTTTTCTCTTCTTGTGATAGTTTGCTAAGAATGATGGTTTCCAGCTGCATCCATGTCCCTACAAAGGACGCAAACTCATCCTTTTTGATGGCTGCATAGTATTCCATGGTGTATATGTGCCACATTTTCTTAATCCAGTCTGTCACAGATGGACATTTGGGTTGATTCCAAGTCTTTGCTATTGTGAATAGTGCCGCAATAAACATACGTGTGCATGTGTCTTTGTAGTAGAGTAATTTATAATCCTTTGGGTATATACCCAGTAGTGGGATGGCTGGGTCATATGGTACATCTAGTTCTAGATCCTTGAGGAATCGCCATACTGTTTTCCATAATGGTTGAACTAGTTTACAATCCCACCAACAGTGTAAAAGTGTTCCTATTTCTCCACATCCTCTCCAACATCTATTGTTTCCTGACTTCTTAATGGTTGCCATTCTAACTGGTGTGAGATGGTATCTCATTGTGGTTTTGATTTGCATTTCTCTGATGGCGAGTGATGACGAGCATTTTTTCATGTGTCTGTTGGCTGTATGGATGTCTTCTTTTGAGAAATGTCTCAGGATACAAAATTAATGTGCAAAAATCACAAGCATTCTTATACACCAGTAACAGACAAGCAGAGAGCCAAGTCAGGAATGAACTTCCATTCACAATTGCTTCAAAGAGAATCAAATACCTAGGAATCCAGCTTACAAGGGATGTAAAGGACCTCTTCAAGGAGAACTACAAACCACTGCTCAGTGAAATCAAAGAGGACACAAACAAATGGAAGAACATACCATGCTCATGGATAGGAAGAATCAATATCGTGAAAATGGCCATACTGCCCAAGGTTATTATAGATTCAATGCCATCCCCATCAAGCTACCAATGAGTTTCTTCACAGAATTGGAAAAAACTGCTTTAAAGTTCATATGGAACCAAAAAAGAGCCCGCATTGCCAAGACAATCCTAGGTCAAAAGGACAAAGCTGGAGGCGTCACGCTACACACTTTTAAACAACTTGATCCATGATAACTCATTATCACAAGAACAGCACGAAGGGGATGGTGCCAAACCGTTCATAAGAATTCCACTTCCGTGATCCAATCACTTCCCACAAAGCCCCACCTCCAACACTGGGGATTACAATTCAACAGGAGATTTGGGTGGGGACACAAATCGAAACCATATCAATGTTATTTTATAAAAAGTTATTGTTTTATAAAAGGGAAGTACTCTTGCTAGACTTCCCTTTCTCGGTCCTTGGGTTAGACAGAGAAGGATTTGGCTAGGGACTTTTTGTCTGTTCCCATTGATATGTTTAAGTTGCTGGTTCTGTATTATATGAAGCAAAAAACCTCAAGGAACTCACCACCAGTGTTTTTCCTTCAGTCCCAAGATTCCTAGCTAGCCCAGTCCCCACCTGTGAGAGTTTTCTTATAATTGTTTACATATGTGTATGCATGTATCTGTTATACCTGTGTATGGATATATGTATATACTCCAGGGATTTTAGTTGTATTTAGTTGGGGGAATGGGGAAAAGTCCATCTACTCCTTCTCCCCAGAAGCAAAAGTCTCACCACAGAATTTTAAGACATTTTTCCTCTGCGTTTTTTCTACTATACATAACAAAGGGCTTATCTAATAAATAAAGGTCTACTTATTTTTGAGCACACAATATTCAATATGAAACATTTAAAAATATTTTAAAAAATACTTCAAAACAGGCAAAACTAGATGATGGGTAAATTTAATCAACTAAATGTATTTTATACTATTATGTTACTGCATTATACAAATAGATGTAATAAATATAATTCAAAACTGCTAAGAGAACTCCATCCAATCTGCTAAATGATTTGCAAGTTCACCTTTTTGGTGTGAAACCTGTTCCCACATTAATTTATCATTGCTGTTTTCTTATGTGCTCCCACTGAGTTTTCAATATTTCTCAAATTCTAGAGTCACAGACTCAGATGTCTTCAGGAGTCAAACAAGCATTGGACAAAGCAGTGAGAACGTATAGAGAGTGGTAGGAACTATGATGAAGTGCAGTCTACACCACGCTGGAGACCAGATGCATTTAAAATCAAATCTACCGAGCACTGTGACTCACGCCTGTAATTCCAACACTTTGAGAGGTAGAGCAGGGGGGATCACTTGAGCCCAGGAGTTCGAGACCAGCCTGGGCAATATGGTGAAACCCTGTCTCTACTAAAAACACAAAAATTAGCTGAGTGTGATGGTACACGCCTATAAACCCAACTGCTGAAACAAAAGAATCACATGAACCCAGGAGGTGGAGGCTGCAGTGAGCTGAGATTGAGCCACTGCACTCCAGCCTGGGAAAGAGTGAGACTCAGTCTCAAAAACATAAAAAAAAAAATTAAGAAATTTTAAAAAAATCAAATCCAATAGAAACCAACAGCATATTATGACAGACATTACTCTCTTTACACTTCAGAAAAAGAGTAACATTGGTCTCAGGCTAAGACTAAATATTTTGAATTCAAAGTGATTTCCCTATTCTGATTTTTATGTCTCTCAAGCAAAAAATATATATATATAAACATATATAATAGTGACTTATAACTAGGAGCTACCTTTATGCGAAAACTTCATTAAAATATGTGTTATTTTAATTTGAATTCATAAATTGAAAAGCAGAGAATCTCAACTCTTCCAACCTTGGGAGGAAAAAAAGGACTTGTGGGAAATATTGTATTGTTTTGGTTGTTATTTGGTTAAGTTCTAAAAATTTAATTTGCTTATAATAAATCTCAAATCATTTTCAAATGTAGGTCTCAGTTATAATTAGGAAATATTAATAGTATTATCATATATAAATATTATATATTAAAAAGTGATAGCTAAGGAGCAAGTTATATAGCTATATTGCAGTCATGTGGGATCTCAAGCTTATTTTTCCTTGGATCTTTTCTGGAAATGGCACATTACCTGACGTAATAAGCAATTGTGATCCTTTCTGTTTGAGTGGGAGTCACCCATCAAACCACAGACCTTGAAGATTTACTTGGTTGGACTCCCTATTAGCTCTAGACCTCTTGTCTCGCATAGGTGTACAAGGTCAGTGTCATGTGGAAAAATACTCTGAAACAATGCTACCCTCCAAATATAATACCAAGTAAGCTATCCCAGAAGCTAGGAAACAGAAGTACTCACAAAACTAATTAAAATGCTCAAATAACACAGTTTATTCAACTGATTTAATCACACAGCAACAAGCATGAGAGAGAGATGGGATAAGGCAACAGACTTAGGGTAAAGTAAATGTGAAACGGTCACACTGCCTTGGTCTGGGATTATACAAAGTTCCTATGTCCTCTGTCTCTGCTGCATTAACCTTCCCTGTAACATGTGTGGTCACAAACACCAGAGGTGAGGTCTGAGCAAGGGGTCCACAGACAGAAAGTTCCCCAAACCAGTGATATGCACTTACTGTATTAGAAGGACACATGGACTGGTATGAAGCTACAGAAGCAGATTGTCATCAACCTGCTGAACAGCCATACATTTTGTTTATATTTCTTCAATACAGCACATGTGGGGTCAGAATACGAACATACTAGCTGTCACCAATGGGTGGCTGATTTAGAGGTGATAAGCTTAGTCCAGAAATGGTAGAATCAGAGTTTTTCTTTCCCTTCCTTTCTGTCCACCATTCATCTGTTTGTTCTATCATATTTTCTATTAAATCTACTTATTTTTGGTGCGTTTTACATATTACTTAGTTTTTATCCTTAACACATCAACTCTGCTCTTATTTTGCAGGCTACTACTTTTTAAATTATGTATATTTATTACTTCTTATACATTTTTACTATAATTCATAAGCTACGTACTATCCATGTTTAATATTTCTTATAAGTGTCCCATACATTGTTTTCCTTGTCCTTATAGAATTTAATATCCTCAAACAATACAGCAAACTCAGATCATTGTCAGTGACCTTTCTCCAGCCACAGTGGGCAGCGCCACAGACACCCATCCAAAGGGTCACATTTCAAGGAAATCACGTATCAATTCAAGAATGAGAATTCAGAGAAATGAACATACATATTATGTAAAATGCACAGATTTAAATGTACTTCTTTTTTTGTACCTTAATTTTTGTGATGAAATATTAATTGGATGATTTTTAGATATTTTATAAAAATCTGTCTAAGACAGAAACAAAAAGATTAAAGTTACATCTAATCCCAGAGAAATAATACCATAGTCTTCTTTGAAACACTCATATATCAAACTGTGTCAGTTTCACACAAAAAAGCAAGAAACCTAAGTTGGCAAACAGATGTATTATATGTAATAGATTTAAAAAATACACCTAGAAATCAAAGTTGGCAGGAGAATAAGAGATTTCAGGGGTAAAACTTGAACTTCAAATGGTATTTGACCCCAACTCTCTTTGCACAAATTTAAAATAACCATGTTTCTTTTATCATGACTATTTAAATTTGAATTCATGAATTGAACTAGTAACTAATGGCCTTACTGACTGTATTTCAACTTTGGTTAGTTGAAATATATATGCAACATTTCAAATATTTAGCTGAACAACCATTCGTTTATTTTGAAAATGAAGTGCAATTGTTCTGCTCAACCGTTACTATGATTTACATAATTTAGAGAAACTACTGATAGAAAATGTTGACATAGAGTTTTTTTGTCCATGACTATTTTATTTCTGTGTAAAATATGGGCTTGGAAGTATATTAACCAGTTATGACTAACTGAAACTGTCATCCAAATTGTAGATTATGTAAATATAGAATTGCAAAATTAGGAAATGTCTACTGAAAACAGAATACCAAGCAACAAGCTTAAACAGAAAAATAATAGGAAGAAAATTTTAGCAACAAAAGAACTTTCTGAATAATATTAAGCTTTAGAAAGAATTTTGAAGATAGATTAGATTTCGATTCTGGCGGATTCTTAGTAAGACTTGACCAGGTGTCGTCATATTTCAAAGCTGTAAACTGGACTACACTGTTCTCCACTAAAGACTGCACAGAAATAGAAACACCTCAGCAAATGAGTTAATGACTATCTGCTTGATGACCATTGGTCAAAGGAATACCTTTCAAAGGGATATGACATCTTGGGAATTCAATGTGCTGTACAGTCATTTCTTCCTGGTTCCTGGTCTTAGCTCTTTCACCTAACAGGTAGCATTTGGAGAACTTAAACTTTCTGAGCTTTACCCTTTTCTCATCTTAAAAATATACCTTTAAATTCCTACCTCAAAATGTTGTAGAGACCTAATTTAGATAATATGCAAAGTACCTTGTTTTGATTACAATGAATACTTATTGTACACTTTTCATTAGCTAAATAAAATTTTTATATAAAGTTGCAAAAGGTTAAAGAGGAAAGCCAGATCTATATTTTTCCTACCCAATGAGGTTCTTAGAAAAGAAAAATGACAGAAATTTTAATTGGACTCCAGAATTATTATTTTTATATGGATTAGTGTGGTGGTAGAAGTTAGCACACCCTTGGATAAGTTCACAAGATATGCAATGTATATTTTGCTGATAAAGGAGAATATTTAACTCAGATCAGATTTGTCTTATTCTTTTATTTAATATTTCTATTGTGCCTACTATGAACCAGGTACTTTGCTAGGATTTGGTGATAAAATAATGGGAGAGAGAAAAGGCAAGTTTCTGGTTGTATTAGTCTATTTTCATGCTGCTGATAAAGACATTCCTGAGACTGGGTAATTTATAAAGGAAACAGGTTTAATTGACTCAGTTCAGTACGGCTGGGGAGGCCTCAGGAAACTTATAAGCATGGCAGAAAGGGAAGCAAAAACATCCTTTTTCACATGGTAGCAGCAAGGAGAAGTGCCAAGCAAAAATCATCAGGTCTTGTGAGAACTCACTATCAAGAGAAGAGCAACATGAGGGTAATGCTCCCATGATTCAATTACCTCCTTCCAGGTCCCACCCATGACACATGGGGACTATGAGAACTACAGTTCAAGATGAGATTTGGGTGGGGACACAGCCAAACCATATCACTGGTAATAGGGATTTTTCAGCCAAAGTCGAATTCATAACAATGTAGGGAACTCAGAGTACATTGTCATGTGAACTATAAACATGGCATTAAATTGAAAGGAACTTCTAGAGTTATAGGATAGAGATATAGATCAAAAATGTAATCAAGGTATTATCCAGAAGAGATAAAAAGACTCAATAGTCATTTGTTACTCAATAGCACAGTCCTACTTCTTCTCTCCCATAGCATGCTCAAGGAAGCCCTGGTTTCCTGGTGAACTATTCCTTCCATCTGGGTCTAGGAAAGTTAGAAGGCAAAGTCTGCAAAAATGCAGAATTCTATAAGCCATATTATCTATATTTTCCTGAATGATTGAGATATTCAAAATAAATTTAAATTAAAAAGAAATATATATTCTAAATATTAAAATGTACTATTTCATTTTATATTATTAAATTTGGATGTTCTAGCTTTTGTTTTCTATTCTATGTCATCTAGGGATTACTGAAATTTAAAAATGAAATTGAATTACAGTCTAAGTTAAACCTCAGAGCAGAGAAAAAGACTAAAAGCTGAACCTGCCCTCAAAGAATACACTGAATTTTTTAAAATGTACTTTAAAAGATTTGGCTATGTAGAGTCAAATATATTAACTGAAGCATATCCTTGAGTTCAGATATACCCACTTCAAAAACCACTCATTGCTCTGTAAGTCACTTGTTTTCTATCTCTTCATCTGGGCCCCTGACATTTTTCCCTAAGTGAAACCCATATGTGAAATAAGTTCATGTTGATAAAAAAACTATCTGTAAGTAGAAATAATGAAGACTAAGTATTGGCTATTGCCTGTGTAGCTGTATTTTTAAATGTTGCGTCATATCATATCTAAACCAATCAGAAACAGTTCGTCGTATCATCTACTTGGAAGTGGTAAAAATACTTTTAAATATTTCAGCTATGCATTAAGTATAAATGAATAAACTATGAATGACCTACAAGTGTTCAATTTTCTAGGCACTATCTCTGCTGCCAAAAAAGAAATACCTAGAGATGATTGGGAGAACCAAAAGTCTCATTTTTAGAGAAAAATAAAAATGGCACTCCATGAAATTTGGGGTTATAGCATTACAATAAAACTCATTGTTTACACTGAACTCTTTTCCAGTTGGTGCCTATAAGAACAATCAGTAACTTTTTCAAAATACTTATATCTATGTCCCATTCTTCAGTGACTCTCATTGGTTAAGGCATGTGTGTTTTAGGGGGAAAATGTTATCCAGGTTATTCAGATGAACACCCCTAATTAACAACCACTACTAATAAAACCTTAACAAAATTCAAAGAACTTTGTTAAATAATAGATGAATAGATGAATAATTAAATAACAGCTTAAATAATAGTTAAATAATAGCTCAATAATAGATGAAAATTAAAGGCTTATAAAATGACATTTGGGTAATTCTGTTTGCCTATGTATGTTGACACTCAACATGTTCAGCGCTGTTCAGAGACTGCTTCAGTTATTCCCTGAAACAATCTTATGAAATAGATACCATTATTATGTTCACTGTACAGATGAGGGTAATGAAGACTAGAGGGCATACTGGCTTATACAAGAGCACAGAGCTCAGTACTAAAGCTGAGATTCAAATATAGATATTTATCTTCTAGAGAAGCAACACTTTTAACTACTATGAGATACTACCTCTCAGATTCATACTACTATACTTCATTTTAACAAATTTAACTCACATTTAACTTTCTAGGAAATAAATGAATTAAATGAAAGTAGATAAATTATGTTAACAAGAGAAACATTATGTATTCATTGCTGTAAATCATATATTTAATTAAAATAATGAAATGTGCCATAAAATAATAGATTTTGTTTGAAATACAGGAAATATTTTGTATCTGAAAACCCTAAAGTCTGACATTTTTGAAAAACCAGTCATGGGGTACCCACATATTTACAAATAAACATTATATTTGGGTGTGTGTTTCAAGATGTTAATAGGTAGACTGAGTGAAGCAGATTGTCCTCTTCTCCAATGTGGGTAGGCATCATCCAGTCCTTCAGTGCCTGAATAGAACAAAACAGCCAAGGAAGGGAAGATTCCCTTTTCTGTCTGACTGCTAAACTGGTACATTGGTCTTCCCTTGACCTCAGACTGGGACTTACACCATTGCTGCTACTGTTTCTCAGGCGTTAGAACTCAGGCTGGAACTACACAACCACTTCCCTCTACCCCATGGTTTTCCTGGGTCGCCAGCTTGCACGTGGCAGATCATGGGCCTTCTCTGCCTCCATAATCAAAAAAGCCCATTCCTTATAATAAATCTCCTTTTATATGTATAAAATGAGTCAGTACCCTATGACTCAGTCAAGTTTACCTATAAAACTAACCATCACATACTGGTTTTCCAAAAACGACAGATTTGAGGGTTTTTGAATACAAAGTATTTCCTATATATTAATTGTAGCTAGGATCAAAAGAACCAATAAAACATATAATTATATATGTATATAATTGAATATGTTTGACTTTTTAAAGTCAAAAGATTATATATATATACATACATATATAATCTCCTATTGGCTCTTTTTCTCTGAAGAATCCTAATACACAATACCATAATCTTTAAGCGCAGGGTAAACTTAGCAAAATATTCCTATTCTAGTAGAGAGATCCATGTCTCCAGGAATGATAATATATGACCTATAAGTATTCTGTTTTCTTGGTGTTATCTATACTACGGAAAAAACATCTCTCTAGGGGTAGTTAAGACAACCCAAAGACTTATTTTTTAGAGAAAAATAAAAAGTAGCACTTCCATGATACTCAGGTATGGTGCTAAAATGAAACAAATCATTTATTTTAAACTCTTTTCCGGTGAGGTTGGATCCTAAAGATTTGCTGTTCAACTGCTAATGTTCCCACCAATTTTTTTTCAAAAACAAAAAGGCTCTGTAAAATTTGATTTTCATTTTTGAAAGGGCGTGCACAGAAGTGGAAAAGATGTTCAAAATGTAAGTATAGTTAAGATCGAGTAAGTACCATAAAACCTGTTATTTAATAGCAAGTTTACAAAAATTCTCAAATGTTACGGTATTTGACATTATATAGTATGTAAATTAAGTGTATATGCATACACACAAATCTAATTTCAATTAATGATACAAAACTAGACAGTCTTCCAAGTTTTCAGACAGGCTGTGAGAGGTGAGATTATTAGCTAGCCTTATGCATACATCATTGCAATATAAAAAAAAATGCACATCGATAATCACTAAGTAACCTTGGCACACTATGTAACCTTTGCTTGCACATTATGATTCTGACTTGAAGATGCTCAACTGAAATTTTAAGTTTCTTGAACTTAAGATCCAATTGACACCCTTAAATTCAACATAGTGGTTGGAAATTTAGACAATAATCTGTCTCAGATTATATGTGTTCAGTGTATTTAGTGAATTCAGAAAATTATTTCTCTAATGCATCAAGGAGCTATAGAGAATACAGTTACTTGAGCTCTTCTTTTCTCTTTTCAATACAAAGCCTTAGTATTCTACTGTTTCATTTCAGATGATGTCCACATTTTAAACTGATGCACATTAAAGTCTGAAATTATTGAAATGTCAAGGGAAGGTTAGGGGTAGGAAAGTAAAGAGAGTGAGAAACATACTGTGTACCCCAAAAAGAAAACAGTTTAAGAATGCTGTGGCAACTTGCAATGCCTCCGAATGTTTCAATGAAAGAAACATATCTGTGAAACTAATGAATCTCTTCCCAAGCCTTGCTATAGAGAACTTGTACTAGTTCAAAAAGTCAAACTTATATTCAAGTAGTAACCAGTCCTTGTATACTAATGTTTTGAAAAATCAACTTTTCCCAACTCTGTATGGTTCAGATAATACATTTTATTATTTAGGGATTTATGTAGTTCACCAGTTGGCAACACAAACGTATTCAACTACTCAGGATGATGATCTCCTGTCTGTGCTAAGAGCACTAGCTGAAGCAATTACATGATCTATAGTTAAAAGTGTTTAAAGAATGACACATTTTTATTTCCACAACAATCCTATTCTTTTTTTTGTATTTGATTTAGATATTCTTCATCAAATCACTGACCATATGTAAATTATAAGTATAGTAATTAAGCTCCTATGAATAGATCAAACCTACCAATAACATTAAATCAATCAATGCAAGTTTCCCTGGAATCTCATTAATTTAACATTAAAAATATTTTCTACCATAACTTATTGGGTTTCAAAAAGGTATTTCTTTGGTGGAGGCTTTGGTTTTTCTGTTTGTAGGAGATGTGTGATATTATCAAACATGAGCTATAAAAACAAAATAGTTCAAGGTTTTTTGAAACAAATCTTATAATTACAAATCTTTAATTTTTAAAGAATAAAGCTTTCAATTAAATACTCCATTTTCTATGTGCATTTAAATACCAAAATAAAATATTCGACTGAGGAGCATAAAAGTAATCTTTATCCAGGCTGCCTGTTTGTGCTTCAATCTTTTTAACAATCCATCGTGAGTGATGTTTCAGCCTCACCTTTAACTGTTTCAAAATAGGTAAATAGCTACAAGGTAGCCCATTCTTTCTTGTCACAGCAAGAAGCAGGATCTATTTGTGATAGCAATAAGGTAAGAAAGGGTGAAATTAATTCGGGTTTCCCCTAAGGCCCTTCTCTCCTTATAACCACCTATATTTCAATTGATTTTCTCTAACGCAATAAAGAATTAACAGCTCTGATGACTTTTCGGAAGAATATAATGCATCTTTATCTACTCGTGAAGTGTAAGGAAATTGTTGCCCTCCCTATTAAGATATAGCCAGATCTTCAGGGCCTGACAAGGAGAAGAAACCACCTACTTACTTAGGAGTCACTCACCTCTAAGCCCCAGACTCTTTAATTACACGACTCACTTTCTCCTTGGGAAAATGTTTTCCTGTTACCAACATAAAAACTTTGGCAGTGGGGGCGATGGGGGGTGGAATAAAGTTTGATTATTTGCAGACTTCTAAAATGAGGAGCAGATTTTACTAAAATTTAAGGTGTCACTTCTGATTTAAGAGTGATGTGAAAATTGATATAATGACATTTAGGATTTGACTCTCCCTAACTTTGGCCCACTTCAGTGAGGTGAAGGCTTCATAACCTCTGTAGCCTGGGATGGTTCTTCTGTCTATAGATAGCAATTCTCTATGTGGCCAGACTATAACCCAACTTAACAAGTACTGGTTTTCTCTAATAGGATCTATTTCCAGGATGAATGTTCATCACCAAGGATAAATAGCCTTTTCTAAAGAGTTTACCACCTATGTAAACAAGGGGTGATTTTGACACATATTCTATTTTTGTTTGTGTAATTTTTATATTTTTGTCATTTTTTTCTTAATAAGAAACTGAAGATTTATATTTGAATTATCCATAACAGTCTGCAATTTGTACAATCATCGTGCTGCTTATCTTTAGCTCATTTTGTTTCAGTAAGAATGACGCTGCCTCATCAGGTTTGAGGCTAACATTGCATTACATCATTAGTTTTCCTGTTGTACCAGAATAAGACATTACTAATCTAGACAAGAGTCTCCATGGAAAAGAAATATAACATATTCAGTCACACCATGCCTCACATCTAGAGAAGGCACTCTTTCTGCTATGGTCTATGTAAGCTGGGCCCCATGGAGTTATGCATTATACAACTTTTGTATCTATAAATGTTTTCACGATTTTTCACAATGATAATAATACTAATAACATATATCTATATAGAGAGTGCTAAAGAAAAATTAGATAAAGAATAAACAATTTCATTGTACTATCCTTGTAACTTTTCTGTAGGCTTGAAATTGCTTTCAAACTAAAAGTTAAAAAACAGAATTTCTGATTATCAAGTGACGTTGTTAACAGGGAAAAGACAAGCCAACAGAAAAGAAACCGTAGTTGCATACATCCAGAACTATTACCATTCAATAATTAAGGGGATAGGATAAAAATATACAAATGAAGAAAAGACCTAAACAACTATTCAACAAAGATGAAGTGAGAATGAAAACAAACACATAAAAATATGTACACAACTTCAGGATAACAAAGATTTTAAAACAAGTATGATTCTTTATCCAGAAAATAGGCAAGTTTAAACAGTCAGACAATACCTAATCTTGCAGAGAATATGGAGCAATATACTTGGTTTTTGTGTGTATAAATTAGCATAACCCCTTAAAAACAACTGGCAATTGTCTAATTACATTAAAGATGCATAAAACCTTTGACCCCATGCATCTTCTAGAATGCGTAAGTCTTTTTATACTGGGAACTGTTCTAGGAGATAGGTACAAAAATGTTTATAGCATCAATTTTTGTTATAACTAACAACCAGCAAGAAATCAAATGGAAAAGAAGAAACAATAGCCAAATATCCCAATTATGAATGAATCTTAAAAAATAAATTTGAATTTAAAATATCAGAATATGTACAGTATACCATTTATAATATGTTCAAAGTATACCACATGAAATATATGTTTATAATCTAACACTCTATTAGGACTACAAAAAAGGAATTATAAATACAAATTCACATTAACAATTACCTGAAGATGAGAGTGGTTATGGTTGAAAAGAAATATACAAAAAACTTTAATGATATTAGCATTTCTTTTCCTTGAGTTGAATTGTATTAAATACATTGTTTTTCTACTGTATTATGCACTAATATATATTACAGTATATAAATATATTTCATGATTTTAAAACAAAGCAAAATTAAAATTAGCCAAATACTCTGCCACATGAATATTTTATCCTATTGACAGATAGTGGATCCTAACAAGCCCTTTGAAAATACTTACTAGACAGAGATTTTACAAAGAATCTTAGTACTTTAATCAGGTGGGTTTGTTTCTTATATTTAAAATTTCAAATAAAATATTAAATACCTCATATCAACAATGAGAATAGGATCACTTGGCTGGGTACAGTGGCTCATGCCTGTAATCTCAGCACTTTGGGAGGCTGAGGCAGGTGGATCACTTGAGGTTAGGAGTTTGAGACCAGTCTAGCCAATATGGTGAAACCCTGTCTCCACTATAAATGCAAAAATTAGCCAGGTGTGGTGGCAGGTGCTTGTAATCTCAGCTACTTGGGAGGCTGACGCAGGAGAATTCCTTGAACCCGGAAGGTAGAGGTTGCAGTGAGCTGAGATTGCGCCACCACACTCCAGACTGGGTGACAGATAGAGACTTCATCTCAAAAAAAAAAAAAAAAAAAAATAGGCTCACTACATAAAGTTGAATTTTAACTTGTAAAAGATTGGTAAGTGGCAAATAAATATGGACAAATAGAGACATAAAACTTTTCTGTTTAGTAGTAAAACAAAAACAAAAACTCAAAGGTTTTGGGTTTGTTGCACTATAGGGCATTAACTGGTTTTGAATCTACTTTAGATGTCTTATTTCAGCTTTGTTCTTTCATTGCCTGTATATACTTTAATTTTTTGTATCCTCTTTTGAGCTAGCTCTGCCATCCTGCTGCTGCCTTAATTTGTGAAATAAATGTTTGATATATAGACTATATATTCATTTTATGTATTTTTTAAAAAATTATAACTTGATATCATAACAAGTTTCAGATAATTGAAACCTAAAAGAAAATTCACTAGTAATATCCCTTCAATATGTCACAAAGAAATCTGTATGCCAAAATGCCTCTGGTATGTTTTAGTGATACACATTTTAAGAAATTCAGAATAAGCCAGAAATGAGTCCATTGCTAAACAGGAATTTCCAATTAAACAAGCATTATTTGCAATCTACTTGAAATACTCCTGGGTCAGGGGAGGGAGCAACTGTCATGACTGACAAATAAAAGATTTAAATACAAGATAAAAATCAGAGATAATACGCTTTTTCCCCCCAAAAGCATTAAAAAAAGCAATCAGTTGCATTCCAAGCTGAACTAAAGTGTTATGAAGAAATATGAAAAGAATATACACACTACACTGAAGATGTAATATTTTCAAAAGTGTTACTCCAGACTTTTTGGAATGCAAATATTTTTATTATGATTCTTTGTAGTCGGTGTTTCTGTAGTGTTTTTTTTTTCTCTAATGATATTGTGCTTAAATCTTCAAGAGCAGTATTAGATGAATACTATATTTTAAAATATTCTAGGAGAACTAGTAGAAATTAAAGTCGCCCAGCTTTCTCTTACCATTTTAATACTTAAAGGATTATTATTCTACAAAAATCCAAACCATAATGTGCAACATTATGTTATTCAATTGATGGTTTGTCATCTACTCATTTTATTATTTATTCATTCTGTAAATAAATACATTTAAAGACATATTCAACAGACATATTCTGGGCATGAAAGAGTAGAGCTAATGCAAAGATTATTAAACAGTCTTGGATAGAAAGAGCTTAGGTCTGTTGAAGACTAAAAATCAATCATGGTATTTAACACAGTGGAAGAAAGGGGAAATGAGCTGTTTTGGAAAATACTGAGAATCAAAAACAAAAATAATAAAATAATCAAAACATTCTACATCAAAAACCATGTTTCTTTATAAACAATTGGGGTTAAAAATTATCACATAACAAATATTAGTTTTAAATTTTTAAAATAATAATGTTGAAGATCTGAGTAGAATACGGTAAGATAAACATAACCCTAACCTATTAGTAGGAATCAATACAACTTTTATGGAAATACATTTTATAATATCTGATAAGATTCTTAAAATTTTTATGTTCTATTAATAAATCAAAATCATTTATAAGTGGATATTTATAAATCCATGCCCAAAATATGCATAACATTTTCATTATAATATTGTTTATAATCACATATATCCAACTTTAAAAGAATAGTTGGGTAAATGATGAAACATATGACACTTTATTTGATGTTTAAAATAATGGTTTTATTATTTTCAACGAAAAGAATGCTCATGAAATGCTCATGTCTAATGTTGCTAAAATTTCATATTTAAAATAGTTTTATTCTTTCCAATAAAAAGAATGCTCACGAAATGCTCATGTCCAAATGTTAACATTTTATATTCAGTTTGAATTACAAATTTCTAAAAACAAAGCAAAAGTCAACCAGGCAGTATCAGTAAGTAGTTAACCAGAGTATTTCTTACTTTCTTAAAATACTTCTATACCTCTCATATATTTCCACAAGGGACAAATACTAGTTTTATAATTTGGAAATATTTTAAACATAAAAGATTTTTTAAAGTAGCTTCCTAAATATTCTAAAAGAGACAACACAGAAATTGATGCTTTTCTCAAAATGTATTAAATGCATGAATAGTTGCAGGAACAAATATATTCTTGAATAAATGAATGAGTGAATGAATACATGCAACATTAGTTACAATAACATTTTTGTTTTTTTGTTTTTTTTGAGACAGAGTCTCAACTGTGTAGCCCAGGCTGCAGTGCAGTGGCACAATCTTAGTTCACTGCAACCTCTACCTCCTGGGTTTCAGCAATACTTGTGCCTCAGCCTCCCAAATAGCTGGGATTACAGGTGTGCACCACCATGCCTGGCTAATTTTTGTATTTTTTGTAGAGATGTGGTTTCAGGTTGTTGCTCAGGCTGGTCTTGAACTCCTGGGCTCAAGTGATCCCCCTGCCTCAGCCTCCCAAAGTGCTGGGATTACAGGCTTGAGCCACTGTGCCCAGGCTAGTTACGATAACATTTTCTAGTAAAGAAACTGATGTGTCTGAGTACAGCTAAAGTTGTTCTTTATATTACATAGAAAGAGGACAATAAACTTAAAACATATACATGGTTATAGAGTATGGTTTTATTCAATTTAAATAAATAACCTTGTTCAAGGATTTTCGCATTTAAAGCAAATGAATGTTTTAACTTTAAAGGTTCCTCCTTATCTAATGACTAAAGGTGAATACCAGCAAGGCCAATGTAAACAGTGAAGTTCAGGTAGAGCTGACATTAAACCACTACGCACAGATGAGGTCAAAATGCACTTAAAATATTTAAGTACTTCCATTCTGGTTGCTTCAAGCTCCCAAGTTCCCTCATCTTTTTCCAAGGCTGTTCGTACTTCAGGGCTTTTTATATTTATATAATGCCTGAATAACTCAGGCATTATTGCCTGGCAGAGCAGGGGACCTGTAGAACCCTGCCCAAGTTATGAACAGCAACATCCATCCTGATTAATTGATGCCACATGTTACCAATTGTTAAATAATTTTAATTTCACCCCTTATTTAAGATTATACCTTGAAAATCGTCTACTTTTAAGAATTCTATAATTGAGACTATTTCCTAATTCAAATTAGCCTCCTTTTCTAACTGGTCAGATGCAGTGTTTATTTTTATTTAAACACTGTTATTAGAAGTTAAACCTTTTAATAGAAAAATTATGTTCATAAATTTATTGACACCTTTTAATTCAACACCAATTTTTATATCTTCTCTACAGAATATCCTTTTTAAGTGTAATTCAATATGTTTCTAATAATTTTCCAAATATGGAAATTCATTCCTTAAGAAGTAGTAACTGTCCTTTCAATTACATATAACACTTTCTCTTCAATGCAATTCCTTATTTACATTAAATGCAGTTCAGTTCATCTCATCTCAAGCCTGCCTATGGACCACTGTATTTCAGCTTTCCATGAAAGATGCCACCTGGAAGAGAACAATGTTTGTTTTCATTGTGTTTCATTTTGTTTTACTAATTTGCTCTATACCCAGCCATAATTTTACATTCTTTCTTTAGAAAAGTAATTTCTCCTCCAGTCCAACTTGATAATTTTTTGCTAACATTTTTCAGAAAGTTGTTTTGATGTTGCAGTTTACAGTTTGTGTACCAATCTAAAGAATAGAATGTTTTTGGTAATCTTCCAAATAACTTCCGCCACCCAACCTCTGGTCAAATTTTTACATAAATTCATGACCAAAATAATTTTGAGATAATTGAGAATTTGTAGTGATTATACCTGTGTCAGGCTGAAGCCTTAAGGGTTCTTTCCAGGATTTTAATGTGGTTGGTGTTAGGTGGGCTTCTTTTGTGATGCTGGGATGGGGCAGGGGTGGGTAGTTAAAACGTGGGGGGTCTAAAGAAGTTTTTCTTTCTGTTAAAGTGGCTCAACAATTTCATCTCAGATAAATACACAGTTTTCCTTATGTCAAGGTTTTGTGATTTGGATTTGACACGTTCAGAAAAATTAGAATTAGGTGTAGGAAAGCTTAGTTATACTTAAAAATCTGGCAAGAGAGGATAACTCTCAAAGACCACATAACAGACGTAATACTGAACGAGTACCAGACATAAAAGAACACAGGTGCCTGGGCACAGTGGCTCAGGCCTATAATTCCAACACTCTGGGAGGCCGAGGCAGGTGGATCATGAGGTCAGGAGTTCAAGACCAGCCTGGCCAAGATGGTGAAACCCCATCTCTACTAAAAATACACACACAAAAAAATTAACTGGGCATAGTGGCAGGCACCTGTAATCCCAGCTACTCATGAGGCTGATGCAGAGACTTGCTTGAACCCAGGAGGCAGAGTTTGCAGTGAGCTGAGATCATGCCACTGCACTCCAGCCCGGGTGACAGAGTGAGATTCTATCTCAAAAAAAAAAAAAAAAGAAAAGAAAAAAAAAAAACTGGCTATGTGCTTCCATTTGTCTAAAATTTAAATGTCAACGACAAAACCCTTTCTGATGGCAGAGATCATTGTCAGGCCTCTGAGCCCAAGCTAAACCATCATAACCCCTGTGACCTGCACATATGCATCCAGATCCCCTGAAGCAACTGAAGAACCACAAAAGAAGTGAAACAGCCAATTCCTGCCTTAACTGGTGACATTCTGTCCTTGTGATTTGTTCCTGCCCCAACCTAACTAATCCATCGACCTTGTGGACATTCCTTTCCTGGACAATGAGTCTCAGGAGCTTCCCACCAAGCACCATGTGACCCCCTCCCCTGCTAGCAATAGATAACCACCTTTAACTGTAATTTTCCACTGCCTACCCAAGTCCTATAAGATTTAAATAAATAACCTTGTTCAAGGATTTTCGCATTTAAAGCAAATGAATGTTTCAACTTTAAAGGTTCCTCCTTATCTAATGACTAAAGGTGAATACCAGCAAGGCCAATGTAAACAGTGAAGTTCAGGTAGAGCTGACATTAAACCACTATGCACAGATGAGGTCAAAATGCACTTAAAATATTTAAGTACTTCCATTCTGGTTGCAGAATGTCAGATTGTCCCTCTCCTATCTGCATTTGCTGACTCCTTTTTCAGACTCAGTCCGCCTGCACCCAGGTGATTAAAAAGCTTTATTGCTCACACAAAGACTGTTTGGTGGTCTCCTCACACCAATGCATGTGACATTTGGTGCCGAAGACTCGGGATGGGGGACTCCTTGGAGAGACCAGTCCCCTGTCCTCGCCCTCACTCTGTGAGGAGATCCACCTATGACCTCGAGTCCTCAGACCAGCCCAAGGAACATCTCACCAATTTCAAATCAGGTAAGCAGTCTCTTCACTCTCTTCTCCAGCCTTTCTCGCTATTCTTCAATCTCCCTGTCTTTCCAATCCCAGTTCTTTTTCCTCTCTAGTAGAGACAAAGGAGGCACATTTTATCAACTCAAAAACTCTGACCTCAGTCATGGATTTGGGAAGACAGTCTTCCCTTGGTGTCTGATCACAGCAGGGACGCCTGCCCTGATCATACACCCACATTCCATTGGTGTCTGATCACCACAGGGATGTCTGCCTTGATCATTCACCCACATTCCACTGGTGGCAAGCCAGTTATGGGGACATCTGCTTTGGCTGCTCACCCACATTACAGCCCAGGGTTGCTCACTGCACACCCCCCGACCCCCCGCTTCTCCATATCTCTACCTTTCTCTTTAAACTTACCTCCTTCACTGTGGGCAACCTTCTGCCCTCCATTCCCCCTTCTCCCTTAGCCTGTGTTCTTAAAAACCTAAAACCCCTTCAACTAACACCAAACCTAAAACGTAAACGTGTTATTTTCTTCTGTAATACCACTTGGCCCCAATACAAACTTGACAATAGTTCTAGTTCAAAGTGACCAGAGAATAGCACTTTCGATTTCTCCATCCTGCAAGATCTAGATGATTTTTGTCATAAAATGGGCAAATGATCTGAGGTGCCTGATGTCCAGGCATTCTTTACACATCAGTCTCTCCCTAAGTCTCTGCTCCCAATGCGACTCGTCCCAAATCTTTCTTCTCTCCTGTCTGTTCCTTCAGCCTCTGCCCCAAGTTCTGAATCCTTTGAATCCTCCTTTTCTATGGACCCATCTGACCTCTCCCCTTCTCCCCAGGCTGCTCCTCGCCAGGCCAAGCCAGGTCTGAACTGTAATTTTCCACTGCCTACCCAATGTCCCGTAAGACTGCCCCTCTCCTATCTTCCTTCACTGACTCCTTTTTCAGACTCAGTCAGCCTGCACCCAGGTGATTAAAAAGCTTTATTGCTCACACAAAACCTGTTTGGTGGTCTCTTCACATGGATGCCTGGAACAATCAGAAGAGTAGTTATCTTCTGGGAGTGCTGACTGTGAGTAGACTGGAGGAAGCTTTCTGGAGTTAGAGATATGTTCTGTATCTTAATCTAGGTGGTAGTTACACCGTTGTAACAATTCATAAAGTAGTACACCTAAGATCTGTGCACTTCACTGTCTGTGAATTTACCTTAATGTAAAAGCTTTTTTTTTTTTTTAAATCATGTGTTTAACTGATAAGCCTGTGTAGGCAATCTGAAATATTGTTACAGATAGTTAGGCAGGCATGAATGGGGCAGGAGAGGGCCCACCCCCAACCACTAGGAATGTCAGGTGATAGTTTGGCAGTGGTCACACTGCCTCTCTTAAAGCGATAAATTGGCAGCCAGTTCCAGACAGAGGCCATGTCCTGATGGTCCACACATGTTACATTAAAGTGTTCATTGAATGCAGATGCCAGGGAGAAGCAACTTCCTGAGCATGTGCATTAAGAGACAAAATGGTGGAGTATGGCCTTCTGGGGGCACTCCACCAGAAAAGGGAAGACAGCCTCAGATGGGCATGCATACAACTTCCTAAATGCACTGTGCATGCTCACTTTCTGAGGATAAGGAGGGCACTGTGCATGTGGGCAGCCCACCCTAAGGGAGGAATCATGGGAAAGAGGCCAGCCTATAGAGTCCTAGGATCAAGATTAAGCACCGCACTTGATCTTCAAGGTGCCTACTTGGGTCTTTTCCAAGTGGAACTCTTCTTTCTTTCCTATTCTGAAGCCTTTTAAAATAAACTTCCATGGCTGCTCTGAAACTTGCCTTGGTCTTTTTTTCTGCCTTATATCTCTCAGTTTAATTCTTCTGAGGAGGCAAGAACTGAGATTGCTGCAGACCTGCAAAAATTCACTAGTAACTGAGACACTTTCCACTGATAACATATTTGATGCCATGAAACTAGGATATTTGCCACCTGGAACAATATGTGCTAAAGGTGAGGAGAATGTGAAACAGTTCCAGCAACGTAAATGCTAGAGAAAAGGAAATCAACATGTTTCAGCCAGATGACGTGAGCTCTGCAGACTAAACAAGATTCCATTTAGAACAAGCTAATGCTTCAATCAGTACAAAACCTTTATGGTCATCATTATGGTAGTATTCATTTTTCCTGGCTTCTCATTTAGAAAGAGGTGGTTGTATTATTTTTGTATTTGTTTCAGCAAGCTTTAAGGCTTTTAGAATATGAAATAGTACACCTAATATTTGTTTCCAGTACAACGTAGAAACAATGTGACATTTAAAAAAATAAATTTGTTATTGAAGTTAAATATGATATTGGCTCTTTTATTATATTTAAGACTTAAAGGATTTGTTGTACCAAAAATGAAAGAAAAAGAGAAACAAAAAAAAAAAAAAGGAGAAACCAGTTTCTTCAAGTCTAAATGTATGAAATAATATTTTAAAAATAAAAATTTTGTTTGCAGATTCCCTACTGAAATTTTAAGTTAGCACACACTAACTAATCAAAAACTTACCTTAATTTACCAAGCATTTAACTTGTGACCTTTGCTTAGTTCTCTTTCACCAAGTGACACATTTCCATTGTCAATTCTCTCTTAAACACATCATTATTTTATGATATAAAGTAATGCCATGCTTTTAAGAGAAAAGAGACAATAGCTTTTTACTGGTTTATCAGACCAGACAGATGAAAGTGAGAAATTTCAAGTGAGCAAAGCTATCCTCCAAATTCCCCAGTTCTCTCTTGGACTTGCTTACACTTCCAAATCCTAAAGAATTTGATTCACATTTAGAGCATTTGCTCTGTCTTTGTAAATATGTAAATAGGCTAGAAGGGTCACTGAAAGAGAGACAGGAGATTTGACCCTTGGTATTACCCATTAATTGTGAAACCTTGAGCAAGGGTGAAAGCTAGATATTGTCAAATAAAAAACACTCAAGACTTTATTATCATAAATGCTTTGCAAGGATACAAGGAATTGATTTGCTAATGAAGTTCTTATCACACATAGGCTGCCTATACATTATACATCTTTCTAAACCCTTAGGGGAGATGGGTTTCTACATGGATATGACAGACTCAAATCTCTATTTTCTCTTCTTCTTGTGTTACCTGTTCAAATAGATAAAACCTTTATTACTGATATCAATGGATGCTTTTGAGTAAAACTGCTATGTTTTAAAGAAACCTATGCTTTACTTTTCAAAGCGTCTACTTTCCAAACTCTTGTGTGAGAAAACTGCTAGAGTTGAGCAGTAACAGCTGCCAGAAGTTCCCAGAGAGGTCACAACATGCAGCTGGTGGCGGCATGGTTTGGAATCACAGCTTTCAACCATTGCTGTGAGTTCACCTGCAATGCATGACTTAACAAAAGCCTCACTCTCCTCTGTAGGGAGAGAAGAGACCAATTACAGGTGATTCTTTTCAGATCCTAAAAAAAAAAAGTACCTTAAAGAGTGTCAGCTTTAATATTACGATTGTTCTTTTCTAATGCAGCTACATATCAATACATATTCCCAGTGATTTACTGAAAGCTGAATTTAGAATAAGAAGCAAACTTTTCCTCTCATGTCACCCTGATACAACATCAGTTCAGATATCCAAAGACATTTCTAGTTCATAAGAGATAATATTTTGATGTAACTATACACATTCCATGCATTAAAAGAGAAAATTAGTTTCAATCTAGAGAATATTGCTCAGATAGCCCTGCACACTGAGTCAATGAAATGATGAAATGATTGTTAAGGGGATACATAGGATGCAGAAACCTGAAATATTATTAGAGGAAAAACATATTTTAAACCTCTTTCTGCAAGTGTTCAGGCCCGTAAGATCTAAAACTGTCAATGTATCAGTTATATTTTGTAGACATGGAAATAAAAACTGAACTCTGTTGTTGCCAGGTGAAAAGATACCCAAACCTGCTTCAACTAACTTAGCAAGTGGAGAGCTGCATGGAACTGTTTAGAAGGCATCATGATATAACATGGAAATATGTGTTTCACTGATCAGAGATGATAAGCTCTGTCAAGTAGTCAGGAATCACCTGCAAGTGATAAATGCAGAGGAGAAGATGCATGACTCAAGTTATCTCATCCACAAGGGACACATCTTTTATTAACATGAGCCTAGAGTCAGAACAAAAAAGAGGAGAAGAATTATTTCACATTTTACTTGAAAGTTCTCATTTCTCGAAATGACTGATAGAATGCTTTATGAACCTCTGTAATAAAATTGTTTTCAAGGCCCAAAACAGGAGTTCCCGGGGAGTTTTGTGTGTCTTTTGAAAATATGTGACTAAGGTAACACAGTACATAGTCTTTACAAAGACCAAAAGGATTTTTAAGATAGTTGCACACAGGTCTCTGTCTTCATACAGAACTTTTTGTTGCACTGTGCCTTTAAAATATGATTTCAATAAGTGAACACATTGTACTTTGAGGAAATTTTCTCTAGAACGGAGAACCTGATTAATCACTCCACACCAAAATATACATGTAGATTTATATGAGGATTGAGAGATTATCTCATCATAGTATAAAAAGATATCTCTTTGATTTTTTTTTATCCTTGACAGTCTAAATGTCTTCTATTGGCTCATATGTATTTTTCTTTTTGTTGCTGTTGTTGAGACAGAGTCTCACTCTGTCACCCATGTTGGAGTGCAGTGGCACAGTTTTGGCTCACTGCAGCCCCCACCTCCCGGGTTCAAGCGATTCTCCTGCCTCAGCCTCCTGAGCAATTGAGATTACAGGCATCTGCCACCATGCCCAGCTAATTTTTGATTTTTAGTGGAGACAGGATTTCACCATGTTGGCCATGGTGGTCTTGAACTCCTAACCTCAGGTGATATGCCCACCTCGGCCTCCTGAAGTGCTGGTATTACAGGTGTGAGCCATGGAGGCCAGCCAAAAGAATATTTTTCTATACTGATCAAAGTGAAAAACAATCTCGTATCTGTACACTCATGTTTATTGTAAAACTATTCACAATAGTCGAGTATGGTTTTGCAATACTATTAGAATCAACCGAAGATGGCCAAACAGGAAAAGCTCCGTCTCCAGCTCCCAGAACGAGCCACACAGAAGACAGGTGATTTCTGCATTTTCAACTGAGGTACCGGGTTCATCTCACTAGGGAGTGCCAGACAATCGTGCTGGTCAGCTGCTGCAGCGCGACCAGCAAGAGCTGAAGCAGGGCGAGGCATCGCCAAAGCTGGGAAGGCAAGAGGGAAGGGAATCCCTTTTCCTAGCCAGGGGAACTGAGACACACAACACCTGGAAAATTGGGTAACTCCCACTCTAATACTGCACTTTACCAAGGGTCTTAGCAAACAGCACAGCAAGAGATTATATCCCACACCTGGCTGGGAGGGTCCCATGCCAGCGGAGCATCCCTCATTGCTAGCACAGCAGTCTGCCATCTAACGGCAAGGCAGCAGCGAGGCTGGAGGAGGGGCGCCTGATATTGCTGAGGCTTAAGTAGGTAAACAAAGCCTCTGGGAAGCTCGAACTGGGTGGAGCCCACAGCAGCTCAAGGAGGCCTGCCTGTCTCTGTAGACTCGACCTCTGGAGACAGGGCACAGCTAAACAAACAACAACAAAAAAAGGAGCAAAAACCTCTGCAGACGCAAATGACCCTGTCTGACAGCATTGAAGAGAACAGTGGATCTCCCAACACGGAGGCTGAGATCTGAGAACAGACAGACTGCCTGCTCAAGTGGGTCCCTGACCCCTGAGTAGCCTAACTGGGAGACATCCCCCACTAGGGGCAGACCGACACCCCACACCTCACACGGTGGGGTACACCCTTGAGACGAAGCTTGCAAAGCAAGAATCAGACAGGTACACTCGCGGTTCAGCAATATTCTATCTTCTGCAGCCTCTGCTGATGATACCCAGGCAAACAGGGTCTGGAGTGGGACTCAAGCAATCTCCAACAGACCTACAGCTGAGGGTCCTGACTGTTAGGAGGAAAACTAATAAACAGGAAGGACACCCACACCAAACCCCATCAGTACCTCACCATCATCCAAGACCAAAGGCAGATAAAACCACAAAGATGGGGAAAAAGCAGGGCAGAAAAGCTGGAAATTCAAAAAATAAGAACGCATCTCCCCCTCCAAAGGAATGCAGCTCATTGCCAGCAATGGATTAAAGCTGGACGGAGAATGACTTTGACAAGTTGAGAAAAGAAGGCTTCAGTCCATCAAACTTCTCAGAGCTAAAGGAGAAATTACATACCCAGCATAGAGAAACTAAAAGTCTTGAGAAAAGAATGGAAGAATGGATAACTAGAATAACCAATGCAGAGAAGGCCATAAACGAACTGACTCAGATAAAAACCATGACACAAGAGATACATGACAAATGCACAAGCTTCAGTAACCGACTTGATCAACTGGAAGAAAGAATATCAGCGATTGAGGATCAAATGAATGAAATGAAGAGAGAAGAGAAGTCTAAAGAAAAAAGAGGAAAAAGAAATGAACAAAGCCTTCAAGAAGTATGAGATTATGTGAAAAGACCAAATCTGTGTCTGATTGGGGTGCCTGAAAGTGACTGGGAAATGGAACCAAGCTGGAAAACACTATTCAGGATATCATCCAGGAGAAATTCCCAAACCTACTAAGGCAGGCCAACATTCAAATTCAGGAAATACAGAGAACGCCACAAAGATACTCCTCCAGAAGAGCAACTCCAAGACACATAATTGCCAGATTCACCAAAGTTGAAATGAAGGAAAGAATCTTAAGGGCAACCAGAGAGAAAGATCAGGTTACCCACAAAGGGAAGCCCATCAGACTAACAGCAGATCTCTCGGCAGAAACTCTACAAGCCAGAAGAGAGTGGGGGCCAATATTCAACATTCTTAAAGAAAAGAATTTTCAACCCAGAATTTCATGTCCAGCCAAACTAAGTTTCATAAGTGAAGGAGAAATAAAATCCTTTAGAGATAAGCAAATGCTTAGAGATTTTGTCACTACCAGGCCTGCCTTACAAGAGACCCTGAAGGAAGCACTAAACATGGAAAGGAACAACTGGTACCAGCCATTGCAGAAACATGCCAAAATGTAAGGCCATCGATGCTAGGAAGAAACTGCATCAACTAATGAGCAAAATAATCAGTTAATATCATAATGACAGGATCAAGTTCACACATAACAATATCAACCTTAAATGTAAATGGACTAAATGCTCCAATTAAAAGACAAAGACTGGCAAACTGGATAAAGAGTCAAGACCCTTCAGTTTGCTGTATTCAGGAGACCCATCTCACATGCAGAGACATACATAGGCTCAAAATAAAGGCATGGAGGAAGATCTACCAAGCAAATGGAGAACAAAAAAAAGCAGGGGTTGCAGTCCTAGTCTCTGATAAAACAGACTTTAAACCATCAAAGATCAAAAGAGACAAAGAAGGCCATTACACAATGGTAAAGGGATCAATTCGACAGGAAGAGATAACTATCCTAAATATATATGCACCCTATACAGGAGCACCCAGATTCATAAAGCAAGTCCTTAGGGACTTACAGAGAGACTTAGACTCCCATACAATAATAATGGGAGACTTCAACACCCCACTGTCAACATTAGACAGATCAACGAGACAGAAAGTTAACAAGGATATCCAGGAATTGAACTCATCTCTGCACCAAGAAGACCTAATAGACATCTATATAACTCTCCATCCCAAATCAACAGAATATACATTCTTCTCAGCACCATATCACACTTATTCCAAAATTGACCACATAATTGGATGTAAAGCACTCCTCAGTACATGTAGAAGAACAGAAATTATAACAAACTGTCTCTCAGACCACAGTGCAATCAAACTAGAACTCAGGACTAAGAAACTCAATCAAAACTGCTTAACTACATGGAAACTGAACAACCTGCTCCTAAATGACTACTGGGTACATAACAAAATGAAGGCAGAAATAAAGATGTTCTTTGAAACCAATGAGAACAAAGATACAATATACCAGAATCTCTGGGACACATTTAAAGCAGTGTGTAGAGGAAAATTTATAGCACTAAATGCCCACAAGAGAAAGCTGGAAAGATCTAAAATTGACACCCTAGCATCACAATTAAAAGAACTAGAGAAGCAAGAGCAAATACATTCAAAACCTAGCAGAAGGCAAGAAATAACAAAGATCAGAGCAGAACTGAAGGAGATAGAGACACAAAAAACCCTACAAAAAAATCAGTGAATCCAGGAGTTGGTTTTTTGAAAAGATCAACAAAATTGATAGACCACTAGTAAGACTAATAAAGAAGAAAAGAGAGAAGAATCAAATAGACACAATAAAAAATGTTAAAGGGGATATCACCACGGACCCCCACAGAAATACAAACTACCATCAGAGAATATTATAAACACCTCTACGCAAATAAACTAGAAAATCTAGAAGAAATGGATAATTTCCTGGACACTTACACTCTCCCAAGACTAAACCAGGAAGAAGTTGAATCCCTGAATAGACCAATAGCAGGCTCTGAAATTGAGGCAATAATTAATAGCCTACCAACCAAAAAAAGTCCAGGACCAGGTGGATTCACAGATGTATTCTAACAGAGATACAAGGAGGAACTGGTACCATTCCTTCTGAAACTATTCCAATCAATAGAAAAAGAGGGAATCCTCTCTAACACATTTTATGAGGCCAACATCATCTTGATACCAAAGCCTGGCAGAGACACAACAAAAAAAGTGAATTTTAGACCAATATCCCTGATGAACATCGATGCAAAAATCCTCAATAAAATACTGGCAAACAGAATCCAGCAGCACATCCAAAAGCTTATCCACCATGATCAAGTGGGCTTCATTCCTGGGATGCAAGGATGGTTCAACATATGCAAATCAATAAATGTAATCCAGCATATAAACAGAACCAAAGACAAGAACCACATAATTATCTCAATAGATGCAGAAAAGGCTTTTGACAAAATTCAACATCCCTTCGTGCTAAAAACGCTCAATAAATTTGGTACTGATGGAACACATCTCAAAATAATAAAAGGTACTTATGACAAACCCACAGCCAATATCATACTGAATGGGCAAAAACTGGAAAAATTCCCTTTGAAAACTGGCACAAGACAGGGATGCCCTCTCTCACCACTCCTATTCAATATAGTGTTGGAAGTTCTGGCTAGGGCAATCAGGCAAGAGAAAGAAACCAAGGGTATTCAGTTAGGAAAAGAAGAGGTCAAATTGTCCCTGTTTGCAGATGACATGATTGTATATTTAGAAAACCCCATCGTCTCAGCCCCAAATCTCCTTAAGCTGATAAGCAACTTCAGCAAAGTCTCGGGATACAAAATTAATGTGCAAAAATCACAAGCATTCTTATACACCAGTAACAGACAAACAGAGAGCCAAATCATGAATGAACTTCCATTCACAATTGCTTCAAAGAGAATAAAATACCTAGGAATCCAACTTACAAGGGATGTGAAGGACCTCTTCAGGGAGAACTACAAGCCACTGCTCAATGAAATAAAAAAGGACACAAACAAATGGAAGAACATACCATGCTCATGGATAAGAAGAGTCAATGTTGTGAAAATGACCATACTGTCCAAGGTAATTTATAGATTCAATGCCATCCCCATCAAGATACCAATGAGTTTCTTCTCAGAATTGGAAAAAAAAACTGCTTTAAAGTTCATATGGAAACAAAAAAGAGCCCACATTGCCAAGACAATTCTAAGTCAAAACAACAAAGCTGGAGGCATCACGCTACCTGACTTTAAACTATACTACAAGGCTACAGTAACCAAAACAGCATGGTACTGGTACCAAAACAGAGATATAGACCAATGGAACAGAACAGAGTCCTCAGAAATACCACACATCTACAACCATCTGATCTTTGACAAATCTGAGAAAAACAAGAAATGGGGAAAGGATTCCCTGTTTAACAAATGGTGCTGGGAAAATTGGCTAGCTATAAGTAGAAGGCTGAAATTGGATCCTTTCCTTACTTTTTATAAGAAAATTAATTCAAGATGGATTCGAGACTTAAATGTTAGACCTAATACCATAAAAACCCTAGAAGAAAACCTAGGCAATACCATTCAGGACATAGGCATGGGCAAGGACTTCATGTCTAAAACAGCAAAAGCAATGCAACAAAAGCAAAAATTCACAAATGGGATCTAATTAAACTAAAGAGCTTCTGCATAGCAAAAGAAACTACCCTCAGAGTGAATGGTAACCTTCAGAATGGGAAAAAATTTTTGCAATCTACTCATCAGACAAAGGCCTAATATCCAGAACCTACAAAGAAGTCAAACAAATTTACAAGAAAACAAACAACCCCATCAAAAAGTGGGGAAAGAATATGAACAGACATTTCTCAAAAGAAGACATGCATACAGCCAACAGAGAGATGAAAAAATGCTCGTCATTACTGCCATCAGAGAAATGCAAATCAAAACCACAATGAGATACCATCTCACACCAGTTAGAATGGCAATCATTAAAAAGTCAGGAAACAACAGGTGCTGGATAGGATGTGGAGAAACAGGAACACTTTTACACTGTTGGTGGGATTGTAAACTAGTTCAACCATTATGGACAACAGTATGGCGATTCCTCAAGGATCTAGAACTAGAAGTACCATATGACCCAGCCATCCCATTACTGGGTATATACTCAAAGGATTATAAATCACCCTGCTCTAAAGACACATGCACATGTATGTTCATTGTGGCACTATTCACAATAGCAAAGACTTGGAATCAACCCAAATGTCCATCAATGACAGACTGCATTAAGAAAATGTGACACATATACACCATGGAATACTATGCAGCCATAAAAAAGGATGAGTTTGTGTCCTTTGTAGGGACATGGACGCAGCTGGAAACCATCATTCTCAGCAAACTATCTCAAGAACAGAAAACCAAACACTGCATGTTCTCACTCATAGGTGGGAACTGAACAATGAGATCACTTGGACTCGAGAAGGGGAACATCATACACCGGGGCCTATTATTGGGGGGGGGGGGCGGAATGCACTGGGAGTTATACCTGATGTAAATGACGAGTTGATGGGTGCTGTCGAGTTGATGGGTGCAGCACACCAACATGGCACAAGTATACATATGTAACAAACCTGCACGTTATGCACATGTATCCTAGAACTTAAATTAAAAAAAAAAAGAATCAATCTAAGTGTCCATCCTCGGTCAAATGGGCCAGGTGCAGTGGCTCATACCTGTACTCCCAGGACTTTAGGGGGGCAATATAGGTGGATTGCTTGAGCCCAGGGGTTTGAGATCAGCCCGGACAACATGATGCAACCCCATCTCTACAAAAAATAAAAAATTTAGCCAGGCTGGGTAGCACATCACTGTGGTCCCGAGCTGCTCAGGAGACTGAGACAGGAGGATTGCTTGAGCCTGAGAAGTCAAGGCTGCAGTGAACTGATAATGTGCCAGTACACTTCAGCTTTGGCAACACTGTGAGACCCTGTCTCAATCAATCAATCAATCAATAAAATAACCCCTTAAAAACAGATGCATGAAGGAATATTATTCAGACATAAGAAAGAACAAAATTCTGTTATTTGTGACAACATGGATGAACCTGGAGGATATTATGTAAGTGAAATAAGTCAGGCACAGAAAGACAAATACCACATGTTCTCACTCATGCAGAATCTGAAAAAGTTGATCTCATAGAAGTAATGATAACTGTGGTTACTAGAGACTGGGGAAAGGTAGGAGGAAGGGGAAGATGAGGAGAGGATACTCAACAGATACAAAGTTACAATTAGAAAGGACAAATAGGCCGGGTGTGGTGGCTCATGCCTGTAATCCCAGCACTTTGGGAGGCCAAGGAGGCTGGATCACCTGAGGTCAGGGGTCTGAGTCCAGCCTGATTAACCGAGTGAAATCCCATCATACTGAAAATACAAAAATTAGCCAGGCATGGGGGCACACGTCTGTAATCCCAGCTGCTCGGGAGGTTGAGGCAGGAGAATCACTTGAACCTGGGAGGCAGAGGTTGCAGCGAGCCAAGATCATGCCACCCCACTACAGCCTGGGTGACAGAGCAAGACTCTGTCTCAAAAAAGAAAAAAAAAAAAAAAAAAAGAAAAAAAACGAAGGTAGGAAGGAAGGTAGGAAGGAAGGTAGGAAGGAAGGAAGGAAGGAAGGAAGGAAGGAAGGAAGGAAGGAGGAAGGAAGGAAGGAAGGAAGGAAGGAAGGAAGGGACAAAATAGTCAATAAGATATATTTCAAAATAACTAGAAGAGAGGATTTTATATGTTCCAATCACAAATGCATGATAAATGTTTGATATGATGGATATGTGAATTACTTTATTTAATCAATACACATGTCCATGTATCAAAACATCACATTGTATCTCCAATTATTATTTGTTCATTACAAATAAAAAGTTTTTAAAAATAAAAAATAATTTTAGGGCTGGGCGTGGTGGCTCAAGCCTGTAATCCCAGCACTTTGGGAGGCCGAGATGGGCGGATCACGAGGTCAGGAGATTGAGACCATCCTGGCTAACACGGTGAAACCCCGTCTCTACTAAAAACTACAAAAAAACTAGCGGGGCGAGGTGGCGGCGCCTGTAGTCCCAGCTACCCAGGAGGCTGAGGCAGGAGAATGGCGTGAACCCGGGAGGCGGAGCTTGCAGTGAGCTGAGATCCGGCCACAGCACTCCAGCCTGGGTGATAGAGCGAGACTCCGTCTCAAAAAAAAAAAAAAATAATAATAATAATTTTAGAACCAGAAGATTTGTGTGTGTGTGTGTGTGTGTGTGTGTGTGTGTGTGTTTTCAGAATTCTAGTTTTGCAGGGGGGATAGAATAAGTCCCTTGAATGTAGAAGAACACCTATGAAGACATAAGTCTTAGACAAGCAAGTTTTATGTAAAAGTTGTTGATAACTGGGTCTGCATATGCTGAGCACCCGACTCTTGACCTCATTGGATTTCCCAGTTACCTTACTGTAATTCTACACTTGAAAACTACAAAAATTCTTGAATGTGCTCAATATTTTTTCTCCCTCCTGGTTGATTCCTAACCTTCTCCAGCTTCTTTCTGGCACTGAACATGCTGACTGCCATTTACTGTATCAACCAAGTTCCTTTCTGTTTGGCTTCAGTTCGGGTTTGTGCAATGGGAGAGTATTGCTATCCTGCCATAAGAAAGTACAACAGATTGGGTGGCTTACATAATAAGAGTTTATTTTCTTACAGTTTTGGAGGCTAGAAATCTGAGATCAAGTTGTTGGCAGCATTGATGTTTATCTGAGGCCTGTCTCCTTGGCTTGTAGTGGGATATCTTCTGTTTGTCTTATATGGTCTTCTTCTGTGTGTGCCTGTGTCCTAATCTCCCCTGCTTATAAGAGCACCAGTCATATTGGATTAGGGCCCACCCTAAGGGCCTCATTTCCAGTTACTTCTTTAAAGACCCTATCTCCAAATACAAGTACTGAGGGTTAGGACCTCAACATACGAATTTTGGGGGACACACATCGGCACATCACAGGAGATACATGTAAAAGATCAGAGAGACATGTTGGGTAATTTTCCCTTTGGCTATGTATTGTCTTCCCTCAGTTGACTTTAACTAAAAGCATTCCTCTTGCTGGGTGGCCACTCTCCTACAGATACTTTTTCCAACAAGTGGATTCTGGTAACTGCTACCTTCACTGTCCAGCTGTTAGTAGTGCTAGATTGCTTACTATTCACTGCTTGTTTTTCCTGGCCCTTGCCATACTTTATAAATAGATCCTTTATAAAACTGTGTCCAATTATCTCTTCTGAATATGCCATCTGAGCAACAATGAAAAGATTCCACATATTAAAGAGAGAACTAGATTTTATGGTAGAATTTATATAATAAAAATTGTGTATCATTAACTTCAGATGATAGACTGGAGTTCTGATTTCTAATTTGCTCCTTAGTAAGTTTAAAGTAACTCTCATCCTGATGTCAATATGTGAAGGATCTTTGGGCAGAATTCTTCATTTTCTCAAGTTTTACAAGTTTTCCAGTTGTGTGTATTAATACCAGATTCTATTAATGCTATTCTTAAGGGTGGGTGGGAAATGACTTCTTCCAATTTTCTTTGCAAAATGCCTGTCACTAAATATTTATAAGCTCAGAAATCACTATTCTCTTTCTATTTGTGTGGTCCTCAAATTCTCCATCTTTCTCTAATTTTAGGGCATACATTTCTTCAGCAACTGCTTCTGCTTTGTAACAAGATGCTGTGACAATTAGAAGAGTAACTTTCAAACGGAGAAACAAGCAGGAAATTGTGATCTTTCCTGCAGCACCATATCCATACCCCTCCTTCTAACTACTCTTTCCCATACCTGCTTCTATTGGTGAGCAATATACATGATGCACACTCATTAATTTTAGAATAAAGGTTTCAATTTTTTGGGTAAATATTTTTGCATCCCATTTGTTTCATTGGCAAATACTCATTTTAGTATAGAGTATAATATCCTGAAACATATGTTTCAGGTCTCCCAGGAAACAAGTTTCACAAGTTGGTACATATATGTCATACCCTTTCCATGGTTAAGTTCCATGGGAAACAAAAAGGATTTCTTCCTGCTTTAGCCATGCCTTTGAGACACTGCATTGCAAGCAGAGAAGAGGGACTTTGCTTTTAAAAATATGATGAATTTTTGGTGTTGAACAATATTACATATTCTTCAACATCAACAGCTTGCTAGAGTTGTATAATAACTGCAGAATTATCTAGATGACATTCACCTGATATATGATGCAATGTTTGAAATAACTGGTTCTTATTCACTTCCATATGTATAAATCATTGATTCATCTAGAGACTTTTTTGAAACAATTCAGCCCATGGCTTCACCTATAACATGCCTGCTGAGGGCATGGAATATTCCAGGATGTTGGAAATTACTTTGCTTTCTGCTAACTATCCAAGAGCCACATGGATATTCAAACTGTAGTCCCTGTAACCAAAACACTCAATGTAATATATTCACAAGAATGAAGCTTCTGTCACAAAATTTTCCCATAAAAGTAAACTGAAAACCATTGCGTTAACTATGTGAGTGTGTGCCAGTCTGTACATGTATACAGTTTATGCTACATGTGTGGTAAGACATAAGGTAATTCATCATTCATCTTCCCCACTGGGTTATAAGCAACTACAGATGAATACAATTCTGTCAAGATTAGCACCAAGATGATGGACTTCATAATTTTTTTTTTAATTTTCGTTAGATAATTTTACAATTTCAAGATTTGACACTTACTCTGAAGCGACTTCTCTCTATATATAGTAGTCCCCCCTTATCTGTAGTTTTCCCTTCAGTGGTTTCAGTTGCCCATGGTCAACCATGGTCCAAATGTATTAAATATAAAATTCCAGAAAAAGAAATTGATAAGCATTAAATTGGACACTATTCTAAGCAGTGTGATGAAAATGTGCACCTGCTCACTCTGTCTAGGCTGGAAAATGAATCATCCCTTTTTTCCACCACATCCACACTGTATATGCTACCCACCAGTTAACTGTATAAGAAAAAACATAGTATATATAGGGTTCAGTACTATCTGTGGTTTTAGGCATCCATGGGAGGTCTTAGAACACATCCTCCACAAATAAGGGGGAGATGTAGATACCTTAGACTTATGAATTCTCAGGATACTTTACCACATTCCCAGTGGTCTTTGTTAACCAATGAAAACTGACAATATCATTCTCTTTTCCACATTGATCAAAAATAAAACAGCCTTTCACATTGTTTGACAGCAATTTTTCCCTTGTATTGTACAAAACAAAGGCAGGGGGCAAGCATTAGCCTTAACAAGTGATGACTAAAAACACAAATTCTGGCAAGTGCTGCTCCCTGATCCATTACAGCTTTCTTCTGAGGGGCACACACCCATATAGACTTTGGAGTTGGTCTGCCAAGTTCAAATTTTGCCTTGACCAGTTCTTAACTGTGTCACTTAACCAATGACCAAAGTCACTTCACTGAGTGGCAGCTTCCCTCCTCTCTAAAATAGGGATAATAAGGTACCTATCTATTAGGGTCGTTATGAGTTAACATTTTTAAAATACTTCAAATTGTGCTATATAAGCACTGCATAATCAATAAATTCTGATATATAAGTGATAATCTCTCATCTACATTTTTAAGACTTGAGTCCTGGAAATTTATACGTGATTATCATGGCAAGTAGCTGTAGCTGGAGTGCTTCTGCATGTAAATATCCAGGTGCTTCTCTCAGTAATAGAACCAGATATTTCTGTCATGTTTGGACAAAATTGCATATTACTTTAACAACTCGAAATAGGGAACCTCATTATGAAGTCAGCTAAATTCTTTACTTTCACAGTTATTTGTCTTGGTATAAAATTATTTAAGTTTGTAATTTAGCCAAAATGAAACCTAAACTATGATACTTGAAATATAAAATCAATAGTGATTTTTCCATAGGGTTATGAGAAGCATTTAAAGTTAGGATTTTTTTTTTTTTAATATTAGAATGAGAATACTACTGAGAAAATGTGTGTGGCTTTTACACGTTGTTTTTAATACATTAAGTTAAAAAAAAAAAAAGAGGAAGAAAAATAAAAATGTTTTCTTTGCCCCATAAGGGAGAAAAACAAATTCCACAGTATTCAGGATCTCCCTTTGGAAATACATGTTTAGTGGAGTTAAAATGTTCCAGTGATGTGTTGAGATTATTTGGTGTGTTTCTCATCCTAAAGAAAATATTCATCCTATGTCACACACAAAGAATTCTCCCACATAGAATGAGAAATTGACCATCAGTTTTTTTAAGCATTTCCTTTCAGACATGGCTTAGCACTTGTTTCTTAATAACTTAAAAGCCCCCAAATATATTTTCACACAATGTGAAAATAAGATGATTCTTAGAGGATTATAGAGGTGTAGAATATTGTCTGTCTGCATCTAGCAGCATCTTAATTGTGCTAGAAAAAGTCAAAAAAATGCAACCCTTAAGTTTATAGTGTTTAGAGATGATATCAAGAGGCAAAAAAATTTGGGGGCTTATTTTATAAATTTAATGTTTGAGTTAGGAACCCTAAATATTTGAATCATGCAGAGCTTATTTAATTTTTAGACTTTATAGCTTATAAGAATTTCCTCTTTCTAATTTCAATAATGCTATCAGAAATATCTTTTTTTCACACAAAACTAATATTTATTCAATAATGGGCATATGATTAACCTTTAAATAACTTAAATGTTATCATTAGCATGTCTATTTTATCCACTATATGATAGTACAGCATTTGTCAAGATTCCTGAAATCTTAATATAATTGCTTTGTGTTCTGATCCAATACAAATATGAAAATAAAAATTATTTTAGTATTGACTACTCTATATTGCCTGTACAAGACTAGTTCCTTTATGAGCATAACAAAATATATAAGAATTAGTGTCTTGCTTCTTAATTAGTTCTATGCTATTAAGTTCCCTTGAAAGACTTTTAATACTATACTATTTTTATATTATGTACTTTACATAAAGGTAATGCTGTTTCTTTTTTTTTTTTAGCTTTTAACCATAGCAACAAAGATGATAAAATATCATGAACTGAAAAAATATTATCTTTTTAATGTTTCTGACATCAAATATAAATTCATTTAACACAGCCTACTTCTGGGTTGTCATAATTACAAGTCTACTCTTGAATTGTAAAAAAAAATCAAACATTTTCAACAGCAGCAACTACAATGACCAGACTTCACAGTGCACACACATAACATAAAACTTGTGAGGGAGATAATAAAAAAAGATTAACTCCCAGAGTAAGCTCTTATTTGTTCTTTAGATCAGCCAGAAGCTAATTCTGTAGCTGAAAATTAAGCTCCTTAAAGCAGGGTAAAAGGAACAAATCTGAAGTATAAATGATAAAGTTTCCATGTTTTTTGGTAATCTCTTCTCTCCTTTACCTGCATGGTAGCCATTTTTTAAACTAAAACTCTAAAACCTGTCAATGATAAATATAACATAATTACAAACTTGGCATTGCCCTTACTTTTGTTGAACATCATGACTTGTTGAAATGTTTGCTTGCCTTTGTAGTGAATATGAATAACCCAATGGAATAAATGAAATGATTGGAAATGAATCTATGTCTCCAGTATTAACCTTCCACATGAGCCATAGATTTATAACTGGATGTCAGATATCACCATGATATGTCCAGTCATCCCTAAAATCTACAGTTTAATATGTTATCTTCTCCTATAAACAAAACACCCTAGTCATCGCTCAAGTGTGTCACCTTCATTCTGACTTAGATTTATTTTCTTTAGCCTGTGCCCCCATTTCTCTTATACATAATAATCAAAATATGCTGTCAATATTCCCTTTTGGTCAGTCACTCTCAAATGTACTCCTATACCATTACCACTATCAATACCTAAACCATGATTATAATAATAGTTTTAGTTCACGTCTCCTCATCTTAAATTATTCTAAATGTGGCTACTATATTAATTATCATTTCAAAAAGACTGAAAACCAGTATTTATATGGCATTCACCTCATAAGAACTAGATAGCAAGAATCTCAAGATGGCAAGAATCAAATTCTTCGAACTAGAACCAAATGTCCTTCATTAACTGATGCCCTACTAACACAAATTAACTGTTGTAATTTACATTTTATAACTTTCCCATGGAATTTTCTTCCCAGCTGAACTTCACCTCCACACTCAAGCAAAACATCCTTGGTTGTGCCGTCAGGTAAATACACTATGTTAGCACTGTACCTCCATTGTTTATAGAGCCTGGAATGTCCTCTATCATGATCTTCACCAATTCATAACCAACACTCTTCAGAAAATTCCAGCTTGGAGCCAGGTTCAAAGGGGCACACCTGTAGTCCCAGTTACTTGGGAGGATTGCTTGAACCCAGGAGTTCAAGACCAGCCTGGACAACATAGCAAGACCCTGTCTCAAAAAAAAAAAATCTAGCTTAACACTCATCAGGTTTAAAATGCACTAAGCATTCAATAAATATATCTTGTGTAGGAGCCAAGGAAAAATTTCTCCTCCATCCTCTGGAGGTTCACTGAAAATCAACTGATAAAAGACACATTAATAGGAGAAAACACCTATAAATGTATTAACATTCATGGAGGAGAAGCACAGAGCAATTGCTCTACCAGGCAATGAGGTACAGATGGTTATGTTCCCTATTCTGAGGGGAAACAGAAATAGGGAAGTGTGAATGACTTTAGGCAGGGGTAATAAATGATTTTTATTGGAATTCAATGAGCTCGAAGAACATACAATCTCCTGGGACTAAGTCTGTTGGGCCCACAGAGCAGACAATGGTTTGTGGCAAAAGTCTGTCCAGGTTTGTCGACAGACTGCAGTCTTCCTGTGATATGAGTTCAGTTAATGAAAACTCAGAGGTGGAACAAAAGGTAATCATATTCTGCTTTGGTAGGTCCAGATTTCAGACAGATAAAAATCTTTAGAGAACATTATCATCCTGTGCTTTGGGAGAGACAGAGCACTGAAAAACAGGAGGTATGGGATCACAGACATTGAGGCTGCTTCTTCAGTTCAGCATGTCAAAACACCATGTTTTGGGGTATCAGTTTCTGTGATTCAACACTTGAATACCTACTGTGTCCCTCAGGATATGTAGTGATCTTGGCTGCATAACAACAGAACCTCAGTGGATTAAAATGTAGGTAGGATCACTCATCTAAGACATTTGTGCATCTTAGATCTACAGAGCCATCCACTCTATGTGATCTTCACTCGGTCGCCAGCCTGTTGGAGTCTAGAATATTTGGAATATACCTGCTTCTACAGTGGAAAGAAGGAAACATGGGGAGATCTGATAGTGACCTGAAAGTGACACACATCATTTTACTCCTCACATTCCAGCCCTAACTACATAATACCAAGATTGTGCAATCCTACCATTCGTTCAGAAGAAGGAGAACTGGAAATATTACTGAGTTTCATCATGTGGCTTGAGATGATAGGTTGCAGGCTGATCTTAAGTGTGGGATATTTTTTCTCTTCATTCTTCTCCACATTTATATTAATATGTAGTCATCCTGGCCTCACCAAAACCTCATTATGACAAGATCTCATATTGATAGCTCTAAGCTTCTATCCTATTATAAAATAGGAGTTAACACAGACCCAGTCATTGAAACAAGCACCTTGGTACACCTGGTTCTTAGCTTCTCATACTTCTCAGAACTTTAGATAAAGAGCCTGTGGCATTCACTAAAGCAGTAACCCTCTTTCCAGCAACATGATAGAATAGTACTCCCGGAGACCATGTTACCAGTGTTAGCCGATGATTTCCAGACTAAAGTGATGTTTCACTACCGAGCACATAGTAGCTAATGTGACTCTCTAGAGCCCTTTTATCTTAAAGCAGATGTCAGCACATATAAAGGTAGAGGCTTCTACATCAATCTTAGTCTAAAATGAACACAAACCACAATGAGTGAAGACTCCTTATCAGCCTCTGATGCATATGTAACTGGGCATAAAATCAACTTTTGTCATTTTTAAACGAGTAGATTTTGGAGCTGCTTGTCAATATCATAATCTAGGTTATATTGACATTAACATAGATCCTTATGAAAGCTATAACTCAGAGTGATAGTAAGAAGCTTTTTATTCTTTCTAATGGAATGCTGCAATAAGCCCTCAGTGCTTTCAGAAGCTGAGTCTGGCTTGGATCCCCTGGGATGGGGCATTTTGGATTTTATTTTCTCCCAGAGTCGAACTCTGGCTGCCTTTGTTTGCTTTTGAAGCTAGATCCCTCCAGCTCAGACTACAGTGTGGCGTATCTATTCCACTTTTGGTCTATAAAGGTATTTATATTGTTTATAGATATTTATTTTGGTGTTTTAAAAATTATTTCACCTCTCATTGATGTGTTTGGCATGGAGAGACTATTTAAAACAGGCTTTCAAAGTGTCACCTCCTCCTCCAATTTTTGTGGTTTTCAACTATCAAATCCTCATGTCAAGTCAAGCATTTGCCAACACTAGGGTAGAAAAATACATTCAAGGTCTAATAAGTCAGGATTTTTCTAATCAAGGCGTTATTAACATTTTGGTTTGGGTCATTCTTTGTTGTAGAAGGCTGTCTTGTACACCGCAGGTTGTATGGCAGCATCTCTAGCTTCTACCCACTAGATTCCATTAGCCATGCTTCTCCATTCCCCCGAGTCTCAACAATCACAATGTCTCCAGACATTGACAAAAGTCCTCTGGAGAAAGAGAGCATAATCACTACTAGTTGAGAACCAGTGACCTGAATAACTCCAAAAGAAGAGTATCAAAAATGTATTTAGTCATTACTAGGATAATTATTAAGAATAAAGACTCTTTAGGTAATTAGGAATATGTATAGATTTCAATTTATATGTGTGTGTGTGTGTGTGTGTGTGTGTGTGTGTATCAGATGGGCCCTTTTTTTGCCAAAAAAGTAATCTTACCATTTTATTACATATTTCACAAAAAGAGTGGTACTTAACGATTCAAGAGATAATGTATTAGTTGCCATAAGCATGCCAGAGAGAGTTCCTGTGGCACACGGGTATCAGTTGGTGTCTTCCTGTCCCTTATAAGAGTGGACAACTCATTTCCATTTACCCGGGACTTTCCCAAGTTTAAACACTGATCGCTTAAAGGAAAGCCCAAAGGCAAACTTAGATGGTTGTTCACTGCTAGAGACTTACTGTTTATGCCTACCCCCGACCTCCCTTTCAAGATTTGTATTCCGAAACCTAACGGCCAATATGAAGGTATTCAAAGGTGGAGTCTTTGGGAGGTAATTAGGTCATGAGCACTCACCCTCATGAATGGCATAAAGTATTAGTACCCTTACAAAAGAGACCCCAGAAAGCTCCCTGAGCTTTCTACTATGCAAAATGCAGCAAAAAGACAGCCATCTATAAATGAGGAAGCAGTCTCTCCCCAGACACTGAATCTGTAAGCACCTTGACTTTGGACTTTCCGGCCTCCAAAACAGAGAATTAAATTTCTGTTGTTCATAAGCCACTCAGTCTATGGTATTCTGTTATACCAGCCCAAATAGAAAAGACAGTCACCCTACAATAAGGGGTAGCAATTCTATCAGTGTGTGCCGGTGGAAAGTTCATGTTAACCTTAAGAATCTAGATAAATTTTAAGGAAAAGATACTTCTTTATCCACCTCTAGCTCCTATTTCCTGCTATGAATTTTACTTTTTGCACTAAATCTTAAGGCTCTTTATTAATTTCCTTATTGCTATTTAAACAAATACAGACTTTATACTCTTTCTATTTCAAAATAAAAGGCAAACGAAACATTCAAAATGCCTTTTGTGTATAGTAGAATCTCTTGAATTTACATATTTGAATATTACAGAAACGTAATTTAAAATAGGATATCAGATATGCCAGCTTTTAAAATTTCTAACACAAATCTGCCATGTTTTATACGCATTTATTTTCTCTCTTCTATCAGTTCCACACCCTGCCACACACCCCTGCCACACTCCCTTCTCTTTTCTCTCCTTCTTTTTCTGTTTATTCTTGATCAGAGTATTTTAACCATGAGTCTATTTCCATAAATCTGGAAATCTGTCACCTCAAGGTCTCACCATTTTCCTCAGTTATTCTATCAAAGATTCTTTGTTTTCTATGCACAGATGTAGATTTTCCTCAGATGAATTCTGGAGCATTTAGTAAAATAATGTTTCTTTCACCTTATCAAACACATTATATGAATTTGTAGAAGGAAGAAAGTGTCCTGACCAGTGATAATAGAAGACATTTTCTCCCATGAGAAGAAACAAAAACAACAAAGGCACAGTGGTGAGATGATAAGGGTCAGTTTGGGGGAACAACAGGTAGTCTAGTATGGCTGGAGAGAAGGAGCTGTGGAAGCAGATATGTTTGGAAGATTAGGTTGGGAATACTTGAGACAGGTTAAATGTCAAGTGATAGACTTGGGAATTTATTTCATAAGAAGTAGAAAACCACTGAGTAATTTTAAGTAATTAGATTAAAACTTCTATATATTAAGCCAGCAAACAATTATCTTTCCTTTCATTCACTTTTATATTACTTTCTTATTGGTTAACCTAGAATATATGCTCAGTATTTAACACTGTAATAGTGCAATTGCCTCTGTGGTAGAAATTTTACATTACCTTTTCTCTTTCCATTGCCTAGACTGGTCTGAAACTGATATAAAATGTAAATTAGGTTTCCTAAGTAATTTTTATCAATTAATGTTATTATCAGAAAATCTACCATCCAATACATTGTGCATTCCTTTTTTATTTGAAAAAAAAATACTATTATTAGGAACTGCAAACAAAATGCAACTGAACAAAAGAAAAACTTCTAAAGTAGTAATACCACCTAGTTTCTATTTTCCCTCTGGCAAACCAGACTTCTTCCTCTAAAACAAAATAAACTATATCGAGGTAAGGTATTTAAAAACTTTACATTTCACATACTCTTAAGCTTTTCGGGGTAATATTCAGTACATTTTAGATTCTCCCTTGCCATGTCAGAGTTCACATGGGATTTCATTCAGAAAATAGTTGAAAACCATTTTCTGTCTATAAATTCCCAAGTGTACTGTGGAGAAGTTATTTGCAGTCTGTTGAATCACCAATGGGCAAGAATTTTTGCTTCTCTCCCATTTTAGTTCATCAAGGAATCATTTTTGCTGAATTTTATATTATATATATGTAAAATATATACACACACATGCATACCTCAAGAATAAATGAATATTTTTACCCTCTTGCTACCTTCGGTCTTTTTTTCTGTCCTTTGTTCATTTATGTACATAATTTTGAGCTAGATCTCCAGAAATACCATATTCATTTTGTTAGATGAATATCACTAAAGCTACCAGTGTTTTCCATCTGCATGTGTACATTTTTTCTTACAATAAACAGAATAAAATTAAAAATACAATACTGCAAAATGTACCCACAAAGTGACCAGAGTCTTACACCTATTATCCATGTTCCACATTCCTTTAAATAAAAACTCAATACTAAATTTCCCTTCAAGCAAAATTCAATTGAGAAAGAAAACAACACATACTGCATTTTCCTAGTGTCACTGAACTAGAAAGGAATTACCATTAAGGAACCCATATTGTGTTAAACCTTTTTTCTCCCTAGCCATTAATTTACTTTAATGGATAAAAGAGAAAGAATGAAAAAAAATTTCCATTGCCTCACTAATATAATTACTAAGCATTTGCAATGGCTCCAAGCTAAAAGCAATAAAATTATGATCAATATACAACAAATATGTGTGGCCAAACTGCTTGAGATATCCATTATATCCAATTATTTTTGTGCTTCTTTATGTAGGTCTGACTTTCACATAATAGGGCAACAAGGATTATGCTGAATATTACCAGGTGTTTTCCCTTAACCAGCTCATAGTTAGGCTAAAAATTCTACTTTCTCAGTCAACCTTTGAGAGCACACAGAGCCATTTAATTTGCTATTTCTGAAATGCTGTTTGTTAGGAGAAAATGTTGCCATCCTCATGAATCATTTGCACCCATGCTGGCAGGACAGGATTCCGGCATAGTTCCATCTGGGCCTAGCTTATTTTCTGAATATTTCTTTCAATTAGTCTTTTCTTTGTGTGCTAGCATCTTCTTCAGGCTGTTTCCCAACATTGTCGGAAGGTGGAGACTAGAAGCTATTGGGGGCAATATTGTTCATATCTCAAGAGCAAGCAAGCAGCATTAATTTCTACAATCACCAAAGTCCTAAAATTCACACTGATTGGACTCTCCCTGAATCAATGCCCGTGATCAGGCAACTGTAACATGCTCACTTACTAACCCTGGATTATCTGAACATTTGGCTATTGCTAGTTAGACAGAAATACCCTGACTGGTTTAGATAAAGGATTCACCCCAATGCTAAGTGTTTAGCTAATCTCACCAAATGAAATGCTGCTACACAGTAGGAGACAGAGAAACTGGGTGTTGAGAGGAAAGCACACAATATGTTTTTGTCACTGATCAGGTTTTCCAAGGCAGATTCTGAGAGTGAGGTTTAGTTTATTGGCATCTCTAATAAACTGTTTATTAGAGAGTTCCCTTGGGATCAACACCTGTAAAGAGAGGGGAGGAAAGCTGGAGTGGGCAGAGCAGCAGGCCTAATGACAGGTTTTACCGACCCTATGAAGAGTTCTGAAGCCACAGTGGTCCTTCAGAGGGTCAAAGGGTCAGACTTTTATTCTCCCATGTTGATCAGCCACCGGATGTGGCAGACTGGGAAAGCAGTATGACTTTGGTAGCTCTCAGCAGGTGAGGCAATTCCTGAAGGGCTGAGAGCACACCTAGATGCTAGGGCAACAAGTCCTTCACCAAAGGGAAATGTGGGTAGTACCTTCCCTAGAAACATGTGACACATAAACTCTTTACACAGACATGTATGCATATGCATAGAAATCATGGATTGGTTAAACTCTGAAAACTCATTATTTTGCAAGATGACAATGCAGTTCAGAGATTGGTTTTATTAATGCTTCCAGCTGATCAGAACTTGATTGACTCAGAATGTAACATTTTTCCTTTATTTATGCAAACATTCCAAGTTAATCTCAAATCTTGAAGAAGCAAAACACAGTGTCAAAATTGATACTGGGAAACATTGGTCCACTTTATATTTTACTTTTGCAAGCCAAACATGAGTTTTTGAGTTACCAAACAAAACAAAACAAACAAACTATGCAGCACCATAACATCACCCTCCTTCAGACTAATAAAATGAACAAAATAGCTTTAAATGAAGGAGAAAAAAAAAAAGTCTTTATAAACAGCAACCGAGTAAGGATGCAAGAACAAAGTGAAGCCATAAATCTCAAAAAGCAAAGTTAAAGAATGAAACAGAGAACTCTAATGTGATAGTTGTTAGCTCCCTTGCTCCCCAAAACAACACTGAAAACAGGAATGACTACAAAATCCTCTGAATTCTCACTAAAATCTTCCATTTAGAAAACTGTAGACTGGGCCAGGCGCAGTGGCTTACGCCTGTAATCCCAGCACTTTGGGAGACCGAGGCGAGTGGATCACAAGGTCAGGAGTTCAAGACCAGTCTGGCCAAGATGATGAAACCCTCTTTCTACTAAAAATACAAAAATTAGCTGGGCGTGGTGGCAGGCACCTGTAATCCCAGCTACTAGGGAGACTGAGGCAGAGAATTTCTTGAATCTAGGAGGCGGAGGTTGCAGTGAGCCGAGATTGTACCATTGCATTCCAGCCTGGGCAACAGAGCAAGACTCTGTCTCAAAAAAAAAAAAAGAAAGAAAGAAAAAGAAAAAGAAAAAAAAGAAAAATGCAAACTGGGGATAAGCCCTTTTAATATTTTTTCTTCCCTTACTGTTCTGTATAGTTTGAATTTTTATAATAAATTAGCATATATTATTTTATTTAAATAACTATTTAAGTAAAACATCAAAATAAGAATTAAAAACTTACTCTATGTGTCCTGTAAACAGTACCTACTTAAAATTGCCAGCCTAATACATGAGAATGTGAGGGCTGATCTTGGCCAATGTATATTCTGCTAATGGATTTGCTTCAATGATAGACCTCCAGAAATTTTATTTATTTATTTAGAGACAGAGTCTCACTCAGTTACCCAGACTGGAATTCAATGGTGCAATCTCAGCTCACTGCAACCTCTGTTTCTTGAATTCAAGTGATTCCCCTGCCTCATCCTCTGGAGTAGCTGGGATTACAGGCACATGCTACCATGCCAGGCTAATTTTTCTCTTTTTAGTAGAGATGGGGTTTCACTATGTTGGGCAGGTTGGTCTTGAATTTCTGACCTCAGGTGATCCACCTGCCTTGGCCTCCCAAAGTGCTGGGATGGCACGCATGAGCCACCATGCCTGGCCAAAATTTTATTTAAAACAAGTAATAGAAATTATATATCAGTTTTCTGAGGGAGTTTATTCTAAATAAACGAAAATGTCTTATATATCACTTTATTATTTCAGCAGTATACACTGATATAATAAATTTTCTTTCCCAAGACCTTTATGTTACACTTTTCTACAGTTCTTTGGGTAGTATGAGTGGCAAATGAAAAACCCTTATTTGTTCAATTTTCACAGCCATGTATTCTTACCCTCCCAATATTGTAGAGTGTGAACATCATCCACTCTCATCATTCATTTTAAAATTTTGCCCAGCACTGTGCTGAGCATTGTGGGAAATCCAGGAAACAGTATCTGCTCCCAGTAAGCTCGGAACAGGCCTCCAGTAGCTATTGTGTCTGCCAATAACAAATGTTCCACAGGTAACTACTAGCTGGGATCTCCCCCAAGGACACTTCTCGAGGTCCCATTATGTACTACAAAAACTAAACTTTCAGGTCTCAACATAATGGTCCTAGAAGCCTACCAAGTAAACATTCAAGGGCTATGGGAACACAGGTTTAGCAGATGATTCTTCTCTCTCTACTCTCCCTCTTCCCTCAATCATGTTTCTTTTTTTTTTTTTTTTGAGACGGAGTCTCGCTCTGTCGCCCATGCTGGAGTGCAGTGACCGGATCTCAGCTCACTGCAAGCTCCGCCCCCCGAGTTTACACCATTCTTCTGCCTCAGCCTCCCGAGTAGCTGGGACAACAGGTGTTCACCACCTCACCCGACTAGTTTTTTGTGTGTTTTTCAGTAGAGACGGGGTTTCACCGTGTTAGCCAGGATGGTCTGGATCTCCTGACCTTGTGATCCGCCCGGCTCGGCCTCCCAAAGTGCTGGGATTATAGGCATGAGCCACCGCGCCCAGCGCCTCAATCATGTTTCTAAGCAGCTGAACACAAAGAAAAATAAGTTGGGGAGGCGGTAGGTGTAAAGAGGTTGGAAGAAAAAAAAAAAAAAGTAAATGTGGCTAAAAGAGGAAGAAGAATGCCTATAACTAAATCCAGTCCTCAAAGACCACTCTACGCCAAGATTATTTGATCATCATCACTGACTATGAGTGCCAGGAGACCTAAGTTGAAGTAACTCCTTCTGTGACTTGGGCAATCTATGTGGCCTCTTTATACCTTAATTTCCTTATCTGTAAATTGGTATTAGATAAGGGTCTGGTATTTTTTAGAGTTAATAAGAGAGTTGACTACACGAAAGCACTTTATAAATGGTAGCATGCTATAAAAACACAAATGCAACTGAATGTTCCGGTTGTACCCAGCCCAAACTAATTTAGAATCAGTTTGCCTAATCAGTGGGATGATGACTACTCCAGAAAGCTATTTGCATGTGTTGTGGGTGGGCAGAAGGTATTTTATTTTCAGGCTGAAGGAGAAAAGAGAGACAGAAAGAGAGAACCCAGACGTTAGGGCTAGTCTAGGAAAAGGAAGTGAAAACGGAGAATTGGGAGTGTCTTTTTTCAGTCAGTATAACAAGCTTTCTATCCCCAATGGTGGTAAGAATTAAAACAAATACCGAAGAAGACATTTACATGAAAGTATCTGTTTTTCTAAGTACTAATGTGGTTTCCTGGCTCAAGCGACAAAATGTGGCAGTAGGCTCACTGTTTCTACAGCCATCATAGATCCCCACAGGTACTGAGGTCCAAGCTTGGCCAGCAGGCAAGAATGGAGGTGCCTAGTGTGAAATCCAAACAGATGATGGCACCCAGCCAACACACAATCCCGTGCAGGGCCCCAGTGGAAGGGGTAGCCCACTTGCAAGTGGATTGCAGAAAGCATCCTTTCTCAAGGAAGGTAGATACCGGAGTAGAATAAGATTTGCTTCTGAGCATATTCAAAATTTCCCAGCGGCCAGAGGTCTTACATCAGCAAATATCTAAAATGAAGACATTTTAAGTATGGATTTTTTTTTCTTTTTTTGAGATGGAGTCTCGCTGCTCTGTCGCTCAGGCTGGAGGGCAGTGGCACCATCTCAGCTCACCGCAAGCTCCGCCTCCGGGGTTCACGCCATTCTCCGGCCTCAGCCTCCTGAGTAGCTGAGACTACAGGCACCCGTCACCACGCCCAACTAATGTTTTGTATTTTTAGTACAGATAGGGTTTCACCATTTTAGCCAGGATGGTCTCAAGCTCCTGCCCTCCTGATCTGCCCGCCTTGGCCTCCCAAAGTGCTGGGATTACAGGTGTCAGCCACCACCACTGGCCCTTAAGTATGGATTTTAATGTTTGTGCCTTCTGGTGAGTGAGGCTTGAGAATTTAATTAGAATATATATACACACACACACACACACACACACACACACATACATATACACACACACACACATGTGTGTGTGTATATGTATGTGTGTGTATATGTACGTATATGACTTGTACAATAGGATTTCTCTGTTATTTTCTCATGTATGAATTGTATCTTTATTTTATGGATTTAATCTCCTATGGAAAATAGAACAGCTAAACATGATTGAATGTATGTAAGGAATGACATATTTTATTGTACCTTGCACATCTAGTGCAATGGAAATTATGTCCTGAAACCCAAACTACTTAGGGATTTTCAAATTTTGAAGCTGTAAATACTCTTTCTTCAAATGAAATCTCCTATTGAATTCTAATATGAATCTCAATTGAAAACCAGCATAATGAGCAAAGAAAATATCTTTACCTTTAGTTTGACACTAAAGTTCTTACTGACCACTGTGTTTTCTTGAGAAAAAAAAACTAAAGCAAATGCTGGAAAGTTCTCTGCTTTCCCTTTCCCCACAGAAGTTTTGTGTATTGGCTGGAATTGAGCTGAAGCAAGTCAGGAGAGAAGTTTGTGTTCCTAGGGCAATCTGGGAACAAAAAAGAAGGGGATTAACTCAAGTTAGAAACACATCGGTTCTGCGATATTTTTTAATGTGTAAATCAGTGAAGCTTATCAGCCTATGGAGGTCAGAAACAACATGTAACTACCACAAAATCAAGAGTGGGAGGCGGTCTTGAGCTAATAAAACACACAACGAAAGTTGACCTTGATGTTGGAAGCATATGCGGAGCCCCAGATATTCATCCTTTGGTCAGTCTCAGTCAATCTGGGTAGCTGCTGCACCATCTTCATAGAAAAAAGGTGGGTAAAAGAGTAAGTTGGATGACCTTTAAAGTTCTTTCCAGAAGGAAGGACTAAACTGAGTTTTGTTGGTTTAGTGTAAGACTTTTATTTTACATTGTGTTTCATTGCTGTGGTTACAAGTTCAAGGATCAAGCTCTTGGGTTGTTTCTATCCAAACCCCACCCTCACGAATACATTTAAACTAAATTAAATCTGATTTGTCATAAGTCACTTTACTGTTCCACCTTCTTTTTCAGGCTTAAGACTCTGTGTAGGCAAGTACTACAATCACTTAACATTACAATCATAATAAACTTAAGTATTTTCTTGCAGATATGGAAACAAGCCTTTGATCTGACATGCAAACTACCCTTATGTTTTTCACTTAACTACCCTTAAGTTTTTCACTTAGTCATTACTTTCAGTGTTTACTATCGTCAATATACTATGGGAAAGGCAAGAAATGTCATGGCTTTACGTGTGATAAGTTTCCAGTCAGGAGAGCTCTTACAACATGATACAATGCATATTACAAAATCGATATAAAAATGCTATGAAAACACAGTGGAGAAAAATAACAAAATCTGTCTGGAGAAGCTGTCACCTGCCAAAAGCAACTTCCCAGAGGAATCTTAAAGAATGAGTAGAGAAAAGAGAGAGAGACGATGAAGGATTGAGGAAGGTGTATACTGTCTGGACAGAAGGACTAGCACGGACAGAGGCATGGAGTCATGATGTTGCCCAACACAGTAGCCATTTAATTGACATTTGTTAGCCAGGCCTACCAAATGAGGAAAAATATAAAGCTCACTTAACAAGACTTTATTTTTAGAAATAAAACCAAACAAAAAATTCCAACTGTTTGTTGTTAATTATTATTGAATTTTTATATTGCTTACCCCCAGAGAATATAATACACAGTCTCATTGTATTTTCCCACTCCATTCCCAGGGACAACTTTCAGACTCAGGCAAATCTCTTATTGAAATTTTGCCAACTGTTTGGGCAGCAAATAGCAGTAGTAGACATGACACCAGAAATCTGACATTGTAAAGTTTCTGGCTATATCTAAGAGAAATGGCTTAAATCAAGTCGGGTTTCAACATGTTTATACAAAATGAGCCTTCAACCATTTCAAATTTCACTCATCATAATTATAATTCTATATGTTTTTGAAGGCTTTACAGTTCAACTCTAACACTTTGCTCAGGGCTGACACTTGGGCTTTCTCTTCAAAACCTCATAAGAACTAGAATCAGGTAAAACCAGTTTAGCAGACTTTGTAGAGGGTGAGTTACAATCTCCTACACTGTCCCATACTCCAAACACTTACCCCTAAATTGATGGGTGCTGCTGCTGGAATGTCAACATTCCCAGAAATACTGTCAACAAAAGCAGGGCTGGTCTCCAAGATATTCAAAACAAGTAACTCAATAAGTACTATTTTGAAATATGAATTGTTTAGAGCTGATTTTGGAATTATTGACCACATGTAATTTTATTTATCTGGCTGTTCTCAAAGAGAAACCTTGTCAGTTTTGTGGACTGATAACGTATCATTTCTTTCTTAAATGATAGGTCATGAAAAAATGTGAGGACAGCGGAGTTGCCTGGAAAGTCATATAAAAATATAATCATTTGCAACTTTAACAAAGAAAATGAGTATTGGAAAACCCCACAGGCAATCATGAAATTAAAAACTGGAATAAGATAGGCATCTCATTTTTGTTCATACTAAAATACCTATAGAAAGTGGTTCTTTAGTAGATTGAGTAAACTTCAATACATCATCTACAGAGGCATAGAATTAATGCTGGAAATTACATCTCTTATCATCTACACCGTTTTATACATGAGCAACTGGGATCCAGAACTAATAAATGACAAGCCTAAATTCACCCAGGATTTTTACTAGAAGGGCTGCACCCTTGACTACTAGTATTAAGTTTTTGACATACATTACATAGAGGAATAACTTTTGGAAATATTAACATATGCTTTTTACCTGTCCCATCTTTTTAATTAAGATACTCCTCCATTCAGTGTGGAAGACATGAGGCTACCAAATCTTTAAGGAATCAAATTTTCAGGGGAGAAAAATTCTTACTTTTCCACTTAACATATACATCTAGATGAAAGAATGAAAAGACTGTAGAATAACATATCTTTAAGGAGAGCCCATTCCTCACTCCCCCATTACCTCCCCTTCTGCTATATAATGAGGAAAAAAAAAATCAAGATTTGAGTGAAAGGAGAACATTGAAAGGAGGACAATTGAGAAGCAGACTGTATTAATGTCTCCAAAAGGAAGATGATAAATCAATAAGCGAGTTTGGAGATTTTAAAGCAAAGAGGATTCTACGTCTGCTCACAAGAAGGCAGTATCCATGAAGGAACAGGAGAGCAAAACAATGGCTTCTTGGAGTATTAGAGGCAGTAAAGGACTAAGGCAGTGTCACAGTCAGACCTGCAGCCAGTGCAGTCTGCAAGATTCAAACCTTTCCCCAAACTCCTGAAAGACTTAGGAGCCCACTGAGATAGAGAACCAAGAGACCCAGAGGTCTCATGGTAGGACAAGCAGCGGTATTGGCAGAAAGGCATGTAGATTTGATAACTAAGAGCTTAGAGAGTGGCTGCTGGGCAGAGCAGACAACGTACACCTCCAGGCATGCCAGAGAGCCCAGAAACCAACTAAGGTCCAGCATCACCCAGCAACTTCTACAAGCACTCCCACTAGCTATAGGCTGACTTGTGTCCCCCCGAAATTCCTATGTTGAACTTCTATCTATAGGCTTTCTATCTCAGTGGGCTTCTAAGTCCTTCAGGAATTTGGGGAAAGGTTTGAATCTTGCAGACTGCACTGGCTGCAGGCCTGACTGTGACACTGCCTTAGTCCTTCACTGCCTGTAATACTCCTCAAAATATGACTGTATTTTGAGACAGGGTCTGTAAAGAGGTAATTAAGTTAAAACGAGGTCACTAGCATGGGCCCTAATTCAACATGAGTGGCATCCTTGTAAGAGGAAGACATTTGGGCACAAAGGGAGAACTCTCTGAACATGAAGAAGCCATCAACAAGGCAAGGAGAGAGGCCCCAGAAGAAACCATCCCTACCAATACTTTGATCTCAGATTGCTAGCCTCAAGAACTGTGAAAAATAAAATTCTGTTGATTACATCATCTAGTTTGTGACACTTTATTATGGCATCCCTTATAAACCAACAAACCACCCTTAACCCAGGTGCCAATCTAAGGAAAAGAGATCTAAGATATGATTCATAATCTGACTGTGGTTAAATCCCCTAAAACTGAACCTCTTAGAAATTACAAGGTTATGCCGGATGCAGTGGCTCACACCTGTAATCCCCGCATTTTTTTTTTGGAGCTTGAGGTGGACGGATCACAAGATCAGGAGTTTGAGATCAGCCTGGCCAATATCACGAAACCCCATCTCTACTAAAAATACAAAAATTAGCCAGTCATGGTGGTGGGCACCTATAGTCCCAGCAATTCGGGAGGTTGAGGCAGGAGAATCACTTGAACCCAGGAGGTGGAGGTTGCAGTGAGCCGAGATAGCACCACTGCACTCAGCCTGGGCAACACAGCGAGATTCCATCTAAAAAAAGAAAAAAAAAGAAATTACAAGTTTATAGTTCTGTCAACTGAAATCACAATAGTGATTTGAGTAAGGAATATTAAAAAAAAAAAAGTTACAGTGTACAGAGTCCCGTATGGCAATGATCATTTGAACACTGTGTTTACTAATATTATCTATATTTTGACTTCATGGGAAATTATGACTTCTTAAATATCATTTTTTGGTTTGCTTGTTTTGTTTTACAGATCTGAGAAATCTGAACTAAACCCCTTTGCTTTATTATTCTAGTCCTACAATCCTCTATTATCTCATTATGCACTTCAGAGGCTATTGATTTTATAGGGAATTCACTTTGGATAAACTGTACGAAGTCAAAGATATGAAATAAGCAGCTACTTACTGAACTCTGGAATTTAAAAAAACAGTACAACTATCCCTATTCATAAAAATACTTTCCATATTAGTTTATTGAAAGACTAGTGGTATGGATTGACGGCTTAGGCAGTTAAATGAGTTAATACCTTAGGACAAGGTGTTTTAAATAGTTAAATATTTTTTGGTTGTTAGTTTGACCACAGTTCCATTTCTAAATCAATAAGGTATTTGTTAAACATGGATGACCATATAAATATAATTTTGGAGTAAACAAAAATAGTAGATTATTCTATCTCTAAGACAATGTTTGGCCTTAGGCAATTTACTAAACTTCTCTAAGCTTTCACTGCCACATTTATAAAATGTAGGTAAAAGTACAGTCTAAAATATAGGCTTGTCATGAGTATAAATTTGATGACTCTGAAAACAGAGTAAATTATTGAATTAAGAAATTAGTTTAAATATCAATTAAGACCAAGTTATAGAAAATTTTTTACATCTAAACTGGATTTTGCACTTGACTTTTGGTAAGAATGAATATTAATAGAGAAATGTTCTGGCTAAGAAAACTTGATTTCTATATATTATAGCTACAGTTTGAGAATAATTACTAATTGTATATCTCTTGAATTCTGTGTGCAGTGGGACAAAGTATCATGACACCTGTCATCTTAGGGTAAATCTTAGTCATATATTCTACTTTTCTACTCTAGGGAATTATTATCATAGTTGCAAATATATATTATATCAGAGACACCAAGCTCTCTCCTCAAGAGTGAATGACTTATTCCTCTACATGCCGGGACTGCTGATAGCAGAAATTTGTTGGTTGTCTGCAATTTGGGATAACTGCTTTACCCAAATTTTCAGTCCTATAAGTAACATATCTAATGACTATGAAGGGGTCACCTGTGAGCAACTGACGAAAGAGGCAGAAACAAATCTTGATTAATGGGTGGGCTCAGTATGTGGGTACAACTTGGAAATGGCTGGAAGCTACACTTAAAAGAAGGTAACCTTGAAAGAAGATAGTGAGAAAAAAATCTTTCCACAGAGTAGAGCTTTAGGCTATACAGCTGGTCACCTGCACTGTGTACAAAGATAACAGGAACCAAATAACCAGGTCAACAAAACTATCAACCAGTGACCTCAGCTAACATCCTTCATCAGATATCCCAGTGCTGGAACAATAGATGCATACTTGCAAGCCATAGTGGTAGGGATGGAGGCTGAGCTCCTATTTATAGCAGTAGACTAAGTACTGTCATTGCTGAATATTCAAGTCAGCAATGGAAAACAATGATGAGCCTCAATGTGGCACAAACCCTCCTTTTGGCAGCATACTGACTACACTGGACCCCTTCTACCTAGGAAGTGGCAATGGTTTATTTTGATAGGAATATACTTATAGTCTCATTATAGGTTTGTATTGTCTGACTTCAGGTTTGTAGCCATCAGCACTATCTGAGCTCTAAAAACTAATCCACCAGCAGCACAGAACTACTTTATAGCAAAGGACATTCAGAGCAAAGGTGAGAGCAGAGACCATGAGATTTGTTGGTTATATCATATACTATCCTACCCATAAGTTCTGGCTAATAAAGTGATGGAAAGAGATGGTGAAAGCATAGTTGGAGCACCAGCTTAGACAGGGTAACTTGGGAGGATGGGGTGCCATGTTCCAGGATGCAGGACATTCTAAATCATTGGATTTTACATGGTGCTATATGTTTAAGTGATAGAATACTTGGACCCAGAATCTAAGTGCTAGGGAGAGGGGATACTCTGCTATCACTGCTAGTGACACTTTTGGGGAATTTGTGTTTTCCATTTCTACAACTGTGAACTATGAAAGTTTATAAGCCCTCCTTCCCAAAGAGGAAACACTTCAATCAGGGGACACAAAAGTAGTTCCATGTAACTATAAAGATCAGTTGCGACTGGGTCGTGTTGCAGCACTGGGATATCTGATATTTTTATGAATAGGGATTGTTGTCATTTTGGTTTCCTTATACCAAGAGACCAGGAATCAGCAAGAAGAATCACCATCACGGAAGGACTAGTTGATCTTGATAACCAGGTAGGGCCGCTGTTACACAAGGGGACAGGGAGAAATATGTTTCAACTAAGGTAATGTAGTTGGACGCCACTTTGCATTCCTGTGCATAACTGCTATGGTAAATAGAAAAAATGTAGCATCCATGGCTAGACAGAGAACAGCATACAGGGCTCAGACTTCTCAGGGATGGAGGTCTGGGTCACGTTATCAGGTAAGGCACCAAGAACAGTAGACATTCTAGCTTGTGATCAAGCTAATCTAAAAATGATAGAGCAGGAAAGACATAACAGTTTTGGTTCACTAATTTCTCAGGATTTCTCTCCCCCTACCACCCTGGAAACTGTAGGAGCTGTTCCCAGATTTGATACAAACATGTGATTCTGAGTGGGGCAGCGAACTACTGTGGAAGCTGTAAGTGTTATCTAATTCTCCCTTTTAGAATAAACTTATTCTTTTACTTGCGTGTTTCATGTGGACGTCTTTCAACTGTCAGGCCTATTTAGAAAGTACTTTGGTAAAGAGAGTTACCTCATCAAAGCACACAGCCACTTCCCCAGGCAACTCACCCAATGACTAATCCACGTGGGAATTTAAGAGCCAAATCCCTCACCCCAACTCATAACTCTGAAAGATTATCCAGGCTTTGGATCTCTCCACGGGATTTGTAGAGGTCTTTGTTGACACTGTAACACAGCTTACTTTCTTCTACTCAATCCTGCTTCCTCCCCTTCCTTTCCATGAGTGTTGCTACAGAAACATTTTCTAATAAAGTTCTTCTGTGACCACCTTCTTCTCTGAATCTCCTTCTGGAGACCTCAGTCAAATACCACCACATACTAACTGAAGGACAGAGAAACCTCACCAGTCTCAAAGGAAAAAGGAAAAAGGAGAAAAGAAAGGGACAGTGATGGTGGCTAAAGTTAGAAACTTACCAGAATAAGAAGAAGAGTAGTCAAAAAGGTAAGTCAATCTGGGAGTTGTTTCTGTATTTCATAAAATGTAATATGTATACACACACACCACACACACACACACACACACACACACCAAGGTAGATTCCACTTAAAAATCTAATAATAGAAAATTATTTTCATCTTATTCCTACTTGTAATATTGAATAATGTACTGAGAGTGTTGGGATAATAATGGAGTTATTTCCACACCTGATTGCTCATATTTTTAATTATCTGTTTACAGGATCCCTTGTAAGACAAAACAAACAAAACATCAATAATATTGTTCCAACATGCAAAGAATGCACAACACAATACTATGATTTAAAAAAGTGAAATAATTTTTTCTGTGTGTTTAAAAAATAGATATTTTAAGGCACCATTAAATGTATAAAACATAATAAATTTCCCAATTTCTCTGTAAGTGGGTCTCCTACAGAAAGCTCTCAGTAGCCTCAGCTAAGCATCAATGTTGAGAGTGGTAGGGAACTCTGGCCATCATGAATATGTTTGCTCAACAAATTCTCCTGAATTCTCTAAAGGCTATTTTAGATTGCATTTGGATTATAATAAAATGAATTGTAAAACATTAGTATGAAAAATTAAGTTTAATTTTCTTCAAAATGTTTACTTGTTTAATTTTAAAAAAATAGGTTTTTACAATTTAGCTAGTCCAGGTTTGTTTTAAATTATAGACTAAGAAATGTTAGATATTTTAATCTAAAGATTTGATATTCAAAATTATGTTGTCAAGAAAGCAATGCTCTATTTTATTAAAATGTTAATTGGAAAAGAAATGTGTAAAATGTTTGAGGGTTGAATTTGTTCTATATATAAGGATCTGAAGAAAATACCCTGTAAACTTTGATTTGCATTTCCTTGTGTGTGTTAGGAGACATTGTACACACAATAAAATATTTAGTGTTTGGGAATTTGTATGTATGGGCTTTAAGCCCAGGAACATAACTGTATGTTCCTTTATAATTTAGTCTTTCAAGAAATTATTCTTGGGCAATGATAGAAGCACTGTAAGGGTAACAAAATAATTACACACAAACATATACATATATACAAATGTACACAAATGATTGTTTTAACTTATAAGCTTACATCTTAGTGTATCAGAAATAATTAATGGAGATACTATATCTAAAATTCTCAACAAAGGTCAATACTCAATAGAGAGGAGGTGTTGTTATCACGGTCAAAATGAGGAACATTTTGGAATGCAGAAAAGAATTTCTTTTTCTTAAAAGAACCCATTAGATTCAAATTTAAATATATATATATGTATATATATGTGTGTGTATATATATGTGTATATATATGTGTGTATATATATTGGTTTTGGTTACTGGGCTTCTACTTAGGATTTAGAAAGTGGAAACGAGCAACACTCTCACCGTTGTAATAAAAATAACAGAAAACCTCCACGTTCACAAATTTTCTGACACTCATCAGAGAGCTAAGGTAAAAGGGCAACAAACTAAGTGAAAATCTGAGGAAAGACAGGTGCCTCAAATGAGTGAGGAGACACAATAACTCCCTTTCCGAGGGAAGATGCCACCAGACAACAGTAGCAGTTTTGTATCATTAATTGAAATTAGATTTGTGTTTATGCATATACAGTTAATTTACATACTATACAATGTCAAACACCTTAACATTTAGAATTGTCTAAACTTGGTATTAAATAACAGGGTTAGCCGGATGTGGTGGCTCATGCCTGTAATCCTAGAACTTTGGGAGGCTGGGGTGGGTGGATCACGAGGTCAGGAGATAGAGACCATCCTGGCTAACATGGTGAAAACCCTTCTCTACTAAAAATACAGGAAAAAAAAAATTAGTCAGACATGGTGGCAGGCGCCTGTAATCCCAGCTACTTGGAGGCTGAGACAGGAGAATGGCGTGATCCTGGGAGGCGGAGGTTACAGTGAGCCAAGATGGGGCCACTGGACTCCAGCCTGAGTGACAGAGACTCAGTCTCAAAAAAAAAAAAAAGAAAAGCACAATCTCCACCTGGACCCTTGTGTATTCCTGCTATGGAACAAAAGCCCTAAACCAGTGGGAAAAAGGCGAAAGGGACTGTTCCCTTAGGCCCCTCGTGAAAGCCCATTGCAGTCAAGAAAAGAGAATAGTAAAATACTGTCAGTCCTTAGCAGGAATATATGTTGGGCCACAACTTGTAGCTTAGGAAGGCAGATTCACTAAGGCGGCACATCCTCAAGATCTAGAAACAAAGTACCTGCCTAATATTCAAGTTAGTCAGAACAACACAACAGAGAACAACCTTCTACCACCACCACACATACAAACTTTCCATCACTGAGTTAACAAATGTCAAGTGTCAGGTGGCAAATTCACTGCTGGAGAGGGTCAAGAGCATAAAGAGAAGCTATCTTTGAGGCACAGCACAAATGTAAAGCTTAAAGTTGTGGATGGAGGAGACATTAAGAAAACGTCTCAGACAAACCAGCCCCTATTTTAAACATAAGGTAACGCCAGGGGAATTTGAAGTGTGTTATATACTGAGGTTAAATATAAAAACAACAAAACCCAAATACAGCTTAACTACTGATGAAATGTATTAAATACTCCATAGAAGAAAATGGGTGCTCATATCTAGGCATACACATTTCATGTACCTCAGTCTCTACTGTCCTACACAAACTGTCTAGCTTCAACAAAAAATTACAAGATGAGAAAAGACGAAAAAAATACTGTTGAGAGGTAAAGTAAACAATAGAATAGGACTCAGATACGATATAGATATTATAATTATTAATACAGGATTAAAAATAATTATTATGAATAGGTTAAGACCTCTAGTAGAAAAGGTGGACAACATAAATGATCAGGTGGGTAATTTCAATAGAGAGATGGAAACTATAAGAAAGGTAGGGGGGCGGAGCAAGATGGCCAAATAGGAACAGCTCCAGTCTCCAACTCCCAGCGCGAGTGACACAGAAGACCGGTGATTTCTGCATTTTCAACTGAGGTACTGGGGTCATCTCACTAGCGAGTGCCGGACAATCGTGCTGGTCAGCTGCTGCAGCCCGACCAGCAAGAGCTGAAGCAGGGCGAGGCATCGCCTCACCAGGGAAGCTCAAGGGGGAAGGGAATCCCTTTTGCTAGCCAGGGGAACTGAGACACATAATACCTGGAAAATCGGGTGACTCCCATCCCAATACTGTGCTTTAAGCAAATGGGCACACCAGAAGAATATATACCACACCTGGCCGGGAGGGTCCCACGCCCACGGAGCCTCCCTCATTGCTAGCACAGCAGTCTGAGATCTAACCGCAAGGCAGCAGCGAGGCTGGGGGAGGGGTGCCCGCCATTGCTGAGGCTTAAGTAGGTAAACAAAGCTGCTGGGAAGCTCGAACCGGGTGGAGCTCACAGTAGCTCAAGGAAACCTGCCTGTCTCTGTAGACTCTACCTCTGGGGACAGGGCACAGTTAACAACAACAACAAAAGCAGCAGAAACCTCTGCAGACGCAAACGACTCTGTCTGATGGCTTTGAAGAGAGCAGTGGATCTCCCAACACGGAGGTTGAGATCTGAGAACGGACAGACTGCCTGCTCAAGTGGGTCCCTGACCCCTGAGTAGCCTAACTGGGAGACATCCCCCACTAGGGGCAGTCAGACACCCCACACCTCACAGGGTGGAGTACACCACTGAGAGGAAGCTTCCAAAGTAAGAATCAGACAGTACACTCGCTGTTCAGCAATATTCTATCTTCTGCAGCCTCTGCTGCTGATACCCAGGCAAACAGGGTCTGGAGTGGACCTCAAGCAACTCCAACAGACCTACAGCTGAGGGTCCTGACTGTTAGAAGGAAAACTATCAAACAGGAAGGACACCTACACCAAAACCCCATCAGTACGTCACCATCATCAAAGAACAGAGGCAGATAAAACAACAAGATGGGGAAGAAGCAGGCAGAAAAGCGGAAATTCAAAAAATAAGAGTGCATCTCCCCCTGCAAAGGAGCACAGCCCATCGCCAGCAATGGATCAAAGCTGGTCAGAGAATAACTTTGACGAGATGAGAGAAGAAGGCTTCAGTCCATCAAACTTCTCAGAGCTAAAGGAGGAATTACGTACCCAGCGCAAAGAAACTAAAAATCTTGAAAAAAGAGTGGAAGAATTGACAGCTAGACTAATTAATGCAGAGAAGGTCATAAATGAAATGACAGAGATGAAAACCATGACACGAGAAATACGTGACAAATGCGCAAGCTTCAGTAACCGACTCGATCAACTGGAAGAAAGAGTATCAGCGATTGAGGATCAAATGAATGAAATGAAGCGAGAAGAGAAACCAAAAGAAAAAAGAAGAAAAAGAAATGAACAAAGCCTGCAAGAAGTATAGGATTACGTAAAAAGACCAAATCTACGTCTGATTGGGGTGCCTGAAAGTGAGGGGGAAAATGGAACCAAGTTGGAAAACACTCTTCAGGATATCATCCAGGAGAACTTCCCCACCTAGTAGGGCAGGCCAACATTCAAATTCAGGAAATACAGAGAACGCCACAAAGATACTCCTCCAGAAGAGCAAGTCCAAGACACATAATTGCCAGATTCACCAAAGTTGAAATGAAGGAAAGAATCTTAAGGGCAGCCAGAGAGAAAGGTCGGGTTACCCACAAAGGGAAGCCCATCAGACTAACAGCAGATCTCTCGGCAAGAACTCTACAAGCCAGAAGAGAGTGGGGGCCAATATTCAACATTCTTAAGAAAAAAGAATTTTCAACCCAGAATATCATATCCAGCCAAACTAAGTTTCATCAGTGAAGGAGAAATAAAATCCTTTACAGATAAGCAAATGCTTAGAGATTTTGTCACTACCAGGCCTGCCTTACAAGAGACCCTGAAGGAAGCCCTAAACATGGAAAGGAACAACCGGTACCAGCCATTGCAAAAACATGCCAAATGTAAAGACCATCGAGGCTAGGAAGAAACTACATCAACTAACGAGCAAAATACCAGTTAATCATAATGGCAGGATCAAGTTCACACATAACAATATTAACCTTAAATGTCAATGGACTAAATGTTCCAATTAAAAGACACAGACTGGCAAACTGGATAAAGAGTCAAGACCCATCAGTCTGCTGTATTCAGGACCCATCTCACAGGCAGAGACATATATAGGCTCAAAATAAAGGGATGGAGGAAGATCTACCAATCAAATGGAGAACAAAAAAAAGCAGGGGTTGCAATATTAGTCTCTGATAAAACAGACTTTAAACCATCAAAGATCAAAAGAGACAAAGAAGGCCAATACATAATGGTAAAGGGATCAATTCAACAGGAAGAGCTAACTATCCTAAATATATATGCACCCAATACAGGAGCACCCAGATTCATAAAGCAAGTCCTTAGAGACTTACAGAGAGACTTAAACTCCCATACAATAATAAGGGGAGACTTCAACACCCCACTGTCAACATTAGACAGATCAACGAGACAGAAAGTTAACAAGGATATCCAGGAATTGAACTCATCTCTGCACCAAGCGGACCTAAGAGACATCTATAGAACCCTCCACCCCAAATCAACAGAATATACATTCTTCTCAGCACCACATCGCACTTATTCCAAAATTGACCACATAATTGGAAGTAAAGCACTCCTCAGCAAATGTAAAACAACAGAAATTATAACAAACTGTCTCTCAGACCACAGTGCAATCAAACTAGAACTCAGTACTAAGAAACTCAATCAAAACCACTCAACTACATGGAAAACTGAACAACCTGCTCCTGAATGACTACTGGGTACATAACAAAATGAAGGCAGAAATAAAGATGTTCTTTGAAACCAATGAGAACAAAGACACAACATACCAAAATCTCTGGGACACATTTAAAGCAGTGTGTAGAGGGAAATTTATAGCACTAAATGCCCACAAGAGAAAGCAGGAAAGATCTAAAATTGACACTCTAACATCACAATTAAAAGAACTAGAGAGGCAAGAGCAAACACATTCAAAAGCTAGCAGAAGGCAAGAAATAACTAAGATCAGAGCAGAACTGAAGGAGATAGAGACACAAAAAACCCTCCAAAAAATCAATGAATCCAGGAGTTGGTTTTTTGAAAAGATCAACAAAATTGACAGACCGCTAGCTAGACTAATAAAGAAGAAAAGAGAGAGGAATCAAATGGACGCAATAAAAAATGATAAAGGGGATATCACCACCGACCCCACAGAAATACAAACTACCATCAGAGAATACTATAAACAACACTACACAAATCAACTAGAAAATCTAGAAGAAATGGATAATTTCCTGGACACTTACACTCTCCCAAGACTGAACGAGGAAGAAGTTGAATCCCTGAATAGACCAATAGCAGGCTCTGAAATTGAGGCAATAATTAATAGCCTACCAACCAAAAAAAGTCCAGGACCAGATGGATTCACAGCTGAATTCTACCAGAGGTACAAGGAGGAGCTGGTACCATTCCTTCTGAAACTATTCCAATCAATACAAAAAGAGGGAATCCTCCCTAAATCATTTTATGAGGCCAACATCATCCTGATACCAAAGCCTGGCAGAGACACAACAAAAAAAGAAAATTTTAGACCAATATCACTGATGAACATCGATGCAAAAATCCTCAATAAAATACTAGCAAAGCGGATTCAGCAGCACATCAAAAAGCTTATCCACCATGATCAAGTGGGCTTCATCCCTGGGATGCAAGGCTGGTTCAACATTCGCAAATCAATAAACGTAATCCAGCATATAAACAGAACCAAAGACAAACACCACATGATTATCTCAATAGATGCAGAAAAGGCTTTTGACAAAATTCAACAGCCCTTCATCCTAAAAACGCTCAATAAATTCGGTATTGATGGAACATACCTCAAAATAATAAGCTATTTATGACAAACCCACAGCTAATATCATACTGAATGGGCAAAACTGGAAAAATTCCCTTTGAAAACTGGCACAAGACAGGGATGCCCTCTCTCACCACTCCTATTCAACATAGTGTTGGAAGTTCTGGCTAGGGCAATCAGGCAAGAGAAAGAAATCAAGGGTATTCAGTTAGGAAAAGAAGAAGTCAAATTGTCCCTGTTTGCAGATGACATGATTGTATATTTTGAAAACCCCATCATCTCAGCCCAAAATCTCCTTAAGCTGATAAGCAACTTCAGCAAAGTCTCGGGATACAAAATTAATGTGTAAAAATCACAAGCATTCTTATACACCAGTAACAGACAAGCAGAGAGCCAAATCATGAATGAACTTCCATTCACAATTGCTTCAAAGAGAATAAAATACCTAGGAATCCAACTTACAAGGGATGTAAAGGACCTCTTCAAGGAGAACTACAAACCACTGCTCAGTGAAATCAAAGAGGACGCAAACAAATGGAAGAACATACCATGCTCATGGATAGGAAGAATCAATGTTGTGAAAATGGCCATACTGCCCAAGATTATTTATAGATTCAATGCCATCCCATCAAGCTACCAATGAGTTTCTTCACAGAATTGGAAAAAACTACTGTAAAGTTCATATGGAACCAAACAAGACCCCGCATTGCCAAGACAATCCTAAGTCAAAAGGACAAAGCTGGAGGCGTCACGCTACCTGACTTCAAACTATACTACAAGGCTACAGTAACCAAAACAGCATGGTACTGGTACCAAAACAGAGATATAGACCAATGGAACAGAACAGAGTCCTCACAAATAATACCACACATCTACAGCCATCTGATCTTTGACAAACCTGACAAAAACAAGAAATGGGGAAAGGATTCCCTACTTAATAAATGGCACTGGGAAAATTGGCTAGCCATAAGTAGAAAGCTGAAACTGGATCCTTTCCTTACTCCTTATACGAAGATTAATTCAAGATGGATTAGAGACTTAAATGTTAGACCTAATACCATAAAAACCCTAGAAGAAAACCTAGGTAATACCATTCAGGACATAGGCATGGGCATGGACTTCATGTCTAAAACACCAAAAGCAACAGCAGCAAAAGCAAAAATTGACAAATGGGATCTAATTAAACTAAAGAGCTTCTGCATAGCAAAAGAAACTACCAACAGAGTGAACAGGTAACCTACAGAATGGGAGAAAATTTTTGCAATGTACTCATCTGACAAAGGGCTAATATCCAGAATCTACAAAGAACTCAAACAAATTTACAAGAAAAAAACAACCCCATCAAAAAGTGGGGAAAGGATATGAACAGACATTTCTCAAAAGAAGACATTCATACAGCCAACAGACACATGAAAAAATGCTCATCATCACTCGCCATCAGAGAAATGCAAATCAAAACCACAATGAGATACCATCTCACACCAGTTAGAATGGCAATGATTAAAAAGTCAGGAAACAACAGGTGTTGGAGAGGATGTGGAGAAATAGGAACACTTTTACACTGTTGGTGGGATTGTAAACTAGTTCAACCATTATGGAAAACAGTATGGCAATTCCTCAAGGATCTAGAACTAGATGCACCATATGACCCAGCCATCCCACTACTGGGTATATACCCAAAGGATTATAAATCATGCTGCTATAAAGACACATGCACACGTATGTTTACTGCGGCACTATTCACAATAGCAAAGACTTGGAATCAACCCAAATGTCCATCAGTGACAGACTGGATTAAGAAAATGTGGCACATATACACCATGGAATACTATGCAGCCATAAAAAAGGATGAGTTTGCGTCTTTGTAGGGTCATGGATACAGCTAGAAACCATCATTCTTAGCAAACTATCACAAGAACAGAAAACCAAACACCGCATGTTCTCACTCATAGGTGGGAACTGAACAATGAGATCACTTGGACTTGGGAAGGGGAACATCACACACCGGGGCCTATCATGGGGAGGGGGGAGGGGGGAGGGATTGCACTGGGAGTTATACCTGATATAAATGATAAATTGATGGGTGCTGACGAGTTGATGGGTGCAGCACACCAACATGGCACAAGTATACATATGTAACAAACCTGCACGTTATGCACATGTACCCTAGAACTTAATGTATAATAAAAAAAAATTTAAAAAAAAGAAAAAAAAAAGAAAGGTATAAAAATGCTAGAACAAAAAACAGGATGAAAGATGAGAAATGCTTTTGATAGGCTCATCAGATCATCATAGCAGAGGAATTAATAAACTTGAGAACAAGTCAATACGTTTACTCAAAATGAAACATGAAGGAAAAAAGGAATTAAAAGAGGAAGAGAGTATCCAGGAGTTATGGGATAATATTTAATGGCCTAATAAATATTTATTTGCAATCTCAGAAGGAGAAGATACACAAGTGAGAAAAATTATTTGAAAAAATAGTGACTGAGAATTTTTCAAAAATTAATGAGATACTATAGTATGTGCTGAGGATCTCAGAGGACACAAATTGGATACATTTCAAAACAAACAAAATGCCAACAGAAAACAAATATTCAGGTACAACTTCTCCAAACCAAAGACAAAGACAAAATGTTAAAATAATAGAAAAAAGATATTATATTTAGCATTACAGCAGATCTTACATCAGAATCTATGCAAAACAAATGACGGAGTAACATTTTTAAAATGCTTATGAAAAAGAATTTTTAATCTAAAATTCTATATAAAATGAACATATATTTCAAATTTTTTAAAATAAAAGATTTTGTCAGATCAAAAATTACTAAGTGAAAGTATTGCCAGTACTACTCAGAACTACAAAAAATTAAAGACAGTTCTTCAGGCAAAGCAGTAAAATACAAATAAAAGATGTGGATCTAGAGGAGGTGAAGCAAGATGGCTGAATAAAACTCTCCAGGAATCATCCCCCTGCAGGAAAATTAAATAGAAAAATTATCCACACAAGAAAGCACCTTCATGAGAACCAAAAATCAGGTAAGTAATCACAGTACCTGGTTTTAAATACAAGAGGCCCTGAACAAGGTAGGAAAGAGGCTTGAATCACTGACATCACAGCTCCCTAATCCGCCAGCAGTGGCCATGTGGCATGGAGAGAGATCTGTGTGCTTGGAAGACAGAGAGCAAAGTGATTGCATTGGAACTCAGTGCTGCATGTCACAGTGGAAAGCAACACAAGGTAGAATTCAACCAGTGACCAAGAAAGAAGCATTTAGACCAACCCCAGCCATAAGGGAATAGTCTATCCCAGCAGTCAAAACCTGAGTTCCAGCCACCACTGCAGGCTAAATAGCTCTGGGGTTCTAAATAAACTTGAAAGACACTCTAGGCCACAAAGACTGCTATTCCTGGGCAAGTCCCTTGTGCAATCCTGGGACTCAGAGACAGTGGAATTGGAGTGCATGTGACATAGTGAGCCACCAGCTGGGGCAGCCAAGGGAGTGCTTGTATCATCCCTCCCTCACCCAAGTCCGTACAACCTGCAGGACCAGAAGGCATCCTTCCTTCTGCTTGATGAGAGGAGACTTTGTCTTACAACTTACATGTGAGCTCAGCCTCAGTAGCATAGGGCACTAGCAGATTTATGAGGACTCTATTCCAAACCCTAGCTCCCAGATGACATTTCTAGACACATCCTAGGCCAGAAGGGAACCTGTTGCCTTGAAGGGAAGGATCAAGTTCTGGAAGAATCCACTACATACTGACTAAAGAGTCCCTTGGCATTGAACAAACATTAATAGTAGCATGGTACTACTTGCCGTGGGCTATGGGTGAGACCCAGTGATGTGCTGGCTTCAGATGTGATCCAGAACATTCTCAACTGCTGGTGGTCATGGGGAGAGACTCCTGCTGATTCATGAAATGAGAGAGAAGAGTAAAGGGGACTTTGTCTTGCAGCTTAGCCACAGTGGGGTAGAGCACCAAGCAGGTTCCTGGGCCCCTGACTCCAGGCATTGGCTACTGGATGGAATTTCTGCACCCACCCTGGGCCAGAAAGGAGACCACTGTTCTGAAAAAAAGAGACCCAGATCTGATGGAATTTACCATAAGGTAACTGAAAAGCCTGTAGGCATTGAGTGAACATTGACAGTTGTGGTGCAATACTCCCTGCAGGGCTAGGGCAGGAGTGGCTATGAGGAGACTCCCATTGCTTAAGGAAAGAAAAGGGAGGAGTGGGAAGGACTTTGTCTTGTGGCTTGGGTGCCAGCTTAGCCATAGTAGAATAAAGCACCAAGTAGATTTCTAAGGCTTCTGATTTCAGGCCTGGCTCCCAGATTGCATTTCTGGGCCTGCCCTGGGCTGTGGGGTAGTTCATCACTCTGAAGGGAGGAACACAAGTCTGGCTGGATTTGGGAATCCAAATCCAAAACAAGGCCTGCTGGCTGAGGAGCCCTCAGGCCTTGAGTCAACACTGGCAGTAGTCAGGCAGTGGTTGCCATGAGCCCAAGACCCAGTGCTGTGCTGGCTTCTGGTCTGAACTAGCATAGCCCCATTGCTTGTGGTCACAGGAGTGCTTACGTCATCCCTCCCCCAGCTCCTCATAGCTCAGCACAGGGAGAGAGTGACTCCATTTGTTTGGGGGGAATCTCTGTCAGGGAAATCTCTCAGATCTTATCCAATGACACCAAGGCAGTACCTCTAAAACCCAGCAAGAGTTACATTGTTACTGGACTTGGGGTGCTCCTTAATGCGGATACAGCTACAGTGACCAAAAACTTAGATGCAACACTCAATTATCTTAGAATACTTTGAAAGCTTTCCCAAGAAGGACAGTTACAACTAAGCTGAGACTGTGCAGACTACAATAAATACTATCTCTTCAATGCCCAGACACCAGTAAACGTCCACAAGCTTCAGGACCATGTAGGAAAATGTGACCTCACCAAATGAACTAAATAGGCAACCAAGGACCAATCCCCAAGTGACAGATATATATTACCTTTTAGACAGAGAATTCAAAATAGCTCTTTTGAGAAATTTCAATGAAATTCAAGATAAAACAGAAGGAATTCAGAATGCTATCAGATAAATTGAACAAATAAATTTTTGTCAAAAAAAAATCAAGCAGAAATATTGGAGTTTAGAAATGCAATTGACATACTGAAGTCCCTCATCAGAGTCTCTCAACAGAAGAATTAAGCAAGAGAAAGAATTAGTGCACATGAAGAAATGATATTTGAAATTGCACAGTCAAAGGAGACAAAAGAATAAGAAAGAAGCACACCTACAAAGTATAGAAAATAGCCTCAAAGGAGTAAGCCTATAAATTATTGGCTATAAAGTGGAGGCAGAGAGAGAGATTGAGGTAGAAAATTTCTTCAAAGGGACAATAACACAGAACTTTCCAAATCTAGAGAAAGATAACAATATTCAAGTACAAGAAGGTTATAGAACACCAAGTGCATTTAACCTAAGACTACCACAAGACATTTAATAATCACACTCCCAAAGGTCAAAGATACAGAAAGGATCCTAAAAGCAGCAAGAGAAAAGAAACACATACAAAAGAACTTGGACAGACTGCTCATTGAAAAACTTACAGTACAGGAGAAAGTGGCATGACAATTTAAGATATTGAAGAAAGAAAAAAAACTTTTATTCTAGAATAGTTTATGTAGCAAAAAATATCCTTCAAACATGAAGAAGAAATAGTTTCCCAGGCAAACAAATGCTGAGGGATTTCATTAATACTAGACTTGTTTCACTACAAATGCTAAAGAGGGTTCTTCAGTATGAAAAAAAAAAAACAGATTTTTTGATGAGCAATAAGAAATTATCTGAAGGTACAGAACTCACTAGTTAGAGTTAGGATACAAACACAGAATATTATAACACTGTAATTGTGGTGTGTAAACTATTCATATCTTGAGTAGAAAGACTAAAAGATGAACCAATCAAAAATAATAACTACAACTTTTTAAGACACTATAATAAGATATAAATAGAACAAAAAGTTAAAAAGTGGGAGGATTAAAGTATAGAATTCTTAGTTTTCTTTTCTTAGTATGATCATTGTTTTTGCAATCAGAATTAAGTTTTCAACCAGTTTAAAATACTGGGTTATAAGTCATTACTTGCAAGTCTGATAGCAACCTCAAATAAAAAAAAAAAAAACCTATAACAGATACAAAACAAACCAAAAGCAAGAAATGAAAACATATTGTTATGGGAATCCAGAGACCAGAGAGAGCAATAGGGTGGAATAGGAGGATTTTATTTAGGTGCGCAGCTCAGCAGATTCACATCCAAAAGGCTGAGTCCTGGACAAAGACAGGGCTTGATTTTTATACATGCATCTGTAGCGCAAAATGCAGTGGTATGAAAGTAGGTAGAACAAATACAGTTTATCAAACAGTAACGGGCTCATAACTCAGGCTTTCATGTGACTCTTGCTATGCAGGTCAAGTGGCTGTTATCTAGGCTTGCTCAAGATACCTACACAATCTTATCTTGTGTCCTCTATGGTGCCCAGATGGCTGCAATCTAAGCTTGCTCAAGCATGTCTCATGATGTCCGTGATGCTACAGAGACTTACAGACACTAGTTACGGAAGACAGTAATCTATAAACTCATAAAAACTTGTAGAGCAGGGTACAATGGCAAGGAGGGTGTAGGGATTCAAGGGGGAAGCTGCTCATACCAAAAGAAAGGAAGAAAATTTGATTTTTCCCTCTTTAACTTTTGCTTCAACACCAGTAGAGAAAATCACCTTCAAGGAAAGGAAGGAAGGAAAGAAGAGAAAGAGGAAAGGAGGGATGGGGAGAGGGGTCAAGGGAGGGAGGAGATTACAAAATACCAGAAAACAAACAACAAAATAGCAGGAGTAAGTCCTTATTTATTAAAAATCACACTAAATGTAAATGCATTAAATTCTCCAAAAAAGACAGAGTGAATTGATTTTAAAAAAATAACATCCAACAGACACTTCTCAAAAGATGATATTCATGCAGCCAACATGAATGTCATATGAAAAAAGCATATGTAACATGTAGCATGAATGTTACATATGAAGGAAATCTCAACATCACTGATCACTAGAGAAATGCAAATCAAAACCACCATGAGATACTACCTCATGCCAGTCAGAATGGCAACTATTAAAAGGTAAAGAAACAACATGCTGGTGAGGCTGTGGAGAAATAGGAATGCCTTTACACTGTTGGTGGGAATGCAAATTAGTTTAACCACTGTGAAAGACTGTGGAAACTCCTCAAAGACCTAGAACCAGAAATATCATTTGACTCAGCAATCCCATTACTGGGTATCTACCAAAAGGAATATAAATCCTTCCATTATAAAGATACATGTGCACATATGTTCACTGCAGCAGTATTCACAATAACAAAGACATGGAAGCTATCCAAATGTCCATTAATGATAGACTGGATAAAGAAAATGTAGTACATATACACACAGAATACTAGGCAGCCATAGAAAGGAATGAGATCATGTCCATTGCAGGGACATGGATGAGGCTGGAAGCCATTATCTTCAGCAAACTAATGCAGGGACAGAAAACCAAATACCAGGTATTCTCACTTAAACGTGGAAGCTGAATTATGAGAACACATGGACACAGGGAGGGAAACAACACACACTGGGGCCTGTTTGGACTAGGAGTGAGAGGAGAGAAAGCATCAGGAGGAATAGCTAATGGATGATGGGATTAATACATAGGTGATGGGTAGATCTGTGCAGCAAACCATCATGGCACATGTTTACCAGTGTAACAAACCTGCACATCCTGTGCATGTACCCTGGAACTTAAAAGTTGGAAAAAAAAAAAAAAAAGACCCAATGATATATTACCTACTGGAAACATACTTCACCTATAAAGACAGACAGACTGAAAATAAAAAGATAGAAAAAGATATTCCATGCAAATGGAAACCAAAAGAAGCAGGAGTAGCTACTTTTGACAAAGATGCCAAGAACATACATTTGGTCAAAGGAAAGTCTCTTCAATAAACGGTGCTGAGAAAATGGGATATCTATATGCAGAAAAACGAAACTAGACCCCTATTTCTTGCCATATACAAAAATCAAATCAAAATAGATTAAAGGCTTAAATGTAAGACTTCAAATTGTGAAACTACTACTAGAAAAACATTGCAGAAACTCTCCAAGACATTGGTCTGTGTGAATGTTTTGAGTAATACTGAACAAGCAAAGGAAACTAAAGCAAAAATAGACAAAATGAAATATCAAGTTAAAAAGCTTCTGCAAAGTGAAGAAAACAATCAACAAAGAGACAGCCCACAAAATGGGAGAATATATTTGCAAACTCTCCATCTGACAAGTTATTAATAACCAGACTCATAATGGTGTGGTTGTGTCCCGACCCAAATATCAACTTGAATTTTATCTCCCAGAATTCCCACGTGTTGTGGGAGAGACCCAGGCAGAGGTGATTGAATCATGGGGGCCGCTCTTTCCTGTGCTATTCTCATGATAGTGAAGTCTCACAAGACCTGAAGGGTTTATCAGGGATTTCTGCTTTTGCTTCTTCCTAATTTTTCTCTTACCGCCACCAAGTAAAGAAGGGCCTTTTGCCTCCTGCCATGATTCTGAGGCCCCCTCAGCCATGTGGAACTGTAAATCCAATTAAATCTTTTTCTTCCCAGTCTCGGGTATGTCCTTATCAGCTGTGTGAAAACAGATTGATATGCAGACTATATAAGGAAATCAAACAACTCTATGGGGAAAAATTTTAATGATCTAATTTAAAAATGGACAAAAGACCTGAATAGACATTTCTCAAAATAGGAGAAATACTAATGGCAAACAAGATGTTCAACATCATTGATCATCAAATAAATGCAAGTCAAAACTACAATGGGATATCATCTCACCCCAGTTAAAATGGCTTTTGTCCAAAAGAAAGGCAATAATGAATGCTGGCAAGGATGTAGATAAAAGGGAACTCCAGTGCATTGTTCTTAGCTATGTAAATTAGTATAGCCACTACAGAGAACAGTATGAAGGTTTCTCAAAAAACTAAAAATAGAACTACTGTGTGATCCAGCAATCCCACTGCTATATATATATATATACCCCAAAGAAATGAAATTAATATATCAGAGATACCTGCACTCTCATGTTCACTGCAGCACTATTCACAATAGCCAAGATTTGGAAGCAACCTAAGTGCCCATCAACAGATATTTCTTTAAAGAAACATTCCTTATCAATTCATCCATTCACTATTCAGTCATAAAAGAGAATAAGATAATGTCATTTGCAACATGAAAGGAACTGGAGATCATTAAGTGAAATAAAGAACAGAAAGACAAACTGCACATTTTTTTAAAAATTTATTCAAAGTACTAGCTGATTTAAAGTTCTATGTTGTTACATTATTAGGCCAAATGCTGAGATTAAATATTATTCCAGTTTCATTCTTTCAAGATGATTGATGATAAAAAGCTTTTGTGTTTGAATAGGAGAGGCTATCAACAATCAGCATAGGTTTTTAACCTAAACATAAAATGGGATCTGTGCATCTGTCTTTTTTAAATTATTATTATTATACTTTAAGTTCTAGGGTACATGTGTATAATGTGCAGGTTTGTTACATATGTATACTTGTGCCATGTTGGTGTGCTGCACCCATCAACTCATCAGCACCCATCAACTCGTCATTTACATCAGGTATAACTCCCAGTGCAATCCCTCCCCCTTCCCCTCCCCATAATAGGCCCCAGTGTGTGATGTTCCCCTTCCCGAGTCCAAGTGATCTCATTATTCAGTTCCCACCTATGAGTGAGAACATGCGGTGTTTGGTTTTCTGTTCTTGTGATAGTTTGCTGAGAATGATGGTTTCCAGCTGCATCCATGTCCCTACAAAGGACACAAACTCATCCTTTTTTATGGCCGCATAGTATTCCATGGTGTATATGTGCCACATTTTCTTAATCCAGTCTGTCACAGATGGACATTTGGGTTGATTCCAAGTCTTTGCTATTGTGAATAGTGCCGCAATGAACATACGTGCAAACTTCACATATTCTTATTCATTGTGGAAGCTAAAACTAAAAACAATTGAATTCATGGAGGGAGAGAGTAGAAGGATGTTTATCAGAGGCTGGAAAGGGTAGTGGCCATGGAAAAGTAGGGATGGTTAATGGGTACAAAAATATGGTTAAACAGAATGAAGAAGATGCAATATTGGTAGCATAACAGGGTGACTACAGCCAAGAGTAAATTTATTGTACATTTTATAATAACTAAAAATAGAATTGGAATGTTTGTACCACACACAAAAAAGATAAATGCTTGAGGTGACTGATACCCCATTTACCCTGACATTATTATGCATTGTATGCCTATATCAAAATATCTCATATGTCCTATGAATATATATACCTATTATGTACCCACAAAAATTTTAAAAATTCAAAAACCTGTATCTACACAAAGAAATAAAATAGTGGTAAAGTAGAATAAAGATAATTATAAAATTCTTTTATTTTTACTTGCTTTAAAGAATTACTGACTTCCTAAAATGAAAATAGTTAACAAGATATTTTCAGTTAGCACACATAATGCCAAAATATATGCTAATAGCAGAAAAAAAATCAGGGGACAGAATTGGGACTACATATGAACCTATGTAACATGATTTTAATGTATACTCTGATTAAGGATATATATTAGGTTGGCACATTGAAAATAATGAAAAAAACTGCATACATTTGCACCAACCTAATATTGTAACCCTGAGGGCAATCACTAAAAATTTGTTTTAAAAACATAAATAATAATTAGTGAAGATGAAATAGAATCTCAAAATATACATAAATAATCTTTAAAAAGGCAGAAAAATTGATAAAAGAAACAAAGAGACATAACAAATAAGAAATAGCGTGATAGTAAGTTTTACTCCGACCACATTAAGAACAAAATTAATTATAAGCAGTCTAAATATACCAATTAAAACATGGATACTATCGGGTTTGATGAAACAGTAAAATTCAACTCTGGTATCTACCAAGAATGCACTTAAAATAAAATGACATAGGTAGATAGAAAGTAAAAGTATGAAAAAAAACATACAATTATATTATCATCAAAAGAAAGCTGAAAAAATAAATATTAATAAATTACCTTATATGAAGGACTTAAGTTATAAAATTATAAAGGAATTAATTCTCAAAATAGTGTAACTGTCCTGAATATGTGTGAACTCAACAACAGCAGCTCAAAATGCATGGGATGAAAAACAGTGGAATTCAATATAGAACTAGACAAATCTAAAATTATAGTATTAGACTTCAAAACTCCTTTCTTAGTAACTGATTAAACAAGAAGTGAGAAAATTAATAAGAAACTAGAAGACCTGCATGACACTATCACCCAAAGTAATCTAATTGACACTTATAGAAAATTCCCCCTACAGTGAGAGAACGCATAATATTCTCAATGGCACATGGAGCATTCCCCAAGATGCACTATAGTCTATGCTATAAAACCAACTTTAAACAAATTTTAAAAGTAGAAATCACACAGATTACTGGGCAATAATAAAATTCAATTTGGAATCAATGACAGAAAGATACCTGGAAAAGCCCACATACTTATAACTACACCATTTGTCAAATCAGAAATCACAAAGGAAATTACAACATTTTAAGTAGAATGAAAATGAAATAGAACATTAAAAGTTATTGTTTTCAGCTAAAGCAATGTTTAGAGTGAAATTACAGCACTACAGGATTAAATTACAAAATGTAAAAAGATCTAAAATAAATGACATAAGCTTCCAACTTAAACTAGTAAAAAAGTTAAGTCGAAGGAAGCAGAAGGAAATAAATAATGAATATAGAAAGTTAATAATATTGAGAAAAAATATACAGGATTGGATCATCATGGCAGACTGGAGGCAGGACTACATTGCAGCTCTGGACAGAGCAGCGGGCAGAGGCTCGCATTGTGAATTTTAGCTCCAGATTGACTGCAAGCACAAACCAGCAGTCCCAAGAGGTCACACAAACCATCTGAAGGAAGCAGACTGCTCCTGCAGGACCTGGGAGACACACCAAATATTGTGAGGGCCCCAACTGCAGAAATAGGAAAGGGAGACCCTCCTCTCCTGAACACACATGCTCACTGGAGAAACTGAAGGTCTGTTTGTGGGAGAAATTTTTGATTGTACCTGGAGCTGAGTCAGTTTGGAGAGCCAAGCGAAATAAGGGGTAGAGAAAGCAGCAGAAAGGCCCTGGGAGCTCGCTGGCTCTCCAAGCAGGCCATTCCTGCCTGGCGCCACCAGGATCCATCCAGAGGGTGGCAGAGGAGCAGGGAATAAAACTCCACAGGGAGAAGGAAATCTCTAGCTGAACTTTGTTAACAATTTGAACAGGGTGAGAAACCTCCTGGCTAGAACTCAGGGGAGGGTGCAAATCTGGTGTGCAGAGTCTACAAGCAGGGGAAGAACCATGCCCTTTTCGTTTGCAGCTGGGAGGTGGGTAGCCTGAGACAGATTTTCAAGCCCATCTTGCCCACCACCTGGAAACGAACTTGGGGCTGTTTGGGGGAATATGATGGGAGTGAGCCTGGCCCTTCAGTTTTCATGGGAGCTGGGTGAGGCCTGTGACTGCCGGCTTGCTCCCACTTCCCTGAAAACATGCATGACTCAGCAGAGGCAGCCATAATCCTCCTAGGTACACAACTCCAGTGACCTGGAAATCTCATCCGCATCCCCCACAACAGCTGCAGCAAGTCCCACCCAAGGAGAGTCTGAGCTCAGAGATGTCTAATCCCATCCCCACCTAATAGCCTTTCCCTGCCCACCCTGGTAGCTGAAAACAAAGGACATATAATCTTGGGAGTTCTAAAGTTCTGGCCACCACCCGTTCCTCCCCATACTACCACAGCTGGTGCTTTCCGGAAAGTGCCACCTCTGGAAGGAGGCCAACCAGCACAAAAATAGAGCATTAAACCATCAAAGCTAAGAACCCTCATGGAGTCCACTGCACAACCCCTGACCTGCTGTCACCTCCACTGGAATAGGTGCTGGTAACCAAGGCTGAGGGACCCACAGATGATTCACATCACAAGACTCTGTGAAGACAACCCCCAGTACCAGCCTGGAGCCAGATAGACTTACCAGGTGACTAGATTCAGAAAAGAGACAACAATCACTATAGTTCAGCTCACAGGAAGCCACATCCATAGGAAAAGGGGAGAGTACTGCATCAAGGAAAACCACGTAAGACAAAATAATCTGAACAGCCTTCAGCATTAGACATTTCCTCTGACAGCATGCAGAAGCACAAAGAACACCTGGAAATTCATCACAAAAAGATTTTCACCTAGACACATTGTCATTAGGTTATCCAAAGTGAAGATGAAGAAAAGAATCTTAAGAGCTATGAGACAGAAGCACCAGGTAACTTATAAAGGAAAACCTATCAGATTAACAGTAGTTTTCTCAGCAGAAACCCTAGGACAAGCTAGAAAGGATTGGGGCCCTATCTTCAGCCTCCTCAAACAAAACAATCATCAGACAAGAATTTTGTATCCAGCAAAACTGAGCTTCATCATCTATAAGGAAAAATGCAGTGTTTTTTAAACAAACAAATGCTGAGAGAATTCACCATTACTAAGCCACAAATACAAGAACTGCTAAAAGGAGCTCTAAGTCTTGAAACAAACCCTGGAAACACAACAAAACAGAATTTAATTATAAATTAAATTTATAGGCTATAATCACATAGCCATAAATCACACAAGACCTATAAAACAAAAATTCAAGTTAAAAAAAGCAAAAGCAAAAAACAACAACAACAAAACCAAAGTATAAAGGCAACAAAGAGCATGATGAATGCAATGATACCTCATATTTCAATACTAACATTGAATGTAAATGGCCTGAATGCTTCACTTAAAAGATACAGAACTGCAGAATAGATAACCCACCAACCAACTATCTGCTGCCTTCAAGAGACTCATCTAACACATAAGGACTCACATAAACTTAAAGTGAAGGGGTGGAAAAGGCATTTCATGTAAACGTACACCAAAAGTGAGAAGCAGTAGCTATTCTTATATCAGACAAAACAAACTTTAAAGCAATAGCAGTTAAAAGAGACAAAAAAGGACATTATATAACGATAAAACACCTTGTCCAACAGGAAAATAATACAGTCCTAAACATATATGCACCTAACATTGAAGCTCCCAAATTTATAAAACAATTAGTAATAGACGTAAGAAATGAGAGATAGCAACACAATAGCAGTGGGAGATTTCAATACTCCCCTGACAGCATTAGATAGGTCATAAAGACAGAAAGTCAATCAAGAAACAATGGATTAAAACTATACCTTGGAACAAATGGACTTAACAGATATATACAGAACATTTCATCCAGCAACCACAGAATACACATTTTTTTCAACAGCACATGGAACATTTTTCAAGATAGACATAAGACGATAGTCCATAAAACAAGCCTCAATCAATTTAAGAAAATTGAAATTATATCAAGCACTCTCTCAGACCACAGTGGAATAAAACTGGAAACAAACTCCAAAATGAACCTTCAAAACCATAGAAATAACAAAATGTGCTCCTGAATGAGCACTGGGTCAAAAACAAAATCAAGATGGAAATTTAAAAAATTTGTTAACTGAATGACAATAATGACTAAACCTCTCGAAACCTCTGGGATACAGCAAAGGCAGTGCTAAGAGGAAAGTTCATAGCCCTAAATGCCAACATCAAAAAGACTGAAAGAGCACAAACTGACATTCTAAGGTCACACCTAACGGAACTAGAGAAACAAGTACAAACCAAACCCAAACCCAGTAGAAGAAAGGAAATAACCAAGATCAGAGCAGAACTAAATGAAATTGAAACAAGAAAATCCCACAAAAGATAAATGAAACAAGAAGCTTGTCCTTTGAAAAGATACACAAAATTGACAGACCATTAGCAAGATTAACCAGGAAAAGAAGAGAGAAAATCCAAATAACTTCACTAAGAAACAAAACAGGCGATATTACAACTGGCACCACTGAAATACAAATGATCATTCAGGGCTACTATAGGCACCTTTATGCACATAAACTAGAAAACCTCGAAGAGATGGATAAATTCCTGGGAAAATACAATCCTCCTAGCTTAAATCAGGAAGAATTAGATACCCTAAACAGTCCAATAACAAGCAGCAAGATTGAAATGATAATTTAAAAAATTACCAAAAAAAAAAAAGTCCAGCACCAGATAGAATCATAGCAAAATTCTATTAGACTTTCAAAGAAGAATTAGTACCAATCTTTTTGGCACTATTCTACAAGACGGAGAAAGAAGAAACCCTCCCTAATTCATTCTATGAAGCCATCATCACTCTAATACCAAAACCAGGAAAATAAACAACCAAAAAAGAAAACTACAGATTGATATCCTTGATGAACATAGATGCTAAAATCCTTCACAAAATACTAGCTAACCAAATCCAACCACATATCAAAAAGATAATCCACCACGATCAAGTGGGTTTCATACCAGGGATGCAGGGATGGTTTAACATGTGCAAGCCAATAAATGTGATACACCACATAAATAGAATTAAAAACAAAAACCACATGATCATCTCAATAGATGCAGAATAAGCATTCAACAAAATCCAGCATCCTTTATGATTAAAACTCTCAGCAAAATTGCCATACATGAGACATATCTTAATGTAATATGATATAGCCTATTGCTCCTAAGCTATACAACTGAACAGCATGTTACTCTACTGAATAGGCAATTAAAAACAATGGTAAGTATTTATGTATCTAAATATATGTAAACATAGAAAAGGTAAAGTAAAAATACAGAATAAAAAATAAAACTAGTACTCCTGTATCACTTGCCATAAATGAAGCTTGCAGGACTGGAAGCTTCTATGGATAAATCAATGAGTGAATGGTGAGTGAAAATGAAAGTCTAGGGCATTATTGTACACTATTGTAGACTTGATAAACACTGTGCACTTAGGCTACCTTAATTTTATTTAAAAAGCCTTTAATAATAAATTGATCTTAGTTTACTATAACATTTTATGTTATAAGCTCTTAAATCTAACTTTTTGACTCTTTTGCAATAAAACTTAGCTTAAAACACATTGTATAGCTGTATACAATTTTTTAATTTATATCTTTTTCTATAAGTTTTTTACTATTTTATTACTTATCAAACATTTTTGTTAAAACCTAATACACAAACACACACATTAGCCTAGGCCTACACAGGGTCAGGATCCTCAATAGCACTGTCTTCTACCTCCACATTTTGTCCGACTGGAAGGTCTTCATGGGAAATAATAAAATGCATGGAACTGTCATCTTTTATGATAACATTGCTTTCTTCCGGAATACCTCCTGAAGGAACTTCCTGAGGTTGTTTTATAGTTAACTTTAAATTTACATACATATGAGTGGAGGTACACTCTAAAATAACAATAAAAAGCATAGTGTGGCAAGTAATATGGTCATTTATTATATAATATTATGTACCATATATAATTATATGTACTCTATTTTTATATGACCAGTGGCACAGTTCTGTTTATACCTGCATAACAACAAATACAGTGAGGAATACATTACACTATGACATTAAGACAACTAAAACATCACTAGGCAATATACATTTTTAGTTCCATTATAATCCTATGGAACTACCTTTGTGTATGTGGTCCAACATTGACTGGAACATTATATGTCATATGGCTACATATACACTTTTCCAAACACATTACATTATTTAAAAATTAAAAATTCTACAAGAGAATCTTGCCATGTAGTGAATGACACAATATTTGTAGGTAATTCATCACCTGAAAATAGAATGTAGAAAAAAAAGCACAAAAAGCTCTTTGGACAATAATGAAGAAGGACATGTTTGAAATGAAATCTAAGAATTTAGGAGTACTTAATTCTGTTTGCAATACGTTTTGACAGATACTAGGGGTTTGGAGAGTTCAAGCAATTCAACTAGACAACAAACTGATGGAAGTTGCATAGCCTCTTCAAAATGTTTTCTCTAAATCTTTCTCCAAGAAAGAGGATGGAAAAAATTAGAAGAAATACCTTCGAGGACAGTATAGTGGAATGGAATCTTCATTTGCTACAAAGATTAGGTGTTTATTTCTACAACTCACTCTTGGAATAGCGATTTTAAATATAATATACAGATACTTCATGGATAATAGAATCTGTGCTTCCCAAATTCTGGGATAATATATCTTTAAATCAAGTTTATAATCCAAAATATAAGTAACACTTGCTTACTTACATATCTGAAAATAAGGTCTAAGTGAGTACACTTGAAGTTATTTGCATCCTAAAATATTTCAAATATATTCAGCCTATGATAATATAATATGTATGATAGTAAAGCTTAGGAAATTACTGCAGACAGGAAAATCATATAAAATATCACATACTAATATCTGACTGTCAAAATCAGTTATGGCTAAGATAAAACTAATCTTCTACTTCAGCAAAAGTGGAATTCTAAGTGAATTTCAGAGTTCAGTCAGTAATCTATTATTCTTCCATCTGGTACTTAAGCAGGAACACAAGATAGAAAACACAGACATACATGCACTTAGCAGAGATTTTGCTCTTTAAAATCTCAAATTGTGATTCAAGGCAACTAAAGTGATTTTATTTCTGAGAGCAATTCAATTTTTATTTCATTTGGTAGAACTTCTTTTGAAGTGTTGAAACAAAGCCAGTTTTGGTTTGGATTTCTTCTAAGCAAAGGGAAAGAAATCACAGTTACTCATAAAGCATATAACATTAAGAAACAATAAGCAACACTATTTTGCAAATTTGAAGATAAATTTTTACAAACAATCTGTAAAATTGGTTGTTGAAGTAACTCCCATATATAAAACAGTTATACTGTTTTATTATTTAATTCCAATCCTGCCAAAAATAATGGTAAAACAGAAATCCTATAATTTAATGTATTATTGGAATGCTGCTGATGAAGTACACAAACAGTGGCGATGTTCCAAAAATACATATGAATTAAAGTCTTATGTTTCGATGAGAAGAGGAATTACATCTTAAAATTTTTTGTCATCTGTTGAGCCTCAGCACAAGTTTGAAGACATACTATGTAATTTTTAATAATAAAGGATTGTTTATCACTATCTTGATTTCAATTTGGTGTTAAATCTTACAGAAACATAAAGGAGGAATACTATAACAAATTAAACCAAAGTCAATCTAAAATATACTCTTTTAACCTAGGTTAAAAGATTCATACACATTTAAAAGATGAAGAGCTTTTTGGTCTCTAGTATTATTAACATTAATTGTCACCAAACATCATCATTCTTAGGAAAAAACGAAAGCCATAAAAGATAGTCTAAGGAATACTATTTTCTTGACAATGGTACCATAAAAGAGTATTAGGGTTTTCTCTTTCTTTTCAATGTAAAACACACATGTGATATTAAGATTAAACCACAATTAATCTTTTGTACCATTGAAGGATATTACAATGAAAAGAAATTTTTCCATACATATTATTGGAGAAATGTGTCCTTCAGGAAGTTACAAGGCATTAAGACTTGGTCCACATGTCCCCAATTTCTCCCTTTCATGTCTCTAGATTAGTGGATGTAGACTTAGGAACACTGTTTGTTCATTTGCCATAGCAGATGGGACTTCTGAAGTACAAAATCTCAATGGTAGAAAAGATTCTAGGGCATTTTGAAATTGTCAGTCTAGCGTTACTTTTAATAAGTTAGTCAAATTGCCAGAATTTGTGCTTTTATGCCTTGCTTAGCTGAAAACAAATGGATTTAGGTTGTATCTCAAATATTCCTCAATTATTACAAAAATTAAGTGACAGTTCAATGACAGGTTTTTTTGTTGTTGTTCTTGTTCAAGACTGTGCCTAAAGTTATTTACTGTTGCTTTATGGTGTTTCACTGGTCTTTTCTATGTGAAAGCATTATTCCATAATATTTAAGCATAATTTTCCTGATATGTATGAGAATTTAATTGATCATATATATTATATATATTTTAAAAAGATCTCTAATTCTCTATTAAACTATGCTAAAATATATTAACAAATACATTTTTATTTGAATCCAGAGTTTTTCATGTGCCTGTAAATGCAATTATGTCCATTCATGAAGGTGTGACTTTTAAAAATTAAACAACAAAACAGACTATTTTGGCCAAAGTCTTTAAAACCAAAATATTGCTCAATAAAGCAATTAATTTTTCTTAAAGTTCAGTATAAGAACTATGTTAGACTACACTAAGGAATTTGGTTCAGATAATTTATCAAGATAACTCACATTGATTTTTATGATGCAACAGTCTTTAAGATACAATCATATATTACATATTCAATAGTAAAGTCATGACATACTATACTACTGTGGTTTGGTATAAGATAAAATTTTATTACATTATATGTAAGAACATTTGCTATAATTTGTTTTGCTAATAATTTGATCTATCTAGGTTATTTCAATTTAATTTAAAATGTAGTACTCATTTTATAATTAATAATACATAGATTTGCTGAAACTCAAAGATATATATGATATATTTCTGTCCACTAAGTTGCCTAACATAGAACTGAGAAAGCTTTGGGCCCTTAGGTCCTAGGTTAGATGACGAACACATTAACCAAAAACAAGACATGTATATAAAATAAAAAATTTATACAAGCAGATCCTCAAAGAATGTAATTTTGTTCAATGTCATTGTAATGTTGATAAGAAAAAAATCAATTTCCAGATAGGGCCACTGTTGGTGTGAAGTTGCATATTCTTTGCATGTATAATATTGGTTTTATTATACATCATTTCACTTAAATTTATAATTTCTAAGAATATGTTGATGACATTCAATTAGGATTTACTGTACATATAAATTGAATCCTGCATGCAGTGTCAAACATTCTAAAATGTATGGCAAATATGAAAATAATTTCAAGTGCCCATGTAAAGGTAGGTAGTAACAATTGATTGGTTCATAAAATTAATTTTTCCATATTCTAAGATCACTCAATATTCAATATTATATTTAAAAATGAAAACATTTTTGAGAATAAAGCTAATAATTATAATTAATGCATGTAATTATATGTGTAAAATTTTGAAAATCAAATATTTGAATTAAAAATAATAATTTGAATCCAACATTTTCCTTCAAATAAAAATTTTATTAAATTAACAGCAGGATGATATCAGCTCATTTGGTCTGTTTAGCAGACTAACTGGCTAGTTGTAGAAGATAGTAACCGCTCAGCAAGATTTCATTCCCACTAAACCACCTGCATGGGAGAAGTATACATTCCCATTCAATTGATATTGGGCTAGGCAATGTCATATCCTTTGGCCAATGGAATATGGGCAGAAGTGACTATGTGTGACACTGTGTATGCAAGTTCTGAGCACTGCATGTTTCTACTTACCTATCTGGAAGCTTCTGACTTCCACTATAAGAAGATCATGCCCCAGGGAGACCCTATTCCTCTGGGTAGACCCAAGGATGAGACATTTTAAGCAGATTATTCAAGCCAATTATTACACACATGAGTATAAAATAAATATGCATTACTATATGCCCTGAGATATTTCCAATACACTATTCAGAAAGTGTAGTAATAACTAAGATATTACCCAAAATAACAATTAAATATATAGTATTTAGAAATTAACTTGCAGAAAAATATATAAAACCCTCATCAAAATTATTTTTTAATGTTTGAACAGAGATGATGTTCTGAAGAAATGGAGGACATTGCACACTTGACTTAAAATTAAAAAGATGTCAATTAAATATGTTAATCCAATGTAACCAAAATAAAAATTTAGTCAAATTTCTTATAAAATAAATTTATTCCAAAGTTCATACAAAGGAATATTTTTCCAGCAATAAGGTAAATCAATCCTTAAGAAAAGAAAGAATAAAGAACAGAAAAATAAACCAGTTGAAAAGAACAGAGTTCAGAGACACATCATTGTATACCTCATGGTAACCATAAAGAAATAAAACCTAGTAGACACACAAAAGATAAATAGAAAGGAATCAAACATGCCACTATAGAAAATAACTGAATCACAAAGAAACATCAAGAGAAGAAGAACAAAAGAACTACAAAAAAATCAGAAAACAATTAACAAAATGGCAATAGTAAGTTTATGCTTATCAATAATTACTTTAAATGTAAATGAATTAAGTTCTCCAATCAAAAGACAAAGACTGGCTGAGTGGATTTAAAAAGAAAAACAAAAAACAAAACAAGAAAAAAACAAAAAAAAAACAAGATCTAATTACCTATTGCCTAAAGAGACTCACTTTAGCTTTAAGGCACACACAGGCTAGAAGGAATAGAGAAAGATATTTCATGCAAATGATAACAAAAGAGAGCTGGGGTGGCTATACTTATATAGACAAATGTAAACAAAATATACTTTCAGTCAAAGCCTGTCCCAATAGACAAAGACACTACATAATGTAAAAGTAGTCTATCAAGAGAAAGTAGCAATTATACGTATTTATGCAGGCAACATTGGAGAACATAAATATATAAAATATTAATAGAACTAAAAAATAAACTTAGACAGTAATAGTAGAGAACTTCAATACCCCACTTACAACAACAGATAGATTATCTAGATAGAAAGTTCGTAAGAAATAGTAGATGTGAACAACAGTATAGATTATGTGGACCTAACAGACACATACAAAACATTCCATACAAACAGCAGTATAATACATATTCTTCTCAAGTGCACACAGAACATTTTTCAGGATAGATCGTAAGTTATGTCATATATCTGAACAAATTTAAGAAGATGGAAGTGATATCAAGTATTTTCTCTAGTCACTACTGGTATGAAACTAGAAATCAGTTAACAAGAGGAAAACTGGAAAATTCACAAATATGTGGAAATTAAACAACATACTTCTGAACAGCCAATAAGTCAAAGCAGAAAGAGAAAAATAAAAAAGTATCTTTGAGACAAAGAAAAATGGAAATACAACATTTTAGAATATATGAGATTTAGCAAAAGTAGCTCTAAAGAGAAGTTGGTAGTGATAAATGTCTACATTTAGAAACAAGAAAGATCAAGGAAACAACCTAACTTTATTCCTCAAATAGAAAAAAATAAGCCCCAATTTAGCCAAAGGAAGGAAAAAATAAAGGTCAGCACAGAAACAAATGAAATAGTGACTAGGAAAACAATAGAAAATATCAATGAAATTAAGATACGCTTTTTAAAAGACAAAATTTTAAAACCTTTAGCTAGGTGAATAAAAAGAAGACAAAATTATAAATGATAGAGGTGACATTACAGCTAATATCACAGAAATACAAAGAATTATAGAAGACTACTATGAACAATTTTGTGCCAACAAATTGGATAATCTAGAGGAAATAAATTCCAAGAAAGATATGACTAACCAAGACGAAGCTAAGAAGAAATAAAAATCTGAACATATCAATAATGATTTGAAAGATTGAATCAGTAATAAAATATCTCCTAACAAAGAAAGTCTAGAACCTTTCTTGTGAATTCACAGCTTCACTGGTGAATTCTACCGAACATTTAAAGAATAATTTGTGTCAATTCTTCTCGAAGTCAATAAGTCATCCAAAAAATTAAAGAGTAAGGGACGCTTCCAAATTTATTTTGCTAGGCAAGTATTACCCTAATGCCAAAGAGAGACCAGGACAAAAAAGGAAAATTACAGGCCGATATCCCTGCTTCAACAAATTACTAGCTAACTAAATGAACCTCACATTAAAAGACCATATAGCATAATCACGTGGGATTTATTCCTGCCTGCAAGGATGATTCAACATACACAAATCAATAAATGTGATACCACACCTTAACAGAATTAAGAATAAAAATTATACAATTACCTCAGATGCAGAAAAAGCATTCCAAAGTTACAACATTCTTTCCTGATACATATTAAGCACAGAAGGAATGAATTTCAACATAATAAATAATATGTGACAAGCCCACAGGTAGCATAATACTCAACGGTGAAAAGTTGAAAGCTTTTCATCTAAGATTAGGAACAAAACAAGGGTGCCCAATTTTACCACTTCTAGTCAACATAGTACTGAAATCCCTCATCAGAGAAATTAAGCAAGACAAATGAGTAAAAGACATCTAAACTGGAAAGGAAGAAAATTGTCTCTGCTTCAGATGACATAGTCTTTGTATGGAAAACACTGAAGACTCAACAAAAATCCTGTTAGAAATAATAACAAATTCAGTAAAGTTTCGGGATAGAAAGCCAATATACAGAAACCAGGTATGTTTCCACATACTAACAATGAAATCTGCGAAGAAAAAATGAAATTTTTGTATACTGTTAGTGGGAATATAAATTGGTACAGCCATCACGGAAAACAGTAAGTTCCTCAAAAAATTGAAAATAGGACCACCACGTGGTCCAGCCATCCCACTTCTCTCTATATATCAAAAGGAAATGAAATCAGCACCTTAAAGATATATTTGTACTCCCATATTCATTTCAATATTCATGATAGCCAAGATATATAAATAACCTAATATATATGGACAAATGAATGGATAAAGAAAATGTATACTTAACAATGGAATATTATTCAGCCTTTAAAAAGAAGGTAATCCTGTCATTTGAAGCAACAAGGGTGAAACTGGATGACATTCTACTAAGTGAAATAATCCAGCACAGAAAGACAAATTATGTATGATCTTACTTACATGTGGAATCTAAAAAATTTTAACTCCTAGAAACAAAGAGTAGAATGATAGTTGCCAGAGGCTGGGTGGTAAGAGAAATAGGGAGACATTGGTCAAAGTATTAGAGTTTCAGTTAGGCAGGATAAATAAGTTCTGGAGATCCAATGTATAACATGGTGACTATAGTTAATAATACTGCATTGAATGTTTGGAATTTGCTGAGAGAGCAGATCTTCAATGTTCTCATCACAAAAAAAGGCAACGTGAGGTGATAGATATGCTAATTAGCTTATGATCCTCTCACCATGTATATATATATCAAAACATTATGTTGTACATGTTAAATGTGTATGATTTTTATTTTTCAATTATACCTCCATATAAATGGAAAAAATAGAGCTAACAGCATTTTTGTAAGTATAAGGGAAAAAGTTAATTTAATTAGACTAAAGTATGGGTATCTGTTCAAGAAAAGATACCATCAGAAAAAATGAATAGACCAATGAATGGGTCAAGATATTTGTAATGTCTTAAACAGCAAGTGAATAATCTCTGTAATATATAAGAAACTTCTAAAAATAACAAGAAGACAGCAATCCTAATTGACAAGTGGCAACAACTATGAACACGTAAGTTATAATCAAGGAAACCCAAAAGGCCAACATGCACAAAAAGTGAAGTTCAAAATTAATTGTCAGAAAAATGCATTTAAAACTAGATTTTATTTTGAACTATAATATAGAAAAATGAGAAAGCTGAATAATTTCAGTTATTGGAGAGATGTGGTGATTTAAGAATGCTCTGCATTGCTAGTGGAAGGGCAGACTGGTACATCTGCACTGGAGAGATGTGTCATTACTTAGGCAAATACAGTGTAGGCATAACCTATGATAGGGTTAATCTGCTTCTACAAACCCAAGGAAATTTTCACACAAGTAGTTAAAGGGAATTTTCCAGGATATTTATCCAAGCATTGTGTGTAGCAATGTGGATGTGGAGGCAACCTGGGTATCCATCACTGTGAGAAATTAGTAGGTAAAATGTGTAGTAGATGAACACATGAGGATACACAACAAATGGAAGCAATAAATAGATGCATACTTTGTGACATAAATGGATCTCAAAAACATGGTGTTTAGTTAAAAACAGGAGGTTTTCTGGTACTATCATTAAAATAAATCAAAATACCTATACACAAAACACACACAATCTTTAAGAACACATATTTTTAAAAGACACAAATTAAACACAATAGAATGGCTATTGTTCCCATTTTGATGAGTAACAAATGACTCCAGAACTTGATGTTAAACAACAATCATTCATTTTGCTCACAGATCCATGAGCCAAGAATTCACAGGTGACTGGAATAGGTAGTATCTTGCTTACTTAGTATCTATAGAGGTCATCTGATGTGTTATAGCGGTAGTTGAACTGGCCTGTCATGTTTAAGACCTCTCCAATCAGAAGTTTGACACTGTGGCAGAGACACTAGAAGGCTTTGCTCAGCTGGAACCCTCTCCTCCATTGTATCTTCAGGGCCTGTCTATATGGTTTCTCCATAAAGATAATCAAATTAGGAGAGCAAAACAGAAACTGTCAATACTCTTAAAGTCTAGTCCTGAAGTTTATGTTGCATCACTTCCATCATAATTAGAATCACATAGTTGGTCATAGGTGAACTCAGATTCACAGTGAGGGGAAGCAGACCTCATCTTTTGATAAGACAGATATCAAAGTATTTACAGTCATCTTTATTCAGCCATTGTTATCTACAGAGGAAGAGAAATGAGAGTAGGATATGGAGATAAAAGGAAATACATAGTGTATTAGTCCATTCCTGCACTACTATAAAGAACTACCTGATACTGAGTAATTTATGAAGAGGTTTAATCAACTCACAGTTTGACAGGCTGCACAGGAAGCATGGCCCGGAGGGCTTAGGAAACTTAAAATCATAGCGGAAGACAAAGGGGAAATGAGCATGTCATCACATGTCAGAGAGAGAGCAAGGGAGGAAGTGCCATACACTTTTAAACCAATAGATCTAATGAGAACTCACTATCACAAGAACAGCATGGGAGAAATCCACCCCCGTGATCCAGCCACTTCCCACCAGGTACCTCCCCCAACACTGGGAATTACAATTCAACATGAGATTTGGGTGGGGACACAGAGTCAAACCATATCACATAGATTAAATAAAGGTCTAGAAAAAAAAACAGTGATGATAATATACTATGAACTGAGGACTATATATTTAATATTTTGAAAAATTACATTCTGATTTTAAAAGATGGAGAATCGTTTAATACTGTGCCTGCCTTTAGTCTAATCATTTCTTTAGGCCCAATCTTTCATTCCTAAACATTATGGTCAATATTTATATGTTAATCATATGACATGTTTCAGGAGGATAGTATTGGTTAGAATGACAATGTATACCTAAATTTTCCAGATTGGAGAAAATATTGCAAATTTTTATGTAAAATCTGGGTGGGGTTTTTTTAGTTTTATTTTTTATTTTTTTTTTTTTGAGACGGAGTCTCTCGGTCACCCAGGCTGGAGAGCAGTGGCACGATCTTGGCTCACTACAACCTCTGCCTCCCAGGTTTAAGCAATTCTCCTGTGTCAGTACCCCACCCCCACCCCCACCCCCCAGTAGCTGGGATTACAGATGCCTGGCACCCCATCTTGCTAATGTTTGTATTTTAGCGGAGACAGGGTTTCTCCCTGCTGACCAGACTGGTCTCGAACTCCTAACCTCAGTTGATCCACCTGCCTTGGCCTCTCAAAATGCTGGGATTATAGTCGTGAGCCACCACACTCCGCCTCTGGGTGGTATTTATTTGGATATTGGCTACATAACTGTAATAGTTTCCTAAAAATTCAAAATACTTTGTAATTAAAAAAATCTTCTACTATCAAATATTCACCTGAGAAAAAAATGAATAATAACATTTTTAATAGTAATAGCAACCTTAAAATTCTGAGAACAGAATGGTTACCAGTTTAAACTGCCTTTAAAATTAAACAGAGGCACAGCTGCATTTCATAAATAAAAGCAACTTGCACGATAATTCTCTTCAGCTTAACAGGAGATGCAAACACATACTATTGTTTTGAGTTTGGGAAGATTTATTTTGAGAAAAACTTTTTTTTGGAGGGAAATTACAGTTTATACATTACATACTATAAAACAAGAATTTTATTGCTGAATTCAGAATTTTCTGTTTAAATGTTAAGAAAGTATAACAAAAGCCAAGGAAAGTGTTAAAATGACAGACATTTTAAAAATAAATCAGCATGTATGTATTCAGTACCTACCACACTGAAGGCAATTTAAATAAATCTGTGGGAATCAATAGTCAACTAACAATATTATGTTAGGGGATTTACTTAACCTTTCCAAATCTTTCCATAATGAGGGGTTGGACTAAAATCTCAAGTTTTTGTTTTTCATAAAAGTTTCATCTTTGATAAGAAAAAGTTTTGGCAGAACAAAAAATTAAAATCAGTATATTATAAAGTCACAGATTAGGTCTTCAGATAATAAATGTGTATTATCTCAGAAGAGGCTGATACTGATATAGAAACAATAGAAAAGAAGAGGTAAGATTGACATGAAGTTTGAAGAAGAGTGTGTTTGAATAAGGCACAGAGCAAACAGAAGAACTTAAGTAAGCATCATAACAAGGACTGAAAAATCAAAAATGAAAAGTTGTCAGACCAGGCACAGTGGCTCATGGCTCATGCCTGTAATCCCAGCACTTTGGGAGGCCAAGGTGGGAGGATCACTTGAGGTCAGGAGTTTGAGACCAGCCTAGCTAACATGGTGGAATCCGGTCTCTACTAAAAATACAAAAATTAGCTGGGCCTAGTGGTGGACACCCATAATCCCAGCTACTTGAGAGTCTGAGGCAGGATAATCACTTGAACCTGGGAGGTAAGAGTTTGCAGTGAGCCAAGGTTGCACCACTGCCCTCCAGCCTGGGGAGCAGAGCAAGGCTGTCTCAAAAAAAAAAAAAAAAAAAAAGAGAAAGTTGCCTGTAAAAAAGATAATAAATCTACTTGAATTGAACATGGGAAGATGTAATTCATGGCTAGATTCTACCATTGAGTATTGTTTGGCAAGCAGAGTAGTTTTCAAGTATTTTCTATTATAAGTTGTCCACATTTAAAAAAAATTAATGATTAAAATTCTTAAAATGGAGACTTTACCAAGCACAATCTGACCCCATCCTCACATGGAAAAAAATCAACTGGCGCTAAGTAGAGGTTGTCCACTTTTAGATAGAATATTACTGTGCAATTATCCACAACTCCCACTCATTCCTAGTTCACTCAACCAGTTTTACTGGTCTGTGTTTACTGATGAGTCCCAAAAAGACATTTGAGTATGACAAAGCCACAGAATAGGTCAATTTCTAAGAACTTATAGAAGTGACAATTACAAAATTACAAAGCTACAAATTTGAATTTCATCCTATGAGGTTTTACTATATGCTGTTTTCGGTAAGAGGATTCATGTTTTTGAAATGCGTTTTTTTTATTTAAAAATAGTTCCAATTAAGTCATTGAAGGTGCTAAAATCAAAGAAAAGTCTCCTCAGGAATTGGGAAAAGATGGAATCAAGAGCTGAAGCAGGAGGTTGATTTTAGAGGAGTACTGCTGTATTAGAGGTGGGAGAAATGTAGGATACAATGGGGTAGCAAAAGGCAAATGTTGCATCTCAGGTTGAGGCTAAGTATAGTAGTAGATAAAAAGACTTTATCAATTCATAGTTCTGGGGTAGAGTTTGGGCTCTCTACTACTTTTTTTATGGTTATTGGCATGTCATTGTCATCTGTTGACTCTCCAAAATTCTGCCAGCAAAATTAAGGATTTTAGACTTATTTCAGCATGAGGGAGTGCCACCTTGACAGACCTTTAGAAGTGTCTTAATGTTACCAGTGGTAAATCTGTATGAGTCTGCAGCAACGTCAATTCTTGCCTCTTTGAAAGAAAGATTTTGACAGAGGGGGTGTAAGGCAGGAGAAACTAAGGCAAGTTTTAGAGCAGGAGTGAAAGTTTATTAAGAAGTTTTAGAGCAGGAATGAAAGAAAGTAAAGTACACTTGGAAGAGGGTCAATCAGGCAACTTGAGAGATCAAGTGCCCTGTTTGATCTTTGACTTCTTGGCATGCTTCCGGGGTCTCACAGCCTTTTTTCCTAGATTCTTTCCCTTGGAGTGCACTGTCCACATGCATAGTGGCCTGCACGCCCTTGGGAGGTGAGCTGCACAGTGTGTTTACTGGAGTTGTGCACATGCTCACTTGAGATGTTCTTCCCTTAGCTGTTAAATGTCCCTGGAAGGTCATATACCAGTAAAATGTCACCATTTTGTCTGTTAATGTGCATGCTTGAGCCCACTTCCCCAACTTCTGAGATCTTATTGGGAAGCTGCTGGTCACCAGTTCCAGGTTTTTTCTATTTGTTGGGAGACTGCCTTTCCCTGGTACTGGCTATGACCAATTATTATTTTAGAGAAACAATTTAACAACTGTCTGATCATACCTGATGATCACCTGACATTTCTGGTGGTGAGGGAGCCCTCTGCTGCCCTGCTCTTGTCTGGCTACCTACCTACTATAACATTAATATGATAAATAGGACCTTAACCTGAGTGAGCCTTAGGAGGTGACAACTGGTTGAGTTTGGGTAGAGTTTATGATTTAACAGCTTTGAATTGGTAGGCACGGAAGGCAAGGGGTTCTGAAGCAAGTCCTAATAAAGTATTCATCTTGGCTGGACACAATGGCTGACACCTTGATACGGTTTGGCTGTGTCCCCACCTAAATCTCATCTTATTGAAGCTCCCATAATTCCCATGTGTTGTGGGAGGGACCCAGTGGGAGATAATTGAATCATGGGAGTGGTTTCCCCCATACTGTTCTCATGGTAGTGAATAAGTCTCACAAGATATGATGATTTTTATAAGGTGTCTCCCTTTTTTCTTGACTTTCATTCTCCCTCTTGTCTGCTACCATGTAAGAAGTGCCTTTCACCTTCCACCATGATTGTGAGGTCTCCCTAGCCATGTGGAACTGTGAGTCCGTTAAACATCTTTCTCTTTATAAATTACCCACTCTTGGGTGTATGTCTTTATCAGCAACATGAAAATGGACTAATACACAGCTGTAATCCCAGCACTTTGGGAGGCTGAGGTGGTGAGTTGCTTGAGCTCAGGAGTTTGAGACCAGCCTGGACAACATAGTGAAACCTTTTATCTACAAAAAAATAGAAAAAATAGCTAGGCATGGTGGCATGAACCTCTCTGGGAGGTTGAGGCTGCAGTGAGCAATGATTGCACTGTTGCCCTCCAGTCTTGGCAACAGAGTGACGCCCTGTCTCAGGGGGAAAAAAAAAAGTTTTCATCTTTATAAGGACAATGCCTAGTTCACAGTCTTTTCTTCCAGGAGGAGGTATCTCCTGGAGTAGGCATTGAAGTTAGTTTTGCTTGGTATAAACGCTGTTAAAACAGAGCTAGGGAAATATATTCCTGGTATTATTTAACACTGGGACAGAAAACTATCCCTAGTGCTAGTATGTTGGTTTCATTTCTCACCATATAGCCCATGTGATCAGAACTTTATTTCTCTCATATGTGAAAAATAAATGGTGATAAAATCTTTGGAGAGAACCTGCTGGGCCACCTCATATAAAATAAAACTTCACTCCCCATCTCTTATTGTTTTTTTGTCTGCTCCTGTGTGTTTTGTTTATGGCACTTGACCTTTTGTCATTTTAAATTATTATTTATTGTTTTTTATTCTTAGCACTTTCTTCTTTACTGGACTATTAGTTCCCTGAAGTCAGACTCTACATTTATTTTGTTCATCTTTTTATTTGTAAAATTTGGCACAGTATCTAATTCACAGTAGAAATGATTTCCTCAAAGAAATTAAGAAAAGAGCATTCAAGATTGGTAAGAAATTAAAGGGTTCTAGGAGAAATGTGAGATTCAACAAAAAAAAAATTTTAAAAAGGCAGGAAGATTATATTTTTGAGTGTTTGACATGATTTAGTGATAGATATAAAGAAAACAAGCAAGTAAAAATCAAAATTGATTCCCATAAAATTAAGGAAAAATAAAAATTTATACAAGATAGAAAAATAATCATTACATAGCTCAGCTTTTAATTATGTTATATAGGCTTAATAATGTTAATGATATATAATAATTATACATATATATGTATTCTATAATTATACAATTATATTGACATTACATGTGAATGTAAACAATAATATAGATGTTTAATCAATAACCAACTATTAATATCTATATTAAGAAATGGGAAATGGTAATTGGCAGAAAGTGTAAGAAGGATATGGTTCTAAGAATACTAAACTTCTATCTTTTGTAGTAAAATTCAAAAGTTAACATATACAACTAATTTTTTAAAATTAACATAAATCCATGAGTTAGGAATTTATGCAGTTACCTCTAGGGAATAGAGGAGGGCGGGGGAGGAAGAGTAGAGAGCAATGGGACAAAGAAGAGCTTTTGTTTATTGCTACAAGCTCTACAGGAGCATTGCCACTTAGAAATTATTTATATATGTACTATAATAAAATGTTAAAATTATAACAGAAAAATTTAAAACATATATAACCACTTGTGTATATAACTTGGTCAAAAGTTCTTCATACCTTCCCATTGCTAGATGAGCAAGTATAAACAATAAGTCTGTTTGCCCTTCTCAGTCCCAAACACTATGAACACCCGCCACAGACCCTCAGTTCTGATCACCTTTCTCCAAACATACTATGCTCTTTATTATTTCCTACTGCTGTAACATGCTTTTCCTACCTTAGGTTCTCTAATATGCTACTGAAGAACTTCTACTCAATCTTGAAGACCCAGGCTAGATAGCTGCTTCTTGATGAATCTCTTCCCTCCTCCCTGACAAGTGCTAATGCCACTTTTATGCACCCTGTATACTTAAAACTATTAATGATCTTCATTGTCCATACATAGTACCCATAGCCAGTGTTCCTGAACATGAAGAAACCAGTTGAGATTGGGGATGATAAATGCAAATTCATCACTCCCACTAGACAAACGATGCAAAAGTCATTCTTACTGATACATTGTAAGCATCCTCGTTGTTGGTAAAAGCAGCAGTTGGGTTTTTTTGATTGTTTTTGTTTCTGTTTTTGTTTTTAACTGGTAAGAGAGTTGAGCTTTGTTTGATGAAACTTAAAAGAATTAATTCACATTTTTTGAATATTTCCATTTAAATCTGTTTTCACACCTTAATGTATTCCATGCTAGGAATAACTCCCTTTCATTGATCACAGCCTAATTATCTTATTTAGAAGCACATTTATTATGATTTACCGAAAACAATGTTATTTTAAATTCAGCCTAATTTCATTTTTAGCCTGCTGAGTCTGAATGCTAATATACTTCATTGGGTCCTTCAAATGACTTTGTTTTAGTAATGTGTTGATGACAGCTATTTGCTGGTTCAAATTTAAATTTTCTTTGCCTGTGCTATTTAAATTATAATCAGCACTGACAGCCAGTGGTCATAAAGAGACCACAGTTACAGAATGTGTTTTCTTAGCAACAGAAAAATAATGTGGGGAAAAAAAGCACTACAGCAGAAACACCAGGGAACAGACTTAATATGGTCTGATGAACATGTAGAATATGCATTTAACACAACGAAAATTGTATCTTGTCTCAATAGCAATATTCATCACTCTCATTACTCCTACTGGTAAGATGACAGTTAAAAACTGCAATAATAATAGCAAACTCTAAAGTGTCATTCTCTTTTATGATTATCTAAACATGATTTATTGCTTTTGTTTTTGTTTGCATGGATTTTGTCAATACTAACGTACACTACTCTGAATGTTTTATATAAAATAAATTTTTAATATTGCAGTAAAAACTATCAAGCTGTTTCCTTTCTCTTTGCTACATATTCGTGCTATACCATTGGTCACTGCAGCACTCCACTGCATGCATCTTGATACATTCAACTGTATAGAATCAAAATTGCTCCATTCACTTTCAAGTGATTCCGATAAATGAAATGGACACTATGCTTACTTACAAGACTGAGATAAAAATCTTACCTCTTGTGAAAATCAAAGTAAACAAAGAGGAGCTGAACTCTGATGAACATGTCTGGGCCACAGGTATGCCTCTTAATTGCAAACTATTCAACAATTCTACCAGTTCCATGTTCCCAGTTGCCAAAATACACCTCTCTCCAAAATTTGTCCAAGCTTTTGCCTACACTAAATTACATATCTATCCTAGTGAGAATTTACCTTTACATATTTACATTTAGAGTGAAGACCAACAGATAGCAAAATAAAACTAGCAAACTTCTAATAGACAGGGAACAGATCTTTCTAAGTACCCTGAAATGTCTAGCACAATGCAATAAGTACTTGATTATGACTGTGGTAGCAGTCATCTGAATTACCATAGGATGCATAAATTAATATTTTGGGAATTATTAAAATGATATTTTACAACTAAGTATTTTTTGCATATTATTTAATAAATTCCACATTGAGAGACATGGACTTTTCTAAAAGCAATTTCTTATAGAATGAAATGACACTAAAGATTTTTGTATGGGCCTAGTTATCAAGCCATTTCAGTGGGAAAGTGGAAGGTATGTGTATTGAAAGACATCAATTAGTAAGACATTTTAGAAGGGCAGGACTAAACTGATTAGTATTTCTAGGGCATAAGAAGATTGACAGAGAAGCACACCCAGAGGTTATCTGCTTGCAGATGTGGACATTAAGCTCTGATAACAGTTAACCTGAAAGAAAGAAGAAGACGTACTGAATGACTCAATTCAATGCCTGAAGCAGTTTCTCACCTCCATCTAAACTCAGAAAGCCCTTAGTAATTTTACCTTTTTGTTTCCCACCCCTTCACCCTCCTTAAATCTCCCCTGAGAAAGTTACACACCCTTTTTTAGGCCCCTGCATTTCAACAAAATGCTGGAAGAAGACTGGATTCTGGATTGACCAGCATATGTATGCACAAAACCACAAAACCTCTCTGTTCTCAGATTTATAAACTGATCATTAAAAGAATATGGATTCATCTTTGTTAAAATGATGAGAATTTGCCATACTATGTGTCTTATTAATTAGCATTTTCAGGGCCCCAAAGCTACTGCTGCTGTACATATAAATATGGTCTTTTGAACTCTGCCTTTACATGAGATTTTAGATGATTAAGACTTTTTGGCATTATAAATTTACTCCCGTCTAATAATATACTGTTACTACATTTGTGTCTGTAAAGGCACAGTTGGTTTAATGTACAATTATGTAAAATGTATCGGGGATATGGCATAGTAACTATAATATTTCAAACTTTAATTCTTTGTTGTAGGGCAAAACCGCTAGCAGTAGTATAGCTTTACATTTAGATATATTTTAAAACACAAAGTCATAAATAAAATAATTTCAATAAGAAAAAACCTGTAGCTTTCAGAAGCATGGGAATATACCGAAAGAGATAATTGTCTCTTTAATTGTCCGTATTAGTGATTATGTAGTAGGAAAAATTTTCCAGGAATGTTTAACACTTAAATCACCTCCCTTCTCTCTCCTTTCACAGAGAGTACTTTAAGCCATCCATTTTGAATTATGGGGTAGGCTGTTTCCGTTAATTTCATTTTGATGGTGTAATATTCAGAAAATTTAAAGCAACAGTAGACATAACAGAAAAAGGATAAAAGAAAAACATGCTTCCTCACTATCTGCTTTTGACTAAACTTTAGACATTATTTATAATTCGCTTTGATCAGACCCTTATTTTAAGCAAAACAGAGATCTTTAAGGTATATTTAAAATAATTTTAAAAAATGCTGATTCCCCTTGCCTAAAATTATCTTCTCATCTACATTTCCCCATTGTACAATGTGTGTACACATAAACACACAGATGAATTGACAAAGTGTTATTTTGCCTTTCATGGTGTGTGTGTGTGTGTGTGTGTGTGTATACATATGTATTTTTTTTCTATAATGGAGTCTTGCTCTATTGCCCAGGCTGGAGGGCAGTAGCATGATCTCAGCTCACTGCAACATCTGCCTCCTGGGCTCAAGCAATTCTCCTGCCTCAGCCTCTCAAGTGGCTGGGATTACAGGCATGCACTACCACTCCTAGCTAATCTTTGTATTTTTAGTAAAGATGAAGTTTTTCCATGTTGGCCAGGCTGGTCTCAAACTCCTGACCTTGTGATCTGCCCACCTGGACCTCCCAAAATGCTGGGATTACAGGCATGAGCAACCGCGTCCAGCCTCATAATGAATTTTTAAGTGGTTTTTATCTTACTTTGTTGTACAAACCTTTTGAAACCATGGTGGAACTTATATTTAAAATAAAATCTCATCTGATTATACTCAAACATTTCTTAGAAATATAATGTCTCCTGAGAAATGATATTCCTACACCAAGGAATAGCTTCAAACCAATTTATATTAAGTCTCATCTGTAATCACCTAAGTTACAAGCATTATATCCCTGTGGGAGACCAGACTATGCTACCCCAAAATATGAAGGATTGTTGAGCTGAAGATAATTAAGCAGGAGCAGATGCTGGGAAGCTCTGAAAGCAGAATACAGATTTACAAAGACAATAGGTTTTTTTTTTTATTAACACACATATACACACCAGGGAGAACAAAGGTTAGTCACCAAAGACAGCTCTATACATTGACTGGTCCAGACATGGTGCCAGAAGACGTGGCATTAACAAGCTTTACTACTGTAACTAGACTTTATCTGTCATTTATTTGCCTTCCTCCAAATTGCTGCTCCTAGATACCCAAAGTCCTTTTCCTTTGTCTTCACTTCTCTAAAAATTTACTATTCTTTATTGAAGTTGTTACGTAAACTAACATTTGAAGCCATTTCTTTGAGAACTTTTCATTCTCTGAATATCTCCCATGTACATATGAAAAACACATGTAAATAAACTTCTGTTTCTTTCTCTCTTGTTAATCTGTCCTTTGTGACAGAGGTTGTTTCCAACTAAGAACCTATTGTTGATGGAAAAATAATGGTTATTCTTCCTCTATATCTCCAACTCCTCCTTTACTTCCTGGTAGTTCTGTATAACAATATCAAGCTGTTTTCAGGATAAAAGCTGATTTAGAAGGTTTTGTAATTAGCACATGACTCTGAGAGCTTACTTCACTCATAAAATGACAAAATCACCCAGTCCTTAAACGTATCAACCATTACCATGAAATTTTACTCTATCTGTGCAGAATAAAAAAGTTTAGATTCATTCATTTAATTTTGATTCACTGGACACCTATTATATGTTAGGTACTATGCTAAGCAAAGGAGTAGAAAATGCATATGATAGTTGGATCTCAACGGGCCTTTGATTAATTTCTGATTCTGATGTTTATTACCTGTTGAAATTGTATGGCTGTGTCCCCACCCAAATCTCATCTTGAATTATAGCTCTTATAATCCCCACATGTCATGGGAGGTAATTGAATCATAGGGGTGGGTTTTTCCCAGGCTGTTCTCATGATAGTGAATAAGTCTCATGAGATCTGATGGTTTTATAAAGGGCAGTTCCCCTGTACATGTTCTCTTGCCTGCCACCATGTAAGAAATGCCTTTAGTCTTCCTTTACCTTCTACCATGATTGTGAGGCCTCCCCATCCATGTGGAACTCTGAGTTCATTGAGTCTCTTTCTTTATAAATTACCCAGTCTCGTATATTTCCTCATAGCAGTATGAAAATGGACTAATACACTTGTGTAATAAAGAATTTGACTGGTTTTTGTGCCCAGTTCCTGAGAGATAACCTCTAAACCCTTGGCATTTCCAAGTGATAAAATAGTCTTTCATGGTGGGTCACTGAGACATATCTGATAGCCTGTGCCAATGAGATGACTCATGGTGTTTTCCTAAATAGTTTATGCTAATGAGATGACTCAGCATGAGGACTGGACACATCAGAAAAACCAACTGTGTGATTAGAGTTTGGGCTTTGAACCAGCCAATGTCAGCCCAACCTGTGCAGAAGGGAGGAAGACTGGAGATTGAGCTGAGCCACCTGGACAATAATTTAATCAATGATGCCTACATAATGAAACCTCTTTAAATCTCCAGATACTAAAGCTCAGGTGGTCTTCCTGAGTCAGCAGTACTCCATGCCAAGAGAATAACATATCTTTGACAACAGAAGCTTCACATTTAAAACCAGGCCAGTATCAGATTTTGCCCTATGCATCTCTCCTAATGTGTATCCTTTGCTTGCAATAAACACCACTGTAAGTATAATTGGCTTAAGTGATTTCTGTGAGTCTTTCTAGCAAATGATCCAAACTGAGGGTGGTTTTGGGAAACTGATGAACTTATAGTTGGGGTCAGATTTGTGGACAGACTTGGTAATCTGGATAACTGTGCACTAAACCTTAAGTGCACTCTTAAGAGAGTTCGGCTAACTTTAGGTACTGAACAACATTTGCTGGCAAACTGTGTATCTTTTAATATGTCAGTCTTTATTTCTTTAGGTAAAATAATAATACCTAAATTACCAAGTTATTATGAAGATAAAATAATTATATAAATTACCTATCATGTTTCTTGCACAGAACAGGCACCCCACTAATGCTTTACTATCATTGACTAGGAATTTTAAAAGACCACCATAATACAATATATTATAAATGAAAGACTCACTGAAAATTGCTCTCACAGCACAAAAGCAAGGGACGTAATTTTCATGTGTCATGTCTTTGACTTGTCAGATGAGAGAACTCCATCTATAAACATCTCATTTCCAGGGTCAGTGACAAATATCATTAGGAATCTTAGGCGTACGACTAGTGACGTTAACCTTTGAGAAATTTTTTAAAATATGAGAATTAAAAGGGCTCCATTACAAAAATCTAAGATTTAACTAAAAGATAAATTGTTACGGAAAGTAGTAACTGATAAAACTACTGGCATAATAGTATACTAATTGGAGCAGAAGTAGAAGAGCTTGCTCAGAGCCCTAATTCCAATGTGATGCTTTACTATTTCCAGCTCTGTGACTCTGGGAGAGGTCCTTGTCCATCTAGAAAATGCCATTGTATAGCCTATTATTAAAGCTGATGTGAATTAAATGAAATGGTACACATAAAAGAGCTCAGAAACTACATTCTATTTAGTCTAGGTAATCATTGATTTGGACATGTAATAATATTATAATATGGAGGTAAAAATATTTTTGAGCAGTGAGATAGAAACCCCATTGATCAGCTCAATAAAGTTAAGAGAACTGGCGAAAATACGGTTAGCATTTAGAAATGAACCACTGCACTTGAAAGTGATGTTACTTAAGGATGAACTCAGAGTACGAAAACATAAAAAAGACATGCTATGATCCAAATGTGCCCAGAGATATGCTCTGGTTGGTGCAAAGAGTTTTAAAAACTCCTTTATAATTTTATATACTTGGTTCATATTCCCAAATGGCAACCATCAAGTGGAAATAAATTGAATCATTCACTCTCCAGCTTTCTGCTGTTCTCACTCAGGTCCTATTACTGATAATGTTTGGGTCCCCTCAAAATTCATATGTTAAAACTTACAGCATGACTGTACTTGGAGACATGGTATTGAGGAAGTAATTAAACTTAAGTGAAATCATAAGAGGCCCTGATCAATACTAATAGCATCTTTACAAGGAGAGAAACCAGAGAGCTTGGTCTCTTTCTCTTAGTGCACATTCAGAGGAAAGATCGCATGAGGACACAGAGAGAAAGCATCCCTCTGCCAGTCAGAAAGAGCCATCACCAGAAACTGAATTGCACAGAACCATACTCTTGAACTTCCTACCCTCCAGAACTGTGACTAAATATGTTTCTGTGGTTTCAGCCACCCGATCTGCTGTATTTTGGCAGCAACAGCTGACTGAGAAAGTCCCATTTCTTCTTCTATCACTAGCCTGGTGCCTATAAGTATGTAAGCTTCTAATTTCACATAGTTAAGTAATTTCTAGGTACTAGAAATCAGAATCAAGGTCGCTGTGAGTGGTAAAAACCAGGATTTGGAGGCAGATGTGAACAAGGAAGACAGGAGAACAAGAGGGAGATAAAAAATTAAGAACAAAGACATTTACAGGTCATTAAGAACAAAGGCATTCACAGGTCAGAGTAAGGCAAAGAAGGTGGGAGAAAAAATTATAGTTCAAACAATCTAGAAAGCCTTGCAACATAGCGTGCCATTGGCCCAAATCTCTTGCTATAGCTGCAGAAGTACCAAGTAGTCATGAGTTTAGCCTGGTCTTTCAGGGAGCCTGCTGGGAAGAAAAAGCTTGTCAGGAAGCCACAGCTGTGGCAAGCAGGTCTTGACTATGCCCTGATCCAACGAGATCTGTAAACATTCCTGCCATTACATTAGTCAACACATCTATCTGCAAAGACTCTTTCTTAATTCTTACTGAAACATCAGATTCCTAAATGATGATGATAATGGAAGCTGTGATAATAAAAATTGAGAATCAGAATGAATACATTTACTCTTTAAAGGAGGCCAAGAAACCTTTCTTTCCATATAGAATACTGAGTGTTTCTATATTCCTACTCTCACCCTAAGAAATACTCTAGCCATCCATATGATGGAGAGGAAAACAAGGACTGTCAGGTAAGAATGACGGTGGCTGAATATATGTGAGTGCTCTCAAACCTGACTGGTTAGGATTGTATTAGGACACATAAGGAGTGGGCTGAGTCATGTAGGTAGTTCTGAATCACTCTTTCTCACTAGTCGAGAAATCTAGAGAAGGCAGGGTTGAATTGACTGTGTGTGCATAGGCCCAGGATTGGCAGGAAAGCTGGTTAGCATCCATATTTCTGAGGAAGTGATTCATATCCATAATGTTATATTTCATTGTAAAAAATATAAGCCAATATTTCCATTTATCCACTAATTTACTAAATAATTTATTCAACAAGAAATAGTTAATAAGCTAATTTGGTGACCATTTCAAGAACTACAAAGTTAAAAATTTGCTAAGAAAAACAAGACATGTATCTCTAAAATCTATGTAAATCTTTTATAATTATATATCTGAAGAGCATTACTGACAAAAACTGCTATGAATTTCCAGGTAAGGAAAAAGCTGTAGTACTTGGCAGGTGCATCCCAGAGAAAGTAAAACTTGAATAAAAATATTTGGATAGGAAAAGGAAGCAGAGGATGTGATCATGCAAGCCTTTGCTTCAACTCCTTGAAGGTTTCCCATTACCAAATTAGTAAAATCTGAACATTTTATCAAGACACTCCAGATGCTGAAAATCTGGCTCCAAACTAAATTCTAGCCTTATCTGTGACTGCTCTCAAGTTACGTCAATCATTCCAGATATGTTATCATTTACATTTCAAACCTCCACATCATCTCTGTTGCTGTTCCCACTGCCTTTTCTAACTCCATAGGCGTTGTGAAGTTCTACATATGCTTTAATATCCAGCTCCAACACCAGTGAATGTAAGAAGCATTTTCTAACTCTGCCTCTTTGAAGAGGAAATGTTAACTGGCCCTTCCTCTGTGCTGACAGTGAACTGTAGCTACAGTTATTGTGTGGTGTGAGAGATTAGCATTCCCAATCATCTGTCAGTAACCTCTGAGTCTTTATAATAACTGATACTTACCTTCCCTTTTACACTGGAAACTCTTTCCATACAGCAAATATTTTTGAATGTTTACTTTTTGTCAGGCAACTCACCTTGAGTAAGCAACTATGCATTTTTCTTAAGTGTATCACCAAGCAGGGCTCTAGAAATCATCTTCACATGCCATTTGCCATTCTCCCTTGACTATAAGCTAAGCTTGGTGGGAAACAAAATTTGTATCCCTAGAAACTAGCACAATGTCTGGCATACATTAATTTCACTAGCTATTCCTTGAATACATGGATAAATTTTAAGAAGCAATGAGAAGACCACTCTTTTTGGATTGGTGTATTCATGTTGCAGAGTACTAAGAAAATAAGTGTGGAATCAAACATTGAAGTCAGGTTATGGAATGTGTTAAATGCCACACTAAGGAAATTATATTTCTCTTGAAAGCGGCAGAATTTTACTTTTTGAGCGTGTGGTGACAGGATTGCACGTGTGATTTAGAAAAATTGCTCTAACAACATTTTGTAGCCCACTGTGGAAGAGGAAAGTTTAGAAGGAAGAGGCACTCTTAGATACTTTTCAGTAGTCGAAGCTTGAGATGATAAACTCTGAAACTAGGATGCAACTTGTGTGAATGATTAGAAAATGATACAGATTTTTATTTATTTAAAATTTTTGTATTTCAATAGGCTTTTGGGTAACAGATGTTATTTATTACATGGACAAGTTCTTTGGTGGTGATTTCTGAGATTTTGGTGCACCAATCACTTGAGCAGTGTACACTGTACCCAATGCATAGTCTTTTATCCCTTACCCTGCCTCCCACCCTTTCTGCTGAATCCTCAAAGTCCATGTATCATTCCTATGCTTTTGCTTCCTCATGGCTCAGCTCCCACTTATGAGTGAGAACATACAATGTTTGGTTTTTCATTCCTGAGTTACTTCACTAGAATAATGATCTCCAATTCCATTCAAGTTGCTGCGAATGTCATTATTTCATTTGAAAAGGATAAATATTTAAAAAAGGAGATGGATGGAAGATGATGCCATTTATTTGATTCTAGGTCACTAGGATGATAATGATAAAAAGATAGGAAGATATTAAGTAATATGATATAAATATTTATTCCCATTTTGCGCACATGTTAGATTTTAGGTGACAAGTGGCAATTGGGCATCCAATCAAAATTCTATTCAATAAATATTGAGTACCTACTCTGCTAGACAACTAATCAGATTCTGAAGAATCAGAATTCAGAAAGACACTTCTTTCTTTACTCAAGGAAGGTGAGTATTAAGAAAGTAGATTGTAAATAGGTAATTACAACCATGTGGGATAATATATTTGATATTTAGAGAGTTAATATGGTAGGAAAAAGATGAAACAACTGAATGTGTTTTGAGCCGAAGATAAAAGAGCAATACATTTGAAAATGAACAGAGTTGTGAAGCAAGGGCTTCATGAGAAAACTGATGTTTTCATCATTTGATCTGAATCTTAATGAAGCAGAAATTTGCATGGTAGAGACAAAGAGCGTTTTAAATAAATATATAAAAATACACAATTCTTTATGAACTTGTACTAGAATAAGAAATTAAGACTTGACAGACAACTGCATAAAAGAGACTTATTTACAGTACAGAAAGGAACAAAAGAACAGAAACTGACCTATTAGGAATGGTAGTTGAAGCATGGAGGTATAAAATCTAAAAAATGAAAAATCAGTATCAAATGCAACAAAATTGTTTGAAAAAAAAATGAGAGATGAGGAAAGTCTTTTGGAACTCATGAGGACTGGTAACAACCAAGAACACATTTCCCTTCCACTGGTGAGCAGGAACATCAGATTGGCTTTCAAAAGTGAATTGGTGTAAGGTGAACAAATGGACATGGAAAGTATAGTACACTTGAGGATGTTTATTTAAAAAGAGAAAGAGATTGATAAAATTACATCAGCAATTCAATATTTATTGAGCAGTAGTCAACTGGGTTCTAAGTGCTTGGACATAGTGGTGAACAAGGCAGTCAAGGTCCTTGACACAATGGTGCATAAATCCATTGAAAGTCTCCCACTTCAAGAAAATAGGGAACCTACTCATATTAAAAGTCAGAGGGAGAGGAATAAAAAAAAAAAAAAAAAAGGAAGTATTAATATCCCGAATGAGGCTTAACTGGTGGGATTAGGTTCCTGGGGGAACGTTGAAAGAACTGAGAAGGGAACAGGTGGGGGAATAGTTCTGACATGGTTAAGTGCCATTTCTTCCTTTTAAACTTAAGTTTAATCATTTAGTTTTTAGTGTTTCCAACTACTTATTGTATCTTATTATATCGTATTGTATTTCGTGAATGAGGACAGTACACTTAGTCCATCTATTATTGTTGTCTACATTATCCTTCAGGGATCATGTAGAGATTCTATGAATACAGATTTTAGTGGGTTAAACATCCAAAATGTTTGCTTTTAAGCCAATGTACATGTTGAAAGTGAGAAATCAACACTACTACTATATACTGGATTTTATGATTTTATACATATTAATGTTCTAGAATGATTTAATTTACCTGTTAGTTTCTCCAATATAACTCTATAATTTGTTATAAACTATTATTTATTTTATAATTGAACACAATGTTATAGGATATCCTTTAACATTGATTTTTAGGTTACCTTCAAGCTAAAAGAATATTAGTCATTAAAAACACATTGTATAAAAATTTTATTTTGCCCAATTGGTATAAAACAACTCATTTCTGATTCCAAAGCTAAGTAGAGGCTGTAGATTCCAAGGAACCATTTTCTTTTCTGGTTATCTGTTGTAGTTATAATGTATCCTGTGCAATTAAAAAATATCAAATATATTTCCCTGAATATTTATATTAAAAATGGAATGTCAGGATAAAAGCATGCTGAAAGGTCAAATTCAATCTTCAAACACTGTAACTTGAATAGCTTTTGAGAAAGAGAAGGCAAATGAACAATCTCTCTTTTAGTAGAATGCTAGTTGTTTCCAAATCTTCTGCCACCTTTTTCCATAATCATCTAATTATAGGCTAAGTGTTTTACATCTTCCCTTGAAGGTGTGACCATATGCCTAAGACGGTGACAATGGAAAATGAGTGAAAGTCATACCTACACATCTTACATTATTTGTTTTAAAAAATACCTTTGGAGGTCCATTTTTGTGTGTGAAAGTGTCAATGGCCCAGGTATAGACAGGAGCAATGCAACAGAGGAATCTTAAGCCCTTGAATGACCTGGTGGAGCAGAGTTGCTCCAAAAGCCTGAGATGCCATTTTTTAAAATTTAAATGTTTAAATTTTTTAAATTCACCATAATAATAATACATAATTATGAGGTACATAGTGATGTTGTGATATATATAATTATCGTATCTACCATGTTAAACATTTATCATTTCTTTGTGTTTGGAACATTCAATAGCTGCCTTCTAGCTATTTGAAACTATATAATATTTTTAATTAAAGTCATCCTACAGTGCTACATCACAAATTATTAACTCACTAGACTTTGGAATCTCTTTACAATAACCCAGGGACTACCCTAATACCACAATAGATTTTTGGTTCTATTAGAGAATAATATCTCCTTCAGAATAATTATATCTCTGCTCTTTTACCTTAAATCAAAAATAGTAATCTATAGTAATTCAAGATTGTGAGTCATAAACACAAAAATGTTATAGCTAAGATTATATGTAATCTAAATAGTGCCATAATCTGGTTTTAAGTGTTTCATTATAATTCAATATATCATTTATTATAATTCATTACAAAACTGTCATCACTGCAATCACAGATTATATTGTAAGACTATTCTACAGTTGCATGAAATACATGGAAAAAAAACACACAAAACTTCAAACAGACCTCTCTGCAATCATTTTATCTGCCTCAAGTAGTGTCCCCTCCCTATTGTCCAATTCCACAATATAGCCTTTTCTTGAAGTACTGAAAAATAAAAAACAAAAAGTATTGTATGCTTTTATATAATCTAATTCAAACACTCTGGAGAATGGCTTCTTCTCCAGTTATTAATTTTTTTTCTCTCTACAACTATATACCTTGACTTTTATAAATTTTATATAAATTCAAGGGGTATAAGTACAATTGTTACATGCATATATTGCTTAGTGGTGAAGTCTGGGTTTTAGGATTTCCATCACCCAAATAATATACATTGTACCCATTTAATAATTTCTCACTGGCCTCCACCCTTTCAATGTACCTTTTTATCTGTTTCTGGTTTAAAGACCATCTCCTGGACAGACAGCATGTTAAGAAGTCTGAACACTAAGAAAGTCCTCAAAAGGCTAAGAATTTACATCTTAGACCACAAAGTCCCCTTCTAGCCCACTTGATCCTAAAGATCTTCCTATAAGAAGTGATTTTAATTAGGTGAAGTTATTTCAATGTTTTACTTCTCTATTCGGGATACTAAAAAATAGTTTCTAATATTTGATAGTATAGTACAAGCAAAGCACTAGAGAAATTAGAAAACAAAAAAAAGGAATTAATTAAGTTGGGCAGAGATTTCCTGAAAGGGATGGGGTTTAAAATGATTCTAGAAAAACAGGGAGAAAAATAGGAGAGTACTTCCTTGTAGGAAAAATAGGATGGGCTCTAAGAAAAATATTTTCAAATGTAATGGCAAAATAACATGAACTCAGACCTCATTTAAAACTGGAAAGTATGACAAATTTTAGCAAACAGTTTCGAAATTTTAAAACCTACTTCTTTACTGAGCATTTAAAATATTTATTCTAGTTCATGTAGGAAGAAAGGAATTTTTGAATGTGAATTTCTTTTTTAGTTTTAGATGACACAATTCCAATCAGTAAGAAGAAATCATCGTTGATTAAAACTGACAGAAATAGAAGTCAGAATTATATATGTATGATATATGAACTGTAATCATGTTTTACCAAGTGAATGCTAAATCACTCAGTATATTTCAAAGCAGTTTTTTTTTACATATGGTATATCATTTTCAATAAACAGGCTGATATACAAATTTTCCCAGATGGTATGTGTGTGGAAATGATTTCAATGGTATATTACTCTTATAATTATCTTTCTTGAAAGGAAACTAAATACAAAAGATAGGCAAGTTAGCATAAGTCTACAATCTCAGACCAACCAGAAACTTGGCTTTGGGCAAATAAGATTTTAGTTAAAATTTCAAAATATAATTAACTGTTGGCCCTGTATTTCTTCCAGCTACGCTGACAAATTGTCATCGTATATAGATACAAGACTATTCTATGATTTACTGCTTATCCTATTGCTTCATGTCCTCACTACTCTACTCTTCTCAGAAAAACTTGCTCATATAATCAGATGATGAGACTCCAGGATCTATTAAAAGTATATGTTTGTTGATTGTTAATATATTTACATTTCAAGAGACTACATGAAATACCTCAAAAAGCAAAAAGGTCATAGATACAAAAAGACCCAAGTTTCAGTCATGGCTCCATCAGTTACCACTTTTGGCTACTCATACAACATGTGAGGACACATACAACTTTGAGACCAGAGTGGTAAAATGGAGATAAAATTACCTTTCATAATTATTAAAAGTATTTGTAAAACAAACAGTACAATAGGATCATTGACATAACTGATACACAATAAACATTAGCTACCATTACATTTCATAAAGAAAGACTTGTTTAAATGGTTTACTTTTAAAAAATGATATTAGTATTTCTCATCATCCAAATTTCAGGTTGGAAATCAAAGGTTTTTTTAGAGCTTTCTTTCATTTATGCATAAACAATAAAACTCAAGGTAATAAAACTCAATACACACACATAGAACCCGGCACAGCCTACCTTCATTTATTACTTTAGGACACTGGGCACATATTCCAATGACATTAACATTTACAAATAACTGAGAATTCTCATTTGAAATTTTCTTCACAGTATTCTTTTTTGAAAATTTTTAATGGTGTTACAATGAAATCCCCCACATTTCATGAGTGAGATTTTTTATAAGAAATTTACAGAAATAATTTAGCAAAAAAGTAGAAACAAATATGATGAAAATATTAGTCATACTAATTTTGTTAAATGCAAAGTATCTAATTTAATAAAGTTGAGCTAAAATGGACTATACATTCACTTCATTTGTTGAATATATTGATATATCTTTTTTTAACCATATGAAATCATGTTAAATGTATTTACTTTTACAAAAGAATCTAATGATATGAAATTTATTTCATAAACCATAGTTACCATAGACACATCTGAGGATGTGTTATAAATATACTAATTGGAAGATGTAAATAATTCATGCCTCAGTCTTACATTTGGGCTTTTATTGGGAGTGCCTTCAGCATTTGAAAATCCCCTAATTTTAAGTATATGCTTGTATGATAGTGATGGTTGTAGCCAAGTAAGACAGATGATAGAAGAGGTAAAACACAGTTGTTGGAACCATATTGGGGAAAAGTCTTCTTATAAACTTAAAAGGAAATTATTTGCAGTCAGCTTCAACAATTATTTATGGAGCATCTGCTCAGTGTTCAGAACTGTGCTATTTGGCATCATTTTTCTTTCTACATTTGGATATTCCAGTTAAAAATCCTTAACTGTCAAGGAGAAATATTTAGCCTTTCCTTGGGACTGTTGAGTCATTGCTAAATTACTTGAAATGGCATTTAAACATAAGGATAGTTTTATTTCTGCTAAATCTCTACTTTAAAAAGCAGTCAATTATCAATTTTAAAAAGCTCCTTCACTCCTATTTGAAAATTATAAAACTACAGCAAATAAGTCAAATATTTTGAGAACTTGATTTGCAAAATGTTCAGTATAATAACTTTCAAATATTTAATTAAATGCTTTTTAAATAGTAAGGACAGAGATCACATCTTTGCAATGCATCCTGAATACCTTGAAAGTAATACCTGGTACAAAAATAAAGGCATTTAATAAGTATTTCTTGAACAGATCTGAACTTACCAACAACTCAGAATGAGTTTGAAATAAGTGTTAATTTTAAGAAAGAGAATACTGTTTTCTAGATAATTATTTTAAGTTGAGGAGATAGAAGGAATAAGAGAAATGCCAATTATATCTAGAATACTGTGAATATGCTAGAAAAGATCATATATACACACACAAAAAAGAAATATTTCTATTTCCCATTTGTTAAAGTACTCTTTTGAGAAAGGCATTTCCTCTTCATCTGAATGCCTTTATGATGTATTTATTATAGAATAGGGCTTGGGAAATAGTGAGTTTTTTGGAAACAGTTTGATTTGCTTTTTATGAAATATTTCATAAGTTGTGCTTTAAAAAAAAATACCGCAGACATTGTTTTGACACAATTCAGTGAAAATCTGGACAGACTTATGTAACTCTATTATGATTCAATAATTTCCAAGGAGGGAACACATTTGTATTTTCATATTGATACAATTTTAGATATAGAAGAGGGTGCAGCACCCACAATGTAAGAAGAAGATTGTGTCAATGGCTAGCAAGTCACTACACTTAGTAAGGGTCACCAAAGATGACCGAGTAATAAATGTACTGGAAAAATCAAAACACAGATGGCCTCCTTTTGTGCTCTTTTATCAGAGAGGAAAAAGCACCTTTTACAATGCACCATAATTGATTCACCTAGAGATTAGGCTTTCATGAAGGTAATTATGCTTTTGGAGCTGTAATCACTCAGTGGCGTGAGGAACATTCTGTATCACTCCCTTAAAATGAAGGGACCACCTATTATTTCTGCACCATACAATGGAAAATGAAACTAAAGTATAAAAGGCTAACAAATGAAATAATATTTATGCTTTAAAAAAGGTAGCACATTAAAAAGCACCATGATATTATTTCTTTTTTAAGTTCTTGAATACATGTACAGGATGTGCAGATTTGTTACACCGGTAAACGTGTGTCATGGTGGTTTGCTGCACCTGTCGACCCATCACCTAGGTACTTAATCTCAGCATGCACTAGCTCTTTTCCCTAATGTTCTCCCTGCGTTGCCATCCCCACAACATGACAGGTCCCAGTGTGTGCTGTTCCCCTCCCTGTGTCCGTGTATTCTCATTGATCAGATCCCACATATAAGTGAGAACATGTGGTGTTTGATTTTCTGTTCCTGTATTAGTTTGCTGAGAATAACGGCTTCCAGCTCCATCCATGTCCCTGCATAGGACATAATCTCATTCCTTTTTATGGCTGCACAGTATTCCATGGTATATATGTACCACATTTTCTTTATTCAGTCTACCATTGATGGGCATTTGGGCTGATTCCATGTCTTTACTGTTGTGAATAGTGCTGCAATGAACATACATGTGCATGTATCATTAAACAGAATAATTTATATTCCTTCGGGTATATACCCAGTAATGAGATTGCTGGGTAAAATGGCATTTCTCGTTCTAGGCCTTTGAGGAATCACCGCAATGCCTTCCACAATGGTTGAACTAATTTATGTAACCACCAACAGTGTAAAAGTGTTTCTATTTCTTCACAGCTTCACCAGCATGTGTTGTTTCTTGACTTTTTAATGATCACCATTCTGACTCACGTGAGATGGTATCTCATTGCGGTTTTGATTTGAATTTCTCTAATGATCAGTGATGTTGATTGAGCTTTTTATTTTTTATTTTTGTATGTTTGTTGGCCACATAAATGTCTTCTTTTGAGAATATGTGTTCATGCATTTGGCCTACTTTTTAATGTTTTTTTTTTTTTTTTTCTTGTCAATTTATTTAAGTTTCTTGAAGATTCTGGATATTAGACCTTTGTCAGATGGATATATTGCAAAAATTTTCTCCCATTCTCTAAGTTTCTATTCACTTTGATGATGGTTTATTTTGCCGTTAGACTTCCACACAATAGTAGTGGGAGACTTTAACATCCCATTGTCAATATTAGACAGATAGTCAAGACAGAAAATTAACAAAGATATTCAGGACCTAAACTCAGCACTGGATCAAGTAGCCTGCTAGCTATCTAGAGAACTCTCCTGAGACTTTGCTGAAGTTGCTTATCAGCTTAAGGAGATTTTGGGCTGAGACAATGGGGTTTTCTAAATATACAATCATGTCATCTGCAAACAGGGACAATTTGACTTCTTCTTTTCCTAACTGGATACCCTTGATTTCTTTCTCTTGCCTGATTGCCCTAGCCAGAACTTCCAACACGATGTTGAATAGGAGTGGTGAGAGAGGGCATCCCTGTCTTGTGCCAGTTTTCAAAGGGAATTTTTCCAGTTTTTGCCCATTCAGTATGATATTAGCTGTGGGTTTGTCATAAATAGCTCTTATTATTTTGAGGTACGTTCCATCAATACCGAATTTATTGAGCGTTTTTAGGATAAAGGGCTGTTGAATTTTGTCAAAAGCCTTTTCTGCATCTATTGAGATAATCATGTGGTTCTTGTCTTTGGTTCTGTTTATATGCTGGATTACGTTTATTGATTTGCGAATGTTGAACCAGCCTTGCATCCCAGGGATGAAGCCCACTTGATCATGGTGGATAAGCTTTTTGATGTGCTGCTGAATCCGTTTGCCAGTATTTTATTGAGAATTTTTGCATCGATGTTCATCAGGGATATTGGTCTAAAATTCTCTTTTTTTGTTGTGTCTCTGCCAGGCTTTGGTATCAGGATGATGTTGGCCTCATAAAAAGAGTTGGGGAGGATTCCCTCTTTTTCTATTGATTGAAATAGTTTCAAAATCACAAGCATTCTTATACACCAGTAACAGACAAGCAGAGAGCCAAATCAGGAATCAACTTCCATTCACAATTGTTTCAAAGAGAATAAAATACCTAGGAATCCAGCTTACAAGGGATGTAAAGGACCTCTTCAAGGAGAACTACAAACCACTGCTCAGTGAAATCAAGAGGACACAAACAAATGGAAGAACATACCATGCTCATGGATAGGAAGAATCAATATCGTGAAAATGGCCATACTGCCCAAGGTTATTTATAGATTCAATGCCATCCCCATCAAGCTACCAATGACTTTCTTCACAGAATTGGAAAAAACGGCTTTAAAGTTCATATGGAACCAAAAAAGAGCCCGCATTGCCAAGACAATCCTAAGTCAAAAGGACAAAGCTGGAGGCGTCACGCTACCTGACTTCAAACTATACTACAAGGCTACAGTAACCAAAACAGCATGGTACTGGTACCACAACAGAGATATAGACCAATGGAACAGAACAGAGTCCTCAGAAATAATACCACACATCTACAGCCATCTGATCTTTGACAAACCTGACAAAAACAAGAAATGGGGAAAGGATTCCCTATTTAATAAATGGTGCTGGGAAAATTGGCTAGCCATAAGTAGAAAGCTGAAACTGGATCCTTTCCTTACCCCTTATACGAAAATTAATTCAAGATGGATCAGAGACTTAAATGTTAGACCTAATACCATAAAAACCCTAGAAGAAAATCTAGGTAGTACCATTCAGGACATAGGCATGGGCAAGGACTTCATGTCTAAAACACCAAAAGCAACGGCAGCAAAAGCCAAAATTGACACATGGGATCTAATTAAACTAAAGAGCTTTTGCACAGCAAAAGAAACTACCATCAGAGTGAACAGGCAACCTACAGAATGGGAGAAAATTTTTGCAACTTACTCATCTGACAAAGGCTAATATCCAGAATCTACAAAGAACTCAAACAAATATACAAGAAAAAAACAAACAACCCCATCAAAAAGTGGGCAAAGGATATGAACAGACATTTCTCAAAAGAAGACATCCATACAGCCAACAGACACATGAAAAAATGCTCATCATCACTTGCCATCAGAGAAATGTAAATCAAAACCACAATGAGATACCATCTCACACCAGTTAGAATGGCAATCATTAAGAAGTCAGGAAACAACAGGTGTTGTAGAGGATGTGGAGAAATAGGAACACTTTTACACTGTTGGTGGGATTGTAAACTAGTTCAACCATTATGGAAAACAGTATGGCGATTCCTCAAGGATCTAGAACTAGATATACCATATGACCCAGCCATCCCACTACTGGGTATATACCCAAAGGATTATAATTACTCTACTACAAAGACACATGCACACGTATGTTTATTGCGGCACTATTCACAATAGCAAAGACTTGGAATCAACCCAAATGTCCATCTGTGACAGACTGGATTAAGAAAATGTGGCACATATACACCATGGAATACTATGCAGCCATCAAAAAGGATGAGTTTGCGTCCTTTGTAGGGACATGGATGCAGCTGGAATCCATCATTCTTAGCAAACTATCACAAGAAGAGAAAACCAAACACCGCATGTTCTCACTCATAGGTGGGAACTGAACAATGAGATCACTTGGACTCGGAAGGGGAACATCACACACTGGGGCCTATCATGGGGAGGGGGGAGGAGGGAGGGATTGCATTGGGGAGTTATACATGATATAAACGTCATGCACATGTACCCTAGAACTTAAAGTATAATAAAAAAAAAAAAAAAAGAGAACTCTCTATGCAAAAACAACAGAATATACATTCTTCTCAGCTCCACATGGTACCTACTCTAAAATAAATCACATAATTGGAAGTAAAACACTCTTTAGCAAATGCAAAAGAACTTAAATCATAAAAGTATCTCAGTCCACAGTACAATCAAATTAGTTCTCAAGATTAAGAAATTCATTTAAAATCACAAAACTACATGGAAATTGAGCAACCTGATCCTGAATGACTCCTGGGAAAATAGTAAAATTAAGACAGAAATCAAGGAGTTCTTCAAAACCAATGAGAACAAGGAGACCCAGAATCTCTAGGACGCAGCTAAAACAATATTAAGAGGGAAATTTATAGCACTAAATGCCCACGTCAAAAAGCTAGAAAGATCTCAGATTAACATTCTAATATCACAACTGAAAGAAATAGAGAACCAAGAGCAAACAAACCCCAAAGCTAGCAAAAGACAAGAAACAATCAAGATCAGAGTAGAACAGAAGGAGATAGAGACATGAAAAATCAGTTTTTCAAAAATCTCAATGAATCCAGGAGCTGTTTTTTTGAAAAAGTTAACAAAATAGACTGCTGGCTAGACTAATAAAGAAAAGAGAGAAGAATCAAATAGACACAATACAAAATGTTAAAGGGGATATCACCACTGATCCCACAGAAATACAATCATCAGAGAATAGTATAAATACCTCTACACAAATAAACTACAAAATCTAGAAGAAATGGATGAATTCCTGAAGACGTACACTCTCCCAAAACTGAACTAGGAAGAAGCTGAATTCCTGAAGAGAGCAATAACAAGTTCTGAAATGGAAGTAGGAATAAATAGCCTGACAACCAAAAAAAGCCCAGGACCAGATGGATTTACAGCTGAACTGTAACCACAGTAAAAAGAAGAGCTGGTACCATTTCTTCTCAACCTATTCCAAACAATTGAAAAGGAGAGACTCCTCCCTAACTCTTTCTATGAGGCCAGCATCATCCTGATACCCAAATCTGGCAGAGATACAACAACAAAAAAGAAAACTTCAGACCAATACCCCTGATGAACATTGATAAAAAAAAAAAAAAAAAAAATTCTCAATAAAATACTGTGAAACCAAATCTAGCCACACATCAAAAAACTTCTCTGCTACAATCAAGTTGGCTTCACCCTCAGGATGAAAGTCTGGTTCAACACACACAAATCAGTATTATTTTTTGTCCAGATCTTTTCACATTTCAGTTAGAATATAACTTTAAAAAATTTTAAATGGCTTGAGCTGAAATTGGGCAAGAGTAGCGAACACTGTGAAACTAAACTCTTGTATTCACTGTAGGGTATTGAAACCAGAAGGATTCAATCTTTTTGAAAGTCACTTATGAATAGTAAATCCCTGTTTTTTTTCCTACTGCAATATGTATGATACCATGTTCACAAGGATCATTATTTAATACAATGAGCATACTGAGATTTTAATAGAACATCTAAAATATTTTGCCCAGCAGTATAATAGCTGAATGCTATTGCTAAGCAATTGTTGATGTACTTGATAAATTAACAGCTATGTCATAAATAGGACAACTTGATGATTATACTACATCCTATTGGTTTCTGTTGCTCGTTTGTTCACACTCAAGAAAGGATAGTAAAATGAAAGTAAACAGAACATTAATTTAGGGAAAGGCCTTAAATGAACAGCACCTGGTCCATAAAATATGTGAGTATTTTAACTTCTACTAATAGTATATTACTTATAACATACTTCACAGAAGATCCTAATATCTAAGAGTAGTATGTCTGATTGGGAAAGTTGAAAGCCAATGCATTTCACTTATGAATAGTTTTCACTAGATAGAAGTTTTCATAACAAGAAATCACATACAACTGAGAGAAAAGTGTCACTATGTATGTCAAAACTAGTTGGCCCATGTTGAATGAAGTTTTGATTATTGCACTGTGAGACACTGGTCAACTTCTCTTTCAGGGAAATAATTCTATATAATTAGCCTATATTCACTTACACTATCCTAAAATTAGACATAGAGAGATGCTGGTTTGATACCTTTGGTTTTGTGCCACCAAATCCCATTTTTAATACTGAGGTTTGCAATTGCATTATCTAGGTTAAATATTTACATATACCTACATATATATGTATGTATAAATTTATATGTATAAATTGTAATCTGATGAAATAAGATCTTTTAAAATATTGAAGATAATAATATTCATTAAATGCTGATAATTATTCTCATGCTTGTTAAAGTGGGGTAGGTTTTTTTTACTGCTTGGAGAGTGAGGCTTACTAATATTAGTGAAACTATCGAATACAATGCATTATGAAAGGCTAAAGTTCAAGAAAAACTGAACAACGATCATGTCTTCTGTATCTAGGATGAATGAAAGAAATTTATTTGCTCTTTAGATAGTTGTAACTGTAGTTAAGAATAATTTATGAACCTTTCAACACAATAGGAATCTGGAAAATGTCAAATAAGTGGTAAATATTTTAATTCTTGGAAGTCTGCTTAAAAAATGGGGAGGCATGAGTTCCGAAAGCAAGGGAAATAGATAAAATACTATCTTGACTAAATAACATGCCTGTTATTTTAGTCTTAGTAAGAATTTCTGTAGTGCAACTTGTTAAGAACTATGCTCTTTTCCACTTGATAGGCTGCACACAGTAAAAACACACTTGCTTGAATACATTTTTTAACTAAAGGCTTAAACCATGATAATTAGGGTAAGGCACTCTACATTACCCACCATTGTGCTCCATAGGTAATGATGATTCCAGTTGGCATTTACTAAGCAGGCAGACAATTGTAGCAATTATTGAAAATTGTTGGGTTTTAAACACATTGTACTCAACTCTCCCCTCCCACCCTCTAAAGCCATATTCAAATTATTTTTATTAGGAAAATAATAAATCATGCTGCTTCAGCATCAAAAAAACTAGATTTCATGTAAAAATTATTTCATATGATATTTTATTGCTGTTTGTTATAAACAAAAAATACATATTCACTTTTTTCCCCAATCAGAATCACAGTTTTCACTTTCCATCAATTTCCCTATGCTTAATATATTTGCCTATCCCCACTGAAAGTTAAAACTCAAATTCTACCTCTCCCAAGAAGCCTTTCCTAATCCTTAGAAAAACTTTATATTTTTCTCCATCCTACTTTGACAATATTTTTTGTAGTTCCATCAAGCACTTAGTATGCCTGTTAATATAGTTGGGTATATGTAAAATATCCCTATAGTAGGGATAACAGAGTAACTGTGCTCACTATAATGTGAATGTGTGGTTGAGCCTAGGCATCTTTATCTCTGTTCCTAACATCAATAACCCACTCAATAACCAGCATATTATTGAAATTAATTGAAAACAAAGAAATCTAAAGTTTAGTGACTCCTAAACAGGATACCTTCAACTTAACGACTCTTAAACAAAAATACCTTCTTCTTATTATTAATTCCACAAAAAGGACTATTTTTTGTTTAGTGTTGGATTTAAGAATGTCTGTGTATATTGCAATATGACTATTAGTGAATTTAAAAATAAAACAAGTAAAAAAGAATGTATGTTTAGATTAATATTAAACTGAAGTAACATTAAAATAGCATATAATTACAAATGAACTACTTACTACAGTATCTCAATATTTTCTAAGACAATTTATCCTTGGCATAGAAAATAACAATTCTGAGTAAATTTGTATCTACTGACCTGAATTATCTATGATCACATGCAATTTGAAATATAATACAACCAATTTATAACAATAAAATTCAGGTGAAATTAAATTTTAAAATGTTTATGCAAATTAGAAATGATAAGTAATCCTATGTTGAACTAGATTCAGATTTGACTTTTCACAAGTAAATGCTATTTATGTTTATCATAAAAATTATTAATGCCAGAGATTATATCTTTCAACTCACGTCACCGTCTGAGTAACAAGTAATTATTAACATATACCTTAGGCCATTGATAATTCAAAGATTTACTAAACCAGATTTTTAAAGAATCCCACTCTTGCTATTCTGAAGTAGAAGAAAATCTATGTTCTCTAAGTGAGCCCTTAAAATTCAGCAACATAAGAAGCAGAAAACTATATTTGTGAAACAAATTTAATTTTATGGCTAAAGAGATTTCTTCCCAAATTACTGGTAGCTACTGAGATTTTTGTACATAATGCCGTATCACATTAGAAAGAATTGCCAGTTTTGTCCTTGGTCTATATGGATTCAGAAATGTTATGAAATAGGTTAAGTATGTATTATGTTGTTATTTTGAACATTTCAATTAGGTATCTATTTTATGGGAAGCCTTGCATTTAGCACTGATTTGAGTCACAAAGACAAATAAGCCTTGGATTTCTTTGTAGGGAACATCACAATGTTAGCCAATAATACATAAATCAATGTTTCTTACTAAAATTATGTCTACGAAATTAATCAATTTTAACCTGGATATTCTAAGAACTACAGACTCTCAATCATTATAAACCCCCAAATGATAGTTTCTCCAAGTAGTAACGATGAGTAAAACAGAAGATAGCAACTCATTTCCTATTAGTTGCAATTACTATAAAAAGAGATGACAGATGTCAGGTGCGGTGGCTCTCATACCTGTAATTCCAGCACTTTGGGAGGCTAAGGCAGGTGGATTACCTGAGGTTGGGGGGTCAACACCAGCCTGACCACCACGGAGAAACCCCGTCTCTACTAAAAATACAAAGTTAGCCAGGTGTGGTTGCATATGCCTGTAATCCCAGCTACTCGGGAGGCTGAGGCAGGAGAATCGCTTGAACCTGGGAGGCAGAGGTTGCCATGAGCCAAAATCGTGCCATTGCATTCCAGCCTGGGCAACAAGAGCAAAACTCTATCTCAAAAAAAAAAAAAAAAGAAAAGAAAAAAAAGAGGAAAAGAAAAAAGAGATGACAGTGGTGGTAGCATTCAATATTTTTACTTAAGTTGAAACCTGAATTTTTACAATAAAACATTTCAGGTAAAAATGATTCATAATATATTATACATTTTTCCAGAAAATTCTATTTCCTGGTTGGATGTAATATCTTCTAAATTGTGTTGCTTTTACATGAGAAGAACTTGTCAAGAATGAATATACTATTTAGCAAACATGCATATTTCTAGCTCTCTATAAAATACTACTAATGCTAATTAGGTGGCATATTATAATCAAGGATCCATGGATCCTATAGTCAATTAATTTAATTTCCACTCAGTTGAAGTGAGTTATTCACTAGGTAATAAGAAAGTAGCTTAATGCTTATTTGTCATGACAATTAAGTTATTTCCATATCTGAGAAGCACATAAATTCTAAAGCCAAATGGATATTTTGGGGAGAAGTCAGGATGGGACAAAAGTAGAGGACGCTGTCAGAGTTTCCCAATTTAGTGTTTTTTTTTTTTTTTTTTTTTTTTTGAGACGGAGTCTTGCTCTGCCACCCAGGCTGGAGTACAGTGGCCGGATCTCAGCTCACTGCAAGCTCCGCCTCCCGGGTTTACGCCATTCTCCTGCCTCAGCCTCCCGAGTAGCTGGGACTACAGGCGCCCGCCTCGTCGCCCGGCTAGTTTTTTGTATTTTTAAGTAGAGACAGGGTTTCACCGTATTAGCCAGGATGGTCTTGATCTCCTGACCTCGTGATCCGCCCGTCTCGGCCTCCCAAAGTGCTGGGATTACAGGCTTGAGCCACCGCACCCGGCCTCAATTTAGTGTTTAAAGAAGCATAATCTTTGCTTTTATGTATCCAACTAGACCATGACAAATTAATGTTAAGTAGCATAAAACAATTTACAATAGACTGCTGAAAAGATAGAATGAATGTAAAATCTGAGTTGAAAAATAGGATTCTAAATAAATTGTATTTTCTAAAATCTGAAAAATCTTGGCTGGGGTATGTATATATGTACAAGTACTATATCCATCTCCACAATTTTAGCAAAAACTGAGTAGAAGCTTTTACATTGTTATGAATACTTCCTAATTATTTAGAATTTACTATAGAATGGCAGTTACACATCAAATTGTTTTAAAATACACAGGCAGACCATACGGTGAACATTTACGCTTGATGGATCATTTTTTATATGCACATCCCTTTAAATTTAACAAGCCAGTTTACATGATGTTCCAATATTGTTTTTTGTTTTTCTGAGACAATGTTGAAAATTTCGATGTGGAAAAAGGAAGAAGGAAACCGTGCCATGTTTGTGCTTTGACAATGAAATTTTTAATCCAAGCAGTAAAGCTAAAGAACTTTGTTGAGATTCTTCTTCACTCTGATATTTATTATCCAGCTTTACAAGGGAATCAGCAGTGTAGATATTTAGGGCGTCCTTCTTTAACTCGGAAAGATTGTTAGAGGAACCACTAAAGTAAACAGGCTTCAAATAAACGTTCAGTTGGCATACATTTTGGTTTGGCCACAATAACCAAGTTGAGGCTATGGGGCTACTGTGTCAGATTGAATCAGTGAAAGATGTGGGATTTGAATGCAAAATTAAGTTTGAGTTCCAAACTCCTGACTTCTAAGTTTCCAGTCAGTCCACAGATTAATGCATTTCTTATTAATACTTCTATGGTTATGCATAAGTATGCATTTTATAGATAAAAACATAATGATTTCTTACCATGTAGAGAGCGTGGATTTCTTTTGACTTAAGCCTCAAGAAATCATGGATTAGGTCATCAGCGTGAGCTTTTTTATTTATGTGTTGTGAAATTGAAAAGAGGAAAAAATGAGCTTGTGTTAGTTTTGCTGTGCACCTCAAACTGCAAAAGTTAACAGCCACAGTGCACAGTAAGCACTTATAATGAAAAAGGCCTAAATGTATGGGTGAAAAACATGAACAGAAAACATTTTGATTGATAGCAGTGTGTTTGAACATATCCCCACAGAAGGCTACTGTAAATACAAATAATGTATTAATGTATTATTTGAAGGTGACCTTTAAAACTAAATTGCAACAATCTAAAAATAGATTCTACTCTGGTAAGGTTTGTTTTGTTTTCTTTGATAAACAATGAACTTTCATCCACTCTGCATAGTGGATGATAATAGTAATCAATTGTGAGCACATTTCCTATAAGTCACATTTAAGGGTGTTTGAATCCTCTGGGGAAAATAGTAATGTTAAAAATAAATCAATAAGCTATTTAACATGTATTACCAGCATGTGGTTTTAGTAGTCTGACTCACATGATTTGTTTTCAAAGCTGAAGACCAGAGGTACTCACTCTGATCCCTTTGTTACTTAAAAATTTAATCCTCACGGTCTGGCCAAAACTCTTTTTTATATATGAGATAAATTATGCCACAGAAGGCCCTTCATTATTAAAAGCAAACTGAAATACGTATCTCTACATTTAACCATTGAAGCAGGGAAAAAGGAGACAACATTCTACCAGCTAGGCTATCAGATATTGATAATTGTCAAAAAGAAGATGTTCAAGAATGTTATCAAATAAAGCAATGATATCTATGAAACCAGGATATCATTTTTACTTATTTTGCAGCTTGAAACATTTGACACTTTAGAAAATTAAGATAATTTTTATTTCTCAAATACAAATAACATGTAAGAAATATAACTAGTTATATGAGGCTTTTATTTATTTCTGGCTTAATATTTATTTCCCAGACCTGACTGATTTGTTATAGCATTGTAGTTAGTTAATGGTGAATAGTTTATTCTGTACAAATAACACAAATGTCATTTTCCTACATACTTTATGAAAGAGCATGTTCTTTTCTAATGTGAACTGATCACTTTATTATTTCAACAGTTATTTAATTTCTAACCACTAGGGGAAAAGTCATAAGCTTGACTTAAGATTTTCATGAATCCCTAATTATGCTAATTTCAGTATTTCTTATTTTATCATCACAATATCAACATATTACAACCACAGTAAGTTTATTCAAAGTATTCTAGATACACCCTGATTAGATAGGCTGTTAATAAATTTTAGCAGTAATTCCAGGGAATGTCCAAGAGAAATGATACAAGAGATGTGTTCTGGGTAAAAGTCTTGATAAAAATGGAAATCTTCTGAAATGCAGATTAGTAAGACAAAAAAGATACTTATTGCTCCACTTTGATTTCTTATTAGGAGAAGAAAAGAAAGAAATAAGTATATATTTACTGCTAAGTCAGAACTTAAGGATGAATATTTTATTGGGTATTATCCTTGAAAATAGATGGCAAAAGTTAGAAGTCTAAAAGACTTCCAGTTACTTTTTCAAAAAGGACTCAGTAAATTTTGATCTTGGACCATGACTGTATGAACTGTGTAAATGTGATTTTGTTTTTAACTCCTCCACTTCTGTACTATGGACAACTTCTGTTACTATGGCCTTCCTAAAAGTAAAGAATTATAAACATGACTTTGTGGGAGAAACAAATACTATCTTCATGGTAAGAATACCAAAATATAAAGTGGATACACAAATCTTTCTAGGGGAAGGACAAGAACTAGTTGAGGTTTTAAGGACAGAAAGAGAATGGGAAAAGCACCCTAAGTCTTAGGAGTCACCTTGGGGCTGCATAATGCGAATACCCCTGTGATTCCCCAGCAAGACAGTGTCCTGTGGTTCTAGTTATCGACACTAAAAGTGTCAAATTTAGTCTCTATTTATCATAAACCATTCATTTATTCATAAAACAGATAATTAATGAGCCCTAACTCAGGGTCAGACACTGATGATATACTTATCAGCAAGAAAGATATGATCTTTCCTCTCGTGGTTTATTGACCTACTGAGAAGAATGGACAAACAAGCAATTATAATGAAATATGAGAGAAAAAAAAAATAGGGTACCTAACCCAACTGCTCAGGTCAGGGAAAGCTTCCTAGAAATAGTCAGATCTAAACTAGAACTTAAATTTATGAGTAAGAATTTGTTAAAAGAGGAGAGGATGTTGGCAGGACACAAGCAGCCAGAGGAGAACGTAAAGTGTAAAGAATATGTACAAACATCTGGAGCAGAAAGGGAGAGAATGGTTCATCTGATAAGCTGAAACAAATTTCAACAATGATAGAAATTTAAGTACGGATGGTGGAGTAGGGGGTCTTGTTAGGAGTTTTGATTCAACCCTGGGGGAAATGTTGTCATTATCTTAGTCTTTTTTGTGCTATCACAGAATACTGAAGACTGGGTAATTTTCCAAAAACAAAAATGTATCGTCTTAAGGTTCTCAAAAATGGGAAGTTTCAGATCAAGGCAACAGCATCTTAGGAGGGTCTTTTTGCTGCATCATAACATGGCAAAAGGCATTACAGGGACAAGAGAGAATAAGAGAGGGCCTAACTCACTCCTGCAATGACAACAAACTCAATCCTGCAAAAACAGCATTAATCCATTTATGAGGCAGGTGTCCTCAAACCCAAACACCCCTACCAAAATCCCCACATTGTGGATCAAATTTCTAACATATGAACTTTGGGGGACCCATTCAAGCCATAGCAGACATTAATAGGCTTTTTTTAAATGTATTTTTTGCTTAGTAACAAATATTGGGGATTGAATAAGAGGAAGAAATCTAAGATGAAATCTAAGATAACAATTCTGGACAACTAGATGAGTGCTTATCACTGAGATGAAATTCAAGAAGAGTAATAGGTTTTGTAAGTCTTCATGATAAGTTCAGTTGAACATTTTGAATCTGAGTTGTTAACATTATAGTTTGAGATAACTAATGACAGGGCATCCGAGAGGTAATTCTATAGGCAGTTCTGTCTATAGAAATAAATGTAAGGGAACATAATTTGGTATTAAAAAAAAAAAAAAAACAGTTTGAGTTTCACATGCTTTCTAAGAGTGGCAAGAATTTGTCTCCAGCAGAGATGATGCTTTTAGCAAGTGAATGTCTTGGTCTTGGAATAAGTGGAGAAAGGCAAGGACTTCCTCCTATTAGATATGGTCAAATAGGTGCTATTTAGATAGCGATTTTTAAATTAAATCTCCCTGGAGAGCAAATAACAAGACCTTTGGAGCTGTCTGCTAGTACCTAGAGAAGAGATCAAGTCCTAGCATAAAGGATAAGAAAAAGAAAAAATTCCAGCTAAAGCCTATGGAAGTACACAATGCATTAGAAATTCTGTAAGGAAAAAGATCGGAGGATTTATACTGTGTTACTTTTTACTTCAGTTGTTTTAATTGATTTATTTTACCTAAAAACTTTACTGAAAGCCTACTTTAAACATTAACTTTATTTTAGCAGTATTTTTTTTCTATGTAGGAAATGTTAAAAAGATCTTTCAAAAAATCATCTCTAAAGTCATAAGAAACATTTGGACTAGATGACAGAGAAGTTGTAAAAGCATGATTTAAACAATGTACACCTTCTAGATAATCTATGTCCCTTCATCTGGAAGGAAAACAATTTGTAATTTGTTTCCATACAGTGTGACAAATGGGAGTTGTGGCCATTTTCTTTAGCTATTAAAGGAAAAGGTAACTCAGAAAAGTGGAAGATGAGAAGCAGACATTTGTTGTGATGTCAACTGCAACACAACTGCCAATGGTAATTGTAAGACACCACTGATTTATCCTGATAGAGATGTGAATAAATACACTTTTTTAAAAAGTCAGTTTGGTAAACAGTAATCTACTCACCGCTGGAAAGGGTAAGAGAGGGAAGAGCTTCTCAACACTTGATTGCCTTTCCCAGGCTTTGGTACAGCTTCTGCAAGTCTCAGCCCCCTCTGCACCTTCAGGTAGAGGAGACAGCACTAGCAATGCACCTAACATCTTGTGAAGAACACCAGACAAATGCCTGGAGTGTATAGGATGCTTCTTCTGCAAAACTAACGGAGAAATGTGAAAAGATGGTGATTTATAAAAATTCAGAGGCCTTCTAATTAAATGCACTTCTCACTTTCATTGTCATAATCAGAGGAAGCACTGCATAAATAATTTGCTCTAATCACCCAGGAATAGCTGAAGGTAGAATTTAGGAAACCACATTTTAATTAATTTTGCAATTGTGTTTTTATTAAACTAGAATAAGACGCTCAAAGTTTTTTGAACAATGCAGCAAACTAGAATGGAGGTGACCCAAAGCAGTCTCTTAGTTCCATCCAGCTTCAGAGTAAGTGAGGAGGGCAGACTGCAGTCAATGTCCTACTCTTAGTCCTAACAGAGGCCACGTGGCACAACATGAGATTATTATATCTTATGCAATATATGATCAGTTTTTACCATTCCAAATCATGTACAAGTATACAACAAGCTTGTACAATTAGAAGAATGAATTTAGATATTAACCTACTAATCAGAAGTATAAAAATAAACATACATATTATGTGTTTTAAGTTAGGGAAAAGAAATAAAAATAAATCTCAAAAGAAATGAATTTTCAGTTCACTAAGAATATAGAGCTATACCTGCAATAAGTGAAGAAAATGTCCCATTTCCCACCCCCACCACAGTACGTTCAATATTCTAACAATGCTGGATCATTTCCAAATAAAAAGACTATTGTAGGCTAAACTATGACCTCCAAAATTCATATGGTGAAGCCCCCATTACCTCAGACATGGCTGTATTTGGAGACAGGGCCTTCAAAGAAGTAACTTAGATGAGGTTATTAGTGTGAACCCTAATCCAATATGATCAATATCCTTAGAAGAAAAATGACACAGGCAGAGATGGAAGGTAATGTGAAAACACAGAGGAGAGGTCTATCTGCAAGCCAAAGAGAAAAGGCCCTAGAGGAGACCAACCCTACACACACCTTAATCTTGGACTTCTGGTCCTCAGATCATGAGCAGATAAGTTTCCGTTGTTTAGGCCAGTGGTCCCCAACCTTTTTGGCACCAGGGATTGATGTGTGGAAAGACCATTTTTCCACAGACTGGCAGTAGGTGGGGAGGCAGATAGTTTCAGGTTCAGGGTGAAACTGTTCATCCTGAGATCATCAGGCCTTAGATTCTCCTAAGGAGCATGCAACCTAGATTCCTCACATGTGCAGTTCACAATAGGGTTTGCGTTCTTATGAGACTCTAATGCCATCATTGATCTGACAGGAGGCGGAGCTCAGGCTGTGATGCTTGTCTGCCTACCTCTCACCTCCTGCTGTGCAGCCTGGTTCCTAACAGGCCAGGGACTGGTATGAATTCATGGCCCAGGGGTTGGGGACTTCTGGTTTAGGCCACCCACTTTGTGGTATTTGTTATGGCAGCCATAGCAAACTAATACAAAGGCTAAAAAGTCATAATGAAAACAAGATAAATTGTTTTGTAGATCAGAAAAACAGAAATGTAAATTAGTAAACATGACAGGAGTCCTGTGTTGGCTGAGAGAAGTGGGCAGAGGCACCAGGTATTTGGCTTCATGGGGGTAAAGTGGACTAAAAGCTGCTTCACACAGGCAGGGGCTGGACTCCACTCACTGCTTAAAGCTAGAGGTCAGGGTGCAATTTGCTTTTTTTTAAAAAAGTCCCAGAAGTAGCTATGGGATTGTTTTGTTATTTTTGTTTAAGAAAAAGTAGCATGCCTAAGAAGGTGAAAGCTTACAAACAAAGCTCTTCCACTAGAAAGTGAGCCAAGCCACTTATTGACTTGGTAATAAAATCTGTGATTATTCTGAAATCATCTAGGGCAGAACTTCTAGTACTGCCATAATAAGACTTGGTTTTGGAGTTATGGGTAGAGACAACCAAAGCCAAACTCATGAGCAAGCAGAAAAATTAAAAAGAGCAAGAACAAACTCCACACATGTAATAAGCATGCTAACCAAAATTCCAAAGCACATGAAATCTAATATTAAAAAAAAACCCTGAAGATTCAATTCTAGATATAACTACATTAACAAAACTCTTGACACAGATTTTAAGGTATATATATTGTTAGTATCCTCATTAATGAAAATGAAAGAATATCTAAAAAATTAACAGTGATACTGAAATAAAATTAGAAATTTTACAAAGAAAATATATTCATTGACATAAAAGAAAACATGGAAAATGATAAACTTTAGGTGGGAAACAGTTTGTCTTATTATTTTTTTTTTTTGATAGAGTCTCACTCTGTCACCCAGGCTGGAGTGCAGTGACGCACTCTCAGCTAACTGTAGTCTCTGCCTCCCAGGTTCCAGTGATTCTCCAGCCTCAGCCTCCTGTGTAGCTGGGATTACAGGTATGTGTCACCACACCCAGCTAATTTGTATTTTTAGTAGAGATAGGGTTTTACTATATTGGCCAGACCAGTCTCAAACTCCTGACCTCAGGTGATCCACCCTCCTCAGCCTCCCAAAGTGCTAGGATTATAGGCGTGAGCCACTGCTCCCAGCCTTAGTTTTATATTGTTGCATAACCAATTAACACAAATTGGGCAGCTGAAAACGACAAACATTTATTATCTAACAGTTTCCACAGGTCAGAAGCCCACGCAAGGCTTAGCTGGAACTGGGATTACAGGCATGTGCCACCATGCCTAACTATTTTTGTATTTTTAGTAGAGACAGGGTTTCACATTGTTGGTCAGGCTGGTTTCAAACTCCTGGCCTCAAATGATCCACCTGCCTTGGCATCCCAAAGTACTGGATTATAGGTGTAAGCCACTGCACCTGGCACATTTTGTTCTTTATTTAGATGTTTGGTGATGTTTTTCTGACCAGAAGCACCCCATAGGTACTAAACTCTTGTTTATATCAATTAGCCTATGATAAAATTGGTTTCTTTGTATGTTGTTTCACTTAAAGTCAGTTTGCAACCTGTTGACAACATTAAATGAGGATTTACTGACATTCATTAACTCTGAATCCTCACTAGACTGGTTGTATTTATTCAGCCTCTTCAAGATTTAAGTTAAGGATTTATATTTTAAATTATGACAGATTGTGAACCAAATTTTCAATCCTTTGCTGTTGGAATTCATTACTAACTGGAATTTATTAGCTCCAGATCTAAATTATTGGCCTACTGGATTAATGTTGGTTTTGTCTTGTTTCTCCTACTATCAATGATAAGAAAACTAATACTAGCATCTTTACAAATAGATGTACAGTTAATATAGAGTACAGTGCAAATGACAACCAATTGTTTAACTGAACCTTGTAAGGACAAATTAATTTGGTACCAAAACACTTATAGAAAGAGATCCTTCTAGTTGTCATCAAGAATAAGACCAAAATAGGATCTCCTTAAAGCATGAATCTCACAGGGCCTAAAAAACAATGCACAGTGGAAAACCAAAAAAGTATTTAGGCAACAACTAATGTGATAAATAGAACAACTACCTCACATCCTAATACTAACATTGAATATAAATGGCCTAAACACTCTACTTAAAAGATATAGGATTGCAGAATGGATAAAATTCCACCAACCACGTGTCTGCTGTCTTCAAGAGTCTTACCTAACACACAGGACTCACATAAACATAAGGTAAAGGAGCAGCAGAAAAAGATATTTCACACAAATGAAAACCATTAAGTGAGCAGGAGTAGCTATTCTTCCTTTTTTTTTTTTTTTTTTTTTTTTTTTGAGAGGGAGTCTCACTCTGTTGCCCAGGCTGGAGTGCAGTGACATGATCTCGGCTCACTGCAAACTCCGCCTCCCGGGTTCATGCCGTTCTCCTGCCCCACCCTCCCAAGTAGCTGGGACTACAGGTGCCCGCCACCATGCCTGGCTAATATTTTTTGTATTTTTAGTAGAGCCGGGGTTTCACCATGTTAGCCAGGATGGTCTTGATCTCCTAACCTCATGATCCATCTGCCTTGGCCTCCCAAAGTGCTGGGATTACAGGCGTGAGCCACTGTGCCTGGCCAGGAGTAGTTATTCTTATAGCAGACAAAAGATATGTTAAAGCAAGAACAGTAAAAAAGGAAAAGACATTATGTAGTAAAATGATTAGTTCAATAGGAGGATATTACAACCTTAAATATATATGCATCTAACACTGGAGCTCCCAAATTTATAAAACTACTACTAGACCTAAGAAATACAACAGACAGCAACACCATAATAGTGGGGGACTTCAATATTCCACTGACAACACTAGACAGGTATCAAAGACAAAAAGTCAATTAAGAATGGACTTAAACCATACCCTAGAACAAAAGGACTTAGATCTTTACAGAATATTCTATGCAACAACTGCAAAATATCTATTCTTCTACTCAGCGCAGGAAACATTCTCCAAGATAGTCTACATGATAGGCCATAAAACAAGCCTCAATAAATTTAAGAAAAATCAAAATCATATCAAGTATCTTCTCTGATCACAGTGGAATAAACCTGGAAATTAACTCCAAAAGGAGTTCTTAAAAACTATACAAATACATGGAAATTAAATAATCTGCTCCTGAATAATCTTTGAGCTAACAATGAAATCAAGATGGAAATTTAAGAATTCTTTGAAATAAATGAAATTAGTGATACAACTTATCAAAACCTCTGGGATACAGCAAAAGTGATGCTAACAGGAAAGTTCACAGCATTAAATGCCTACATCAAAAATTCTGAAAGAGCACAAATAGACAACCTAATGTCACATTTCAGGGAACTGAGAAACAAGAACAAACCAAACCAAAACCCAGAGAAAAGAAATAACAAAGATTAGAGCAGAACTAAACGGAATTGAAACAACGACAACACAAAAGATAAGCAAAACGAAAAGCTAGTCCTTTGAAAAGATAAAATTGATAGACCATTAGTGAGATTAACAAAGAAAAGAAGAGCAAAGATTCAAATAAACTCAATTAGAAATGAAATGGGGGATTTTTTACAACTGATACCACAGAAATACAAAAGATCATTCAAGGCTACTATGAATACCTTTGTGCACAAAAACTAGATAAGCTAGAAAAGATAAATTCTTGGAAATATACAATCCTCCTAGATTCAATCAGGAAGAGATAGAAACTCTGAATAGACCAATAACAAGCAGCAAGATTGAATCAATAATTTAAAAATTGCCAACAAAAAAGTTTAGGACCAGATGGATTCACAGCTGAATTGTATCAGACATTCAAAGAACTGGTATCAATCCTATGAAAACTATTCCAAAAGATACAGCAAAAGGGAATCCTCCCTAAATCTTTGCACAAATCCAGTACCACCGAATACCAAAACAAGGAAAGGACATAAAGAAAACTACAGACCAATATCCCTGATGAACACAGATGTAAAAATCCTCAACAATACACTAGTTAACCAAATCCAACAGCATATCAAAAAGATAATTCTTCATGATCAAATGGGTTTCATACCAGAGATGCAGGCATGATTTAACATATACAAGTCAATAAATGCAATACATCACATAAACAGAATTAGAAACAAAAATCATGTGATTATCCCAATAGATTTAAAAAAAGCATGACAAAATCCAACATCCCTTTATAAAAACCCTCAACAAAATTGGCTTAGAAGGACACATCTCAAAATAATAAAAGCCATCTATGACAAACCCACAACCAACATCACACTGAACGGGGAAAGTTGTACTGGAAGTCTTAGCCAGAACAATCAGACAAGAGGAAGAAATAAAGGGCATCCGATTTGGAAAAGAGGGAGTCAAATTGTCACTATTCACTAATAATATTATCATAAACCTAGAAAACCCTAAAGACTCATCTACAAAGCTCCTAGATCTGATAAATGAATTCAGTACAGTTTCAAGAGACAAAAATCAATGTATACAAACCAGTAGCACCACTATATACCAACAGTGACCAAGCTGAGACTTAAATCAAGAACACAATCTTGCTTACAACAGCTACAAAAAATATATAAAATTCTTAGGAATATACTTAACCAAGGAGGTGAAAGATCTCTACAAGGAAAACTACAAAACACTGCTGAAAAAAAAATCATAGATGACACAAACAAATGGAAAAACGTCTAGTGCTCATGAAGGGGTTGAATCAATATTGTTAAGATTACCATTGCCAAATGCAATGTATAGATTCAATGAAATTCCCATAAAAATACCATCATCATTCTTCACAGAACTAGAAGAAACAATCCTACAATTGATGTGGAACCAAAAGAGCCCTCTTAGCCAAAGCATTATTACTTTTTTTCTGATTTGAGTTACCTGTACATTCTTAATATTAGTACTTTGTTGGATGCATAGTTTGCAATATTTTCTCCCACTCTGGGGGTTGTCTATTTACTCTGATAATTATTATTATTATTATTTTTTGCTGTGCAGAAGATTTTTAGTTCAATTAAGTCCCACCTATTTATATGTGCTTTTGCTGCATTTGCTTTTGGGCTCTTGGTCATGAATTCTTTGCCTAAGCCAATGTCTAGAAGAGTAAGCAAAAATAACAAATCTTGAAGTATCACATTACCCAACTTCAAACTATACTACAAGGCTATATTTGCCAAAACAGCATGGCACTGGTATAAAAACAAGCATGTAGAACAATAGAACAAAATAGAGAACCCAGAACTAAAGCCAAGTACTACAGCCAATTGATTCTAGACAAAGCCGACAAAAACAAAGTGGGGAAAGGACATCCTCTTCAATAAATGGTGATGGGATAATTGGCAAGTGACATGTAGAAGAATAAAACTAGATCCTCACCTCTTACATTATACAAAAATCAACTCAAGATGGATCAAAGACTTAAACCTAAGTCTTTGTGAATTAGAAATTTTGTGAATCCACAAAAATTCTAGAAGATAATATTGGAAAAACTGTTCTAGACATTGGCTTAGGCAAAGAATTCATGACCAAGAGCCCAAAAGCAAATGAAACATAAACAAAGATAAATAGATGGGACTTAATTAAACTAAAAAGCTTCTGCACAGCAAAATAAGTAATTATCAGTCTGGGCACTTTGGCTCACGCCTGTAATCCCAGCACTTTGGGAGGCCAAGGCAGGAGGATTGAGGTCACTTGAGGTCAGGAGATTGACCACTTGAGGTCAGGATTTCAAGATCAGCCTGGGCAACATGGTGAAGCCCTTCTCTACTAAAAATACAAAAATTAGCTTGGGCATGATGGCACATGCTGGTAATCCCAGCTACTGGGGAGGCTGAGGCAGGAGAATCGCTTGAACCTGGGAGGCGGAGGTTGCAGTGAGTCGAGATCACACCATTGCACTCCGGCCTGGGTGAAGAAGTGAGACTCTGTCTCAAAATAATAATAATAATAGTAAAGTAATTATCAGAGTAAACACACAACCCAGAGTAGAAGAAAATATTTGGAAACTACATATCCAACAAAGGACTAACATCCAGAATCTACAAGGAACTCAAATCAGCAAGAAAAAAACAAATAATCCTATCAAAAAGGGGACAAAGAACATGAATAGACAATTCTCAAAAGACATACAAATAGCCAACAAATATGAAACATGCTAAACATCGCTAATTATCAGGGAAATGCAAATAAAAACCACACTGAAATAGTACCTTGTTCCTGCAAGAATGATCATAATTTAAAAATCAAAAAATAATAAGTGTTGGTGTATATGTGGTGAAAAGGGAACACTTTTACACTGCTAGCGGGAATGTAAACTAGTACAACCACTATGGAAAACAGTGCGGAGATTCCTTAAAGAACTACAAGTAGAACTATCATTTGATCCATCAATCCCACTACTGGGTATCTACACAAAGGAAAAGAAGTCATAAAAAAGACACATATACATGCATGTTTATAGCAGGACAATTTGCAATTGTAAAAGTATGGAACCAACCTAAATGCCCATCAACCCACAAGTAAATAAAGAAAATGTGGTATATATACACCATGGAATATTACTCAGCCATAAAATGGAACAAAATAACGGCCTTTGAGGCAACTTGAATGGAGTTAGAGATCATTATTCTAAGTGAAGTAACTCAGGAATGGAAAATCAAATATTGTATGTTCTTATTTATCAGTGGAAGCTAAGCTATGAGGACACAAAAGCATAAGAATGATATAATGGACTTTGGAGACTCAAGAAAAGTGCGAGAGGATGAAGAATAGAAGGCTACATATTGGGTGCAGTGTACACTGCTTGGGTAGTGGGTACACGAAAATTTCAGAAATCACCACTAATAACTTATCCATGTAACCAAAACCACCTGTTCCCAAAAACCCACTGAAATTAAAATTTAAAAATTAAAATTAAAATTAAATTTAAAAGAATATATGTTTAAGTATGGATTAATTTTATACCTAATTTCAACAGAATATTAAATTATTTTCAAAATAAATGGTTGAATGAAAAATAAAAAAGCATAATTGCAGCAAGGTTTCTATGTGGTTACAGCTCCATAAGAAAGCTAGACATTCACCTGGAAAGAATAATTTATTACTTTATCAGAAAATACATACAAACACTTCAGAGAATAAACTTTTATATTATTCGCAAAGCTTTTTAGAGGGCATGGCTTACAAGTTACACAGATAATCTTTTCATTCTAATAATATTTAGCTATTTTTGAAAAGTACAGTCTCCACTATAATCACTTCAATTTCTCTTCAGCATTGCTCGTAAGTCATCTCATAGATATAAGTATACAATTTAAAATATTTAGCTAGTCAAGTAACTAGCTACTGAGTTACTCTGAAAAAACTATCATCCATAATTGAAATAGGACACCAAAAAGCAAAAGAAAAATATAAATACAAAGAGTTATAATATACAACTGACAAATACAGTGGTTGAAAAATTTCACTAATAGCTAATAACAGAAATGTAAGTCTCAACAATTCATTCTAACTGTTCAACAGCTTCCTACTCAAAACGTTTGACACGTCCTTCATATGACCCCAAAGCAACAGTGTCATATGGAAAATTGAATTAAAAAGTTTACAATGCACGATGTGTCCAGTGTTAGGTGAATGGTGCAATTATCAACAAAGCTGATGAGCTCTGATAAAGAATAAAAACAAGAGGCTTTTTGGTTTGTTTCTGCACAATTGCCTTTTCAGAGTACTGGAACGATCATAATTCATCTGTCCTGAAAATTGGGAACTTTCAGAAGAATCTCAAGTGCAGAATATAAGAATGTCAACAGTTCCTATGTCATGCATAATATAAAATATTTTACACTTTACTGAAATTGGCTTATCATAGTGGCCAAAAATAGACTCTAATTCTGGTTAACAAAAGTGTAATACCATAGGTCTGGCATTTGTGTATATCTCCTTTCCCCAAAAAAGTAAAAAGCAAGATATAAGATATACTAAAAAGAGGCGAAATAGAGTATCTATAAGGGATTTAAGCTTTCTTGGCTCTTAAAACCAGGATTTTGTGATTTAATCCCATTTGCTGTGAAGTCTGACTGGATGCACATATAAGGAAGTGAGGTAAGCTTCATTACTGAGCATTTTTGGTTTCCAAAGACTGAGTAGTGTGTTGTGTTCCATTTTCTCCATTTGTTATGTGGTTGTAAGAGTGTGGATGGATGCACACCTGCATCCAATTTGGTAACACAAACACAGGGCTCTGCTGGCAGAAGAAGTAAAAAACTGGAATGCATCGAAGGCTTTTCTCAGTGATGCCAGATGCCTAATTTTACTGTCTCCTCTTTTGTGAGGCTAAAGAATACGTAAGATTACAGAGCAAGCAGACAAGTTTTTTTTTTTTTTTTGGCAAGTCCAAATAACCTGAAAATAGCAATGATAATAATTTTTACATAAATGTCATCCAGTCTCATAAATGTTTAAATACTAAGTTAAATGACTCAGATTTTAAAATAGCCTTACACGGCAAGTATATGTCAGTGTTTAATCTTACAATAGGGGAGCTAAGGCAGACTAGATTAATTGCTTTATCAGGGGGTATATATACATCCTGTGTTAGAATCAGACATGGAATCCAGAACTTGTGAACTCTAAGCCCTCATAGCAGTTTAGAGCTGCTTATCATTCTTTCTCCTAGCACTTTTATTTGGAAATACTGTAACAAATTACATATAAATCTCCTGAATATATTATCTATATTTTTGGTAAATTCCTTTCTGCTACCCTAGTATGTTATCAAAACTTTTCTTCAATATTTCAGAAGTCAACTGGAATAGCCACAAATGTAGTGCTCTTAATAAAGAACGTTCAATGTATCATTTTCAAACAAAAAAAGAAAAGAGCTAGTTTACCTCTAATAAGTATTCACTGACACTTGGAAAATATGTGCCTGTAGGTTTGGAGATAATTACAGATAATGTTTTTTGTGAAATATGGTAATACCCTATAACTATTCATTCCTGATAAATGTTCACAGTTAATTCATTGTAATTCAATTTAATGTGTTACTGGAGTCAAGCTCTGAATCCCATATTGAACATGGTGAATGTTTTCCTCTTAGGAGGCATTTAAGAAACAGTTCTGCAATAACTGCAGGATTTCAAGTAAACAAAATAATGATGTAATATCTACATGGTTTTTATTTTCGAGCATCTTTAACTTCTAGAACCTTAAGTCTTTCATGGTCTGGCTATGTATTTGGCATATGTGTGTACAATTTTTCTTGAGTTAAACTATGAAATAAAGTCTATAACTTTTTTCCCTGCATTTTACTTTCTCATGATTCTAGGAAAAGGTAATTTAAATAATCATTTTAGTTGTCAACATGAAAATCATTATATCTTTTAGGAAAACAGGCAACACTGCCTTATTCTACTAACATAATAATATGGTGACAGTAAAATCCACTGTTAGTCTCTCTGATGAGAACACAATGGGGTCAACCTGGCTTGGGTTCATTCTGGATTTCATCACACTTAACCTATTAGTCAAAATCTCTAGGCCTGTTTCCTCTACTATAGAAGACTTGTTTCACAGAATTACTGTGAAGGTCAATTAAAAGAAGCATTTGAGACTCTTTCCGGTATATATCTTAATATGTAAAATATATGTAAAAATATATACTCACATATCCCTTCCATTCTCAAATGCACTCTTCAAACTCCCCAAAAATCTACTTTACACCTTTTCAAATACAGTAAGAATTCATGAATTATTTACTTAAATCATTCTAGATATAATAATTATGGATAATAAGTATTAGTGATGTCTTCTAATAATTTTCTAATATTATTTAGGAAGCAAGACATACAAGCTCAAGTATTTGTCCCTTACAAACCTCTTGTTGCAATTTGATCCTAGTGGGAGGTGTTTCGGTCATGGAGGTAGATCAATCATGAAGGGTTTGGTGCTCTCCTTGCAGTGATGAGTGAGTTCTCAATCTATTTTTACTGGGAGTGACTAATAAAGAGTCTGGCACTCTCTGCCCTCTCTTGCTGTCTCTCTCACCATGTGACACACCAGCTCCCCTTCCCCTTCTTCCATGAGCCCCCTCCACAGAAGCAGATGCTGGTGCCATGCTTCTTGTACAGCCTGCAGGACCATGAAATAGTAAATCTCTTTTCATTATAAATTACCCAGTGTCAAGTACTCCTTTAGAGCAACACAAAGCAGATCAAGACAAATGCATTACATATTTAGAGAATATCATACAACTTCTTTAAAATTCAGTAGGTGTGATAAGAAAATGTGACTACCAGAAAGGAGTAAATTTAAGAATAAACTGGAAGTTTGCCAGAAGTTCTAGGAAAGAATTGACTAGACAGCTGAGTTCTTCAATCTTGTCTCACAATAGCCCTAAATGCCTTCACTTCTACATTAGTATTACCTTTCCCCCTGCCCTCTAAAATCCGTCATGATATCCAGAAACGAGTTTCCTCTCATTTCTCTGCTCAAGAGCCTACAAAGCTTCTGTTACCCAGGTTTATGTAGTTAAACTTCTCTTCCTTGTTCTCAGTCTCTCCAAAACATTTTCTGTGCTCCTTCACTAGAGTCAATTTATCCATACATTCCTACATCTCACCTCCATTTCTTTAGAGAAATGTTCTCCCGTTAGTGTTGCTTCTTCTGCAAGGGTCTAGCTTTTTTATCTCTATTAGTCTTCTCTCCTCAACTTGACTAAAACCAGAAACTGTGGTATCCTTACAGGAAGTCATGTTCCAGGAGGTACCAACAAGTAAACTGTATATGAATAATGCCCCCTTAAGTTGGGCAATAGGGAGGTCCAGTACACTTATCTACCATTGATATGGTACATCACTCAAAGGAACATCTATGAGCAATGAATATCCATTTAAAATATTTAATCAAATGTGAAATCAAGCAGAAAAAACACAGACTCTTAGGTAGAATATAAATAGTCTATATGATAGCTGAATATTTAAATAACTATGAATTGCCATAGACTGAGTGAATGTTGGTAATATATTCAGCTAGCTATAATAAGTTAAATGTCATCATGTTTTATAGTTTTCACATTAAAACCTAGAAGCAATTTATGGCCAGTGAAATAAGTGCTAGTAGTAAGCAATAGTCGTTGAAACTTACCACATTCTTTAAAATTCTTAGATGAGTAGAAATCGAATTATTATACACTTATTATACTGAAGAATGCATGTACATACTGAAGATAACCACCTATTTTAAAAAGTGTGAAGATCATAATATCTTTTTAGGAGAAAATTAAAAGCATCAATTTATGTCTTTTTCTGCTTTGGGACATATTTTTACCAATACATCTAAGTGGCTAAAAACAGAATTATAGATTATGTCATGAATAACAAGAGCCAAAGTTCATCTATTTTACTATTTACTCAAAAATTGTGTATGATGTACTATACTATATGCTTATAAAGAGACAAGTAATAATAATTTTACTACATGCAAAGATGACCCAAATATTAATTAGAACTAACCCAGTTTAAATGAAGTTTAAATTAGAATTAGAACATGATAAAACATAGGAAGAGAGTCAAATAATACAGTAACATTTCTCAAACAGATTGCACACAAAGAAATAGGACCACGTTTCAAATAATCTTGTGTAATGTATACCCTTGTTATTCACTGGATATTCTAACTCATCTTCTAGTTGTGTGCGTGTCTCAATTACTTTCTTATTAAAGCAAAAGCTAATGAAAATTCAACACTTTTTGGAGATGGCCTAAACTATAAAAATGGTTCAATTTCTAACAATGATGTAGCAGTTATATTCTTGGCTTTATCAGTGGTGCATGATGTCCAGTAGTACAGAAATAAAGGAGCAAATTAATAAGAAATGTGTCAGCCCAGTAAGGCTGATGGTTGAGCGATGGGACAACTAGCTTTAGCATCAGCCTCCAGCCAGATACAGAACTGATGAAATTTGCTGAAGTGGCTCTCAGTCACAGCTTTATTGCCAGCTTCAGGGCCAATCCAGTAAAATATTTCTTTTTAATGTACTTTTTTCTTTTAACAGTAAAACAAAAACAGTTTCAATTTTACAAATAAAAATGTTTCTCGTGATTTAAAAAAGACATAAGATGACCTAAATTTAGAAAGAAGGCAGAAAGTACTAATAGAGTATAAACTAATTATAATCTGTAAAATGCCATATTAGGCCATAGAGAAACTACAAAGCTGAGTAAGACTCAAATTCCTGTCCACATGGCAATAAGGAATCATATTTGAGAAATAGTAATTATAATTTAAATCACAATATAACTGGTACTATGGAACACAGAATGTTAAAGAATAAAATTAATAAGAAGTATTTATTACTGCTTTAGGAAAAGTAGAGGGTTCTATGCATCAATTACCTTCTCTTCAACCCTTTGGAGAAGAAGGGATTCCTGCCCTAGAGTTATGGGGATGGCCCAACACACAACACCTAACACTGGACAGATGAGATCAACACCAGTTTAGTAGTCACATACACCTACAGCCTGGGAAGAACAATACTGCCTGCCACACAGGGACACACACAATGGTTGCATTTGGGAATAGAGTCTACAACCAGTGGTTGTGGGAAGCAGGCTTTGCAGAATCAAGAGGTTGAGACGCCCCATGATTTCTATGGGAGGACATGATTGGTTTGAGTAATTTTATGAGTTTGCTGATAACTGAAACCCAAGGATAAGCAGGAACCGTACCTGATTTCTTGCTAAGGAGGGTTGTGTGGCTAGGGAGATCTTATCTACAATAACAGGGTGAAGAGAACTTGCAATTAGGCTATTTGAAGCCTTCATGGTTTCACCAGATGTCAATAAAGCACAGGCTATTTGGCCTTCATTTCAGGTCTCACCTCATTATCTACAGGACAGAATCAGAGACATTGTATTCAGGAAGCACATTTGAATTCTCAAGTTATATATTGTTGGAAGGATAGCAATGCAACAGGCTGCAGGTTGAGATATAAGGGGCGTATCTTAAGTACATGGAGAATGGGGAAAGTTGAAAGTGTTCAAAAAAGTTAAGGAAATTTTAAATGAATGTACATTTCATCATTTTGCAAGAGACTGCTGACATTCTATGTATTCTTCTAATTTTAGATGTGTTGCTTATACAAATGTGTTTTTATGAAATATAGAGTGTAAGACAGGAGACAAAATTCAGTATTTGAATTACAACATAAACCTTTATGAAGGCACATAATTTACTAGGATATATGAAATAAAAGCTGATGTTTGACCATAGAAACCTGATAAAAAATTTCAGCTGTGACTGTCTCTTCCAACTGAACTCCAAACCTTTATGATTATAGAAACTTTGTGTATCAGACCGAAAAATGTAAAACCTTAAAGATGCAAACTACATTTATTCCAATCATGCTCTTACCAGAGGATCCTGACTCGTGGATCATTCCAGCAGCAGGAAATACACAGGTTTGTGAGACAACTCACTTTATCCTTAAACATCACATTGTGTCCTGCACTGAACTGGAATGTTTCTTTGTACAACTTCAATCTATTGGTTCAAGTGCTGCTTTCTGAATCAATGTGCACAGTAAGTATAGTCGGCCCTATATGTGATCAAGAAGATGAAAAATGGCTCTGGCAGCCTATAGCTAGGCCATGAAATTCCCAGCGGACAGTAAACACGGTTACAGGATACAAGCAATATAAACAATTATCAAACAAAGCACACATGACTGTGATGGAACAAGACAAAGACAATGCCACTCAGTGACCAGGTCAAAAATAATAGAGAGAGAGACTCTGCCACCACAAGACAAACTAAATGTATTCCTTTCCTTCTCACTCCACTTCAGTAATCCCTCCTAGATAAAAATTACCAAAATACCCAGTTACCATACTGTTCCCACTTCCAGATGGCACCCAATCCAGAATGGCCTAAATTTCCTTTAAGTTTTAGAATCACAGAGAATATCCCCAAATCTTGTAGTAAGACTTTCCTTACTACCTCCTACCATGACACCACACAGTTCCAATGATGGACATTCTCTTTCGCTCTAGAAATCATCCTGACTGAAGATGTATTCCTAGTGGTCTTTGGTGAGTTTGATGTTACAGTACTTGACTCTCTCTGGGATTCAGCAGGCTTTGGTTCTAGTCCCAAGTTCTGCTCCCATTTAAATGTTATACCTTGGGTAAGTCACTAAACTTCTTTAGGCTTTAGTTTTTAAAAATGAGAAATAAGACTAAAATTGGTGATTTCTTTGAAGTTTTGAATCACAGGGATTATGAATTATTATACAGAATCCTTAAATCCATTATAAACATACGAATTTCCTTATAAATGTGTATTGAAAATACTACTACTCCTATATGAGGACATTTGAAGGTTTAGACCTTAAAAAAAACCTTTATACTTGGGTTTGGAAACAACTGGACTGCTTTTGAAAGTTCATATAGTTAGAACCTTCCTAGTGAACACAGTAGCACTGATATAGCTGTCATAAGTTATCTTGGCCATCTTGGAAAGTAAAGAGAGTGTGAGGAAAATTCTAGAGTTTCTATCTGTGGGGGTGGAGGGTGAAGTGTTGCCAGCAGTCCGACTATCTATCATAAGACATATATCAACTTCAGCACAAACATTAATCGATGTGATGCCCAAAGGAGTCTTGGACATTGGAATGGGGCACCCTGTATAGAATTTCACTTATTTTTTAGTTATGCTTGGGGATGAGAACTACTGAGACTAATGTGAATGAATGAGTTCTGAGGTTAGTTGCAGAAGTCTATCCTGATTGCTAACAGAAGTCTCCCTCAGAGGAGTTAATGCAGAACAATACTGAATTGTAAGGTTTTCGGATTACAGGCATGTTTTTAAATCATTAATTTAGAATTCTAAAAATCCCAGTTTTAGCCTTGAATTAACCTTCACACACAATGGCCTATTTTTCTTCAGACTCTCAAGATTTCCGCCATCATTCTTATGTACTATATTATGAACCTAAGATTTGTCTCCTGAATGCAGTTTTTGTGCTATATTTAGCAAAAGGATGCTTCCTGTTCTTCCTCTATAGATATTCCTCAATGAATACAGAGTCTTCACTCATTAACACTATGAATAGTCTTTCTTCAGACAAAGCATTAGAAAAAAAAGCCTCCTATTCTGTTAGGGGAAATGGAAATTTGATTTATGTGAATATATTAATAAAGAGAACTTGAATACAAGTGTCTGTCCTTCAGACGATTATGAGTTTACCCTAATTACTGTCAACCATTTAAGTTTCCTTGCAAAGAAATCTATGCTGGCCATAACCTCAATTTAAAACAAAATATTTATTATTTTAACTACGTCAGTGGAAATATTATACCTGAAATTTAAATATATATTCATTTACTGGTTTTTATAAAAGTTCAAGAAATAGGCCTGAGGTTAAGCCCATTTCTATACTGAATAAAGTCATTATTATTCTTTTTTTTTTTTTTAAAGTACTAACAAAGATTAATGAAGTGGGATTTGCAAAGTATTCTGAGTCTTCAGGAAAAATATTAAACAGATCATTTGGTTGAATATTTCAAAAGCCAAATTATTAGTTTGATTATGTGTAGATACATAAAATGCCTATGTATATTGTGTGTGTTTATGTATGTATAATACTGAATAAGATGCATTAAATTGTAATCTGACAGGAAGCTTACCAGAAAGTTCAACTTAATCACCATATATGTATATATAAATTGGTCTTATTCTTATCTGAGACTTATGTCCAACATTGTCCTTGGAATTCATTAACAGAAATACAGATGAATAAATGACCCCCTCTCCCCAATAATATCTTATCTCTCCCTTTCCCTTCAACTTCAATTATACAAAGTTTATGTGCAGTTTTCTTATTATTTTACTGAAACTGTTTTTGAAGTTCACCATCAACATCTCAGTAACCAAATTCAAAGGTCTTTTATCATTACTCATCACATTGTACCCACTGGAATAACTTGTCGTTACTTTCTTAAAAAAATCTGTCTCACAATACAGCTGTTCAAAAAATGTATAGCTTTTTCAACTTTTACTGTTAAGTTACTGTCTTCTGAATGTAACATTTTCCCACTTGTGTGTTTTCATATTCTCTACTTTTATTTCTATCCTCTTTCCCTTGAAGGGGACACCTGCCATGACTAATACATCCTGATAACCCAAATCTATTTCTGCAACAATCTCCCCTTTTCAGGGGATTTTTGCTCACTTCCCACCGCTTGTCCATCTCATTACTTAAAATATGACATGCTGGGAAATCATTCATTTATCCAGACTAAATACAGCATCTTCAAACTCGTTACTTTGTGACTTACATACTTTTCTTAATGGCACTACAATCAACATAATCACATTCAGGCTTAAAAACTATAATCTTAGATTGCAAAAGCACATATCCATTTGACCTCAAATCCTTGGAATTCAAACTCTCCGGCTTTAACATCTGCTCATTACTCTTTTACTATATCTTCATGAAGATTCATAGCACATGATTTAACATGGTGTATTACAACAGCCTCATGGTCCACTCCTAATCTATGGAAAGGCAATCTTTCTTCTGCATAATTCCAATCAGCCTCTTCAACCACTCAAAAATGTTCAATGGCTTACATTAATGCTGAGTAATGTGCAAACTCCACTGACAGTCCTCCTGGACATAACATTAAACTATTTTTTGTCTGTTTCCAGTATTGTTCACAACTACTTTCAAATAAGCAATATAGCAATTTAATAATACATACTTGATGTTCTCTAAGTTGTATGCTTTTCTTACTCTGTGCATGGGAAAAGCTGGAATTGGAAGAAATTACCTCTATATTTTAGACACAAATTCTAAGAAGTCTAGATAGTTGAATCCTACTATTCTTTCTCTTAATGTGTCTAATAACTTGATTCTATTTTAGATTAATCAAATGTATTATATATTAATTCCTGTTAAATGCATATTGTGCAACAAATTACCACAAATTTACTAACTTAAAACAGCATATATGTATTACCTTACAGTTTCTGTAGGTTAGAATCCAGGTGTAGCATGGCCGAAGTTTCTACTCAGGGTCTCACTAGCTGAAATCAAGGTTTTTGATAGGGCTATGGTTCTCACCGAAGTCTTGAGGTCCTCTGTGTGTTTTGGCAGAATTTATTTCTTTGTGGTTGTATGGCTGAGGTCCCAACTTCTTTTCTTTTCTTTTGTTTTTTTAAGCTGTTGGCCAGGACCACTCTCTTCTTCTAGATGTCTCCTTCAGTTTCTTGTCATGTGGGCCACATGCACCATTGAGAACATGGATACTGGCTTTCCTCTAGGCCACCTAAAGTGTGTCTTTCTGACTGCAACCAACTAAATGCTCTGCTTTTAAAGACCTCATGTGATTAGCTCAGACCCACATGGATAATTGCTCTATATTAAAGTCAGCTGTTTGGTACGTTAATTACATCAACACAATCAATTCACAGCAGTATCTAGTTAATGTTTAACTGAAAAACAGGTATAAGCTGTGTAGATACGAGGGCATCTTAGGGAGTCATTTAGAATTCTGCTTACCTCACAGGCTTACTTTTTTTTCAATACTGTTGGCATATTTTGCTATTATGAGCCAACAGTTTCTTTCAAGAGCAGTCAAAATTGTTGACTAGTTGGTGGCAAAAGGGAAGCAACAAAAATTGTTGACTTTGGCTCCATATTTTACCAATTTTAAGCAACAATATGAATAATATTGCATTCAATAATTCAAGTCAGACATAGAAGTATATGTTCACACTAACTTAATTTGGTAATATCATTACTATATGATATTTTTCCAAGGCAAATGGTTAAGGGAGCCATACTGGGTGTCTTAGTCCATTTTATACTGCTATAACAAAATACCCAGAGCTGAGGTTTATCTAGCTCACAGTTCTGCAGGCTGGGGAGTATAAGAAGCATGACCTTGGCATCTGCAGTCTTCTGTTAAAGGCTTTTCCTGGTCTTTTTGATTTTCCTGAATCAAAAAGAAAGTGGACACAGGCTAAGAGACAAAACCCAAGGGATGTCCTTCACGTTACAACAACTCACAGTCAAGAGAACAAATTCATTAGCCTGAGAACTAATCCAATCTATCAAGAGAAAGAACTCAGTACCATGAGAACAGCACCAAGCCATTCATGAGGGATTCACTCTCATAACCCAAACACCTCCCTCTAGGTCCTACCTTTCAACATTGCCACATCAGGGATCAAATTTCAAGATGAATTTTGGTAGGGACAAACCGTATCCAACCATAGCACTGGAATCTTTAATTATTGAAATTGCCAATTCACCACACAAGATCTTAAATTATCTAGGCCAGTTTTTCTTATTCTCTATGAACAGACTTTGGGATCTAAATCAAGAACTCAAGAATTTAGGCAATTTCCTCTTTCTGCAGACAACCTTGGACCCATTTGGAAGCACACTGGTGCAGAATGTGGATGGCTGTTTCTTTATGAGTAAAATATATGTTAGGCTTGGTTAACAAAATAACAGATTCAAACATCACTTGATCCTTTAGTCAAACCTCTTCAGAGTGCTAACATTTCAGGGCTTGTCAGAGAAGTCAATCCCACATTAGTTGTGTTGTGATTTCTTGGAATGCAAGGGCCATATCTAAAATATTTAAATGCTTTAGCAAAATCTAATAGTAAATAACTTATTAAAAGTTAAGGATTTCTAAAGACTATGCTTAGCTCCTTAAGGAAATAACTTTAACAAAATTAAATTGTATATACCAGCCGTGAGAAACTACTATATGAAGAACATTTTTGCATCTTCTCAAACATACATTGGAATATCTTGCTAATAATATTAACCATCATCCCTTATGTCAGTAGCCACGTGATAACTTTCTCTCTATTAATATTCAGATGAAAGTTAGTTTTGGTGACAGGTCAATTCAGTTCAAGAACCATGTATTTAGAGCCTAAGGTCAAAGACACTAGGCTAGGCCAAAGGAATACTAAGGTGGAAAAATAATTGGTTTTCTTCCCTGAAAGAGTTTAAATGTACATATGTATTTCTTCTCATGAGAATATTAATGACTTTACTTACTACTGTTTCCTTTTTGCTTTAACTGCTAAGAAATACAGGGCTAAACTTTGTGTTCTCCTCTAGTAACACATTTCTGGGAGCATTTATGTCTTCACTTCTCTAAATAAATGGTCTCTGACTTTCCGTTTTTAAATTGTTTTAAAGAAAATCTTTTGCTATTTATTCCTGTAAGCTGCTTCAAATTCTTTTTCAGAAGCAAGTGACATTTTAAATGAAACTTTAAAAATTGAAATAGTATTTATAATATTTTCCTTCCAAATTGTGTATCACATTATCTTTAGGCATTGAAAACATTCAACAATGCTACAGTAGAAAGGGCATTTTATAAAAATTTATATAATTTTATAGTTTTTAAAGAAATCTTATTGTAAATAAAATTATTTTCAACTTAAATAGTGCTGGAAGATCAGATTTTTCAATTTTTCTTTAGGATTTAATTAAAATTATAAAAACTCATTAAAAATTAAATGTCAGAAACATTATAAATCTTTTTATGATGTTTGCAGTTTTTTTTTAAAGCACTGTCTTATAAAGTAGCATTATGTAAGTTGCACGTGGTACCTCACGCCTGTAATAACAACACTTTGGGAGTCCAAAGCAGGCGGATCACTTGAGGTCAGGCGTTCAGGTCTAGCCTGGCCAACATGGTGAAACTCTGTCTCTACTAAAAATACTAAAATTATTCAGGTGCGGTAGCGTAAGCTTGTAATCCCAGCTACTAGGGAGGCAGAGGTGGGAGGATCACTTGAACCCAGGAGGCGAAGGTTGCAGTCAGCTGAGATTGTACCGCTGCACTCCAGTCTGGGTGATGGAGAGAGACTCTGTGTAAAAAAAAAAAAAAAAAAAGCATCATGTAAAAGTGAAGAGGAATGTGACATTTATTTTATTATTTCTATGTGCCATACACTGTCTAAGCATTTTACTTAGTTCATCTTATTTAACAACTCTGTAGACGATTAGACAGGAGTGTAGCATTTGCATTCTATGAGCCAACTACAGAGCTAGGTATTTCCAAATACTTGAATACTTACAGCAGTTAACACTTAAGCAACCCTATAAATTTAATTGACCCCATTATTTTTATATGGAAAAGGTGAGCCTCACAGAAGTTAAGCAACTAGGTAAAGGCTATACAGATAAAAACAAGAATCCAGATATGGTAGGGAAAATTCTAAGATGATCCCCAATGATCCACATGCTTGTGCAATTCCCTCCCCTTTCATGTGAGAAGGACCTGTAACTGGAATTTCACCAACAGAATGTGGTATCAGTTGTAGGACTTCACTGCTGTGATTATGTCATATGGAAAAGGTGAAGAAGTTGAGCAGCTATAATTAGGATCCCTAAATCAGTTGACTTTAAATTAATCACAGGGGATCTTGGATAGCTCTGACCTAATCTTAAAAGGCCTTTGAACACCTGTCTAGAAGTAAGAAACAAGCAGCAGCAGCAGCAGGTGCTCTCTTTTTTGTCTGAAAGAGCAAAATGCATGTGTAGAAAGGTCCACGTGACAGAGAACTTTAGTCCTACAATCACAAAAAACAGAACTCTGCCAGCAACCAGGGAGTTGGAAGAGGACCTGGAGCTCAAAATGAGATTATCATCCTGGTCCACAGCTTGATTTAAACTTCCTAACACCCTGATTCATGGACCTGACTAAACTGTGCTCAGATTTCTGACCCACAGTAACTGTGAGATAATAAATGTGTGTTATTTAAGGCCACTGAATTTGTGGTAATTTGCTATGCAACAATAGAAATCTTATGTACCAGGTGTGACTCATTTAGAATCCTCATATTTCCATTATATTGTTACCATATTTTCTTATGACACATGGCCTATGCCGTAGTTGTCTAACAACAGCTATTTCCCCATCATTCTTTTTATCTATCATAACATTTTCCCAGCTTCCCTTGCAATAAGGTATGGAAAAGTAAATACATTCAAATCAGAAAGACATAAAGAGAAGTAATGTGGGAGGCTTTAGGAAAAGATTTTCTCCCTTGATAAATGGGAAAACCGTTCGAGGAGATCCATCATTTGTTCCTCCCTTTCTTTAATGTGACTGCATGAGAATCCAATTGTTTGAAAGTGCAGCCACCATATTGTGTCTTCAAAGGGAAGACCAAAGACGAGGAGAGACGCTGAACCACAGCTCTTGTCACCCAGACTGGAGTGCAGTGGTGTGATCTTGGCTTACTGCAAACTCCGCCTCCTGGGTTCAAGTGATTCTCCTGCCTCAGCCTCTCAAGTAGCTGAGACTACAGGCACACACCACCACGCTCAGCTAATTTTTTGTATTTTTAGTAGAGATAGGTTTTCACCATGCTGGCCGGGTTGGTTTTGATCTCCTTACCTGGTGATCCGCCTGCCTCTGCCTCCTAAAGCGCTGGGATTACAAGCGTGAACCACCACACCTGGCCCAATTAATGTTTTAAAATATTACTCTGTCCCCTAAGTGAAGCTGCACTGAAGGGAGCTAAGGATGGAAGCAAAGATGCCATTGGAAGGCCAGTGCAGCAGTACAGGACAGAGATGATGGAGGCAGGAAGCTGGGTGACAGAGGTGGAGGGGGTAGGGTGATTGCTGTTGACTCCTTTTCATAGATTAGGAAGCTGAGCTTGGGAAATGTTAAGAAAGTTACTCAGGTTAACAGAAAAACAACTCAACAAAACTAAAATTAAAAGAGAAAAATGCCTGAACAATAATCTTTCTTCAAGACAAAATGGTTTAGAATGAGAGTGGGATTTTTAGATCTTCCAAATCCACTTGGTAGGAGAATAATGATGTTTTGTTTTCTCTTGACCAAGATTGTTGAAATGGCATCACTTGAGCAAGAATTTAAATCTGGAGAAGGCATAATTATTCATATTTAAAGTATCATGGTATGTAAATAGAACATTGCTGATCACTAATTGCAAAACAAACATACTAAGCTTGATACACCTTTTCCCCCTTTCATTTTAACTTAGATACTTTCCAAACTATTCAATAAGAATTATTGATTATTCAGTGAGAATATCTTTTTGTAAAATGATGACCTAGTAAATACACACACTCAACTGAAACACGCATTTCAAGAAATAGTATTATCTCCACTGTTCATGACAAACTCTAGAATTTTTAATTCTATTCTATTTTTTAATGCTAGATGCAAACTTCTAACTTCATTTTGAAACCTACTAATAGATCAATGATTAAAGTCTCAAAAGCAGTGGAGCAGAAACCTGGAGAAAAATTGTAAATATGTAGCTCCTGTGCCCATTTGTGTCTTTCCCTCTTTGGGTACAGGATTATTACATAGTTCCTCTGAGGTCAATCCATAGCCCCAGAGCAACTGGGTTCATAACTATGACAGCAGGAACAGTCTTGGAGGCCTCTCCTTGGCTTTTTGACTTCTTGTTATATTTGCTTTTGTCAACAGGTAGCCACATATGGTAGTGTGGCAAAGTTAGGGACCTTAGATTGAAATTGTCTAAGATGGAAGGAGGGGCAGCAGCTCCTTATCTGGCTGTCCAGGGTCATAGCACACTTGCCTCGGCAGCCCACTAGCAAAGGACCCATCAGTGAATAGTTAAGAGCAGGAGCTCCAGAAGGCAATGCCAACCTCTAGCCCTGCTCTAACACGAGTTGTGCAAGCTTCGAGGGTTGCCTAACTGTGCTTCAGTTTACTTAGGTTTGTAATAGCACTAAAGGATCTCACTCAGAGAGTCACTGGGCTAGCAAATGAATTGATGAAAGCAAAGGGTTTAGTCAAAACTTGCACACATTGAGCACTCAGTTGATAATTGTTATTACCAGTAGCAGTAGCAGAGCAAGGGCATGATGTCAGAGGGAAATGAAGCAGAAGATAGTGATTGAAATATGTTTCCTTATTCTTTACTACTCCCAAATGTAGGTGTGTATTAGAACCATATAAATATGAAAAAGACTAGAGCTGAAAGACGTCTTGACCTGTATCAGTCCAACCCCTTTATAGATAAGGATGCACAGGAATATTAGCTCACAAAATTTTAAAAGAACCCAGCCAATTAAGTTTTATTGCCAAGAAGTAAATAGAAACTGCTAGTAAATATTTTTTAAAATTAAGAAACTTTTTATATATATATGTGTGTGTGTATGGTTTAGTATATTTGTGAGTTTTATATATTTTAATGATTTACAAATATTATTTATATATTATTATAATATAGATATATAAACATAGTAAAATATGTAATGTATATCTATATTTATATAATATTCATATTTAGTATTTAATATTTAATATATTTATGTGTGTTATATAATATTTAAATTTAATATATAATATAATCTTTCATCTATTGTATATTTATATCATACACTAAATATATGATATAAATATTATATTATATATTATATTATATATTTATATCATATACTAAATATATATGATATAAATATTATATTATATATTAAATGTTCCTATGTAATATTTACGTTGTATGTTAAACACTTTTATACTATAACTATATTATATATTAAATATTTCAAGATTGGAAAGATTACTTTCCAATACTATTAAGATAATCTTATCTAGTAATAATACCTAGAATGAATGAACACTCACACATGCACATGCATGTGCACACAGACACACGGCGATTTAATAACCCCTGGAATTAAATATACTTATTGTTTCTCACATATGATGAACTTGGAGAACTGTTTCTGTCAATCTCACTATATACTTATGTAGCTGTATTGTATCGGCAGCTGATATCTGAGCTTTAATTGGGCCCCAACCATAGGCAATGCATAGAGCTGGTAATATCTAGAGGGATCACTAATGTTAACACTCAAACAATAAAGTCAAATCTTCCATGAAGTCATTAGTGGAGTTAATGCTTGTCTAAAGTGTGTGCTAGTACATAACTACTTAAACACATATATGCATATGTGTGTAGCTATATTTATATATATATATATAGTGTATGTATCTATTACTGTATCTTCATCAGTTTATATGTATGTATATTGCATGCTTATACATGTATAACTATATATCAATATATGTGTGTGTATATATGTATGTGTATTTGTAGAGAGAGAAAGAAAGAGAGAGAGATAAGTAAGTAAAGGGATATTTTAAAATTTTGAAGCTAGTATATACATTGAGTTAATAGTAGCAAGCATCACTTAGATATTTAGTAGAATAATGGGCATTTTTGCCTAGAGTGACAGCTAATGAAAAGAGAATTATGTTCTAAAATTATGTTCTAAAGATTTAGAGATTATATTCTAAAAATTATGAATTTTAGAATATGATCTATGTTTATATACAGTGTGTATATATCATATCTACATCTATATATGTGTGTACATTGCACATTTTTATATGTATAACTATATATTGATGTGTGTGAATATACATGTGTGTATATGTACTGAAAAGATAATCATATTTTAAGATGATGATATGAAACTTTAAGTTTAGTACCAAATTTTCTGGCTTATTTATTCATATACTTTCTAACTGAGTTCAACATTCAAATAATAAATTTCCAAAATATATAGGCATATATATTGATGGAACCATTGATAACATATGTTTCTGAATACAGATATGCACACACACACATACACACAAAATCAAGCCTTTTAAGAATGTAGAGGCTGCTTGTATCCAATTAATTAAAGCATGGCACTATCCTCTTCTAGAACGTTTTCTCTGAAATTGAGCCAGAAGTACCTGGGTGACACTAAGTTTAAGAGAGAAACTCACGTTTCATAACTTAAATTCAAAGAGTAAGATGACTCTGATTAGTTCATTATAATCTGGTGAAAGAAATAGACTAATAATTACAAATGAATTTTAAAACAACATAATTTAAAAGCTACAAGAGGCCAGGTGTGGTGGCTCATGCCTGTAATCCCAGCATTTTGGGAAGCCAAGGCTGGAGGATCACCTGATGTTAGGATTTCGAGGCTAGCCTGGCTAAATTGGTGATACCCCTGCCTCTGCTAAAACTGCAAACAAAAATTAGTCAAGCATAGTGGCATATGCCTGTAGTCCCAGTTACTCAGGAGGCTGAGGCAGGAGAATCACTTGGATCCAGGAAGCAGAGGTTGCAGTGAGCCAAGATCATGCCATTGCACTCCAGCCTGGGCGACAATAGCAAAACTCCATCTTTAAATAAATAAATAAAAGTGTTACAAGAAAAAAAATTCCCAAAACTATAATTCACATTAATAGGATTTGAATCTATCTAATTTATGCACTCATAAATAGGAAATATATATTTCAATATAGATATTTTTCTTTTCACATCATTTGATTAGTTTAATACTCTATTTTTAAAAATATATTAATTGCATTTTTAGAGGACTTCTGCATTTGGTTGAGCAGTGCACAAACTTATTGCCTGGGATGCGACTAAGGTGCCTAAGGAAAAAGACGCCTCCTTTTTTTTTTTTAAACTTTAAGTTCTGGGATACAAGTGGCAGAACATGTAGGTTCGTTACATAGGTATACATGTGCCATGGTGGTTTTCTGCACCTATCAACCCATCATCTAGGATTTAAGCCCCGCATGCACTAGTTATTTGTCTTAATGCTGTCCCTCTCCTTGCCCCTCACCCCACGACTGGCCCCAGTGTCTGTTGTTCCCCTCCCTGTGTCCAGGTGTTCTCATTGTTCAGTTCCCACTTATGAGTGAGAACATGTGATTTCCCGTGTTAGTTTGCTGAGGATGATGGCTTCCAGCTTAATCCATGTCCCTGCGAAGGACATAATCTCATTCCTTTTTATGGCTGCCTAGTATTCCATGGTGCATATGTATCACATTTTCTTTATCCAATCAATCATTGATGGGCATTTGGGTTGGTTCTATGTAAAAAGACACCTTTCTATATTTCATTCACTGGGCAGGACCACCTTTTATAATTCACTCAAAAGCTCCTTTTGTGCTAATTGTGCCCCTAATTGTTTTGTGTGGCTACTTGTCTAAACAGCCTAGCTAAATATATGGATGTGTGATGGGTGGTGGTATGGAAGTAGCAGCCTAGAATTATTGAGTAATTTCAGTTTATGTGGCTAGGCCCTCACAAATTAGGAACCTTGTATGCCACGTCAAATCTTTATAGCCTCAGCTTTTATTACAGGCCCTTCTGCAGCAACCAGTTCCACACAAACTTCCACTAGCTTCAAACAGCAACCCCAAGACTACAACACACACCTCTTGCTTTCTGACTAGAGCTTCTTGGACACCTAGAGTGAACTGGGTGCTCACTCATGGATGTACAAGCCTGGAGTGTAAGAGAATTATAGCACATGTCAATAACTGTTTGCCAGTGGGAGAAGGAACCAACGGGTGGACATTTATTTTTGAGCTATATTTCCTAAGTCTCTTCAGTACATCCTATGACATTGGGCACCAGTTATTCACAGTGATGGTCAACTCTATATATCCTCTTATTGGCTGCCTTTCCTTTCCTGATTCCCTCCCTAATCTCATACTCCCACTCCCCAGGATCACATGCTAAATAAATCACAAGACAGAAACCTTTGATTCAGGCACTGCTTCTGTAGGAACTTAACCTAACACTCAAATCTTTTATGATCACATACATATCCTTGATGGAACATCTTAAAGGAAAATTGGTAGGAAACTCCAGTACACACATTCACAGGTCAGTGTATATGTGTATGTTTCTGTGTTATTACAAACTTTAAAGAAATTACAACTTTAATCAAATGAATCAAAAATATATTCTCTCACACACTATGTAGCTCAGAGTAGGAAGCTGAAATTGTATCCTCTTGTATCCAATTGTCAAGTCCATTTCTTACTTGGCTATCCTATTGTACAAATCCCTTCCACGTGGCATTCTTCGTTCCCACTCTCTTGCCCTGCTCACTCTTATCAAATTTCAAACCCCTGTTACTTGCCTCAGTCTTTCAAGTCTTGGGGCCTGGCATGACTTTTTTTAAATTATTCATTTCAAGCAGCAGTATTAAAATGTTATAATGTTTGTTTTCTTATTACAAAGGCAATATATTCTTTTAGAGACACTTTAAAAATTATAGATAAACAAAATTTGGGGGAAAAGCCACAACAATTAACAATAACTGCAAGCATATTATGTAATCAGTGTTACTCTTTGATAATTAAACTTCCAAATTTTTATGTGCATATCTTTTTTTTCTAAGGCAGGAACATAATGTAAATAATATTTTATAATTGTTTTTAAACAACTGAAAACATTATTAACTTTTGAGATAATAAATATCTTTCTATAGTGTTTTCTGGCAGCCTAGTTCCTCTTCAATCATTTGTTCATATGTTCAGCAGATATTGTTTTAGATTTGCCTAATTCCCAAATGCTATTCTAAGTATTGCAGATATAATGACCCAGTCTCTGTCATCATGGGCTTTATATATAATGATTTCTCAGTATTAACAAAGTAATATTAACAAGCGTGCTGAGTACTAAGAAAAGCACAGTGCTAAGAGGGTATAGAACATACCCTATTCCTGGATCAGGAAAGAGAAACGTAGTATTATATTTCCTTTGGTCAAATTCTTGGACATTTACTTTGTTTTCAGTGTTTCACTATTTTTTTTAAAAAAATCACGCCAGTGTGCATCCTTATAGATAAATCTTAACATAATTTCATAATGACTACCTGAGAATAAATGTATACAAGAGAAATTGAAGGGTCAAAATATATGTACCATTTTAAGAGGTCTAATTTTTATATACATTTTATATACACATCCTACAAAAATGTGATACCACACTACAGCAGATCACCCACTGTGCTCATGCTTACGTGTTCTCTTTTGCCCTCATTAATACTGGATCTTTTGAAAATCTGTCTCTCGCTCTCTCCACCCTCCTTCCCTCCCTCTCTTCCCCATAAGTAGATGCCAATTACCTACTAAGTAGTTACACTTTAAAACACAAGAGAATGAGAGAGAGAGAGAGAGAGAGTTTTAAACTGAGAGAGAGAAAGATATGGAGTTTTAAACTAATTTGTCTTGGATTTATTAAACTTGACTAAAATAAGAATCCCTTGTGGGGCTCGTAAAAATCCACATTTCTGGGCCCCTAAAAAAATCTTCAAGGGAAGGCACAGAAAATTTTATTTTTAAAAGTGCCAAGTTAGGCCGGGCTCGATGGCTCAAGCCTGTAATCCCAGCACTTTAGGAGGCCGAGACGGGCAGATCACGAGGTCAGGAGATCGAGACCATCCTGGCTAACATGGTGAAACCCCGTCTCTACTAAAAAAATACAAAAAAAAACTAGCCAGGCGAGGTGGCAGGCGCCCGTAGTCCCAGCTACTCAGGAGGCTGAGGCAGAATAGCGTAAACCCGGGAGGCGGAGCTTGCAGTGAGCTGAGATCCGGCCACTGCACTCCAGCCCGGGCGACAGAGCAAGACTCTGTCTCCAAAAAAAAAAAAAAAAAAACAGTGCCAAGTTATTCTTTTTATAAAGCAAAAAAAAAGAAAAAAAAGTCAAACTTATTCATGAAAATGTCTGTTAAAATTCCTAAAGAACAGCAGACTGTATGGATTGTGAACTTCATGCTTATCAAGGAAACCAAGAATAATTATGTGCTGTCTTAAGGTCATCAGTGAAGCAAGTTCTACAGAAAATGTATTATTTCTTTGATCTAATACTCAATGACTGCAAAACTATTCCTTCAAGGCCCTGCGCTGTCTAAACTTTGAACGTGAAACTTATTAGAAAGTTCAAGAAAAAGCAGGTCAAACTGGTATCAGTATTTCCTTTGTGTATTTACCCTATTTAGGACAAATAAATGGTTGACAGAATATCAAATCTAAATCAGTGAAGCAATTAATGAAGTTTTTCTCACTATATGCACAGAAGGAAGTAGCTGTGCTCTGCAAGGGAATCTATATTAAACATTTATGAAATGTGTATCAGATTCTACAGTACCAGATCCTTGGCTAAATTGAAAATAAAGAGGTGAGTTTATAGAGTTTATAGTTTCCTGTAACAGCTCAGTTATCCAATTTGGGAGCAGATTTATTTTTTAAAAAATTATAAAGTCTAATATACTGCAGTGAAAACATATGCAAAGTACTGTAGGATTATTAAAAAAGCGTGGATGAAAGATGATCAAGTGATTGCACTTAGAAGATCACTCAAGATAAAGAAATGCTGAGTTTATCTTATAAACCTAAGTGTAATTTAAAAAAATAACTTACAAATTCATTAAGTCCATCAGCAGGTTTGAATAGCATTTTCAGAGAAAGTATACAATTATAAAGCCGTGATTATTATTTCCTGCGTGCAGACAAATGGCTCTTCATTAGAGAGACAGTATCTCTTAGTGACACTTTGTTCTTACCAACTAGTGATCACTAAAGTACTTGCTTAGCAAACCTTGTTGGCAACGAGAGAAACAACACTATAATGAACTATAATATAAACAACATGTAATTTAATGCATGCACATATATGCTGGTGTTCTCACTGCTGTTTTACAATGTGTGTGTAACTAAAGTAAGTATAATGCAGTTAGGCATAATCTTCTGTCCTCCGAGTAGAATTTTCCTTAGTCTATAAATCTCTCACGTGATTTATACTGCTTAAGTCAGCTCAAAAATCTCAACAGACTCTTGCAGTTAATCTATATATCTTTAGTTGGCACATAACATGCTTACAAATTGTCTGTTCTATTTACTCACAGTATGACAGAATATGTTATATAAAACACAGGGTACTTTCTTCCATGTCATAAATCCCTGTCTATGCAATGCCTTTGAATATTGGCTTCCTAGTGTAGATAATTACATTTGAATCAATAGGTTATTAATTGAAGTGTGATTCTGTACATTCATGTAAGTTTTAAATTATTTTAACATCTCTGTTGTAGATCTCTACATGGTGAATTTGTCTTTCTTTTAAAATTATTTAACATAGTTCCAAGTAAGGCTTATCAGTCACAGCTTCAGGAAACCTTCACAATAACATTCCAAGAACTAATTTTAAAAATCAGGGCATTTCAAGGTATTTCAGAGATAAATTTGTGAAGAAACAAGAACACTTTAGAATGGGTAAGATTTTTTCTGTTTGTACAAATTCCAATGCGTTGGCTAATCTTGTTTTAACAGTGACCAGTAGTGACGCTTTCACTGCTTCCTCCTTGGAAACCAGCATCCAAACTAGAAATTTTCACAAATAGACAGTAAGTTGGAAATAATATGATGGATTCAAGACAGAGGATTTGGGGCTCTGCGTAAACATTTGACTACCAGAATATTTCAAATGAAGTAAACGCTTGGGCAGCCCTCCACTTTGCTAGGACTAAATCTGGCACGGGCTGCCTTCGTACTGGAATAGAATATAGCGAAGAGGGGCTGGACTCCCTCAAATACTTGCACAGAAACATATCATTGCTAGGAATATATGACCAAATACAGATTTTTGAAAATGTTTACATCATTATAACTACCCCAAAGCTTATTTACAAATATTTTAAACAGAAAGTCACTAAAAACTTACGATAATTCCTAGCTGATAAGGAGATTTAGAGGAGAAAAAGTTGGGGCAGGAAGAGGCAGTGGGAAATTGCGGACATGGGGAGATAACTAATAAACATTGTCATTGGCCTGTTGCCAAATCATTTGGGAATAACTACTGCACTAACAAAAATCTTTTGTAAAACTTTGAGATGAAATTCATGTTTATTTCTGAGTTCTGTGGTTGAGCTGGCAGGGAAAGATTCAACTAAGAAATTGACTTACCAAACATTGATTTTATTTATAAAAGACTTCAGCAGAAATATGCTTTATAGTTACAGATTTAGTGATTTTTATAATATATAACTAACCAGTGAAATTCAAACACAGAAGGAAAGCTTTCCTTTAATACTTTAATCACAAGTATTAACCTTATATTTTGAATAACTCAACAATGTGGTATATACCTGGAATGTGCATTCCATATTTTTGAAGGGTTGTATCATCTATCTAGAATTAAATCCAGAGTTTATTTTTGAAGTTGTAGCTGACAACCTTATTTGGTAGTTGATACATTTTTATGAATCACATTATTTGAACTATTATGATAAAATAAAAATTCAAGCAATGGTGACTATGGTTACTAGCCCAAGATAACTCTCAGAAGGCTGGAAGTATCTCTCTGAAATCAAAAATCACTTTTTGAGGATAATATCCTCCTTCCGTTTTACTCTCTGCCCCTCTGATCCACACTGTAATTGCCTTCTTCTTTGATAACACATTTGAAGAAAACCCCACTATATTTCCTGTGTTATGTGTTGCCTAAATCTGAGCCATCATACTTAGGTAAAATGTTCTCTTCCAAGTTTAAACCATTTCCCATCTGAGCCATACTGAACAATGGATGATTTGGTATTTTCTATCATATATCAATGTATGGCCTATTTTACTAAGTGCCAAAAGGCAGATAAGAAGAGGACACATAATTGTGAGTACACTAACTGCTATTAAAGAAAAAAGTATTACATGATACAGAGATTTATAAGAAGAGATTATATCCAATTCATTTAGGAATTAAACTAAGGAAGGACTTTTCAGATAAAATAAAACTTGAACTGGCATTAAATATAACCATGCCCAAAATTAGAGACAGAATGGTAAAAATACAATATCACACTCTATTTGAAAATCCTTCCCATAGCCTTCAGAATCCCATTCAAACATGGAAGCACAGAATATAAGGTCCTGCATGAGCTAGGTCCCGTCTGCCTTTCTATCCCTTCCTCTTACCATAACTTCACTTTGAAGTATATGCTCTTGTCATATTGAACTATGTTTGGTTCCAAGTAGAAGGCACACATTCTTGATTTCATGCCATTGAATTTGCAACTCCTATTGTTCAAAATATACTTGAGTATTTCTCTTTCTTTTTAACTTTCCCTGTCTACCACCTGGCCTGGCCAACTCTTACTCAACAGCACAAAACCCACTTCAAATCTCATTTCCTCTGGGATGCTCCTACAAGACAGTTCTTTTATTCTTTTTCTCTTTTCTCTCTTTCTTCCTATCTTTCTTTCTTGCTTGCTTTCTTCTTTCTCCCTCCCTCTCTCCTTTCTTCTTTCTTTCTTTCTCTTTCTTCTTTTTCTTTCTTTCTTTCCTTCTTTCCTTCTTCTTTCTTTCTTTCTTTCTTTCTTTCTTTCTCTCTGTCTCTCTTTCATCTGTGCATGTGCTTACTCCAAGTGCTTCTAGAGCATTTCTTGAAAACTTTCCCTTTGTTATAATACTTTTTTTCTTGGATGTTGGGGACAGACAGTTGAAGTAATTATACTGCACTTCTAGTTCATGCCCCATTACTGTCATTGGTTCAAACAAAGCCCTTCTCTGATTTTAGGTTTTTATTTATTACCTTTTAGCTCCTCACCCACTCCCATCTCCACTTCCATTATAAGCAATCACTCATTCTGTTTAGTGAGTACAATTTTATTTGTGTGGTTTTACAAAATATATACCTCAAATGTCAGTATTTTTAAGTTTAGGCAAATGTATTGGTTTTGATTTTTCATTTCTTAGTTTAATAAAATATTATGTATATAATATACATCCAGGTTGCTGTGAATCCATGTAATCTCTTACACTTAATTGCTATACATAATTCACAGTGTGCATTTACTCTCTCAATACTACATGTCTGGATTGCCTAGAACCTGCCATCTCACACACACACACACATGTGCATGCTCCCACATGCTCACACTCACATATACACACTTGCACACACATCCACAAATATACACATACACGCATACACACTCACCTCATACACATATACACATATGCAATTCTGCAATGACAATGCTCCTAGATGCCCCACCATGAATTTGTAAGCACCTCTTGGGTATATGGACCCAGGCATGGAACTTCTGAGTCATCATCAGTTTTATAATTATTTATCCAAAAAGTGCCAGACTGTCCTCCAGAGTGACTAAAGCTTCCCATATCCTCACATCTCTGCCATCACTTGTCATTATTCAGCTTTCTAATTTTTCCAATCTAATAAAGTGTAAAACATCCTTACTAAAACAGAAACAACTCCTCAACACTGAAACTGAATTATGTCTCTTATTTGTCCATCTATTGTGTAATAGCCTGTAAAATGGTAGAGGACATTAAAACCCAAAGGTGCTGAAAACATATTTGAAGAATGAAGATTTCAAGCAAGCAAGTCTGAAAGTGAAAAAGAGAGATAATATTACTTAAATTAATTAAACAAGAAATTGACTACAGTAAAATAGATATGACCCAATTCCAATTCTAACTCCATGGTCATTTCCACATAACAGAAGGCAATGTCTTTATGCCTCAAGTGTTAAAAAATACTATAAAAATGTTACATACTTTATTCTTTTGGTAGGAATAGGCGTCAATAGCTCCAGGTACTTTTTGTATATTGCTAATTCTAAGATACCTTTGTGATAGGTAATGTGACATTAGACTTTTCACAATATCACTAATGAGCATCAGAGGTCTTCTAGTAAACTATTCTTTCCATCAGTCAGATGAGCTTCTCAACATGTTCAGCCTCAGCAAATCTATCTGCTCAGTAAGTTCTAAATGCTTGCTCTAATTCTCCAAACTTCATGATGCAGGGGTTAAAAATCATGACACACGGCCGGGCGCGGTGGCTCAAGCCTGTAATCCCAGCACTTTGGGAGGCCGAGACGGGCGGATCACGAGGTCAGGAGATCGAGACCATCCTGGCTAACACGTGAAACCCCGTCTCGACTAAAAATACAAAAAAATTAGCCGGGCGAGGTGGCGGGCGCCTGTAGTCCCAGTTACTCGGGAGGCTGAGGCAGGAGAATGGCGTGAACCTGGGAGGCGGAGCTTGCAGTGAGCTGAGATCCGGCCACTGCACTCCAGCCTGGGCGGCAGAGCCAGACTCTGTCTCAAAAAAAAAAAAAAAAAAAAAAAAAAAAATCATGACACAGAACTTGTCAGCACAGCCTGCTAATTCACATATATCGAGATTGCCCAGTGAATTGCCAAAGGAATTATTTGCTTTGTTCTGACCTTTTTAAAGTCTTCATTAATTTATACATTCAAAAAATATTCTTTGAAGTATTTTCTAAGAAATAATTTAATCCATTTGTTGTTGGTTTATATCTTGCTCATTACAAAAAGAATTTTAAGTGGCAAATTGTTCATCACGTTGATTTCAATGATACACAGAATTTTATCTTTATTCCTACAAGCTGGAAATCTTTTTCCTAACACCTTTGTTCCTTATTAGGAAAAAAAGGTCATATGCATTTCTTTGTGGCTCACAGTGGTTCACAGTGAGCAACTCATCACATTCTGGGGCTATCCCTTCTGTTATACACACATTGGCTCTTCTCAGAGATCTTTGATTTTATCTTTATAGATCTATATATAATTCTTCTTACACTCCAGGCCTGTGTAACAGAGAATTTCTAATCCTCTGTGGCTTAATTGCAAAGAAGCAGGCACACATATGGCTGAGAGTCTTGGAATTAAAAGCTTTGAATTTGAGCTATTCTCGCATGAACTCCACTCAATGATTTGGAGCTTTTGACGAAGATTCTTCAGTTCCCTTATCCATAACTTATGGTAACATTCCTGAATTTTAATATAAATATTCATTATTATTTATTGAACAAATACTTTTTATAGAGCTAACTGTGTGCAAGGTACAGTTCTTAGCATTTTAAGTGTATAAAGTACTTGGATCCTCAGGACAAACAACCCTTTTATACAGGCACTAGTATTATGTCCACCTTGCAAATGAAGAAATTGGGCTCAGAGAAGGTAGCTAACTAGTCCAAGACCACATAGCTTGTCAATGCCGAAGCTGAGATTCTAACCTTAGCAGTCTAAGTAAACAGTTAACGGTCTAAATCTGTTTTATGTAACGGTTCCAAAATACACATGATTTTTAAAGTTTCCATTGAAAGTATATGGCCCTATTATCATATGTATGTAAAAAGTAAAGCTTACTCTATGAAAAGGAAGACAGATTCTACTCCATGAAATCCAGATCATATGTGACTGTCTTCATTTTCCTCATTAAAAAGTTCTATTCCAACAATCTCCCAAATGGGTTCCATGGATTATAGTGTTACAGGACCAGGTGGGCAAACTCCCATGCCCCTCACTTCCCTGCCTATCTTCTTTACTGAAACCATTACCAAATCTCTTTGAAGCAAAAATACCACGGCATACCAACAAAGCATAGTATCATAAATTTAAAACATTTTTTTCAAATATCATCCAAGGGAAAACTTACCCAAACTTTAACAATCATGGCACCAAGGCTTATATACTGTTCAATTATTTGGCATAACAACTTAAAGGTCACCTTTCTAGCACCAATATGTTATATTTTATTTTAAAAAGACAATCACACATCCTTTACCTTTTTAAGTCAACAAGGACGCATCAATAAACACTTATGAAACACTCACCAGCTGTCAAGTACCATGCTAGGGCTAGGGAATGCTGAGATAGAGAAGGCAATAGCTAACTTCTGAAAATGCTTATACAGAAGTCAGAAAACTTAAAACCTGATATAGACGCTGTGAAGAAAGTGAGCTAAGGTTTATTTTTGTTGTTACCAGCATATATGAATTAAAAGCATCAGATGCAAAGCTTTGCATATTGTTTAAATAACAAAATAACCATAAGAATTTCTTTTAATTAAGGATGTATATACATAGAGATTTGTTTTTAGGTCTTGTATGAATGAAAATAAGAGGACTTATAAGATTTAAATTGCTGTCTAAGATCAAGCTGAAGACATTTTGAAAATAACTCCGCTGAGCAAGGTTAATACATTTGAACAATTAACTCAAATACAAATTCTGTGGGAAGTCATCCAATTTTCAACCTAGAAAATATGTAGGAAACAATGCATTTTTTCGGATCTTTTTTGATTTTGTGCTTACTTAAACTCCTACATCATTCCTCAATGTAACAATATCACTAAAACAGGAATAATGTAGTGATGTTATGGTAAAAACTGGAAAGGCTTTTGGAACAGAGATAAGAAACATGTTATTCTATCTAGCTATACATTCACAGATACAGAGTCAATTCCAGGGAAGGAAAATCTTTATTACTGCTGTAACTTCAGTCTGAAGTGCTCACAGCTGGTTCTTATTCATTCTTCAGATCCAGCCTTAAAACTCTTCTCTCTAGATAAGGATTTCTCTGACCTTCCAATCTAAAGTAGGCTCATTATATTCTCTCAAATCTCTTATTTTATGGCACCTACTGCAATTTTTCATCACATAGTAACCTGTTTACTTATTTCATGGCTTCCTCCTAAATCAATTATATGCCTAGGGACGAGAGATCTGTCTGCCTTGGTCATCACTAAATATCCAGCACCTGGCATGCCATACTCTGGTTGAATCTTCAACAAACATTTAATGTGGTCATGATCTGCATCCTCACTCAGATATTTCTGAAATCCATCTGTGATTTATAGTATTCTTTTTGGTAGCTTCAGGACTTTTACTCTGCACACACCTTTACACACACATTAAACTTCCCCATTTAAACCTTTTAAAATATTAAAGCACCAAACAATGTTAATTGATAGTTCACAGCAGTATCTTTGGGAGATTATTTTATAATTAATTTCCACCCTAAATCTTTTGTATGCAGGAGATGTTCTGACAGTAAGAGGTATGGACAAGAAAACCATAGCTGACAAAATTCATCTTTAGTTGAAGGACAAAAATGCACTTAAAAAAAATAAGTCTTACAAAGTAAGGAACACAAAAAATTAACTGTATCAATTAATATCTCAAGAAATAAATAAACTCTTTTCTTTTCTTTTTTTCTTTTTTTTTTTTTTTTGAGACAAAGTCATCCTCTGTTGCCCAGGCTAGAGTGCATTGACATGATCTCAGCTCACCACAACCTCCATCTCCTGGGTTCAAGTGATTCTCCTGCCTCAGTCTCCTCAGTACCTGGGATTACAGGTGTGCACCACCATGCCCAGCTAATTTTTGTATTTTTTAGTAGAGATAGGGTTTCACTATGTTGGCCAGACTGGTCTCGAACTCCTGACCTAGTGATCCACCAGCCTCGGCCTCCCAAAGTGCTGGGATTACAGGCATGAGCTACCGCGTCCAGTCCTCTTTTATTTTCTTTAACTGTTTAGCCATAGAAGAGTGAAAGAATCTAGGAAGCAGCTGAAGACAAATTTGCAGCCTTTTGTAAGTCCAGTATTGGCTAAACAAAACATTATAGTGGCCATTTTTCCACAGATGCCACTATTCTATTCTAAAATTTCGAAGTAATATATTTTAAGCTTCTATACTCCCCTTCTATTCAGTTCCACCAATCAAGTCAATAGTATTGTTTTCATATGTATTACAACCATCCTACTTTACCTATGCTGACAAAAACATCTGTTTCAAAGAATCTGAGACATCCAGATAAAATGGCAAAAGCTAACCTGAATTTTATCTGTGGTGCTGCCACACATAAACTAAATCTATTACTTAAATTCAGGGCCTCTTTTTTATTCATCTACAAAATGAGGATAATAACACATTGTTAGAATTAAATAAAGGAATGAACATTAAAGAGATTTTAGCTGCAAATAACTCTATAAAGATGGGTAATTATTATTATCATCTTCACTAGAATTCAATGAATTAAGGTCCCAATTCAAAGGATTTCCAGTCATAAATTTGTATTGTGTGTTAGTGCTGTAACTATTATATTCCACTTTTAATGTTTCATTCCATTATAACACTCCTGATCTCTTGCCATTCTTACTCTCTCTGTTTCAGGGAAATTGAGACCAATAATCTGATGGTTGAGTTTGGAGGAAGAAACTTGGCCCACATAGCTCAGCCCTTCGTTATTATATTCTCTTTTCCGGTAGTGAACTCAGTGGGAAGCTGTGCATTTCCTTTACAATGTTTCTCTACTGGCAGATTCATTTTCTGATGGAGGAGGCCAGCCCTAGTCACTGACAGTGACAAGAGACTTGGTAGCCAGCATCTAACAGGCCACCAATGATTCATTCCTCCGGCTACCTCTTGTTTGTGTAGACACCAACCACTCTGAATCTGGCTAACTTTTAAAACCAATAGAAAAATGGAGAAATGACAGTGTGTGACTTTCTGGGCAAAACCATAAAAGAAATTGACTTTTGCCTTGCTTCTCCTGGGAGAAGCCAGCTGGTAATGTTATGAAGACACTCAAACAGTCCTATGGAAAGGGACTGAGGATACTGCCAATAGCCCACATCAACTTGTAAGTGATATAATTAAGCCATTTGCAAGGCAGATCTTCTGGCTTTAATCAAGCTTCAGACTACAGCCCAGGCCAACATTTTGACAACAACCTCATTGGGGACCCTCAGCTAAAGCCATCAAGTCCTGAATTTCTCACCAGGAGAAATTGTTTGATATTATATAATGAATGTTTATTGTTGTTTGAAGCTGTTAAATCTTGAGATCATTTATATACAGTGATAGATAATTAATTCAAGAGGTTAAGTGTTACCAAATGTTATATCTGTTAGCAGACATAAGTGACATTCTCCAATATTAGCTTGAAATACTAAAGGTGAAATTTTACCTTCCAAGTGTTGTATCTTTTGTGTTTTTGTTATTACTTCAGACCTTGAGTGGGGAAGAGTGGTTCCAGTTATTGGGTCCCCTAAAACACTAACATTATGTTTTTCATTCTGTCATTCATTCCCTATTCAACTAGCATTCTGTTAAACATTTACTAATTCAAAGAACTGTGCAAAAGTTTTGAATACCAAAAGAGTAAGAAGACCTTTTCCACTGACATTAAAGTTTGCATAGACTTATGAAAAATGGACATAATTATTAATAACTACTAAATTATATCATAGTTAAATCTCATAAACTAGTTAATTGACTATGGGGGCAGGAAAAGAAGAGTTCAGCTAGTATACAATTGATTTGATATATTTGATTGAAATTACCTCTCATATGTAGACAGTGTATGTGAGTAACCCCAGCCCAATGGGTTATCACACTTATGATAATCCTTTTTGAAGAGGGAAACACAGTGTTGAGAGCATAAACTCTGGAGTGAGGCTGCCTCAATTTCTCTCCTGGCTCTGCCTCTTGGGACTGGTGTGGTCTTGGAAAATTAACTTTTGGTGCCTTTTTCTGCATCTGTCAAATGAGGGTTAAATGAGTGAATATATGTGTGGTATTTAGAGTAGTGCCTAGCACCATATTATTGTTTTGTATTACTATTAGAATTTACAAAATCTTTTCATTATGTTGACAATGGTTAGCCTCAAGATCCTGAAACTCTTTTTCATGCATATAACAGCCAAGTCATACACTGTTGTTTTCATCAATTAGTTTGCCAAAACATATATTGAAGATGTTACCTAGTGTTCCAACAGCTTCAAGAGAAAACTTTGCTGTTTCTACAGCAGATAAGCTCATGTGCTGGAATTGCTTGTGTCCATTTTTTGATGCACTACCCAGAATTACCTTACTAATGATATCCTATGAGAAGCAATTCAAGATTTTTTACTTCCTTAAGCTCTTCACATAACTAGACAACAATGCAAAATAAATAGATTCTTTATCTTGTTCAAATTCATATTTTTTCAAATAAAAAAGTTTCATTCCATATTCTAGTTCAAGTTGTTCAGTAGTCCCCTCTTTTCATGATTGTTCTAAGTTATTAATTTTTTTATGGAATGTAAAGTACTTAATAGTTTTGTTAAATAAAATGTTTCACTTACTAAGCTGTATATCTAACGTGCAAAGGAGACAGCCCTTCCCATGTTGTATTAACTACATTATGACATCTTTTGTTCACTATCATTCAAAATGATAGAAATTTAATTAAAAAAAAAAAAAAAACAGGAAAGAGTGGAGAGGGAGTCACAAAGAATGTCTTGTCCAAAAGGAAAATGAGTTAATGAGCATGTTTCAATACAATGGACTAATGTTTGTGTCCTCTCAAAATTAATATGTTGGTATTCTAACCCCCAATATGATTGTATTAGAAGATGGAGCCTTGATAAGGTAATTAGGTCATGACGGTGGAGCCTCAAGAAATTTCATCAGCTTCATGTTAAATCCATCTGGTACTTACACTTCTTGCGAGTTCAAATAAAAATCCCATAGAGTTATATCCTGTGAAATTTAATAGAATCCACCTAATTCGGAGTTTTATTTAGAATGCATTTATAGCTCCATTTATTGGAAAATGAGAATGATTTCAAATAATAATTTTAAGTTCCATGTTATTTGCAAATGAAAATGGAGTAAAAGAAGGGAGAAAAATATTTGCTCAATCAAATTTGCATTGTTGTACCCTAGAAATTAGAAGAAGAAATCAATGAAAAACTGTGATTTTGTTTGCCTTTTCCAAACATATTGCATCATTTATGTAACCCAATTTAGTAACCCTATTTAAACTTTTTTCTTGATGTGAAGCACAAAGAACTTTGAGTTCGTTCTTTCTAATCTAGAGAACGAAAGGTCTTTAACAGTGACATAATCAAAATATTTCCAATAAAAATCTAAAATCAGGTACAATTAATATAATCACTATTCTACAGCATAAAAGTATCTCTATGTTAAGAAACTGCTCAGAAAACATAAAAAGCGCATGCAGTGAAGTAAGAACTAGGGGAAAAGTAAGAAAACACAAACCACAATTTCAGCCTCTTCTACTTTTTGTCTACTATGTGTTTAAAACAGCTAAATATAAGAGTAAAAAGAGGCTTCAGTGGCATATCTCCTATAAAAAAATAAGATGTTAAAACCAGAAACCGTATTCACAATAATTTTAAGATGTGAATTGATATATTAAAATAAATAAAATGCTCCCCTCCCCCTCGCCGCTGACCGAGTTCTTCCTTTTCAGACCCAGTCGTCGTGTTGTTGTCACGGAGATTTTCCTGCTACTGCTGCTGCCGCTGCCACTACCACTGGGCTCATTTGCCCCGACCCCTTCCCGCCGCCCGGCCCCCAGCCCCACACAAGATATCAGAGGATTTAGCAAAACAGCTGGCAAGCTACAAAACTCAGCTCCAGCAAGTTGAAGCTGCATTATCTGGAAATGGAGAAAATGAAGATTTGCTAAAATTGAAGAAAGATTTACAAGAAGTTACAGAACTAACCAAAGACCTTCTGTCAACTCAACCTTCTGAGACGCTTGCAAGTTCAGACAGTTTTGCTTCTACTCAACCTACTCATTCATGGAAAGTAGGAGACAAGTGTATGGCAATCTGGAGTGAAGATGGACAGTGTTATGAAGCGGAGATTGAAGAGATAGATGAAGAAAATGGCACCGCTGCAATCACCTTTGCTGGTTATGGCAATGCTGAAGTGACTCCACCGTTGAACCTCAAGCCTGTAGAATAAGGAAGGAAGGCAAAGGAGGACAGTGGCAACAAACCCATGTCAAAAAAAGAAATGATTGCCCAGCAGCGTGAATATAAAAAGAAGAAAGCTTTGAAAAATGCTCAGAGAATAAAAGAACTTGGGCGGGAAAGAGAGGACCAGAAAGTGAAATGGCAACAATTCAACAACAGAGCCTATTCCAAAAACAAAAAAGGCCAGGTAAAGAGGAACATTTTTGCTTCACCTGAGAGTATGACTGGCAAAGTTGGAGTAGGAACTTGTGGAATTGCTGATAAACCTATGACACAATATTAAGATACCTCTAAATACAATGTCAGGCATTTGATGTCTCAATAATCAGAAAAACTATTGGATTTCATCTCTGCAGGGCTTTACATTTACCTTTTTATCCTTATATTTTTCTAAAGGTAAATTATTTGTTAGATGAGTAAGCAAGATACCATTGTCGTCATTGGTTGACTTCAGGAGAATGCAACGTGAAGAAATTGCATTTGATAACTGCTATTTGTTTAACTTTTCTCATTATCAGTACCACAGTTCCCTCAAAGTTTGTTGAATAAAGCAACTTTTTTAGATGCTGTTTCATACAGCACTTAGATGAATTATTGATCATCCTAATATTAGGCGCCTACTTAACCTATGCTATGTACTTTTTGTAATTTGTAACTTGAAATTTTCAGATGCTTTGAACTTGACACATACTCTAGCAATTCACTGGAACACCAAGGCAAAAACACCAACCTGCTAAAGAGATCCTTTCATTTTTCTTATTTTCAACTTTAAAACTTAGCTGTCGTTCAGTTAAGCCTAAAGATAGGTTAATTTGTAAATGGCAAAGTTTATTTTGAGGTTTTTCCTCAAATACTTGTTTCCTAGGCCTATTAGGCCATCTCTAAAATTGACCTATTTTACTTTTATGTACTCTTAGTTCTATGTAAGAAACTTTAAGATGAGCTCCCTTTTCTAAGGTGTTTTTGTTTTTTGTATGTTTGCTTTTTCCTGGTTTTTGTTTTTTTCATTTACAGCAGTGGTACCATGTTTTGAATGTGTAATGTTTATATGGGAGAACAAAAAGCTGATGTATAGCCCTGTATACAGTGTAGATACTATTTTTGTAAAAAAACAAGGCTAAATTAATGAACAAGAGTACTTGAATATTTCATCATTAAAAAATTCTTGTATTTCTTGTGCATTAATCTGACCATAATTTCCCCATATATTATGTTCATTTAGCTGTTTGTAATTTTTGTTCATTAGATCAAGTTGTCTGCATTTGGTGGTGTAAGTGAACATCACAGTTATCCTGAGTTGAGTTTAAGCCAAATACATGCATAGAAAAGGGTCTTCCTATTAATGGAAGAAGCTAATTTTTAGGATGTGTATTATTTCAGTTTTGCATGTTTAATTTTTATTAAAGTGTTTTTAAAATCAAAAATAAATAAATAAAATGCAAACCTATATTGAATAACCTGTGGACAATTTACAACAAAGAATAATGACTGTACATCAGCATTTGAAGCAATCACTAGTAAGCTTCAAAGAAAAGGAGTAAACTAACCATTCTCTTGGCAAAATAGATAGTAACTCACATTGTGTTCTTTGATAGTTCCCATCTACTCCAAAGGAATTTCAGCACTATCTTTCCTGGTCCTCCTTCGCTTCCCCAACAACCTAGATGGCCGGAAAGCCCTTATATTAGACTGCTAACATTGATTTTTTTTTTTTTTTTTTTTTTTTTTTTTTTTGAGACGGAGTCTCGCTCTGTCGCCCAGGCTGGAGTGCAGTGGCCGGATCTCAGCTCACTGCAAACTCCGCCTCCCAGGTTTACACCATTCTCCTGCCTCAGCCTCCCGAGTAGCTGGGACTACAGGCGCCTGCCACCTCGCCCGGCTAGTTTTTTGTATTTTTTAGTAGAGACGGGATTTCACCGGGTTAACCAGGATGGTCTCAATCTCCTGACCTCGTGATCCGCCCGTCTCAGCCTCCCAAAGTGCTGGGATTACAGGCTTGAGCCACCGCCCCCAGCCTAACATTGATGTTTTTAAACGGAGAATTTCAGAATTGATGGCACAAAACCTCACAATAAATATTTATCTCACTTTCCACCTTTTGTCCAAAAAGACACTACTCAAATGAACATATTTTACTGGATAGAGAGAGTTACAGTGTAGTAACCCTAGCGATGTGATATGGTCCTTGATTCTTAGTACATTAGCACCAATATATTTAGTTATTTAAATGTTATTCTCCCTGTTGACATTCAGGCCTTGAAGAGCTTAATTATAAATCAAATCGGTTATAATACCAGCTGAAAGGTATGTCTGGCCTAGAATAGGAAGATAAGAGTGTAGACATCAGAGAGCACTAGAAAGTTGCTTGGGACAAGAGGAAGGACAGGCATTGTATTGCTATAAAGTATTACCTAAGACCGAGCAATGTATAAAATAAATACATACCTACCTACATACATACATATATACATAAAATTTTAAAAAGCCTTAACTGACTCACAGTTTGCCACGACTGTGGAGGCCTCAGGAAACTTAAAGTCATGGTGGAAGTTGAAAGGGATGCAAAGGAGAGAGAGAGAGCATGAGCAGGGAACCACCGCACACTTTTAAACAGTCAGCTCTCATGAGATCTCACTCACTATCACAGGAACAGCGTGTGGGAAAACACCTCCATGATTTAATCACCTCCCGCCAGGTCCCTCCCTGGACACGTGAGGATTACAATTCGAGATGAGATTTAGGTGGGGAGGATGCAAAGCCAAACGGTATCAGGCATGAGGACCAAAGGAGACCACATCATGTCTATCTCTGAGTAGCTTTACTAAGAGTTGAAGGATGATATCACTTTAAACGTGCTTTAAATTTCAGTTGTGTGTGTAGTATGTGGACCACATTCAACTTGTTTCTTTCTTTAGGAAATAAGAATATTTACTATATAGAAAAAAAGAATTCAAACACAAAAAGAATAAAAATGTTTAATCTATATTTTCCTGAAGGGGTCAGACGCGGTGGCTCACACCTGTAATCCCAACACTTTGGGAGGCCGAGGCAGGCAGATCACTTGAGGTCAGAAGTGTGGGACCAGCCGGGCCAACATAGTGAAACCCCGTGTCTACTGAAAGTACAAAAATTAGCCAAGCGTGGTGGTGGACACCTGTAATCCCAGCTACTAAGGAGGCTGAGGCACGAGAATTCCTTCAACCCAGGAGGTGGAGGTTGCAGGGAGTCAAGATTCTGCCACTACACTCCAGTCTGGGAGACAGACAGAGACTCCATCTAAAACAAACAAAAAAAAAAGGCAAGACAAGGCAGAAAACTTCCACAGAAGTCAAAGATAATAAAAGGTCACATGGATTTAGCCACAAACTTTTTATTTCTAAAATGTGGTTGTAGCTGAAAGCAAACTGGGCTTTTATAAAATGTTCTTATCCAGAGCCTTCCCCGTGAAGAGTAATTTTCATTGTTTTATTTTCTAATCCACTGATTTTAACGAAATGCATCTGCCACATTAAAGGGAACTGTAAAATGATAAATACAATACTGAAAACTCCAGTTGCTCACTAAGCATCTTTTGCATTTTCTGCCACATGGTGAACTTGAAAAAGAAAGTACATCTGGGTTATTGCTTTATGTTCTTATAAAGTATTGAGAGGTTCTTTTCTTCCTTTTACACAGTACCAACACAATTTTCTTAATAAAATATGTAATGGCATTTTTTTTTTTTTGCATGTACTCTGTGCAAAACTGTCACAACAAAGCTTAGCGCCATAAGAAATAGGTCACTGAAAGAGTTGTTACAAGCTGTGTATCCTGGCTTTGTTCAATCCATTAGAATTCCTAGATTTTAATTTTTTCTGAGTCAACACCATTCACGGAGCCTGCCATCTTTTATTAGCTAGATGGGAGTTTTTATAAAGATTCATAGCCCTTCTTCAAAAAATCTTTTTTTTTTTTTTTTTTTTTTTTTTTTTGAGAGGGTCTTGCTCTGTCACCCAGGCTGGAGTGCAGTGGCACAATCTTGGCTCACTGCAACCTAGGCTTCCCAGTTTCAAGCGATTCTCCTGCCTCAGCCTCCTGAGCAGCTGGGACTACAGGCACCCACCACCACGCCTGGCTAATTTTTTGTATTTTTAGTAGAGATGGGGTTTCACTGTGTTAGCTAGGAAGGTCTCGATCTTCTGACCTTGTGATTCGCTCGCCTTGGACTGCCAAAGTGCTGGGATTACAGGCTCAGAGCAATTAATCCAGTGATATGTTCAAGAGGTCTCTGCCCTGAGGAATCCGCTGCTGACCTATTATGAATCACTGTCTCCTGTACAGTCTAGCCGGACGGAAACTTTGTGCGCTGGAACTTAAAAACTAGTAATCAGAAATTCAATATTAAATATTACCAAAGACAGCCAAAGGCATTGGCTCATTGTTCCTGCCAAAACTATTATTCCCTGGATAATATTAATTATGAAAAATGATAGAACAAATTTCTATAAGTCACGTCTTTGTGAAATAAATGAATTTCTTTTTACAATATGCATTCACATAAATAGGTTCCTCAAAAATAGGTACTTTATTGTGATTTTTTTTCAAAACCAGTTTATTTGAACATGTTTTTAAAACCACAGTAAGGACCTTGTTAGAATCATCATATAAAATTATAGTTATAGATGAGTTCCACTACTGGTATCTCTTACTCTGCAGATTTTGAAGATACCCTTGATGATTATTAAAGCTTCTTGTTCCTTAGCAGAGAGAAGGTGACACACATACAAGTAAAGTGAGAATTGACAGGCTTTTACAGATAAGTAGAGAGGAATTGTTCTGACATCCGCCTTGTAAGTTTAGAATTCTAAATTATTTCACCAGAAAAACTAAACTATCGTGCCTTTTCTATGGCAGTATATTAGACCATTTTTACACTGCTATAAATACCCAGGACCAGGTAATTTATAAATAAAAGAGGTTTACTTGACTCACAGTTCCCCATGGCTTGGAAAGCCTCAGGAAACTTACAATTATAGTGGAAGGTTAAGGGGAAGCAAGACACATCTTACATGGTGGCAGGAGAGAGAGAGAGAGCACAAAGGGGAAATTGCCATGCTTTTAAACCATCAGATCTCATGAGAACTCATTTACCATCACAAGAACAGCACGGGACAAACTGCCCTCAATTCGAGATGAGATTTGGGTGGCGAAACAGACCCAAACCATATCATACAGGAATCCTCAACCTTGATTTGATTGGTGTTTGAATTAATCTCAAGTAGAACCCAAGAACAATGTCAGATGATAGGAGTGGCTCAACCTACATGTGCTGAGTGTATTGGTAAACCTAAGGTCTCTCCACCCTATGCCTTCCCCATACCTACTATCTAGGAGGACTTTAAAAGAGCTTCAGTGTATCTTAGCCTCCTATTTCTGACAGGCTGGAATGTGCTGGAGAGAGAAATGTTGAAGTTACATGACTGAAAGTTTATAAATAATGTAGTAAAGTTCTAGAAAAGATTGTGGAAGAACTGACTTTAGACCACTTCCATTGTACAGTGTGATGAAGATAAACCCTGGCACACTGGTACATGAATTTGTAGAGGAAGTAATGGTGCAGGGAAGAGTCCAAAGAGAGTTGAGTGATGTCTATCTAATAGCTTTTAGTTTTTCTGTGAAGCACAAAACTAGCTCATTAATTTATAAGGAAGGAGCATGAAGTAATAAATTAATAAAAGTGAAAAATATTTTAAGCAAAAAATAGTTTGGGGCATAATTTTGAAGTGTCATGAATAATAGTATAAGAAGTTTGAATTTCTATCACTGAGAGTGAGTCATTTTATCTCGTTTTATACTGGACAATCAACTGTTAAATTTGCAATTAAAAAGTCATTGATAATCTTAATGAGAGCCATTTCAGTAAGGGAGAAAGTCAAATTGAAATAAATGGAGCAATAATAGAGTAGAAGAAATGGGAATACAGAGATGGATTCAAATGTATGGCTCCAAAAGAAGCAAATTCTTTGACCCAGAAATTCTACTCCTGGGAATATATCCTAAAATCTTCAAAGATTTGGCATGTTTTTCATCACATTGCCTCTTCAAGTTCTGACACATGCAGTATACTCACAAGAATATTCAAATGAAAGCTAACTGTATTAATCCACCCAAGCATAATATGATAACCAAATTGTGATTGTTTAGGAAAGCCTTAAGAGAACATAACTTGACCTCAGATTGAACTGGGGCCCCCTATCCTTACCCTAATGTGTGTTTTAGGGTGTACATGTTTAGCAGTTCATTGGAAAGTGAGTAGGGTAGAAGTGGTAGCAAGTGTAAGAGAGCATGCGAAAGTGAGAACCAAAAAGACACACACGCACACGCTCACACACATGGCGGAAGGGGGAGACAGGGAAAGAGAGAGGGGAGAGAGAGAGAGAGAGAGAGAGAGAGAGAGAGAGAGAGCACACCTTGATCTCTAAAACAGAAACTTTTCTGGATGGGCAGAAAGAAAGAATGTTGAGCTGGCCTCTAGAATGCCAGGCCTACTCAAGGAGTCATAGAAGTGCCAGTGTACCCACTGTACCTGAGTACTGCAAACTCCAGAAAAACAAAAATTATACCTGGTTTTGTTCACCATTGTAACACTAGCACAATACCTTACCTAATGAATATTCACTGAGCATATTAATTAAAGAGTACAGATGTCAAAAAACTATTTCAAGATGTCATATTTTGACCAAGGAGATATGAAATACAGGAAGGACTGATAATCAATGAACACACGTGGGTATACTTGAAGCAATTATTTTCAGTTTCCCTTCTTTATGGACATGGCAGCACCAATTGTGATTAGTCAATGTCTATATTTTTTAGGTAGTTTAATTATTTGAATTTTTCCCCTGGGTTAGGGTTTAAATGAGAAGATAGTTTAGGGAAAAATATTACTTTTTTATCAAAAAATCTTATTTTTATCAAAACTATCTTATTTTTATCAACATGGATTATCAAATTTGCCAGACAAAGGTTTCTATAGTAATGTTTAGTGGTTTTGAATGCTATTGTCACTCTTTCCAAATCTTCTGAAAACATTGTTTTTATACTTGATGGTGGGTATTAGATGAAAATAATTTTGAAACATTTTAGAAAATCTAGTTTCATTGTTAAAAATACTATATATATTCAAGATATGTGTTATTCTAGCCAATTTATCTCTTTTACTACATTTTGTGTTACAGTCTTCTTCAAAGGATACTTTGATATGTTCTCCATAACTCATAGAGGAAAGAACAGAAGCTCATATAATACTTTCATTTAGTCAAGACATTTATTGAGCACCTATTATGTGCTGTACTCCTACGTATAGTGGATAAAATGACGGCAAATGGCAACATGTTTTCAAGAGTCCAACATAGAATTATGTTAATCACTTAATTAAGGCGGGGTGCGATGGCTCATGCCTGTAATCCTAGCACTTTGGGAGGCCAAGGTGGGTGGATCACCTGAGGTCAGGAAATCAAGACCATCCTGGCTAACACAATGAAACCCCGTCTGTACTAAAAATACAGAAAATCAGCCAGGTGTGGTGGCACGTGCCTGTAAGCCTAGCTACCGGGGAGGCTGAGGCAGGAGAATCACTTCAACCCTGAAGGCCGAGGTTGCAGTGAGCCAAGATCACCATTGCATTCCAGCCTGGGTGACAGAGTGAGACTCCATCTAAAAAAAAAAAAAAAAAAAAAAAAAAAAAAAAAAAAAAAAAAAAAAAAAATTTTATATATATATATATATATATATAATTAAATTACTGATTCTATAATTACATACTAGAGGAAAGGAACATGTTCTAAACTTCTGCCTCAGAGAAGTTTGACCAAAGAACTGAGATATGAGGGATGAGCGGGAGTGCAGGAGAAAGTCATCCATACAAAGAAAATAAGTTTTGAATAGGTCCTTTGACAGAAGGGAACATGGCGCACCATGAACAATTCCTTTGTAGATGGCATGAATGGAACCTCCGGGGTTACTCTTTGGCTACCTTACATGGCCTATGGCTATAGCCCTGCAAGTATTGCTCAAGGAATGACAGTAGTGCAAGGGGAGGATGGAATGACAGACAGGAGCTAGCCTATGCTGGGAATGTAAATCACTTTAAGTATTATTGCCCATTTCAGATTTTTAAATGGAAAAGTCACACAGATTTGGGAAATCTCTCTAACTCAGGTGCAGAGAATAAAGTGGAGGAAGTACAAGGTGAAATAAGGGAGAGCAGGTAAGCAGTTAGAGTAGTTGTCCAGTTGAGAGAAGATGGTGACAATGAAGGTAGAGATAGCCTCATGGACTGACAAAGATAGTATCACTCTTAAATTTTATTTATTCCTACGTCCAAGCTAATGTATACTCCTCTCTACACAATCACTACCAGGTTATTATATACATATCCTCTTGAGCACCTTCCAATGTTGATATAAACAAAAATCATATATAGGCTAGTATAATTAAGGAATAAAACACCTAGACTGGACTCAGAAAGTTTGGTTTTAAATCTACTACCACCTTGCATGGTTACGGGAAAGTCTCTTAACCAATTCATGTCTCAGTTTTCTCTTTTGTAAAATACTTAAAATAGTATCTACTTTAGAGAGTTATGAGAATTGAATAGAATAATGTACTTTTAGGATCTATAATAATATTTAGCAGTAAAAGCCCACTAATTAGATTTCCATGTTAATAAATGATGAAATTTGATTTGTAATGCTACAAAACAAACATCTGAATCAATTGAGCATATTATTTTATGATCATTTCAGGATAAAGTGAATATTTTATAGTGTACTATATTGCAGCCTTTCTTTTCACATATTAAGATCCAAGGTACTTTCTTTCATTAAAAATTATATTGTTCATTTTTTATTGTAGTGTTCGTGACATAAAATTTTGGTGTAGGATAAATACTGGGATACCAAATAACCTGTCTTAACTCTGGATAATTAATACTTTAACATATCTTTAAAAGTTAATTTATATTAATTATATTTAAAACTCTGACATCTATGAAATAGAATGTAAAATGAAGTTCAATTCACCTATAATAGAGAAATAAAGCTGATAACTTGAGAATAGTAAGATTTATGGAGCTTTTAATCCTCTAAAATTACTTTATTGCTTCTCATCTATAAGGTGAGAGCCACAGACAGAATATTGCCCAATTTTATGCCAATTGTTGTGGTATAAAATATATTCACTTTTTATTGAAGTATAATATTTCTTATTATTGTGATATATTTTTTGCCAAAGACATAAGAATTTGTGTATCATCCCAAGGAGAGACAATTCTTCATCCTTTCTCTTTAACATAATATAGGTTTTAAGGGCATTAGGATGACCAAAGTAGTGATAATAATAATTTCTGAAAAAGCTAGTTCAATTATCCTCATCATTGAAAAATGCCATAAACATGTTTTATGTTGTCACATTTCTAAAATACAGAATGTTGTATGTGTTTTTAAATTTTGTGAAATAGTAAATTTAAGCATAATCTAGCATTCTATTTATAGTGTTGGTTACTCATTTCACTTTTTAATACTAAAGGAAATAAAAATTCTGGCCATGTTATTGCTGCCTCAAGTCATAAGTTTTATTTACGGCCATTCATTTGCAATGAACAAAGATAATTCTTAATGTCTCTTTTATTCCTTAAAAGATTGATAATTACTGATGATGAAATATAGAATGATTTAAGGTTTAAGAAATATAGGAATTCCCTTTCCTATAATTTATATTTATGCATTTATTGTTTCAAAAGAATTTACCATGTGCCTTTTAAATGAGAGTGAAATGCACTCCACCAAATTCTGAGGGTAAAGTGTTTAAAGAAAATAACCCTTGTCCCTACACAGAATGCTTTCAAAAATATGAAAGTATAATGTGCACAAGTAATTTATTACGCACATAGTGCATATGGGGAAAAGATCAAGAGATAACTTGGACTGGTAGTTAGGTGACACATCACAAAAGGCCATATACAAGATATTAGCTCTAACATAGATTAAAGGCAGTCAATGAGAAAAAAAATTCAACAAAAAAGAATGATGTTCATACTTTTCTGTATTCAAAAGATCATTTTTGCAGTAGCATGGAGGATAGATTGCTCTGCAATAGTGTAGAAGATGGTGGAAACTGGAGCAGGAGTACCAGGAAAGAGAGATAATGAAAATCCTAACTAAACAGTGATGGTGAGAAAGTGAAGTAAGGAGAGATATAAAATATATTTAGTAGGAAAAAATATAGTTTATTATCAAGAGAAAAAGAAAAAATGATATGTGTAGTGAATCCTAGGTTTTTGACTTGGGCAACCAAGTAGATAATGTAGCCAAACAGTAAGAGGGAACCAGGAGGAGGAACAGATTTGTGTGGGATGGAAAGATATGTTCATTTGAATTAAAATGAAAATATCATGTTGTGGCTATATTAAATGAGGTTGCTTTTTATAAAAGTAGTTCTGTGGTTCCCTGTGTTAGTCACAGTACATTTATTTATTCAACAAGAGTTCCTGAGTAATAGCAATGCCAAAGCAGAGTAATGGATAGGGGTGGATAATACAATAATGAATATGTATGGTCCCTGCTTTTAAAAAGTTTGAGTATGAGAGTGGAAATAAGTTCCACAAATAATCAGTATTTATCATTAGAGATGTCCAAACCAATTGTTTGAGAATTCAGGTAAGAAAGAATTTATTTGGTGACAAGTTTAAGGAAATACACTTTTTTTAAAAAAATAGGATTTAAATTATACCTGAAAGATAGAAAGAAGAAACAGAATTTTGATAGGTTAAAAAATATATATATATGGGAACGACATGCTAAAAGAGGAAAGAGAACGGGGACATGCAGGGAAGGCGAACTACATAGAAACATCTAGTGGTTACCCAGTTTGACCAAAGTGGAAATTATACTTAGAGTAATGATGAGTATCAGTATTGGAAACCAAACTTGATCTTGAAAGAGGTCAGAGAATCAGGATTCGGCTTGGTAGCAGTGAGAATCTACTGAGAGTTTCTGAGAAGGGGGGGATGAATGACCTATCAGAGCTGTTCTTACTAACATTAATTTTGAAGCTGATTTACAAAGAGACCATATTTAAGGGACTCCAGCTAGTATAGGAAAGAGAAAAGAGAAAGACCAATTTATGGGTCTTGTTAGATTGTTAGAATTCACAGAAATGAAATAAAAAAAGACACAATGGTGTCAAACCAATATTACCAAATGTATCCTAGTGACATTAACTAAAATTAGGAGGACAGAAAGTTTTTTTTGTTGAAAATAGTGACATAAGCCATGGATGAATTTCACTGGTCACTCAAGTGGTGTTGTACAACAACCTTTTGCAAACAAGAAACAAAAGTCAAAAAAGAGTTTAGGCCTGGATTTATATGTTTGTGGGATTATGAAAATCAGAAAAAAAAAATAGTATCCATTGTGGGAATAATGATTCAGTCTTTATGATATATATTCTGAATCATCTATTTATAATGTTTTCCCTATTTCAGGTGACTAAACTCTAGGTACAGAGATTCTTTGTTTCCCAAGCACCTAAAACATAATGTTTGATCAGGCTCTTTTGGTTTCAAGGAACCAAGTCATTTAAACAAGCTCAAGTAACAGAGACTTAACATAAGGCTCAGTGAGAGAGATGAGACATACAGAAATAGCTGAGTAAGATCCAGAGTAGAATCAGGACATGTGGGGATTGGAACTAGATTCAAAGCAGCACTAGGAACATCAGAAGCAAAAATTCATGATTCTTCAATGAACATGGTCCCACTAGTTTCATTTCTGTGCCTCCTTTTTGGAGTCTTTATTTTTCTGTTTCTCTTATAAGCTGATTTTACAATTTTCTTCCTTTTTATTACCTTAGCTATCCTGCTTATTGATAATTTCTGTGTTCTCATAACTTCTTCTTTAGCATGAGCCATCATGACCCTGGAATTTATGGTATCTGCATCCTTTCATTTCTAGCTCCCTCTGTTACCTGCCTAATTTTCTCTGTGGATACTAATATCTACTCCATAGTGTACAATGTTATTGGTCCAATTCATCTCAGTTTTTGCAGAACTTTTCAGGCCTATTCACCCTATAGACTGCCTGATCAATCAATAAATCCTCTGACTTGAATCAGCTGCCCACGGTTTGTCCAGTTAAAAGAAGCCATCTAAGCAGGAGGTCTTATAATACAAAATATACCACTTAGTGTTAAAGTAAAATAGTTCCTCATTATTGTATTTTAAATATTTAAAAAATATATAGCCAGCTGTTTCTTGTTAGTATAATATCTTCTATGATCATGTTGAACTTATAAAGTTAAATTGAATGCAACAGGTGGTAACATTTGGCTTGATGTCAACTTGCAAATCACAGAACAGTGTCTAAAATGTAGAGATTGACTTCACTTTATGGCATGTTCTATAAATATTCTTCAGTTATTTTATCAGTATTGTTTTCTTTTTCCAATTCCAGTATATATACTTCAAGTCAGGGATGTGTTTTTAATTCATGTTATATCCTCTCACAAAGTTTAATAATATTGAGGTAGACAATTACAGTTATGTTGTTGGATACTGGTTGATTTCAGGTTTTATAAATTCATATTTCTCAATTTAAAGTTTAAGAGATTTAATATTTATGTGGATATATATGGGTACAATCAGGCACACATATGCAAGCACACATATTATTAAATACCTGTCAATTATAACTAATCTTTTGCCCCCAAATTTACATAAATGACAAAGGAATTGTTTTAGGGCAATTTTATAATCAAGCACCTATATATAATTGCTCTTTCTTATCTTATACTGTTTGGCATTTGAATTTTTAAATATACCCTATAAAAATATTAAGGTATACATAATGGAATTAGAACAAGATCCTTTGGACCTTTCTGTTGACTCATTCTTATTGCATGAAATGATCTACATATGTTTATCATTATCTGTTTTATTTTTCATTTAGCTAATGTTAGCTTACATCTAAACTCTTAAAGGCTAATAGTGCACTCATAAAAAGAGCCTGACTCACTGTTTACTTTTAATATGTATATATGGATACTGAAGATTAGAATCCAATTTCTGTGTCATTAAAACATATAATTACTTTTTCCTACTTTTCTTTGTATTACCAATACAGTCAAAAAAGAATAAATAAATGAATTTTAAATGAGAAAAAGTTTATATTTTTAAATCATTACAGTGACCACTCAGAAATAGCTTTTTTATTCATAAAGAATCACAAGGATGTTGTATCAAAGAAACAATAATCAAAGATGGTAAGTGTTTATTATTCAACATGTACTTGGGCACCTTTGTGATCAAGTAGCATGCAGTCATTGGTAATACCAAAACAAGTAAGACCAATTTACTGCCTTTCAAACGTTTACAATCTATGTGAAGAAGATGGAACTGCCAACAAATAAAGTAAATAAAGTGTTATAACATCCACTTGGAAGTTCAACATGTAAAAAAAAATTAGTCTTCAACTCAATGTGCATGAAACATGATTTTGCTTTTTCTGTAATTCAAAGTATTTCTATTTTGGCTCCCCTTTTGCTGAATATTAGAAACTTAATCTCAGAATTTCAGTCAATTTAGGATAACCTCAGAAAAAAATTTGGGTTTCCTCAGTCAATGCTGGGTTTGCTTTGTCAACTCAGAGTCTATCTTCCTAGTGATCCTTGAAATTAGATCTATGTTCCAAGGGATTCCTCTGTGCTCAAATATAGTTGAGTAAGAAACAGTAGGAAATGAAAAGAGGATGAACTGATTAATGGTTGTCATCATATAGTCATACTGGTTTCTGCTAAAAATGTCCATATTCTCATTGGTTCTCTGGTTATTGGTCCATGTAAGTTGCTGCTTTTCCTTCCTTAGTCCTACTTAAACCATAATCTAGACGACTAGATCTCAGGTATGTGTGAGATCTTCCAAAGCATATAACAAACACTTGATTTTCACTCATACCATACTGGGTACAACAGAACACTGGAGCCTGTCTCAGGTACCTCTGCTCAGCCACTGCATTTTTGATCATGTGTTACATGGCGATAGAAAACAGAGTTAAAAACATTCTGGTCCAAAATGAGGAAAATGGAAGCAGTTTTAAATCCAGTTGGGAAAACTCCATTAGGTTTCAAGGCCTGGGAACATCTTCTGTAGCTTTCCACTGTGTCCTCTGGATCTTGGCTTTGAGTCATCCTTTCTTTTTCATAAAAGGTAGCATGTGTTTGTTGATGAGTAGTTTTAATAGTCCCTGCTTCCTGCCTGGATAAATTCAGGGTTAAGAGAGTCTCCTTCTTCTTCATATTGTCTCTGTCCCTTTCAGTCTCAGCTGTCAGTTCTTCTCATGAATTATTCCCAATTACCTTGTGGGCTTTTTGTGGATTTCGCAGTTCATTCCATTAGACAAAAAGTCATCCACAGATTTTTCTGAGATAATTCTTTCTCTATTTTTGGCTTCTGCTGACATGGCTTAGGGATGATGTCCATAAGCTTCCTTGAGGCTCTCTGGTTTGAGAAGAGTTATGATAAATACCTTTAATCTCTTGTATTTAACACTCTGCCCTTTTGTTTTTTCTGAGGTTGCAGCAAAAAGTTGTACATTCACATCCTGAGTTTCTCTCTGTGGCATACTTTCAGAAGCAATCTCTTAATTATTGCATATTTTGTCATCCATATAGGCTGAGAATTTCCCAAATCATCAAGTATGGTTCCTTTTAATTGAACAGTACTTTCCTCAGTTTATCTGCCTTCTCACATTTTACTATAAGCAGAGAAAAGAACCCAGGCTTCACCTTCAACACTTTGCTTAGAAATCTCCTCAACCCAGCCGGGCGCGGTGGCTCAAGCCTGTAATCCCAGCACTTTGGGAGGCCGTAGATGGGCGGATCACGAGGTCAGGAGATCGAGACCATCCTGGCTAATATGGTGAAACCCCATCTCTACTAAAAACTACAAAAAAAAAAAAAAAAAAAAAAAAAAAACTAGCCGGGCGACGAGGCGGGCGCCTGTAGTCCCAGCTACTTGGGAGGCTAAGGCAGGAGAATGGCGTAAACCCAGGAGGCGGAGCTTGCAGTGAGCTGAGGTCTGGCCACTGCACTCCAGCCTGGGAGACAGAGCCAGACTCCGTCTCAAAAAAAAAAAGAAATCTCCTCAACCCAATATCCAAGTTCATTATTTATAAGGTCTGCTTTCTACATTAAGCAATTTTTTTCTAAGCTTTCTGCTATTATACAGCAAGGATCTCCCTTCCTCCAGTTTCCAATAATAAATTCCTCATTTCCTTCCGAACACCAACCAGCAGGATTTTTAAAAATTTTTTTATAGATTCAAGGGGTTACACCTGCAGTTTTTGTTACATGGATATATTGTGTAGTGGTGGCACTGGGCTTCTAGTATACCCATCACTGGAATAGTGAACATTATACTTAGTAGGTAATTTTTCAGACCTCATCCGTCTCTGATGCTTTTCCCTTTTGGAATCTCCAGTGTCTATTATTTCCCTCTCTCTGTTCATGCATACCCATTATTTAGCTCCCACTTATAAGTGACAACATGCTGTACTTGATCTTCTGTTTCTGAGTTATTTCAGGTGGTTAAATCAAAGTTTTAAGATCTGGGGTCCTACAACATAGAAGGGTACCATTCCTTTAAAATTAACATAGAATTTGTGTATGTGTGCTTTTTGCTTTTTCTGGTGAAGATTTTATATTGTTTATTACATTATTAAGGGTTTCCATTTGTGGTACTTTACAAGTATGATCATAATGTTTTGTACCTTATCCCATAAAGAGGTGAAATCTATTCCCCCACCTCTTAAATCTAGGCTGTCCTTGTGAGTTTCTCTAGCAGAAGTAACACTAAGTTCCAGAATCTAGGTCTCAAGAGGATTTATGCATCCTTCCTAAACTCTCAGGGAACTCCGAAAGCATCGTGTTGAGAAGAAGCCATAGGTAGAAAGTGCAGTCAGTCACTCCATTCTTTCAGCCATTCTAGTTGATGACCCAAACATGTGAGTGATACCAGCTGGCTGCACCTGCATAAAGCCCAGGTGAGATTAGCAGAAGAAACACCCAGTCAACCTACAGACATGTGAGAAATTATAAATCAGTGTTGTTTCAAGCCGCTAAGCTTTAGGTTATAGTATATGATGTTGCAATAGATATAAAAAAATATATTACCCCATAAAAAGCTGACTTGGGGCAAAAAGCAAATTCTCCTCCAAAAACTTTCCCTTTTACTGCTGGGTCTTTTTGACAGAAGTGTTAAGAAGGAGACATTTTTAAATCAACACTTTAATGACATTTTTCTTCTACTCCATGAGTCAAAAGGAGATAATATTCATCCTCTGAAAAATTAATTGTTTTACAATAATGCTATAATTAAAATGTTTTAAATTCATTTATATTATACAAAAATGATGTATAGACTTGGTTTTCCTTCAAAGAAGTCAAAATTTCCAGGATCATTTTATCAGTACACAAGCTTATAGGCTTGAATCCATCATTGGAATTTCTTGACCATTGTGTCAGGTCATTCTTGTGTTGCTTTAAAGGAATACCTGAGACTGAGTAACTTATAAAGAAAAGAGGTTTAACTGGCTCATGGTTATGCAAGCCGTATAAGTATGGGGCTGGCACCTGCTCAGCTTCTAGAGAGACCTCAAGGAATTGTTATAGCAGAGAGCAAAGCAGGAGCAGAAAGGTCACATGACAAGAGCAAGAGGAAGAGAGAGGGTTGGGGGAGGTGCCATATGCTTTTAAACAACCACATCTCATGAGAACTCACTCACTGTAGCAAAAATAGCACAAGCAAGCCATGAGGCACAAGAAAGTCATGAGGAATTCATCCCCATGACCCAGACACCTCCCACTAGGCCCCACCTCCAATACTGTGTATTATATGAGATTTGGGTGGGATAAATATCCAAAACATATCAACCATCTTAATATAAATATACAGAATCTCCAATTTACACTTTTAAATGTTATCATAAGGGAGGATTCTTTCTCTAAGAAATTAATCTGTTTATGTTCACCATGTCTTGACTCAAAAATAATTACGATGTATCTATATCTTCTACTCTACATCTTTTTTTATTTACCCTGTATCATATCCTTAGTATAATAATGATGAAAGAAATAATTAATATTTAGGCTGGGTGTGGTGGCTCACACCTGTAATCCCAGCATTTCGGGAGGTTGAGGTGGGCAGATCACCTGACATTAGGAATTTGAGAGCGACCTGGCCAACATAGTGAAACCCCCTCTCTACTAAAAATACAGAAAAAATTAGCCAGGCGTGATGGTGTGCGCCCGTAATCCCAGCTACTCAGCAGGCTGAGGCGGAAGAATTGCTTGAACCAAGGAGGTGGAAGTTGCAGTGAGCCAAGATCACACTACTGCACTCCAGTCTGGGTGACAGAGCGAGACTCCATCTCAAAATAATAATAATAATAATAATAAATATTTAATAGTATTTAATCAAAATGAGGTCCACACCTTAAAATCAAATTTGTTATTTCTTTCCAAAAGATTGTTTTATATTTCACCATGACATCTGAAAATTCCTACTATCAGCATGTTCACAATCTTAGTCTATCAAGTCTTCACTTCATTCTCATTTATTTGTAGACACAAAGAAAAATTTGAATAATTCCAGACCTATTATATTTTACTAATTCTCTAAAGTATATTTATTTAAATATCGCTGGATTGGATTAAACTGTATTTTAATCCCATTAACTATAACTAGGAGAAATTGGAACATTCACATATAAACATTATGTCTTTCATAGGGATTCTTACTGCACTATTTATTCCCAGCCAGAATAAATGCATATAAGACTAATTCAAATGTGGTCTAATTTAAGTACAAGGTGATGTTTTCAATTCAGTTGTCACTTATGACTTGCAGATGAACGGCTTTCCTTTTTGATCCATAATCTATTCAAACTGTCATGGGACATTAAAATGCTTAGCTAAACTTTCCACACACATATTCATTGAAATAAATTTTTAAAAATCCTTCAGTTATCAAATCACTACCTCTTTTTCTACTTGATTTTCCTTTTCATTGTTAATTTATTTTTTGATTTATCAGTGTAATAGAAATATCATTTTAATAAAAATTTTAAATAAAGTTTCCTCCTTAAAGTTTAATATGTTAAAATGAACAAAAGAGAACTACTTGATAAATATTAAGTTGAAGGCAAACAATCTGTTTGCAATCAAATGAAAGAAATCACTTTCTCATATGGGTATTTTCCCCAGGATCTAAAAAGCAATCTTGGTATTTTCTTCTAAAATAGGTAACACTATTCCTGGTTTTATCTGATTTCTTGCCAGTATGTAGTGCATAATGAATCATTTCAATAATGATATGCATACCCCTAAATAATGTTTCCTTAGCCTTCTGGTATTCTTTTTTTGACAATCCCCAGCCCCAGTTTGCCTTTATTGTTTGCACTGTGTTCCAGAGATGCTGAGAATATTACAGAAAGCCTCAAAGTTATGCAGGCACTTCTAATTTCTTCCTAATATAATTTATCTAATTCTTTCCAATATTAATAGAATTCTGATTGTTTTTTTAGAGCAGCAATGCAGCAATGTGTCTAGCTAATATAATCTACTTCCCTACCTACCTTGTGTAGTTCTGGTAAATTAAATGTAAGTACAAATGTGCTGACAACTATCGAAAAAGTTTTATTTTCCTGATATAGGTCCCAGTTACCACTTATTCACTACTTCTTCCCTCATCTTCTGTTTCTAATGGATAAGAGGAGATGGAGGTAGAATGACATTTTGAGACCTTGTGGGGTGACCAACCCTCCTGGTAAAATCAGGGACTGTGGAGTTTTCCTAGACATGTGACTTTTCATTTTAAAATAGAGAAAACCCCAGGCAACATGGAAGAAGTTGGTTATCTTACCAAAGGGTGAAGTGAAAATGAGGATGAAAGTTACTCAAGAGGGTAGAAGAGAAAGAAGCGCAGTTCCTGATGACATTGTACAGCTGCCATATAAGCTATGGGCTTTTTATTAGAGTAGAGAAATAAACTTCTTTGTATCAACTCATGAAATTTGGCTTTTTTATGAATACTCAAACATGCTCTTTAACTGCATTCACAACCTTGATGTACTCCAGTCCATGTGAATCACATCACAGTCCATTTGAATGGTGTCACCTGAAGTTGTGCAGCACACAGCCTGTGCAGCTAGCTGTATGTGGTAGCCCTGACCAAGATTACACTGTCATAAACCATAAAATCTTTAATGCTCAAATGATGGTTCCACCTTACAAACAAGCTGTTTCTCAGATGTATTCTCTCTCTCTCAAACAACTCCAGACCATATACCCTTTTCTTTCTTCCATGAGGTCTCTTAGAAAAAAAGATTCCCTCTCTCTTTTAAAGTGTATGTCTCTAAGTGTGAGGTTGATTTCTTTGCTTCCCACATCCTTGGGGTCTTAATCCACCTGATTTGGCTACAAATGATTTACTTTTCTTATTAGCTTTTTGAGATTGTAACAATAAATTTGGTGGGACTCTCACATCAAATTATGATCTCTGAGTTCTATTAAACCAGTTTATCTCCATGTTTGAATACTGTAGCACTAAACTTGGACTCTTAAGCAAAATATTTATGAATTTGTTCACCTGAATTATTTACATTTCAGCTGGGTACAATTTTCTTAATAATATCCAAATATAGAATATAAATATATAGACAATAATGAGCAAACATATAATCCTCCATGAAAAAAAGAAATTAAACAAAAACTTTTCCTTAAGGTAAATGTTGGAAAAACAGTGACTTTCCTCCTTTTTAAATTTTGAATCAGTTACAAACTCTAGGCATTCAGAACTTACATAGCATTACTGAGACAATGTGCTTCTGATTTAGAGTGCTTTACCCTCCCCTCCCTTCCTCCCTTCCCCAGCAATGGAAATTCCATTTTTTTTTTCTTTTTTTTTTTTGAGACGGAGTCTCGCTGGGTCACCCAGGCTGGAGTGCAGTGACACGATCTCCGCTCACTGCAAGCTCTGCCTCTTGGGTTCACCCCATTCTCCTACCTCAGCCTCCCAAGTAGCTGGGACAACAGGTGCCTGCCACTATGCCTGGCTAATTTTTTTTGTATTTTTAGTACAGACGGGGTTTCACCGTGTTAGCCAGGATGATCTCGATCTCCTTACCTCGTGATCCGCCCGCCTCAGCCTCTCAAAGTGCTGGGATTACAGACGTGAGCCACCGTGCCTGGCCACCATTCCATTTTTATATAAAACTTTGCAGGTGAATTGAGAGGGGAGCTTCTGACTCTCGTATTATGAAGCATTATGCCGGAGCCAGATGCTTTTGCATGTTTGGAAATAACAAATGGCTGTCTAATAGGCTAGAATCGGAGGTTTCCTTGTTGATGAAGGTTTCTAATGAGATAAGGAGTATGTAATAGAGAGAAAAGACATTTGGAAATAAGCATGCATTCTCATTCAGTCTATATGACTTCAAAAATTCATTTAACCTTTATCTCATTTCTCTAATTATTTTGCAAATGGATATGTGTCAAATAAAACCAGGATGGTATAAACAAGGGCATATTGTTTCATTTCTCCAGAGCTATATCATTTGCCGAAGTTGGCTAGATGTTGGCTGGGGCTACAGTCATCAGAAGAGTTCCCCCCATCACACTGCCCACTGGGATGCTGGGCTGGGCCTCTCCATCTCTCCATGTGATCTCAGGGCCTCTCTCCGTGGCTTCCTTGTGAGGCCCCTCTGCATGGCCTCTTAAGCAGGGTAGCCAAATTTCTTTAATGGTGGTTCCAACAAGTGAGCATGCCAAAGTAGGATGCAGAAGCTACCAGTACTCTTCAAAATTAGACTTGGAACTGGCACACTGTTACTTCTGTCACATTCCAATGGCTAATGCAAGACCAGATACAAAATGAAGTGACAGCTTAAGGACATGAATTCCAGGAGGCATGGCTCACTGGGGGTAACTTTGGAGTCTAGCTATCACAGTGAGTTGGAAAAAAGGCATAAAATCATGGCTTCCTTTTTCAACAGTGTGGAAATCTACACATTTACATAGAAAATAATTGTAGGTTGGTATTTTCAGTATGTTTGTAAAACAGCAATAATCTCTGACAGGGCCCTGTGTTTCATAGTTAAAACACTTGGGGCCGGGTGCACTGGCTCATGCCTATAATCTCAGCACTTTGGGAGACCGAGGCGGTGGATCCCTTGAGTCCAGGAGTTCAAGACCAGCCTGGGCAACATGGCACAATCCAGTTTCTACTAAAAATATGAAGATCAGCCAGGCGTGGTGGCACATGCCTGTGGTCCCAGCTACTCTGGAGGCTGAGGTGGGAGGTAGCAATAAATCGAGATTGTGCCACTAGACTCCAGCCTGGGTGACAGAGCAAGAGCCTGTCTCAAAACAAAATAAAAACCACTGGGCATACAGTGTTCCTCAATCAATTTAGTCTAGATTTGTAATTCCAGTTACATTTTTCTGACAGAATAATTTTCAAAAACAGAAGAGGTTTAATAAGTATTAAATGAAAATAAAAATATATCTTAATATTCCAAAGGAATGATCATATATTAAGCTGACTGGAAAGCACTAATAAGAAATATAGGCACTTAGGTAAGATTGACTAGTCAGGATATTATGAATTACCTCTTGGTGGCCATTTACCACCTAACTTAGAAAAAAACAAAGCAAAACTTTCTGAGAGGTAACCACCAAGACATAGGCTTCTTGGATCAGCTGTGGTACACGCTGTCCCTGCCCACATCATCAGTACAGTTCCCTGGAAATGTATGTAGGACGGGAAGTGTGATATTTACAAGAGCCTCTGTGGCCTTAGAAAAATGTCTTATAAGATGTGTTACTCCCACAGACTTTTTGTTTAATTTATTTTTATGCTTTCTAGTACATAATATTAAACTTCCAAATTAATACAATCTACCTTCCCGAGGTTACCAATGCCAAGGCATGCAAGTTTATCAAGTAACAAGAGACCTGGACGAAGAAAAAATAATATGTGGTTCTACAAAACAGAAAGTCTCAGGACAGTAAGTGAAATAGTATCTCTCTTTTACTTGGGAATCTGTCAAATGAATAAATTATTTGCAGCAAAGCAAGTGACTAATTTATCTAATGATTCACCAAAATCTAATCAAAGGATGCACAGTGGACATAACTGAAAGTTTACTTTCACATATGACATTGAATTATTTTCAAATTAATGCAATTACTTGTAATTATTGCTATTATTGCATGTGACCATATGACTGACACAGGCCTCAGGGATATAACTTACTACTAAGCCAGTTTCAGCTGTTCTTGGATATTTAAAATATAGTTCGAAGAACACTTCATGGAGTGTATTTATTGCGATCTGAGATTTGATGAAAGGGTGAGATTTGATGAAAAGGTGACTTTGTGGTTGGCATGAGGAGGTCATTTAAACTACATATGGACCCATAGAAGAAAAGGTAGGAAAAAGCAGTTCTGGGAATCCAATAGAGGAGCATGTTAGAGAATCCTAATTTGCTTCTTTAAATTTCTTGCTGCATATTTGGGGTGAATGAGAATATGAATTTCAGATCCATGCTGTCATGTGTACTGTTGGTGTAATTTTGGGGTCTACTAAGAGTTTTTGCTTTATCTAGGCACGTGGAAAAAAGTGAAGGGTAAAGGTGAATCGTTGTAACTAGTCACGTAGTAACCACAGCCAATGAATCTTTATTTCTCTTCACTGGTAATTCTGCAAAATAAATCTTATTCGGGGATTTGTTTAATTCTTTGAAGGAAAGGCCTATATCTTACACGTTTTATAAGCAACAGCTATTTTCAGGCTTGTTTTCAAGGACAGGAATGAATACAGCTGGCAACAATTACTTTTAAAATGTAAGGCTTAAATAAGCATTCTTTTAAAAGAGTATTTAAGAGGGTAGCCACAGTTGGACGTTCCTATCATTATGCCTCCCATGTCAATCAAAGTTTTTCTATAGTCTAGGTCTCCATCAAGTCCAATGAACATAACTAACAAAATGTGAATTTATGTAAACATAACACTGTTATTAATAGTAGCATTATAATAATCTGGTACGGTTTGGTAGACCTTCCTTGTTTTATTTTCAGCTTCTGTCATGGTCTCGTTAAATAGTATATGAGATGAAATAAACAGAGTTCTTTAAATTTGTGGGGCAATCTGAAAGGCTGCCAGTAATAACTCTTTTCCAGATTCAAAGTTAACTATCCGTTGAAGGACAGTGTGCAGTGTGCTAGTTGAAAAAATAAAATATAGCTTGATATGGGTGGTTGATACATAAACATATACATATACACACACATACATACACATACACATACACATTCGTATAATATATACCAAATCCTGGGCTTGGTAGTAATCAGAGAAACTCTTAAGGCTGCTGATCCTGCCAGACACGTGGCATAGCGGTTCAGTGTGTCCTGGCTTGCTGCAGCTGCCTTCCACATGCAAGAAGCCACCAGAATGCCACTTTTGAGAATCAGTAGTAAATGGAGAAAATTACATGTGAGGTATATCTGAAATACGTGAAGTGGAGACTGACTTATCCTGTAGTAGAGCATATAGCAAGTAGGCTGAACGCTTTTTGTACAATGCACAGAGTTCTTTAAATTTTAAATTTTAATATGTGGCATAACCTGAAAGACCACCAAGGATAAAACATCACTTTGTAAATAAACCTGAGTGACTTGCACAAGTTAATTTAGAGGACTAAAATGAGTCCTCTAAATTTTCATAACCTTTCATGTAAAATCATTGGAACTCTAAGATCACAATATTCAACTTTTGCAGCTTTTAGGTATTGTTATAATTATTACAGAGCTTGCAAATATAAAGAAACTGAAATTTACCTCTACCAAACAAGGAACTGAATGTACTGTATGATGAGAACACAGACATTATAAAAGACTTAATTTTTGAAATTTATAATTGTGATTTGGAATATCTCAACTTGTGGAATCCTTGGATGGAACTGTTGCTTCTAACTGGATGAAACTATATTTTGTATCTAAATGGATTAAAATTGAGATGACATAATTTTGTAGTATTTAAACTTGATTGAAACCATCAAAATAAACATACATTTTCAAGACTTATATGACGAGCTTTGTTTTGTAAAAATACTTGTTGCACAATATAACTAAGTGAGCTTTAAAAAAAGACAACAGGTAGGAAAAGATTTGGACTGAAAAATTTGTACATTTCAGTATAGAAAAATTAGAATGAGAATATATTTTATTTAGCAGTGTGTTTTGAGCTTAATACGTATCTCACTACTTAATTTTCCATTTAAAACATTATAGTCTTCAGAGAAGCATTCATTAAAGCTGTCAGTAATTTCAAATTTATGTGAAACTGTGAAGATTTCAGGAAATTTTATGAACAAATTAAAAATAAGAAAGGTGACATTGAAAAAAATTGCATTCTTTGGAAAAATGTGAGTATATGGTATTGGAGAAAATACAACTAAGAAACTGATTAAAGTATGTAAATATGTACCAAGAGTAAGTATTCTGCTTATGCCACGTTTAACATTTAGGTAACTGACAAAAAGAAGTTTCATAAAATTATATGTCTGTGTGTGTGTGTGTGTGTGTGTATGTCACTGTTAAGGGTTTTCTATTAAAGAAAGCAAAAAGCAATAAAAATAAAATGTGAAATAAATTTTAAAGCAAAAATCATAAAATTCTAACTAAATAGGTCTGAAGACTGATTACAGCTTAGTTACAGCTCATGTTATTTAAAACAGCATTCCATGACAGTGCTTAGTTATCATAAATGAGGCCCACTAAACAAAAAGTTTCGGTAACTTCTCTATTGGGCAGAAATTATTTTAAATATCGTGTTAGTAAACGGCTTAATAGAAATGATAACGTGATATACTTATTTCTCATTTAAATTTTCCTCTAAACATAAAATTTTACAACCATGAAACTGAAGGCGTCAACCTATTCAATGACAATAAAGCTGCGTGGCAAACAAGCTAAGTGGGAATTAAAACAGCTTAAGCAAAAATAAATCAAAATTGTAGCTTTTTAAAAATCAATTTTCATCCCCCTAATTCTGGAGAATTTATACTCTGCCTCTTCTGCTTGTGGTTTAGGAAAGAAGCCCAAAATTCAGGGCACATGTATTAAAATTAAATATTAAGATCAGTAAACCTCAATTGGCACGAATAAACAATATGAAAGAGTAAGCACAAATACGATCTATTTGTTTACCCATTTTTCTAATTGTGATAGCTATACTATGAAATTCCTAAAACCAGATGGAAGACTGGCTTAATATTTTGGCAAACACATTCAAGTTAATGAGGAATGAGAGATAGAGCACTCTGGATTTTAGCATGAACAATTAAAATAGAAAGATGTTACATTTCCTATTCCATCAGTTGACAGTATACTTATTTTCCCGGCAGAAATTTGGAATCTAAGCAACTCAGGTCCAGTGAGTGCAAACAACTGACACGCTTAGTCCAACAGGCCCCTGTGAGCAGGCCCTCTAGGGCATTTCCTGACGCCACATAACCATGGACCTTTCCCCCCTTTAGTGGACGCCGCGGGTGATCAGGTGGTCCTGAGGAGCAGGGGCCTGAGACCCAGTCAAGCCTGCTGTCAACCTCCCTCTGATGGAGGCCACGTCCTTTTCATGAGGCTGTTAGGAACGCCACCCTAAACCCCCACTATTTCTATTTTTGCAACATTCTTCCCAGTCCTTTCCTTCCTTCCCTTCGTCCCAGCCAAAGTAAAAGCATCCCTGGAATTTAATGGACTGAAAGGAGACCGGACGACTGAGGGGTAGAACGGGGCCTAAAGTGGCTTTGGAAGCAAGGGGGTTAAGGGAAAGAGCAGAGGGTTGAGCGGGGAGAGGCAAGAGGGTTGAGCAGAGAGAGGGAAGAGGCAATCTCCCCCTACCCAACTGCCCCTCCCAGGAGCAGATACGGCCCCAACAGCCGGCAAGTCCCTCCGGCCTGGAAGACAAAGGAAGGATCAGGGCCCAGTAGTGACGGGGAGGGTGGGGGCAACGACTCGCGTGAGCTCGGGGACGTGAGAACGCAGCCCCCGCCCCGTTCTCCGCCTCCCCTGAGAAAGGCGGGGGCCCCACGCCGCCCCGAGAGGTCTCCCTGCCGCGCCGGCCGTGGGTCCCAGGCGGCCGCACACGCCCAGGCACGGGCTGCTGCGGGAGGGCGCGGTGGGGGAGGGGAAGGACGCGGGGGCGGAGCCGGCGAGCAAAGAAAGGCCGAGCGGCGAGGCGGGGGCGGGGGCTTGGGCGGGGCCTGGGCCGGTCGGGCGGGGCCGCGGGGCGGGGCGGAGCCGGCAGGCCGGGGGCTGCGTGAGACAGTCACTGCCCTGACGGCGGCGGCAGCGGTTGGCCGGTGGGGGCTGGGGCGAGCACGACCGATTCTGCTGGGAAAGCTGGAACTGGCAGCCGCTGGGGGCCAAGAGGAGGATCCGGAGCTGGGAGCGTGCCCCGGGCCCGGCGGAGGAGGCGGCTGCAGTTGGAGTCCCGGGAGCGCTGCTGGCGGCGACTTCTCAGCGAAGCAAGTGTCTGAGACTGAGAGTCCGCAGCAGCGGCGGCGGCGGCGGCCACGGCGGCGGCTGGGGCCGAGGTAACCGGGGGGCGGCGGCGGTGGAAGCGAGGCCCCTCCCTCGGCTTGGAAGCTGGGAGGCTGAGGCCGGGGCTTGAACCTGACCCAACCACCCACCCTCTCCAGCCTCGAGACCCAGATTTGCCCCCTTCCCTCGCTCCGCCGTCGGCCGGGTGGGAGCGGGAGCGGGAGCGGGGCATGGGGCGGGAGTGCAGAGGCGGAAGCCGACCGGGAGGCGACCCCTCGTCTGGGATTGGCAAGGACCTTGGTCACCCCCTCCCCCTTCAAAAGACACACCCCAGTCTCGGTGCAGGGCTGGGTGCAGAGGCGCTCCCAGCCTCTGGAAGGGCAGACCTCGGTGTGGAGGCTGCACCTTCGTTCGTGGCCTCTCCGAGGTGGCCCCCCTGTGGCTCGTCTGGGCGGTTCAAACCCAAGGTAGTGCCCGGCGCTGGGAATCCCGGAGTTCCTTTTGTCTGTCAGATGAAACTGGAGGCCGGACCTTTGGGCAGACACCCACTAGCACCGAAGCACTCTACTCTTTATCCTTTTTCTGTCTTGGAAGGAATTCCTCCCTAGCAGCCTTTTATCCGGCCAGAGTGGTAGATTTTATCGCTGACCTCCATCCTTGGCCTAGAGGAAGGAAGGATTCACATTTTACTTGTGTTTGATTTATCATTCTGTATAGGAACAATCATCTTCCATCGTTTTTTGTTGTTGTTGTTGTTTTTTTTTTTAAAGCCGTTTCCCATCCAGCTGCAACCCTGGTAATCCTCCCCTAGATTTTTGCAAACTATCAACAAAGAAGTGTGGCTGGAGAAGTAGACAGTCCTTGACTGACTGGACTGTGTAAGTTAATAGAGCTTCCTTAGCTGGCGCTGTTCTACCAGTCTACTGTGAATGAGCGTTTTGGCTGGAGTTAAGGGTGTTACTGTATGTGCATAAAGTATCTCCCCCACCCCCTTGCTATAGTGAAGTTGCAAAAATCTTGGGTAACTTGATTAAAATGTGGCTGTTTGGGAAGCATAACAACAAGGAAGAAAAATGCAGAAAGGAGAATGTGATTATTTCAGGGGTTTTTGTCCAACTTTTTGAAAGTGCCAAAGGTGAAGCAGTGGATTTTTCAGGTTACGTTAACTGGTACACTGCAACATTTATTGACCTTAATACGTTTTTAACATATGATATTTTGCACTGAGGTATTTTTGTTTGTTTTATTTTAGTTACTTGTGGAAATTGTTGATTACCCGGACATCTTAAAACCAAGAAACCTGTGAACAGGTTCATTAAGAATCTGCTGTCTTGAAAAATGCATTTTATGAATGCTTTGAATTAAGAAAGTGTTAACAGTGGTCTGTCATTTCTGCCACATAAGAAACTATAATCTGAAACAGTTCCCTGGCAGTTGCCCAGATGCCTGAAACTGGCAAGATCTAGTACTCTTGAGTGATCATCCTTCAACGAGAAATACAGAGCTACTTACATACTGTACCTCATACCGTGTAAATGTAATCTCTCTGATGCCATTTAATGCAATGGACCTCTTTTCTGAATCTAATTGTCAGATGCAGAATTGACACTTGGAATCTGGAGAAGTATTTTGTACAAATTGAAAGAGTGGGTTTTTTCTTTAGTTTTCCAGATGTATTGTTTCATCTCTGTTCTTGAAACATCCACAATCACATAATCTCCAGTTATAACCATGGAGTTACGTGATTCATTAAGATATAGGAAAAGTGATGCTGAGCTGTGGAATCAGGCGTTTCTCCCTCAGTTCAACTAATACATAGACTGCTGATCAAGAATAAGGAACCAAATAAAGTCATGCACGTTCTGTTGACAGATGAACTCTGTGGCTGTTGAATTTTACTGTAACTAGTTACTCTGTCATTCCGAGTCAACTTAGTATGCAAGTTATGTCATAATGGATGGAAAGACCTGTGTTGATGTATCCAGACTCTAGCAAATGAAGATAAAAAACCTATTATGACTAATCCTTGGGAAGAGAAAGTCTGCAAAATGGCTCAAACCAGTTTACTGCAAGGGAAGCAGTTTTACTGTAGGGAGTGGGTTTTCCACAAGCTTCAGCATTGCCTCCAGGAGAAAAGTAACTGCTGCAATAGTACTGTCAATGCACCATCACTTGTAATGAATTCTGGGAATAATGCTAGTGGTGTCTCTGGAAAGGGAGCTGCCTGGGGTGTGTTGTTGGTAGGAGGGCCTGGCAGTGGCAAGACGGCCCTATGTACTGAACTCTTATGGCCAAGTTCACCTACAAGTTTGCAGAGAGGTTTACATCGCCAAGCTTTGGCCTTTCATTTCTGCAAAGCCCAGGACTCTGACACTTTGTGTGTTGGAGGGTTTATTAGAGGTCTAGTAGCCCAGATCTGCCGCAGTGGACTACTCCAAGGATATGAGGACAAGCTAAGGGATCCAGCAGTCCAAAGCCTTTTACAACCTGGGGAGTGCGAGAGAAACCCAGCCGAAGCATTTAAAAGGTAACAATAAAAATGTCATGGTGTTCAGATTTCTATGCTGAAATTAAATTAATTTTTAGTTGTAGTTTTTTGTTTTTTTTAACTTTGTGGGTTACTTTTACTAGTGCTGTACATTTGGCCTTAATCTGAAGTTATGAATATACCTGTTCACTTTGAATATCAAAGAAAGTAAAATCTGGGTTTTGGTATTGCACAGCATATGGATTAAAAGTGTATCTGAATTTTACTTAATAACAATGTTATTTATATTGCCTATAAATGATAAGGGAAATTTGTTCTTGTGGTAGAGAAGCACATTTAGCTGTCTGAAAATAGGTTACCTTTTCAGAGGGTGAACTGAACTTAGAGTAATCATCAGTATAGCATCTAGTATCTTTTTTTTTTTTTCTTATAGTAGTAGTATTTCTTTAAATAAGAAAGAGTTTCTTTAAAGGAGATTATTGGCCACTGAGAATCTGAAGAAAATTTGCTGATGAGTTTTGGGATTTATTCTCCTATTAAATAATTGAAAAGCTGAGTGATATTTTGAAATATGTGAATTTATAAAATAGGGAAAATTTGGGATCATCTTACTATTTTTACTTTTAGTGAGTGGTACAAAGAAAGTGTTTTTTTCCTAACTTCAGCTAAGCTTTTTTTCCATGGTAATTGGATTGGTCCAGGAAGTGAGCAAGTTGCTTTCCAGAGTGGTTTCAGATTCAAATCTGTTCAAGAAAACATAATTCCTTGAAAACATGTTTTTTTTTTTTTTTTTTTTTGCTTATCATGGCTCTGCTCATTGTAAAAGTAGCAGGCAAATTGTTAGTTTGTGCCTCACCTCTGCTTGAATTATCCACTTTGCCATAAGCTTTTTCTCTACAATAACATTCTTAATGGGCAAAAGTTTGTTCTCCAGATTCTGGTATACTGTGCACTGGAGGTTTGTGTGTGTGTGTGTGTGTGGCTCACTTCTGTGTGAGTGTGTTTCTAGGAGAGATTTGAATCACTCTAAAAAGAGTGATGTTTGTTTTTATGATATCCTCAAATCTAAGAAATTGGAAGTAATATTGAAAATATTTAATAGTAATTATAGTAAGCAGTATGTGTTGGTCATTATTCTAATATTACAAATATTAGATCATTTAATCCTCATAATAATCCTGTGAGGTAGTTACTATTCCCATTTTATAGATGAGGAAACTGAGGTACAGAGAGGCTAAGTAAATTGTTCAAGGTTACAGACTAGTAAATGGCAGGGCTGAGATTTTAAATATGTGTGTATGTGAGTGTATGTATGTATGTGTGTATATGTGTTAGTAATCTTAGAAATTCTTTGGAGGACTTGATGGGAAGAGGAGGGGTTTAGAAGGTTATGTGTGGCAAAGCTGGAGAACAGGAGTTGTGTCACAGTGTGGTTTGAGTGTGGGTTTTCAGATTACCCATATAGTGATAGAGGGAGTGGTATTCTAGAATGAGAGTTAGGGATGGTACAGAATTCAAATATGGGAGGGATTTATTAAAGTCAGCCAAAGGGATGTGTCTTTGAGAGGTGTGATATTCTTGTAGACTCTATAATGTGTAAATTTAGTCCAATAAAACTCAAGGCAAATCTATTATCTTTTGTTGTTAGCCATCAAAGTCAGCGTTAAAACTGATAAATGTAAGCAAATAACAGGAAAATATTTATTTTTTGCTTTTGACAAAAACTAAATCCAAAACCAGTTTTTGTATTATTACTTTTAACCTTTAAATTTCTGCTAATATTGATGATTTCATATACAGACTTTTCCCAATTTATGATAGTTCAACTTAAGATTCTTTGACTTTAGGATGGTGAGAAAGCAATATGTATTTAGTAGAAACCTTACTTTGAGCACCCATACAACTGTTCTGTTTTTTACTTTCAATATAGTATTCAATAAATTACATGATATATTCAGTGCTTCATTATAAAATAAACTGTGTTAGATGATTTTGCTCAAGTATAGACTAATGTAAGTATTCTGAGCATGCTTAAGATAGGGTTGGCTAAGCTATGATGTTTGGTAGGTTGAGAGTTATTACATGCATTTTTGACTCAAGATATTTTCAACATACAATGGGTTTATCAGGGTGTAATCCCATCATAGGTTAAGGAGCATCTGTATTCATGGGTGGAACAATTTAATAGTTACAGAAAGTTGGTAATGAAAAATCTGTTATTCACAGATTCACAAAGCTGGGGAAATTGCAGAGAAGTTATTTACTGGATGCTTTTTAAATCCACTTTTCTTCAGTTTATTTCCTAGTTTTCTTTAATTTTTTTTATGCCTAATGATAGTAGATAGAATACATAATACATGAAATTGTATGGCTAAATGGTAATTTGTTAATCACTAGTTCATGATAATTAAGGAAGAGTGAAAGGAACTTCATCTTAGTGAAACGTTGCCACTTTCTTACCTTCTGACATGGTATAGTATATTCTATAGTTTCTTAGATTTAGTTGTCACAAAATTTCTTCTGGCATTCATTAATTTGTACGACAAATAATGAGAGTGTTATGTGTTTTAAGCATAATTCATCTGCATTATTTATTAAGAACCTTCTGTGTGTTGGGTAGAATTCAGCTGGAGATAAACGAGGCAATAGAACAAACAGAATTCTGCCTTCATGGAACTCAAATTCTAACATTAATATTTATCTTATTCATATAAAAAGAAATAACCATCAGAGTAAATACTTGTTATAGTGTTCATGAAACACATGAACATTTAAACATTAATAGAATTTTGTGATCTCCTAAAGGGAATGATGTGAAGACACATTGATATCTTTTTTTCATTTCTATTTTTCGTATCTGGTTAAAGTACAATACTATTGTTAATTTGTTTACAATATTTTATTTCCTCATTGCTGAAACTAAGTTGATGTTTATATTTTTACTTATTTTGAGAGCCAAAGGCTGATTTCTTTAATTCTGCCTCCCCCTTTAGGCCTTCAGTGCAAAATTTTGTATATTTTGCATTGACTGTGTCTTTTATAGAGATGGACTCCTAGTAGCCCTATAATTGTAAAACATTCCAATTATTTTTGACAAAAAGCTGAAGCATCTAAGTTAGTGAGGGGTGGAGGGTAGTGGCATTAGGATTTGTGACTGGTTTAGAAGATAGCTATTTTGTTCAACCAGAAACACCTTTCTGGACTTTGAACAGAAAGGTCATTTTGGAGATTTGAAAGGATGTGGTGCAGGGAAATACAAATTTTTTTTTTTTTTTTTGAGACGGAGTCTCGCTGTGTCGCCCAGGCTGGAGTGCAGTGGCCGGATCTCAGCTCACTGCAAGCTCCGCCTCCCGGTTTACGCCATTCTCTCGCCTCAGCCTCCCGAGTAGCTGGGACTACAGGCGCCCGCCATCTCGCCCGGCTAATTTTTTGTATATTTTAGTAGAGACGGGGTTTCACCGTGTTAGCCAGGATGGTCTCGATCTCCTGACCTCGTGATCCGCCCGCCTCGGCCTCCCAAAGTGCTGGGATTACAGGCTTGAGCCACCGCGCCCGGCCGGAAATACAAATTTTTGTTCTTAGTGTATGTCATTACCTCACTTTTATTTCTTGTTAACAGTCTGCAGGACCAGATACGTGATGTCAGTTTTCCTGTGTTGGGTAAAAATATTTTGTTCTGTGTAATGTTAACAGGAAGAATTAAACATCTTCAGGGATACCATGGGTTAAGTGTAAATGGAGTAAAATTTCTATAAAGAGTTAAAGATGAGTAACTCTAAGTTTTGAGAGTTTAATAGAAAATTTGTGCTAATGGTAAAAGGCAGTATGCCTTGTTAGAAAAAGAATTCAAACTAGGAGACCAAATACTGACATTTGTTTTGTGTGTCAAATGGGAATCTTTGAATGTTTGAATATTCTTTCTAATCTTACCTCCTCCGAGAGCATTTATGGATCTTCACTTATATCTGTTTAGGTTTGTAGCTTGTGTTGCACTTTTTTTTTTTTGCTTGTTTTTGAGACAGAGTCTCACTCTATTGCCCAGGCTGAAATGCAGTGGTGCGATTTTGGCTTACTGCAAGCTCCGCTTCTCAGGTTCATGCCATTCTCCTAACTCAGCCTCCCGAGTAGCTGGAACTATAGGTGACCACCACCATGCCCGGCCAATTTTTTGTGTTTTTAGTAGAGACGGGATTTATTTCACCATGTTAGCCAGGATGGTCTCGATCTCCTGACCTGGTGATTCTCCTGCCTCTGCCTCCCAGAGTGCTGGGATTACAGGCGTGAGCCACTGTGCCCAGCCGTGTTGTAGTTATTTATGCATATATCTTTTGTTATCTTCCCTATTAGTCATATGCTTCTTCATGACATTATTCATGACTGATGAATTTTTTATATTTCCCATGGTGCTTTGTATATAGCACTTTGCATATAATAATTGTTAAATGACTGCCTTTTGAATGAGTGCATAATGCTACTCGCCTATCTAGAATATGTGTGAACCTAATTGAAAGAAGGCTGAAGCTCTTAAACAAGAAAGGAAATTGAAATGTTACATGATTTAGGTCAGTTTTAAATGCAGACCAGACTGGTATAGTGATTATTAATTTATTAACCTACTGTCTGTTCTTTAGCATATATTAATATGGCATTAGTCCAGATAGTTTTAAGTGGCCAGATATCTATCTCCTGTCTCAACTGGCTCCAAGTATTTTTGGCACACTCAACAAAGGGGCCAAGAACAGAAGGGGGCTGGAATGTGTGCCTCCTTCTTACCCTCGCTTGTATGTTTTCAAGGCAAAATATATTACATTCATAATCAATCTTGTATAACTAGTGCTATTTAAGATGACTGTCATTATCTATTCTTAAGTATTGTCAAATTAAAAGATCCTTCTAAAGTGCCATTACTATTCAAATTTTAAATAAAATAAGTTAATCAATATAATTTTATAATCAAAATTGTACGTTTGTCTTTTAACCTAAAGATCGTCACCTTTCACTGAATGATCTATTGTTTCCAACTTTTAACTGTATCCTTTCTACTTCAAGATACAAACTTCCTTTTATTCAAATCTTCTCCCTTTTCCTTCTGAAAATCTTCTTTTTACTCTAGCTTGTCTGTTCCTTTTATATTTCAATCTAAGTGCTGCTTCCTTTGGTTCCTGGTACTCTTTATCATTTGCTGAACCAGTCCTCAACCTCTAATCGCTTCTGCTCTAATGGCATAACATATTGCTCCTGTTTGCATACTTAGAACTTTGAAGTCAGCCACATTCTTAGTTCTGTTCTGCAATCTAATTTGTTTGATAATTCAGATTCCTTTTAGACCAGAGAGAGTGAAGTGGTGCTCTACAAGTTGAGTATTTTGTTTTGTTTTGTTTTGCTTTTTTCCCAATGCAGCAAATTTCGTATACATATCCAAATTTTTGCTTTTTCTTGAAAAAAAAAAAAAAAAAAACACTAGAAATTTTGACAATACTGGGTTCTCGTTCCTTTGAGGCAGTAATCTTAAAGACTTAAGTCAGTTGCTGTCTTTTATGAGCTCTGCATGCTCTAATTTGGTTCAGTCTTCACTATGCTCTATTATTCTATACTAGGACCAGTTCATGTATTTACATGTGCCAGCCTGGCTCCTATAGTCATTTTCAAAGACAAATATGTTTTCTATTCCTCTGAAAAAAATGCTATATTTTTTATCACTCGCAGAATTTGCTCTCATACTGTCTAGAGTTTGTATCTGCAAGTGCTGCTTCCTCTTCCCTATCAGTTTCCCTTCCTCTTCCCCATCAGTTTCTTCCTAGCTTACTGCAATCTAACTTTCATCTCTACACATTTACAGGAAGATGTTTATGCGTGATTGCCTGTGAACTTATTGCTCAATTTGCCTTTGTCCTTTAAATGATGTGTTTTAGGTATTTTTTTCATTATTTGCACTTTTTTCTTTCAGAATCTCCCACTCACTCGGTTCTTTGGTGGACCTTCCTCTGTGTTCTCGCCCCACAAGCTTAGATCTTCTCTCTTTACACATATGCCTTTAATTATTTTATTTACTTACATGGCTACCAATGCATAGATAAAGCTGTTGATGCAGATTTGATTGCTAATAAGATAGCAATCAAAATTGCTTATCATTCTGATCAATATGTATCCTTTCACTCGGTAGTCCCTCACTAACCTATGTTTAAACTAGCTTCTCTTGAAGCATTTCTATTCATTGATGATTTATTTATTTCTTATCAAGTATTCAGTGTCACCTATGTGTTAGATATGTACTAAGTGTTAGGGCTAAAGTGTTGAGCCAAGCAGAACACTAAGTTAAGTGAGGTAAAATACGTTGAACAAATAGTCACAAGAATACATGTTATGAACACACCTTTGATAAGTGCTAAGAAGGAAGAAACAGGATAAGAAAGCATATAATAGGAAGCTTGATTATTATCTAGAAATATGGGAAAACTGACGCCTTATCTAAGTTCTATAATTATTCTTATTTCTAGGCAGTTTTCTACTAAACAATGTGATCTTAGGATCATCAGTATTAGCGTCACCTGGGAGGTTGTTAGCAATGCAGACTCTCAGGTCTAGGGAATCAGAATCTGCCTTTTAATGAGATCCCTAAGTGAATCCTGTGTGCATTAGAGTGCTTTGAGAAGCACTGTCCTAGGCTGGATTCTAGAGTTTTCTTTGACTGTCTTCTGTCATAATATTCTACTCTAAAATATTTAATCTTTTTCTTGGGATAGTCCTTGAATTCATTTATCCTAATCTACAATTTTTATTCACCCATTCCAGTTGATCTACTTACTTCATTCATTTTTCTCACAGTTGCCTAATTAACCATACTAAAACAGTGTTTTCTTTAGGATATTCCTCTGAGCCTGTGATAACCCACATAACAAATTCACATTTCTCTGCTTAGCTTTGGAAACTTTTAATGATTTGGTTATGCCTCATCTAACGTGTATTTCTATAACCTCAACAGAGCACATTGTGCTCTTTCATTCTTTCAAGAATATTTTTAAGTCTATGAGACATATTAAAGCATCTAGGGAGCATGGACAAGTGAGAACATTCTTATTTTTTTTAGCGTTTAGTAAAACCTTTATATGAACAGTAGAGATATGAAGCTTTTGTTTGATATATGTTGAGGATTTGATTTTTTTGCAGTTTGCTTTTAGGTCTCTACTTTGATTTTAGCAATTTTGCCCTTTTCAATTTTGTGAAGTAAAATAGTTTGATTTTTATGAAATAAGGTAACTAAATACTTATTTTTTGTTTTTAAAAATCTCTTTGTCTGGGTGTGGTTGCTCACACATGTGGGAGACTGAGGTGGAAGGATCGCTTGAACCTAGGAGTTCGAGACCAGCCTGCTGGCAACACAGTGAGACCCCATCTCTATAAACAAACAAATGAACAAATCACTTTGAAGTGTATTCCAATTGGTTGCCTGTCTTTACCCTCTAGTTGTTTTAGTAGTGGCTTTGACCATATAATTTTCATTGTTTTAAATTTCAAACCCATATCTATTATGCTAACCTAATCTCAGAAATATTTCTAATGCCATTTTCTCTCTACTATACACGTGCTTAGCTAAGTATAGTCTTTAATGATGAAGTAGAATTTGAAAATGTTGATGTAATTGCTTACTAGAGCTAAGTATTAAGAAGAATTGCATATTCCTCGTGGTTATCTTGAAGAATAATTTGAAACTTTCCAGAAACTGGTAGCCTTTTACAGTTCTCTTATTTGTCTCTATTTTTGCCTGTATTCTTTGTACCTCTATCTACTAGCGGTCTTTGTCATAAGAGATTGCAGGTCCTTTCACTAGAGGAAAAGTGTACTTCTTGGTGGGGCGCGGTGGCTCATGCCTATAATCCCAGCACTTTGGGAGGCCAAGGTGGGCAGATCACCTGAGGTCGGGAGTTCGAGACCAGCCTGACCAACATGGAGAAACCCTGTCTCTACTAACAGTACAAAATTAGCTAGGCATAGTGGTGCATGCCTGTCATCCCACCTACTCAGGAGGCTGAAGCAGGAGAATCACTTAAACCGGGAAGCAGAGGTTGCAGTGAGCTGAAATCACACCAGTGCACTCCAGCGTGGGGAACAAGAGCAACACTCCGTCTCAAAAAAAAAAAAAAAAAAAAAAAGGTGTATTTCTCTATCTTTTAATTCTGGCTCAGCCGTTAAGGTTTGCTTTGGCCAGTGGATTAACAGACATGACCCAAACAGAAGCTTAAAGTTGAGCTTGTCTTCTCGTGCTTCTGCCACCACAGTGAGAAGGACAAGATCTTTCTAGGCTGCTGATCCAAGGAACAGGAGAGAGCTTTGGAGCAGATGGGACCCAACCTGCAACTTGTCTCCAACCCTAGAGTAAATCACGAAGAGCAGAGATGCAGAAGAAAGCTAAAATGATTGTTACTTTAAGCCACAGCGTTTTGGGGTGTTTATGATATACCACTATTGTGAAAATAGCTAACGATACAAAAGTTAAATATTTAAAATGGGAAGTCATTAATTTTTATCGTAAATATAGTAGTCACCATTGATTCCTTAATTTCATTCGTCATCTACATTCAATCCACTAAATGCTTTGGTTTTGTCTCCAAGATAAAACAAATACCTCTACTTCTTTCTATCTCCAACACTACTACTCCCATTTTCTATTGCCTGGTCTATTACTGCACTAAACTCCTTACTGCTCTTCTTGTTATTATTGTTGTTTCTCTTATTTTCACAAAGCAAAGTTATCGGATCATGTTACTTCCCTGCTTAAAACCTGACAGTGGCTTCTTACTATGTTTAGAATAAATCCTAAGCTGTATGTACATGGTCTACCCTTGCCTAGCCTTGACCTTATCATGTACTGCTTTATTCTTGCACATTGCTCTTCATCGACATTGCCCTTATTATGTTCTGAAATAGGCCATGTTCCAGCCAGCACATTTTTATATGGCTATTTGCCCTATTGTCATTTAGGTACCATCTTTAACATTGTCTCCTCAGAGAGCTTTCCTTATTCACTGAGTCTTTAGAAGTCCCCTAGCCAGTCATTGTCCTAAACCACATCACCCCGTTTAGCTGTCTTTGTTCTTAATTTTCTGTCATGTTCTTAAGTATCTGTCATGATCTGGAACTGTTTTGTGCATTTGTTTCTTTTGACTTTCTGCCCATCTATTGGTATTAACAGAGTATTTGCTTTTCTTGTCCTCTTTGTATCCAGGGCTTATAATGCAGTAGGAACTTAGTAATTATTTCTTGAATTAACTATTTATATTTTAATTTAAAACATTATAATTTTGTTCACACTGATAATTGTTACTGCTTTAGCCATGTTCAGTTTTTAAGTAGTCCATGGTTATTTTTTGTGGAACAATTTATACATGTAAATTATATAGTTATAGGTGAAAAGGATTTATTTTAAACCCTATTTTGGTTATTGTATTTGTATCTTTTGAAATTTATGTTGAAATTAATTTTTATCAAGTGGAAAATCTTTTGAATAGCATTAGATTTATGTTATTTGATGAGAGTCATATGAGGTCACCTTTTGCCTCTCTTCCATAAATCCATAGTTTCATCTGTGGAATAGCTATCATTCTTTCTGAGACTATCACTTAAAATTAATATTTATTTGGAAAGGAGAAAAAACTTGAATTCAATCTCAGTTGATATGTTGGTTAAGTTGCTGCTTAGAGGGACACAGATCACAAACAATGAAAGTCACAGGAATTGAAAGGGAAAAATTAATGGCCCCAGAGGAGAAGAAATCCTTATAAGCAATTTGTTGGGGAAATGATAGATCGTTTTCATCCCCTAAAGCATTTCAGTGATATGGGAAAGTAAACAGGAAAGCAAACATACATATACCTATTCTTTTTTTTTTTTTTTTTTTTTGTCATATGTGCTTCTAATCTGAGTTTTCTGTCTTGTTTTAAAGAACAAATAATCCACACTTGAAGTTCCTGGGTATCCTTTCTATTTCAGATCTACTCTACTCACACACACCCCATAGATGACCTTTCTTATGAATTTACTTTTTATAAAATCTATGTAGTTTGACCATAAGGGGAGATATATAGGTATACACACATGCTTGTTACAAACTCTAGTTTTGTACATTTTTTATTCTATAGCAACAGTTTTCAAACTTCCTTAATACATTTACAGACAATTTTCTTTTATAATAACACAAAACAAGTCAAATGCTTGGTGATTAATCACAGATGTGTTCAGTCTGTACACTGGAAACCAAAACATTAAGAAAAACTGAAGAAAAGTAAATGGAGGAGTATATCATTTTTATGGATTAGAGGATTCAATATTGTAAACAGGCTAATTCCCACAGAATAACCTATAGATTGAATACAATCCTAACAAAAATCCCAGTTGGACTGTTTGGACATTCAGTCTCTTACAATACCTTACATCATATAGTCCCTGGAAGCTCCACCATACCTTCAGAAGAAAATGAGAGTGAAACAAGCAAATATTATATTAATATTTCTTTGAAAATAATTTTGACCTCACAGACCCCTTGGAAAGTTCTCAGAGTCTTCTAGGGTCCTCATACCACACTCTGAGAAACACTGTCTATCCATTCCCTTGCTCACCTACTTCACCATTTCACACTTCTGTCTTCTCAACCTCTAATATTTCCCTGCCCACCTCCCAACCCTTACTCTTAGCTGTTAACTTGTCTTCCTATATAATAAAAAGTAAATAAAATAGCATATATATATAATAAAGTAAATAAAAATAAATAGCATATATACACACATATATATTTAGAAGAGAACATTTACACATTTACTGGAACATCTACTGTACTAACCCTCCTGCATTTATATCTACATAGTCTGCCTTACATTAACTATGGTTGTAGAGTATGGATCTATACTCTTTAACTGTGGTTAAACCATCCATGCTCCTTTTCCATTCACTTATTTACCAGATCCCATCCCATCTCACTTACTCAATGACATATTTAAGCACTGTACCCTTTCCCATCATTATTCAAATATCCCATACTAGTACCCTTTTTAAAACACTCCCCCAACCTATATCATTCTTCAACTACTACTCAACTTCACTGTTCCCTTTGATAGCAAATTCTTCAAAAAATTCTGTCTATATTTAGTATTGTTTCTTTCATACATTCATGATCCTATTAGAGTACAATCAAGCTTTATTTTCCACTCTGTAAGTATTCCAATACCTCCATGTTGCTAAATCCAATGCTCAATACTCAACGCAGCAGAAATATCTTACATAACTTATCTCCTGCTACCCACTCCCCACCCCACCCCACTTGTAGCAACACTTTCTTCACTTTCTCACTTGGTTCTCTCCTCTTATACCAGCAACTTTTTCTTCATATGTTACCAACCGTATTAGTCTATTTAGTGTTTCTATAACAGAATACCTAAGGCTGGGTAATTTTTAAAGAAAAGAGGTTTGTTTGGCTCATAACTCTGGTTGCTGGAAAATCCAGGAGCATGGTGTTAGTATCTGCCTGGCTTCTGATGAGGGCCTTGTGCTATGTGACAGCATGGCAGAGAAGTGGAAGGGGAAGCAGGTGCATGCAAAGAGAACTCACACTAGAGGCAACCTCACTTTATAACGTACCTGCTTTCTTGGGAATTCATCAATTCCCTGGAGATCTAATCTAAAGAGAGATGTATTAATCTACCTTAATAACCTATTCACTTCTTAAAAAGACCACCTCCCAACATTGCTATACTGAGAATTTAGCCTCCAACATGAATTTTCGCAGGAACACTCAACCATAGCACCAACCTTTGATTTTGAAATACATCAGGGTTAAAATCTTGGCTTTTCTTTGTTTACATTTGCTTCTTACATAAAGCTCATTAATGGCCTTAATTATCAACTGTGTCTCAGTGGACCCAATTTTATGTATGCAGCCATGACCTCTTCTCTGAATCTAGACCTATAAATCTAACTGCTTACTCACCTTCTTTGCTTAGATTTCTAGTGTTGAACATGTTCAAAATTAGACTTCTGACTTCCATCCCACATCTTGCTGCTCCCTTAGTCTTTTCGTTTTTAGTAAATAGCAATTTTATCCTTCTGAGGAAACCAGTAAGCACCAGTGCAGTAATTGAAGGGAGAGACAATGGTGCTTGGATTTGATTTGGTGAAGTATCAATGCAAGTGAAAAGTGTACCCTAATTTATGTTTCAAGATTGATATGACATATTGGATGTGGGGTGTGAAAAAGTATTGAGATCCTCAAATAACTTTTATGCCAGTTATGTCTATTAATATGTGTTTGCTGTATTTGAAATTTAAACTGATAACATTTAAATACAGTCATATATTTAATCATTACATGTTAATATAAATAACATTTAAATAAAAGGATAACTATATTCTCCAAAACAAAAATAAACTTAAAAGAATGGCATTGTTTTTCATGTTTTGCAAATCTTTTTAATTTTAGTTTCTGTTGAAAAGTTTCTTAAAGTGTTATTTTTTCTCCTTTGGAGATAATGCCTTTTTTCTCTGGCTCCTTTTAAGGGTTTCTGTCTTTGGATTTCTGGCATGACATGCCAAAATGTGGTTTCTTTGTATTTTTTCTATTTTATATTTATTGAATTTCTTAAATCTGTGGATTGATGCTTTTCATAAGTTTGGAAAAGCCTTAATCTATTATTTCTTCAGATCGTATAGTGTCTCTAGTTTATTCATTCTTTTTCTTTGGGGACCACAGTTGCATGTATGTTGTACCTTTTAACTGTGTTCCACACATCTTTTTCATTTTTTCTGTTTTTCTTTTATCTGTGCTTCAGTTTGGGTATTTTCTATCAACTTGTTTTGAATTTCTAATCCTGTCTTCTGTTCTAATGAGAGTGGTGTTGAATACATTCAGGGTTCCTAATGTCAAATATTATATATTTTTTAGTTCTAGAATGGAATTTTATTTCATTATTTTTATAGGTTACATTTTTAAATTATAATTCTTTCAGTTATCTATTTTGATCCATCTACTCAACTTTCTTGAACATATTATTCATGGTTATTTTAGTTTATACTAACTAAAGTATTTGGATTATTCCTCTGCATCTATTATCTCTTTTTTCTCTAGATTATCAATCTATAATCCTGACTTTTTTCTGTTTAATAACTTTTTATTGTATGTCTGATAGTGTGTTAAATGATTGTAGATTTCCAGGTGATGTCTTTTATCAGAAAAGGCTAATTAAAACAAAGAAACAACAACAAGAAAACCTTGGACAGATAGGGTGAGGGGCTGATGCAGTCAGGCATTAAGCTGGGCTGGTACTTTTTTATAATATTACTAAGATCCTTGGTTTATTTCTGTTATTTTTATGTGGTTCGCTTAAGCTTTTGGTTGGAGAGTCAGAAGAGCCTTTTCAGCTCTGAAAGACCCTTGGTAATTTAGTTCTTCCCCGCAACATAAGAAATTATGTTTAGCTCTTTAGCTTCCTGCCCCTTATACCTTCAAATTCTTGCAAATCTCCTGAGTTACATGCTTAAAGCAAGCACCTTCCCTTTAGCAGAATTTTGTTTCCAAGATACTATGAGAGATTTCATATTGGGTTTTAGATGCAGTTGGCCAAGTTGCCCAGCTTTTTAAGCATGGCCCAGAATTTAAGTAAACGTGCGTTGAAGAAGTTCAGTCTTGTGTTCAGGACACCACACATTTGCACTTTGCTTTATAAAAGGAATATAACTGATTTCTTGAAAGCCTTGCTGGTTTGGTTCTCCTGTAGAGTCCCTCAGGGCGAGCCAAATCTGATTCTTAGTCTGTAACTAAAATCAGTATAGGCCTCCCAAATTAGCAAATAACCCCTGAGAAGAAATTAGCAAGTCATTCTTTTGCTCACTTTGGAAGAGCTCCTATCTTCTGAAACTCTAATTCATCTTACCTTCTTGCTTCAACAAACCCTCTCATATCTTGAAAAATATAAATTTTGTATTTTATTCATTTTTTTTCTAGTTCGTGCACTGAAAGTTTTAGAGTGCTGCCACCTACTACATTTTATCTGGCAGTAGAAGTTCCTATAAACAAGATTTCTCTGGCTCTTTCCAATTTTATTGGATTTGTACCTTTGTAAAATAATTTTTTAAAAAATAATTTTATACTTATTACAAATACATTTTCTTTTAATTCTTTAGGAGTTTTATAAGTTAATTTGGATATGAATTCATATTCTGATCATTGATTTTGTTGCTGTCTTTCTGGGCGTTGTAAGTTTTGTAATTTTTTTCACTCTCTTTTGGATTTCCTCTCTATTACCATTTCTACCTCTTTGCTCTTCCTGCTCTAATTGTTATTGATTGCCTCCACCATTCCCCATTCCCAGTATGATCCTGAATGAGGGCTAAAAATTGAGATATGAAGTTCTTACTCCAAGCTAATACTAACGATTTTGTAAATTCAGTCACTGACCCATGATCTTTTTAGGTTCAGTTCCTGTCTCCGTTGAGACTAACTTTATGTTCTCCCTGCTGCTTCTTAAAAGCCATAGCCCTGGGTGGTAGTCAGCAGTGCTTTTTGTTTCATCTTTCTTTCATTATTAATAGGGCATGCCCTAGCTCCAGCTCCTAGTTCCAAACTGAGCCTGAGTCCTGTTGCTAGAAGTGGGAGAACTTGTATTCCCTTTACTTCCATCAGCAAATCTCTAGGTTGCCTTGCATACTTTCTTGGCAAGCTAGAGATTTTGTCTTGTTATGCTTCTTTTTCATTTCTGATACTTTGAAATGTTTATCTTATTCTTGACTGGCTATATTTTTCTTTTTATTTTCAATTCTATATTTTCCTGCTGTGTTTTAACAAAGGGGAGACAGTTCATAAAAGCATGAAATTACTATGCCTTAGTCCAAAATTCAGAGACAAATTGTGTTCTACATTTGGGCCAAACTCCTGGACTAATTTTAATTATCAATTTTACTTACTAGTTTTTTATCCTGGTAAACGCATAGATAATATTTGTTCCCCGATCGAAAGTATTAATTGTATTGCCTGATTTTTTTTTTTTTTCTGTTCCACTTGCTTTACTTTATAGGATGGATAATTTTGCTCCTAAGAAAAGAAGATCTAGGTTTGTTTTCCCAAAATAAGACAAGATATATTGAGTAAGAATTGTTAGTGCTTTACTTTTTCTACTTCTCATCTTATATAAAAATATATTTTTAATACCTGGCTTTTTACAAGAATTTAATCATTTGGTTAACAAAGCGATAGGCAGATGTGTCAGCATATACTCAACAACTATTTTAGAAAGTTTAGTTTCTAGATGAAATTTAGCATCAAAACAAATCTCATTACTATTTATTTAAATTTAGCATCAAAACATGCATTTGTAGTTTACGTTCTAGGCAGTAATGAGATTTCAGGCTTCAGAATTCGGAATGGATAAACTGCTAATGTTATATATAATTTAATTTTTTAAATCCCATAAATATCAAGGTAACTGGTAATAAATGTAGGAAAAAATGGATATTTACAATTGAAAACCATTAAATTGGAGGATATTTTGGATTAAAAATCATGATTCTGCATTTAGCATAGTATAAGGGATAACTGAATAAAATGCAACTTGTCAGAGCAGTCTTCAGATATACAGAAAAAGTATTCTGATACATCACAAGTAATTACAGATCCAGATTTAGTGAATTCGGGAGCTGTAGGTAATTAGACCCTTGATACTAATTATATAATAATTTCAGCAAAATTATTTCAAACACCTGCCATCTATTGATTTTTCTGGAATTTCAGTATTGAGATAAGTGATTTTTAGTAAAGAATTTGTAGCAAACAAACAGGAATGTTTAATGCCCTCAGGAAAGTGAAATTTGAAAAGAAGCATATTCAGTTAGAACACCTTAAACATTACAATATTATTTCTTCGGCAAAAATATTTTCAGCTAATTTAATTGCTAAAAAATTAGCATCACTTTCCTGGTTTAGCCAGGTTTTAAGAACTTCCTTGTTTAATATTGGACCACGCTCTTATCTTATACTCTTTGATATTTTCAGAAGCAATTTAACACAATAATTAAGAAGAGGAACTTTGAAATGAAGAGATTCTATTTGTTCTTCTGCCATTTACTACTTGTCTCACTTAGCAAACTACCTACCCTCAAAACCTTTGTTTCTTCATCTGTGAAATGGAAGTGATAGTAGTACCTAATTTACAGGATTTGGGTGAGGAATAAATAGGTAAATCCATAAAGATCGTGCTTCTACATATTCTAGGCATAAATGTCAGTTTGTGTCTTAGTCCATACAGGCTGCTAAAACAAAATGCAATAGTCTAGGTAGCTTATAAGCAACAGTGTTTATTTCTTTAGGTTCTGGATGCTGGAAAGTCCAAGCTGAAGATATGGGCAGATTTGAAGTCTGGTTAGGTCCTGTTTCTTTGTTCATAGATGGCACCTTCTTGCAGTGTTGTGCCATCACATGGTATAAAAGGGATGAGCTAGCTCTCTGGGGTCTCTTTTAGAACATTAATACCATACATGAAGTTTCTGCCCTCATGACTTAATTGCCTCCTACAGGCCCTGCCTCTTATACCAGCACATTGGGGGTTAGGATTTTAACGTGAATTTTGGGAGGGGCTCAATTTAAACATAGCAGGATGATTGTGTTTGTTTTCCATTTTTATATTTATCTTGACTTCCTGAAGAAGAAAATTAATCAACATACATTACACATGTATTTAATTTAAAAGACAAATGCATTATATCCCCCCCAACCATTGCCTCCCTCCAGAAAGCCAAATTGCTTTAAAATATTTACCAGTTAAGTCACTTTACAAACATGTATTTCAGTGTCTATATACTGAGTGTTTAGTACTTGAGAGTTTTGGTTCATTATCCATTTCCGAATGCAAAGCAACTTTAATTAATACAAGTTGAGTATACCTTATCCAAAATATATGGCATCAGAATGTTTCAGATTTTGGATGTATGTTTTGTTTGATTTTGGAATATTATCATATACGTAATGAGAAATCTTGGGGATGGGACCTAAGTCTAAACATGAAATTCATTTTTGTGTCATCTACACTTTATACATATAGCCGGAAGGTAAATTTTTTTTATTTTTCCCTTGGGAACACAAATAAACTGTGTGTGGTATACCTGCATTTTGACTTCGGCTTGTCCCATGACGTCAGGTGTGGAATTTTCCACTTGTGTTATCATGTCAGTGCTCAAAAAGTTTAAGACTTTGGAGCATTTTGGTTTTGTATTTCAGATTTTTGGAATAGGAATGCTCAACTTGTGTACTGCTTTCAAGTAGAAATCAGTGATCAGTAATTTGGGATTGCTGTTGCATTAGTTTTCTCTTCTGCCCTAATTTTAGGACCTTTCACTAGAGACACACAGTTTTTCCCAGATAAAAGTACATTTTGCATCCATATTGCACTATTTGTAGGAGACTTTTATTTAGTACTTTGGAGTATGGTAAGAATAGACTAATACTGCAAAAATAGATAGGAAGATATAAATGTTTTGTAGGTACAAGTGTAAGATACAGAATATACATGTTAAAAAACACAAATTATGTAAGAATAAATTTAAGAAAGTAACCTATATGAAGGGAAATTTTTGCAGTAAGCCCTGTATTATGATTCTCCAGAGAAACAGAGCCATATATGTATTTAAGGAGATTTATTGTTAAGGAATTGACTCTCACAATTTTGGGGCTAAGAAATCCTAAGACCTATAGTCAACAAACTGCAAACCCAGGAGAGCCACTAGTTTCATTTCCGTGGAGTCCGGAGGCCTGAGAATCAGGAGAGCTAATGGTGTAAATTCCATTATGAAAGCCAGCAGTCTCAAGACCCAAGAAGAGCTGATTTTTCAGGTCCAAAGGCAGAAAAGGACTGATGTCCCACCTCATGTAGTCAGCTGGAAGGGTTAGCCTTTTTTTGTATTCAATCCTTGATTGGATGAAGGCCACCAGCCACATTAGGAAGGACAATCTGCTTTACTCAGTCTACCCATTCAAATGTCAATTTCATGCAGAAACACCTTCACAGACATACCTGGATTAATGTATGACCAAATGTCTGGGCACCGTGTGGCCCAGTCAAGTTGACACATAAAATGAACCATCACAAGCACCTAGGAGCTGAATGCAAGCCAACAGTGGACTGTTGTTTTTGTTTAATCTTAAAGGCATGACACTGGAATGAATAAGCACTGTTCTGTATATCAGTAATGAAATAAACCCATTCATTCATTCATTCCATAAATATTTATAAATCATCCACTTTGTGTGAAGTTCTGTGCTAGCTGCTGGAAATGCAGTGGTGAATAATATGTAGGTGGTTCCTTCTCTCCCAAAGTTTTTGAAAGTGGATGCTAAATCGCCAATTCCTTAGTTACTTGATTAATTACACTTGTTATAAGGGCTTTCATGGATGTTGTAGGAGTGTATACATAGATACCTTTACCTAGTTTGGGTTTTCGGGTGAGAAATGTCAGGAAAGACCTTTCTGAATGAGTGATATTTGAGCTGATCTCTAAAGAATAATAAAAACCTTGAAGTGAGGAGGAGTGGAAATTATAATAGGTAAGGGACCAGCATGTATGAAGGTTCTAAGGCCAAAGGGAGGATCTGTTTAAAGAACCAAGCGCAGGGCTGATGAGGTTAGAGAAATTGATAAGGCGCCAGTTGTTGATCAGATCCTGGAAAACAGAATCCTATAGTTTGATTCAGCATCCTGGTAGGTCTAGATGGGCTTCACTGACTTCAGTGTTAATGATCTGATCTAAGAGCATTGGTCTGTTCAGAAGAACCTCAGAGTACCAACTGGAAAGAGGACAACTCGTTAACAATGACTTGCTCCATATTACACATATGAAGGACACAGTCTCCTGAGTTCTGAATATCCTGACTCCCTGGTAGTACCAAGCTGTGTCTTTTGCGTTTCAGTGAAACGTTAACAAGTAATAATTTTGCGTTATTTTCAGTTTTCATACAGTAAAATTTACTGTTTGTAGAGTACAGTTTTATAATTTTGATAGATGCGTGGAGTCATGGATCCACCTAGTTGTGATACAGAGCAGTTCCATCACCCCAGCAATTCTTACTTGCTGTCCTTTCTAGTAAACTCCTTCCCCCACTCTAACCTATGGCAAACACTGATGTAAATTTTATTCCTATAATAGTTTTACTTTTTCCATGTGTCATATAAATGCAATAGTATGTGCAGCCTTTTGGAACTGGGTTCTTCAACTTAGAAAATTCATTTAGGATTCACCCATGCTGTTGTGTGAATCAACCCTAGTTTTTTTTTTTTTTTTTTCTTTTTTGTTTTTTCTCTTATGACTGAGTGATACTCTGTTGTATGGATATGCCACAGTTAGTTTATCCCTTCGCCAGTAGAAGATCCTGTATGCTGTTTCTAATTGGGGGATTATAAATAAAGCTCCTGTAAACATTTATGTCATTTATGTACAGATTTTCGTGTGGCCATATATTTTCAGTTCATTTTGGTAAATACTTAGAAGTGGGATTGCTGGGTCATGCAGTAGGTGTATCTTTAACTTTTTTTGAAACCTGCCAGACTTTTCCAAAATGGTTGTACCATTGGAAATGGCTATGTCATTGTTCTCCACCAGCACTTGATGTTGTCCAGGGTTTTACTTATTTGCACAATTCTAATAGGTGTCTAATGGTATCACACTGTGGTTTTAATTTGAAATTCTCTGACTGATGATGCTGAGCATGTTTTTGTGTTTATCTGACACCCCTCTGTCTTCCTCTCTAAATTATCTATTTTAATCTTCTGCCCATTTAAAAACAATTTTTGTTTTCTTAGTGTTTTGAGAGTTATTTATGTATTCTGAATATGAGCCTTAGTCAGAAATTTGCTTTACAAATATTTTCTGCCAGTCTTCAGCTTTTCTGTTCATAATCTTAACAATGTCTAACAGCTGTAGCTAATTTTGATAAAGTCAAGTTTTAAATTTTTTTTTTCCTTGATGGATCCCGCTTTTGGTGAAGTGTCTAAAAACTCTTTACCTAACTCAATATTACAAAGATTTTCTCCTGAAAGTTTTATTGTTTTATGTTTTACACTTAAGTTTATGATCTGTGTTGAGTAAATTTTTGTGTGACAGGGTGAGATATATGTATTGAAGTTCGTCTTTTTTGCATTTGGGCATCCAGCTTGTCATTGTTCAGCAAAAAAACAACAACAACAACAACAACAACAACAACAAAGAAGCCTGCCTTTCTCAATTGAATTACCTCTTCAACTTTGTGAAAAATCATGTTCCTATATTTATGCTGCTGTTTCCAGAATTTTTATATATTTGTCTTTAACAAATACTTAACAGACTGCCTTGATTGCACTAGCTTTAATAGTAAATCTTAAAATTGGGTAGGGTGAGTCCTTCAATTTTGTTTTTCTCTTTCAGAAGTGTTTCCTTTATTTTAGTATTTTATAATTAATTTTTGAAGCCACATACTGTATGTCAAACAACTGGAAAATAGTTGTAAATAGTCTTTACCTGGAAATGGGCCTACTTTTTGTTTTCTGCAGGAGGCTTTAATGTGGAGGAGAGGTGAGTTAAGCTAGTCAGGAGTCACAAAATTTGATATTTGTTGTTGCTGTGGGTACCCTCAGTGTACCTCTGACCTCAAATCTTCTAATAATATGTTGTATTTAGGGCAGGGGCTGATTTTCCGGGTGGATTTTTTCAATATCTACTCTACCTTCAGCTCTCAAATTCTTCTCTTCTGCAACTCTCTCAGCAGTGAGGGCAGAGAATGGGGACATATTCTGTTTTTCTGATAAAGATTATGTTATACCCCTTGATCTGGGGTGAGGTCTTCTGATTCTGCCCATCCCCTTGCTGTAGACTGCAGTGGATTTCACTTGTTCCTCAAGGACAAGTAATGCTTATTCCATTCTTCCCCACCCACTCCTCCTTAAGGCTTTTCCATAGGGGTCATATGGGAGAAGAGCCTAGACTGGGGGCGGGGCTTTATTCCATACTTTTCCCAGCCAGGGTGATTGCTGTATTTTTTAAAGCCCTAGAGAGTGTGAATGCTGTTTATCAGTGGCCCCAGGGGCTCCACATTCTGTCTGTAATTCACAATTTTTTTCCTTCCAGCTTGTCTGAGGTGTTTTGTTAAAAGGCTAGGAGGGACACTCTTCCTATTACTCTATTTCTGAACAAGTGAGGAAGAAAGTGAGCTGAAACCTGATGTTTCACAGAAACAGTTTTAACTCTGAAGACACTTTTTACATGCTCAATCTGTTCATCTATCTATCTAATAGTATATTCCTTATAATTTATTTATAGTAGCTTTAAAAGGTCATTAATCTCCTAAGAAAAAGGCAGTAAGTAAACTCATTGTATCAAAGGAAAAGAACAATGGATGTCTTTCATTTCAGAATTTCGGCAGCCTCTCTGCGAGGAAATCAAGAGTGTCACTGCAAAAACTATAACTGTGAAGTACTATATATGTTAATTAGTTAGAATTAGGCCTTCCTCAACGTATATCTACTTCAAAACATCATGTTATACATGGTAAATACATATAATTTTATCTGTCATTTTTTTTAAAAAATTAAGTAATCAATTAAAGGCTAGCTACAGAAGGATGATCTTGGCATTCCTCATTTTTAAGACAATTGAAAATGGGGGAAAAACTAACTCAAGGATTTTAAATTGAATTAACAAAAAATTAAGAATGTAATAAATATTGGCTAAATATTAATGAAGGTAAGAAATGTAGAACATTTAGTTAAGATACACATGCAAAGTCAAACCCTGTATCATACTGTTGCTTTTAAATACGGTGTTATCTTTGTATGATTGTGATAACCAACTGTCATTATGTTATCTCTTTTGGAATAATAATAATATACATGTATGTAATTATTCACAAATACAGAAAAGTCTGTTTTAGACTGTCTAAATTATTTGTTTTGTGTATACATACTTTGGTGGGATTTTCGTTTTACAAATGATAAAATGTTACCTAATAGAAAAATGTAAATCTGTGTATCACTTGGTATAGATATCCCCAAATAGGTGTTTTTGAAATAATTGAAAGGGAGCTTAATATGGGAATTCTGAGTTTATTAAATTTTTAATCCTTTGTTTTAAAGTAACAAAACTTTTTCCATCAAGTATCATTCATTCATGAAGCAAATTTATTGAGTGTTTATCATGTGCTAAGAGTGGTTTTGAGTGCTGGGAAACTTAACAGTGCACAAGATAGGCATAGTTCCTGCCCTCCTGGAGCCTACATAATAGGGCAAGGAGATGTGGAGGTGTGCAGGAGCTTCACTCTCAGCCTTATAACAAAAGCAGTACAGAGAAGTAACCCAACCAGTTAATCTAAGAATGTGATAAATGCTACAAAGAAACAGTTACAGGAACAGTGATGGTGATGAGGGCTGCTTTAGATATGGTGGTCAGAGAAGGCTTATTTCAGGAGTGAAACTTGTGCTGAAATAAGAAATACTGCCTAGGGGAGGAAGCTTTCTTGACAGAAAAAATCTCAGTGTTAGAAATAGGTGCTGAATGGCAAAAGAAAAAGAAAAAAAAAAGCTTGGTGTTAAAACAAAGGAAGACAATGTGCTAAAACAAAAAAGAGGATTTAGGAATGAATCCTATCTGCTTTTAACATGACGAAGACCATTTTAAATAGTACTGGGAAATAGCTTCAAGGCAAGAAAGTGAATGAAAAGCTCTATGTGTTTTGAAACTATGAGAGACCTATAATCCCAAACCTCAATATGATGTGAAAGTGAATATCAAATTGAGATGCAAAGCTGGCAGACCATTATTCGTTGAAATAAGTGCATATTCTGATGAATATCAAGAGGACAAAAGCTCTCATTTGATTCCAGCGAGATAAGTTATAGACTTAATGCTAGAAGTTTCCTGGACCCAGGTAAGCATATAGAAAGAATGAAGAGGGCAGGGCAGAATGAGTCACACAGATGAGCCATGTATGTGCAGGAGGAAGGTATTGAGTGTAGTATTTGGTGTAGTAAAAGGTATTGGGTGTAGTAAACTCGACGGGTTGTGTACATCCCTACAGCTTTTGATCTTAATTGACTGGGGAGAAGTCCAAGCTCAAATAAATTGTTTATACCTATAACTCTGATGCGTAAGGAGACTTCTTGCCAGGCTGGACACTGTATACACTCCACTTGTAATTGCTGATCCAGAAAGAATTTACTCAAAAAGAGCTATCACAGGATACATAAAATACATCTCAACAACAAATGGGGAAGGAATGTGAAAAACAGAGCACAAGAAACACCATAAAAAATGTTTCCATCGAACAAAAGGAATCTGTGACCAAATATATTGCCTTAAATGAAAACAATGAGTGATTGCGTGAGTTAAACAGTTGCATGAAGCAGAGATGTTAACTGCTTGGAAAAGAGTTGGTGAAACAACAGAATGAGATGGAACATAGCAAAAATCTTTTCTTATTAGCACTGAACTGGGGAATCCCCTCAGAAATGTGACATAAAACTTAGAAGCTATAAATGGAAAACAGTAAAGACTGATGTGTTATCTATATAAAAGTAAAAAAAAAAAGAAAAAAGAAATTGTACATGTCCAAAAAAAACCTTTCAAAAAGTCAAAAGAAAAATGACAAGTGGTGGAAAAAAATTGTATTACATACAACAAACAATTTCTTTTTTTCTTTTTTTTTTTTTTGAGGCGGAATCTCACTCTGTCACCCAGGCTGGAGTGGAGTGGCACTCTCTCAATTTCTTAACACTTAAAGAGTGCCAATAAGAGAAAAATTAGTAGTCTTTGAGGAAATGGGTAAAGTGTATGAAAACACAATTTAAAGAAAAAGAAATGTGATTCCTAGGCACATGTGAATATGATTGCCCTTATGCTAAGGAATTATAAATTAAAAACATAAAGGGGTACATAAATAGAAGGGATATGTTCTAATATTCAATAATACAATAGAGAAAGTTAATAATTTATTGCATTTCAAAATAGCTAGAAAAGAAGAATTGTAATGTTCTTAATACACAGAAAATATAAATGTTTGAGGTAATAGGTACCACAATTCCCTGATTTGATCATTACACATTGCATGTAGGTATCAAAATATCACATGTGCCCCCAAAATATGTACAACCATTATATATTATAATATATAGTATATAATATTAGTATATATATAATATAGTTTTTTTCACTATAATGAGGATGCCATTTTTCACCTAGCTGTAGAAAAAGTAAATAACATTGATCACTATTATGGAGGGGCTAGGAAAATACCTAGTGTTACATAGCTGTTGCCTATGTGTGTATAAATATATATATTACCTGTATATATGTGATAAATATGTACACACATATATGAGTATATATATACATTACATGTGTGTGTATATATATGTGTGTGTGTGTATATATATATAAAATTTATAAGGGGAGCATCACTTTGGCAATATCTATCAAAGTATACATGATATTTACATTGCCTCTTAATCTGACAATTCTATTCCTAGTAATATATCCTACTGACATGCATGTACATTACAAAATAATGTGGACAAAAACATGATAAATTTAAACTGTACTCTATCAGCAACTACATTAAGTGTAAATGATAAATATCTTAATTAAATGATAGAATTTGAGTAAAAATACAAGATTTAATTATATGTTGCCTATAACAATTACACTTCACATATAGAGGCAAATAGCTTAAATATAAAAGAACAGAAAAGTATATACCATGCTAACCCTAATTAAAAGAAAGGTGGGCCGGGCACGGTGGCTCAAGCCTGTAATCTCAGCACTTTGGGAGGCCGAGACGGGTGGATCACGAGGTCAGGAGTTCGAGACCATCCTGGCTAACATGGTGAAACCCCGTCTCTACTAAAAATACAAAAAACTAGCCGGGCGAGGTGGCGGGCGCCTCTAGTCCCAGCTACTTAGGAGGCTGAGGCAGGAGAATGGTGTAAACCCGGGAGGCGGAGCTTGCAGTGAGCTGAGATCCGGCCACTGCACTCCAGCCTGGGCGACAGAGCGAGATTCCGTCTCAAAAAAAAAAAAAAAGAAAGGTGGTGTGTGCCTACGTTAATATCAAAGTAGATTTTGGAGCAAAGAATATTACCAGGTATAAAGAGAATCATTTCCTAATGATACAGGGGCCTGTTTCTTAAGAGGATATAACAATCATAAAATTTGTACATCTTATAACAGAAATTCAAAATATAGGATGCAAAACTAACACTATTTTAAGAAGTAGACACTTATATTCAAATATTTTAACACTCTCTTTGTAACAATTGATAGAGTAAATAAACCAAAACTCAATAAGTACATAGGACACTTGGACAATACTGTTACCAAATGAACCTAATTGTCAATTGCAGAACAGTCTGCCCAGCAGCAACAGTATATACATTCTTTTTAAGTGCATACACAGCATTTGCTAGGATAGATATACTGTGGGCCATAAAATAAGTCACAATAAATTTGAAGCTATGGAAGTTATATGAAACATGTTATCTGATACAATTGTATTAAACTGTGATAATACAGATAAAAATAACTGGGACATTCTCAATTATTTGAAAGCTATATAGCTTACTTCTAAATAATGGATGTTTTAAAGAAGAAATCAAAGGGAAATTATTTTTAAGTGGATGATACTGAAAATGCTTAGAGGGAAATTAACAGCATTAAAGGATTATATTAGAGGAGAAAGAAAGTATGAAAAATGACTTCAATTTCCACTATAAGAAACTAGGTAAAGAAGAGCAGATATCCTGGAATAGGCAAAAGAAAGGAGATAATCACTAAATCCTACTAATATTACTCACCAAATTTCTTTCAAATCTGTCTACTTTTTGCTATCCCCACTGCTACTAATGTATAATTTACTTTCTCACCTTTGGTTATGGCTAGTCAGCGGACCATAGTGGGTAAGAGTGGAGACTAGGGTGACCCCCACTATGATGTGCCCAGGACTAGGGGAGAAGACTGGGAAGAGGCGGGGCTGGGTCCTGAGACAGTGCTTGAAACTGGGAATGTCCCAGGCAAACCAGGATGGATGGTCCCCTTTGTGTAGGTTTTGAAACCAGACCTTGGACTTGAATCCCTTTCTTATCACTTATGAAGTAACAAGTGACTGATCTTCTTGTGGCTTGATTACCTCTCCTGGAAATGAGTATTATAATAGTACTTACCTTAAATAATTAATGTGAGAGACCGGGTGCGGTAGCTCATACCTGTAATCCCAGCACTTTGGGAGGCCGAGGTGGGCGGATCACGAGGTCAGGAGATGGAGACCATCCTGGCTAACACAGTGAAACCCCATCTTTACTAAAAATACAAAAAAGTTAGCCGGGCATAGCGGCGGGCGCCTGTAGTCCCAGCTAGTCGGGAGGCTGAGGCAGGAGAATGGCGTGAACCCGGGAGGCGGAGCTTGCAGGGAGTCGAGTTCGCGCCACTGCGCTCCAGCCTGGGGGCAGAGCTAGACTCCGTTTCAAAAAAAATAAAATAAAATAAAATAAATAAATACAAATAATTAATGTAAGAATCAGATGAGTTAATGGATGTGTGAAGTACTTAAAGCATATAGAACACTGAATTTAAGTTGGCAGCGATGGCCTTGGTGATAGTGGTAGTTCTGGATGGAGATTTTTTTTTTTTCTAAGTTCTAAGCATTGGCCTCATATGTCACTCTTTCCTTCTGGACTTACCTACATCAGATTTTCCTTCACATATACCAGAGTTATCAATTTTCTGCTTAAAATATTTCAGTGGCTCCTTAATACCCTTAGAGCAAAGCCCACAATTTATTATAATATCCAGCATTTACTCATTTTCATGATTCTCATAATTCTTTCTTCCATACTTCACTGGTTTTTCTCTTCTTTAAGCCTTTGCATGTGCTGTTGCCTCAACTAGATTTTCTTTCCTGTGTCCTCCAGCTGTTTCTCCTGACTAAACAACTCCTGGCTCATTACCTTACCAACCTCAATTCCCAATTTCCCCGACCTCTCCTCCACACTTTCCCTATCAAAAGTAACTTAAGATGGCTTCCTGTGTGCTATATCTGAAGTGGTACTTATTATGTACGTTATTCTAGTATATTGTGTTTTATATGTATAGTACTATATGACTAGGTTACTGATTTTTCATCAGCCATCTTTGTGCTCATAATGGACAAAATATATGTGTAAGATACAATAGTGTAGGTTTTCCCAAACTCAGCACGTTCCTTGCCAGGATTACCCCACCTTCCCTCTACCCTCCTGTATCAATGTGATTGGTTCCTCATAACTTAGTTCATCTTGAGCACCTAATATATGAATATTATTTTGATATTCTCTTCCTTCCCTACCTAATGCACTTCAGTTAGTCATTTCTTCTTATCTTGTTAGCAGTTTTACTACTTTTTCTCATAGCACTGAGACCACTGCATTGCAGTTCATTGATTTTCCATTCTAGCTTGCAACAATGTCAAGTCTGTAGGTTCTACTGTGGGCACTATGCTAGGGTTCTGGGGCTACACTGATGAGCAAAACCAATTTAGTCTCTCTTCTCTTGATGCTTACAGCTAAAGAGAAATTTAAAAAAAGAGATTAAATAATTAAATATAAAATTGAAAATTTGATAGTGGAGTGGAAAAGAACTGTATTTGACATTATGAATGCATGTAATAGGGATTTGACCTCGAGAAGGTTACTCTCAAAATTGAAGATAAACTATATGAAGAGAGACAGGAAATGCATGCCAGGCAGAGGAAACTGCAAATGAAAAGGCCCATGTGTAATCGTGTCTCATGAAGTCATTGAAAGAAGGCTAGTCTGGCTGGAATAACATTTGAAGTGACCCTGGCTGCAGTAGAAACTCACAAGAGGGGAGCTGTTGGAGGCATGTAGATTGTTAGGGTAGCCCAGGTAAAAGAGATGAAGAATTGAGGTAGTTTGGCCTACAGTAATGATGAAACTGGATATTTGAGATTTTTTTTAAAAGAAATATTCATTCTTGCATGATGATAAATTAGATATTGGTGGCTATTACATTGAAAGACTAAGAAAACAGTTTTAGAAAACATTATTTGTAAGTTTCTGGTGTGCATAACTGGATGGATTATTTCCTCTTCACTGTTGTATCTGCTCAGCACCTTGTTGACCCCACAGCACACATCAAGTAAATATTTGTTGAAAATGAATGAGCATTGTTGTATTTATGAAAAAGTTATATTCAACTGCAATATAAGTTACCTGCATAGGAAATGCATTAATTAATGGAGTAAAGCATAATACTTTGTTATTTACTTTGCAATTTGAAAATGCATCAAATAGGATCTAGAATATAGTTCATCTTTGTAGTCTTTTAAAATAAAATTTGTGAAAGACGACCTTGTATAAACTGCAGTAATTTTGTGAGAAAAATGATGATAAAATACTTCTAAATTCTACAGAACTCTTGATATTTTTTTTTATTACGATGATCCCTAGAGTTTGTTTTGTTTTCCACTCTGCAACACATTTTAGCTTTGTCATAAGGAAATCACACTTTTTATCACTGACTCAAAAGAATCAGAAAGGAAATTTTGAAATATAGTTTTCTTCAGTTCTGAATGCCTTTGTTAATTATGCTGAATTACACACACGTGCACACACACACATTCTTTATTGTTCAAAATGCTGTAATTGGAAATACAAACTGTTTGGGACCAGTATTGTACTTAAAGTAAGGAATTGAAACTTGTATAATTTTTTTCTAATACTTTATTTTATTCTTAAAGAATTTATAATTAATACTCTAATGGTTGAATAATAAATCTTATAGCCACTTAACATTCAAAATGCTCATGTGTATGTGTTTTACAGGTGTGTTCTACTCCCTCTACTGGGAATGAAGCCTCCCCAGCAAAGCCTATACCTGCTTGTTGATTCTGTTGATGAAGGGTGTAACATTACTGAAGGTGAACAAACGTCTACCAGCTTATCTGGGACTGTTGCAGAACTTTTAGCTGGTCACCATGAGTTCTTTCCACCATGGCTATTGCTTCTCTGTTCTGCCCGAAAGCAGAGTAAGGCTGTTACTAAAATGTTTACTGGTAAGCATAATTACGTACTGCCATTCTCAAATGCTTTTCATTAATGCACTAGTTTCTTAGAGGGAAAGGTATACAGTTGAAGATCTGCATGTTGCATTTGCTCCTTCTATCAGCTATTCTCAACTGTGCCTTTTGAAATTTATATAAAAAAGCCTTAGCATGTTTTTAAGATCATTTAAACATTACCTTTTTTTCAAGATTCTTTTCCTAAGTTCTTTAGTAAAGGTTAGGAGTATCTCATGCCATTCATTATTTGCTGCTGTACATCTTGGGGCTGCATTTATTATGCTGTTGTATCATGATCAGTTTAAACCTTTTTCTGATGTTTCAGATTACAGTCTATATAATATATAAAAGTACAATATCAGAGTTTCTTTTTTTTTTTTTTTTCTTTTCTCTTACTTTTTTTTAACTTTTCTTTATTTACTACCATAATAAAGTTGTGGTTACTCCTATTAGATTATGTAACACACTCCTCTTTGTCTTGTGGGAAAAAAAGGAGTGTAAAACAAGGACCTATCACAGGATATATAGTGTAATTGGAGAGACATTAATTAAGTTAATGGTTAAGTGGTCATATAACTTTTGAGTAGTTCTATACATTTTACAGTATGTTGAAATCTTACTAGTTTGTTAAAATAATTTTCTGTAAGCTGCTTTATTTCTTCTTTCAGATTGTCCCTCTTCAATTCCCTTGCTACTAATGGCAGCACTTTTGGTTTTCACATATGACATTCTTTTTTGTTGTTATTGATAAAAATGTAGTTGGTAAAAGTTTAGTAATTTAAATGACAATAGCTAACACTTATATAGCACTTAGTATGTCAGGCGTAGGTAAAGTAGAAGCCCCTTTTGGCCTGTGGCACCATTCTTTTCTTTTCCTCATTAGCGAAAACCAGTATTATTAACTTATTTTATATGCTTTCAGCTCATATTTTATATTATGTATGTTTATAGTTTACATAAATGAAACACTGCATACACCACCTTAGCTTTTACCACTCACTAGCCATGTGACTTTACACAATTTATATTCTCTGTGCCTCTGTTTTGTTATCTATGAAATGAGGATTATAATATTACTTTTCTTATAGGATTTTTGTAAGGTTAAATGACAAATTACATATGAAGCACTTAGGACAATGCCTAATACATAGTAAGTGCTTCAGAAATATATTGTTGCTATTATTCTTATTTCTCTTTTTTTTTAGCAAAGATTATTTTTGAGCCATATTCATTATAAATCAGTTTCATTGGTTTTAATTGGTAGATAGTACTCCTTCCCATCAATAAACCTTCTATTATTTTTCGATTATCCTTTTCATGGACATTTACATCATTTTCAGTTTTTTGCTGTTACAAAAATGCTTCATGAACATACTTGTTCATGTATTGTTATGCACATGTACTGAAAGTTTATGTTATAAACATAGACTTGTAATTGTTGGATTATAGAGCTGTATATTTTGAACTCCAGTTAATTTTCTTTTTTTTCTTTTTGAGATCTTAATTATTTAAAATGTTGGGCTGTATATAAACATGACCACCTGTCTGTTCATGGTAGATGTGGAATTTTGAGGTAAAAATATAAGGATATTGCTAAAGGTATTAATACATATTGTTAAATTGCCTTCCAAAAGGATATATATCATTATATTCCTACCTGAAAGTGTTGGGTGGTTTCTTTTTACATGCACCAGTATTGAATTATGTCTTTTTTAAATTTGTTAATGTGACATCATTTTTATTTGTACTTCTTGTTTACTGTTGAACCCTTTCTCCCTTATGCCTGTTTCATCAATTTGCCTTTTTTCCATGAAATTCTGCTCTCTGACCTTTATGTTTTTATTGGGAAGTCAAAGTTATTTTCTTACTGATTTTCAGGACTTTTATTTGATATTTTTTCAATTCTTTGCATCTGTTTTCTTCAGCTTTTTAAAATTGTAATGATTATTTTGAAGTATATTATATGTAAACTAATGTATTGTCCTTTACTATTCCATATTCTTACTTTACCTTTAATGATTTTGCCCATATAGAATTTTTTTTTACTAAAAGATATGAAATAAAGCTCTAACTTAAATAATTTGTAAAATCATAAATTTTCTCAGCAATTTATTGACTTCCTTTACAATTACTTGGTGATTTTTTTCATCATACCTTTAATTTGGGTGTGTGTACGTATAGATATGTCTGTGTGCTGTTACTGTATTTCTAAACTATTCATCTACTCTTCTAAACTATCTGTGAGCATTATTTTGCAAATAAAATATTGGCTTAATTTTTGTAATTTTCTTGTGCAATTACTTCCCAGCCCTCTTTGCCATCAATATTATTATTTTAAATTATGTATTTTTACCTGCATTCCTCTAGGTTATAATATCATATTTTAAATTATAACTGTCAGTGATATAAGCCAAAAAAATTAAGATTTTGATAAAATTGCAATTTAAATAAGAAATAATTTGCTGTTTAAAATATGCTTTCTTTATACTCATAAACATAGCATATCTGTGCATTTATTCAAGTTTCTCCTTAGATTTTCCAGTTTTCCTTCTATGTGTCCTACACATATCTTTCTGCTTTTTGCTTATGCTTTAAGTTGAAATGTATGAGTTTCAAGTTGTATGCTTTTGAAATTATCATCATAGCCAATAACATTAAGATCTTTACTGTGTCTAAATTGGCTTCACCTACTCATATCTGAGGATTAAGCCTTTGGAAAGAGAGTTTTTATAACATTTCTGATGTATTCACCATACTGATCATTAGCATTTTCATTAATGGCTTCAGATTAATCTAATGAAAATCACTTTGGCACTAAGCAGAATTTTGACTACAACTAGGATATTATCATAGGCTGATAGTTGTTAGGCCTTGTTACGGGACTTAAAGAAATAGCAGCCTATTTCAAAACATTTTGTGCACAAGAAATTAACCTTCCAAGATTTTTTAAAGATTATTTATGTATTTATTTTATCTGATTATAAAAGTAATACAGACTCCATTTAGAACATATTTTAAATGACAACATACACAAATATTACACCAGAGGTAAAATAATAATTAAACACTCTTAACATGTTGTGTTAAATTCTGTATGTGTTTCCCTTCCTAGTTGAGATCATGCTATATATCAATTTGATTTTCTGCTTTTTAAATTTAACATTGACAAACCTTTCAGTGTCACCATATTGTCTTTTTAATGACTATTTAATGCCTACATATGTTATTTGTATATTAATATGCTGGCATTTGCTTAAATTTATTGTTATATTTTTAGGTTTTATTTTCATATTGCTCATCCTCACGGGTTCTTCATGATAATAAGTAATTTCAGTAAGCATCAATTTATAAATATTGGCACAGGTCTTCTTTTTTACTATGTTTTCACCAGTACTACGTAATGCCATACCCTGACAAATAATTGAAGCAAGAATAGAAAATAATAGAAATGTTTCAAGTAAGAATAGAAAAGTTCAAGTAAGAATAGAATAGAAAAATACTTCTATTCAAGTAAGAATAGAAAAGCAATAGGGAGGTAGGTGGTCCATCATTTCAGTAAGTCATGTTTTTTATTCCCCTAGAAGGTTTGATTATTTTTCAACCCTGTCTTATGTTTAAAAGTGCTTTGATAGCAATATATTGTGTGTGTTCATAATAGGAGGATTACATGTGTATTAGTCAGAAGTTGTAATTTTAAAAAGTAATTATTTTCAGTACCTTAACTCAAGACATTTAAGTTGTTGATTAATAGATATTCTTAATTCTGTTTTAATGAACAGATAACTATTATTGATAATGAACATAATAATTTCTTCTGTCTAAATTCCATATTATTAAGTATTTAGATTAGGGGGAGATTTATTCTCTAAATTATAAATTCTTTGTAAGTTTTCTTTATGAAATTCTATACTTTCTTATAGAATTAATCCTATGTGCCTACTCCCTCCTCTATTCCCCTATCAAACACTTGAGTTTTCTTTCACAGCTTTCTATTCTTGTTCCTATCTTAATGAAAAGAGCAAACTTGAAGTCAAACAAAACAATCAAAATTCTGATTGATCACTTTCTAGCTGCGTTACTGTGAGCAATTTATTTAGCCTTTCTGAGCTTTAGGTTTCTCATTTTTTTAAAATAGAAATATTTATCTCACAGGCTTAACAGACAAGGAAGTTTATATAATGAGTACTTAAAGTGCTGCGTTAGAAATAGTTGACTCTCAACAAAGGTTGCTCTCTTTTATTCTTTTCTGTAGAACCATTCCTGTTACTGTAGAGTTTCCATCTTAATAATCTCAAGTTCCAATCACTACATCTTAGTTAATTAGGTTTAAATTTTAGATATTTATTCATAATGTTTTATATGATCTTTCATGTAAATAAGTAATGTAATATAAAGTATTACATTAAAATAATGTAAAGTATTACATAACTTTAGAAACTTTAAAACACTATATAATGTAAGATAGTATTATTTCTTAAGTAACTTATTTTATTAGCAATGTACTAGGTATTTCCCTTATCTAACTTAAATTTTTAAGTGAATTGATAAAGCCAAAAACAAATGAACACACAGAAAAAGATTTGGAGGCAAATCATCTCACATCATTGGTAAATGTAGATTGCTGTAAATTTCTAGGTATGTTTTAAACCCTCCTTTGGTGAAGAGTGACTTTTTCATAATTGAAATTTATCTTTTGAAATTATTTCTGTTAAGGATTTAATAATTGTGTGTGTATACACATATATGTAAAATTAGATTCTATTTTTATATAGATTTAGGGCTATATTAATGTATATACAAAGGACTGTATTAGGACAACTTTGTTATTCATATTTCATTCTTGGTAGGTTGTTTTTTTCAGTAACTGTCCATTTTATCTACATACTTAAAGCTTAGTATTACAAAATTGAATTCATCAGCTTTTTCTCCAGACCTATTATTTGTCCTTCAGTGGTCTCTTTTTCACTCCTGTTGGCAGAACCACAAGTTAATGTCAGCTTCAACTCCTCCTTCTCTCTTTAATTCTCCACATTCACCAAACACTATATAATCTAGCTCTGATTAAAAATTCCCAAGTCCATCATGTTATTTTTGCTGCTGCTGCTACAACTGCTGCCACCACCATGGGTGTTCAGGCTCATAGTGATTTTCATCTGGAGTTTATCACCGCCTCTTTTAAAAAGGTTTTTCCTTTAGTCTTGACTTGCTCCAGTTCTTCTTTAGATGTTAGAATATTCCTTCAAAATGCAAATCTGGTCATGTTAGAGACTTGGTAAGTTCATTCATTCGGCAGTTTTTTGTTCTGTAAGATGAACACACAATTATCTAATAAATTCATATCTGTACATCATGATGTCATCTCCCTTTAGACAGTGAAATTATGGCTTCCTTTAAAGAATTTAAAATGAGTTTAAAATAGCTATAGCTAGCATACTTTTAGGTTGATTTAAATTTTTTTATTTATTTTACAGTGCTGAAGTTTTTTTACCATAATTTGGCCAAAAAGTTGGATCTTAATTGGTTCAAGCTATTTATTGATGGTCTGAGATTTAGTTATTTTAATTTGATAAAATGTACAGTAATGTAGTTTAAATGCAATAACTGAATATCCTAATTGGATGTAAATATTCAGTTACATAATTAAGGCTAGTGTACATTCAAGTGTATAAATTATACACTTGATTAATATAAATTATTAATATAAATTAATATGAATTATTTATATGGAAAAGATTTCGTAAAAAGAAACCTTACTTGTTATATCTCCTGCAACTTTTTTTCCTAATCACTTGGGAGTTCAGATAATGTTAACTGGATACTTTTATGGTTATGTAAGACTGTCTGCTTCTTAATTAGTATCTATTACAATGGAGTTGAGAGAGGCACCAAGCTACTAAAGGAATAAGTAGTTTGATTTGTAGGTAGGAAAATGAAATTTTTCTGCCATCAGTGTGCTTTTACAGAAAGAAAAGAAAACTGATTTACATACGAATAGGTATTAATTGATCTGCTTATTAGTATTAATTTATTAATTGATTTGTTTGTTTATTATATGTTGAAGAAATTATCTTTGAAGATATGGTAACTTCTTTAATCCTTTTCAACTGATGACATCTACTTTTTTATCTCTTCTTTAGGTTTTCGAAAAATAAGTTTAGATGACCTTCGGAAGGCATATATTGTCAAGGATGTTCAGCAGTACATTCTTCATCGTTTAGATCAAGAAGAAGCTTTGCGACAACACCTCACAAAAGAAACTGCAGAGATGTTAAATCAACTGCACATTAAAAGCAGCGGATGCTTTCTTTACCTAGAACGAGTTTTAGATGGAGTTGTAGAAAATTTTATTATGTTAAGAGAAATTCGTGACATCCCAGGAACTCTAAACGGCTTATATCTCTGGCTATGCCAAAGACTTTTTGTAAGAAAACAATTTGCAAAGGTTCAGCCTATTTTGAATGTGATTCTTGCAGCCTGCCGACCTTTGACCATAACGGAATTATATCATGCAGTATGGACCAAAAACATGTCGTTAACTTTGGAAGATTTTCAACGCAAGTTAGATGTCCTCTCCAAACTTCTTGTTGATGGACTAGGAAATACAAAAATACTGTTTCACTATAGTTTTGCAGAGTGGCTTCTGGATGTGAAACACTGTACTCAGAAGTATTTATGTAATGCAGCAGAAGGACACAGAATGTTGGCCATGAGTTATACCTGTCAAGCCAAGAATTTAACACCATTGGAAGCACAAGAATTTGCCTTGCACTTAATTAACTCAAACTTACAATTAGAGACAGCGGAGTTAGCTCTGTGGATGATATGGAACGGTACACCTGTTAGAGATTCCCTTTCTACTTTAATACCCAAGGAACAAGAAGTACTACAGCTGTTGGTTAAAGCTGGGGCTCATGTCAACAGTGAAGACGATCGCACATCATGCATAGTTCGACAAGCCTTAGAAAGAGAGGATTCCATTCGGACATTATTAGATAATGGAGCTTCAGTAAATCAGTGTGATTCAAATGGGAGAACATTATTGGCTAATGCCGCATATAGTGGCAGTCTTGATGTAGTCAATTTACTTGTCTCTAGGGGAGCAAATTTAGAGATAGAAGATGCTCATGGACATACACCACTCACCCTAGCTGCTAGACAAGGACATACTAAGGTGGTTAATTGTTTGATTGGGTGTGGAGCAAATATTAATCATACTGATCAAGATGGTTGGACAGCATTAAGATCTGCTGCTTGGGGTGGCCATACTGAGGTAGTTTCTGCACTACTTTATGCTGGCGTAAAAGTGGATTGTGCAGATGCTGATAGCCGAACAGCTTTGAGAGCAGCAGCATGGGGAGGACATGAGGATATTGTTCTGAATTTGCTACAACATGGTGCTGAAGTGAACAAAGCTGATAATGAAGGTAGAACCGCTTTGATAGCAGCAGCATACATGGGACATAGGGAGATTGTGGAACACCTCCTGGACCATGGAGCAGAAGTAAATCATGAGGACGTTGATGGCAGGACTGCACTCTCTGTAGCTGCACTTTGTGTGCCTGCAAGTAAAGGACATGCATCAGTTGTTAGCCTTTTAATCGATCGAGGTGCTGAAGTAGATCATTGTGATAAAGATGGCATGACTCCACTGCTGGTAGCTGCCTATGAAGGACATGTTGATGTGGTTGACTTACTTCTAGAAGGGGGAGCAGATGTAGATCACACAGATAACAATGGTCGTACACCCCTCTTAGCAGCAGCTTCTATGGGTCATGCATCAGTTGTAAATACACTTTTGTTTTGGGGTGCAGCTGTGGATAGTATTGATAGTGAAGGTAGGACAGTCCTCAGTATAGCTTCAGCACAAGGAAACGTTGAGGTGGTACGTACTCTACTGGATAGAGGGTTAGATGAAAATCACAGAGATGATGCTGGATGGACACCTTTGCACATGGCAGCTTTCGAAGGGCACAGACTAATATGTGAAGCACTTATTGAACAAGGTGCTAGAACAAATGAGATTGACAATGATGGACGAATCCCTTTCATATTAGCTTCACAAGAGGGTCATTATGATTGTGTTCAAATATTATTGGAAAACAAATCTAACATTGATCAAAGAGGTTATGATGGAAGAAACGCACTGCGAGTTGCTGCGTTAGAAGGGCACAGGGACATTGTTGAATTGCTTTTTAGCCATGGAGCTGATGTTAACTGCAAAGATGCTGATGGCAGGCCCACACTTTATATCTTGGCCTTAGAAAATCAACTTACAATGGCCGAATATTTTTTAGAAAATGGTGCAAATGTAGAAGCAAGTGATGCTGAAGGAAGGACAGCACTTCATGTCTCTTGTTGGCAAGGCCATATGGAAATGGTGCAGGTTCTGATAGCATACCATGCTGATGTCAATGCTGCAGACAATGAAAAGCGCTCTGCTTTGCAGTCTGCAGCCTGGCAGGGCCATGTAAAAGTGGTTCAGCTACTAATTGAGCATGGTGCTATAGTTGACCATACATGTAACCAAGGTGCAACTGCACTCTGTATTGCAGCCCAGGAAGGGCACATTGATGTTGTGCAGGTCTTATTAGAGCATGGTGCTGATCCAAACCATGCTGATCAATTTGGACGTACTGCTATGCGTGTTGCAGCCAAAAATGGACATTCTCAGATAATTAAATTATTAGAAAAATACGGTGCATCTAGTTTGAATGGCTGTTCCCCATCACCTGTTCACACAATGGAACAAAAACCTCTACAGTCAGTGTCTTCAAAAATGCAGTCATTAACAATTAAATCAAATAGCTCTGGTAGTACTGGTGGAGGGGATATGCAGCCTTCGTTACGTGGTTTACCTAATGGGCCAGCTCATGCATTTAGTTCTCCTTCAGAATCTCCAGATTCTACAGTTGACCGGCAGAAGTCATCACTGTCAAATAATTCCCTAAAAAGCTCAAAAAATTCATCTTTGAGAACTACTTCATCTACAGCAACAGCTCAAACAGTGCCAATTGATAGCTTTCATAACTTGTCATTTACAGAACAAATTCAGCAGCATTCATTGCCACGCAGTAGAAGTCGACAGTCAATTGTTTCCCCATCTTCCACAACACAGTCCTTAGGACAGAGTCATAATTCACCGAGTAGTGAATTTGAGTGGAGTCAAGTAAAGCCCAGTTTGAAGTCAACTAAAGCAAATAAAGGGGGGAAATCAGAAAATTCTGCCAAGTCTGGATCAGCTGGAAAAAAAGCGAAACAAAGTAATTCTTCACAGCCAAAGGTTTTAGAATATGAAATGACTCAGTTTGATAAAAGAGGACCTATAGCCAAATCCGGGACTGCTGCACCACCTAAACAAATGCCAACAGAATCTCAGTGCAAAATTACGATACCGTCAGCTCAGCAGGAAATTGGTCGATCTCAACAGCAGTTTCTTATTCACCAACAAAGTGGGGAACAGAAGAAGAGAAATGGAATAATGACAAATCCAAATTACCATCTTCAGAGCAACCAGGTTTTTCTTGGTAGGGTTTCAGTCCCACGAACAATGCAAGATAGAGGGCATCAGGAAGTGTTGGAGGGATACCCTTCCTCAGAGACAGAATTAAGCCTTAAACAAGCTCTGAAGCTTCAGATTGAAGGTTCTGACCCTAGCTTCAACTATAAAAAGGAAACACCATTATAGAAGGTAATATTTTGTCAACATAAAGAGTAAAAAACAAAAGTATAGTTCCCTCTATTTGGAATGCTCTTTTCCCTGATCACAAGGCCAATTCCCTCAGTTAATCTCTACTCGGATGTCATCTGGGCCAGACCTTCCTCATCACTCCTTTACATCAGAATTCTCCTGCCTCTAGCAGTCCTTTCCCCGTTTCCTGCATTATGTTATCCAAAGCACTTACTATTTAAAATACTTGAGATGTTTTGTTCATTATATTTATTTTTCTCCTCTGTACTAAAAATACAACATGTGTGAGGTTAGGGATTTTTATCTGTTCACTACCGTATTTCATGTACTTGGAATAGTACTTGGACCTATGGTAGTTTCCCAGTAAAAATTTGTTGAATAAGTGAACAAACTAATGAATGAATGAATATACTACTTATGGATCCCAGATTAAGAATTCTTTCCTATTCAGTTATTTCCTCCTTTTGAAACAATTTTGATGGTGGCAGAGGGAGGGGCTGTTTCAAACTCATCTTTTTGGTTTAAGTACAACAGTGTCTGTAGCACTTAGTAGATAGTAAATATTAATTTCATTCCTTTTCACCCAGAAAGAAGTAAAAACCTTAGTAGAAGGTATTTTTTATGATCTCTTGAGAATCTTCCAAGTAATGTTTTCACACAGAAAGCATAGATGTGAAGAATGGTAAATGGATGTTTTTGCAATATTGGTATTTAAGGCACTTTATACCTAGATAAAATAGTCATATTTATTAAATAAAAATATTTATTTCTCCTCCCCGTGACAAAGGATGCTTCGTTAATAATACAGGGGACGTTAGTTGAAAAATAGATATGAAAGTTTTATACTTTAGATGCTTTTTCAGAAGCACATTTCCTATGATGGAGATAAATCTGAAGATTTTATTAGGGATCTTTCCTAGGTTACACTGCAGCTATATTTATCCCACTTTGCTTAATGATTTTTCTTCCTCTAACGAAATTGTAGTCTTTCCTTTTTGCTGCTTCTGTCTTTGTAAATATATTTTAGCGATATGATAGGTAAAATACTATTAAAGATAAATTCCCCATATCTTCTAATAATAAACAGCCTTCAGTGTGAATCTAGGGATGATGAGTCAAATGTCATTCAAAAATAATTTGAATAAAGTAGTTAATTCAGTCCCCAAATGCAATTTATTTTTAAAATAATTAGTTCTGATGGTACATCGTTTCAACTTTCATGATATCTGTTTTAAAGGCAAAGTATAAATACATATTAAAAATGAAACACCAGAATTAAGGTAAACATTTTGTGGAATTTAAAAAGTGCCTTATAAGTTAAATAATAGTTAAGTCCACTGTGTGCTTTGCATGGTAAATATATAGATAAAGATAAGTAGAGGTAAATGTATTATATAAAATTTTAAAATGGTATGTAGCTCTATAATACAATGTAGAAATTAATATTTTTTTTTTTTTTACTTTTGCATTAGTTTCCTATTCTGTGAAACAGAAGACATTGTGATGGAGTGGTTCTTCAGCTACTGGATGAAAACATATGCCTGTTGATTTGCTGAAAAAAAAAAAAAAATGAAGAATGTGATCTCTGCAGTACAGTTACCTTAATTACTGTAATGTGCCTAAATAGTAAGGCTGCCTTCTCAGTGTAACCCTCTGTACTTAAAAAATTTCATTTTGTGTGCTTTGTATTCACTACACAGGAATAAGCACTTTTTAAAAATGCAGATACATACTGCAGTTCCCTGATAAAAGCTGAAAAGAAAAATTGAGTATTTTAAGTTAAGATTTGATTAAAAAATGTGCATGTGCCATGATCAAATATATATGAAAAGACAGTGTTCCTTGTATTTATTTTTTTTTTTTTCTTTTTGTGGCAAAAGAAACTTAAACATACTGTTTTAGTCACATTGTATTGTAGTGTATGGCCTGTTTCTTGTATCTTTAAAAATGTTACTCAATAAAACAAATCTTGCAACTGTTCTATGTTCACTACACCTTCAGCATTGGATAAAAATCAGTTTCTATATAAATATCACATTGAAATGAAAAAATGATTTCTTGGCAGATTAAAAAAATATTTTGTAGTAGTTTAGGGAGCTGCTTTAAGTAGTTTAAATCTGGATTTTCCCAGTAGAATTCTTCTCATCTCTGGCTAAACATGTCAGAACAAACAACCAACCAGTCTGTAGGCAGAACAAAGTCCTATTTCATCCACTGGGATACAATTTCACCTTCCATTCACTTTGTCATTCCACCTCTAAGAAGACAGACTGTCATTCCTGAGGCATGAAAATTCTCAGGGACAAAGCCATGCCTCAGTCTCATGTGTGTGCAGAGAGAAATGCACCTGACTATCTAAGGGTAGATTTTTGATCCCTGAATAATTCATTGACTAAACTGACCTCTTCCTCCTGGCTAAAAAATTAATTTTGCTGGCTTCTCTCTCAGCTGTTTCTATTTTGTAAATTGCTGCATGACCAAAATAGCCCCACTCAAAATCAACTGGATTAATTTTAATGGTTTGGTTGGATGAATGATTATTCTTGATGAATATAAAATGTGCTGTCCTTCACAGATGACACCGCTCACCTGTCAATCATAGCACGTGTACTTTTTATTGTGACTTAATAGTGATGGATTTGCACTTTTCTATCCTCATACTCTTTCCTGTTTTCTTCTTTGTACATTTGCATGTAGGAGGGCTGGATGCCAGGGTTAAGAGAGAAATTCATGACAAGGAAGGTAAAATAGGTTCAAATGAGCATGTGACCCACAGCCTTAGTCTCCTTACTCTTAAATCAGTGGAGCTATAGGTTAGATGGGTCGTTTATATGTCTGGAAAAGTTGTCATAACAGTTCAGAAGCCAAGGTTGTGAATTTGATCTTAGAATGGGCCTGTTAATCTTATAGAGCCCAGAAATTCTGTTCTTTTCATGTACTGTTGATAAGGAGGAATGAGGAAAGAGAATTTGGAAATTCAGCACAAAACCATTGCTACTTCTAGAACAAAATCTTTAGAATATGTCCTAGTAACAAAGGTCAGTAATGTCATCTTCATATATGAAGGACACATGTGATACATTGTTCGTGGAAATAGAAATGTGTAATTATGATAAATGTTTCACTTGAATCTTATTGTAAGGCTTTTCTCGCTTTTATTTTTTAAAGTCAGCAAAACTCATTTTGTCTGTCATCTGTGAGTCATAGTGAGGACTACGAGATAAGTTGATAAGTTCAATTGATATTAAGGTGACATGGCAATATTAATAACTCAAATGTGAATGTTTCAAGTATTGAATTCTTGTCCCTATGGGACATTTATTAAATACACTTAATAGGACTCTTGCAAAGTAGCCTTAAAAGTGTTAATGAGTCTATTAATAAATATGAACACATACTATTATTAGAACCAACTTTACTCATAAATACAGTACATTTACATTACTATAGAGGATGAAGCTCTAATTTCTATTACATGTATTTTTCTTTAGAAAGAGAACCCTGAAAGCTGCCAGTTTTTCTATTAACTTTGAATTATTGAAATTGTATTTATTTAATTTTATTGTTTTTACAAAATTGCACCTTGTGTCCAAAGGGCAAAGATAAGACATTGCATAAGGGATTTATGTTTTTCAAAGAGCTAAATGTTTTCATATCCATACTATATACACTTGAAGCAGTTGGTAGGAAGAGAACCTATTGGAAAAATACGATTTTCAAAAGTAAGTATTCCTCGGGATGTTTTTTATATAAATTATGTTTTAGAATAGAACATAAATGACTGAGTTAGGATAAGGATGATAGGATGGGTGCTGGAGATGCCCTGCTTTGCTTATTTGTTTCTGTGGGGGATTTAATACTATAAATGAAAATGGCTTCTGCTCTATTAAAAAGTAAAAATTGTCCTCCAAATATAAAACTCCTTAATAGATATTTTTGAAATTAAAATCTTTAAATTTTATAAATCAGCTGTTGCCACTACACAACTATGATGGCATGTGCTTATAACATTTTTATAACATTCCGTCTGTGTCTGTTCCCTAAATACCATGCGTTTATAATAAGGAAAGTGATAAAAATACAGTAATGAAATAAAAATCTGAATGTTTCTAAGAAAGGTTTTAGAAGGAAAAATGACCTGAAATCAGTGTGTACTGCGAAGTACAGTGAATATTTTTTGTTCTTTGTCTTCACCCTCACCCTCAGTGGAATTCTCACCAAAAAATAGTTTGATACTTAAAAAACAGAAGTAAATACTTTTTTCAATATTGTTTGGCTATGCAAATATTTGTTTTGCTTAATGTCCTCCATTTACACTTCTCAGCAAATGTAGTTGCAAACAAATGCTTTCTTTTTATTTTTCCTTGGTTTGGGGTATGTAAATAGCCTAAAGTGTACATTGAATTTCACATTGTAAAAGTTTTATTTTATCCCTTGTATGATATTACTCAAAAAATCCCTATGTATATGAAAGTGCATAATAAATATATTTGCTTTACAGAGAAAATCTTGTTTTAATTTTGTCCTTGAACCAGTAGAACATGCATGATATGCATAGAGTATAAACAACTGTTGTTTTAAGTTATTATCTTAAATACATCCTGAGCAAATGAATTTGGAAACATTTTGCAAAGAAGAAAGGGAAATATAACACTGTCCAAAGGAAGGTAGAAAAACAAAAAGATCTAGTGTTTGTCTTCCTAAGCCTTTTTAAGGACTTAATGTTCTTTCCCCCCGCCCCCTACGACTGATTATATACTACATCACACCATGTCAGGTTTTGTGCCTCTGAGAATTGCAGTAATCCAATAAATTTTGTACATGTGTGCTCCTTGATCATCAGAATATTATGGCCATCTTATGGTGGATATTTTGGGAGTTTGTTGCAAATATGCTCATTCATTTTCTAAATAAAATTTGTGTGTTTCTTCACTCAGTAAACTTGAGTCACTTCTTCATGACCTCTTTTCCCTACCAGAACACAGCATACACACACTGTATGTATGCACACACACAAAAGACTTTTTGAGTCTGTGGGTTCCACCTCCCTGGATGCAACCAATCTCAGATAAAATATTCGGAAAAAAAAAAAAATTCTAAAGTTCTGAAAAATTTGTTGTGTGCTAAATACTACCTTGAGTCCACCTGAATGAAGTGATGTGTAGGCATTGTGTTAGGTATTGTAAGTAATCTAGAGATGATTTAAAGCATACAGAAGCATATGCGTAGATTATATATAAATGCTGTGCCATTTCATATAAGGGACAGGAGTGTCTGAGGATTTTGGTATCCAACAGGGGTCCTGGAAACAATCTCTGTTTACTGATGAATGACTATCCTATTACTCCAAAGAGAGGTTTCTAAAAAGGCCAACAAGGTATCTTCTGTTCAGTAATTTCATGAAAATTGTAGTGTTCTGCAATTTTTTTTTGTAAGTTTGTTGAATTAATATAAATCTTATTCTAAAAAATAATATGACAAAATGTGTTTAAACACAAATGTATGATATACATAGAAGAATTTAAAAACAGACCGGTAGCTAAATAAACTTACGTGGAGTTTTCTAGCTAATGGTCCAAGGAAATACACTGAGAACTTGGTGATGACTAATGTTTTCACTTCTTTGCTGTAGCAGTTGGAAGGATTCCAACTATAATCATCCCACTGTATCATGAGTGGATTGGTTCCAGGAACCCAGGTGGATACTAAAATCTGTGTATGCTCAAGTCCCACAGTTGGCCTCCGGTATTTGCATATTCTGCATCTCTCCAATATTGTATTTTCCATCCACAATTGGGAGAATCTGTAGATGCGGAATCCGCAGATAGGAAGGACTGAATGTAATAGTGGTGAGATACACCCTGAGGATTATGTTGTGGAATTTCTGGGAAAAAATCATTTATTGTGCAAATATTTGTGCTAATCTTAATTCCTAGAGATAGCCTCTGCTTGCCAGTCTTGCTGTTATAGTAAAATTGTAATTATCCAATTTTAAAATAAAATTATTTGAAATTTACTGCATGTTTACATTTCCACTCTTAAATTCACACTATTATTACCACACTGGCAAAAGTTAGCTAAGTTTTGAGGGCTGGATTCTTAGAAGAGTATATTTGTAATGTTTAGAAGACCCCTGTATGCGTATATTTTTTACTCATTATTGGTCTGGATGTGTGAACTACTGATAATGGTATATTTCCTGATAGAATTGATGCTACATTTTAATGGATATGTCTGTTACTCCCATTTCATTTGTAAACCTACATTGAATTCTAACATAGATATTTAGGAAAAACACACAAATCCTAAGTTGCTATGCTATAAATTTTTACAAATTGAACAAACCTATTTATCACCTGGATCAAGTTGTTGGCTATAACTATAATCTGAGAAACCTACCTTACCACTTCCAGACATTACCCCCAAGAAAGAAAACCACTCTTCTGACTTTCATTACCATTAGTATTAACTGCTATTTTTTTTAACTTTACATAAATTGAATCAAACAATAGGTCCTTTTTGTGCTGATTTCTTTCCCTTAACATTATGATTGTGAAATTCGTTTACACAGTTTTGTCCTTTTTGAATTGTTGCACAGTATTCCATTGTGTGAATATACCATACTTTTTAAAAATATATTTTACTACTAATGGACATTTGGATTCTTTCCAGTTTGGGAGTCTTAAGAATACTGCAGGTAATAGTCTTGTACATATATTTGGTATCCGTGTGCATACATTTCTTTTTAATAATATGAATGAAATTACTGGATTTTAGGGTATGTGTATGACGAGCTTTAATAGCTAGTGCCCAGCAGTCTCCTCAAATGATTTTATTAATTTTTACTCTCTATCTTTTACGCTCTACATCTTTACCAACATTTGATATTTCATTTTCTTCTTTTACTTTTCTTACTTCTGTTTGGTTCTATACTAGCATTATATTGAGGTTTTAGTTTGCATTTCCCAGATGACTAATGAATCAGCCACTTTTACATACGATTTTTGTCCATTTGGATATCCTATCTTGTCGAGAAATTTGCACATTTTTTTCCCCTTGAGTTCCTTGGCTTGTAGAAATTCTTTTATACTTTGGATTTAAGTCTTTTTTTATAGCATATGCAATGCAAATGTCTTCTTAGATTCTGTGCTTTGCCGTTTCACTCTCATAATGACATTTTTATAAACAAAGATTCTTATTTAATCTGGTATTTTTAGTAGTTATGCTTTTGTGTCCTATTGTATAAAAAATGCCTATCCCAAGGTCATGATGATATTCTTTTATGCTTTCTTCAAATAGCTTTTACTTTTCTTAATTATCAAATTAATCCAGCATTACTTATTGAACAGTTATCTGTCACTGCATTTTAGTGGTAGCTTTGTTATAAATCAGGTACTCTTGTATAAGTTGATCTTTCTGTCCTTCCTTGAGCCAATATTATATCCACTTAATCACTGTAGCTTTATAATAAGTTTAATATCTGATAGTATAAATTCTCCCACTTTTTCCCTCAAGATTGCCTTGGCTTTTTTTTTTTTCTTTTGACCTTCTGCTTTCCATAAAACTTTATAATAGGCTTCTCAATTTTTTTTTTAACCTGAAATTTTAATTAGGATTGCACTGAATCTACAGAAAAATATGGTGTTGGGTGAATTGATTTGTTTATATTAATATCTTTACTCTTCCAATCAATGAAGCTCTTATATCCTTCACTGATTTAGATTCTCTTTACCTTAAGTAATATTTCTTATTAGGTTGGTGTGAAAGTAATTGCAGTTCTTGCCATTAAAAGTAATAAAAAAAGTAGTTACTTTTTGTGCCACCCTAATAGTTTTCTGTTGTAGAGATATGTGTTTCTATTAGCTGTATTCCTAGCAAATTTGTTGCTTACTGATGCTGTTGTAAATAGTATTTTATTTAATTTTCTATTCATTGCTGATATATAGAAATACAGTTTATTTAAATATTGATCAAGTTTATTCAAAAGTCTTGAAAATTTTATTTTTTTAACCAAGGTATAACTTGCATACACAAAAATTCATCCCTTGAAAGTATAATTTAATAAGTTTTGACAAGTTGTACAATGTAATCATCACCACAGCTGAGATACAGAATATTTCCATCACCTCAAATAGGTTTTTTGTGCGCCTTTGGAATCAATTTTCTCCTCTTAACCCCAGCCTTTGGCAACCATTGGTTTCATTTCTTAATAGTTTTATCTTTTCAGAGATGTCATATAAGTGAAATGATATAATAAATAGTCGATTGTGCCTGACTTATTTTACTTAGCATAATGTTTTTGGAATGCATCCATGTTTTAGCATGTATGAGTAGCATAGCTTTTTAATCCTGAGTAGTATTCTGTATTCCACTGTAGGCTTATACCACAATTTGTTTATCTGTTCACAAGGTTGAGTTGTTTCCAGTTGTTGGCTAGTATGAAAGATTCTTCTGTAAGCATTTGCGTTTAGATATTTTTTATCAATATGTGATTTCATTTGTCTTGAGTAATACTTAGGAGTGGGATTCTTGGGTTGTTAGGTGTATAGTTAAAATTTATAAGAAACTAATAAAACCTTTTCAAAAATGGGTGTACCCTTTTGCATTCTCACCCGAAATGGATGAGATTTTTTTTTGTTTCTCCACGTTTTCACACAAACTTGGTATTGTCAGTCTTTTTAGTTGAAATTTTAATTTAATTTAGATGATTGTAGATTCACATGCAATTATAAGAAATAATGGAACAGGATACTGACTATTTAAGAAAACAAGAAATGTGGCCGGGCATGGTGGCTCACACCTATAATCCCAACACTTTGGGAGGCCAAGGCGGGTGGATGACTTGAGGGCAGGAGTTTGACACCAGCCTGGCCAACATGGTGAAAATATAAATATAAAAATTAGCCAGGCTTCGTGGTGCATGCCTGTAATCCCAGCTACTCGGGAGGCTGAGGCAGGACAATCGCTTGAACCCGGGAGGCAGAGGTTGCAGTGAGCCGAGATTGCACCATTGCACTCTAGCCTGGGTGACAGAAGAAGACTCTGTCTCAAAAAAAAAAGAAAAGAAAAGAAAAGAAAAGAGAAAAAGAAAGAAAATAAAAAATGAACTTTTCAGGAATGACTGTATCACTTTATATTTTCACTGGCAATGTGTAAGTGCTCCAATTTCTTCATATCCTTGCCAACATTTAGTGCTGTCATTATTTTCTATTTCTGCCATTCTCATAAGTGTATAGTGATATCCTGTTATAGTTTTAATTTGTATTTTTCTAATGATTAATGGTGTTGAACATTTCTTCCTGGGTCTATTTGCCATCTATGTATCCTCCTCAGTGAAATGTTTGTATCTTTTTCACTTTACAAGTGGGTTGTTTTTTTGGTTTGTTTATACTGTAAAGTTTTGAAAGTTCTTTATATAGTATAGATACTAGTTGTTCATCAGATGCATAGTTTGCAAATATTTTCTCAGTTTTGTCTTTTTATTTTGTCTCACGTCTTTTTATTTTCTTCACCTAGTCTTTCACAGAGCAAAAAGATGTGGTTCAATTTATCAATTTTTCTATAATGGCTTATGTTTGTTGTGTCATATGTAAGAACTCTTTGCCTAGCCCAGAACTCCAACGATTTTTACCTTTTTTTTCCAAATGTTTTACAGTTTTTATACGTTACATTTAAGTCCATGATCTATTCTAAATTTCTTTTTCTATAAGGTATGAGGTTTACGTTGAGTTCATATTTTTGCTAAAATATGTATAATGGGTGTCCAATTGCTCTAGCCCCATTTGGTGAAAAGTCAGTCCTTCCTTCACTAATTTGTTTTTGCACCTTTGTCAGAAATCAGTTGAGTGTATTTTTGTGGGTCTAATTCTGAGTTCTCTATTTTGCTCCATTGATCTGTGTGTCTATCCCTCTATCAGTACCACCCTGTTTTGATAGTGTAGCTATGCAGTATGCTTTAATATGGAGCAGGGCGAAACTTTCCATTTTGTTTCCAAGATTGTTTCAGCTATTCTAGGTCATGTGCCTTCAAAATAGGCTTTTCTAAATTTATTCAAAACTTTTCTGAAATTTTGATAGAAATTGCATAAACGGCTGGGCGCGGTGGCTCAAGCCTGTAATCCCAGCACTTTGGGAGGCCCAGACGGGCGGATCACAAGGTCAGGAGATCGAGACCATCTTGGCTAACATGGTGAAACCCCGTCTCTACTAAAAAATACAAAAAACTAGCCCGGCAAGGTGGCGGGCGCATGTAGTCCCAGCTACTCAGGAGACTGAGGCAGGAGAATGGCGTGAATCCGGGAGGCGGAGCTTGCAGTGAGCTGAGATCCGGCCACTGCACTCCAGCCCGGGCGACAGAGCGAGACTCCGTCTTAAAAAAAAAAAAAAAAAAAAAAAGAAATTGCATAAACATGTAGATCAATTTAAAGAGAACTAACATAGTAAAGATTTTGTTGATGTTCTCAACCCAGGAATATAATATGTATCTTCATTTATTTAGGTCTTTGATTCCTTTTATCACCATTTTGTAATTTTTTATATATGGATCCTGTAATGTTATATGTATATCTAAACATTTAACTTTTGTTGTAGCAATTTTAAGTTTGTTTTAAATTTTCACATAGTCATTTTTAGTATTTTTGTTTTAATTTTAAAAATTAAATGTTTCCATATTTTTTGTGTGCAGATTTTGGGGGATTTTCTGTGTAGATAATCATTCCTTCTGAAAATAGGAGTCATATTATTTATTCCTTTTCTCTCTGTATGCCTTTTATCTTTTTTTCTTACCTCATTGCAGTGGCTAATTGTTCCAGTGCCACATTAAATAAGAGCAAGGAAAATGGATATTCTTGTCTAAAAATTCCCAATTTTAAGGGAAAAATATTTAGTCTCTTTCACCATTAAGTATGATGTTCACGGTAGGTTTTCTGTCGATGTTCTTTATCAGGTTGAGGTAATATCCCTTTCCTTCTAATTTACTGATGAGTTTTTATTATTAATGGGTGTTGGGTTTTGTCCAGTGCTTTGTATATCTGAAATGAATCTCACCTTGTCATGATGTACATTTTTCAATACAATGTTAGACTTGGTTTGCTAATCTTTTATTAAAGAATTTCATGTAAGTTCATGACATATATTGTTATGTAGTTTTCTTTATTTGTACTGTCTTTGGTTTTGGTATCAAGGTACTAATGTCCTTATGAAATGAGTTGAGCTATGTTCCCTCCTCTCATATTTTCTGCAAGAGATCATATAAAATTGATGTTAACTCTTCTCTGAATGATTGATAGCATTCTTTGGCTAAACCATATGGGCTTGACAATTTTTTCTTTAGGAGGTTTTTAATCGTGAATTCAAAATTTTAATGATTATAGTAGGACTCTTCCGATTATCTGATTCAGCATTATTTTATTGACTTCCTCATTTGTTATTTTCAACTTCATTGATTTCTGTTTTTATATTTACTATTATTTTCATTATTTTCTTCCTTCTGCTTGCTTTGCTTTGTGTTTGGAGAGCTCTTCCTCAAATTGCTTCTTGTTAGTGGAGCTGGCGATGAATCTCCCTTGCTGGTGGTGCCCATCTGCTGTCTCTTACTAGGTTGGGGTTGATAAAAGCGAAACTTGGGTCACTTCTATCAGTTGGGTGGCGGTCATAAGACATCCTGCTCCTGTGTTGTTTCTGTAGTCATAGACTGCAAAACTAGTTTGCCTTCCTCTTACCATATTTCAAAGTTTTACTTTGACTGCATCTTACCCAATGTGCATAGTTTACAGTCATTTTTAGTGGAGAGGAGGCTGGAGAAATGAGTCTACACCATTTTGTTTGGTTCAAAATTTCCTTCTCAGTCTTTTTTTGACTTTAACCATTCTAGTGAATAAGTAGTTGAATCATATTGTGATTTTTAATTGTTTTTCTTCCTACTTTGTAATGATGCTGAGCCTCTTTTCACATACCTATTTGCCATCTGTACAGTTGATAAAGAGTCTGTTTGAACATTTTGTCCATTTTTCAATTAGGTCAAAATTCTATTTTATTAGTAAATAAAACAATTTCTTTATACATTTTAGATATAATGATCATTTGATAAAAAGACTATGCTTTTCCCATTGAATTACTTTGGCATTTTTGTTGGAAATCAGTTGAACACATACATGTAAATCTGTTTATTGACAATATTCTGTTTCATTAATCTATATGTCTACCCCATGTCAATACCACACTACCTTGATTATATTTACAGTAAGTTTTTATATCAAGTAGATCAGCCTTCAACATTTTTTTTCAAAGCAGTTTTGATTTTCCTATTCATTACATTTCTTTGTAAATTGCCAAGGCACTTTCTTAATATCCACAAAAAAATAGCCTCCTTGGATCTTGATTGAGATTTCACTGACTCTACAGATAAACTGGGGAGACTCCACTTCTTAAAAATGTTGTATCTTCTGAACCATGAAAACAATGTATAGCTATTTCTTTCAACAATGTTTTATAGTTTTCAGTGTACAGTTATTGAACATATTTGTTAAATTTATCCCTAAGTATTTCAAGTTTTTATCTGATGCTTTTGCAAATGGTATATTTATATTTTCTAATTTTTGTTGCTATTATACAGAAATAAAATGTGTGTATATGTGTATTTTGATCGTGTTAAATACACTTAATATTTCAAGTAGATAATCAGTAATTTCTTAGAGATTTTTTGAATAGGTGATTATATCATCAGTGAATTAAAGCAGTTGTATGTTTTATTTTCCAATCTACATGCCTTTTACTCCTTTTCATAGCCTTACTACGTTGTCTAGAGCCCTGAGTAAAATTGTGAATATGTTTTGGGAATGGATATTTTTGTTGGAGAAATAGTCTTTCACCATTAACTATAATATTAGTTGTAGATCTTTTATAGATACCCTTAATTATATAGAGTGTATTTCTATTTCTAATTTGTGAAGAATTTTTAATAATGAATGAATTTTGAATGGACATAGAGAATTGAGTGAACTAATTCACATTTAAAAGGCAAATGGTGAAGTGGAGATTGAATTGAATCAGTCTGATTCTAGAACCTGCACTCTTTTAGCATATCTACTGCCAAAAGGAGCACCAGAACCTATACTCTTAAATTCTATACTCTATTGCCTTTCAAGATGGTGTTGTATATTTTAATTTTGAGACAATTTGGATGGAGTAAACATATTTTTTATTTCAAAATTAGTCTAGCTTTAATCTTGTATCTGGGAGGCAATATCTATTCAACTTCACCTTCCATACAGTAATTGGCATTTGGTCTTTCATCTGTTAAATAATAATGTGTTAAATAAACATATGACATAATCATCTATGTAGAAAGTCTTTATATGCATAATATATAACTCCATTAAGCTTTTAAAACTGTTATAATTAAGAATGTGTTACGTATCTTAAATGGACTTAAGACTGTGTAGTCAAAAGTTCAGTTTAATATCAACATTTTAAAGGATACTTATTGTGATAGAGAAGAACAAACTTGGTACTCATAGTTATTTTGGATGGGTCTTCAAATATCCATGATAAAAGGCCATGACTAACAAAAAATAAAATTTTGGCTATTTCAGCAGATGGAGCCCACTCAAATGCTTTTATTCTTTCAAACTTTTCTACACAGTTTGTTGTGACTTAGAATGCCATCTTCATCTTCTTAATATGTCAAAATCCAATTCATCCTTAAAAACTAACCACTGTTCTATGAAGATGATAAGTAATTATTGAGCCACTATTTTTTGCTATGGGCTGAGAAGACAGCAATTCATAATGTAAATAATGCCCTACCCATATGGAGCTTACCGTTTAGTGGTGATAGTAGGCAATGATTAGGGATAGAAAATGAACAAATACACAAATGCAATGGGCCAAGTAGAAAACCAAAACATGGTATATTCATCCTTTTTCACATTGCTATAAAGAACTACCTGAGATTGGGCAATTTATAAAGGAAAGAGGTTTAATTGACTCACAGTTCCATATGGCTGGGGAAACCTTAGGAAACTTACAATCATGTTGGAAAGCAAAGGGGAAGCAAGGACCTTCTTTTCATGGCAGCAGGAGAGAACAGAAGACAGCGAAGGGGAAAGAGCCCTTTATAACACCATCAGATCTCATGAGAACTTACTATCATGAGAACAGCATGGAAGAAACCACTCGCATGATTCAAACATTTCCCACCAGGTCCCTCCCTTGACACATGGGGATTACAATTTGAGATGAGATTTAGGTGGGGACACAGAGCCAAACTATATCACATGGTAACTTCTTGGAAAGGAAGGAGTTAGGCAGCAGAATCATCCCAGGAAAGAAAGAAGGCACAGGGAATCAGTCTAATCTTGAATATATGCTAATGATAGACCACCAGGTAAATAAACTAGTAGTATTTTCTAGCTAGAGGGTCTTCTGTAGAATACTTTCAGCAGGATGTCCCTGAGCAAGGATTTCTTGAGGTAAGCAACCTTGATATTAATGGATTTAAGGTGCATAGCTCCCTGAAAAATGTTACATAAGTACTAATTTTGTATTAGTATACAATAAAGCTCTCTTGCAACTTAGATGATCATACCCCTCACTTTAAAAACTCACCTGTTATCCTGGACCAGAATGTGTACAATGCAGAAAGAAAGGGCCTGGGGAGTTGTTTTAAGATCCTCTCCTTGCTTGCTGCTTCCTGATCCTTCTTGATTATTTTCATCTTTGGAATTTTTTTAACTTGATACTGGGTAAGATCTCTGATTTATGTGTCTAATTTGATAATCTGACGTTTCATGATATCGTACTGGTTTAGATTGGTGGTTAGGAAAAAATCTCCCTGAGAAAGAATATTCACACTACATCTTGAATGACAATAATTTACCTTATGAACTTTTTTCTTTCACTTTTTCTCCTGCTTACTCTGATATGACTCTTGGAGTGCCATGAATCTTACAATTATTTTTTTTTCACCAAGAGCATCATAATTTTCATCTGATTTTGAATCTATTACTTATCTAAATGTCTAATCTTCCTTGATACCTACTTGCCTGATTGCTTCTGTCTCACTGATTCACAGGGTTGTCCATCTGTATGAGGCCTTGTTAACGGACAGCTGGGGTGTCACTGCCTGGCCATACTCCTCACCCCCAGGTGGGGATTACACTCTCTTGAATTTCTGCTTTCCTGATTCTGTTTTCTCCTGCTTATAAACTACATCTAATGAGCAGAAAAGGATGTAATTGCTTGTGTTTCTGCTTCTGGGAGAATTTCGTATGTTTTACATATTAAAATTATAATTTTTGTTTTACTTATAACTTGGCCTGAAAGTTTATCTACTCATTTAAGCTTCATAGTAGCCCCATAGGGTAAACATTATTATCCTCATCATTTTACAGATGAGACACCCTATGTCTGTACTGAGGTTTAAATGATTTGCCCAAGTGCACATAGTGGATGAGCCCAAAAGCCAAGATCGAACCAGCAGTCTAGCTTTAGAACCTGTGTCACAAATCTCTATGTTATACTATCTTGCTATAAAAGAAAAGTAGCTCTGTCCTTATGTATCATAAAATTCCCAAATACTAAGTCAAAGAACTCTCTAGACCAAAGATTCTACTAACTACAAAAATGCTTTATGTTTGCTGAATACGCTATTTTGACAAATGGAATATTGTGTTAGGCTTTCTTGTTGTATTAGGTTAAAATTCTTAATAATTCCTTAATAACTTGTTTGCTGCAACCTAATTAAAAATTTCCTAAAGATCCCATTCATTTATTAGAGCTAATAAACATTAGCTCTGTAATGTTTATTGTGATGATAGCAGTTACAATAAATTAAACCATGTAATTTTATTAGATTTGATGAGTAATAACTTTATTAATATACTTCTGTAGGGAGATAAAGAAAAAACAGACACTCTTATACACAAACATACATACAGTTAAAGTAAGTATTGTAATTGTCATTAATTCTTATAGGGAAATGTAATTTATGCATTTCCAAATACCGGCTAAAAACCTCTACAAGCATATTCTGAAAACTCTAAAATTCAGTATATCCAAATTGAAAACCATCAATTTCCCCATCCAACAGTGAGTTATCTCCTGGACTCCTCTGAGAATTAACAGAGTGTTTCATTCTACTTTAAAGAAACTGAAATGGAATATTGTAGATGATGCCGTATGAGGGAGGCATATTCACGAAAAAGGACAAGGAACTCCATCTGGGAACTCTTCTTCGTAGAAAAGCTTTGTTCTTCCTCATGAAATTGGCGAAGAGATGCGCATTTTTGCTTTGTGCCTCAAATTTTAAGTAATTAACCAACCAAACATTTTGATTAGAAAACCACATATACATCCTAGTTGAATCAATAAAAGAGCTTCCACTGTACACTTTATTCTCCCAGGCACTTAGGCTTAAAACTCCAAAGTAACATTTACTGAACTTTGTTTCCAAATTGTGTTCATAAATCTAAAATAAATGTTTATGTTACACTAGGCTTAGTAATTGCTGCAAGCTATTCCTCTCTCTTAGAAAATTATAATGCATGTTGTCATATTAAAGGCTCTGAGAGGTCCTTCAGGAAAAATATTAACTATTTAACTTTACAAAAACTAATGTTTCTTTCAAAAAATTTTTGACAATAAACTGCCTGTCTCCACATTCTTTTTCAAATTTTTGCTGTTCAAAACTAGGTAAGGAATGCATTCCAGAATTGCTTTGCTTCTCTTTACCTCTCACATCTAGGTACAGTCACGCTCTGCATCATGACGCTTCAGTCAACTACAGATTGCATATACGATGGTGGTCCCAAATCATTTAATGGAGCTGAAAATTTTCTGTCACCTAGTGACATTGTAACATCAAGAGCAAAGCATTTGCTCACATGTTTGTGTGATGTTTTGTGGTAAATAAACCTACTACACTGCCAGTCATATAAAAGTATATACATACAATTATGTACAGTGAATATTTGATAGTAAATGACTATATTTCTGGTTATTTACTGCACTGTACTTTTATCATTATTTTCTAGTGTATAACTTACACTTAATTTTTAAAAATTAGCTGTAAAACAGCCTCAGGTAGGTCCTAAAGGAGGTATTCTAGAAGGCATCATTATCATAGACAGTGACAGACCTTACAGTGGGGCAAGATGTTGGGGTGGAAGGTAGTGATATTGGTGATCCTGAGCCAGTGTAGGCCTAGGTTAGTTATGTGTGTTTGTGACTTAGTTTGTAACAAAATCTAATAAGTTTAAAAAAATTAAAAATAGAAAAATAGCTTACAGCATAAGGATATAAGGAAAATATTTTTACAGCTCTACATTTGTGTTTTAAGCTGTGTTATTACAAAAGAGTCAAAATCCTTAAATATTTAAGAATAAACTTTAAAAAATTACAGTATGGTAATGTTAATTTATGTTTGAAGAAAGACCAATTTTAAAAATAAATTGAGTGTAGGCTCAGTGAACAGTGTTTACAAAGTCTACAGTCGTATACAGTAATGTCCTAGGCCTTCCCGTTCACTCACCGCTCACTCACTGACTCACCCAGAACAACTTCCACTGCTGCAAAGTGTATTCACGGCCTGTATAGGGATCAGGGATCTGCTTTTTGATCTTTTATACTGTATTTTTTACTGTACATTTTCTATGTTTAGATACACAAATACTTACCATTGTGTCACAATTGCCTATGGTATTCTTTACGGTAACATGCTGTACAGGTTTGGAGCCTAGGAGCCTATGGGTTCTAACCGCACCCCATTTCTCACCTTTCTATTCTGTACTTCCGCCCATTTCCCCCATCCTTGTTTAGAGCCTCTCCTGGTCTCCTGGGACTCCCCCTTAACCCATACTCCTCTCTAGTGCTCGGACTTCTCCAACTCTACAAGCTGATGGCAGCTAAACTATCTTGTAGCAGAGCTCTGACCGTGTCACAGCCTCTTCTGTGCTCTTCAGTCCAGTGCGTCTGCTCTGCAGTTTTTCCTTCATGTGGCCACCAGTTATCTTTTCAAAACAACACTCTATTACAGCATAATCCTACCTCTAAACTTTTAGGATCTCTCACTTCTAACAGAATGCCAGTTCGTGCTTGGCACACAAAGCTTTTTACAGGCTATCTTTCACCTAACTTTCCAGTTAGTTGCTTCTTCCTCCATTTTCTCTGCCACTTCACGACCACTGGACAGGAACCAAACCCTCCGCTCACATCCCCAACGAAGTGTTTGCTATTGCTGGAAGTCTCTATGCTCTTTCACGGCTATATTTCTCTGCCCACATTGAACTTTGTTCCCATCTCCCAGACAGAGATTATTTATTTTTAATGACTATTGTAATTTATTTTTATATTTCATGATTTGTTTTCTGTTTTATGCTAAACAGTTGTCTCATTTTTCTCCCACTATAATCATCATTTAGACAGAAAATAAGTCTTACTTATCTTGGTATTTTTTGGATTGTCTTGTACATAGTATGTGTTCAATTACTAATCTTTGAATTCCACTTTCTTCTCATTCAAAAACAGCTGTGTGGTAGTGAGAAACATTTAAATCCTGCTATTTTAGGCCACTTGTTAAAACATACTCTTGGCTTAATCATTCTCAAACAGGATCCCAACTCTTAGTACAAAATAGTGTACATTTTCTTATCCCTGCTTTCCCATCTGTTCTACTCACTCACTTTGTATTGAATATAATAGGAAACCAACCAATTATTCATCACTTATTCATTTGAACATTTGTGGGTTGACTGCTTAATTGCTTTTAGCTGATACTCTGCCCTGACCTCTTTCTATTGGAGATAATTAAGTTGAATTCAGTTGATTCTTTTAAGAAGAATTTATTAACTGTCACTGAAGTCAAAAAGACCTATCCATTTGTCCTCTAATTATCCAACAAGCATGGAGAAAAAGAAGGTTTCAGGTATGCAAAAAGAACAAGTGTGGGCTGTCAGCTGCACTCCGTATCACAACTCTTCCTCTGAGCATTCACCATACATGCTACTGGTGCGACAATAATAATCAGAGGCACTGGAACCATGCTTTATGAAAAGGCAGGCGGCCACAACACAAAAACACATGTGACCTTGCGGGGAGTGAGATGCAGACTGCCCAGAATGCTGGCTGACTATGTTAGAGTTCTTTGGTGGAAAGAAACAAAAGCCAACTTCAACCAAAAGAAATGTATTTTAGGGATATTTGAATCTCACACAATTCATGGAAAATGTGAGGAACCTGACCTGGACATAGGCAGAGTTCAAGTGATCTATAGATTCTAGGAAAAGGATGTACAGAAATAGCAGGTAATGTTTGTTTAGGGAGTCACTGCTTGGGATGAATCAATGTCAATTGTTTTCATTGTCTTTGTTTAAGTTCCAATGAGTTCAGCCTGCATCATGCCTCCATGTCTTAACTAGGAGAGGACAGAATACCTAATTAAATTCCTGAAGATAGTATCCAATGGGGAACATGTAATTCTCAAGAGGGAACCAGAGTACCATCAGGAAAGGGAAATAACTTCTAGGAAAACCCCAAAGAAACAATGCCAGCTATACTAGTTCTATCAACTGAGGCGTGTCAAGTGCTGCAAATGGTGTGGGTTTTTATTCTACTTAGAAGCTCACAAGTTAGCCAGCTACCATCTCATAGATGCCAGCAGAAGACATAAGACTTTTGAGTTAGAGAAAAAAGACTTTATTACTCATAGCACAGCAGGCAGCATGAGCTCCATCTTTGCACTGGTTTTTGTTTCACACCAAGCCCCACTTGGATGACTTAGAGGCAGGCACAGGAGAATGCTGCATCCACAGAGGTTGTGCTGAGGAACCCAGAGACTAAGAAATCCTCAATCTTATAAAGGTACTGCTAACAGACTTGCTCAAATTTTGCCCTGGAGAGAGCTATTGTCTTTATTAACTTCAACAATAAAGAAATCGTCCTCTGCACTGGAAGTAGGTGTTACACCTGCAAGGCTATTTACTACACAATATCTTTGGGGTTTTAAGTATTATATGTTTATATGTTATATTAATTTGTATTTATTATATATTTTATATATATATTTTAAGATGTAGTCTCGCTCTGTCAGCCAGGCTGGAGTGCAGGTGAGCAATCTCGGCTCACTGCAAGCTCCGCCTCCTGGATTCACGCCATTCTCCTACCTCAGACTCCTGAGTAGCTGGGACTACGGTGCCTGCCACCACGCCTGGCTAATTTTTTTTTTTCCTTGGTATTTTTAGTAGAGACAGGGTTTCACCATGTTAGCCAGGATGGTCTCGATCTCCTGACCTTGTGATCCACCCATCTTGGCCTCTCAAAGTCCTAGGATTATAGGTGTGAGCCACCGCTCCTAGCCTATATTTTTATATTTACTATTTTTTTTACTTTTAGGGTTGGTGGTCCATATGATGGTTTGTACACAGGTAAACACATGTCATGGGGGTTTGTTGTACAGATTATTTCATCACCCAGGTATTAGACCAAGTACCCAATAGTTATCTTTTCTGCTCCTCTCCCTTCTCCCACCCTCCACCCTCAAGTAGACCCCAATGTCTGTTGTTTCCTTCTTACACAAATACCTTTGAAAATATAGTAGAGAATGGAAGGTGTCACAGGATGGGCAGAAACATGAGACCCCTGGAGAATTGTCTCCCAACAAAGTAAGAGTGTGGATTCAGATGAGCAAAGAAATACTAACAGATGAATGTCTGATTTAAGTCAAAAGTGGAAGAGAAAGCGAATGTCCAAAACATTAGAACTAAAGGTCAAAAGAACTAGAGGATAAAGATAACATTAGGGTCATGGAGCTAAGAAATTTTGGTTTTGTAGATTCAGAGAAAGCCAGGTGAAGGTACTGGTACCAGCAATGGAATTATCCTAAAACCCTGACTGTTATTTGTTGCTGGTGTGGATCAGACTGGCTTATAACATCAAGAACAGCATGTACATTTTGTGCCTCCATCTATTGGGTGGAACTTGAAACATTATATGCATTTATTTGTGAAGAAGGTGTGGGACATGTAGAGATCAGACAGAGTTCAGTTTGGGATTCAACCAAGAGTTCAACTTCATTCCATTGCCTTAGTTATGAAGGACTTAACCTCTGACATTGCCTTAGTGAGAGAACGTTTATCTATGACGCCGCCTTCAAGGAGCTCTTCTTTGGTGTTTATTACTAGCAAAGCAGCAGGGCCTTTCATAGACTTCTAAGAGGGAAGAAGACTGGTCATCAGGTTTTAAAATATTTTCCCCATCAAGACTTACTATGTATGATATAGATAAATTCTCCGCCTGTGCTCACAGGTACTTCCTTGGAGAACAGAAGCCAAATTCTGTCATTGTTGGTCTCAGCCCTCCCCGCAGGGCAGTGATGAGAGTGCAAATGTGGGACCTGAACCAAGAGTAACACCCTAGAACCTTAATGAGGGAAGATAGGCAAGTATGGGCAAGGTCCCTTATTTGCCCTGCCTACACCTATTTCTCATAAAAGGTGCCTTTTAGGAAGAGTTGAAGGAGCAGTTATTGGTTTCTGTTTTAACAATACATCAATCTGTTATGGGTAAACATTGGTATTAAAGATAAAAAGTCTGAAGGTAAAGCACGAAGTTATAGTGGTTGAAGTGAGAGTTGGGACTTACAGCAGTTAACCCCATGTAGGCCAAAGATTTTACCTGAGCAATTGTAAAAATATTTTTTAAGAGAAAGAAAACTTGCTAAATCGTTTTTGAAATTTAAGCAATGAAGAGCTAGAGAGAATTAAAATAAAACATCAACTATTAAGAATTGTATGATCATTTATAAAGTCAGATACCGCCTTTTTCTGAAGTATTTCCCCCTTTTTTATGATGATCCTATTCAAATGTCAAATAATTACAGTAGCTCATAACATATGAAAGAAACGTTTGGCTCATTTCCCTTACAGCTGTTATTTAGGATGTATTTAAGTCAAATACATTATCAATGGAGTGCTTAATAATGAAGACTTGAAGGTTATCCAAAATTTCCAATGGGTGAAAAGTAATTTTTAAACAAGAATAACTATTCTTCTAAGGTCTGAAATGCATATTTGGGTTGGTTTAAGAGCTCTCACTCTTTAAGTCAATTGGTTACCTGTTGGGAATAACAGTTATTTCTGCAATGGATGATGTTCTGGTCCTATTTAAAATAATAATTTAGACATAACATTTGTCTTGAATCAGTGAGTTTTCACACCTGGCTTGTCATCTGAATCACCTTAGCAGCTTCCCAGCATTTCTGAAAATCAGCGATGCTTATGAAGTACTGCATTGGGTCATCTAGTTCAACTTCCTCCTTCAAGAGAATGACTCAGAAAACTTGGTCTCATTCATATGACAGATCTTAATCCATGTTGAATGATTTTCCATCCCCACCTCAACCCCTAAGATTTTATGTTTCTACTTTCACATTGATTTTGCTAACATTCTTTCTTCCACTATAATCCACAGTGAAGATGCATTATTTCAGAGGAGACTGGATCATATTTCCTTCTTCAACCTGTCACACAGAGAACAGAGGAGCTTCTGTTTTCCCATCAGGGATCAGCACAGGAAACAGCAGCGTATTTCCCAGTTGTGTGTGATTTTTCATCTAATTTTTCAAGTGGAGAAAGATCACCATGCTGTATGAAATACAACCACAATACATAAGACATGTTATAAACTTGAACGTGTGTAGACTAAACACTATTATTGGGTTTTCTACTATTACTCTCTTTAATTATATCTAAATATCTAAAAAGTCTAAGTTTCTATAAAGAAATAAGTATAGGCCGGGCGCGGTGGCTCAAGCCTGTAATCCCAGCACTTTGGGAGGCCGAGACGGGCGGATCACAAGGTCAGGAGATGGAGACCATCCTGGCGAACACAGTGAAACCCCCTCTCTACTAAAAATACAAAAAACTAGCCGGGCGAGGTGGCGGGCGCCTGTAGTCCCAGCTACTCGGGAGGCTGAGGCAGGAGAATGTCGGGAACCCGGTAGGCGGAGCTTGCAGTGAGCTGAGATCCGGCCACTGCACTCCAGCCTGGGCGACAGAGCAAGACTCTGCCTCAAAAAAAAAAAAAAAAAAGAAAGAAATAAGTATAAGAATTAGAGCAAGAAGTCTATCAAATGCAAGGAGACCTTTTATTTTACTTGTGTAAATGGTTCAGAGTTCCTGTGTATATTCTTTACCGGATTCTTCCAATGATAACATGTTAAGTTACTGCAGTACATTTACTAAAACTTGGAAATTGACATTGGAGCAATACTATAACAAAATCATAGACTTGTGTTTCACAAGTTGTTATATGTACTCTTTTTCTTTTATTTTTTACAGTTACATGAAATTTTATTATATATATTCTGAATTAGTAGTCGATATAGTTAGAAACAACAACAACAAAAAAACTAGCAGAGTTTGCAATGAAGAAGGTTAGGTTATTACGGTGTGCAGACAATGTCATTGTATAGTTAGAAGAGCCCAAGTGAATCACCTAAAAAACTACCTGATAAGTAATGAGAGGTTTCAATAAAGCAGTAAAGTATATAATATATATTTTCAATCATTCTTACATACACAAATGATAACCGAGTACAACATGTAGTGTAATAATTAAACTAAAATAGCATTTTTAATCTATTAGAATGGCAAAAATCTCAAAACTTGATTAAAAAAAACCTCTCTTTTAAATAAAGTCTATGAGAAATAGGTGTGCTCACACATTGCAGATAGGAGTAGAAACTGCCACAATCCCCATGAAAAGTGATTTACTTATGATATTAGAAAATTGTCAGTGCATTTACTCTTTGACCCAGCAATTCCATTTTGATAGTTTACCCACAGATATGACTATACCTGTCTGAAATTATGTATATACAACTTTATTCATTGAAGCATTATTTGAATAATTAAAAGATAATTGGCCAACAATGATGAAAGTATAGCACAAAAATGAAAATGATAATGGCAAGAAATTTGAAAACCATGCCTATTAGTAGGAGACTGATTAAATAAATTATTGTCTATTTAATGAAGCACTGCAACTGTAAAAAAAAAAAAAAAAAGAATGAGGTAGCTCTCTATGTACCAATCTTTAGTAAAGATTAGTAAAACTCTCCAAGATATTCTGTTACATGAGAGAAAAAAAAAAAAAAAACTTGCTGCAGAACAGTATGTATCTTATGCTTCCTTTTTCATTAGAAAAGTGACAAAATGTCTTCACAGAACAATCACTGGAAGGGCACATATAAAGCTAATCACATGATTCACAAATGGAAAGAGAGGAATAGAAACTTTCAGCTCACAGGGCAAAGATGGAGGTAGACTTTTCACTGGATGCCCTCTATTTATTTACCAAGTGAATGTATTCTCAATTTAAAATAAGACAATGAAACTGACAAATTTATTTTTTGAACTTCTTTTCCAGCTCAAATTTTGAAATAGTATTTATTTGTTCGGGGCCCTTTTAGTCATTTTTTTTCTGAATGCAAGTAGGTCCCATCTGCCAATTTGTACATTGGCTGGAATCATGCCATGATGACTCATTACAGTGTCACCTTAGAATGCCATGGTTGCAATCCCATGAACTAGCTAAGGATGCAAAACTTATTTCCTGCCTGAACTGCAGGACTTAGCAAAGGCTTGGTGAACTTTTTTAGTCAGGCTTAATTTCAAATCTGATATTTACCATTTCCTAGCACTTTGACCTTAGGCAAATTACGTAACCTCTCACCTCGTGTTTCCTTTATTTAAAATTAAGATAATACACTCACTACAAGGTTGTGAAGATTAAAGGAGTTAACATTATGAAACACCTGTTGAAGAATTAAGTAAATATTAGTTGCCCTTTTATTTTTCTCTCTGATTTCCACATGGCTTGCTAAATTAGGCAAACTATTTCAAATTAACTGACTTGAATCAAATGTGTCTCTTATTTATTCATTAACAACTTTCATAGTTATTTGAGGAGTTGATTATTATGATTAAGAGTAGTTCTGATTTAACTCTTTACTCATGCAAATTCTGCTTTTTCTGATATTGTGATAAGACTATAACTGGCCATCTATATGTTCAAATTAGGTAAATAGTTTTAATGCATAGCATATTCCTTCATAAAATACTAATTGGTGGCTTATGGATTTTTTGGAAAAAGTTTATTTCATCAAAACTCTAAATAGACTTTTGATGCAGACATCCTTATCTTTTTCCCTGACTAGTCAGATTGATTTTACTGTGTGAAACTGCATGCTTTGATTTAGAGGCTAGAAGTAGAACATTTATTCTTGAAGAATATCATGTTAGTAATAGAGGTGAGGCAGAGATAAATAAGAAAAAGACGAAAGCAGATTAAAAGTCAGATTAGCATCTGCAGTAAACTTTCTCTTCAAAGATTAGTAAAGATTCTGAAATGTTCTCCTTAGAAAAATGAAGCTACAAGTTAGCTCATGCAGTAGGTATCTGTGATTTATTTGAGAATTCCCATGAATGCAATTACTGAGACTTATTAAAACTAGTGAATTGTCAAAAACAAAAACAAATAAACAAATAAAACAGCTTGTTCTCACAGTTCTGACAAGATGGTAAGGAAGACTTTATTACAGAACCATTGCAATAGGTATAAAAGCTATCAAAATACAGGAAAGAAATCAGGCTCAATTTTGAATACAGCAAAAACTAGTAGGAGATTTATAACAAAAGAGCAGGTTGGAGAGTCAGGTTGATAGATTAAAAACTGCTAAAAGGAGACATCAAGGGTAGCAGGGGTTCTGGTGAAACTGATGTAACAGGACTCTTGCTGAAGGTAGGCCAGAATGATCAGGTATTGAGGGTAGGGCACGAGGAATCTGATTATTAATAGATACTAAGAGTGATCAAATATGAAGGGTGGAGAGATTCTCTCCAAACTAACTTAGCAGGATTCTTGCTATAACGGGACCCTGAAGGATAGGACAGGGAAACCTGGGGTTGAAGCCTAGTTGAGAAGAGGGCTCAGAGGAGCCTGACTACAGTTTGGTCAAAGAGAGAGTCTTTGTCAGAAACTTACAGCTGAAAGTCAAGATTAAAAAATGAAACCCATTTACACACTTCTTCAAAGGGCTAGCATTTGGTCCCCCAAATACATTTCTGAAAAATTATCCTGAAATGTTATGTTATAAGTGAAATAGTTATCCTTGAGGACAATCTATAATGGAAATCATATTGCAAGATTTGTAGCTGTGTTTGATCCATCACAGCATTACAATATGAAAAAGGACCAAAGGACAACAAAAATTGCATATTGACAAAATGAACAAAGCCAGTTTTCTCTTCATCATCTCTTGCTTTTATTAGATGAAAGCACTTTTCACCAAGTTCTGAGAAAAAAAATATGTCCTTAGGACCATGTTGGCCAATAATATCACAAATGGCCCCTGTAATTGCCTCTAAACAGTATTTTTCAAAAAACAGAATGCATAGAAAAAAAAAAAGGATCAAAGCTTTAGTGTTTTTGTTTTGTTTTAATGGGAAAAGCCCTTCCTTGATGTGCATGCATATGCAGTTTCTATTAGCCTTTATGTGGGACATATGCCTGCATCGACGGTGAATTATTTCAATCAAGTTATAGGTGGGAAGGTCATAAGAAAGAGAGAAACATTGGTATGGAGCTTCTTACAGAGCGTGTTGTTGAAAATGTAACCAAAACCATCACCTCAAGCACTGATCCTTTGTTTGTGTTATGAACCTTCTACTTTTTAATACTCTTCTAGTTATTATAAAATGTACAATAAATTATTGTTGACAGTAGTCACTGTTATGCTATCAAATAATAGGTCTTATTTATTCTAATTATACTTTTTGTTCCCATTAACCATCCTCATTCTCTTCCTCGCTCACTATCCTTCCCAGTCTTTGATAACCATTCGTCTGCTGTCTATCTGCATGAGTTCAATTGTTTTAATTTTTAGCTCCCCAAAATGAGTTAGCACATGCAAAGTTTGTCTTTCTGTGCCTGGCTTATTTCGCTTAGTATGATGATCTCCAGTTCCATCCATGTTGTTGCAAATGACAGGATCTCATGCTTTTTTATGGCTGAACAGTACTCCATTGTGTGTATGTACCACGTTTTCTGTATCTATTCATCTGTAGGTGGACACTTAGGTTGCTTCCAAATGTTGGCTATTGTGAAAGTGCTGCAACAACATGGGAGTGTGCTGATATACTGATTTCCTTTCTTTGGGGTATATACATAGCAATGAGATTACTGGATCATATGGTAGTTCTATTTTTAGTTTGAGGAATGTTCATACTGTTCTCCATAATGATTGTACTAATTTACATTGCCTTCAACGGTGAATGAGAGTTCCTTTTTCTCCACATCCTTGCCAGCATTCTTTTCTACCTCTCTCTTGAATAAAATCCATTTTAACTGGGTGTATTCTTTTTAATCCACAGGCAAAAACTTTCATCTACCTTCCCAGATTAAAATATCAACTCTTAGAATTACTGGGAGAAAAAATAAATAGTGTCTATCAGTTTTATACGACAAGAAATTGAGAATTTCACTTTTTCTTGACCATCTTGACAAATTTAATATTTTTTCCCCAAAAAGGAAACATTTTTTAGGACACAGAGTTAGTTATCCTGGGGATTTGGAGAGACAATCAGCAGGAGTTGGTACCCTTGCTGATCCCAGGCAAGAGGAAAGTTAACCCTGTAATAGCTTTGGGAGATTGAGCCATCTGGTTTTACAGTTCATTACCCTTCCACTCTCAGGAGCAACACATTCTGTGAGGAGTTGCTCTTTGCCTGCTGAGTAGTTTAGAATGGAATCTAACAATGGGATTAAATTCATTCTGCTGCCCTGCAGGTTTCCATCCTCAGGGTGCCCTCAATTTGAAGAATAGTAACATCAGCTCAGGAGTTGGGGAAATGAGAACAGCAGGCAGAACACATGGGCGTAAAGCAATCAAGGGATATGTTTGTAAAGAAATAGATTATTTAGGATGAAGCCAATAGGCAAAGCCAGAAACAGAGCCAGCCCCTGCAAACACAGCCACAGTGGATGGTCAAAAGACAGGCAGCATTGTGAACTGACCAGAGTGTAAGAAATGCCTTTCCTGGGGAATCCATGAATTTTGGTAAAGGCTAATTTAGGTATTTTGTTATTTTGTCTTTTCTTTTTTAAGGAGAAATATCTTGCAAATTACAGATCCTCCTCTCTGCCCTCATCCTCCTCAGCCTAGAGATCTGTGAAGAGGATACAGTTTACCAGAAGTTTAGATTCTAGACATTGTGTTAAGACCATTTTATAAAATTATTTTGCATTTAAAATGTACATTTTATAAAATAAGCTTTATTATCTATATTTTATGAATTAAGAAAATAGTTTTAGAGAGGTTGAATAACTTATTGTCAACAAAGTAAAAAGACAGAGCCAAGATTTTTTTGTCATTTTTTAATGCTAAGTTGAAGGAAAAGCTGAAGAATCAGGTGACAATTTAGTTATCTATGGATGAGTCCAGTAAACTGAGATTACAAAATGTAGGGAACAAAATAATAAAATATAAAGGGTGACAATATTGCCTGTGAATTCATACAATCAATAAGGAAAATGTTACAGAGTTGTTTTGTACCTTACATATAAAAAAGAATAGGCACAACTTAAATTTATAATTGTTTAGTAATAATGAATGATTTGCGATAGGAAGAATTTAAGGGTGACAATCCTCAGAAAATTAAAAAAATTAAAATATATGTGATTTTGATGAAAAAAGTCTACCCATAGGGAGGATTCAGAATGAAATGACCTCTTAATTCTTATGTCTTAATTGTTGCCTTTTAATTACGAGATAGGGAAAAGTTATTAAACCTGAAGATACATCAGTGGATGTAGAAAAAAAAAAAAAGACCAGATGATCAGGGTCACCTGAGATTCTTCTTGTTTTCTGAGCTTTTTAGGCAGAGAGCTTCAATAGTCAGAGAAACCTCCAGGAGAATTTTTCAACAGTTTCAGAAAATGAGATTCTGGCATGTTGTTGACATGGTTTTGAATGTGTGGGGAGTGGAAGAGTTGCCACAGGAATTTGGTTATATTTGAAAATTTATTAGTCTGTTCTCACACTGCTATAAGGAAATCCCTGAGTCTGGGTAATTTATAAAGAAAAGAGGTTTAATTGGTTCATCATTTGGCAGGCTGTGCAGGAAGCATAGCTTGGGGGGTGGTCCTCAGGAAACTTACAATTATATGACGGAAGGCAAAGGGGAAGCAGGCTGTCTTCACACGGTACTACACAATTTTAGACAACCAGATCTCATGAGAACTCACTCACTATCAGGAGAACAGCAAGAGGGAAATACACCCCCATGATCTAATTACCTCCCATCAGGCTCCTTCTCCAACACTGCAGATTACAATTCAACAAGAGATTTGGGCAAGGACAAAAATCCAAACCGTATCAGAGGAAAGATATAAGATGAAAATATGATAAGCTATTATGTATAAACAGATTTTAGAGTAAGGCTTTGATACAAATTCAATATCCTTACAGAAGAAAAACAATCTAAACAAAACACGGACTACCAAACCAATCCACAACCGAAGGCGTTTTCATTCATTAAAACCACAACAATAAACTGTGTTCATACCTTTTCACAGGATCCATCAATTAGCAAAGGTAAATAAGGTTTAGTTAGCTGTCTTTCAGTGAATCTTGAGGATTAATGGTGCTGTGTTTTCTGTTAGTATGAAACATAAATTCCATCCACTAATGATTCAAATGTTAAGCTGGAAAATCTCTCACACCTACATGTGTGGTTTATTCCTGGCAAATTATCTTTGCATCATTATTAATTTTTGCAGTACATGTATAAGAGCAAAGCAAAGAAAAAATCTAATTTCATAGATTTCTGTAGGGGCCATTCCTTTGTAATAAACTTTGGAGACATATTTTAAAAAATAGCATGTGATGTGTTAGAAAGATCACTGAATTAGCATCCAGGAGACGTAGAAAGTAATCTACACTCTGCTGTACTTTCTTCCATATTCCTTCCTGGGCTACTGTTCTATTCACCTGTAAAAGAGAAATAATAATTCCTATTCTTCCAGCTGTTTATATGATTATATGAAAATATCTTCCCAAGCATAAAATGAGAGATGCTATATCTAGATTTTAAATACTGGTGATTGTTGATACTGGAGACTTGATTGAAAATTATTTCTAGATTTTAATAAAATAAAAGTGTTCAAAAGTAAATTTGAATAGTCATACATTCCAGCATCTTCTCAATACCAAGGAGACGTGAAATCTCAAACATTTACAAAGAAGAAAACAAGAAGGCTACAATGAGGAGAGAAAACTTAAAAATCATATTCAAATGTTAAAAGTGAATGTAATTGATTTATGACAGCATTTGATAATCTGGATTTTGTTCAGATTAGCCTCCCTATGTCCCTGGACTATGGCAATATGGCTTTGTGTTTCCAGAGTCCTATTTTTGTTCTACAATTTGGTATTTTATTGGCCTTTTGGAGAACTATAGTTGATCATTTGGATTCCTACAGTTTACCTGTCACCTCTATTTTTTCTTCCAGGTTAAACTTGAGGTCCAAGCCCACTCTTCACATGACAGAATGCACCACAAACATTTTCAAAACTCTAATTTTAATGTGCCTGAAAAAGGCCAATGTTCCCTGAAGAAAATAAGTTGAAATAGTAACAGTCAACTTTTAACCTACTCTTTTTTTCCAAAATAGCCATGAATCTCCTTTACTATGGAACAGTATATGTTTTCATTGATAACTGACACAAGTTTCGAGAACATGTATCCCCCAAAAGAAGTTTCCAGTATCATTTCCCATTCATGAATAGAAGAGTGACAGGAAAGTTTAATTTCTAGAAACATAAAGCCTTGTTTCTAATCCCCCAAATATGCCTTTTCACACCCATAAGTTTCTTTTATGTATTTACTTTAAATACATTGCAGAGAAGTAAGAGAGAAAAGTAAGGTCAAGAGAGAAACATGCATTTCGCCTAGGGCAATTTAATTGATCTAAACAAAGGCGGAGTTCCAAGCAAATGTAGCTTTGGAGATCAGAAGATTGCAGCTGCTGGCAAATAAGCAGATTTTGGTAATTCACACTTGGGAGGGCCTGCTATGGCTGCTCAAGAGACCCCCTTGCTTTTGCCAGTGGTTATTGAGCAATCAAAATATTTAGAATTCTCATGGAGATTTGCCTGAAGCAGGTATGAACATACTGAGGTGTAAAGTAATGATTAGTTCATGACTAGAGGTGTTACCCTGGTTTTTTTCTTGGTCTGTTTTGGATTATTCTTAATGGGAGCAAAGAACACAAAGGGTTTTCTAACATGTACAGAGCTGTATTTCTCACGGAATATTTGAGTATCTCCTTACATCAGAATCAGGTCATGGGCCAGGCAGTCAGGTTATGGTCTGTAAAATAAGCTCCTGAAAGTACCTGATTGTAGATTTATTATAAACTCCACATTCTAATTTATTTTTATATATTACTTGTTTACAGAACTCTGCTGTACTCTGTTCTACCACTCATAGATATGTGTTCACCCTAAAATTAATAATGAAACTAAAATGTCTCTTGTGCCCAAACCCACTGCAATCCTACAGTGCTGAAAGCACCACATTAAGACTGCTATGTTATCTTTATCCTTAATGCCCCAAAGTAATCCGAATACAAGTTCTTTTTGATGGAGAGTGTAAATTCAAAATCAACTCTTCGGGGCCTGGAAGAAGAGGAGAGACAGGCCCATTTATATAGAATCTAAAATAAACTTGCTTTTTGACTAACAGAACAGGTTGATATGGTAGATCCTTCATCATAAGATGTTAGTACATATAGGTATTAAACCTTTTAAGCTGGATGATACAGGTCCAGTTTAGCTAAAAATACTTCTAGAAAAAAATGTTATTCAATCTTGAAATAACTTTGAAACCCTGCTTCCTATGAAGCATTTCTGTATGACAACAGTAAAGAGTTTGCTTCAGATGATTTCAGTAAAGCCTCACCAAAAGGTCATGCTAATCAGCCAAAGAGAAGCAAAGGCCTCACCAGGTCAGATCTAAGATCGCATAAAAGGAAGGTTTTTCAATGGCAGAAGGAAATAAATATGTTAATCATGAGTCTTTGGTTTCCAGATGACAGAAATCCACTCAACTTATTCCCGAGAGAGGGGACTTTATGGAAAGGCTGGATTGCCTAAACATGGAATCACAGAAAGCAGCTTAGCCCGAGGGGCAACCGAAGCCAGGAACTGGACATCCTCCTGACTGTCTCTCTTCTGTTCTCTCTAGATGTAAGGTTATTGTTTAATTGAAGATCAGTTTCTTTCATAGGTTAGGGTCTTCAAGTCTCACACTACTACCACTACAGAGGGATTTTCAGTCTTTTCACTCTTCACAGGGGAGAATTTAGATTGGCCCACCCTTGAATAAGTCAACTCTATTAAGGCAGGTAAAGTATTATCATTGTCAGCTCCCATTAGAACTTCAAGGTCGAAGAGGAAGAGAACAACATCCTAATGCAAAAGGGGTGCAGTTCCCAGGAAAAGGGTAAAACAAAACTGGAGGAAGTCAATACACCTTAGAATGGAAGAGATAAATGATTAGTTGTGCTTAAATTGAGATATCTTGGTAAGAGAAACTGAGGGCAGAGGAATACAGGGATTAGACTGTGGGAGGAGGATTGGGACTAATTTTTCTGGTAAATGGAGAAGGATCAGGCAGTATCTTGTTCAAGTGACTGTGACAAAAGCCTAGGAAACTAGCAGGCTGATGAGATAAAGAGCAACATGGAGATTACTCTGCAGAAAGAATTAAGGCCAATGAGCCATTCAAGCCTTGAGACTGTGATGACTCATGACTTCCTGCAACTTCTGCTGGTCTTCAAAGAACCCCAGCCTCAGGGTTAGTGGGGCCCTCTGCCAAGTTTCAAAAGTATCCCGGATTGTTGTATCACTACTTCTGCCTACTCATCTCTGTAAGTCATTCCCAGCTGAGGAAATCAGAATTCCCTCATTTCCTCAACTCTAGGACAGGCTTTACTTTCAGCAAATGTAATTGAAAGAGAAATGCACGATTCTTTTTCTTTTCTCTTTTTAACCTGTTAGGCCTCAAGACAAACAAAAGGCAAAGCAAAACAAAAATTTTTGAATACTATTTTGCAAAGTACTTCTATTCTGATATGGAACTTTATAAATCCTGACTTTTTTTTTTTTAAAGAATGTCTTCTGTCTTTTGTTTAGAAAATTCAGTGAATATATTTAGACCTAAATGTCTATTCAGGTCCTTTGTCTAGAGACAGATATTTTGTCTCTAATTATCATTCTGTCTTCATATCTCTAATTTTTATTCTGTGACAATATATCAAAGAAGTCTTTTAATTTTTTTGTACTCCAGTCTTTCAAGCATTTAGTGGAGCCAACACCTGCTCTTTATGCTCTCCTTAGTACACTTAGGTAATACAATAAAACAATACCACAACAAAATGAACAAAACCCTTCTGTGTATCTCCTTAGAAGAAAAATAAGTTATTTCAGGATTTTTAAAAGAAATTCATTTAGGATTCCTTTTTAGCATTCCTTTTGTCAAAATATCTGTCTCTAGATGAAGAATCTGAGTAGACAGTTCTCCAAAGATTATATACAACAGGTCAAAAAATATATTAAAAGATGTTCAATGTTGCTAATCATTAGGGAAATGCAAATCAAAACCACAATGAAGTATCACCTCACACCCATTAGAATGGCTACCAGCAAAAAAATAAAAATGGAAAATAAATGTTGGCAAGGATATGGAGAAATTGGAACTCTTGTGCATTTTTGGTAGGAATGTAAGACGGTACAGCTGCTATGGAAAACAGTATGTCAGTTTCTCAGAAGATTAAAACTAAAATTACCATATGACTAGCAATTTTACTTCTGGGTATATATCCAAAAGAATTGAAAGCAGGATCTCAAATAGATAATTTGCGCACCCAAATTCATATCAGGAATATTTACAATAGCTAAAAGTGGAATCAACCAAGTGCCTATTGATGGATGAATGGATAAACAAAATGTGGTGGATACATACAAGAGAATATTATTCAAAATTAAAAAGGAAGAAAATTCTGATACATGCTACAACATGGATGAACCTCGAGGGCAATATGCTAAGTAAAATAAACTAGTCACAAAAAGACAGAGACTTTACAATTTCATTTATATGAGGTACCTAGAATAGTTAGATTCATAGAAACAGAGAGTAGAATTAGTGTTTGACAGGGATTGGAAGAAGAGAATGGGGAATTTTTGTTTAGTAGGTACAAAGTTTAGGTTCTACAAGATGAAAAGATTCTTGAGATTAGTTGCACAACAATGTGCATATACTTAACACTACTGGAATGTGTATTTAGACATTGTTAATATGGTAAATTTTATGTTGTGTGTTTTTAACTACCATAAAAAATAATTTTAAAAGGTAGCTCTAGGGATAGATTTATAGTTTTTTCATATTCCTTGGACTATAAATATTATTAGGATGTGTTGTTCTAAAAACGTTTTGATTATTTAAGTAGTAACATTTCTATTATTAGTTGATTTGACATAAAACAGATTTTTAAATTTCTTGTAATTTATACTAATTTATGTTGTATAATGTTTTCATCTAAAAATTGCACTTAGGCAATTGCAGCTAACTTTACTACATTAACTTTTAAATAAACTCAATAGTTTTTATAAACACTACTAATTTCAAAATTGAATTTTTCCCTACGTAATTCAGCTTTTAGAACATAAAAATATGCATTTTAAACAGTGTTTAAATCAATCATAATTAATTACATTTCCAAACACATCTACTAAGCTGGGCCTTACAATTACAGAGCTAATTTTGTTGAAAATGAAATTTCACTATCCCCCAGGCTTGCTCAGTTATTTCTGTGCTCTGATTTAGATATGCAAGGGTTTATTTGCTGCTAGGCAACACCTGATAAAAATAAGTATATGCACAAACAATTATATACTTATGAAGACATGCAAAAATTAGTTTTATGTGAGAAAAATTATTATCTGCTTACCATTTTGAATATTTTCTTGATTTTTATGTGTTTCTAGTACAACCAGGCAAGATAGCCCTTGCCACAAATATAGACTGCAAAAGATTCTGGGTTTTCAAAAACTGGTCAAGCTTTAATGTATACCAAGGCACAAATTTCTCTATATTGAGGCATGAGAGGTGTCACCTAAGTAGGTGTCATTTTGTAGGTTGATGAGTTAAGACATTCTGATAGAATTCTTAACATAGTATGGCAGAATATTAGTATCTTAAGAGGTGGTCAACTACTAACCCTTCTAGAGAGGTAAAGTTTAATACTAGGTGTGGTACAGAACAACCAGGAGCTGGCTTCATGTCTCTAATTTTTATTCTGTGACAACATATCAAAGAAGTCCTTTAACTTTTTTGAATTCCAGTGCTTTTAAGCATTTAGTAGAGACAACACCCACTATTAATGCTCCTCCTAGGACACTTAGTTAATACAATAAAACAATACAATAACAAAAGAAACAAAACTCTTTTGTGTCTCTCCTTAGAAGAAAAAGAAGTTATTTCAGAATGTTTAAAAGAAATTAATTTAGGATAAAAAAAAAAAAAACATTAGCACTAAGGTAGTGATCTACTATACAGAAGCAACACTTTCAATGCAATGGAAGAAATTGTTTCTTTTATGGTATATTACTGTAAAAGGTAGGCTGTTAAAAAGTTCCAAACAGAAATAACACTTTATCACACTTGGTTAAACTGAATTTTTGTACTTTGGTTTCTGAAAATCAAAACCTCTCATGATTGTATTTGAACATCTTTAATAAAAGTGGGCTTATATGAAGTGAAGCAGTATGAAGAAATATGATAAAAACAAAATGTGTGGGCATATAATCTCTAAAGAGATTAGAGATGCAGTTAAGATCGGAGTCGTCTTTTTATTAAATATAAAACCATAGAATCAAACAATAATTGAATTTCTGTAATAAATGTTTCATATATCAAAGGGTGATAACTTTTGGTGCTCAAATGTCTTCTACTTCTGGCATGTTCTATTATGGAATTATTCATTTGAAACAGAAAGATAATCTTGAATGCCATACTTTAGAAAAATACAAATATGGCCAGGCATGGTGGCTCATTCCTGTAATCCCAATCTTTAGGAGACCGAGGCGGGCAGATCACTTGGGGTCAGGAGTTCAAGACTAATCTGGCCAACATGGCGAAACCCTGTTTGTACTAAAAATGCTAAAAATAGCTGGGTGTGTTGGCAGGTGCCTGTAATCCCAGCTACTTGAGAGGCTGAGATAGGAGAATCGCTTGAACCTGGGAGGTGGAGGTTTCACTGAGTTGAGATCCCACGACTGCACTCTAGCCTGGGCAACAGAGTGAGACTCCATCTCAGAAAAGAAGAAATAAAACAAATATTAGGTCAACAAAATAATCTGTATTTTAAAATTTCTATGGAATTATAACCAAGTTGAATAAAAGATATAGATATTGAAAATGTGTCAATATATTATATTATAAATGTTAGGTAAATCACTCATTATTTAGACTTCTAATAAAACTGAAAATGCTTAGTTACAGTTTCATTGATTTACTCACATTCATTGATTATTTCCATTCTCTTAATACTGGAAAGGCTGGAATGATCTTTTGTTAGCATATACTAGCAATTAGATTATTTGTAAAACTAATTCTTTTTTAGTTATGTAGGTTTGTATATGGAAAGTAAATTTTCAGATCCAAGTGTGTTGGTGACAGAAATGTCACTTACTTGGATGTTTATAGATTTCTTGTTTAAAACTGTCGACAATCTTTTTTTTTTTTTTCCCTCTCTTTAAATTGATTCTCATGAACCCAGTTCCATTTTCTTTACCTCCGAAGTGTCTTGCTAGGTATATGGAGAAGATAAAAGGAACAATGGAACTCAAGCTCTTCACTGGTCATCATGGGTTCGATTCTGCTATGAGTTATTATCTATGATAGCAGGATGAGAAATAAAGAGCAAGGTGTAGTAAAGGACACAAGAGTCTAGTCACAGATGAAGAACCGAAAGATAAATACTTTTGTGTTAACTATTTCACTTCCTGGTAACTGGCTTATTGTAACCAATGCTTCATTCTTCATCCCCACCACCTGACTCCCCAGAACTGAGGAAGATCTGATGTTCTCTATGCCCAATTAATAGTTTTATTTTTAAAATGTCATCAAAGTAGACATATGTTCGATAAAAGTTGGTTACAATATTCTGAGAAATTACAAAGATTGAGTCTTCACATTGTAGCAGAACCAGGGTGATTTAAAGGCTTACTTACTAATTCACCACAATTGATTAAAACTGCCAAATGAATATCTTGGTCAGTTCATTTAGGCACCCCACTAACTAGAAACATAGTAGAAAGTTCATAAATGAGGAAAGTTTTGAATAGCTTTGCTATAGTGCAAAGAGATTTAGCCTTTGAAGGACAAGTAATATGCTTCATATTTGGAAAACATCTCTCATTTAATTGATATCTATAAAATATAAATAAAATTCATCAGACATATATTTATTGAGCGTCTAGCATACCCACAACACCATTACCATATTGTTATATGTACCATTTGCTATATAAGGAAATATGATTTACAGTTTATAATTTAATGTGATATACACACACATATACTGTATTCCATAATTAAGTAAAAATACATGACTACAAAACAATCACATATCATCTCTTATGGTTCTATAGTTTGCCTGGACTCAATGGGGCTGTTCTCTCTTTGGGCCTCTCATACCATCTAATGATTTGATAGGAATATACTCAAGATAAGTATTTTGCTCACATGTCTGGAGCCTCAGTCCTCCTTAGCCTCTTGGTCACCCTTTGTGATGTTTTGTCCTTCATGGCTTGCCCGCATAGCTAGGACTATTGCAGAATGATAGTCTCACTTCTTGTGGGAGCTAGCTTCTAAAGAGCAAAAATCAGAAGTTACCATGTCAGTAAAGGACTGACCCCAGAACTGGAGTTCTGTCACTTCTGTGATATTCTATTAGTTAAAATAAGTTCAGAATTTAAGGAGTACACAGACATACACTCTAGCACTTGATAAACATGTGGAAAAGTTGCATTCCAAAGAAGTGAGTAGGATGGAAAGTATTGTTTAAGAAATATAATATGATACACATTTAAAGTAAAACTGTTAACAGGTAAATATGATATTCAGCATACATAAGCATGTTGTTTGGGGGAAAAGGGGTTGATGAAAGACTGAGAGGAGCTCTGGTGAAAATGTGAGGGGAAATGGATTTTATCTATTCGTTATAACACAAGAGGAAATCAGGACAAACAGAGTCAAGAATGAGTTACAGGCTAATCAAAATACTTTGAGAAAAGTCAGAAAATAAGAGTAGAAAAGGAGGGTAAAAATCAGGAATCTTGAGTGACAGTACTTTATGGTACTTACCAAAGTAGTGAGGGATGAAATGTCCTTATCAAAAGCCAAACATGGAATCTATTTCACTAGCTTCTAATGTGCCTAAGACTGGAAGATGAGCTGTAAAATAATTTTTTTTTTTTACTCAAAGAGAGAGCTAGAATGGCTTATTGTTTTTAATGCAGGGTTTGGAAAGGGATGGTTAAATGATTTAATCCTCTCTCTTGGTTTGAAATGTATTTCTGCTACATATAGTTTTTATTTTTGTCATAACTTTTCCAGTTTAGCCTCAAAACTCATAGGTCCAAAAAATAGATTTTTCTTTATTTTCTCCAACTGGTATTTCTAACATTAACTTTAATTTCACTTGGTGACTGTGCCTCTACCCACCTCAAAAATACTCACTCCCATTTCTCTGGGATTGTCTCTGTGTTTCAAAGAGCTTACAGAGTGCCAAGTAGTTAAGAATGGCTTCTGTCTTGGGTGGCCACTCTGCATCTCCTGCAGCAGCCTTCTGTGTTACAGCCTTTTCTGGCATTTGTGTGTTGACCCATGCTGATAGCTGTTGTGACATTTTAAAATCTTGACTACAAGGCTCCATGGGTCATGTTATGACCCAGTTAATGCCTAGGCCCTTCTTCCATGCACAAGTATCACTTTATTATCATTGTCCATCCTGAAACTACAGAAACCCAATGGGGTCTTCTTTTAGTCTGTTTTGTGTTGTTATAAAAGGATACTTGATGCTGAGTAATTTATAAAGAACAGAGGTTTATTCCGCTCATGATTCTACAGGCTGTACAAGAAGCATGGAGGTGGCATGGCATCTGCTCACTTTCTGGTGAGGGCCTCAACTGCATCCTCTCATGGTGGAAAGCAAAGGAGAGTCACCATAAGCAGAGATCCCATGGCAAGGAGGAGGCAAGAGAGAAAGCAAGAGAGAAAGTGGGGAGGTGTCAGGCTCTTTTTTAACAACCAGCTTTTATGGGAACTTATAGCGTGAGAATTCACTTGACACCAAGGGAAGACACTAGTCTATTCAGGAAGATTTCACCCTCATGACCCATACACTTCCCACTAAGTCTCTGATCCCAACAATGCCACACTGGAGAATAAATTTTAGCATGAAATTTCGTAGGGGCAAACATCCAAACCACAGCAAGCTTCATATAGCTCAGCTCTTTACCTCTTCCTATTTACTCAGGCAAGGGGGAATTATCTATTCCTGGTATAAGAAAGTTCTATTTTGAAGCCATTGCTACCCTGAGGAACTTTCCCTTTCTTCATCTCTATTAGGAAAAATGAGGCAAGTGTTCTCTCTACTCTTGTTTTCCACAACAGACTGAGAGTCCTTCTGTCATCCTCCTTCAAGACTTCTCTCAGCAGAGTGTGGATGCCCCATCTCAACAGCTTACAATATCTATTTACTCATAGATTGTCTTCCCGCTGTCTTCTTCTCCTAACTTTTGGGGTTGCTTTTTATTTTGGGGTGAGAGAAAAGAAGGGAGGAGGGGACAGAAGCAGGAAAATTTCACTTGAGTCATAAAATATCTGTGCCTTGAGTTTCTTTGTGGGCTACATTTTCCTAATAAGAAATAGAGGCTTTTGATCCTCAAAAGACTGTTTTCTTTTTCTGTGAGTACATTTTTTTTTCTTTCTAGGAGTCAATGAATGCTGAAAGATTTAGCTGCCTGCAATGGTTTGAATGTTCCCTCCAAAATTTGTATTGAAATTTAATTGCTAGTGTAACAGTGTTGAGTGGTGGGACATTTACAAGGTGATTAGATTATGAGAGTTCCACCTTCATGAATAGATTAGTGTCCTTATTATAGAAGTAGGTTAGTTATCATGGAAGTGAGCTCCTAATAAAAAGATGATTATGGCCTGATTTCCTCTTTCTGTCTCATATGCTTGTTTCTGCTTTCCACCCTTCCCCCATGTGATGGTCCTTGTCAGACGCTGGTATAATGCTCTTGGACTTCTCAGCCTCAACAACTGTGAGAGATAATTTCTTTCCTTTGTAAATTATCAAGTCTGTAGTATTCTGATACAGCAGCAGAAAACAAACTAAGATAGAAAATTGATATTGGGAGGTATTTGTTTCTACAACAAATATCTAAAAATGTGGAATGGCTTTGGAACTGGGTAATGGGTAGAAGCTGGAAGAATTTAGAGGAGCAGTTTAAAAAAAAAAAAAAGCCATATTGCTGTGAATGGAATATTAAGGGTGATTCTGGTGAGGGCTTAAAAGAGAGAGGTATGAAAATTCTGAATCTTCTTAGAGATTGCTTAAATGATTGTGACCAGAATATTAACAGAAATAGGAACAGAAAAGATTCATGCTGATGAAGTCTTAGACGGAAATGAGGAACAAGGTTTTGGAAACTAGAGTAAAGGTCATTCTTGTTATAAAGTGGCAAAGACCTTAGTGGAACTACTTCCATGCCTAAGGGCTTTAAGGAATACAGTACTCAAGAGCAAAGAATTACATATATGGCAGAAGTAATACCTAAGCAACAAAGCATTCAGGCTGATTTCTGGATACCTTCAATTGTATTCAGTGAGATGGAGATAAAAGAAATGACTTAAAGGAAGAATTTATCATTAAAAGGGAAGTAAAATAAAAAGATTTGGAAAATTCACAGCCTGGCCACATAAGCAGTAAAAAGGTATATTTGGGAGAGAATACCAAGTACCACATTGCTAAAGATATTAATATGGATAGAAGACAGCCAGATACTACTCATCAGAACAATGAGAGAAATACCCTAAAGGCATTTCAGAGGTCTTCAAGACTGCCCCTCCCATCACAGGCTCACAGCACTAGGAAAGCAGAATTATTTTGGGAGATGGGCCAGGGCACCCTCCACAGGCTCACTTCCCAGTGTTGCCTTCGGTCACTGTTCCCCATGTTTCCACTCAGTGTCTTTTCTCTATGCCATCCGTGGCTCAAGTGGACTCAGGTGTGACTTGATCCACTGCTCTGGAAGGTGTAAGTGACAAGCCTTGCCAGCATCTGTGTGGTGCTAATTCTGTAGGCATATAGAATGCATGAGCTGTGGGGGCATGGCTATCTCCATCTAGAATTCACAGAATGTTAAGAATTGCCTAGGGATATGAGCAGAAACTTGCCACAGGTAAAGAGCCACTGCAGAGAGCTACCACTAGGGCAATGCCTGGTAGGGCCATGGAAGTTGGGCTGCCCATAAGAACCCAGAACTATAGAAGATACCAACATACAATGCTAGCCTGGAGAAGCTGCAGGCAGGGGACTCCAGCCGGGGAGAGGAGCTGGGTGGACGAAGCCCAGCAAAGCCATAGGAGTAGGACTGACTAAGACCTTGGTGACCCAACCCTAGCCCCAGTGTGCACAGGATGTGGGAGATGGAGTCAAAAAGATTATTCCTCAGCTTTAATACCTAATGTTGTTTTTCCTGTTGGGTTTGGGACTTTCTTGGGACCAGTTACCCCTGTATTCTTATCGGTTTTTCCATTTTTAAATGAGAATGTCTTTCCTATACCTGTTCCACCATTGTATTTTGGAAGTAAATTACTTGTTTTAATTTCACAGGCTCAGAGCTGGAGGAATTTGCCTCAAGATGAATTATGCCTTGAGTCTCATCCATATTTGAATTACATAAGAATTTGGACTTTAGAGTTGATTCTTAAATTAGTTAAGATTTTGGGGGCTATTGATATAGATAAAAAGTATTTTGTAAATGAGAAGGCATAAATTTGAGGGAGTCAGGGGCATAATGTTATGGTTTAAATGTCCTCACCAAAGTACATATTGAAATGTAATTGCCATTGTAACAGTGTTAGAGGTGGAACCTTTAAGAGGTGATAAGATAAGGAGGGCTCTGCCTTTGTGAATATATTAATGCTATTATTGTGGGAAATGGTTAATAATCATGGGAGTGGACTCTTGATAAAAGGGTAAGTTCAGCCTGATTTCCTCTTTCTGTCTCATGTGTTGGCTTTTGCCATCTGCCCTTGTATCATGCCAGATGTCAGACCCGTGCTCTTGGACTTCCAAGCCTCCAGAACTGTGAAAAATAAATTTCTTTTCTTTATAAATTACCCAGTCTGTGGTATTCTGTTATAGTGGCAGAAACGTGCTCAGACATTGCCCTAATGTCAAAGGGTCACAGCGTAACATAAACTATAGAAAATGACAAGTTAGCTAAACTTCAAAATATTATTTCACCACAACACTGAATTCTGCAACCCATGGAAAAGCCAGCTTTATGTTAATATGACAAGAAGGGAAAATACTAGGTTGGGTCATAGGAAATTGCTGTTAGTTGACCATTTTTCACTAGAAGAGCAGATTTCAATACAGCAGTGTGGTTTCTAATGCACTTTTTCATATGATGTGGTCCAAGTAACTGCGCTTCAGAATTACATATGACAGGTGTAGTTCTGGGGGATAAGGAGAATAACAGGGTTACAAAATTGGCACTAATTTCAACCATTTTCCAAACTTTTTAACAGTAACTCTAGAGGTGAGATGCATTAATTTGTATTGATAACCAGCATATCAGATGATTGATTTTATATATATATATATAAGCCTCTGTGTGTTTTCTATCTTTCAATGATGGTAATGAGTAATCAATCTGAATCAGCAGCAAATGAGAAAATATATTTTATTCAGAAAGTCATCATTCTCTCTCATTGGCCTCAGCCATTGCGGACTTAAGACACTTTATCACATATGCTAACAAAAACTTAAACTATATTTTTTCATCATTTTGTGACAAGTGATTTGTTTTACTTGCAAAGGCGGTGGGGGGAAGTATTCCTCCTTAGTAAAGGGTATTTACACCAGAGAAATACACAGTGGGATCAAGAAAAGAGAAACTCAAGGCTATAATCAGTGTTTGTATAAATAAATAGAAATGTGTCTACATTTAGCAAATAGAGGCAAAAGAATTGGAAAATGTAAGTTGTATTTATGTAAAATAATACTAGGATTGGAATTCCTGTTCCTAAAACTGATATTATTTTATAGGGACAAAGAGAAAGATATACATAACTACTTATAAAAATATTTGAGTTTATATTAAGTGTCATCTGATAAATTAGACTTTTACAAAATGAGTATGCTAACCCAACTTTTTATATTAAAATTTAAAAAATATAGATACAAGGCTAATGAAAAAATTCATGCAGTTAACTACTAATTATGAGTTGTACATTGGGGAAAGCATTTACTTGAATTTAATTATAGGAAAGAAGAAAAACCAATACATTACTTGGATCAGCAAACCAAGGTGCTGTGTAAGCTAGTCATGTATCAGCAAACAAAATGCTGAAGAAACTGGAACTTACAATTAAAATAATGTTGGCCAAAGAAAAATGTCATTTCTTTCTTTCTTTCTTTTTTTTTTTTTTTTTTTTTTTGTGGATTGGTTATTTAACCACTGACTTTAAAGTCTGTGACCTCAAAAGAAAAAAGTTGACTGAGTTTATGTGTACCGTTTTGAGAGTTTTTGTTTCAGCATGGCAAAATTCTGATTAAATTTAATCCATATGACTGGAACATTGAATTAACTATGTTTTACCTCAAAAAGCTGAAAAAAAATGAAGTAGCACACAAAAAAATAGGCTTATGTCAAGATTTTAGTTTACAAAATTCCACCAAAATTTCTAGAAGCACAGTTTGGTGTCAGTACCTATTCAATAGGAAAAAAATAAAACAAAACAGGCCTCGAAAACAGTGTTTCCATTCCACTATTCTCTTTATCATATGATGATTATATCTATCCTCTAATTATTGATCCTAGGCTATGTCAAATCTTCATTAAAAATGAATCTGTTATTTTCAATATATTCTACTTTCTAAGGCAACAAAGTAGGCTAATACATTCTTCATTGTAAAAATAGAAACATATAGAGAATGCCAAGAATTCTTTTATTTGCAGTTAATCAGAATGCTGAAGTAATCTAAAACAATCCATTTATTGAACTTTTTGATTGATTATATTTAAACTTCAATAGCTGAGACAACTTACTGAAAACTCACAGGAAGTTACCAAAAAGAATGAATGATGACTCTGACAATGGCACCTTCTAAACTGGAGCCAGTGACGTCTCTCTCCAAACACCCTGAGGGGGAATTGAAGTTGTTCATACGTATTCTTGCTCAATCCAAGCTTTAGGATGGAAAAGAAATAAGGGGTGCAAGAATAAGAAAATAAATAGAAGGAAGGATGACTAAAAGAAAATGAACAAATTAGATGAGAAAGTGAAGGAATGTTCCCAGAAATTTCCTTGGGTCACATTCAGTGGTATCTCTCTACTGATGGGTGCATACACATATTACAAAAATTACTACTTCATGTAAGAGGTTGTGATTTCAGTGATGTCTATAATATTTATCTTTATGATATAGTGACTTCTCAGACCAGGTATTTTATTGACTCATTTAATATACCCTCATTTATGTTATAAACATACTAGGAAATAAATCTGTTGTTTTCATGGTGCCCACTACACAATGATGTACCAATGGTGATACTAACTGAGAGAGGATGGGAAACTAACAGAATTTTAAACACAGCTTATGCTGTGAGCTACTAAAATAATGTTAAACAATACAGTTATCTCCTCTCTGTTAGAAACAGATGATTCACACAGCTTTTAGGTAGGTCACAGAGAAGTATAAACAAAATAACTTTGTTCTAAATGACCTGCATTTGTCATTTATATAAATAAGACAAGGATTTCTGCATTATCAATAAAAAAACTGAAATAATTTAATTGCAATTTATTGAGCAACTGCTACTTTCAAAACCCTGAGCTAGCTATGTTGAAGACATAGAAGAAACATTCTTCCCACATTCTGCAAGAGCTCACAAACCATTTCATCAAAACAGAGCAATTATATTTAAGATAGAATATGGTAAGTAAGAAATTCAAATTAAGTGATGTTAGAGTTTGAGGAAAGGAAAGATTAATAAGAAGAAAAGACTTTTTTTTATAAAAAGCATTGTGTAAAATCAAGATATAGAGTTGAAAAGGTAGATTAGACTTCAACAAATAAAAGTGGTGGAGTGGATGACATTTTAGGAAGAAAGAATATATTAAACCAAGGTTGAATATATTAGAATACACACAGAAAATGTTTGGGAGATGGCTGTGGCTGGGATTGCAGAGAGCTAAGCCTGGTAAGGGAGGTAGGATTCAAGAAATGGAAGATTTGATTGTTGAGATCAAAAAGCTGGAAGACTCAATTTACATTCATGCTCATAGTAGACATGGTTGAACAAGCAAATAGAAGACAACGATGTGAACTGGGATTGGGCTGTTTGAATGAGTGATTTGGGGAGTGGAGCAATTAGAGATGATGGCAATATCTAAGGTGGAATAAGATATACTTTTGGAATCTAGAAAAAGTGAAGAAGATGAATGAAAATACTTCAAAGCCAACTTATGTTAATTTTCTTAAGATTCCTAGAAGTGTTTTTTGGCGGTGGGCTTATGAGGCTCATCCTGCAAGGAAAGGGCTTATGTGCAGTAAAAGTAAGAGAAATACAAGGGGTAACTTGTGAAGGCTCCAGAGAAAGTGAGAAATCTGGGATCATGCTAGGGATCCTCTCTGCCATCTCTTCAGGGAACACAAAAAATGTAAATTTACCAAGAGGTACTTCATCAGCCATCAATCTTCAAGGGCCTCAAACTGAAGCAGTGTGGATCAAGGGTGATATAACTGAAATGGGTGTCTGGCAGTAATGGGTGGAGTATGGTTGGAAAGACGCATTATTATTTTTAATTATTTCTCCTTCTTATTTGTTGAAAGAGTCAAATAGCTTCACCTATTAGACTACATTAGTCTGTTCTCACGCTGCTATTAAGAACTGTCAGAGACTGGGTAATTTTTAAAGGAAAGAGGTTTAACTGACTCACAGTTCTACAGGGTTGTAGAAGCCTCAGGAAACTTACAATCATGGCAGAAGGGGGAGAAAGCATATCCTTCTTCATATGGCAGCAAGAAGGAGAAGCGCCGAGTAAAGGGGGAAAAGTCCCTTATAAAACCATGAGATCTCATGAGAACTCACTCACTATCATAAAAATGCCATGAGCGTAGCCACCCCCATGATTCAATTACCTCCCACTGGGTCCCTCCCATGACACATGGGGATTATGAGAATTACAATCGAGTTGATATTTGGGTGGTGACACAGCCAAACCATATAATAGACTGATGTGAAACACCATTTAAATTTCTTTTTCATGTTTGGGTCTTTCTCACTCACATTCTTTTGAGTTTTTTTATATTGGCTTCCTTTATGTTTCTGCACTTTTTTATTTTTTTTTTTATGTCAGCCTACCTATATAGGACTCTTATCTAATCATTTTACCATATCTTTATTAAATCAACAAAATCTAAAGCATATAGTTTGTCTACGCTGTCCAACTAAATATATATGTATTTGTTTTATTTTGAGGTAGTTGTGACTGTTGTGGAGAGATTGGGCTTGGAGTTAAAAGATCAGGTTTCAATCTGAACCCTATACTTATCATCTTTATGAATGTGGGACATTTTCTTAACCTGTTTTAGACCCTGTTTTATTACTTTGAAAAGAAAGGTGGTAAAATGATTTGACAGCTATTGAAGAATCTAACCATTTCAAAATGCCTAGGGCTTAGACATGATCCTTAGAAGAATCTTTATTTTTTTCATTTTCGACTGTAGGTTTAGAGGAAACTTACCTATTTACCCACTTTATGTGATATTAATCACAGTGTGTGCCTATAATGGTTAGCATCTCTCATCCATTAATAGATTGAGATGACATGATCAGCTGGAGAGAGTTCTCATCAGAAATTTCAGAGAGAAGATAGAAATACTTCCTTTGCTGTCTCTGTAAGGTGTATGATCTTCTTACTCTTTTATACAAGAAATCCAGCTTCCTAAGAATTAAGCAAAGCAGTAGCCCTTATTTTTCTAATATGAATTTTTTTTTTTTCCTGAGGAGCTGTGCCATCAGAAAAATATCCTTCCATGTCTTCTGATAGTAGAGTAATTCTATATGGAGGTGAATGTAATCTAAGTTATGGAAGACAATTAGAGAAATAGTGATAATCTAGTATACATATTTAGTCATTCTCCCTGAGTAAAATTACTAACCTAAGTAGATGTGTGTGTGTGTGTGTGTGTGTGTGTGTGTGTGTTGAGATAAGTAAAGAAAAATAAGTGATCAAAAAGAGATCATAGTTACTTCTCTTTCAGAAATAATGCCTGAGAAAATAGCGTAGAGATAAGAACAATACACTACAGCATATATAAAATGACAATATAACTTTATTCAGTGTACTGCAGCAGTGCACATATCATAAGTGATCATGGTCCTATGGAACCAGTGAGACAACTCTTTTAGAGAAAGTACATCTTGAATGAACCTTTAAAAGGGGAATGATATGGGTTGAGAAAGACAAGAGAAAGTTTTCCAGACAGAAGTCTTCAAAAAAGATTGAGTGTGTGGGAATTTAAGCAGATTTGCTTTCAGGAAAAGAGAGGTGGGAGAGAGAGAAGTGATATGATTGGAGAGCTGGAGAAGGCACAGTCAGTGGAGGGGTAGAAGGCCTTGCAAGGTTTGTTTTTGACACAGGGAGGGGCAATACGGTTTTGGAGTTCCTGCTGAATTCTTTCCAGAGAACATCATATCATTTAGGCTCAACCTTGGGGTAACTATGCTGCGACACTACCCACTTTTTTGCAAGTGCTAACAAATGCCAAGTGGTTGCACCGGTCAGACCACTCAAGTTAGCATGATTTGTATCACTGTTGTTTTCTCAAAAGGCAAGGAGAGAAATTCAGGATATCTTACATCTCTTATTCCATGGACTCCTGGAAATATATTTAAATGAGAGTGTGCAACTTTGTATTTTTTCTATCTCTTGCACATAGAAAATTATTTTTTCCCGGCTATTAGCAAAACATGTCTATAACCTATATGTCATGGAAAGATTAAGAATAATCTGTATTGACATTTACAAATGTTTTTCTCCCTCAGAGGATCTGCCTTCACTCAGCTTTACTCTGCAGACAAGGTGTTCCACTTGCAAATATTCTTTCCATAGCCAAAGTGTACTATAGTTTCAAAGCTATCTGACAAAACCGTTACTTTTTTTTTCATACAATTAATTTATTCCCCAGGCAATTTCTTCTTTATTATTCAGTTTAGCTTCCCATTTATATCTTTCTCCTCTTCTCCTTACCTCTCTTCCTAACTTCCTTCTTCCTTTTCATTTTGAATGACTGATTCTTGTATTTGTGCCCACTTTCCTGCCCCAGGTGTGGCTCTGGTGGGGAGACACAGAAGGCTGACTTTGGGTTTGTAAAGCCTTTGTATTCTTGGATACAACCTTTGATGGATTTGTTCTTCGATCTGCAGTTTTCACTTTACCTGACACCTTTCCAGTTCTTGACTAGTCCCACCTGAATCCCATGTCCTGATCTGAATCCTGAAATTCCAACTTAACACATTTGTATGTTACCTGTTTGTCTAGGTCCAGAATTGAATGAACACTGCAAATGCTGTCTGAGCCATTAACAACTCAGTGGGGCTATATCTTCCTGTGTTCTGTACACATCCGAATATTGATGAATTCTGAAGATTTGCTAATTTTGAACAAGCAGATTATACAATTGACTCATTGAATTTGTGATTATGTAAAAAATAGATTTTTAAAACCAATGTAAGTCATCTAAGCATTTACTACACATAACTTAAAAAGTATAATTTGTAAATAATTATCGGTACAGGGAATATTCGAGAATATCCAATTGAAATTATGTAATGCTGTCATCTTACTTTATTAGAACTGGAACCCTAAGTGATCTAAGAGAATACTTTGTTACTGGTAGAGCCAGGGCTAAACCCAAGTTTTTAACACAGTACTCTACAGTTTATGGAACATGTTTTGAAACTTGCTTCTGCTTTCTTTCTCAGTCTCTACTTTCAGGGAGAACTACTACCTTCCATAAAAAGCACTCTGGACTCTGGTTAAATCCATGGTCCTTGGAGTCTAATCAAGTAAGGGTCTACCACTTGCCGGTTGTATAACTTTGGGTAACCCAGTTAACCTAGCTGAGTTTCAGTTTTCATATATTTAATAAAAAATACTAATATTTCTCTTACAGAATGTTTGTAGGGATCAACTGAAATATAGTACCTACCACAGAGGGAACAATAAAACTGTCAGCCATTATTATATACATCTCTAAATTTAGTAAGCATTTCAACTACATACTCATATAAATTCTGGAGGATAAGGTAAACATTTTAAATCTAGAGATCCATCTCTATATTTTACTTAACTTCAATAAGAGAAAGAGTGAATTTCCCAAGTGTTAGGTAATCGTATGAACACTTCTTTAGGAAGCTTTGAGAATTTTTTATTTCTGAATTTTGATTCCATATTATACAATTTGATAGAATGTATAATAAGATGTAAGATCACTGGTTATTTAAGCAGACATGTAACTAATCATAAGCAAATCATCAACGGAACATGGTGGAAGCATGTGCACACTCATTTACCCAGACAAATGATTGTTACTCAGGGCCACACTTTCACGCTCTTCATTCATAATATTGCAGTTACGTGACAGCACTGTTTATAGATAAACTCAATATAGTTACTGCAAGGGAAAAAATTATCACCATTTCATCAACTGGACCTATTTTAGAAAGGATAAATGTTAAGGAATTAACATTTACTTCTGAATAAATGAACTACCATTGAGACGGAGGAGGAATAGTTTACCATAGACAAGCAACAGATTTAAACAAAAAGTAATATGGCTGATATTGCTGGCTGTCACTAATACTTGTTCTCGTCTTACATGGTTACAGTGCACCTGATTTTTAGCTGACTACATGGTTGCCTGGGACAAGTAATACATTTTTCACCCTCATCTGTACTTAAATATCAACATGTGACTTAATTTTTTGGTAATAGAAGGTAAACAAAGGCTATATGCAACTTCTGGAAAGTGCCCTTGAATGAAAGAGGCATGCCTTTCTTTGTCTCTTCTTATATCCTGTCCACCAAAATGAGAGGGATTGCTGTGCTTGAACAGTTATTTTGGACCATAAAAGAGAAGCCATGCATTGAAAATAGGAAGAACAGGAAAATATAAAGTGTCTTAGGTCCTTATGGGCCAGGACTGCTCATATCCAGAAATTAACATTTATCTTATTTAAGCCACTGCTAATTTGAGATTTCTGTCCTCTCAACCTGAATTTAATCTTAACTTGATACAGGTTGAAATAAATAGGCTACTTTGATAAATAAAATCTGCCAGGGATAGGTCCTAAGGTTACTCTTTGTAAATTTTAAATTGACTTTGATCTACTCAGTAAAATCTCAACATAGCTCACTTATACGTAGCTTCCTTAGGATTTGAAGATACCAACTTAACAATAGTTTATGTAAAAATATTCTAATATTTGAAAAGAATTTAATCAAATGTTGAAGGAAAAAAGTGAAACGCGTTTTGGTGGCTGTTACTGGACGATTTATAAATAAATCTGGAAGGATTTACTGTTGAATAATCTACCCCTACAGTTTTCATCTGTATTTCCAGATGAAAGGACTTGACGTAGTTAAATAACCAGTAAGTTTTGCATCCTTATCCTTAGCAACTGTTTGAGGTTATTCCCAAAATGCCATTTATAATACCATAATTAAAATCAAGATGAAGAGAAAAACTTCACTATAAATATCCTAATTTCTCTCTGTATGCCTCAGCTTGCAATATTTCCATTAAATGATGTAGAGGATTTGAGCTAGAGGGCATAAAAGCCACATTACTTTTAAATTACTGTAAGTATTACAACTGGTAACTATAATTACAAGGCAAATTCAAGGTAATAAAAATGTAAACATAGGACATTTTCTGCTTTTAAATTAGAATTTGAGTTATACTATAATTGCTTTTGGATTGACTGCCTAAAGCTGTATTAGCCAAGTATTCTGAGAAAACATTATTATTCTGTTTAGTGTGTACCCCACAATCACAAACTATCGCCTTCAACTAAGGGACCAAACCAATTGCAGCATAGAGTGCAGTAGTAATAAAAAGTCAAAATAACTGTTTATGATTATAATGAAATTCACTGCACTAAATAGGAAATGTGTTACACCTAAAGGAAAGGATTTGACTTACATTATGCCTCAGAATTATATTAATTATTGCAGTTAAGTAGAAATTATTGAAGCATGAAGCACACAGGTACACAATAAATGTAGGCTGTACTGACATGGGAATTAGCCTCCAAAAACCATTGGGAAAAATTAGAATATGAAAGTTCTCTCTCCCAGTGAATGTATATGTATGCATACGTCTCCTACATATGTATGTAGGTATATACAAAATCAGCTTATTATGAATACATCAATTAAATCCTACATTTTATAATTAGTATTCGACTGAAGAAGACAGGTGAAAGCATACTGAAGGGTAAAGGGGAATAAGATGCTTTCTGTTCAGTTCCAGGAAGTTTTAAAGGAAATTGGTAATATAGTGTTAATATATGTTCACAATCAACTGGAATTTTGATAGCAGAAAGTACACATTAAGTTTTTCTAATTCTTTATAATTACAAATGTCTCTGTAAGGATTTTAGTCACTTAAATGGTTTAGATGGCATGAAGGCTAAGAACATAGACTCATTAGGAAGACCTGGCTCAATTGTAGGCTTTCGTACTTATTAATTGTATAATCTTGGGTATACGACTTAACTTTTCTAAGCTTCAGTTTCTCATATGTAAAATTGGAGTAACCACATGAGCTACTTCATAAAGTTTGTTTAGAATTAGATGAGCTAATACATCTAATAAACACTGAGTATGGTGTCTAAGGATTGACAAATATTAGCTACTGTAATTGCCCCAGAGCTAATCCTCAAGATTTTTTTTGCTTCAAGTGTACCATTAATTCGTTAGCCTAACCTTAACTTTAACCTATGCTTTAATCTTAGTTTAAGGTTCACCATCGATTTGAAAATAGTGTTTGCTGGAAAATTGAAAGCATTATTACATTATACACATCTATTATAAGACACTGATTTTGGAAAGTTGAAATTGTAAAAAAAGAAACTCGAAGAAATTACATATAAAATTTGTATAAGTTCTATCTTTAAATTTAATAAAAATGTAGAATTGAATGAAGGAAAGTGGACTATAGAGTTGTTTACATTAAAAAAAATTAAAAAGCAAAACCTGAATACTTTAGCTGACCCCGAGAGCAGTAAGAGCCAGAGATGTGACTTAATTACTAAAGTTGTCAACTCAATCAAGCCACATAGTAGATGGGATTGACTGGCAGTGACCAAATCAAGGACTCAAATTCACCCCTCCTTTTCACACTTAGTTCCCTTGGCTTCTGTGACTCCACACGCCCGCCCTTTGTTTACCTTTTACCTCACTGATTGCCTGTCCTCGGTCTCCTCTGTTGACTCCTCTTGTACCTAATGTGTGATGTTGCATCGTACTAAGGCTCCACCCTTGGTCCTCTTTTCTTCTCTATCCACATTACTCCTTTGATAATGACTTTTAATGCCATCTATAAGTTAATGACTCCAGAATACACATGTCAGGCTCACACTGCTATTTTGTATTTCAAACTCATATATGCAGTTGCTTATTTGACATATCCAAATGTCAACTTTGCATGTCCAGGGGGAATTCCTGATCTTCTCATTCAAATCTGTTCTGTCTGGAGCTTTTGCCATCTCATTTGATGGCCACTCTATTCTTTGTGTCGCTAGTCCAATGCCTCTTGGGTCATCCTTGATCTCTTAATTTTTCTTGCATTCTAAATGTAGGAAATTCTGTTGGCTTTGACTTCTGTGCCAGAATCTTGTGCCTTACCACCATCTTTGTTGCTATTAACTCTACTCTAGTACAAGCCACCATCATCTCTCACCAGATTACTAAAACAGACCTTACCAATTACAATCTATTCTCATGAGCCAAAGTGCAACTTGTGCAGCCAGGGTCAAATCATGTCACTCCTCTGCTCATTTAGAGGAAAAGTCAAGGTCCCTGCAATAGCCTAAAAAGCTTTTCATCCTTTGACCCCCATTCACCCTCTGACTTTTTCTATTCCTACTCTTCTTGCTACTTACTCCTCTTCACCTACACTGGGCCTTTGTTATTTCTAACACACAGGGTCATTGTCTAATTTTTCCATTTGACTGGAATGCTTGTGTTTCTGCATTTCTTCTTGGATACTTCTCTCATATCCTTCAATCTTTGTTAGTATCTCACTTTTCAATAAGGCCTAAGCTGGCCACTAAATTTAATGCTGCAACTAATCTCATCCTTCATACATCTGACCTCCTTCCTCTGCTCTCATTTTTCTTTCTGTGATAAAGCTTATCAATTTCTAAGATATGAGAAAGTTAGCTATATATTATGCATATTGGTTGTTTCTGTCTTTCCTCAATAGAATATAATCTTCACATGGGGAGCAATATTTGACTGATCTGTTTAATGATATATCCCAGCTGCCGAGAACAGTGTTTTGTTGAAAACAAGTGCTGGATGAGTAAAGAGACTACCAGCACCCCCAATCACAGAGAGGCATTAGTTTCAAGAAAAGACTGGTCAGTACAGCCAAATGTTACTTAGAGATAAATATGAACAATGCTTTGTATTTAACTCTTAAGATGTCATTTGTGAACTTGATCAAGGCCATTTCAGTGGAATGGTGGGGGTAAAAGAATGACCATCCCATGATTAAATTGGAGACACCAAGTATAAAATGTTTCTTAAGATAGGAACTATCTGATTGCATTTATATGTGTGGAAGAAAGCAATTCTCTTAGTGGGAGAGGTTGAGATCCTAGAGGGAGAGGAGGTACTTGTCAGGTCTCTGAGGTAGAAACTAGGAGGGATCCCAGTAGCTATCAATGGATGACATTATCTTTCTTTCTTTGAGATTGGGGTAACTAGGTTAAGAATTGTACAGATTAAAATATTGTTTTTAGATAAGGGGCAAGGACTTTATACCTTAGCATCAGTTGCATCAATTTTCTCAAGGAAGAACAAACTGCAGTTTTCTCTGTTTAATGATTAAGAAAAAATTTGGTAGGGAGCTTGAGTAAAGACTTTCAATTTGGGAATAACTTCAGTGAACAATAGAAATTCCATCCAGGGATATTTAGGAGGTTATTGGAACAGAGTTGTAAAGCCCAGCTGAGGTTGAAATCAAGTATTGGCTTTATTCTTTACATCTCTCATCAGCCTTGGTATAAAATTGAAGGTGTTGAGATATGTGGCAGAAAATATGAAAATAAGTAAAAAGTTTTGGAATTGAGACATCCCTTTCACCCCCTTCCTCCATTTAAATAACTGTTATCACTTTAAAAAAAAAAAGAAAAGAAAAGTAAGTCTTCTAGCTAAACTCACTTGCTCAGCAGTAGCCTGACTGTCTGAACAATGTGTATTCTACCTACTGGTTGCAAAAACCTGTTTGTACCAGTGCAGCTACAAATCCCATACAACTCCAACTTAATCAATGCAGCACAATCTCTCTTCTTTTTAAAAATTTTGATCAAAATGTAAGTTGTACATATATGTGAACATCCAACTATATCATATGATATTTAATGTAATAAAACTAAAAGTTTTTGCTTTGTCTTTATAAAAATGATCTCATTAACTTTCTTAAGAGCTTACTTCATCTTTGCCATGCTCAAGAAGTTCTGCTGTAGTTCTACAGTAACAAACTGTCTCCAGACTGCATTACATTGTATATAGCTCAATTTAAAGAATCCTACAAGGTGTTAGGATTGATTGAAGCTGAAGGTTTGTGCAGGAAATGTGGAAGAAAGACAAGGGGGAAAGAAATTTAATGTTCACAAACATATGACTGAAGTAATGTATTATGGGGGCAAACTTTAGAGGGTGAAGTCAAAAATAGGAATTTAGACAGAAAAGAGAGGGTCAGAGAATTAGTGAAATAAGATCAAAGAATATTGATGCTGGTATAGTTTTTACAGCTAGGATTATTAAAGAAAGGGGTGGGTTACTTAGGAAGCAATGTGTTTGTAGTTACTGACCTGAGAAATATGAAGCATAGGCATAGGCTGTCTCAAATAGCTATTGTCAAAAGATGACATAGAAATAGGGATAGATGAGGCTATCTTATCTCTCATGCTTCTTCCCAAGCCAAGATTCCATGATTATTCCCCAGTGTTTTATTCTCTGAGATATCATTAATCAGTCTCTTCTTGTATTTCAAATTAGAATACACTTGCATTTTCCCCAAAGCATTGAGAAACATTGTTCTTTTTGTGATATATGATCATAGCTATTATATCTCTTTATGAAGAGAGTGGAAATACAAATGAGAATACTTATATTCAGAGACACCTAGTGAAGACTGCAGAGTCAGGTAGTGAAACTAAACCATCATGGGAAGTTGTCATTTATCTAGTATAAACGCCAAAAATCTGAGATAAGTCTCAGTCAATTTAGGAAATTTATCTTGCCAAAATTAGGACACTAGCCCATGACACAGTCTCAGAAGGTCCTGACAACATGTGCCCAAGGTGGTCTAGAGCACAGCTTGGTTTTATACATTTTAAGGAGACATGAGACATTAATCAACATATGTAAGATGAACATTGGTTTGGTCAGAAAGGCGGGACAACCCAAAGTGGGGATGGGGCTTCCAGGTCATAGATAGATAAAAGACAAATGGTTGCATTCTTTTGCATTTCTGATTAGCTTTACCAAAGGAGGCAATCAGATATACATTTATTTCAGTGAACAGAGGAATGACTTTGAATAGAATGGGAGGCAGGTTTCACCTAAGCAGTTCCTGACTTGACTTTTCCCTTTAGTTTAGTGATCTGGGGGCTCCAAGATTTATTTTTCTTTCACACTAGAATATCTCTGAATATAATGAGTGTAAATAAGACTTATTTCTTATGACTTGCTTTGATTTATAGAATATGAAAGAAGTGATAACAGACCCATTCTAAGTGTAGGTATTAGGAACCATGTGTGCTTCTTTTTTTCTCTTCCGTATCTCTGCCACCACCATGTGAAAAAGTCCAAGCTGGCTTGCGGGAGGATGAGAGACCACAGGTTACAGAGAAAAGAGCTTGCAACAAGTCTCTGCAGCAGAATTCATCCTGGACCAGTTCACCCCTAGCCAATCCACCAGCTGACTGCAGATTCAAGATTGAACCCAGCTGAGAAGAGCAGAAGAACTACTCGGCTGATCCACAAACTTATATATAACCCATGCTTATAGTATCAGGTTGGTGCAAAAGTAATTTTGGTTTTGCAACTAAATGTAATTGCAAAAACCGCAATTACTTTTGCAGCAACCTGATATTAAGCCACTACATCTTGAGTTCTTTTTAATGCAGCGATGGCTAAATAGCGCACACCAAGATGTTCAGTCAGTGTCCCTAGCATCTCTGAGCAACTGAACCCCCTTCCAAACCTGTATAACTCCAACTTTCCTATTACATAAAATAATTACATGTCCACATCATCTAAGAATTGTTAGTAGGCTAGTGTGGCATCAGGAGCAGAAGGTATCCTAACAAATAAGATGGCTCATTCTGGCCAGGCACTTTGCTAGATGCTAAAAATACAAAAGTGAGCAAAACACATATGGTCTCTCTCTTCATGGTACTTTCAGAGCAACAGGGGAGACTAGAACGTAAACAATAAAAATAGAATTTTAAAATGTGAAAAGTGTGATTAGGGAAAACATTATGTGCTGTAAGATTGAATAGCACAGAGACCTTATTTAGCATCGCATTACTAAACCCCCTTTTATTAGTAATCGAAAAGACAAAAACTCTTTGGCTGTGATCTGTGTAATTCTGAAGGTTCACACATGTCGAGGGCCTCTTTATAAGTTTTTTAATTTAAAAGAATTATCCATTTTATTCAAAATTTTGAATTTGATGAAGTGATTAATTGTAAGCTCTGAAGTTCCATAATCTGTTATAAAATCACTTCTCTTGTAATTACTACCTGGGCAAAATACTTAGCCTCTCTTTGCATAAGTTTTATCATTTGTAAAATGATGTTATCAATATAGTACTGAGGTTATTTTTGTATGGTTTAAAAGGATAATATAACTTTTTAAAAACTCTTATCAGAGAGTCTGATGCACAATATTACAATGATTTTTTTAGAATTCTGCAAAATTACAGGATTATATGAAAATTGTCTAACAGCAGCATAGCATTTTATGATATTCATAAAATAAAAACTTCAGCCAAATTAAATTTAAAGGAGTTTAATTGAGCAACGAATGATTTAAAAATAGGTCAGCCCCTAGAATCATAGCAGATTCACAGAGACTCCAGGAGTGCCTCCTGGTCAGAATAAATTTATAGACAAAGAAGGTAAAGTGATGTACAGGAATCGGAAGTGAGGTACAGAAGCAGTGAGACTGGTTACAATTCAGTGTTTGCCTTATTTGAATACAGTTTGAACATTCATTAGTCTATATGAGTGGCTGAAATAGGGCCACTGGGATTGGTCAACACTCGGCTATTGTTACAGGTGCATACTACTAAGTTAGGTTTTCAGTTTTGTCTGACTACTAAGCTAGGTTACAGTCCATCCACAAGGACTCAAATATGGAAGTACAGAATCCTTCTCAGGCCATATTTAGTTTGCTTTAACAATATGTTATGAAAATTTTAAGAGTCACACATTCTTCTTTTTATATTCTAAAAGTATTCACTATTAGATGATTTAAAAGCCACATTTAAAAAAAATTTTAAATTTGTTTTAAGTTCTGGGGTACACATGCAGGACGTGCAGGTAGATTACACAGGCAAACGTGTCATGGTTTTTTGCTGCACCTATCAACCCATCACCTAGGTATTAAGCCCAGTATACATTAGCTCTTTTCCCTAATGCTCTCACCGCCCCCTATCCTCCCCTGACAGGCCCCAGTGTGTGTTATTCCTCTCCCTGTGTCCATACATTCTCGTTGTTCAGCTCCCACTTAGAAGCGAGAACATGTGATGTTTGGTTTTGTGTTCCTGTGTTAGTCTGGTGAAGATAATGGCTTCCAGCTTCATACATGTCCCTGCAAAGGACATGATCTCATTTCTTTTTATGGCTGCATAGTATTCCATGGTGTATGTGTACCACATTTTCTTTATCCAGTCTATTATTGTGGGCATTTGGGTTGATTCCATGTCTTGCTATTGTGAATAGTGCTGCAATGAACATACATGTGCATGTATCTTTATAATAGAATGAATAATAGAATATTCCTTTGAGTGTACACCTAGTAATGGGATTGCTGGGTCAAATAGCATTTCTGGTTATAAATCTTTGAGGAATTCCCATACTGCCTTTCAGAATGGTTGAATTAATTTACATTCACATCAATAGTGTAAAAGCATTCTCATTTCTCTGCAACTTTGCCAGTATCTGTTGTTTCTTGACATTTTAATAATCGCCATTCTGACTGGCATGAGATGGTATCTCACTGTGGTTTTAATTTGCATTTCTCTAATGAGCGATGATGTTGAGTTTTTTCATGTTTGCTGGCTGCATGTGTGTCTTTTTTAGCAAAGTGTCTGTTTATGTCCTTTGCCTGCTTATTAATGCTTTTTGTTTTTTTTTCTTGTAAATTTGCATAAGTCACTTATAGATTCTGGATATTAGACCTTTTTCAGATGGATACATTGCAAAAATTTTCTCCTATTCTGTAGGTTGTCTGCTCTGCTCTGATGATAGTTTCTTTAGCGGTACAGAAGCTCTTTAGTTTAATTAGATCCCATTTGTCAATTTTTGCCTGTGTTGCAATTACTTTTGGCAATTTCATCATAAAATCTTTGCGCATGCCTATGTCCTGAATGGTATTGCCTAGATTTTCTTCTAGGGTTTTTATAATTTTAGGTTTTACATTTAAGTCTTTAATCCATCTTGAGTTAATTTTTATATAAAGTGTAAGGAAAGGGTCTAGTTTCAATTTTCTGCACATGGCTAGCCAGTTCTCCCAGCACCATTTGTTAAATAGGGTATCCTTTCCCAATTGCTTGCTTTTGTCAAGTTTGTCAAAGATCAGATGATTGTAGATGAAAGCCACATTTTAAACTATGCCTTGCAATGAAGATCTGCAAGACAATTTGGTTTGTATATTGAAATAAACATACATCATACATCTTGATAAAGATGTTTTGATTTTTGGTATATAAATAGAATAATAAAACTAATGGAAGCAAATTAATAATTGAAGTATAACATAAAATCACAACTAAAATATGTACACAAGTCTGCATCTTTGAAATCAGAAAATATTAATAGATTTCCAATGATAAAAAAAAGGCAGAGATTTTCTTTTTATGTGAACCAGAATGATTTTATCAAGTCAATTTATAATTATAAGGGACAAATAGCAACATAGAAATACGTAATGTAAATGAACTAGCCAAACATTTCCAAACGTAAGACAACCTTGTGAATATATGCATGTAAGCAGACTGAAGCAAATAGGGAAAAGCAATATCAGGAAAAGTATTAAGGAAGGATATTGAGGATGTTTAATCTATTCCATTTTAAATGACCTTTAATGTCATTATGTTATGATCTTGAAACAAATAAAACATACATTCAAAAAGATTTTTTAAAAGTCATTCTGTAACTAGGAGACAATATAATTTTCAAGTAGTTTGTCACCTAATTACAGTTTTACTTCACCATGGAGTACTCTGACCTCAACCTTCCCCAGAGGTTATTTTGTTGGTTTCATTCTGCTAAACACAGTTGGGTGGCCCATTTTTTTTAATTATTAGATTTTATTTTTAGAAGAGTTTTAGATTTCAATAACAATTGGGAAAATAGTATGAAAGTTCCAATGTACACAGCTCCATCTATTATTAAACTTTCACATTAATATGATACATTTGTTACAATTAATTAACAGATATTGATACATCATTGTTAACTAAATTTTGTACTCTATTTTGATTTCCTTAGTATTGACCTAATGTCTTTTTCTGTTGGAAGATCCCATCCAGGAAACCACATTATATTTAGTTATCATGTCTCCTTAAGATGTGTCTTGACTGTAACATTTCTCAGATTTTTCTTTTATTTAATGATCTTAATAGTTTGCAGGAATACTGGTCAGGTATGTTTTAGGATTCTCTTCTATTGGAATTTGCCTAATGTTTTTCCCAGGGTGATATTGGGATTATGGATTTTGGAAGGAAGATCACAGAGATAAACTGCCATTTTCATCATTTCAAATCAAGGGTACATACTATCAACATATTTATGGCTGTTAATATTAATCTTTTTTTTTTTTTTGAGATGGAGTCTCATCAGCATTTGAAGCAATCACTAGTAAGCTTCAAAGAAAAGGAGTAAACTAACCATTCTCTTGGCAAAATAGATAGTAACTCACATTGTGTCCTTTGATAGTTCCCATCTACTCCAAAGGAATTTCAGCACTATCTTTCCTGGTCCTCCTTCGCTTCCCCAACAACCTAGATGGCTGGACAGCCCTTATATTAGACTGCTAACATTGTTTTTTTTTTTTTTTTTTTTTGAGACGGAGTCTTGCTCTGTTGCCCAGGCTGGAGTGCAGTGGCCAGATCTCAGCTGACTGCAAGCTCCGCCTCCCAGGTTTACGCCATTCTCCTGCCTCAGCCTCCCGAGTAGCTGGGACTACAGGCGCCCGCCACCTAGCTCGGCTAATTTTTTGTATTTTTAGTAGAGACGGGGTTTCACCATATTAGCCAGGATGGTCTCGATCTCCTGACCTCGTGATCCGCCTGTCTCGACCTCCCAAAGTGCTGGGATTACAGGCTTGAGCCACCGCGCCCGGTCAATATTAATCTTAATCACTACTTTTGGCTTAAGTAGTGTTTGTCAAGCTTGTGGATTGTAAGGTTAATTTATTCCTACCCCACACCCCTCAGTCTTCTCTTTAAATGAAAGTCACTACATGCAGACCATGTTTCGAAACTGGAAGTTTTGCCTTCCCTCCTTAAAGGTGAAGTATCTAGATAGTTTATTTGGAATTTTGCACTGGAGATTTGCCTATTTTCCCCTCACTTATTAATTTATTCAATCATTTGTTTATAGCAGTGTGAACACATAGATATTTGTTTTATACCTTGCACTATCATCCAATACTACTTCTTCATTTTGTTGCTTAAACTATTTCAACTTTGGCTATTGGGAGCTCTTTCTGTTTTTTTTTTTTTTTTTTTTTTTTTTTTTTTTTTGCCTTTTCGACACACTGTATCACTAAGTTTTTAGAGGACGCATTTTTAAATGTAAACTCCATTCTAATGCTAGAGCATGCCTAATTTTTTCCTAGGCATGAAAAGACACTATGAAATTAAAAAAAAAAAAAATCTATCAAAATGTTGCAATGTTAGAAAGAAGAGGTGATCATTGTCATAATAGCCAGACCTGAAAATTTGGGGGCTGTATAAGAAGGCTAGAAGAAGTGACAAAATTGGGGTCCTCAGCATTATGAACACAGTAAATGTCTTTCACTGACAAGGAATCTGACAGTAATGTTACATTTTCTCTAAATCTTTTCTCCATTGTGCTTTCCATATTTAGCAAAATAAGAAGCTAAGACTAATAAGTCTTAGCTTTTGCCTAATGTGTGAGTTAAAAATAGTGTAAACTACACTCAGCCATTTTTTGAATAAGACTTAACAGGAAGCCATCTGTATCACTCTTTAGAAATCACAGAAGTTTCAGATTTTTTTAATTAGTCTTAGATTCAGAAATGCTTCCTCTCTTAGGGAAATGGAGTACCCCAAATTTTCAAAGCCCTATTAAATAAAATTCTTCACAAGTTCATAGGTGATATATGTAAATAAATAGTTGGCCTGGCTTTTCCACTGTTGGAGGTGAGTAGTGATGAGCTGTTTCTTGAAAATTCCCAGGTTTTCAGAAAAAATAGGTCAAAAGTCAAGTGAGGGAGAACCCTATAAAAAAGAATATAATTTCCTGCACTGTACAAGCCTAGAAACAATGGAAATCTTCCACATTTCATTCTTTTTTTTTTTTTGAGACGGAGTCTCGCTCTGTCGCCCAGGCTGGAGTGCAGTGGCCGGATCTCAGCTCACTGCAAGCTCCGCCTCCCGGGTTTACGCCATTCTCTCGCCTCAGCCTCCCGAGTAGCTGGGACTACAGGCGCCCGCCATCTCGCCCGGCTAATTTTTTGTATATTTTTAGTAGAGACGGGGTTTCACCGTGTTAGCCAGGATGGTCTCGATCTCCTGACCTCGTGATCCGCCCGTCTTGGCCTCCCAAAGTGCTGGGATTACAGGCTTGAGCCACCGCGCCCGGCCCCACATTTCATTCTTAATCAATACAACTCTAACCATAGAAGCATGCTATTGCTAGGGAAAAAAAATGGATCTAAGGATAGTCTTACATGCATTATTTGTAAACTGAACTACTGCTCCACTCTAAGCACTAATCACCATGCCACTTCTTAGTAACAAAAATATCACAGGAAAGCCCACAAATGTTAAAACTGGAGTAGTTTCTCGGATTATACTGATAAATCTATCGATTCACTATTTTCCAAGGTGGATACACTTGGAGGAAACAGTTTCAATTGGTTAGGATAGTAGGGCCTACGGTAAAAATTACCTGAATGCACATTCCACCCTCTACCTACCATGCACAAGTTGTGTGAAATGAGCAATCTTTATTAAAAGAAAAACTTCAGCCAAATTAAATTTAAGGGAGGTTAATTGAGCAATGAACGATTCTCAAATCTGGTAGCCTCCTGAGCCAGAGTAGGCTCTGCGATACCAGCACAGCCACGTGGTAGAAGAAGATTTACAGACAGGAAAAGGAAAGTAACATACAGAAAATGGAAGTGAGGTACAGAAACAGCTGGATTGGTTACAGGTCAGCATTTGCCTTATTTGAACACGGTCCAAACAATTGGCTACATTTGATTGGCCAAAACTCAGTGATTGGCACAAGTGTAGGCTACGGTCTGTTTGCACCTCCGCTTGTTATAGTTCAGAATGTACAGAGAAATCTTTAGGCCAAACTTAAAATATGTAAGGAAACAGCTTTGGGCTAAACTCGATTTAACACCTTTTAGTCCGTGAACCTCACTTTTTAAAAAAAAAAAAAATCTACTATTTACTTCTATTAGTTGTTATGAAAACCCGAACATAAAAAATATGCAAAAAGCTTAAAGTTAAAAATCCCAATATAATGTAACCCATATTTAAAAATGTCAACTGTGTCAGTTGACTAGCAACTAATCAGAACTTAAGGTATTTGAAGATCAAGTCTCCTAAATAGTATGCATAACAATTCCCTCTTCTGTATGACACTTCAATAAGTTCATTTTTTGTTCATTTTTCATTAAATCTTTTTGATAGTTCTGTGAAGTAAGTATTTCACAAAGCTTATCATCATTTGCTTTCCAGTGGAAGGAAATTGAACAGAAGGATTGTGAGTCTTCTATGATGCATCATTAAGTGAATGAGATACTACCAAATTTCTTAAATTGTATTACAGGATTCTCTCTACACCATCTTTATGAAATTAGTACAACTAGAAAATCACAAAATTAAAATTCTCTAATTCACTACTATCGTAGTCATCACATTTCTAACCTCTTATTTTTCGATAATGGATACTACAAACACTATTTTGGGAAGTTCTAATCTAATGTAGTTTTTAGCTGATTTCAAAGGGAATTCATGTAGCCTGGCATGTATTTCTATTTCTTGTTTCAAGCAGACATTGCCTTTATTTCAGTTCATGATTTGTGTTTTAATGCTAAAGTAATAAAGGCAAAACTCTGATAAGGAGGTATATGAAACGCCTTTTGGTCAGTATTTCCAAATACATCTGTTCTGTTATAATCCATTATTGTCTTCTTGATAAATGAAGTGGAAACTCTAAGTTGGTGAATTAGTACAAAGGAGACATTTTGCTTTCTATTTTAAAGCTGTAAGAATGAAAGTGTTACATGCAAACAGGGGATATAATCTCTAGTTAATCCCCCCAAAAGTAAGGGTTTTTTTTTGTTTTGTTTTTCTTTTCCCGAGTTTATAAAAATAAAATGCAAGACCAGCCTATGGCCTCGTAAAAGTATGAGTCTTCTTACTGAAAAGTTGTTTGAGGAGAATATATTTACAGGAGAGAATGACAAGGAGAAATGCAGAGAATGAGAGTATCAGAGAAGAGTTCCTAAGGGACAGGACTACCTAGAATTTTGGAAACTAAAAACAGGAGAAGCTAGTGAATCATGCCCACAGCAAATCCACATGTAAATGATGGGGATTAGTGAAGAGCAGGTTTGAATTCTGAAATGTTACTCCATAGAAGTTAATCATCTTTACCATTAATCTCCTAGCTTCTACTTTTTCAGCACCAAATGACACAAATTAAGCCCTATTCATTTATTCATTCACATATTGATTCGCTCATTCATCCATTTATTATTTCAACAAATAATTTATTACATGTCTACCAAGCAGAATCCCCCTCCCAACCCCCAATCTGTGGTTCCAGAGAGACACTTACTAATGTGCTTCACACTGACTCAATTGACTCCCAGCTCTCTCATTTCTGTCAGCAAATGAAGCTGGAAAACTGCACATGTTCTTGAAGCTCTCGGCTCCAGGCACAACCCCGTACATCAAACACACCATGAAGAAAGAGAACAGCTGGTGCAGTGAGAATCTCACAGGACTCCATTGCCGTTAAGCTGGTTCAAATAAAACTCCTTTCACGATCCCGTCATCAAGCTTCAGGTCGGCTTGGGCTTTCTCAGCTCTTTCTTATCACCTTCCCAGGAGAACTGCTTCTCCCTAATGTGTTTGAGTGATTATTTCCTTTCTAGCTACAAGATAGACTCTTTTGGACCCCCTAGGACCTGGATAATTTATGCTAAGATATACAATTTCATTTCTCCCAGATCCAAACTTGTGTTGCTGCCATTTAAATTTTCTTACTGTTAATCACATCAATCCTGTGTGACAGATCCAGAATTTTCTTAAAATAGATGCTCTAAGCAAGTCATAAACTTCTTATCAAGGGCCATTTGGGACTCTTCAATTTAGCTCCTCTCCCGTCCACATGTCAGGTGTTTTTCTAAAAGTTCTGTGTCAAATTGATATTTTTCTTGATATTTATTATGTAGACTCATTCAATCAGATCTATTGGCTAAGCTTTAAAACTCTCAACTAATTCACTTAACTAGTACACATGACAAACTTTTATTAAGACCTTTCTTTTTGCCAGACATCATAGTGGATGCTAGGGTATGGAAACCAATGAAGCAAAATACTATCGAGGAGCTTAATGATTAGTAAACAGCAGAAAAACCAAGTGAGCAAAGTATCTATGCACTGGGACACTTCTTCAGGGACAAGACTAATTTGGCTACCCTTCTTATATGTTTTATGTTTCAATAGTTTCGTTTTAATTTTAAAAATTAAGATGTAATTTAAACACTGTAAAGTTCTCCTTTTTTAGCGTACATGTCCTGAAAGTTTGGCAAATATATACATTTGTGTAACCACCACCACCACAATAAAGATATTTAGAAAAGTACCATAACCCCCAATTCTCTTATTTCTTTTTGGTCAAACTGCACACGTCCTGCTCCCTCCAATCCCCGCAGTCCCTGGCAGCAACATATAATTTCTGCCGTTATAGCGTCACCTTTTTCAGACTGTCATATAGTATGGAATCATATAGTATGTTGCCTCTTGCTTCTGGACATTTTCCACTTAGCAAAATGCATAGCTATTTTTCCATATTGCCAAGTATACCAGTGGTTCTTCCTTTTTTATTGTTAACTAGTACTCAGTTATATAGATACCACAGGTTCTTTATTTTCCAGTTGAGACATATTTGAGTTGTTTTAAATTTTGAGATACTAGGAATAAAACTGCTACAAATATCCAAGTATAAACTTTGGTGTGGGACATAGGATTTCAATTTACAGGGAAAACACTTAAGAATAAGATTACTGAGTTACTTAATTAGTGTATGTTTAACTTTATAAGAAATTGTCTGTTTTCCAGAGTAGCTGGGCCATTTTGCAATAATCTCAGCAATATATGAGAGTTCCAGTTGCTTTATACACTAGTGAGGAGTTGATATTGACACTTTCTTTTTTAAACTTTGGTAATTCTCATAGGTGCATAATAGTATTTCTTAGTGGTTTAAACATTTTTTTTTTTTGTATTGTCCTAAAAACAAATACACTTTAAAAAATTCATATATCTTCTTTGAAGAAGTACCTATTCAAATCTCTTGCTATTTATTGTTTTAAATTTTGATAATTCTGTATAATGTAATTATATACATATGTATCTCCACACAGACAAACATATATCTAAATCCATTTGTGTCACTATAAAAAGAATATCTGGGACTGCATAATTTAGAAAGAAAATAGGTTTATTTGCCTCACTTTTCTGCAGGTTGTACAAGAAACATAGCTCTAGCATCTATTTGGCCTCTGGTGCGGTCGTCCTGGTGGAAAGTGAAGGGGAGATGTGTGTCTTGATATCACTTAGTGAAAGAGAAAACAAGAGAGACTGGGGAGGTGCCAGGCTCCTTTTAACAACCAGCTCTTGGGAGAATAGAGTGAGAACTCTCTACTGCAGGAATGGCACCTAGTTATTCATAAGAAAATCGTCCCCATGGCCCAATTACCTCTTACTAGGCCCCACCTCCCAACTCCAATATTGATGATCAGTTTCAACATGAGGTTTGGAAAGGACAAACATCCAAACTATAACAATATATATTTCTGTAAAAACACACACATTTTCTGAGTGGACTTGTCATTAAGGGATGTTGAATTTTGTAAGAGACTATTTCTGAATCGAGAATTAGGTATATTTTGTCTTAATTAGTATCTATATGGTGAATTATATCAACTGATTTTAGGATGGTAAGCTCTGAGTTCCTAAAATTATCCTCATTTGGACATGATATATTAATTTTTAAAATATATTACTGAATTTGTTTGCTAGCATTTTTTGAAAAATTTTGCATTAATACCCCTGAGGGATAATGACCTGCAGTTTTCTTTTCTTGCAATGTCTGTGCCTGGTTTTGGCATCAGGATAATCCTCACTCAAATGTGCTATTTTATTCCCAAATATTTGGAAATTTTCAGTTATCTGATTTCTTGTTTAATTGAGTTTCATTTCAAAATACACTTTGTTTGCTTTTAATTAGGTTCCAGAATGTAGTCTCTCTTCCTGAATATTAATTTACATGTTCATTTTAAACAAATTTTCACTCTGATAATACTGGGTGGAGTGTTCTATAATTGTCAGCTATTTCTATGTTGGTGATAGTGTTGTTGAGGTGATATACATTGCAGCATAATTTGTATTTCTCTATTCTACTGATTCTGAGAAAAAAGTGCAGAAAATCCAACTAGAGCTGTGGCAATGCCAATTTCTCCTTTTAATTCTTTAAATTGTTGCATTATGTTTTTGGAAACTCTGTAATGGAGAGCATGAACATTTATTATGTTTATATGCTTAGATAATTGACTGCTTTTTCATTATATAATATTCTTCTTTATACCTAGTGACTTACCTTGTTGAGAAGTTTATTTTAATATTATTGTTTCTGCTTCCATTTTCTTTTAGTGTATAATTTTAACTTCTTTATATTTTATATTTGACTTGGGTAAACTGTAAAAGGCCTATATTAAGGTCTTGCTTTTAAAAATCCAATCTAACAATTTGTCTCTTTTAATTTATGTCTTTAGCTCATTAACATTTAATATGGTCATAAATATATTTTGGTTAAACCCTGTCTACTTGCTAGATGTTTTCTATTTGTTCCATTCGTTCTTTACTTCTTTCCCCTCTTTCCTTCTTTCTCTTGGGCTAATTGATGAATGTTTATTTATCTTTAGTTGAGACTATTATTTGTACCTTTTTTTAGTTGTTCTCTTTGTGTATTATTAGGGTGAGGGAAACTGGGGAAACTGTCCTGGTAGATCATTCTATACTCCACTGCGTCCATCACGTTATCTACCACAGTGTATGAAGTTAACCTGACTCTTGCTCCTCACTGGGCTCTATTTAAGTCAGAACAATTAGGGCTCTTTTTCTCACATTTTTTTTCTAAAGAAAAAAGTGAGAGGTGAGGCCCTCACCATCATGGGTGAGGCCCTCTTTTCTCAGAGATTCATAGTCTCTACCTGCTCCTAGCTTCCTCCCAGGAAACTTGATCTAACTTGCGAGAAATGGGAAATTCTCTCACGTCTTTGAAGTTATCTATGTCCTAACTCTTCTCAAAGACTACATATTTGACATTTAAATCATTTTCTCTGATTCTGCTGTAACATCATTTCATTAAGGTAATAGATAATGTCTGGATTATGGAAAATATATAGATGAAGGGTGAAAATACTGTCATTGATATAACAAAATGTTATCCTGCCAACTCTTTATGAACTACACTAGTGTGTAAATAAAATGGTAGGGACTATGTCTTCTCTTTTTTTTTTTCTTACTAAACCTACTGTATTAATCCATTCTCACACTGCTATGAAGAAAAACCTGATACTGAGAAATTTATAAAGGACAGAGGTTGAACTGACTCAGTTTCACATCACTGGGGAGGCGTCAGGAAACTTACAATCATGGCAGAAGGCACCTTTTCACAGGGAAGCAAGAGAGAGAGTGAGTGCCAGCATGGGAAATGTCAGATGCTTATAAAACCATCATATCTCATGAGTGATTTGTTTTTCTAAAACCACCAGAGCGGGCACAAAAGAACCAGCGAGTAGGCAAGTGTAGGAGCAAAACTGCAAGTTTATTTTGGTCACCTAAGGTGTGGGGAAGAGGTCTGTCGGCCTCCGGCAAAGAAGGCCTACAGAGTCCCCCGGTGGGGATCTTGGACTGAGTTCCCACAGTCCCGACATCCCGACAGGAGTGGGGCTGTGAGAAGGCCACGCGTGGCGTCCCTCCGGAGCGGCTTTTCTAGGAGTGGGAGGGCAATAGGCGGGGCACGGGCGTGTCAGGGGGCGTTCCACAGGTGCGACCAGGTAAATCTTGGTCTCTTCGGATTGACGTCACCTGGCGCATGCCCAGTTGGTCTACACCTTCCCGGGCGCCGGCTGCATTTTCGCGCGCGCAGGAAAAGTTGATGAAGAAGAATCTGGAAGTGCACCATCTTGGTTCGTCCAAACATTCCAACCTTTTATTGGTAATAGTGATAAGGGGCGCCGTGGTCTGTCTGGCTACTTCCTGCTGTTAAGGGGCGTCATTAAGGTCGGGGCCCATGGTTGGCATTTGGACGTATGGATGAAGAATAAAATAAGGCACAGTATTAGTATAGGAATGAGGAATGGAAGCATTTGTTGGAATAGGGGCAAAACCCAGAAGGAAGGTCCCAGCAAGGTTGAGGAGTATGAGACAGTTAAGAAAATTTAGTAAGTTTGAGGCGAGTGGGGGAAAGCCAAACTGATTTCCACTGATTGCTTTCGGTAGGGGCCCTTTTTAGCTGGGAATGAGGAACGAGTGTGCAGAGTAGTTGTTGGCCAGGCAGCAATTAAGGAGTGGAGTTTTTGTGGAGTGGATGGCTTTCCGCTTACTCCTACTACAGAGATATTGGATGGAAGGCTAGGTCCAGAGAAGGACGGCAAAACAGAATAGGTAGCCTTGCTGTTGATTAAAAAATTGATTGTCTTACCCGCTACCAGGAGAGTTACCCACGGCTCGGCAAGGGTGATGGGGGTCCCCGAGTCTCGGCACCTTCAGTTGTAGTTGATCAGATGTAGGAGCTGGAAGGAGCTCCCAGGATCCTGGGAAAGGGGGTCACGTGGAGACGCAGCACCTGTTCTCAGGGTGGGGCTATCAGATTTCCAGTGTCCTCCCTGCTGGCAAGCAGGGCAGAGGGTTGCTGGTGGACGAGGGTTAGGACATTCACTGGCCCAATGTCCTGATGCCTTGCACTTATAGCAAGGCTGCGTTGGGGCTCGGGGACCTTGCGGACACCTGTTGGCATAGTGTCCTGCCTTGCCGCACTTATAGCAGGCTCCTTTCGTGGCCTTGGAGTCTGTGGGGTGTGTACTCTCTGGCCTGGGGTTACGACTGGGCTGTAAAGCCGCTGCTAGGAGCTGTAACTTCTGTTTGAGGCGAGCCTGCCGTCTCCTCTCTGGAGTTATAGACCTTAAAGGCTAATTTAACCAGGTCTTGTATTGGTGCCTGAGGACCATCCTCTACCTTTTGAAGTTTTTTACGAATGTCAGGAGCTGATTGAGAAATGAAATAAGACACCAAAATGGTGGCCCCTGTGGGGGAGGCCGGATCTAACCGGGTATACTGGGTTAGAACCTCAGTCAGTTTAGGGTAGAGATTAGGATAACCTGGAGGTTATGCCAAGTTAAGTCATAGGCCTGACAAAAGTATCTAAATTCCTTTATGTATATGGTAGGATTAGCTGAGAAATCACCTAAACCCTTCTCAATTTTGGAAAGATCGGCCAATGAAAAAGGGACATGTACTCTGACTACCCCCTCCACCCCAGCCACCTCTCGCAAAGGTGCTAACACTGTAGGAGGGTGTGGGAAGAGATAGGGGACTCAAGACAGCCAGTTGGGGGCCCCAAAGGAGGCACGGGACGGAGTGGATTACTAGTAGATAAGGAGGAGGAAGGAGGAGTCTGGATGGGGGAAGGAGGAGGAGTCTGGGCAGGAAGGGAGGGGGTGGATAGAGCGGGGAGAGGAGGAGTATAGAGACGAGAGCTTAAGGCCCAAAAGCCTTGTACGTAATTAATTTCAGACCACTTGCCTAGCCACTGGCAGAAATTGCTGAGGTCGATCACGCCACAGGGGAAAGGAAAATTAACCGCTTCCTCCTAAGGTCTTGTTCGAGCTGTAATGTTTTTAAATTGGCTAGGAGGCACCCTAAGGGGGTGCTCTTTGGAAATTTGGACTGGGGGGTTTCCCGTTTGTTTCCTCTTTACCGACACAATGGACACAATGGAAATGGAAATGGATCCCTGCCTGGCTTCAAAGCGTCCTTTGGAACCAGCAGAGACAGACTGGAGGCTCATGGAGCCAAAGTGGAGATTACCTTCAGGAGGACGTCTCCATCCTGAACGGGTCTCCCGAGCCACATGGTGGCTCCAAATGGACTTTGGACCTGCGCAGGATTTTGGCCGAGGGAGGTAAAGAGGAGACAAGGGCACTTACCCCAGAGAGGCCGTGAGAGTGAGGGAAGCAGGTCTCAGGTCCTGGTCCGTCTGCCCGTGGAACGAGGAGGAGGAGGAGGAGGAGGCTCCCCAGACCCTGGGGGCCCTGAGGAGGGGTCTCCTCTCGGGTTCGGCACCAACTGATTTGTTTTTCTAAGACCACCAGAGCGGGCACAAAAGAACCAGCGAGTAGGCAAGTGTAGGAGCAAAACTGCAAGTTTATTTTGGTCACCTAAGGTGTGGGGAAGAAGTCTGTCGGCCTCCGGCAAAGAAGGCCTACAGAGTCCCCCGGTGGGGATCTCGGACGGGGTTCCCACAGTCCCGACATCCTGACAGGAGTGGGGCTGTGAGAAGGCCGTGGGTGGCGTCCCTCCGAAGCGGCTTTTCTAGGAGTGGGAGGGCAATAGGTGGGGCACGGGCGTGTCAGGGGGCGTTCCACAGGTGCGACCAGGTAGATCTTGGTCTCTTCGGATTGACGTCACCTGGCGCATGCCCAGTTGGTCTGCACCTTCCCGGGTCGCCGGCTGCATTTTCGCCTGTGCAGGAAAAGTTGATGAAGAAGAACCCGGAAGTGCGCCATCTTGCCTCCGTTCGTCTAAACAATGAGAGCTCACTATCATGAGAACAACATGGGGGAATCTACCGCCATGATTCAATTACCTCCCACCAGGTCCCTCTCATGACACATGAGGATTACAATTCAAGGTAAGATTTGGGTGGGGACACAGAGACAAACCAAATCATTCCTCCCCTGGCCCTCCCAAATCTCATGTCCTCACATTTCAAAACACAATCATGCCCTTCTAACAGTTCTCCAAAGTCTTAACTCTTTCCAGCATTAACCCAAAAGTCCAAGTCCAAAGCCTCATCTGAGACAAGGTAAGTGCCTTCCATCTATGAGCCTGTAAAATCAAAAGCAAGTTAGTTACTTCCTGGATACAATGGAGGTACAGGCATTGGTTAAATACACCCATTCAAAATGGGAGAAATTGGTCAAAACAAAGGGGCTATAGGCCCCATGCAAGTCCAATATCCAATAGGGCAGTCATTAAACCTAAATTTCCAAAATGATTTCCTTTGACTCCATGTCTCACATCTAGATCATGCAAGAGGTGAGTTCCCATGGCCTTGGGCAAATTTGCCCCTGTGATTTTGCAGGGTACAGCCCCCACTCCTGGCTGCTTTCATGGGCTGGTATTGAGTGGCTTTGGCTTTTCCAGGTGCATGGTGCAAACTGTCAATGGATCTACCATTCTGGGGTCTGGAGGACAGTGGCCCTCTTCTCACAGCTCCACTAGGCAGTGCCCCAGTGGGAACTCTCTGTGGGGGCTCCAACCCGACATTTCTCTTCTCCACTGTCCTGTCCTAGCAGAGGTTCTCCAGGAGGGCTCTGACCCTGCAGCAAACTGCTGCCTGGACACCCAGGCAGTTACATATGTCCTCTAAGATCTAGGCAAAGGTTCCCAAACCCCAATTCTTGTTTTCTGTGCACCCACAAACTTAACCCACATGCAAGCTGCCAAGGCTTGGAGGTTGTACCCTCTAAAGTAATGGCCCAAGCTGTACCTTGACCTCTTTTAGCCACTGCTGTAGCTGAAGCAACTGGGACTCAGGGAACTCGGTCCTGAAGCTGCACAGAGCAGCAGGGCCCTGGGCCTAGCCCAGGAAACCACTTTTCCCTTCTAGATTTTCTGGTCTGTGTTGGGATGGGCTGCTGTGAATGTCTCTGACACTCCCTGGAGACACTTTCCCCATTGTCTTGGTGATTAACATTCTGTTCCTCATTACTTATGCAAATTTCTGCAGCGGGCTTGGATTTCTCTCCAGAAAATGGGGTTTTCTTTTCTATTGCATCATCAACCTGAAAATTTTCTAAACTTTTATACTCTGCTTCCTCTTCAATACTTTGCCACTTAGAATTTTCTTCTGCCAGGTAACCTAAATCATATCTCTCAAGTTCAAAGTTCCACAGATCTCTAGGTCAGGAGCAAAATAGTGTCAATCTCTTTGCTAAAGCATAGCAAGAGTCACCTTTGCTCCAGTTCCAAAGAATTTTCTCATCTCCACCTGAGATTGTCTCAGCCTGGACTTCATTGTCCATATCACTGCCAACATGTTGGTCAAAAGCGTTCAGCAACTCTCTAGGAAGTTGCAAACTTTACCACGTCTTCCTGTCTTCTGAGTCCTCCAAGTCTATAGGAAGTTCCAAACGTTCCCACATTTTCCTCTCTTCTTCTGAGCCCTCCAAACTGTTCAAACCTCTTTGTTACTTGGTTACAAAGTTGCTTCTACATTTTTGAGTATCTTTATAGCAATACCACACTCTCTGCAGTAGTATCAATTTACTGTATTAGTCTGTTCTAACACTGCTATAAAGAAATACCTCAGACTGGGTAATTTATAAAGGAAAGAGATGTAATTGACCCACAGTTCAGCATTGCTGTGGAGGCCTCAGGAAACTTACAATCGTGGTAGAAGGCACGTCTACTCAGGTCGGCAGCAGAGAATGAGTGCCAGCAGGGGAAATGCCAGATGCTTATAAAACCATCGGCTCTCATGAGAACTCACTCTCATGAGAACAGCATGGGGGAATCCACCCACATGATTCAATGACCTTCCCCGGGTCCCTCCCACAACATGTGGGGATTATTACAATTCAAGTTGAGATTTGGGTGGGGACACAGAGCCAAACCATATCACCCAGGAACTGAGCTAGTTAACAACAGAAATGTAGTAAATATTTCTTGAATGATTAAAAACACAGAAAAGAGAAAGCTTAATTGACAGAGCAGGAAGAAATGATTTATAGAGGATATATCATAAAGCATATTTTCCAGAAATACAAAGAATAGAGGATAATCTTTAGACTAGAGGTAATTGATGTTTTTACAATTTCATTTATTAAGGGTCAAGAAACTGTTTATGATACTATTAGTAGAGATTTCATCTTATGGTGTTTCTATTTCATTCATACAAGTGGAGTCTGTAAGAACTACAACATGCTTTTAGCAGCTAACGTATTAGTGGGATGCAGAGTCAAAATATATATGTAGATTTCAACATGCCACAATTGTTTCTCTGTGTTAAGCTTAAAATGCATACACTCTGGGGTCAGCTGGAGCAAACCCCAGAACTGCAGTTGGCACTGCTGGTCCATGGTATGAGTATTATGAGACATGAGTATTATAAGACAACAGACTGATGAATATGGATGGAAGCTCTTGCAGGCTGAGAAACATACAATATTTCAGAAAATAGATTGGTTTAGGTCAGAGTATTCTGTTTTACATGATATAAAAGGAAAAACATTTCTTCATTTCACATGGGATATAGTATCCTGCAATTTTATCCTCATTATAAAGCTTCAGCAAACTGTAATTCACAGGTTGGCATGACTTCAGTGGGTACTGACTTACTGAAGAAGAGACTTTTTAAAAAAGTTTTATTTATATTTTCTGCACCACACTGTGAAGTGCCCCTGATGCTTTGTTTCTCAAAGGCAGGATTAGAGCACAGATGGGAGAAGAAAGGCATGAAATTCTGTACTTCAAAACGTTCAGTCAAGATTTATATTGTATCTCTAGTTACCTGGCGCCTCTATAATACCCTTCATTGGAGAATTTCAAAGCCCATAAAGCCTCACAGTTCTATAAATAGGTCAAATTTAAAAACAATTATCTGAGGGAAGATTAATCAAGCTGCATTGAAGGTGAAATTAAAATAAACAAATAAAAAAAGAGGCTCTTTTTGCTTGTTTGTTTATTTTGTCAATAAGATCTAATGTCAAATAGAATTAATCCAGTTTAGAAAGCATCAAAGCCTTAGCTTTTTGTTTACTTCTTCTCGGCTCTAGTCCAGTTAGGCCATTGACGATTAAGGGAAAATACCAGTTTCTCTCTCATGTGTCCTGCATATGTATCCATAGTACAAAATAATCTTTACCACAACCACATCAAATACATTTATTTTTAGTTGGCCTTTTTATACTTAACATTTTGGTAAATTATAATCTAACTCTTGCATAAACATATTCTAAAAATATAAGACAGTAGCTATCTCTCCAGAAATAACCTTGCAAAATAGGTCATATTTTTCTTCAAAATGCAATAGATTGAAGGATATGGATATCTCTAAATATTAAACTAATATTCTCTTAACAATCAGGATGCTATTATATTGAAAAATTGTGGGAAATAAGCAGTTTATATCATATTATAAACCATGTGAATACTTATCTTTTCGACTAAATATTTTATGTGACCAAATTAAATACACTTTGGATTACTCATGCGCAAAAAACAATGTATTATTTATGTAACATTCTCAGTCAGGTTTGGCTAGTAAACTAGAAGCTATTCTGTATAAGCCAGAAATGAAAAGTTTAATTCAGAATTAAGTGCTTATAACTACTGTTGGAGGGACAAGGGTAAGGATGTTAGGAAAACAGCTATTGAAGGTTAGGAGTTGACAGTGAATATTTTAGACCAGAAGTTCCCACATGGGACAATTTTGCCCCCTATGGAACATTCAGCAAGGTCAGGACACAGTTTTGATTATCATGACTGGGGTGGAGAAGTTTGCTACTGGTTTCCAGTGAGTGAGGCCAGATGCTTTACCCATATTACTTTGGGTGAGGTTTGGTGAGGCCAGAGACAGGTTAAGAAAGAGGAACCAGGAGAAGTTTTACAGTTTTGTCATACCAGCAGTTCCTTGAGGAGAGCATAGCATGCAATGCAGAGCCACTGAGAGGAAGCATGGGAGGCTTCTCTGTAGTGGTTTCCAGGAAAAGGAGCAGGTGAGGCAGGGCAGCAGGCTTAGGGTTGGCTAACTATGTTTGAAGGTGGCTCTCCTCTAAATTCAGGTTCACTGTGACTGTCACAGCCTATAGTTTAGGACTGACTGAAATCTCCAGATGTTTTTAGATGAGCCAGGGTTTACTTGGGAATAGCTAGTGGCCATTTTGTAGGCATAAAAGCATTAATTTACAGCAATTGGAAGTATGGTTAATACCCCAGGATGCTACCAAACATTCCACAATGCACAGCACAGCTTTTCCCTTCCACCAACAACAAATTATGTGGTTCAAAGTGTCAATGATGCTGAGGCAGAGAAATCTTGTTTGAGATTCTACAGCCCCAAGGCAGGAAACAGGAGCTGCTGCCAATGTTGACAGTAAATGTCTCAGTGTGAAACATTAGTGAGGGGTGATGGTAAAGACATTGGAGATCACAAGTAAGTGTGCGAAACCAGCCATGGCTGCTCGTGGAGCTTTTGACACGGTCTTCAAAGCCTATAAGAGTGAAGCAGGAGGTTGTGGAGACATCTGCAAAGCCGTTGCTTCTGATAAAGCCTTCTTGTTTGACCCCATAAGACCTTGATCTCTACTTCATTTCCTCTTTGAACTCCCCTACATGTTCTTCTCATTTACTGCGAAGGGGATTCTGAGAGGTACGGTCTTAGCCTTTGCTGTGGTGGTGTCAAAGTGCCCACAAATGTTATGGCACAAGTATCAGTCATTTTTGAATCAAGATGGACGATATGGTTTGACTCTGTGTCCCCATCCAATTCTCATGTTGAATTTAATCCCCACTGTTGAAGGAGAGACCTGGTGTGAGGTGACTGGATCATGGAGGCAGATTTCTCCCTTGATGTTCTTATGATAGTGAGTGAGTTCTCACAATATCTGATTGTTTAAAAGTGTATAGCACTTCCCTGTTCTCTCTCTCTCCACTTCACCGTGGTGAGATATGCTTGTTTCTCCTTTGCCTTCTGCCAAGATTGTAAGTTTCTTTTCTTTCTTTTTTTTTTTTTTTTAATCTCTTCCAAAAAAAAGGAGGGGATACATGTGCAGAACATGCAAGTTTGTTACATAGGTACACAGGTGCCATGGTTTGTTTGCTACATCTATTGACTTGTCCTCTAAGTTCTCTCCATGTACCCCTCACCCCCAACAGGCCCTGGTGTGCGTTTTTCCCCCTCTCTGCGTCCATGTGTTCTCATTGTCCAACTCCCATTTATGAGTAAGAACATGCAGTGCTTGGTTTTCTGTTCCTGTGGTAGTTTGCTGAAGATGATGGCTTCCAGCTTCATCTAAGTCCCTACAAAGGATGTGATCTCATTCCTTTTTATGGCTGCATAGTATTCTGTGGTGTATATATGCCATTTTTTCTTTATCCAGTCTATCATTGATGGGCATTTGAGTTGGTTCCATATCTTTGTTATTGTAAATAGTGCTGCAATAAACATTTGTGTGCATGTGTCTTTATAGTAGAATGGTTTATATTCCTTTGGGTATGTATATTACTGGATAGATACGCAGTAATGGGATTGCTGGGTCAAATGATATTTCTGGTTCGTGATCCTTGAGGAATTGCCATACTGTCTTCCACAATGGTTGAACTAATTTACATTCCCACCAACAGTGCAAAAGAGTTCCTATTTCTCCACAACCTTGCCAGCATCTATCGTTTCCTGACTTTTTAATAATCGCCATTCTGATGGATGTGAGATGGTGTCTCATTGTGGTTTTGATTTGTATTCTCTGATGATCGGTGATGTAGAGCTTTTATTCATGATTGTTGGTCACATAAATGTCTTCCTTTGAGAAATGTCTATATCCTTTGCCCACTTTTTGATTTCTTTTTCTTATAAATTTGTTTAAGTTCCTTGTAAATTCTCCATATTTGACCTTTGTCAAATGGGTAGATTGCAAAAATTTTCTTCCATTCTGCAGGTTGCTTTTTTACTCTGATAATGTGTTCTTTTGCTGTGCAGATGCTCTTTAGCTTAATTAGATCCCATTTGTCAATTTCAGCTTTTGTTGCAATTGCTTTTGGCGTTTTTGTCATGAAGTCTTTGCCCATGCCTATGTCCTGAATGGTATTGCCTAGGTTTTCTTCTACGGTTTTTATGGTTTGGGGGTTTACATTTAAGTCTTTATTCCATCTTGAGTTAATTTTTGTATAAGGTGTAAGGAAGGGGTTCAGTTCCTGTTTTCTGCATATGTCTAGCCAGTTTTTCCCAGCACCATTTGCTGAATAGGAGACTCTTTCTCCATTGCTTGTTTTTGTCGAGATTGTTGAAGATAAGATTGTTGTAGATGTGTGATGTCTTTTTTTTTTGGACGAAATTTCTCACTCTGTTGCCCAAGCTGGAGTGCAATGGCATGATCTTGGCTCACCACAGCCTCCACCTCCCAGGTTCAAGTGATTCTCTTACCTCAGCCTCCCGAGTACGTGGGATTATAGGCATGCACCACCTTGCCTGGCTAATTTTGTATTTTTATTAGAGACAGGGTTTCTCCATGTTGTCCAGGCTGGTCTCGAACTCCTAACCTCAGGTGATCCACCCACCTCAGTCCCCCAAAGTACTGGGATTACAGGTATGAGGCACTGCAACTGGCCTTATTTCTGAGATCTCTGTTCTGCTCCATTGGTCTATATGTCTCTTTTGGTACCAGTACCATGCTGTGTTGGTTACTGTAGACTTGTAGTATAATTTGACATCGAGTAGCATGATGCTTCCAACTTTGTTCTTTTTGCTTAGGATTATCTTGGCTGTACAGGGTCTTCTTTGATTCCTCATGAAAATTAAAATAGTTTTTTTTTTAAATTCTAATTCTGTGAAGACTGCCAATGGTAGCTTGATGGGAATAGCATAGAGTCTATAAATTACTTTAAGGCAGTATGGCCATTTTCATGATATTGATTCTTCCCACCCACGAGGATGGAATATTTTTCCATTTGTTGATATCCTCTCTCATTTCCTTGGGCAATGGTTTGTAGTTCTCCTTGAAGAGGTCCCTCCCATCCATTGTTAACTGTATTACTAGGTATTTTATTCTCTTTGTGGCTATTGTGAATGGGAGTTCATTTATTATTTGACTTTCATTTGTCTATTGCTGGTGTATAGGAATGCTTGAGATTTTTGTACATCGATTTTGTACTCTGAGACTTTGCTGAAGTTGCTTATTAGCTTAAGGAGTTTTGGGGCTGAGATGATGGGGTTTTCTAAATATAAAATCATGTTGTCTGCAAGCAGAGACAATTTTACTTCCTCTCTTCCTATTTTAATACCCTTTATTTATTTATTTTTTTCTCTTGCCTGATTGCCCTGGCCAGAACTTCCAATACTATGTTGAATAAGAGTGGTGAGAGAGGGCATTCTTGTCTTGTACTAGTTTTCAAAGGGAATGCTTCCAGCTTTTGCCCATTCAATATGATATTGGCGGTGGGTTTGTCATAAAAAGCTCTTAATATTTTGAGATATATTCCATTAATGCCTAGTTCATTGAGAGCTTTTAACATGAAGGGACGTTAAATTTTATCAAAGGACTTTCCTGCATCTCTTGAGATCATCATGTGATGTTTGTCTTTGCTTCTGTTTATGTGATGGATTACATTCATTGATTTGCATATGTTGAACCAGCCTTGCATCCCAGGGATGAAGCCGACTTGATCGTGGTGGATAAGCTTTTTGATGTGCTGCTGGATTTAGTTTGCCAGTATTTTATTGAGAATTTTCACATCAATGTTCATCACGGACAGTGACCTGAAGTTTTCTTTTTTTGTTGTTGTGTCTCTTCCCGGTTTTGGCATCAGGATGATGCCGGTTTCACAAAGTGAGCTACAGAAAAGTCCTCGCTTCTCGGTTGTTTGGAATAGTTTTAGAAAGAATATAATACCAGCTCCTCTTTGTATTTCTGTTAGAATCCAGCTGTGAATTTGTCTGTTCCTGGGCTTTTTTTGGTTGGTAGGCTATTAATTACTGTCTCAATTTCAGAACTATTATTGGTTTATTCTCAGATTCGACTTCTTCCTGGTTTAGTCTTGGGAGGGTATATGTGTCCAGGAATGTATCCATTTCTTCTAGATTTTCTAGTTTATTTGTGTAGAGGCATTTACAGTATCCTCTAATGGTAGTTCGTATTTCTGTGAGATCAGTGGTAATATCTCCTTTACGATTTTTTATTGTGTCTATTTGATTCTTCTCTCTTTTCTTCTTTATTAGTCTGGCTAGCAGTCTATCTAGTTTGTTAATTTTTTCAAAAAAACAGCCCCTGAATTCATTGATATTTTGGAGAGTGTTTCGTGTCTCTACCTCCTTCAGTTCTTCTCTGTTCTTAATAATTTCTTGTCATCTGCTAGCATTTGGATTAGTTTGCTCTTGCCTCTCTCACTCTTTTAATTGTGATGTTAGGGTGTTCATTTAAGATCTTTCAAACTTTCTGATGTAGACATTTAGTGCTATAAATATCCCTCTTAACATTGCTTTAGCTGTGTCCCAGAGATTCCAGTATATTGTCCCTTTGTTCTCATTGGTTTCAAAGAACTTCTTGATTTCTGCCTTAATTTCATTATTTACCCAGGAGTCATTCAAGAGCAGGTTGTTCCATTCCATATAATTGTATGGTTTTGATTGAGTTTCTTGATCCTGAGTTCTAATTTGATTGTACCGTGGTCTAAGAGACTGTTATTATTTCTGTTATTTTGCATTTGCTAAGGAGTGTTTTACTTCCAATTACGTGATCAATTTTAGAATAAGTGCCACGTGGCACTGAGAAGAATGTATATTCTGTTGATTTGGGGAAGAGTATTCTGTAGACATCTACTAGGTCCACTTGATCAAGAGCTGAGTTCAGGTTCTGAATATCCTTGTTATTTCTCTGTCTCATTGATCTGTCTAATACTGACATTAGGGTGTTGAAGTCCCCCACTATTGTTGTATGGGAGTCTAAGTCTCTTTGTAAGTAACTAAGAACTTGTGTTATGAGTCTGGGTGCTCCTGTATTGGTTGCATATATATTTAGAATAGTTTGCTCCTCTTGTTGAATTGTTCCCTTACCATTATGTAATGCCCTTCTTTGTATTCCCTTTACCATTATGTAATGCCCTTCTTTGTATTTTTTTATCCTTGTTGGTTTAAAGTCTGTTTTGCCAGAAACTAAGATTGCAAACCCCTGCTTTTTTTTTTTTTTTTTTTTTTTTGCTTTCTACTTGCATAGTAATTTTTCCTCCATTTCTTTATTTTGAGCCTATATGTGTCTTTGCACATGAGATGGGTCTCCTGAATACAGCACACCAATGTGTCTTGACTCTGTTCAATTCATCAGTCTGTGTCTTTTAATTGGAACATTTAACCCATTTACATTTAAAGTTAGTAGTGTCATGTGTGAATTTGACGCTGTCATCATGCTTCTATTTGATTATTTTGCACACTAGTTGATGCAGTTTCTTCACAGTGTCATTGGTCTTTATATTCTTCTGGATTTTTGCAGTGGCTGGTAATGGCTTCCTGCCTCGCCCTCACCCCACCCCACCCCCGCCCACCATATTTAGTGCTCTCTCAGGAGCTCTTGCAGGGCAGGCCTGATAGTAACAAAATCCCTCAGCATTTGCTTGTCTGGAAAGGATTTTATTTCTCATTTGCTTACGAAGCTTTGTTTGGCTGGATATGAAATTCTGGGTTGAAATTTTTTTCTTTAAGAATGTTAAATATTAGCCCTCAATCTCTTCTGGCTTGCAGACATTCTGCTGAGAAGTCCACTATTAGTCTGATAAGCTTCCCTTTGTAGGTGACCTGGACTTGGTCTCCGGTTGCTCCTAAATTTTTTTCCTTCATTTCAACTTTGGAGAATCTGATGATTATGTGTCTTGGGGTTGATCTTCTCATGGAATATCTTAATGATGTTCTCTGTATTTCCTGAATATGTATGTTGGCTTGTCTTGCTAGGTTGCAGAAGTTCTCCTAGATAATATCCTGAAGTGTGTTTTCCAGCTTGTTTCCATTCTTCCCGTCTCCTTCTGGTACTCCAATCAATCATAGGTTTGGTCTTTTTATGTAGTCCCATATTCTTGGAGGCTTTGTTCATTTCTTTTCATTCTTTTTTCTCTAGTCTTTTCTGCATGCCTTATTTCAGTAAGGTGGTCTTCAAACTCTGATATCCTTTCTTCCACTTGATCAATTCATCTATTCATACTTGTGTATGCTTCACAAAATGCTCATGCTGTGTTTTTCAGCTTTATCAGGTGGTTTACGTTCCTCCCTAAACTGGTTATTCTAGTTAGCTATTCCTCTAACCTTTCTTCAAGGTTCTTAGCTTTTTTGCATTGGGTTAGAACATGCTCCTTTAGTTCAGCGTAGTTTTTTATTATCCATATTCTGAAGCCTGCTTCTGTCAATTCATGCATCTGATCCTCTGTCCAGTTCTGTGCCATTAATGGAGAGACATTGCAATCATTTGGAGAAGAGGCACTCTGGCCTTTTGAGCTTTCAGCATTTTTTCATTGATTCTTTCTCATCTTCATGAGTTTGTCTAGTTTCAGTCTTTGAGGCTGCTGACCCTTGGATGCGGTTTTTGTGGTGGCTTTTTGTTGTTGTTGATGCTGTTGTTGCTTTCTGCTTGTTTGTTTTTCTTTCAGTGGTCAGGTCCCTCTTCTGTAGGGCTGCTGCAGTTTGCTGGGGATTCACTTCACGCCTTATTCATGTTATTTGCTCCTGCATCTGGAGATGTCACTCAAGGAGGCTGGAGAACAGTAAAGATGGGTTCCTACTCCTTCTCCTGGGACCTCTGACTTTGAGGGGCACCAATCTGATGCCTGTAGGATCACCCCTGTATAAGGTGTCTGATAACCCATGTTGGAGGTCTCACTCAGTTCAGTGGCACGAGGAACAGTACCCGTTTAACAAAGCACTTTGTCCCTTGGTGGCAGGGGTGTGCCTCACTGCGGGGAAAGCCACTCATCTGAGCTGCCCAGATTCCTCAGAACTACCAGGAGGAAAGGCTAAATCTGCTGGTCTGCAGAGACTGTGGCCGCCCATCCCGCTAGGGTCTCAGGCCCAGGGAGATCTGGGTTGTGTCCCTGAGCCTCTGGTTGGAGTTCTTGGAGTTCCTGCAGAGAAGCCCCTCCCAATGAGGAAAGATGGGTCAGGGTAATGCCTGAAGAGGCACTCTGGCCACAGACTGCCACAGTTGATGTGTTTGCCTGTGGGTACAAGTTTTGCAACCAAGCCATCCAGCCTCCCTGGCTCCAGCAGGTGAAAAGCACAGCCTGGAGCTATAGAGATGTTTGCTAGTGGGATCTTCTGATCCATGGGTTGCACAGCTCCGTGGAAAAAGCAGTTTCCCCGGCACTCACTCACTGCCTCCCTTGGCTTGGGGGAAGGGGCTTCCCTGCCCCGTGCGGCTCTCAGGTGGGCCATTGCACCGCATTGTTCTTTCTTCTCTCTGTAGGCCGTGCCAGCCTCCTAGTCAGTTCTGGTGAGACAACCTCGGTTGCCACTGAAGGATTCACATGCTTATTATTATTATTATTATTATTTTTTTTTCATGGGAACCTCCTAATGCTGCTGTTTCTAGTCAGCCTTCTGGGCCCTGTCACCTATTGTACATTTCTTGAGGCCTCCTAGCCATGTTTCCTGTACAGCCTGTGGAACTTAGAGTCAATTAAACCTCTTTTTTTCATAAATTATCTAGTCTCAGATAGTTCTTTATAGCAGTGTGAGAAAGGACTAATACAGATAATTGCTACCCAAAAAGTAAGGCACTGTTATCAAGATATCTGAAAATGTAGAAGCAGCTTTGAACTGGGTAATGGGCAGAGATTGAAATAGTTTGGAGGGATCAGAGGAAGACAGTAAGATGAGGGAAAGTTTAGAACTTCCTAAAGATTTGTTGAATGATTTTGACCAAAATGCTAATAGTGATATAAACAGTGAACTCCAGGCTGAGGTGGTCTCATATGGAGATGAGGAACTTATTGGAAATTGGAGTAAAGGTCACTCTTGCTATGCTTTAGCAAAGAGATTGGTGGCATTTTGCTCATGCTCTAGAGATCTGTGGAACTTTGAACTTAATAGAGATGATTTAGGGTATCTGGCAGAAGAAAGTATCAAAGCATTCAAGACATAGTCCAGCTGCTTCTAAAAGCCTATGCATAAACAAAGAAATGACCTGAAACTAGAACTTATATTTAAAAGAGAAACAGAGGATAAAAGTTTGGAAAATTTGCAGCCCGACCATGTGGTAGAAGAGAAAAATCTATTTTCTGGGGAGGAATTCAAGGAAGAAGTTTGCATAAGTAAAGAAGAGCTGAATTTTAATAGCCAAGGCAATGGGGAAAATACCTCCAGAGCATTTTAGAGACCTTCGTGGCAGTTCTTCCCATCACAGGTCTGGAGGTCTATGAGAGAAAAATGGTTTTGTGGGCCAAGCCCAGGGTCCTGATGCTCTGTGAAGCCTCAGGACATGGTGCCCTTTGTTTCAGACTCTTTAGATTCAGCCATGGCTAAAAAGGGCCAAGGTACAACTTGGGCCATTGTTTCAGAGGTTGCATCCCCAAGCTTTATTGGCTTCCACATGGTGTTGAGCCTGTGGGTGTGCAGAAGGCAAGAGTTGAGGTTTGTGAGCCTCTGCCTAGATTCCAGAGGATGTATGGAAATGTGTAAATGTCCAAGCAGAAGTCTGCTGTGGAGCCAGAGCCCTCATGGAAAACCTCTACTAGAGCAGTGTGGAGGGGAAGTGTGGAATTGGAGTCTCCACACAGAATCCCCACTGAGGCACTGCCTAGTGGAGCTGACAGAAGAGGGCCACTATTCTCCAGACACCAGAATAGTAGATCCAGTGACAACTTGCACTGTGCACCTGAAAAAGCCATAGGCACTCAGCATGAGCCTGTGAAAACAGTCATAGGGGCTGTACCCTGTGCAGAGCCACAGGAATGGAGCTGCCCATGGCCTTGGTAGCCCACTCTTTTCATCAGTGTGGCCTGGATGTGAGACATGGAGTCAAAGGAGATCAGTTTGGAGCTTTAAGATTTAATATCTGCCCTGATGAATTTCAGACTTGCATGGGGCCTATATCTACTTTGTTTTGGCCAATTTCTCCCTTTTGGAATGGGAGCACTTGTTCAGTTTCTGTACTTCCATTGTGTATAGGAAGTAACTAAATTGCTTTTGATTCTACAGGCTTATTTTAAAAATGTGAGAAGGACATGAGATTTGGGAAGTGGAATGATATGGTTTGGTTCTATGTCCCCACACAAATCTCATGTTGAGTTGTAATTCCCAATGTTGAGGGAAGAACCTGGTGGGAGGTGATTGGATCATGGGGGTGGATTTCCCTCTTGCTACTCTCATGATAGTGAGTGAGTTCTCACAATATCTGGTTTTTAAAAGTGTGTAGCAATTCTCCCTTTGCTCTCTCTCCTGCTTCACCATGGTAAGGCATGCTTACTTCTCCTTTCACCATGTTGTAAGTTTCCTGAGGCTTCTCAGCCATGCTTCCTGTACAGCCTGCAGAATTGAGAGTCAATTAAACCTTTTATTTTCATAAATTACTCAATCTCAGCTAGTTCTTTATAGCAGTGTGAGAATAGACTAGTACAGTGGGATAAAAAATAAATACACCTGATAACTATGGAGAATGAGTGGCCCCAGGCCTCAGGGTATGGATAGAACTCAGTTAATGTTGTTAGGGAAAAATATTACAAACACTAGACAAATCTAATCAATGGATATGGAGTTAGGATATTTAGGAGTGCATTTTTATTTTAGTACTCTACAGAAATGTACATGATAAAAATAATTTGGGAGAAAATACACAAACCAATAGTTTCACTAGTAAGATTTGAAGTTAGATACTCCCTCAACTTTCAGTTCTGTTTAGTAACTTATGGGTTCTAAACATGTGACAAACTCATGAAATAAGTTTTCTTATTTCTGAAATGTAGTAAGTTCCAGTAGTTTCCTTGGATTGTTGTGGACATCCAATGAGATACTATATGGAAAGCATCCAAGTGTGGTCTGGTGCAAAGTTCATCTCAATAAATCTTTACTTCTACCCCAACCCCAACTATCTTTGTCCTTCAATGACTACAGCAATGAAATACAGCTAAATTCCTTTTGTAATAGAGAAGATTAAGTGCCTTTCTATAAAATTTAAGTACATAGAAGAAAGGAAGTAGAGCATAGGATTTAATAGCATAGTTGTTCAAGAGAAATGGAAATGGAATTGAGTTTTGTCTCATCTGAAATGAGGATAATATTAATATTTACTTTACGGGATGACTATAAAGATTAAATGAGATAATGAAAGTTAATTAACATATAGTTTATAATATAGTGATTGTTGTTATTTGATAAAGGATCATAAAAGAAACCATGATAATAACATCAATATTTGAATTGCCCTGAAAAGGACATAGTATAAAAATCTCTGGAAAAGAAGAATTCATTTGACAAGTCATTTAGAGCTTTATTAATTAATTCTAAATACAGAATTGGTTTCTACAGTATAAAAATAGGGTGTGAATGTTTTGTGATTCTCAAATATACCCCTTTTGCAGGAAGGATTCTTTCTATCCTCTCATCTCTCCTGTCAGTGCCTTGCCTACCCACAATGATTATGCCCACACAAAAAGGAGAGTAGTGGAGTTCCTTATTCTCAGGATCAAAATTAACTGTTCAAGTTGTCTTTGTGACTTCTTTGGGTAGTAGAATTAGGATGCTTATAAATATGCCTATAGAATCTAACCAGATTGAAATATTTCTACTTGAAACAAAGACGGAACTGGGATCCAAATTTGAAGCTTCAACTAAGATTGGTTATTTTATATAAATTTGATCTCTTCATTGAAACATTGTAAAATAGACCTTCTATGCATTTACATTAAACTAATTTAATTATGTATTCACGTTTGCTTCATTTCAAGCACTGGATCCTCCTTGCTATAATTTTTCTTGTCAGTTGGTAAGGCTTTTAAGGACACTTGTGTGTTCTGGTCCTTTATTTTACGCCCTCTCATGTATGTTTCAGGTGGTTTGTAACTCCTAAAATCAACTCAATATTTTCTTCTTTTGCTAAGACTTTGCTGCCCTAATTATAAATCCTGATAGCGTCTTTCCTTTTCCTCCAGTTTTCTTTTAATACTGCTTTCTCTTTCTCTATTTTTCTCCTCTTTTTAAAACTATTCTTTCTCTCTGGTCTTTGCATCCTCATATGACACAGCATTCTTGTCTACCATGCAATTTCTTTTTTTTTCTTTTTTTTTTTTTTTTTGAGATGGAGTCTCGCTCTGTCGCCCGAGCTGGAGTGCAGTGGCCGGATCTCAGCTCACTGCAAGCTCCGCCTCCCGGGTTTACGCCATTCTCCTGCCTCAGCCTCCCGAGTAGCTGGGACTACAGGCGACCGCCACCTCGCCCGGCTAGTTTTTTGTATTTTTTTTAGTAGAGACGGGGTTTCACCGTGTTAGCCAGGATGGTCTCGATCGCTTGACCTCGTGATCTGCCCGTCTCGGCCTCCCAAAGTGCTGGGATTACAGGCTTGAGCCACCGCGCCCGGCCTACCATGCAATTTCTTCTTTACATAGCCTGCACCAATGTACTCTTCAGTGAGCAAGTACTCATTAAACACCTACCACATGCCAGATACATATACTGGAAATATGTTTTTTCCATTCTGTTTTGGCTTTTTAAATCAGCTCTTACATAGGCAAATCCAGTTTTTCTTGGCTGCAGTTTCTTTCTGACTGTCTCTTTGTATGGTAGAAGAAGTAATTTATTAAAAAGACACACTCAGTTTCCTTATATTAATACAATATCTCTGACATGATCATCTCCATGGAAAACTGGAATGTTATCACAATTCGAGATGACTAGTTTCAGGTTAGCAAGTAGATTTCAAAAATGATTGGAAAAAATCATATCATCTTATTATTCTGGTAACACATAAGTCATTCTCTTATCTAAAATGCTTTGGGAGATCCCAAATTATTTTGCAGTATGAAGAAGTCACAGCTCCCTAATGAATTACAGGTTCTTTTCTTTCTCCCTTTTATTTCTAGTTGACACATAATAATTGCACATATTTATGCGATATCAGGTGATACTTCAGTACATAGACACAATGTTTAATGATGAAATAAGGGTAATTACCATGTCCATCACCTCAAAGATTTATTATTTCTTTGTGTTCAAAGTCTTCTCTTCTAACCTTTTGAAAATATACATTAAATTTTTGTTAACTATATTTACTCTATAGTGTTACTGAACAATAGAACTTATTCCTCCCATCTAGCTATAACTTTGTACCTGTAAACCAAACACTCCCGCTCTTCCCTTTCCACCTATATTTTCCATCCTTTAATGACCACGGTTATACTGTCTGCTACTGGTGAAAGAAATTGAAGAGAACGCATAAAAAATGAAAAAAAAATCTTATGCTAATGGATTGAAATAATTAATTTTGTTAAAATGACTATGATACCCAAAGCAATCTACATATGAAATGCAATGCCTATCAACACACCAATGATATTATTCATAGAAATAGAAAAACAATCCTAGAATTCAATGAAACCACACAAAGCCAAAGCAATAGTGAGCAAAAAGAACAAAGGTGAAGTTATCACTCTACCTGACTTCAAATTATACTACAAAGCTATGGTAACTAAAACAGCATGGTATTGGAAAACAAACAAACAAAAAAACAGACACATAGAACAATGGAATAAAATAGAGAACATAAAAATAAGCCCCTGTATTTATAATCAACAGTTTTTGACAAATGTGGCAAGAACCTTCACTGGGGAAAGGATGCCCTCTTCAATAAATGGTGTTGGCTGCAAGTTTTCACTTATAAGTAGGAGTTTAACAATGAGAACACATGGACACAGGGAGGGGAACATCACACACCAGGGCCTGTGGGGGAGTGGAGGGCAAGGGGAGGGAGAGCATTAGGACAAATACCTAATGCATATGGGGCTTAAAACCTAAATGATGGGTTGATAGGTGCAACAAACCACCATGGCACATGTATACCTATGTAGCAAACATGCATGTTCTGCACATGTATCCCAGAACTTAAAGTAAAATAAAATAACATAAAATGCTGTTGGGAAAATTGAATATCCATATGCAGAAGAATAAAATGAGACCCCTATCTCTCACCATATACAAAAGCCAACTAAAAATGGATTAAAGACTTAAATGTAAGATGCCAAACTATAAAACTACTAAAAGAAAACAAAAGGGAAATGCTTTAGGACACAGGCAAAGATTTAATGGGTAAGACTTCAAAAGCACAGGTAATAACAAAAAACAGATGAATGAGACCATGTTTAACAAAAAAAATCTCCTGTACAGCAAAATAAATCATCAATAGAGTGAAGATACAGCCTGTAGATTTGGAGAAAATACTTGCAAACTATGTCTCCAAAAAGGTACTAATATCCAGAATATATAGGGAACTCAACAGAAAAAGAAAATTCAAATTAAACAGTTGTCAAAGGGTCTCGATAGAAATTTCTCAAAAAAAAAAAAAAAAAAAGACATACAAATGGCCAAAAAGTATATGAAAAAATGCTGAGCATCACTAATCATCAGGGAAATGCAAATCAAATCCACACTGAGATGCCATCTCACCCCAGTTAGAATGCCTATCATCAAAAAGACAAAAAACAACAAATGCTGGCTAGAATGCAGACAAAAGGGAACCCTTATACACTGTTGATGGGAATGTCAATTAATACAACCATTATGAAAACAGTATGGAGATTCCTTAAAAACCTAAAACTAGAACTACCATATGATCCAAAAATTTTACTACTGGGTATTTATTCAAAGGAAATAAAATCAGTATATCAAAGAGATACTTGCAACCCCCATATTAATTGCAGTTGTATTTATAATGGCCAAGATATGGAATAAGACTAAATGTCAACAGATGAATGAATAAAGAAAATGTGGTAATATACACAGTGGAATACTCTTCAGCCATAAAAATAATGAGATCCTGTAATTTGTGGCAACATAAATGAGCCTGGAGGACACTGTGTTAAGTGAAACAAGCCAGGCACAAAAAGACAAATATTGCATATTCTCACTTAGTTAAACAAACAAAAAAAAAAAAAAAAGAAGCCTGCTTCTTTCTGATCTGCTTTCTAATAACTGTTCGGCTTCTTCTATCAACTCTTTACCTTCATCTATCAAATAATTTTCCCCTTGCCTTTTCAGTATGCAAATACTGAGTTACTCTTAATTCTAAGGTGTGTCTCTTATTGCTCACCTCTTGCCCTTTGTACTTGCTATTTGTGTGCTTGAAGCATTTTCTCACTCTTCTCACTTTGCCAATATAACTTATTCTTTAATTTCAATATGAGACTTTCTCTAGGAAGCCTTCCCTGGACTGTTGTCCTGTGCTTCCACAGCAGCTTATGTGGTACTCATTCTGGTACATAGTGCATGTTCAGGAAACATTTATTCAATAAATTAGTTTAATTAGTTAACTGTAACATTAGTTAAAACTAATGCATATTTTATTGTTTTAATAGAGAAATGCTAATGATCATTTCAAATAATTTTGAAAGTTTTCAAACTGAAAACCAGTAGCAAATTCCTGTCTATATTTCTCTGTTGAATGATGCAACTGAAAGTTTGTTTTCTCCAACAAGTTTTTTTCACATTATCTTTTAAGTTGGTTCAATATTTGCTTATTTCATATTACAAAATTTCATCCTAGCTTGGATTCTTAATGGCAAGGAATCTTTCTTTGCTGAAAATGCAATAAGCCTGATAAACTATTTAATTATTTTATTACATTTTAATAGAGATCAGGACTTGTTTATTTTGCGTTATTTAATAGAGTATTTGAGACAAAGATAATGGGGGTATCTAATTGCTCTTTGATGGTGGGATATTAACCATGTAACTGATATTCAGCATTGTTATCATTGAACAATCTCCATTTATTTAGCTTGGGCATATATGAGGTCAGTAAAGGTAATATCCAAAAATGATTAAATGTAGAATCTTTACTGCATGTTAAATGCCCTGAAATCAGGCAGGGATTATTTCCCTTATTATTTTTTCTACTTGTTGTTTTCCTTTTTAATTAAAGGGAGAGAAACTTCTGCAGCCCTTCCTTTTATTTTTACCCATCTTTAGAATGATCGGTAGATTTAACTGTGTGGCTCCTGGAAAGGGACAAATAATTTAGATTTCAACTACTTTTAATTTGGGTTAGATTTTTTTGTATTTAAAAAATATAAATTACTAGTCATAACTTTTTTTCTGTACAAGTAAGGAATGCTATTTTTTCACTTTATGGTTAAGACCTCCTTTTCCTATTTGCTATGTGAATTCGAGAGTGTTCTAAGCATAGCAAGGAGCCAGTGTGAGAAATTGACCACATCTCACATATTTAGTGCTTTAAAATGTTCAAAGCCCTTTCTCATGGATTTTTAATTCTCAACTTTATCTTCATGAAAGATATTGAACAGCTAGTTTTGCCCCACTAACTAAACTTCTGGGAGCAAGGGCTTGCCACAATACCTTTACATTCTTTATACCTAGAGTAGTTCCTGGCAAATGCTTGATGTACAATACATTTTTTAAAGAGTGAAAAAATAAGCAAATGGTGGCACAGAATAGTAAAATGATTTGTGAAAAGTCATTATTTGAGTAAATGGCAGAAACATAAATTGGACTGACTTCTAAACTATTTCCAACCTGGGAAAACACAATAATCATTAGCAAAGGGCCTGAAAATGAGGTGGCACAGCCTTCTTTATGTAAAAAAGGACCTGAAAATGAGGTTGCACAGCTTTACATGCAATGAAGGAGTGTGTGGAGAGGGCTAGTGTGGTGTAAAAGTTATATAATTGAAAGATGCACAAGTTAGGACAGAGAAGAGTCAGTGCAGATTGTGTGGGGAGTATAGAACTAATTTACTCTCAGCAGACAGACTAGTTTAAATGGCAGCAATTCCCTGATGCAGAATCAGAGTTTCGGGGACTTTCAGTGAAATCAGAATCGTTACATCAATGTGAAATTACATTCTTTATTGTGGTAAAATAAACATAATACAAAATATAACTGTATAGCCACGTGATTCCTCAAAAAATTAAAATAGAATTGTCATAGAATCCACTAATTTCGCTGCTGAATATATACCCCAAAGCAATGAAAGCAGGAACTTAAACAGATACTTGTATGCCCAGGTTCATAGCAGCACTATTCAAAATAGCCAAAAATTAGAAGTAACTCAAGTGTCCATCAATGGATAAGTGGATAATCAAAATGAAATAAATACATACAACAAAATATTATTCAGCCTTAAGTAGGAAAGAAATTTTGACACATGCTACATCATGTATTAATCTTGAACATATTATGTTAAGTGATATAAGCCAGTCAGAAAAGGGCAAATACTGCATGAAGTTAATTTTAAAACAGTCTAAAAAAATATGTCAGAAAGCATTCTTGCCGATATCCTTGTTCCTTTCATTAGAATTTTATCTTTCTCAAAACATGAAATTTACCTTGATTCATACGTTTTTTTCCAATCCCTTCTATTGTAGTGAGATAGAAATAACCAAAAACAGTTATTATGTTGTCCTGGGTTTTGCATCAAAAAATAACTCCAGATATGTATCTGAAATGTCAGACTATTGGGATCATATAAAATCTAATTCTTGCAAAAGGATATTCCCCATTTTGAAAGTAAATATGCCATAGATTTAACAAATCAATAAACTTTTTAAAGGAACTGAAATGAAAATGTCTGATTTTTAGTTTTTTTTTTTTTTTTTAGTTTTTGTTTCTTTAAACTGTTGTTAATCCTATTTATTAAGGAAAGAAAAGTTAAGGAAAAAGAAGGCTAAATAAATATTGTTAAATCATTCTTAAAATTATAAAATACTTCAAACCAAATAGTAAGAACAAAATAAGTTGGAGAAAACACTTTTAAATGGTGAATATAATACTTCTACTTTATCATATACAAAGAAAATAAAATGGTCTATAATCCCAAGCTAATTAATTCTGCAAAATTTAGTAAAAGTTATATAAGAAACTTGTATAATAAATGTAAAAATCTGTCTGAATGAGAACACTGACCAAATATTTAAAATTAAAAATAAACATCTAGCTTTCCCCAGTTTCTTTAATCTTTACTTCTATTTCCTCCTTTACCCTTCCTGGAAGGAAATGTTTATATATTTTTACATTCATGTCTGTATATTTATTTTTTACTTTCACAACATTAATATAGTACGGTGCTTTGTCCAAATCAGAATGTGTAGAACTTCCTTCTCCTTTTTATTATATGCATAGATTCCAGTGTTTAAATTTTGTGTTACTACCCTTCCCACATCCCTTCTTTCTGTCCTCTTGCCATTATCAGCTTCTCAAATCTGTCATACACACCACAGCTGTGATGGTTAATATTGACTGTCAACTCCATTGGATTGAAGGATGCAAAGTATTGTTTCTGAGTGTGTCTGTGAGGGTGTTGCCAAAGGAGATTAACATTTGAGTCAGTGGACTGGTAGTGGCAGACCCACCCTCAATCTGGCTGGACACCATCTAATCAGCTGCCAGTGATGTTAGAATAAAGCAGAAGATGGAAGAGGAGACTGGCTGAGCCTTCTGGCTTTCATCTTTCTCCCATTCTGGATGCTTCCTGGCCTTAAGCATCAAACTCCAAGTTCTTCAGCTTTTGGACTCTTGGACTTACACCAGTGGTTTGTCAGGGGCTTTTGGGCCTTTGATCACAGACTGAAGGCTGCACTGTTGACTTGCTTACTTTTGAGGTTTTGGGACACAAACTGATTCACCACTGGCTTCCTCGCTCCTCAGCTTGCAGATGGCCTATCATGGGACCTTACTTTATGATTGCATGAGTCAATTATCCTTAATAAACTCCCTTTCACATATGCATATATCCTGTTAGTTCTGTGCCTCTAGAGAACCTTGAATAATACAGCAGACAAAGTAATCTTTTCAAAATAAAAATAAATTAAAACAAATTTTGTTTTCTTTTTTTTTTTTTGAGACAGAGTCTCCCTCAGTCGCCCAGGCTGAAGTGCAATGGCATGATCTCAGCTCACTGCAGCCTCCACCTCCGGGGTTCAAGTGATTCTCCTGCCTCAGCCTCCCGAGTAGCTGGGATTACAGGTGTGTGCCACCACGTCCAGCTAATTTGTGTATTTTTAGTAGAGTTGGGGTTTTGCCACGTTGGCCAGGATAAAAATTTTTTTTTTACTGAGGCCAGTACATAAAACACTGCAATGATTTCTTAGGAATTTGAAAGATATCTGACACAAAGTAAACATTCTACTAAATATTTGATGAATGAAAGAAAAGAGGAAAATACAGCTTTACACTCAAGGAAGAAAGAAACAAAAGGAACAACAATTTTTAACAAGTTGCTTTTCCACTTTTTACTAAACAACACTGAAATGAGTGTGCTTATTACATGTATTTAGGAATAATTTTGCAAAGATTTCTCTGGGAAAACACATGGTAAAAGAATCACTACTATTAAAGATTGGCTATTAGTCAAAAGTCTGTCCCAATATATGGCACCAATTTTGACTTTTACCAATAGTGTAAGTGAATAGCTGCTTCCCTACATCCTCACCAAGACTGGACACTATAAAGTTTTATATTTTTGCTAATATGGAAGATCATTTTATTTCTTAGCAGAATAAGGTTGAGCACTGTTTTATATGCTTATTGGGGACATATTTTTTTTTAAGAAAGTATCATTTTATATCTATTGCTACACAAATGGCCGATGTTTTCCTTTGTTTTTAATTTTCATATTTTTTTACAGTACCCATACATTTTTGGTTTTAACAAATGTCTAAAAATTTATTTATGTTGGAAATGTGTGTGTAAACTACTTCAACTATTTGGTTAGTGTGTGGTGTTATTGAGGGAAATATCATAGATTTGATAACAGTATGTGGTAATTTATGTCACCCAGAAAAACTGGCTAGGGAATATATAACCACTTCTAGCCATTCTGTATGCAGGTGAATTTTGGTTTCCCTATGGGCAATGATGTATGGAACTTATGACTAATATGGGCAGAGCAACAAACAGCACATAAAGGTGAATAAATAACATTAGCCTGATATTTATGCAATTTACTGTTTTTTATCAATTTCATCAAGATTATAAATAATATACCCAAATTTATTTGTGTATTTTAACCTGTATATTTTATTTTCCTAATAGTAATTTTGATACATCAAAATGATATTTTTAATTGATTAATAAAAGAGGCAACATACAATTGTTCATGCTAATATTTATTCTTCATATTTATACAGTGTTCCTAAGCATTAGATGTAAACATTACAATGCAAAATAGTTCTTCAGGTTATTTTTCCAATGCTTACTTGAACTGCAGATGACATTACTAATTAGGTAGAATTCTAAAAATTTTTTTTAATGAAAATGAGACAATGCTCGGATATTTTACAAAATGTAATGCCTCTCCCCATTTAAAAAAAGATTCTGATATGAACAGGTAACTGATAGTGAACAAAGTTATTTATATTAGTGATATATAAATGCTGAGATTTAATGAAGTCTTATATTTGGAGCTGTAAGAAGAAAAAAATAATAGGGTCAAATGTCATTATATACTTTGATTGTTATTTTTCTACATACAGTAAATTTTGTAAATTTGATCTCCAATAATCATTTTTAAAAATAAATTACAGGTAGAAATATGTTGATATGCCATCACTGAAAGCTGAATGTGTGTACAAAATCTGATATTTTTATTTATGAAAAGAAATGATTCATTTTTAAGGCAGTCATTTGTTATCTTTGTATTTGTATTATTAAGAACAAGAATCACTAACTTTTAACTTATTATCTTTTAATCATTATTTTAAAACATGAATTGAGGGGCTCAACTTTATTTTTAATATGGGACACAAGTTAAAGGACAATCCTCTTGATAATTTAAGGTGTTTGGAAGTTTACTTTGACCTATTGACTTTAATTATATTTAAATTACTCTAGACTTACATAGTAGTTTCTTTCACTCACACAATCTTGGCTTTCAAAACTGAATGATTTTTGAAAATTATTTTGTAGTCATAAAAATAGTTAAAAATGCAGTTTTTATAAAAAATACATTTTATTCACCCTGAAAACAATATGTTTTTAAAATTGAGCCAAGTAAAAACATATAATACTTCTTTAAAAACACATTATGAGCCTTGCATTTAATAGAAATCATAATACATTATAACCAACCATTTCTACATAAGATGAAACAAAATAGCAACTCTTGAGTGTATAGAACCACTTCCTTGGGTTGCTACCAACTCTAAGTAAAAAGAGCATTTCATTCTTAGTAAGAGTCACGTTTGCTTAAGAGGAAAACATACTTTTTTCCAGTGCTGTGAAAATTAGAAAAAAATACAGAGATTAGTTTATTTTAGAGATGAGAATATAGTAACTTGTAGAAGGTGATCCTCGATGAAATCTGATTTTTATCACATTGAGAAAATGACTGCTTGCTCAGTGTGAACTACAGGAGGACAGCTGTAAGCTTTTGTAAGTTATTTGCACTATCATAATCTTCTTGGCTGATCTTCAAAGAGGTTTTCTAGCAGAGTTCAAACTTTAAAGCATGAAATTATCCCTACAACCCAATTAAAGGTTGAATCTGCATACTAAATCCCAGGTAGAAATTAATCACAGAGTTGGTGATCACTTAAGGATTGAATGTCAGCTGTAGGTTTTTAAGTAGCTTTTCAGGACTATCTATAGAGAAGAACTCAAATATGTCTTCACATTATCCTTTATTTTATAGATTCCAGATACGTCTAAATTATTACCATGACTTTCTCTTTTATGGATTTTAGCTTTGGCAAACTGATGCTTAGTTTTATCCTTGAGTCAGATATCTACCAAGTTTTGTGTTAGTGACAATGCCTGATACTATAGGTAAAACACAAATCAAATTGGCTTTACTGGAGACATTTCTTGACACATATAACCGGTACTCCAGAAGTAGGCCTGGTTTTAGGGTTAATTGGTTCTTCAGTTCAAATATCAAAAGACTCCAGATTCTTTTTGTCTTTTGATCTGCTTACCTGCAGAATTGGTTTTATCCTAAGATTGAGTGTACTTATGGTTATTGCTGCCGGAAACATTATACTCATTCTTGGTGTTCAGTGGGAAGAAGTGCATGGCTTCCCAATGTCATCTCTTGAGAATTAGGGAAATTGTTTCCAGGAGTCTGCAAGAAACTTTGTCTCATCTCTCTTTGGCCATAATTGGGAATTGGGACACATGCTCATTCCTAAATGAATCAATGACAGGTGCAGTGGAGGGGAGACACATTTCTCTTTAAACCAATCAAGTTCATTTCTTGAGATTACACTAATTTTTCAAACACCATCTCAACTATTCAGAGGGTGATGTGCAGATGGATATGGTGGGACTTGTCTCAAGATGCACCACTTCTGGCCCTTTAGTCTTAACATCCATACACAGCACCTTTAGTATACAACTTGAAGAATGTTCATTTGTACACAGTGTTCTCACCTAGCCTTTTTGAGGCAATGATAAGGGCCCTTTGGTCTTTAAATAGTTGAACTTTATTTTACTTTTAAATCTATTCTGATAGTTTTGAGTTCAAACCATATGGATTTATAGCCATTACAGCTTATTAAGGAATGTTTTGAAGTTTGCCTTAGATTTCCATATTTTCAATAATTTTTAATATGTACCTACTTTCAATTGATGTAATGCTCATCACCACTGATCATTTAGTACCCTGAGTTTCTTATTCTGGGTATAAAACACCAGAAAATGAATCTACATCCTTCTTACATTTTAAAGATGAAATTATTTGTCATTTTATCACAAAAATTTAAAGCACCACACTTTCATTTTTCTCAAGGGTTAAAGAAGTACAGACCTGATCACACAATTTATGTTCATTTTTCCCTGAACATCCACTATATATAGCATTTGCATATATGTGGCACTATGCATAGCTTTTTAAAGGCTATCTTAGTGTTGGAATTACAGTATAATCTACACATGCTGATAATAAATATAATTTCCATTAACCAGACTTCTCAGGGATTCTGTTAATTAAATATGCAGATACAGACATCACCATAGCTTGAGAAGCAGCTATATTTAAGGAGAGCAATTTTTTTCAAAATTAAATTTTGAGAATGAGGAAAAGAGGCCCTCCATTTAGGGATAGATACTAGAGTTTTCTGGTAGCAGCAAGCAGCAACCAGTAGTTCAAATGTCTCAGTTAGGAAAAGAACATAGCTGTAGTGCACAGATGTCAGATGTATGGTAACATTCATATTAGGCAGCCAAGACTATTGGTTCATTTTAGAGCATGTTCCCACAATATAAAATTTTGATATGTATTATATTTATATTTATTGCATGACTAAACATCCTGAAAATAAACATGGTTACGATTATAATATATTAGATCTAAACAGAAACATTAATATTATATTATCAAATGTGAAAATATAAAATATAAAATTTTCACAAATAAAATACCCTGGCATTTTAATCTTCATAAACATAGCACAATTACATTTAAATCAAGGCTTTAAAATTGTATTACTTTGTAAGTTTAAAGTTAATTATTTCTTTATATTGTACACATTATGATTTTTTTTAAAACCTCTTCAAAATCTTGAACAACTGTTTAAAAAAAATCAATGAGTTGGGCAATTTTCTACCACGTACCTAGTGCCAAAATATTCTAATTCTATATCTGAAAATTTATCTTTTAATTTGGGTAAGTTATTGACTATTTTATTTAAGAATGAGCATAATCATTGACGAATCTTTTTCACAAGTGCAATTGTACATAATGGAAAACATTCAAATGCAGTTAACCATTTTACTTAAATAAAACACACATAGGAAAACATAGATACACTTTTAAAGCGTCACTTCTTGAGGAAGTTTAGTCTTTTATTGTTTGGGCAAATCAAGTCATGTTATAATGATGTAGATTTAAACCTGCTTAGACACAGAGCCTGTATTTTGGTACTAAGTGGTTTAAGTCTAATACTTAAATTATATTCTCAGTGCTATTTCTAACATGCTTCTTATTGTGGGTTATTTCTCTTCTTTTTAAAAACAAATTAGCCATGAGTTATAATTATGTCTCTTAGTGTAATTAATGTAAATATGGTGTGTGAAAGAATCTAAGAGGGATGCCAGAAGTTGCCTTCAAAATACTCAGGGTATAAAATTCCATAGTGATTTCTGCAGCACGCCTCTTCTTCTTGAAGGCCTAATTGTGTTCATATTATTGTAATACTTTTCGTTCACATTTCAGGACTAGTTTCCAAATTTAAGATTGAAATTCCTCTCTCTCTCAAATTAATCTGTAATGTTTATACATGTCAAAATATGGCTTCAAAATTCAAGGAGTAAGGCTTTTTACTCTCAGGTAAGTCTTCTTAAGGATTATGGAATTGTGTTCAATAATTAGAGTTTAGTGAGGCTTCAGAATTAATTTGCCATTCTATCATTTTTTACTATTGAAATTTTTTTTTTTTTTTTTTTTTGAGATGGAGTCTTGCTCTGTCATCCAGGCTGGAGTGCAGTGGTGCAATCTCGGCTCACTGCAACCTCCACTTCCCAGGTTTAAGTGATTCTCCAGTCTCAGCCTCCCAAGTAGCTGGGACTATAGGCGCCCACCACCACGGCCATCTAACATTTTGTATTTTTAGTAGAGACGGTGTTTTGCCATTTTGGTCAGACTGGTCTCGAACTCCTGACCTCAGGTGATCCACCGCCTCGGCCTCCCAAAGTGCTGGGATTACAGGCTTAAGCACCCGGCCTATTTCAAGTATTTTTTAAGGTTGACGGTAAAATTTTTTCAACTCCATCACACACACACACAAACACACAAACACACACACACACACAATGGTTGTACCAAACCCAACTCTTTCTTTGGACCTTAAGGGAAATACACAAAATTGCTTTGAAGATTAATTTCAATATGTTCAGCACTCAAGATTAGTTGTAAATCAACCAAATGTTTATATTCCTTCGTTCATTATAAAAATATTTGCTGAACAATCAGTGTATGCCAGACACAGTGCTGGGAATTACTGGTGAACAATACAGATGAAACTCTCTGTACCCTGCACTCACGGAGTTTGTAATCTGGTGAGAGGAATACACATTTAAAAAGAATACTGATGTAATAGCTAAAAGGGAAAATAAAGCAAGAAGGGAGATACAACGTGTGTGTGTGTGTGTTGTTATATGTGTGAGACATGTACAACTTTAGACATGGCAGCCGGAGAAGATCTCACTAAGAATGTGACATTTGAGTAAACACCTGAAGAAGGGAGGGAGAGAGGCATGTTTTTATGTATCCTGGAGGCAGGCATGCCTGAAGATTTTTGGGGAAGAGCCAAGAGATCAGGGTCTCTGGGGCAGAGTTAAGAAGATTGTGGTAGGAGATGAAGTTAGAAGGCAACTGAAGGTCAGATTGTGGAAGGCCGTAAACACAATGATAAAGATTTATTCAGCCTAGGAGTGACCTGACATCTGTTAAAAGAACACTTTTGCTTCTTTGTCAAAAACAATCTGAAGGGAAGGAAAGACTGAAACGGAGACAGCAGTGGCAAGGTTATTGCAGTTATCCAAGTGAATGAGGATGGTGGTAAGGGACAAGATAGGAGGAGGGGAGGCACTGAGAAGTATTTCTCATATATTTTGAAAACAGAATTGATGAATCAAATGTGAGAAGTGAAATGCATGTCACAGTTTCTTCTGGGTGATATACTGTTATAATTGGAACTGAGGAAGGACAAAAATAAAAACTGATATTTTAGGACGTAAAAGGAATGCTGGAGTTAGGTTTTAGTAGATACATATCCTAGTAGCTATTGTGTCTTTAACTAGCTTTGTGATTTCGAGCAAAATTCTTTCAAGGTCATGATTTATTGGCAAAATGGGAGTGGGTGCTAAAACTGGGACAAATCACCCTACTGGAAAGGGCAATTAAAACTTTGTAAAGTTTTATTGGAACACAGCCATGCTCATTTATGTATTGTCTTTGGCTGCTTTTGCACTACAATAGCAGAGTCAAAAAGTTTCACATTGACTGTATAGCTCCCAAAGCCTAAAATATTTGGTATCTGGCCCTTTACAGAAAAGGTTTGCTGACTCTTAGACTACTAATTCAATGAAGAGAAACCTGTAAACATGTGGGATTTTGAGTAGTTTTCTCTATGTAATATTGCAAAAGGCCTATAAAGAATTGTGTATTTTTTATGCAACAAATCAAAATCAGGTCATTAGCAACAGATGGCTAGATTGCAGATTGGAAAATACATGTGTTTCCTTTACCATTAAAAGTGTATCCTAATGACAATGTATTACTATATTTACTGGCATTAAGAGATGATTACAGTTTATTTTTGAATTTAAAAATAGGTCTTAAATACACAAACACACATACACACATGAATTTTCTCAGTTTGTTCTATTAATTATTAATTTATTTACTTATTGCTTCATTCACTTATCATCTATTCACTTATTCATATATTATTTATGTATATGCATAGGCTTAGAAACATAGAATGTTAACAAAGTATAGTTATGGTTGATGTTATTATTTTTGCTTATTTGTATGTTCTTATTTTCTTACAATGCAGGCAATTACATGCACAAATTAAATAAAAGTCTAATGAACATATATTCTATGTGCCTGAATCCTCTACTGATCCACAGCCATAAAGAGAAAGTTAAGGCTAAAGGCCAAGATTGATGAGTGGCAGACTATAATGGTGGGTTATCCAGTCATTAATATTAGTTTTATTGATTGCTTTGGCCTGTTTCAGATAGCATGTATGCACATACACTTCATGGGGAAAAGAAACTAAGAGATGAAGACAGAACAGAAAAGGCAGAATTCCTTTTCACAATTTCACCCTAGGTACCTTACAAATAGCACACACAGCTCTGCTGGTCAGAAAGTATGGCTCTCATATTAGAGTCCTTTGCTACCTTTCATCTATTCTCTCATTCTCTTTAGTCTTTCATTTATTTATCTCCATGTTCCACATATAATTTAAATTCAATATGATTTCTTGAACTTTGTCTTCATAAAATGGTGAATTATTATTTTCTATTGTGTAATCCCACTAAGAAGGCATCTCTTACCATATATAACAAACAAACCTCATACAAAAACTTTTCAGAAAACAAAATGAGACTGTTTTCATTGGCATATTGGATTCAGCAATGTGCAATAGTAAATTAATCATCTCTTCCTTCCAATTCAAGTATTTATGTGTCTGAAAACAGTAGGGAAACTCAACTCTCAATTTCCTATTTAGAAAACTAAACGATGGTGAAGAAAGTTAGAAAGACATTGAAGATATTATGCAGGGTGATAACTAAGCTAAAAACTTGCAAAAGGAACAATTAAAAATTTTTGATATTTTTGGCTTTAGAAAAAATGTGAAATGATAATAATCATCCCTTTAATGATCCTTATTTTATTAAATCAGTTATTGTTTGTGATGTTTGATTTCTTATTTCTTTCATTTAATAATTTAATAAATATTCAATGGCAACATATTATAACAGAGAAAGAATTTAATTCAAGTAAATTTGGCTGAATCTGAGGGAATTTTACTACTACTTGAATCAGTCTCCCTGAACATTTGGAGACTGGGGTTTTTTAAGGATAATTTGGCAGGTAGGGGGCCAGGGAGTAGGGAGGGCTGATTGGTTAGGTAGGAGATGAAATCATAGGGAGTCAAAGATGTCCTCTTGCAAAACTGAGTCAGTGCCTGGACGAGGACCGAAAACCAAATGATTCAGTTTATCTAACTGGGTGATGCCAGCTGATCCATCAAGTATAGGGTCTGAAAAATATTTCAAGCACCAATCTTAGGTTTTAAAATAGCGATATTATTCCTATGAGCAATTGGGAAGGTTTAGAATCTTGTGGCCTCTAGCTGCATGACTCCTAAAACATAATTTCTAATCCTGTTGCTAATATGTTAGTCCTACGAAAGCAGTCTGGTACCCAAGAAAATAAGGGTTTGTTTTGGAAGAGGGGTGTTACATCATCTTTATTTCAAAGTTATACTACAAACTAAGTTCCTCCCAAAGTTAGTTTAGCTTACTTCCAGAAATGAACAAGAACAGCTTGGAAGTTAGAAGCAAGAGGGAGTTGGTTATGTCAGATCCCTTTCACTGTCATATTTTTCTCACCATTATAATTTTTGCAAAGGCTATTTCACTACCATCATCAGCAAGGTATTGTTATAGGAAAGGGGTCCCAATCCAAACACCATGATCTTGTACAAGAAATAATTCAGGGCGAGTCCGTAGAGTAAAGTGAAAGCAAGTTTGTTAAGAAAGAAAGTAAAAGAATAAAAGAATGTCTACTCCATAGATAGAGCAGCCCCAAGGGATATTGGTTGCCTGTTTTTGTAATTATTTCTTGATGATAGGCTAAACAAGGAGAGGAATTATTCATGCCTCCCATTTTTAGACCATATAGTGTAACTTCCTGATGTTGCCATGGCATTTGTAAACTGTCACGGTGCTGGTGGAAGCGTAGCAGTGAGAATGACCAGAGGTCATTCTCATCACTATCTTGGTTTTGGTGGGTTTTAGCCAGCTTTTTTATTGCAATCTATTTTATCAGCAAGGTCTTTATTACCTGTATCTTGTGCTGATATCCTATCTCATTGTGCAACTTAGAATGCCTTAACTGTCTGGGAATGCAGCGCAGTAAGTCTCAGGCTCATTTTACCTAGCTCATATTCAAGATGGAGTTGCTGTGTTTCACATGACTCTGACATGTCCCCCTTTCCTTTTATAAGGGAACCCTTAATCCTAAGGGTTGCAGAGGGATGAAGAACCATCTTTTGTAACTTCTTCAGGCTGAAAAAGGGCGATGATATCCCTGCCTAACTATTAGGGTCTCTTGTGTTCAGGGCAGAAAGAGCTCAGTCAGAAAGCGTCAGTATGGCGAGGGCCCTTCATGACTCTTGAGTTCCGACAAGAGGTGATATCTGGAAGACTAATAAGTGTTCAGTTTAAGAAAACATTGAGTAAGCTTATCCTCATTCCTGCACAGAATACAACAGCAATATATTCTATAATAGTAAAGCAAAATAAATAGAATTATCCCAACTAAACTAAATAAGAAGGTTTTCCGGAAACTGTGGGACTGTTGGAACTTAGCTAATATGGTTACTAGCTGATTTCAATGTGTCCAGAATTAGAATATTGATTCAGATTTTTACATAACCCATCCCTTGTGTTTCTTCTGAGTTGTAGCCAGAGATCACTAGCTGGTTCACAGGAACAAGCAAGGTTAACCTAAACTGCAGAAACAAACTTAAAACTAACTATGATACAAGAATTTAATAACAAGTGCACCATAGTTTTTAAAATGTAAATTCTCTCTCCAGTTTCCCATTTTTACTAAAGAAAATTCATGGTAAGATCAATTTCCTTTATTATATTTGGCCTTATTATTTGTATAAAGTGCAGAAAGAATAATTATTTTTCACATAGGCTTTTTTGTAAATTGGCTTTGATGGAACTCCATTCCATTGAAGGAATCTCAGGTAAGACTTTTTTAAAGCTGAGCCCAGCCATAGGTTTGTACCCTCAAATATCTATGAGTTGAGTAAATTCCTTTCTTTTTGGAGTCCCAAGATAACTTGGGGTTCCTTGATCTGACAGAAAGTGACGTTCTTTACTTACCACAAGTCGGGGACCTTGTACAGGGACTGCATAGGCAAGGTATGAGGCCAGTTTCCCAAAAGGATTTTTTGGCTTTACAAGTCAACTTTGATTCCTTAAAGGAAAGCACACCATTCCAGTCAAAGCCTTGGTTAAATAACCAATTTCTCTAATTGTGTCCTGTTGCAAAAGAAAACAGATTCTTATTGCACTTATGCAAATAACTATATTGCCATAAATTAAGAATACTCACAAATAGTTTCCAATTTCTGGAGAAATCAGGTAGAGAGAAACAAATATGCTCCAAATTCTGTTCACAGCAGTATACTGTACTCAATAGTTAAAGGTTATAAATAGCTCAAAAGAAACGTTTTCTTGACTCTGGAAAACAGAACAAAGGATCAGCAACGTTTTCAGCAAAAAGTTTAAAAGGTTACTTTATACTTTTTATTGGTTCAGTTAATTTAGTTAACTCCTATTTGATATTCATGAACATTTCAGTTCTCCATGAGAGTCCTGAAAGTTTCTTCCTCTATTCTAATGTCACAATTTCCAAAGTTATCAGAAATTTGCATTTACAAACAACGGTTAGAGTTCTATAATTGATTATAAACCACAATCTAAACAGGATTAAAACAAGGTAACAATTGTTTGTGGGTAACAAAACGTCTTAGGACAGCCAAAGTCAAAAACACAGTTGACAAAGAAATCTGGTTACCTCTGTGGCATACAATGATTTTTTGTAACAATTGAAGTTATTAGTGATAATGTACACCAACTCATATCAGAATTATGTTTCCAATAATTTTGGAATATATACCAATAACACATTTATACAAATACAGCCCAAAGAAAACCAAACATCATTTTATATTTGACAGTGCTTCTTGTATGATTTTAATATCCCAAATAAGTCAAATTTCACTTTTATATTACTGTACCATTGATGTCAAATCCAATTATTAATGAAACCTTATAGACATATTTAATCTTAACCAGTTTGACCATAAATTAAGATTCTCATAAACCTTTTATAACTGTTTACAATTTTTTTTTTTTCTTTTGAGACGGAGTCTTGCTCTGCCACCCAGGCTGGAGTGCAGTGGCCGGATCTCAGCTCACTGCAAGCTCCGCCTCCCGAGTTTACGCCATTCTCCTGCCTCAGCCTCCCGAGTAGCTGGGACTACAGGCGCCCGCGTCGTCGCCCGGCTAGTTTTTTGTATTTTTAAGTAGAGACAGGGTTTCACCGTATTAGCCAGGATGGTCTTGATCTCCTGACCTCGTGATCCGCCCGTCTCGGCCTCCCAAAGTGCTGGGATTACAGGCTTGAGCCACCGCGCCCGGCCAATTTTTGTTAAACAACAGATCATAAGCAGGTTTTTCCTCTAAGAAAAACCTGTAATGTTTTTATTCCAATGTTCAGTTTACAGAAAAACTGAATAATACTGCTTTACCTTTAGCCAATATGTTCACACATAGAATTATTTTTTACAATTAATTTTTCACAAACCTCCTACAACTGTTCAAACTTTCAGCTTTATTCTATTTAACTTAAAAGAATCCTTTAACACTTAAATCTTAGGCAAGAAATCCACATTCCCATGCCTTCTTATCATCTTTTACCAAAAACACATTTCACTTTCTTTATATACCTTATATGTACAACAGTTTCTTCAGTAGTCTCAAAGCTCTTAGCAACTTTTACTTTTGGGGAAAAGCTTAGTAAATTCGGGATTTTAATCGTATACTAGGTGTGGAGCCTAGCCTAGGACACACCAGGCAGAAGAGCAGATATGGCTGACTCCAGCATAGCTAGGGGGTGTGGCTAACTCCATATGTCCCCAGGCCTTATCTAGAATCTAATTGTCTCCAAGGTAGTTAAATTGAACAATTTTCAAAAGTCAAAGAAGCAGTTTATGACCTTAAAGCATGTAGTAAACTTAATATTTGACCTGTCTAATTTAGACCAAATGACTTGACTTTACTAATAATCTCTAAAACTGTTTTTATTTCCCAAAGACTACTTAACTCACACTAACTAAAAGTCATTCCATTTTTTACTTTTCTGACAAAATATTTCATTTGAGTGTATATTATTATTAAACCAATTAATCAAAGCTCTTTTATATTACACACACATAATACATATAAATACATAGATAGAAGATAAAAGACTAATTCATTCCCTAAGTCAGGAATTGGACCCTAAACCCAGGCCACCATTGTGAAAAGAGAAAGCATGGTCATGTCTACAAGGTCAGGCTCCCAAGGACATGACTGACCAGAGGGAAACCTCATCCAGTTCACACACACATACAAAGAGAGAGAGATACAGAGAGACAGAGAGACCAGAAGACTGGTAAGAAATTCTTACCCTTTGCTGGCATGCCAGACTTCTGGGTTCCGTTTCCCTGAGTGGCCCTAGGGACCCGGCTCCTTGCACCACAGCTCTGGGGGCCAAGCCACAACACAAAGGCAAATTATATCTTTCCATTCTGGCCAGAGTAAAATACATGTGAAAAAACATAGATATTAGCCACTCTGCTTAGCACCCAATTGCAAATTGCCAAGGCTCAAACTTCCCCCCATCATCATTAATCCAACCTCTGACCAACCTCCCTTTCAACATGTGGTCTCTGGGCAAGATGGCTGCCCTGAGTAATAAAAAATATAGAAAACGGAAAGGAGAAAGAGAAAATCATTGCCTGTGGCAGGGTGAGGAAGGCAAAATGCTCAGGGAGACCAGGAAATGACCAAATCATTTTGCAGCGACACTGAAATGTCCAGGCAGCTGTTGTTGTGAAAAGATTTTTCTCAAGCAGTCCCATCGGCTGTCAAGTTTCCCCTTTTGGGGGAGGAAAAAGCTCCCCATGTCCCATTACCTGTACATGTCTAATCCTGTCACCCATTACCATCAGCAAAGAGTGCAAGGCAGCTTAATCCAAAGAGAATAGCAGTTAACATCTTGTGGTGCCAACCCCTTTCTTAACCAAGAGGCACTTTACTGAGAAGGGTCTCTAACTCCCTAAAGCTTTGAAGGGACTCTAGTCCTCCTAAGTTGGTCCTCTAACCCAAGGTCAGTCAAGCATCCTTGCCTTTTATTGAGAGGAGCCTTTAACTCTTTCTGTGGTAAGAGAGACTCTAACTCCCCTAAGTTGGGCCTCTAATCCAATCCCATCCTTTACCCGGGTATATGCACACCACTTACCCAAAGTCATCCAATCAGTGCTGCAGTCTATTTCCTTTGGGTTGAGAGGTCTCCTCAGTATTGTCCCTTCAGCATTTGCCAGAAAGGTATTACTGGACCCCACCACTTACCCAAAGTTAGCTTTTGGGTCAGGGGTTTCTGCATTGTAGTTGCTTCATGGTTGCCAAAAAGACGTTATAGGAAAGGGGTCCCAGTGCAGACCCCAAGAGAGGGTTCTTGTGTAGCAGGACGAACTGCAGACAAAACTCATCAGACACTGAAATCAAGAAGGAAGGGGTTTATTCAGCCAGGGGCATTGGCAAGACTTCTGTCTCAAGAGCCGAGCCCCCAAAGTGAGCAATTCCTGTCCCTTTTAAGGGCTCACAACTCTAAGGGGGTGCATGTGAGAGGGTCATGATTGATTGAACAAGCAGGGGGTACATGACTGGGGGCTTCATACACCAATAATGAGGTCAGAACGAAACAAGATAGGGATTTTCACAGTGCATTTCTATACAATGTCTGTAATCTATAGATAACAGAACCAATTAGGTCAGGGGTCAATCTTTAACTACCATGCCCAGGGTGCGGCACTGGGCTGTCTGCCTGTGGATTTCATTTCTGCCTTTTAGTTTTTACTTCTTCTTTCTTTGGAGGCAGAAATTGGGCATAAGACAATATGAGGGATGGTCTCCTCCCTTATTCCCCCACTTTGAGACTCTCACTCATTTAATTAGTGGGAGTTTCCACTTTCATTTTCACTACCCATGTCTTCTTGCAAGACAGATCGATAGTGATTTATATAGTACATTTGTGCTGAGGCATTTTGGTGAACTAAGGTAGTGATGAAGTTTTTTATCATTCGAAGAAGTACAGGTAGCAAACAAGGGAGCAGTAAGTAGGTTCCTATTACTATTATAATTCTTATTATAAGAGTTTTAAATCCTCCTAGTGGTGGGATCCATTTTCTAAACATGGCCCTAGAATCAAATCTATGCCACACTTGCATGGGCACGTGCCAGTTTTGTCATATCTCTAACCATGTCTTTAACTACTTGCCCTTGATTATCTATGTGTAAGCAGCAATTAGTAAGGTTAAATTTCCTACAGATCTCTCCTTCAGCTGCTAGCAAGTAGTCGAGAGCTAATCTATTTTGATAGAGAGCATTTTTCATCTACGTTTCTTGCAGGGCCAGAATAGTCAAGGCTCTGCCAGTTTTATTAGTGATTATTTTTAAGATAGCTTGTAACCGTATGATTCGGTTGATTATGTAAATGAGGGTCCAGTAAACCCATGAGCCATCTTGTGCCTAAGTAGCAGGCCTATAACATTGTATGATTTTCTCAGGGGGCCATTTACCATTTTTTCAATTTCTTATAGCTATGCTTCTCTTTTCGCAGGAAGCATAGACAGGGAAGCCCAGGAGTTCACCTGTTTTTATGGGCAGTAGGAAGAAAGATGGTTTAATAGTGTCAATAACACAACTACCTGCCCACTGGTCAGGTAATTTGGTGTAAGCTCTATGCCCACATATCCGCTATAATCCAGTGGGGACTGTCCAGTCCTGGTGGGACTCTGGGTGGGTCCACACGGTTTGCAACTTTGGGAATTATGATTGTTTTTGTGGTACCATTGTACAGTTTCTGTCTCAGACAACTAAGTCGTACTATGGGGTGAGTGAATTATTTTCTTTCTCTAGCTATGCAATATTGTCCAATAATTGAGGCTTTTAGGACCCTGAAATTATCAGGGTGATTCTTCTGAGCTGGGAATTCATCAGGATCTGGGTCTGTAGGTACTAATTCTCGGGCTTCCTATGACCATTGATCTCTTATTACAGTTCCTCCACATACATAACATGAAGTGACGTTAAGAGACTGTGCTACATGCTTGACTAATTGCAAAAACAAATTTCTTGTTTTTCTTGGAATTTCTGGTATTGGCACATTTAGTTCATCATAGAAAGTTTGAAACACTGGCTCAGGAGAGCGTTTGTAAACTTCTCCACAAACCAAGATATTTACTTGAGGATCCAGTCTGGCCCCATCAATTCCTAAGGTCACACGCTCCTCTTTTTTTTTTTTTTTTAGCAAGGATCAAAGGGATTGGTTATTACTAGCTCTAAGGGGTTACATTGTCCCTTAGTATAGAAAGGGCCATTTTTTTCCTTTCTGAAGCTGAACTGGATCCTTTTCATCCTTTTTTTTTTTTTTATTCAAGTGCCCTAAATGACACAAGACCAGTATTTACATGTATTTTCACACAGTCCTAATTTATGACAGATGTATTTATTTTCTGCCATATAGCCTCTTTTCTAATTAAGAGAATCACACCTTATTCCTAACTTATTGCTATTAATGACAGCCCAGGCATCATATGTTAAGGTGACTTGTTGGGGCACCCTTTTTGTTTTGTTTTGTTTTGGCTAACAGCTTACTCATATTGTTTATGAGCTCCCACCAGTCCTCAGTCCTTAATCTTATTTTAAGAACTGTGGTCATGGGAGGATCAGATGGCTCCTAACACACATCAGGTTGGTCATTTCCTGGGCTACATACCTTGTATAGAGTAACATTATACAAACAAATTCTTTTTAGAGTTCCAGTACACTTATAATAACAGTAAAATAATAGGACCATAGTAACTTTGGTCCTACCTCAGTGACTTGATGTATACACTGGGAACAGCCCTCAGTCTGAGGAAGGTCAGTTGAAGTCCTTACTGTACAAGTCCAAATTTTAAGGAAAATGAGTCCCGTGATGAATTTCCTTATGCTTCAGCCATGTGTGGACCAGTCAGCTTCTGGGTGTGACTGGAGCAAGGCTTGTCATCTTCTTCAGAGTCACTTTGCAAGGTTTGGCGAAGCTGCTCCCGTTCACCTACCGCTTGCAGTCTACTAATGTTTAAGGATGGTCTCGGAGTTTGGACCTGGTAGAACAAACTGAGTCCAACACATCTACACAATTATGTTCAACTGGGCTCTCTGATACCGGGAGCAAGGTGGTAGGGTTTAGGATTTTCCAAACTTCGATGGTTATGTGGGGATTTTCACATAGCAAGCTTTGGTATTTGGTTAATCTAGCATTTGTTAACCAATGATGTCATTTGGTATTTATTAAAGTTACCACAGCATGGGTGGCCTTTATATTCAGGTTTTGCCTAAGGGTTAGTTTATCTGCTTCTTGTGCTAACAGGGCCTTTGCTGCTAGGGCCCTTATATCTGGGGACCACCCTTTGGAAACTCTGTCTAGTTGTTTTAAGAGATAGGCCACTGGCCTTGACCAGGCCCCACAGTCTGGGTTAAGACTCCAACTGCCAATTTTTCTCTTTCTGACACATAGAGTGTAAAGAGTTTTGTCAGGTCAGATTGCCTCAGGGCTGGGGCTGACATGAGTTTTTCTTTTAACTCATGAAAAGCTCGTTGCTGTTGGTTGTAATAGATGTAGTTTATCTAATCTACATTTTTATTAACCATCACCTACTAAAATATTGACTCAAATCCTGCGGCTATTTGATTTCAAGCTTTAAATTGATCTAGTATTCCTTGTGGGACTCCAATTGCATCTAAATAGACATGAGAATCGAAAGACCCATAAGGGGTTTCTCTCGCTTTATGATGTCTTATTATTTTTTTCCTTCTGGTTGATGAAATGCCAGGGTGAAATGGATAGCCAATTGGACTAAAGTACAAATGCCACTCCAGTTTTTCAGCAGAGTGCCCAGTAAAGGTCCACCGCAATACCACCACACATCTGCTCAGGGATGAACAAGGGCTGACTGATTGATGAGGTCTTGAAAATTCTTAAGCTCACTGCATCCTTTCAGGTCTCCAAGGAATGCTAAATTTCCTCCTTGCCGTGAGAGACACGAAGTGAACTTAGTTTTGGGAGACGGAAGCTGGTTGGCCCTCGGGGGCTGACCCGCAGGGACTTTGGGATATAGCAGAGAGAGCTTGGCATGACTTATTACTCAGGCTGTAGAATCCTGGAAAACAGCTATCATGCAGCCTATGCCTGGTCAACTGGAGGACCACCTTAGTGGAATGGGGACAATCTGGGCCTCTGGCCTGCCATGTGCACAGGCATAACAATTGCTTTTGTTTAACGTGCAGATGTAATATTTTATCCATTTTAACCAGGCATTTGCATCTTGGTATTCTGTCTTATTTACTAAAGTTTGTTTTAAGTCTTTAACTTCTATGATCCTCTAGTAAAATGAATGTTTGGTTTTAGGGAAATTACAAAAACCAGTTGAGGTAGTCCATCCTTGCTGTTTAGTGGTCCACAGAATGTTGGACCAACTATGGCATGAAAGCGCTACATCGGGGGACAACACTCCTGGTTGGCACTGAGGTCTTTATCGAAATCTCCCCGGATTAAATGGTCCTAGTTTACTAATGCCTTGTCTGAGGAGAGTCAGGAGGGACAGAAGTACTTTTCTGAAGTAGAAAGTTGTCTTTGACTTGGCAAGTCCTCACAGGGTGTAACAAAGCAAGCATTAAATGCAATAGTTTGAGGCGAATTGACTTGGTTATATTAATAACTAGATGGTCAGCAATAGTCCTAGGCACATTTTAAAAAATGGCTTGGCTAATTTTCCTGTGTTACCCGTGCTTTCTATATTTATGCTTTCATTGATAGAAAGACATTTGATCTAGATTCAAGATCATTGTCCTATATAAAAATGATACATTTTTATTCCAGAGATTTGTTTTTTTTTAGGATGCGTTGGCAGTTACAATTCCTACTTTCCACTTTGTTTGTAAATTGAGTGAAACTAGTAGATGATTCAGTTGATCCATTTTTTTCCCTAAAAGACCTTGAATGAACCACACTTGCTACGTTTCATTTTATGCTCATTAATTTTTGCTTATTTAGAGGTTAATGTTGATGTGTTAAGTTTGAGAGCGCTCTCTGTAAATGGCCTTTATAGATAGCTTCACATGCAAATATGGGCTCTGTATGTATTCTGTTTTACATCTTTTTATATGTAAATGTTTGCCTCCATTTTTGTTAGTTTCTGAGTTCCTGCTCTTCTTAAAATGATTTTTTTCTGTATCACATAAACTTATTAATTTACTTAGATTCCAGAATTTTCTTTAAAAATGTTGTGATAGTATATTGAAGACACTAAGGATATACACACTAGCCTTTTCAGTGTGAAGTATGTACTTTTTCCTCCTTCTTAAATTTTCTCTTATTGCTTATCTTATCAGGAGAAATGGGATTCCAACCAGTCTGTGAAAATCCATATTAGCTAAAATAGTTTTATGTTCAACAATCCTCTATTTTGTTTACTTGTTTGATATTGAAAATTGTATTCATTCATTCCATCTTTATCATGGTAATTGAGTTTGTATTTACTCCTCAATAATTTGATTTTTATTAATCAGTTTTTTTTTTTTTTTTTCCTCCATAATCAGCTAACAGACTTTTACTCTCTGCTAGCTTCTGGCTGTTGTGTTTTGGACATGCATTTGGATGCCAGGCCAATTATTTTTCTCTTGATGGTATTTTTTCCGTATGTTTGGAAACTTGTAAGATTTCTCATTTTAGGTTGAGCATTTTTATACCTAGGTTTTACTCTCAGTGCATCCTGGAAGTCAGTGAAACTTTAAACTGTGGATTGAGGTCTTCAGCTCAAATAAATATTCTTCCGTATTTGCTCAATTATTCCTCCATTTGTTCATTTTACTTCTGCAATTCCTGTTACTCGCTTTAGCTCTGCTGGATCTTTGTTCCACATTTCTTACATTTTTTTGGTCATTACTTCAATTTATATTTTGTCCTTTTCTTTTTGGTATTTATGCTATTTGATTTTCCATGCCATTCATTTAGATTTCAGTGGTAATTACTCTTTCATCTTGTCTGGTTTGTTTAGAAAATCATGTTTAATTATTTTTTTCAATCTATAGAATGATTATTTTATCCTGCTTTTGAATCACTATTTTTTTCCTATATTTTCCACTTCCACTTGCCTCTCTCAGCTGCTCTATTTTCGCTTGTGTTTTTTTTTTTTTTTTTTTTTTTCCTATGGCAGCCAATTAAGTTATTTCATTTCAGCTCCCAAACTGTACCCATCTATACTAGAATTTGTGATGCTGAAACTGCGACTTGGCTAAGTTCATTTCAGCGTTGTCAGTTGCGTCTCCTTACGCTTTGTCAATAGGGGATGAGACACACACACACACACACACACACACACACACACACACATACAGAGAGTGAGAGAGAGAGAGACTGCAAGGCAAGAGGAGTAAGAAGGTACTTACTATTTAATATTTTAATATTTTCTGTTTTCATCTTATGGGCTTTCTGTTACTTCCTGACAGTCTCTTTTTTTCTGTATCACCCTAGCAATGCTTCTTCATGTTAGTAGCAGATGTGTGGACCCATAACAATGGTTAAATCCTGTTTGCAGTCTTTCCAGCTCTCAAAAGACCAGCTTTATCCTAATACCACAGATAACCCAGCACCAACTAGCTGACATCCCCTCCATAGAAGTCTGGGTCCCAGCCCCCATGGCACCCCTTCCTCCGGCTCAGAGACGGCATCACCAGCCAAGCTGAGCCACTTCCTCAAAGATCTGATGCTCTGTGGGACATCTTCTCCAAGTTTCCGTATGTCTAAACTCTTTCCCTCGTTCCCTTAGCCTTGGGGGCTAACTTCGCTCTATAGTTGCTACCTCCATGAAAACTCAGAGTTCAATTTCTGACTTTTCAGTTACCTAAATAACTTTGCTTAATTATTTTGTATCTTTAATTTTCTCTATTAAAATACTTGTTATGACTTCTGTCTCCTAACTGGACCCTAATTGAGACACTGACTGATCTTTCTGTTTGCTGGAGGTTCTTAAATGACTGCTGTTTTCCTTTACTAGCTCACTGGGAATGAAAGTTGGTTGTTGGATGATCCTAAATGGCACAAGTTCCAGTGGCAGCTGAATCACTCTCTTGTGCATTGGCAGTATATTCACAGGCAGTTTGCCAGTGCCATGGCTAGGTACTTCTCCCCAGACACCTGAGATTGTCTCATCCCAAAAGACAGAAAAGATTGGACTTTTCCCCAGGATGTTCTGCTTTCTGCTATTTGTCTGGGATCCCTCCAAAACTGGTCTCTGGGCTCTCAACCAGTCTATAGAAAAGAAAGCATAATATTAGTTATTAGTATTATCTGGAGAACTTTTCCAAAGTCAGCCTCATACTTCTCAGCAGTCCATAGGCCCTAGCAGCAATTTGACTTAGGAAATGTAAATGAATTGGGAAACACATCTGCATTCAGGTGTTCACGTTTCCAAACCCTCTCTCAAAGATTTTTCTTTGTTATAAAATCTATCAATGTATGTTATAAAATCTGTAATAAGATAGATTTTTTAGTTTTTAATATGAACACTTTATGTAATATAAATGTCTTATTTGTAGTTGGGAACTTACCTTTCTATAAAGTAGAAGGATGACTAGAAAAACTAATCTAGACTACAGATGATTCTCTCTTACTTACGCGTTTTTAAATACTTCTCCCTTCTCCCAGAGAAGGCATGTTCTCACTCACAGGTGGGAACTGAACAATGAGATCACTTGGACTCGGGAAGGGGAACATCGCACACCAGGGCCTATCATGGGGGAGGGGGGGAGGGATTGCATTGGGAGTTATACCTGACATAAATGATGAATTGATGGGTGCTGACGAGTTGATGGGTGCAGCACACCAACATGGCACAAGTATACATATGTAACAAACCTGCACGTTATGCACATGTACCCTAAAACTTAAAGTATAATAAAAGAAAAAAGAAAAAAAAAAAAAAAAGAAGTACCTGGAAAATTGGAGGGAAAGTAATGGACAAAATCAAAACCTTAGAGGCCCAAATAAATGATGCTTCTAAATGACTATCATTTGCAGCTGTACCATTGATTTATTTAATAGTATTATACAGAGATTACTTGCATCCATGGCTGTTTTTAGGGAATATATCTTTTTTTTTTTTTTTTTTTTTTTTTCAGTGAGGGTGTTGCTATATTGCCCAGGCTGATCTCAAACTCCTGGGCTCAAATGATCCTTTCGCCTCAGCCTCTCGAGTAGCTTAGACTACAGATGTGCATCACTGTGCCCAGTTAGAATTATTATTTTCTTAACACAATATGATTAAAAATATTTGAGGGCAGAGACCAAATCCAACAAGAATTGATATTATAAATGCAGTAGATTATAATTGTTACTATAATCTGAATGTTTGTGTCCCCCAGCACCAATTCTTCTGTTGAAAATCTATCCTGCAAAGTGATGGTACTAGGGATTTGGGAAGTGATCAGATCATGAGGGAATGAGATTAGTACACTTATAAAAGACATTACAGAGGGATCCTAAAGAGATCCCTTGCCCCTTATTCCATGTGAAGTTATAGTAGAAGAAGGCCATCTTTGAGGAAGCAGACTCTCACTTCACAGCAAATCTTCTAGCTCCTTGATTTTGGATTTCTTAGCCTTCAGAACTGTGAGAAGTAAATTTCTATTATTTATAAACCATCCAGTATATGATATTGTCTTATGGCAGCCCAAATAGACTAAGACATAAATACTTGCTGGTTTTTATGTAACTGAAAACCTACATTTCAATCATTTAGTTTTTATAATAGATCTGTGAGATAATTACTCATATTCTCATTTTCTGGATTTGGAAATGGAGGCTCATGGAAATTAAGTAGAGATTGACCAAAGCTATCCTGCTAATGAATACAGCTATATTCAGTCTGTCAGACTCTAAAACCTGTGCCTTTAATCATTATCCAAGTTTCCCACCTTCAGAATTACTCTTTTTACATTTCTAATCACACTGTTAAATATTCTGAAATTTTACTGAGATTTAAGACTATTTATCTATCAATTGGAGTATTCCACTGATATTATCATGAGGAATGTAAGTACATCCTTATAAAATCAAAGTGATCTTTTTCAGTACAGGGAAAATATTATGTTTGGTAGTAATAGCATTTACTAGTACTATTTATCTTGTGTGTGCTGTGTTCTTGTCATTGGCCAAAATTCTTTTCAAATAACAATCCATTAGTGATTATAACAACAAAGTGAGAAAAACATTATTGCCATTGTCTTCACTTTCACAAATGAATTAACTAAGGAACAGAAGATTTTTTTTTTAATTCCAAAAGTGCCAGAACTTGTTGATAAAGGCATTAGAATCAAGATTGGAAAGTCTGACTTCTGTGCCCATGCTTTTAACCACTAACTTATACCCCAATGGTATCTTATTTGTTTCTCTAAAATCTTACTCACTTAAATCATTTGGGTCACATGATGTTCACATTTATGGAAGAGTATATTGTCATATAAAAACTTGTTAGTTTTTAATTACCAATTATTTCCTTTAAAGATCATACATTTTATATCAAGATTTTATCTTCCTTTCTCAAAGGTAATAAATTCTCAGATGAAAGAAAAAAATTCCTAGTATTAATTAGAAGATACAATGATACAATGTTTTTCTATATTTCAAATAAACCAGTATATTATAACCTTAAAATAATTTAATAATGGTGTTTACATTTAGAATACAACATTAAAGACTAGTTTCATTTTAAAAATTATTTTGATACTTTTGGCAAATTATTTTGTAATTGCTTTTGGATAATGCATAAAGTTTTTCATTTCTGACATAAAATGGCCATTTGCTAGATTATTATCTTAATTTTGTTGTAATCATTATTTTAGTCCGCTGGATTTAGAAACTGAGGCTTATGGAGCATTCCATAATTTTTCAAAAATTATTCCTCTATATTTTAAAAGAGAAAAAATAGGAAAGAGCATTGGTAGGTTAGCTAAAATATTTTATCAAAATTAGGCAGAGGAGGTTATGTAGAAAGAAAATCTTAAAATTGATATCCTGGAAATTGCAAGGCATCATATCCTTGTATTTAAAGAACAACACAGTGAATAATGATGCATTGGGCTGAAATTTCCTTTTTTCCTTATTTGAGCTGTTATTTCTCCAAAAAAAATCATTTTGAAGACTACAATTAAAGTGAATTGCAGCACAGCAATGGGGACCATTGCACCTTCAACTAGACTTTGCAGGAGTATGTAATACAGATATCTTAGTAAGGCATCATCTTTGTTGTTTAAAATGGATTAAGAAGTAGGTGAAACTAACTTTATATGAAATTATCTTGATGAACATTGAAAATCAATGGGTTTAACATACTCTGCTCTTAAATGTGAATGAAGTAGAGAGGGTCTAGTTTCTCCTTCAATGATTATGACTGCTCAATGAGTCATATAATCTACTCATTTGAGGTAGTTTATTAACTTCAATTTCATTTCTCAATTACCTGGAGAAGTACTCAAATGTCATTGCAATCAATCAGTCAGCCAACCTTTATTAAGTATCTACTTTTTTAGGTTTGGAGGGAATGGAAAGAAACTTGACATGACTCTTTCCTTCCAGAAACTTACAGCCTAATAATCCAATGATATTCATAATTACGATTTGCTTAGAAGTTATTATGTACCAGATACTAAATGTAATATTTGATTTTATTTTTATAACATTCCTATAAAGTTGGTGGCATTAGTTCTACTTTGTGGATGAAAAAACAGACTAAAAACTATCATATCCAAATTCACACATCTAGAAATTGACAGAGCAGGGATGCAAATGCATAATGGCTATATTACCAAGAAGAACGCCCTGGTGTACAAGCAAGGTTAAGATCCTTAACTTTGACTATGATTTCCCACTAGGAAACTAAAAATGAGGTGGAGGTTCTTTCTTTAGAGGTACCTCACAGTGCACTGCTTTTTAAAATTTACATGTTTAACCTGGGGATTTATTAAAATGAAGACTTTTATTCAGTAGGTGCAATTATTTAAATGTTTTGTCTTCTTTGAAATTTATGGCGAAACTAAATCTCTAGTGCAGCAACATTAAGAGGTATGGCCATCAGGAGATAATTGACTTATAAGGGTTCCACCCTCATGAATTAGATTAACTGATTATAAAAACCCATAACTGACCAGGCACAGTGGCTCATGCCTGTAATCGCAGCACTTTGGGAGGCCTAGGCGGGCAGATCACGAGGTCAGGAGATCAAGACCATCCTGGCTAACACGGTGAAACCCCGTCTCTACTAAAAATACCAAAAAAAAAAAAAAAAAAAAAAATTAGCCGGGCATGGTGGTGGGTGCCTGTAGTCCCAGCTACTCGGGAGGCTGAGGCAGGAGAATGGCGTGAACCTGGGAGGTGGAGCTTGCAGTGAGCCGAGATCGTGCCACTGCACTCCAGCCTGGAGGACAGAGCGAGACACTGTCTCAAAACAAAACAAAACAAAAAACCACTCAATGGAGGAAGTGTGCCCCATTTTCCCTCCATTCTGCTCTTTCTTCCATGTGACACAATGTTTCTACCCTCTGGAGTATGCAACAACAAGTTGCCATTTTGGAAGCTGAGAGCAGCCTTCACTAGACATCCAATCTGCCACATCCTTGATCTTGGACTTCCCAGCCTCCAGAACTATGAAAAAAAAAGTTCTATTTTTTATAATGTACTCAGTCTGTGGTATTTTGATATAGCAACACAAACTGACTAAGACAGTAGGTCTGAGTGGAGCCTGAGATTCTGCCATACCTCTGAGATTCAAATGCACTCTTTAGTGATACCAATGCTTTTATTCAGCCCACCAGTCTGAGTAATAAGAATTTAGGGGAATTTCAACAAGGAAGAACAAGACACAGAGTGGAAATAATAATCATAAAATTTTATGTTACATGCCAGTTAATTCTGGCAAGCTTAAGACATGATAAATATAATTTCAAATTTTTACATATATTTATTAGAAAATTAAGAAACAACAAAAATTGATCTATAAATTAGAGTCAAGATTACCTTACTTCTGCTTCCAGTTAAGATGGAGTAGCAGGGAGTTGATTTACCCTCCTGCTTGAGGTAACTAAAATACCAGACAACACATATGAAACAATAGTACTTAAGACATTAGATATTATAAAAAGAAGGGCAGTGATCTCTGAGAGTTGGAACACAAATAGCATAAGTCCTATGACTGTCCCAGCTTACTGCCTAGAGAAAGTTTCCAAGCCATAGGATAGAGAGGGAAAAGCCAGTAGAGATAAGCAGGAATTTCCATGTGCCTAGAGTTTATAGGGCAGAATACCAGACAAGAGAGGACGTGAAGAGAAAACCTCAGAGATCTGCAGAGGGTCCCCATCTAGTATTCAGTTGAATAGTCACCAACCCATGCATGTGAGAAAACTATCTGAGGCCAAAGAAAGAGCCACCCAAAAGAATTTTCAGGAAAAGTAGCCATAGCTCAAACAGAACCAAGAATAGTGATTTCTCCTGACAGCTAGAATAAAAAATTCACAGGTATCCGTTAAGAGTACAAAGAACGGTCTTGGCTCAGTAGTGGGAAAACCTTAAAATAAATGAAGCTATTGTCTCACCTAACAGAGCTTAAAAGCAAGGCTTAAAGAGATCAAAATTTTAAAACAACTGTGACTCAGCACAAAGCTCAATCAATAAAAAAAATTCATAAGAATACAAAAATATTATAAAGCCAAAACAAGTGAAACTCACAATATCTGGTATTTAAAATAAAAATTACTCAGCATGCAAAGAATCAGGGAAATATAACCTATAAAGAACAGAAAATCTAATAAAAAATGACTCAGGAATGATGCAAATGATAGAAAAAGTAGACAAGTATGTTGAAACAGTTATTATGATTATATTCCATATGGTTTAGGAGGTAGAAAAAAATAAATGTATTAAAAAGATAAATGGAAAATATGAAAAGACTAACTAAAATATAAAAAGTTTCAACTTGCTTGAAACACAGAAAGCAGACAACGACATACCAAGAAACACAATCAACCAAGATATTTTATATTCTTTGTTATTACTGTTACTTCATTGTATTAGCCAACACTGCCATGAAAATGTGACTTAGAAGGAAAGAGAAACATAGGCAGCCCATAGTTCCATTTTCTTTTAATCCAGTTGTATTCATTAGTAAGCCAAAGGTCAAGAGTGTTGATAGAATATGTAGAATATGCCCACATCAAGAAATGAAATGAAAACAGTAAGTTTTGTGCAGCATTTGTACTCTCCTGGTAAAAACAAAATACATATGCATGTATGAGCTACTAAATACAAGTTCTATAATTTCAGTAATTCTGTATTTGAGTTAAATACTCTTATATTTGCACTTAAAATAAGAGTTTTAGGTAAGCTGATTAATGACATTCCTGACTTACGTAAATCTTACAAAATGGCACAATACATACCGTACATACAATTGAACCACTCAATTTTTACCTAAAAGCTTTGATAATAATTAGAACAATTAAACCCTTTGCTAACTTTGCCACATTTTATTTAACAATTTAATACACATTTTTACAAAAATTACTACAGGCTACAGTTTTATATAAACCTGTTGAAATAAAGATGGAGATGTTTGACATTTTCTTTCTTAACTCCCCCCATTCAACATTAAAAACATTCTCAACATTTGGGAAGAGAAGACAGTTTAGTATATAGTTCCCAAACTTTTTACCATCGATGACCCTTTTATTATTATGTTTTCTCACATGTACTCCATATGTTGAAGAATCTGGCCTACCTAATAAAATGCCTTATTTGATTAAACTTTGTTCCCTCATTTTTCTTTTTCAAAGACAAATCTTTTTACTATCAATCTAGTCTTCTATCATTATGACAACCACCCTCAGTTAATATAATTTCAGCCAAAAAATAAAAAGATTACTATCTCCATTAGGTATCCAAGAATGCTAAAATGCCTCTGGGCTTTCTGAAATACTGAAGATGATTTAACCAAAATCCTCACTGTTGTGGATCAGAAAGAATAGCCTCTCAATTTCTCCTATCTTTATTGCAGTGGAAATTACAAAAAAGACTGAACATACACAGTTGGTCAAGGGAAAAAAAGATAAGATTATAGGAATAATTCTGCTTCTGAGAAGAATACATGCGTGGTGACTAATAAAAACCAAAAGTTTCTTGGTACTAATGACCAGGCAAATTCTCTTATTGATAATAAATGCCAATCCATATCCCATTCAGGTTATTTTCCATATAACCTGCCATTCTTTAGGCAGTGATAGATAATGGAGTTGCATAGGAGCTGGGACAGTACCAAGAATAATAGGATACTTTTATTTTTCTTATATTGTTTTAAAAATTGATAGAAAAAAGCTAGAAATCCCTTCAGATTAAAACAAAACTACTTTACTCTGATATTTTTAACACGTTATTCATTAGCTGTTGAAGAAAAACTATCACCAGTGAGGTATTTTAGGCATATATATATATATATATATATATACACACACACACGTGTGTGTATGTGCTTGTGTGTGTGTGTACACACAAAGGTTTAAACTAGCTTTACTACCATGTTTGTAGTACATGGTTTCAGTTGTCTTGCTTAATTCTACTTGGTTATTTGAAGTCTCTGGTTAGATGGTTGCCTTAGTTCATTTAGTGCTGCTATAAATGTATAACTGAGGCTGGGTAATTTATGAAGAAGATCAGGTAACTGGTGAAAGCTTCAGGCTGCTTCCACAAATGGTGAAAGGCAAAGGGGAGCTGGCATGTACACAGATCACATGGTAAGAGAGGAAGCAAGAGAGAGAGGGAAGTGCCAGGCTTTTTTTTTTTTTTTTTAATAACCAACTCCCAAAGGAACTAAAATATTCATAATTCACTCACTCCCTCGTCCAGAGCGGGCATAAATCTATTCCTGTAGGACCTGCGCCCATGACACAAACACCTCCCACTACACCCCACTTCTCAACACTGTCACAATGAGGATTACAGTTCAACATAAGATTTGTGTGGGTTGAACATTCAAACCAGCAATGGTACACTATTTTTCTAACTGAAAGATAAATCACACAAGATTTTTCATGAATTCTTGGTACTGTCCCAACTCCTATGCAGCTCCAATATCTATCACTGCCCATGTACTTATAGGCCCTGTTTATTCTGTCTTTCTAAAAGATATGTCTTGTGAATGAACCTTTTTTTCCTTCCAAAGCTAGCAGGCCTAAGCATAGATGTTAGTTTGTGCTACTTCAAATCTGGAAACAAATATTGGTAGAAAAATTCAATGTACTTTATTATAATCATAATTTAACTTTAACAAGTTGTATGTAAGTGGTGTGTGTGTGTGTGTGTGTGTGTGTGAGAGAGAGAGAGAGAGAGAGACAGAGAGAGAGATTTAACTTGTAAATCATAAAATATCTATTTGTTCCTAAATAAAGAGCTGTCAGGCTCAGCTTTATTCAACCAGTACCTTTCACATAATTGTTCCTATTTTTAATGGATAAGAGATAAACCCATGACTCATAGCTTAAATATTTTTGTTTTTTTATTATAAATAAAAAATAAAACAAAAGTTATAAACCAATTTCCTATTTCTATAGCATAATTTCTCAACCTGTCTTTATGAGAAATTTATCTTGATTATACAGATAAGTGGAGTCAAAGTAAGCATCCCTTTACAACTGTTTGATCTAAAATGTTCTGTTATTTTTTTGAATTATATTGTATCTGTACAACACCAGAATACTTGATTAAAAAGTTAAAAATGAAAATAGTGGTTAAAACTACTTTTGTGCCAGATAGAAAAGAATTGTGAAGATTTGGTGAAGGTTTAATCTAAAATTTTATTTTAATTTCTCCATTGTCTCCCCTACAATTAAAGTTCGGTATGTGTATATTCTCATTTTTAAAAAAGTTACAGCAGTATTATTTTATGATCTTTTCATAACACAGTGGAATAATAAGCTGTGCAATAAAGAATACAGATTTAGGCCAGGCGCGGTGGCTCAAGCCTGTAATCCCAGCACTTTGGGAGGCCGAGACGGGCGGATCACGAGGTCAGGAGATCGAGACCATCCTGGCTAACACGGTGAAACGCCATCTCTACTAAAAATACAAACAAAACTAGCCGGGCGAGGTGGTGGACGCCTGTAGTCCCAGCTACTCGGAAGGCTGAGGCAGGAGAATGGCGTAAACCCGGGAAGCCGAGCTTGCAGTGAGCTGAGATCCGGCCACTGTACTCCAGCCTGGGCGACAGAGTGAGACTCCGTCTCCAAAAAAAAAAAAAAAAAAGAATGCAGATTTAATTGGTATAGCCAACTTAAGTTTTTTACTTCTAATTAAACTCTTTGAACATCAGATTGACATAACCATTTGCTTGAACCATTTTGAAAAAGTATGGAGGGGAACTTCCATGCTAATACAAGATTATAGGTTGCTAAAAAGGATGTTGCAAATGGGAGTCATCTGACCTCACTGTAAGTATTTCCAGTCAAGGGACACTTTTACCTTTAAAGGTAAATCTTTGAAAACAGTTGTTTTTCTGAAAAAGTGATGTTCAATCAGAAGTTAATTTGGTATTTATTATTGTTTTAATAATCTTATTAATGGTGTTTAAAGCAGGTGAACAGCTTTTATCCCACAATCTTAAATTAGTTTTCTTTTTCTTTCTTTCTTTCTTTTCTTTTTTTTCTTTTTTTTTGCGCAGGGTTGGGGGGAGACGGAATCTCGCTCTGTTGCCCAGGCTGGAGTGCAGTGGTGCCATCTTGGCTCTCTGCAAGCTCCGCCTCCTGAGTTCCCACCATTCTTCTACCTCAGGCTCCCGAGTAGCTGGGACTACAGGCGCCCACCACCACGCCCAGTTAATTTTTTTTTAAAATGTTTTAATAGAGATGGGTTTTCACCGTGTTAGCCAAGATGGTCTCAATCTCCTGACCTCGTGAGCCACTCTCCTCAGCCTCCCAAAGTGTTGGGATTACAGGCGTGAGCCACCACGCCCGGCCTCTAGACTAGTTTTCTAAGTTTTCTAGTTTTATATAACAGAAGACCATGGAATAATAGGTTTTGATAATTTTTAAAAAGTACTATTAGATTTGTTTAGATTGTTCTGTGCGTTAGGGTTTGGTAATGGTGACTTAGGTTTCTTTTTCTGTTTTTTAAAATTAAGGTGTAATTTACATACAGTAAAATTTACCCTTTTTAACACACAGTTCCCTGATTTTTAATAAACACATACAGCCATGCAATCATCACTAAAATAAAGATGAAAAAATTCCAATCACTCCACAATTTCCCTCTTGCTTCTTTACCCACTGATTCCTTTTATGTCTACATAGCTTTGCCTTTCCCAGAATGTCACGTAGATGTAATTATATAACATGTAGCCTTTTGAGTCTGGCTTCTTTCTTTAGTATAATGCATTTGAGATCCATCCATGTTGTTTCAACTATTAATAGTTTGTTCTTTATTACTGCTGAGCAGTGTCACATTATATGGATGCAACACAGTTTATTCATTCACCAGTTGAAGGATATTTAGAGTGTTCTCACTTTGGGCAATTACAAATAAAGCTGCTATAAACATTCACATACAGATTTTTATGTGAACATAAGTTTTGACTGTACTGTAAATATTCAAGAATAGAATTACTAGGTAATATGATAATGGCATGTTTAACTTTAAAAGAAACTGTGCAAGTCCTTGCTAAAGTGGCAAACTCTTAGCTAAACTTTTGCATCCCAAAAAGCAGTGCAATGCTCTTCATTTTTCCCAGTACACTTAGTAATGTCAATGTCTTTCTTTCTCTTCGTTTGTAATTCTCATAGGTGTATAATCATGTGTCATTGTGGCTTTTATCTGCATTTCCCTAATGAGTAATGACGTTGAACATTATTTCATGAGGCTGTTTGCCATTGACATAAATTATCTGGTAAAGTGCCTTTCAGATGTTATGGCTCATTCTAATACAATTTTTTGTTTTGTTATTTTGAGATTTGAGAGTTCTATATATATTCTGAATATAAATACTTCATCAGAAATATTGATTGACATCTATTTTCTTTCAGCCTGTGGCTTTTTTTTTCATTGTCTTAACAAGGTCTTTCGAAGAACAAAATTCTTAATTGTGATGAAGTTCAATTTATTATTTTTCCTTTTATGAATGCCTGAATTCCTAGGTTTACAGATAGCACTAAATAATTATTTCACAATGGTCATGTGCTAACTCTTCTTCTCACATTTTCTGATTTGCTATGTGTTAGCTGTTCATATTATATTTTCTGGGTTCAAATTTAATTTTCTTCAAAAAACAAGTAAACAGAAAATTTTTTAACTGCAGTTTTTCCAGATTTCACACTCCTGGTATCCAATTTCAGGTTATTTTAATTGACTCTAGGGCTCCCAGCTACTATCCTATAGAACCTTCACATATAACGGTAATTTATGCCTTGTAAAAGGGCAGAGGTGAGAAGATAGCTTTTACTAAACTGAAGGACAGTATATCTAAACTTTAATTGTAGATTTTCATATGTGCAATATTTTAGTCACTACTTAATACTATCATTTGAACTCCCCAATAATCTTATCATATTAACTAATATAGTGCAAAGATCAAGAAATGGAAATAAACAGCTCCTCACTATGATTTAAAAGAAAAGAGATAACACATATGAGCCAATAATTTCCCCATAAATGATCAGACTTTAGGCATATTAAAGATTGTATAAGTTTGAAAATTGATTTATATACATCAACTGCTTTGCTAAATTCTAAAGGTTTCATGAAGAAACTCCTACCACAGTCATAGGCTTACCTCTCCACATTAAGAAAATGTAATGACTATTTAAATATTGTATTTACATAAAAAACAGAGGAAGAGAAAGCTTGCTCGGCATGAACACTGTCAACATATGACCAAAGATATTTAGCTTATCTAGTTTTACTGGCAACTCCATTTTCCGGAGAGTGGTATATTTAAATGGAAACCTAGATTTCAGAAGTCAGTCTGTTTTTATTAAGGTTAAAGCACTGTAGTATGTAGTAAGAGGTTTCTCTTTTATAACCATTACAATGTCAGCAAAAATTTGAAAAACAAGAGCAGCTCCTGAAGAGAGTTTGTCCAGAGTGAGTCAAAAGTTTGAAAGAGAGAAGCCTAATAAAGTAGTTCTGTTAGAGATTCAAAGGGTGAGAGAAAATTAGATTAGGGTCTGGGAGGCTGCTCTGGAAGAACAGTGTTATCTCTGACTGAGGGATGGCTCAACTCTATTCAAGGAGTAAGTAGAAAAGTCAGTCAGGTGAGAGGGCTATATAAAACAGAATTCTGCAAGAGTTCATAAGATTGACAAAGTGATGAGGTTTTACATTTACCTGTAAAATATCTTCTTGGAAACAGTCTGCAGATTGATAGGTTTTAGTAGCTGAGCATGTCTTGAAGAACCCACATGGATCATACTCTGATGATTTTAACCAAACAAAAGAAACTTTAAGTTCTTGATGGCAAGAAGACTGCCAAGAGTAAAAAGCAGTGACATTTCTGTTTTGGGGTACTGTGAAGCCATTACAATATAGGAATTATTAATTTCTGTTTGAATGTTTAGATCATGCATATTCAAATGTAAAAACAAAAATCTATTATAGCCTTGATCCCATTACAGTAGCAGAAATTTGAACTACAGAAAGATTATCCATAAGGTATATAATCCTAATCGTATTTTGTAATCCTGACATTTTCGTTCTTCTAAAACCTTAGGTCATTATACAATCTTTCTTGGACTCAGCTCTCTAATTCTTAAGGTGAGAAAAATCAGTAGTACCTACTTACTAATAGTAGCAATATATGTGAGTCACTTAAAACAATATCTGGTACATGGTAGCTGTTTTACTGGTATTGCTCACCTTCAACCAACTTTCTTCTGTTTTAGGCACCATACGATTATGGACATTACCCATTTTCCACGACATTTTAAAATACTAAGTCAAATAGATCAAACTCTTTGTCCATTTCATTGATACTATGAGACTCGGATAATTAATCATAAGCATTGTATGACTGCAAATTGATCTATGTATTCATAGTTGTTCTGGGGAACAAGTAACAGATTCTGACAAATCTGAGAAGAGCCAGGTTTTAGTTAAGGCCAGGATAAGGAAGGATTATTCAGCTAAACTTCTGAGGATATAAGACGTGTTTGGCGATTGTAGAACAGATTCCAGAAAGCTTGCATTAGCTTTGCTTTGGCAGTCTTACCGGGCTTACTACCTATTAATTGTGCTTTTCTATTATTTTTATTCTAGGGAAAAAATTTCATACACTTAGAAGAATTACAGAAATATAAGCTCTGTATTTTTATTTAGGGATACAACCAACAAGTTACACATAAAATTCAAATGTACTGGGACTAACTCAGAGAGATGACAAAAAAATACATTCCTCTTCTGCTTCTAATCATAAGATCCTAGATATCAGAAATTCTTGCTGGGCGCGGTGGCTCAAGCCTGTAATCCCAGCACTTTGGGAGGCCGAGATGGGCGGATCACAAGGTGAGGAGATCAAGACCATCCTGGCTAACACAGTGAAACCCCATCTCTACTAAAAAATACAAAAAACTAGCCAGGCGAGGTGGCGGGCACCTGTAGTCCCAGCTACTCGGGAGGCTGAGACAGGAGAATGGCATAAACCCGGGAGGCCGAGCTTGCAGTGAGCCGAGATCCAGCCACTGCACTCCAGCCTGGGTGACAGAGCGAGACTCCATCTCAAAAAAAAAAAAAAAAAAAAGACATTCTTCTTTACATTTTTTTTCTTTTTTCGAGAGTAATGTACTTAAGTTATTTTTGAAGTAGTCAGACTCTGATTGACTGTCTTAAACAAAAACTGTCATATAGTGAATTCTTCATCTGACAACTCTTTGTCTTTATTCCTTTAGTCTATGTTGATAATAACATCAATATTAGTGATAAGAGCAGGCACTTATTAAGTCCTTACTCTATGCCAAGAACTAGTCTATATATGTCATGGTTTAATCAGCCAACCTTATTGTAACACTCAGATGTAAGTTACAGCTATCTTTTTCATTTTGTATATAGGGAAGCTTATAGTTTAAACAATTTACTCACTATCACAAGAATGATCATTTGAACCCAGGCAGTCAGACTTCAGGTAGGAAACATTCTCATTTCCTTTCTGGAACAGACAACATGCATTCACTTGGAAACTCTATGCACTCATAACAATAGTTCCGTTTACCTTGGACTTCAATATTTGTTTGATCAATGTTTCTCTGCCATTTCCAGACTGAACGTCCTTTTCATAGTTAGAGAAGTCAGAAGTAAAATAAATAGAGCTCAATATTTTCTCTGTCAGGACTTTTTCTATTCTGCCTGAAACCAAGTCCATGACTTTAGGCACTTCTTTGAAAATATCCACGATTCGTATGTTATTAACCCTGGGCCAATCCATATTTTCTCAGTTTCTGAGATCTGTGGAAAAAAATCAGTAACAGTGTGGACCTGGGTCACTAAATATATAAGATCTTAAATTTTAGTTGTACTTATAGGTAGTTATTTCCTTTCTGCATACACTACTGTGACTATTATAAGCCTTTACGTATCTACTCAAGTTCAATATTCACATCTCCTTCTTTGTCTTTTCTTTCGAGGAAGAAGGCATTGTTTTCTATGTCAGAGTGGAACCAAAGCAGAATATCGTGAATTCTCACCAGACTACGTCATTTCTCACCCAGCATGTCCTTTCCTTCTGTGAACACAAGGGATGTTAGTGTACAACATATAGATCCCAGAATTTTTAGGTTAATTTTAGACTCATCGTAGTTTTAGACTCTAGAACAATACAATTATTAAAAGCACAAACTCTAAAGCTGGACTGCTTAGGTTCAAATAAGGATACAATGCTTGCTAGCTGTTTGACCATGAGTAAGTTTTAATTTAATCACTTGTGACTCCAATTCAACACCTGTAAAACTGGGATAATAATTGTACTAATCATATTGGGTTATTACACGTTGAGCATCCCTTACCCCAAAACCCAAAATTTGACATGTTTTAAGATCAAAACCTTTGAGCTCTGACATGATGCCACAAGTGGAAAATTCCACACAAAAGTACTTAACACAAACTGTGTTTCATGTACAAAATCATTAAAAATATTTTATAAAATCACATTTGAGCTATGTATATAAAGTATATATGAAACATAAATGAATTTTGTGTTTACATTTGGGTCCCATTCCCAAGATATCTCATTATGTATATGCCAAGATTCCAAAATCGGAAAAAATCTGAAATCAGAAACGTCTCTGGCCCCAAGCTTTTCAGATACTCAACCTGTATAAGGACGAAATGAGTAAGAAAGTGCAGACTGCTTGGAACAGCACCCATCACATAATAAGTGAAGTGGTAATTATTATTTTAAGTACTTGTCTTTCAAAAATCAATGTTAAGTTTCTCCTCCTCAGTGTAGTTCTCTCTGTTTCCCCATGTGGAGCTGTTACTCCCTCTGCATCTGTAATTCCACAGTTCCTTGCATGTTTGTTTTATTATAGTACCTGCCACCTTAGAGTATACCCAACACTGTATTGCAGTAAACATCTTAAGGGCAGAAGTTGTACCTTGTCTTTGTACATTGACCACTCAGCTCAGGGACCCAAAATATTATTGAGTGAAGTAATTAAAATGAAATTCTGAAACTAGTTCTCATTTATAACTGGAAAGTAAATATAATATTATTAATATGGAGTAGTCTAGCTTCTGGATATTAAGTTAGTATCTGAAGCACTTATGTTTCATTAGGGGTGAATAATATTTTATTTAACTCTCTGGTGTGAACAACCAGGGATGTTTTAGAAAACACTTTTTTACTTTGTATTTTTCATAACCTGAAGAAAAAAATTCAGGGACTATTAACTCTAAATTTAAAATATCTTAATAAAATAATAAATAGAAATATTTTAAACTTTAATAAAACCTAGCTTTATTTAGTCTCATAAAATTTTCAACCTCCATAAAATTTGATGAGCTATTTTTCATGTATTATATATCTACATATATTTACAAATAGAAATCTTCTAACTCACATATCATTCATACACTAATGAACTTTGAATGATAGGGCTTGAGGTTATAATATTTTCATGTTATAGATCAGCAGTCTCAGAGTACCATCCGTGGACTACTGGAAGCTCCTGAGACACTTTCAAGAGGTCTGTGAGTTTAAATCTATTTTCATAATGGTATAATGGCATTATTTTTCTATTGCATTGTGTTGACATTTGCAGTGATGATACAAAAAGCAATGGTGTGTGAAATTACCAAGCCTTACAATGAATCAGGGAAGTGATACCAATTTGTACTATACTTATTGTAGTCTTCATCAGCACAAAATCAGTTTTTTAAAAATTGCCAGTTTCACTCAAGGATGTCTGATGAAAGAGCAACTAGGAATGATGTTTTTAAATATCTGTCCTTGAGAACATTTGATATTTTAAACTTTATGTGATAAAATTGGACTATGCATAGAGCACTTCTCTTGGGTGCACATGGAGAAATTGTTGTACAAGTGAAAGTACTAATGTAATTTCTTCAACTGCAAACTAATCTAGATATTTTTTCATGGAGCACCATTTTTTCTTAAATGAATGACAAGCAGACAAACTGAGATTATTTAGATTTGTATATCTGTATCCTGCCAATATTTTCTAAAAAATAAATAAAATGAACCTGTCACCTCAAAGAAAACAACTGACAGTATTTGTTGCAAGTGATAACATTCAAGCTAGCAAGTAAAAATTAGAATTTTAGAAATCTCGTATCCACCACTATGAGCTCCACAGCTTCTAATACCTAAAGATTAACAATTTTTAAAGATACTGCATAATTAAAGGTGTCAGCATGAGGAGGATCTATAAGTTAGTGACTTTTCTGTATGACCAATGAATGATTTTACAAAATCACACCTGATAAAATATCTATTCAAAGTACATGTTAAACCAATGGATTTTAATTTAATAGAGTTCAAAATATTGATTGATATGTTTACAGATTTCATAGTGCAACTAAACCTTAAGAAACTACTGCTTGTCAAATTTTGATGAAGTATCAAGGAAGAATATATGAAATATCTGAAAAGACTTAAAATATTACCTCCCTTTTCCAACTAAAAACCTATGTGAGCCTGTATTTTCTTTATGTATTTCAACCCAAATAATGTATCTCAATATATCCAATGCAGAAGCAGATGTAAGAAACTAGCTGTCCTCTGTTAATACAGACATTTAAAAAGATTTGTAAACATGTAAAAGCATGTCACTATTCTTGCCAAGTTTTCTGGTTTGTTTTGGAAAATATATTTTCCACAAAAATATATTATTTATGTTCACATGGAGAGGATTTGTTATTGTTATTTTTCAATTACTATTTCTGTTTTAATTAAATATTGATAGATATAATCCACATAAACAAAATTCTTTGAGGATCCTCAGTAATTTTTAAAAGTGCAAAGGGTCCTGAGACCAGCGTGTTTAAGAACCACTGCCGTGGACAAACAGTTCCTGCAGCATTCCTGAGGCATATGGAAGGAAAAATCTATTTAGATTGTTTGAAAGTTCCTACTCACACTCAAATACATTTTGCAAAGGGAGATGGAATACTCATTGTAAAAGGTTCCTTTATGAAAAGGCATCTTTTCAAGCTAGGATAAATATGTAAGTACTGCCCCAGTGAGTCTGATACAATTTCACAAAAGGAAACACTATACAAATTTCATACTAATTTTCACTTATTTTTGACTATTATGTTAAGTATTTAAGCAGAGGTGCTGTATACTAAATTCTGTGCTGCTAAAAAAAAAAAAAAAAAAAATGGAGTATTAAAACGATCCCTGGACATAGGAGCCTTTCACATTAGCTCGTCCACATTATGATGGACCCTTTTTAAATCATTTGATTAAACATATGAAGAAAGCTTTCACTGATATGTAGACCTAAACAAAATGTTTTCATTAGAAAAAGGAATTGTTTATTTTAGAAAGAAGTTTATACTATGAACTAATTCTTCAATGTGAAATTATAGAAGTACATTGTGAAATGTTTTGTATTAGGGAAATAAGGGTTAAAATGGATCACATGCTACTGCAAAAATTTTGTTTGCCCTCTCCCCAACCTCCTCTGTATTTCCTGCTTTGTGTTCTTATTAAGAAAACTACTTCAAGGCTGTAGAAGATAGTTCTTGATGTCAAAATGACACTTCCCTTGTTTCTTTTGATTGAGAGAAGGCCTGGGACTTCCATTAGTCCCTGATTAGAGTTTTCAAGGAGTCCAACTATTGATTGCATAAAATTCCTTTCCTGTCATTTTCTGTAAATGTACACAATAGCTACTAACACATCCTTCTCCACAGCCCACACTTTGTTTTCCAGGAGGAAGACAGACACTCAGCTAGCAATCTGACCTTTACAATTTCCTACATGATGTTAAGAGAGAATTGTCTGTTATTTAAAGCTTTTTTTCTACCTACAACAGAACAGATATTTAGAGCTGAAATTTCCTAGTAATTATAGCACATTTGGGTAAGTAGTTACAAAAATATTCAACTCTTGCTTATTCTTAATTATGAGGGGACAATGGGCTTGACACCTGGCACAAGGCCAGCACTTAAAAACCACTTACTGATTTCTAAATAATAACGATAATAAGAGTTCCTAGTTAGGTACATCAGTGCTTGCATGTATGTTAAGGATGCATAAACGTTTATGAACTCTTTAGGGTCTAAAGGATAAAAGCTGATTATATGTGGAAGAGAAGCTGTACAATCCACCTTTCTGGATGTCTTCCTTCCTGTAAACTGTTTAAGACAAAATTCACAGCCTAATGCCTTACAGTTTTCCACATTCATGATTTGGATTTCTATTTAGAATTGCTTTTGCCTCGGCTTCTTCTTCTGTTAAGTAAGAATAATAACACCATAGGAATCTATATGAAAAAGATAATGTGGAATAAGAGTTTGCAATTAAGATACTAATTAATTCTACAGTCTCTTCCAAAAAAAAATCAAAATAATGATAAAATTAAGAAATGATACATATTCAGGCTTCTGTTTAAGGTAGAGGTAAGAATGGAAGACTGGAGAACAGAGACCAGAATGTGAGCTTCAGTTCTGATACCTCTGCTTGACTCATTTGAAATAGGAATAAAAATATTTGTTATAACATCTTGTCACATTCCCGTGTAAAAGCACCCATCACACTGTAAAACTCTAAGCTAGTAGCTATCTGTGATTGTCATGGCTCTTCTCTTTACCTATTCAGATCTTCCCATTCTTGAAGACACAGATCAAATCTCCTTTTTCATGAGAACTATTGGGTCCATTGTTCAGCCCCAAATGGCTCATTTTCTTATGAACTCAGCTCCTGTCACACTTACAATTACATCAGATTTGTTAACTTCCTTATGACATCATTTAGATAATGATTGCATGTTTAACTTTTCCTATATTTACTGTCTCTCAAGTTGGAATGTATGCTCCTTAAAGGTATCAACAATTTATTTTTCCCTGGGTATTTTGTACCATATACTGTCTTCTACATAATTAATGCACTATTAGTACTTGATTATTATATGAATGACAGGCTACGTGAAGTTTTTAAGAGTTCATAAGACATTCTCATGGAGTTATGTAAGAAACCAGAGAAGAAAATAACTTTATAAAATATTATTATTGTAAAATAACTTTGCATTTTTTGGAAGAGAGATAAATTATCGTAGTTTGGAGTCTGAAAGAACTAAACAAATCATCTAGCTTAAAATTTTATGTTACATTTGAGAAAATTGGAACCTCAGAGAGTTTCATATTTCATATTAACAGAATCATTATACTAAAAAATCACTGGCCAACCATGGTGGTTTGCGCCTATAATCCTAGCACTTTTGGAGGCCTAGGTGGGAGGATCACATGAGCCCAGGAGTTTGAGGCCAATGTAGGCAACATAGGGAGATCCTGTCTCTAGTTTTAAAAAATAATAAAAATAAATATAAGTAAGAATTACTAATTTTCATACTAGACACCTAGCTATCATTTCATAATTTTATGTAATCATTTAAAATACATTTTCAAATAAGCAGAAATGGTCTAAATGTGTGCCTCACAATAGATATAATAGATACACATGAGTTGTAAATATTATTTGAAGTTCTTTGCCATTTTATTCATAGTTGTCATTAAACTATAACTATTGAGTTAATTTGTTGATTATAAATACTTCCTTCCTTAAAAAGGAAAATCATGTCTAAATCTATGTTTGTTTGTTTGTTTTTTCTGAAAAAAGCTTTTTATGCTACACGTATTCATGTGGACTTAAACTATGGCAAAAAAACATGTTTCTGAAGATTTTGTGAAGGGACAATGCAAACATAAATGAAAATTTGGTATTTCATATATGTCACTTTAAGCCAGAAGGGAAACAGTACTAGAAAATATAATCCTGAATGGCGTATAGGGATAAAGAGTCATGCTAAGAAAACCATTGTTCCTAGGAGAAAGAAAGCCGTCCCTATTATCTCTACATCTATCTGCCATATAACGAAGCATCAGATTCAGTACAAAGTTAGACTTGAAATCCTAGCAAGCCCTTTCTGTGCTATTGTACTCAATCTTTATACTGAAGTCATTCAAAACACAAAAGCAATGGCATGCCTCAACGGCCTCAGAGGAGAATAACCTCTCTTATATTTTTAAGCTACAGGTATTGACGTGGACTTTTCTTAAACTATGACAAAAGATTGTATTGCTCATCCAAAAATTAAGAACAACTTACTGTTGTTGTTCTTGCTTCTGTTTTTTATTTTAACTCAAAAACAGTGCCAAGACCAATAAATCTACTTATAAAATGTCACCTTTTAATAATATATCAGTTTTGTGGTGATACAGAGCTCAGAAGGGTCACTTGAACCTGTGACCACAGATGATGTCAAACATTTTGAATCTGGGTTGAGTGTTCTTTCCACAAGATTACAAGCATGCCCAGACATCACTTATTCATTTAACAAACAGATATTGGAAATCCACTTGGTGCCAGCACTGTGTTATGCACTCTGTATTCCCTCAGGCCTTACAGAGAGAGAGGCTGGAAAATAAAACATACATTCAGCTCAAGGGAGGCTGAGATAGGGGTTTGCTCCAGGTGAGCCTAGAAACATAGCATTGTATATTCTGCAGAAAGGTTGGCAGCCAGAGCAGGACCCTTGAGATAAAGAAACTGATTTCACTTCAAACTCTCACATGAACTCAGTGAGAGAATAAAAACAACTGCTGTAGTAGGAAGGACACTGAATGGAGACTTTGGAATAATTGATTCAAGTCCCAGCTTTGACATTTATTGCACATTTTTCCCGCCCCTAGGGAGTAGTGCAATGCAACTTAACCTCTCTAGTCATCATCTTCTCAACTGATAATGTAACAACAAAATCCTCTCTATACAGCTTATATAGTTGTTGTTGGAATTAAGAAAATCAATGTAAAAACCCTTTATATATTTTTAAACACACTACAAATAGCAAAGTCTTTTTCTTCAGGGACAAGAAAAAGATGATGAACTCTACTGCCAGAATATTACTTAACCAAATATTACAGCACACACGTATTTTACAATTGCTTTTCATAAATTTGAGTATTTAAAATACTTTGTTAGCCTGGTTTAATAAACTGAGAATTTATCAGTTTTGTTTGCCAAATGTATGTCTTGTTGGTGATGATAAGAAAAAATGAAAAATAACAGTCTGAAATGGAGAAATTATAAGTATTACTAAGATGTATACATTTAAAACATTCAATGTTACATGCAATTCAAAAATAATGGAAATACTATTTTTTATATTCTATATTAAAATTAAAAAGTGAATTTAGAAGAGAAAATAATAAAACATTTTCAGTTTCTAAAAGAAGCAATTAAAAAAGCATTTAGTATATAATGCACAATGATTAGCTTTGTGTAAAGTATATAAATGGTGCAATTACAATGTACGGTATAAAAGACAATTTCCTGTGTTTTCCACCAAATCATCAACATTGGCCTTAGAGAAATTACAGGAACATTTAGAGAAGATAAATATATTCATTTGTAGTGGGACTTGTACAAAGGAAAGCATGTCAGGTGGAAAGTGATTGCCCATTTCTGATGATTTCATTGATTGACATGCAAAGTGCTTTTGACTATGGTAAAAGAAGCTTAGCTCAAATGTGAAATGCTTGACTGTCTCATTTGGAACATGCATTTTATTTTGCAGCCACAGCAAAAGGGATGAAATTCTGCCTAGTGAGTGTAAGGGGGAAAGATAAGTCCTTATATCAAGAGTTTCTGCTAACCTTGCTACACTTTGTATCAGAAATAAAGTGGAGATTTGCAGCTTACTGAATTCTGAAGCCAAGAAAATGAGATAGAAGAAAAAAAGAAAAACTACATACATTCTCTTTTAGTAATCTTGTTTACTTCTAGGGCACTAAATAGCTGTATAATAGGATTAACTGATAGTTTAACAAACAGTGTTAAGTTATTGGGTTCATGCCATATCTTATATACACAGACTTTTTTTTCTTGTGGTCTTATTGGAGATTGAAATTACAGTCTGATAAGAGGTCTCCTAAATGTAGTATTGATAAAGTTAAAAGAAAATTTTCTATTCCAATCTTCTTCTTTCCCCATTCAACTGCATTTGAAGTAAGTTACTTCTTTTTGTTTGGTATAAGGATATTTTAAGTAATCCTATACTAATTCAGAGAATAAAACAAACTGAAGTGAGTTTGAGGGTATGATAAATCTGAATTTTATTCTTAATTTCTTTCATCCACATTTCTTTTTTTTTGTTTGTTTTGTTTTGTTTTTTGAGACGGAGTCTTGCTCTGCCACCCAGGCTGGAGTGCAGTGGCGGATCTCAGCTCACTGCAAGCTCCGCCTCCCGGGTTTACGCCATTCTCCTGCCTCAGCCTCCCGAGTAGCTGGGACTACAGACGCCCGCCTCGTCACCCGGCTAGTTTTTTGTATTTTTAAGTAGAGACAGGGTTTCACCGTATTAGCCAGGATGGTCTCGATCTCCTGACCTCGTGATCCGCCCGTCTCGGCCTCCCAAAGTGCTGGGATTACAGGCTTGAGCCACCGCGCCCGGCCCTCATCCACATTTCTTTACATTTATAATGTTAAGTGTTCCTCTGAGCCTCAGTTTTCTCATTAAAACTGGAAATATTAATAATTATCAATCATAGTTCCTAGTTGTAAGAACCAGACTTTGCCTGATTAATGAGAAAATTAGCCTCATAATATAAGAGACAATTATGGAATGCTTTCTGCCTGCCATTGAGTCTTCTGAATACTACATACTCATCAAATTCCCACACTATTATCATTCCCTTTCACAAATAAGGAAATTGAGACACTCAGGGATTAACTTACTTACCCCAGGTCACAAGAAGTGGAAAGTAGTGATTTACTTTCAGGGATTCTAGACCCAGGGCCAATACTCTTAACCAATACTCATAATTCTGTTTCTAGTTTATTGAAACAATATTGAGTACCTCACAGAAATATTGGGGGGTGCTGGAAAATCAGACTCAAAACTTAGCAGCCAGGAACAATGCACAATGCAATGTGTATCTCATTGCTGTGGCCACCAACCAAAATTCTAAGGCTGTAAGCTTGTGCTGTTGCACACACACAGAGCATGAATTTTCTGCAACTTCCACCTCTACCACTATCAATGTCATAAGCAACCACTGTTACTGCTGCCACGCCAAAGGAAGAAAGGCAAACTCCTCATCCTGAGTCAGACTCTGATGAGGCTGGTGTGAGGATGGAAGCTGGGAGGGAAGCTGCAGAGACAGCTTCCACCTTGGTCAACAGGACTAGGAAATATAATCCTGGATGGCTTATAGGGATAAAGAGTCATACTAAGAAAACCATTGTTCCTAGGAATAAGAAAGCCGTCCCTGTCATCTCTACATCTATTCATCATATAATGAAGCATCAGATTCATTACAAAGTTAGACTTGAAATCCTAGCAAGCCCTTTCTATGCTATTGTGCTCAATCTTTACACTGAAGTCATTCAAAACACAAAAGCAATGACATAGCCGCCTCAGAGGCGAATAACCTCTCCTATATTTTTATGCTACAGATATTGATGTGGACTTTTCTTCTAGTAGTGAAGTGAACATGGCTCACTGCAGCCTTGAACTCTCGGGCTTAAGTGATTCTCCCACCTCAACTTCCTAGGCAGGTGGGACTACAGACACCTGTCACCATACTTAGCTAACATTTTTTTTTTTCTTATTTTTTTGTAGAGACAGGGTCTCACTCTTGTCTAGGCTAGTCTCAAACTCCTGGGATCAAGGACCCTCTCACCTCAGTTCTCAAAGTATTGAGATTACAGGAGTAAGCCACCACACCTGGCCCAGGAATTTCCAGAGAAAGTCTCTTACGTTGGAAAAACTAAACAAGTAACACAATTCCACTTTAACTGTTCTAAAGATGAACATAAATATTGTGTATAAAGTACTAATAGTTAAGTGATGAATTGTAATTGTTCTGGCATCAGCTTACCTGAGTTCAAACTCTAGTTTTTTCTCACTAGTTGTGCAACTTTAGATAAATTACACCACCTCACTGAGTTTATTGCTTCATTGTAAATTCTTGTGAGGATTAAACAAAATAAAATTCATAACTAATTAATTCTATTCAAAGCACTCCAAATGTTCGTACAAAGTAGAGCTAGCTATATCTATCTGCTATTATAATAACTGGTTAACTAAAAAAAGAAAAATGGCCATTAGCAGATGAATGGATAAAGAAAATATGACAAATACCCACAATTGGGCACTGTTTAGACTGAAAAAGATGGAAATTCTGTAATGTTCCACAACGTGAGTGAACCTTGAGGATATTATGCTGAGTGAAATAAGCCAGTCACAGAAAGGCAAAAGTGCATCATTTCACTTATACAAGGTACCTAAAGTAGTCTAATTCCTAGAATCAAAGCTTGGAATGGTAGTTGCCAGGGGGTGGGTGACATTGAAGCTACTAATCAACAGGCACCAAGTTCCAGTTAAGCAAAATGAATATGCTCTAGAAATATGCTATAAAACATTGTATCTGCAGCCAACAATAATGTATTGTAAGCCTAATTTCTTGAGAAGCTCATCCTCATGTTAAGTATTCTAACCACAATAAAATAAAATAAAATAAAATAAAATAAAATAAAAAGTACTAATGTACTGATTTTTATCAGTTGACAAAATTTCTTGGATTCAGGTAAGTACGGAGTTCAGATAAGCTTTCTTCCAATAATTAGGAAAATTACATTGAAAATCTGATCTATTTGTAAAATTGATACTTTAGAATTTAAAGAAATAAAATATGATTATATAATAGGCAAATTTAGGTCTGAAGTTACTATTAAATCTAGAGCTGGGTACTTTCTCAAAATACCTGGCCTGTGAAACTCAAAACACATAAGTATCTTGGAACTGACAGAAGTCAAAACACAATCGAGAAATGTAAAGGTTTTTAGTTGTTCTCCTATAGTAGAAAAAAGAAGCATGGAAATCTGAATCTATTATACACTGATTCCTATACAAATATAAGTAAATGTGCATTTGAAATGACACATCTCTCTCTGGAGACAGCTTCTGATTGGTATGCTATTGGGCACTCTCAATGGCTTTTTCTTGCTAAGTGTTTATATCAGTAACTTAGATGTACATACATAGGACATTCTTATCAAATATAGGCTGGATACAAAGCTGGAAGTGCCAAAGAATAAGATACTCTACCTACTGCAGGCAGTTAACATAAATAGATGCAATTGATTAAACAGGGATAAATTAAAAGTCCTGTGTTTATAAGCAAATAATCCAGTTTCACACATATACAACGTGTGAGTCATGGCTGAGCCTGTTTGGATGCAATGCTGATAGATTACACAACAACATTAAGCAGAGTACAAAAGTCCGGATTCTACAGCCTAACTTGAGAACTGTGGTGACATCATGACTGACCCAGAGGCAAACATGAACTTCAAACCATCAAAACATCAAAGCACAGTCTCTAGAGGGAATGGCAAACCCAAACCTATTTATTTTTTTAAAAAACGGCCCCTCAGGCTTCTTCTGAACTATGTAGGAGGTGGAAGAGGAGCCAGGCCAGTGGTGGGATATCTAGGGGACAGGTAGGTACAGTCCGCAGAAGAGGGCTGGCCAGAAAGTTAGGCACTCATTCTATTCACGGAGGTTCCAGATAGGGTCACAGTCCTAAAGACTAGCTTGGGATATTAGCATAGTAACACCACAATGCAACAGAAGTCAAAATCTGTTTATATAAGTAGGGCCAATGAGGGTGATGGAATTTTGAAACCTGCAACTTAAAAATTGCACACAGAGTAACCCAGTGTCAACTCTGGGTGAGCAGTAAAAATAACAACAGCGACAAGAGCAATTATTTCTCTTTTTTGGCTGTTACCGTGTGCTAGGCATTCTACTAGGTAATTTTACATTTGTTACCTAATTATTGCTCACAATCATAGTAGAAGATAAGCATGAGATTCTCCATTTGCATGTTAGAAAGATGAGATCAAGTAACATGCCCAAGATTTCACAGCTCTAGCACATCCAGGATTCATTGGGTCTGCATGATTCCATGAACTTTCTAGTAAACAACACAGTCTGTATCTGATTAGACAAAATTGAACTCATATGATGACTTAGAAGCCTAGCACCATGACTAGACTTTCAGATTCTCAATCTGAATGAGTGACTTAGTTGTGAGCCTCATAGGCAGGCAGAAAAGCACAAATCCTTAGGAATAAGGTAGGTCTGAACCAGCAAATTGAGGACCTCAGTGACTCTTCATGGAGTAGCTGAGGAAAGATAAAAAACGTTTTCCCCATCAAGAAAAATATAGAGAAAAGACATGGTAAGTGTCAGTATCTATAAAATAAACTTGAAGGCAAAACCAGTAAACTTTACATGCATTGACTACATGTTAAGCTGCTTTAAAAAGTGCATGTGAAATTAGTTCTAGTTAATAGAATTAGTGAGCCACACTAAGGAAAGTCATGCACAGACCCTGCTGATTTCCTATTCAATATCCATTTTCAGACAGTTTTCCTTGTGATTGTAACTCCAACTTAGTTGATGGTAGAAATGCATCTTACTAAAAGCTAGATTTCCCTGCCTTTTTTGAAAATATGGGTATATAACATGGGTCTGGTCATAGACAGTTGTAGGTGCAGATCTTCTGGGCATGTTTAAGAAAGTTTGGCTTTCAGTATAGCCACAGTATTGAATATAGTTTCCAATATAGGCACAACTGCTTTCCCATTATTTTCCTCTTCTTCCTTCTTGGAATGCAGATGTGAAAGAATGGTCAGTCATCCCTTGGCCATTTGATGCCTTGTGAAGGTAAAAATCACATCCAAAGGATAGTGATCCTTGGACAGAAGGAGCTTACTGGATATTAATGGCATTGAGAAATTGTTGCGACAGCTCTGGGTTGCCTTAATGTGAAACATCTTGTTAAGTGAAAACTTTTTTTAAACCACTAGAGTTATATTTCTGCTGAATTGAGAGGATCTCTAGCAAACAGTTAGGGATGGATTTCTAGGATCGAAATTTTTAATGAGGAATTTGAAAAAGATACCCTATTGTCTTTTAGGGTCAAGAGTTCCTAATAAAGAAAAAAACGTTGGTTGCTGAACCTGTGTTTTTTAGGCTCCTCAAAAGCATTTAAAATTCTCCTTTTGTCATTACTATTTTGAAATGTCTTAAAAATGTTTAAGGAAATATATCCTTATTTATGTTGTGTGGCTCTTAGCAGGTCATTTTAAATCAAAGACTTAGGTATTATTTAAGCCTTAAGAATTATTTCCTCCCTTCATATCAAGCCTGGTTCAAGCCTTCTGGATCTCTCTTAAGTGAATACTGCAATTTTCTAATCCAGCCACCAAGTCAATTAAGCCTTCCTCATATTTTGCATCCCTTCTTGTTGATTATTTGTTAGCTTTAACTCTGTATTCTGAGACTTCCTTGACTGATTCTTGGAACACATGAATTCTCTTCTCAGCTACATTCATGCAGCTCTTGTCTGCTAATAAGATTTTATTATAGAAATCTAACGAATTTACAATGTCTATAACTGATGTATTTTTGTGGATGCAGTAGATTCTCAAATCTCTGTAATAAAATATTTGGAAATCTGTTTATTCCTATTGACTACTTTTTTTTATTTTCTTCGGTTTGTTCAGTTTAATACGTTTGTGGTGTCACTTTTCCTCAAACATTTGGTGATTTGTGGTGTTCTGGCCATCTTTATACTAGAAGATTCCTAATGCTGATTGTGGATGGATGTCGGTTCTGAGGGTTGTTTGAATGAAAGGGCAGTCAGAGAAGGCTGCTGATTGCATTGACCTTGGCTTCATTTGATCACTTCTAAGAATTTGAAGTGGGAAATAAGATGGTTGTATTTGCTTTTTATGGCCTCATGATGGAACATTCTAAATGGATTATCTAATAAAGTTCCATTTTGAGAACTAATGAATTCTGTATGACTGAAATAATTGAGAGATAGATTTCACAGCAACTTGTTGATAAGCTTTTCCTAGGCATTTAGGAAGCAAGAAAAACAAAAGAAAAGAACAAAGGGTAATGTTTAAAACCTGGGATTGAATCCCAATTTTTCCCAATTAATTGCCCTTTTACAACTCAACCTATCTCCTCTGAATCTCTGTAAATCTGTAAAAAGATATAATTCCTACCTGAAAAATTAGCTCTGATAATAGACTAATGTATATAAACAAATCTAGATTTTAATAGCAAACATTAAATTATAATTCCTAATATTAATGTGATGCTAAAAAATTCATGAACCATAAGACGGCCAAGATTATAAGCAGAAGGAACAAACATTGCAATTTTCCTTGATCTTGATCAGTCTTGGTTTATACCTGTTTCTCTAGGAAAGTTTTATTAGCTCACTCTTTCATTCAACAAAGTATCATGGTTTAAAAGACTATGCATTATATGGTAATCTTAGCATTCAATACCCCTGAGCTTCTGTGATTCAAATGTTTTTAGTAAGACTTTGTCGATAAGAGTTGAACCAGCCTTGTTCCTAAGCAAGTACAGCTATATAATTTCCAATTGGAGAATGTATGGGAGCAGCTAAATGCTCAGGTGTTCAATCAGACAAGCATGGACTGGAATTTGGACTTCCATGTGTATCAGGTCTATGAACTTTGACCAGGACTCAATCTCTCTGAACCCCAGTTTCCCCCTCAGTAAAATGGAGATTTATAAAATGGTTTGAAGACAAATGAGCTAATCTATGTCCAATGCTCACCACATTGTTTGGCATATATTAAATGGTATAGCTATTTTCCACAAAAGAAAGAACACAGTATGGAATTCGTTGTAGATTTTGGAAATTTTTTATTTGTGCAAGTTAATTTTGGTATCCACATTTGCATTACACTATTTTTATACCCATGTGAAGTAGATCACACCTTTCCAACTTATTAATGCTGTTTTAGAATACACATACTATTATGTTGAGAGGAAAAATAATGGTAGTAGTCTCACTGTCGTGTTCATAAGGAAAAAAAAGAAGCTAAACTGTATGTCTACCAAAGTCCAAATATTTCCACTGCTGTTCTGTTCACAACCCAGATGAGATTGAAACAACAGGGTCATTAGGGTCTCCAAAGGAAGAAAATTCCATGTTTATTTCTGATTTATTGATTTCTTCCATTATCCCAGCTTCTGGGTTTAAAGTGTTAGTGAGTGAAATGGTTTTGTTGACATTTCCAACAGAGGTCCCATGCCCTCAAAGTTGCACACTATTTAAACAGGAAATATGCCCTTTTAGCACTGAAGTAAACACAACTGGCGATGAACCACCCGCAGGCAGCTTTCTAACAAAGCCCCTCAAACCATGACTTTCCTGCCACATGGGCCAAGGAAGGCAAACATAGCCATGAGAAGAAAAAGCTGACTCTCATTCCCATTTGAACCAACCACTCATATTTTCAATTCGTAGAATTTTGATAAATGTCATTGCTCCAAGGTCACCCCCAGGGTGTTGAGAGACTTTTATCTTGCCAGTCTTCCTAGTTATTTTTTTTCTCTTCCTTTTAAGAAGTTTTTATCCCTAATTTTCACATGTTGTTTATTAACAAAACATGTACAAGGAATGCAGACTCTATATTTCAAACATTTCTAGCCTTCAAGGATGAGAGAAGAATTAAACAAGGGAGAAGGCTGGCTTCCAGCAATAACACAGCTTTAACAAATACATGAAATATTTATAGAACACATAAAGAACAAAGGAAATGGAGCACTTCCTCTGTGTATGATTTCTCTCAGTGTTTCTGTTGACCTGGTCTTTTGCCACTACTTTTTTTCCCCCTGAGATATCTGTTGAGCAGCAATGAGTGAGATGTACCTGGTCAATGTACTTTCAACACACCGTCTCTCCGACTTTGTAAAGGAAGAATCTCAGATGCTAATGATGATTGCATTAACATTTTCATTCTGAGAACGTTGTTTTTTGGAGGAAACACACTGAGAAATCAAGGCCTCTAGTAAATTGTAACTATTTCAGAAACCATCTAATTTTAACCTAGATTTAACAGCAACAAAAACTGCTAAAATATTACAATTACTATAGGAGAAGCCACATAAATTGAGAAACTGGCAGGGTGATTTTCTCAAAGTAAAAAAGAAAGTGTCTGCATACTTACAGCACATTCCTAGGGTTGCTCTTACTTCCCTAGAACTTAGTTTAACAGTTTTGCAAACATATTTATTTAATTGACCACAGAAATTTTCATTATTTTTGTAATGAGAAAGAGAAAAGGTGAGCATATTAGAGATCTGCATCTGGGGTAAAAACTGATATATAACAGCTAATATAGTAGCATTAATGGGTATTGTTACTGAAACAGGAGAGTTCTCTGGCCCCCCTTGCAGGGTCTGTGACCGGGTGTGGCTCTCTACCCCACCACTGTGAGTTCAAACCCCTTTCAGGAGGGGCAGCGTGCAGATGAGCAGGTGCAGGAGCTAGGGCAAGCGCTTTGGGCTCTGGCCTCATGGTAGTGTCTGGGTGGGGGTGCCTATGACCCTGGTATTACAGTGCTCTTTTAGCTCTGCTGTCCACAGACTGCTTAAGTGTTAACCAGCTTAGTGTCCCCTCTGCTTTTCTACAATGGGCCAGTGTGACACTTTCTGTGTCATGAGGTCTTGTCCAGTGTACCCAGGAGTATCGAGTCACACACAGACTTGAAGAATGGTAAATGTGGGGGCTTTACTGAATGGTGAAGGTGGCTCTCCTCCTTCTAGCATGGGAGTTAGAAGGGGGATGGAGTGGGATCTTCCCCCTGGAGTTTGGCTGTCTGGCAGCTGAACTCCTCCCTGTCTGCCCCAGCCGAACTCCTTTTGGTTCTCAGATGCTCCTTCTCTTTCTCTGTTGCGCCATTCTGCTGTTCATATGCTTGTCTCCTTGTCTCCTCATCTCCCTCTAGAGTCTGGGGTTCATGGTTTATATAGGTACAGGATAGGGGGTGGGGTTGGCCAAAAGGCAACTTTTATGGCACAAAAACAGCATAGCCTGTCCTTACTTAGGGCTGCAGGTATCCAGGATTGAGAGTGGGGCCTTTGCCGAGGAACCGCCCTCTTCTACCTAGTATTTCTCTGTCTCCTGTTCATATAATTACCACATATAATTCCCCATATAACTTGCTCAAACTTACATCACTTGCTTTATCTTTCCAACACTTGGGTCCTGCATTTGTGCAGTGTCATTAAAGTGCTATTTATACTTAATAATTGATTTTTACAATGCTGATTTACATCCATTGTACCAGGAGCTGTGCTAAGTGTTTTACATATAATATCCCATTTCATATTCACAGTAGCCCTTTGATATTGGTAAAAATATCAAATATAAGAACACCAAGATTTGAGAAGTCCAGATTTGACCAAGCTAGGAGGAAGAGAGTCTTAGATCCCCCTGGAGGTTCTCACTCCACATGTATTCCCACCCTAGCTGGAACAATGGTGTCACTTTAGATTGTAGCATTTCCTGTTTCCTCTCCTCACAAAGTAAAATGTGATCATTGATTCAGAATAGTCTTTTAGAGCATCAAATTTAACCTGTTCAGTGTGTGTGTGTGTGTGTGTGTGTGTGTGTGTGTGTGTGTGTTGAATATACTGGCTTAAGACAGTGGCCAAGTGTGGTAGCTCATGCCTATAATCCTGACAAGGCAGGAAAGGCCAAGGCAGGAAAATCGCTTGAGTCCAGGAGTTTGAGGCCAGCCTGGGCAACAGGGAGACTCCCTTCTCTACAAATAATAATAATAAATTAGCCAGGTTGGTGGTGCATGCCTCTAATCCCAGCTACTCAGGAGGCTGAGGTGGGAGGATTGCTTAAGCCCGGGAGGTCGAGGCTGCAGTGAGTGGTGATCAGGCCACTGCACTCCAGTCTGGGCAACAGAGCAAGACCCTGTCTGGAAAAAAAAAAGAGAGAAAACAAGAGAGACAGTAGTAAGTATCAACATAGTGTGGATTCTGGAATCCATATGCAGCTACCAGTGAGAAACAGCCTCCTAGAGTCTCTTCTATTTTATGAACCTATCCCCTGCCCCTCTTCCTCTGAAGACCTTGACTATGCTGCTCAGTCTGTTTGGGAGTAGATCATTTTTCACTTATAAACATTTCCTCCACATGTGGTATTCAAATCATGGACTGTTACAAGAGACGTGTGTAAGCCAGGGCAGTAGTTTCAGATAATCAAAAATAAGGCTTCATTTTAGCAAACAGCTTAGAGAAGAGCTCAGCATGGAAGAAAAGGTATTAACTGTACAAATGTTGCAATTGGAAAATTAGTTTAAAAAAAGCAATTTTAAACAAATTCGGTTGACTGTAAGGGCATGATAGTCTAAGTTACATTTCTGGACACATAAAAAATCTATTATACACACATCCATGCAAAAAAATACATACATACATATTCACCTATTTTTGAATTACTCTATTGTATGACCTCAGGAAATGTTACTTTTTATGGCAAAAAACTTCAAAAAGAACATTGTTTTAAATTTGGCAACCTACTTTCTCCTAACTCTGTTAAAACTAGATGATCCCTTTAACAATGCAATGTGTGTATATGATGTCAGTGATCATTTCTTTATTCAGTTTAGTCTTTTCTCCTTATGCTTAATCTCAACTCTGTCTTGAAAATAATAAAGAGCACATGTTGGCTGCCTGGAGTCAGTCATCTAGGAGACTCCTATCATTTTTATATTATTGATTTGCTGGGTATAATTGGCACTATATAAATAAACTTCCACCTCATAACTCCTTTCCTTTTAAGACTCAGATTACAAAGTTCAGCTCCTTCATTGACCTTTCCAGAACCCCAAGAACTATTACCCTTTCCAAGCCTCAGTTCCCACAACAGCTGTTAGTATCTCTTTAAGAGCTCCTGGTACAATTTGTCTTCTATCATTTTTTGAGAAATTTTGTATATTTTCTCTTATCCAGTGGAATGAATACAATATGTGACTACAATGTGTGAACAGAAGTTAGATTCATTTCTATTATTCTGTTTGTTAGTGTCAACAGAGTCAAACTCTGTAAAATACTTGAAGAGATACGTTCTGAGCCAAATATGAGTGACCATGGCCCGTGACACAGCCCTCAGGAGGTCCTGAGAACATGTCCAAGGTGGTTGGGATGCAGCTTGTTTTTATACATTTTAGGGAGGCATGAGACATCAATCAAATACATTTACGAAATACATTGGTTTGATCCAGAAAGGCGGGACAACTGAGAGCCGGGCCTTCCAGGCTATAGGTAAATTTTCCAATTGACAATTGGTTGAATTTGTCTAAAGACCTGGGATAGAAAGGAAATGTTCAGGTTAAGATAAAAGATTGTGGTGACCAAGACTTCTTTTGAAGTATTATAGTGGCTGCCCTTAGAGAGAGTGGATGACAGGTGTTTCCTATTCAGACCTTTAAAAGGTGCTACACTCTTAGTTAATCTCTTTAGGATTGGGAGGACCTGGAAGAAAAAGATCTAACTATGTTAATAGAGATTCCTTACAGATGCAAACTTCTCCCACAAAGGACAGTTTTGTAGGGCCATTTCAAAATATGGCAAAGAAACATATTTCAGGATAAAATATTTTGACTTTCTTCTTTGTCATATAGTCGGAAAGTAAGAGTCAGATTGGGAAGTAAGTCGCAATATATAGGGTCTGCTGAGAATTTATGGTTTGTAAGGCATGACTCGCCAGACCCCTTAAATAGGAATTAGGGCAAGATAAAACAAACAAAAAAAATCAGAGTTTAGTCCTCATTAGCAAGACTAGCACTGTCCTCTGTGTATGAGTCATTTAAACGTATTGGCTAAATAACAATAGAAAATGTTTATGCTTGCTTATGGTAGACCTTTATATAAATATTTCTTCTAATCCTCAGAACTATTATCCTCCATTTACAGTTAAGTAAACTGAGGCCCTGGGAAATAAGACACTTTAGTTTTAAAAGCTGCTAAAGTCGGCCGGGCGCGGTGGCTCAAGCCTGTAATCCCAGCACTTTGGGAGGCCGAGACGGGCGGATCATGAGGTCAGGAGATCGAGACCATCCTGGCTAATACGGTGAAACCCTGTCTCTACTTAAAAATACAAAAAACTAGCCGGGCGACGAGGCGGGCGCCTGTAGTCCCAGCTACTGGGGAGGCTGAGGCAGGAGAATGGCGTAAACCCGGGAGGCGGAGCTTGCAGTGAGCTGAGATCCGGCCACTGCACTCCAGCCTGGGTGGCAGAGCAAGACTCCGTCTCAAAAAAAAAATAAAAAAATAAAAAAAATAAAAGCTGCTAAAGTCTACTGCTACATCATGCAGGTAAGTCTTTTTACTTATATTTGTCATATCACTCTTAACCTTTCAGAAAACTTTAAAATAATAATTACTATGCCTAGTGCTTTTATGACTATGTTAACAATTCATACCTATTCTTCCTAATATTCTACCTAGATGATGTAATTTAAAGTTAAAGAGATACATAAAAACTTTGCTGACCCTAAAATTCCCTTCCTATTGTTAGATATGAGTTCTAAATTTTCTCTTCAAATAATCAATATGTCAGTACGTTCAATTCTTTACCTTCTACTTTTAAACTTAACTTCCTCATAAAGCAACCTTTTTTGATTACCTGCTCCACCCTGACTCATTCCAATTACCTGCTCTGTCATAACCATTTTTCCTGCCAAACCACTCACCCCGTCACTCTCTTTAAATTCGCCAGTTGTAATTAGTTTAGCCTGTGTGGTTTAACCCTAGCCAATAGGGGAATGACACAGCAGCATGTGCATCAGGTATCAGAACCCCTTCCCCTCCCTTGCCCAAGTGTGTGGTCACCATTGCTCCATCTGTGAGGGCCCACCCTTCTATAGAAGTAAATTGCCGCCGTGTGCGGTGGCTCAAGCCTGTAATCCTAGCACTTTGGGAGGCCCAGACGGGTGGATCACAAGGTCAGGAGATCGAGACCATCCTGGCTAACGCGGTGAAACCCCGTCTCTACTAAAAAATACAAAAAACTAGCCGGGCGAGGGTGGCGGGCGCCTGTAATCCCAGCTACTCGGGAGGCTGAAGCAGGAGAATGGCGTAAACCCGGGAGGCGGAGCTTGCAGTGAGCTGAGATCCGGCCACTGCACTCCAGCCTGGGCGACAGAGCGAGACTCCGTCTCAAAAAAAAAAAAAAAAGAAAATTTTATATTTGAGTGCTATTTCTTTTGTGGCATCGAAACTTTATTTATAACATTATGTACTGAATTTAAAAAACAAAAAACCTAATACCCTCCTTTTTGGCTTGGAAGTCAAAACTAGGACTTCTATCTCCAGAAGGCAACAGTTAAAATACCTTAAGCTATGACTTCAGGGAAACCTTCTAGTTATCTTCCTGAACTAGTCAGAGTAGTGAGCAGTATTGTGGCTAATGCTATGAAGCTGACAGGAAGAAGCATCTAACAGATGAGGATGGGTGTATGTGGCAACCTCCAATGAACTGTGGGAGAACCCAGACAATAAGCCCTGCTCTTCCAAAGATTTCAGCCCCCTTTCCACTGCAAGGGACTATGGACCGTTGCATATGATTGCAAAAAACTTTACTTACTAGTCTTTGAAACTGCAGGTTGCCTTAAAAGAGAAAATGTTAAGAGGGGGGTGTGTGTGTGTGTGTGTGTGTGTGTGTGTGTGTGTATTTTCTAGGAATAAGACAGGTAAGCACATTATTAAACAAATAGGGATGAATAGGGGTGAAAGTTGTTTCCTAATAGGAGTCTTTAGCTTCAAAGGAAGACCTGATTTGACAAAAATGAAGCTATGTAGTTTAAACACTGAGTGCCTATTTTAGGATGGGGCTGCAGAAAATTTGAACACATCTCTGCACAAAAGGTGATGGATGGGGGCTTATGATCATCAAGAATAAATATAAGGAATAAAAAGAGAGCAGCTCCACTAGCTTTATTTTCTCTACTTTTATCCTAACTAGCCTGGGCTCTGCTTTGCTTGTGTCAGTCAGCTCTGAAGAACTCTTTGTCCTGTAATTTAATCTGTATGCCATTAAGTGGGATTAGTTCAGGGAAATTCACAGGAATAACAAAAGACAGAAAACATGAGGATGATGGTCCCCCTACAGGACTGAAAATGTTTGGAAACATCAAGGGAATAAAAGTATGTCAGGTAACAAACTTTGTCTATTGAACGACTTCTTGATTTTGATCCTCCACAATACTTCACAGGAAACATTAAATTACATTAATCCAAAATTCTCTGGAAATAATAACAGATAGAAGAGGAAAAAGGTACGTAAAGAAAACAAACAAAAGACCTTGAAAAGCTAGGAGAAAAAAGGGAGAAGTAAAAGGAACTAAAGCGGAAAAGGAGAAGGGTAACATACTTCCCATGTTACAGAGAGATTGGACGCCACTGCTTACTGCCTGAGCTTACTAAGAAACCTTTAAATGAGATTTATTTCTGGCTTGGAGCAGTTTGAGGAATAAATATGATTAATCATTATTTTGATTCTTATAAAGAAAAATAGTGTATCCATATAAACAACCATCTATCCAATTTTATTCAATGAATAGATGGAAAAAGCTGTGACAACACGTGTCTATGATTGCAGAAACACTTTAGTAGAGTACTCAAAATATCAGAAGGGTGTTTAAAAAGCATACATTTTACTAAATTGGAAATGCGACAATTTACTAGGTGGCTATCTTAAGTGGATTTCTTCGCAATATTTGTTGAATGAACTAAATTAATTTTGTGCCTTCTCTCTCAATACCTGAGTTTTCTGGGATCCTATTTTGGACAATTCATCTTTCCTTTTTCTATACATCATATTTTTGCTAGTGAACCAAAACCCATTTAAACAAAGTTAGATTGAATAAACAAAATAATATTGAGGTTAAAATAAATTTCTAGCATTATTTCTGCAAATATAAATGGGTATATAAGTGACACACTTCTCTAAGACTTCAGTAGCAACTATTTTTAGGGGGTATGATAAGATTTTATTTTGAGTAAATTCAATTTGAAACCTGAAAATTGAAATAGGTTTGGCATTTTTTCATCACTGACAACCACCCATGTTATTAAATAAGAAACCCGAGAACTATTTTTTCCATGAAATTTTTGAAATACCCGCAAGTGGCATTAAATGCTATTTGGCTGTGCCAACACAGTCTTGAGTCTCTCTTGGCTGAAATGCTATCCAAGGACAAATGATCGAATGATGCCAATTTGCCTATATGAAGGTTCATCCCCCCCCATCCCCACTATTTTCCCTTCAAGAATATATACTTGAGATCAGTCCCAAGGAGGCTTCTTTAAAGCAGTGCCAAGTGGTCATGTTACCAAAAAATGTACTATATATTGCATGTGTGTGTTTAAATATACTCCAAATTCTTCTTTTCATGGGACAGTGCTAAGAAATTATGTTGCTCTAGTTCACAGAAGACTTTCCGTAAGTGGTAAGGCTTTGCTGTTTTCATCAGCTAGTATAAAAAAAAAAAAACTTTAAATCATAATATCATTTATATTAAATTAATATTAAAATATTAATATCATTTATTTAAAATTAATTTTTAAGTGTTTACTTTGTGCCTAAGAAAAAGACACAATTCCCACTCATAAGGAGTTTATAATCTTGTGAAAATAGGAAAGTAAACACGCTGCTAAAATGTAATAGAACAAATATAACGACAGAGGCAAGAATAAAGTATTGTAAGGGCCGAGAAGAGAAGCATCTAATCCGGTGTTAGAGAATAAGAAATGTTCAATGTTCACTGAAAGTATATGAAACCACAGCAAGAACATAAACTTTTAAACAGAGATTTGACTATATATGTATGAGTCAAAGTCAAATCCACCAATTAGCTAGATAACCTTGAACAATTTCCTTATCTCCTAATTTTTGCTTTTATAAAAGATATAAAAATATTGATTACAAAAGACTTTGGCAAATATTAAGTACCTAGTGCCTTTTGCTTAGAAAACATTTCTAGGCCTTTTGCTAGAAAATATTTGCTTAGTAAATATTAAGTGCCTGGTGCCTTTTGCTTAGAAAAAACTTTTCCCTCAAATTTATATTTAAAGGTATAAAACTTGACTGCATATATGCTCAGATATCAGGAAAGCAACCTAAATATTATGAGAACCAATGGAAAATGTATGTTTTTTTATCTTTCTGACTTTTTATGTAATATTTGTGTACAAAAATTTTGTTAACTACAGAAAACATCAGGTATAACAATGAAAGTTAAGCCAATTTTTACATAGATGATATTAAAAAACTATTCATGATGGTGTTGTCACAAATATATTTTGGCCCCAGTAATTTCTCAAAAACTATTGAATCATAGTTTAAGATTCAAAGTACCTTTTGATAAGATGGGATCACTGTGTTATTTAATGTAATATTTGCTAATAGAACAAAGTTTAAGTGTATTGTATGTAGTTTCAATAAAACTTATAGAAATTTCCAAAGTCTTTACCTTTTCCAAAGTCTTGAACTTTGTCTTGACATACACACAAAGATGTCATAAACATGCAATGCCTAGGATATATGAGGTATAGAAAGAGATGCAAACTATGGGTAGATATGGTTCCTGCCTTCAGCAAAACTGATGTGTACATGGTGGAGTGCTTCATGGTAGAACATAGGTAATAAGGTGATGGTGAGATCATTGGAAATGGGCTTAAAACACAGCTAAATAGACATGAGATTCCTGATTTTTCCAAAAAAATTATTCTTGTTTCCATTCTTGCCCCTCTCTAATCCATTCTCCACACATTTGTCACATTGTTCTTTAAAAAATATGTATTATATCATACATACTTCTTTTTTGTTTGTTTGTTTGTTTTATTGAGACCGAGTCTCGCTCTGTCGCCCAGGCTGGAGTGCAGTGACCAGATCTCAGCTCACTGCAAGCTCCGCCTCCCAGGTTCACGCCATTCTCCTGCCTCAGCCTCCCGAGTAGCTGGGACTACAGGTGCCCGCCACCTCGCCCAGCTAATTTTTTGTATTTTTTAGTAGAGACGGGGTTTCACCGTGTTAGCCAGGATGGTCTCGATCTCCTGACCTCGTGATCCGCCCGTCTCGGCCTCCCAAAGTGCTGGGATTACAAGCTTGAGCCACCGCGTGCGGCCGAAAAAAAAAACATTCTTTTTTTTTTTTAAATTAATTAATTTATTTATTTATTATACTTTAAGTTCTAGGGTACATGTGCATAACGTTTATATCATGTATAACTCCCCAATGCAATCCCTCCCTCCTCCCCCCTCCCCCGATAGGCCCCAGTGTGTGATGTTCCCCTTCCCTAGTCCAAGTGATCTCATTGTTCAGTTCCCACCTATGAGTGAGAACATGCGGTGTTTGGTTTTCTCTTCTTGTGATAGTTTGCTAAGAATGATGGTTTCCAGCTGCATCCATGTCCCTACAAAGGACGCAAACTCATCCTTTTTGATGGCTGCATAGTATTCCATGGTGTATATGTGCCACATTTTCTTAATCCAGTCTGTCACAGATGGACATTTGGGTTGATTCCAAGTCTTTGCTATTGTGAATAGTGCCGCAATAAACATACGTGTGCATGTGTCTTTGTAGTAGAGTAATTTATAATCCTTTGGGTATATACCCAGTAGTGGAATGGCTGGGTCATATGGTACATCTAGTTCTAGATCCTTGAGGAATCGCCATACTGTTTTCCATAATGGTTGAACTAGTTTACAATCCCACCAACAGTGTAAAAGTGTTCCTATTTCTCCACATCCTCTCCAACATCTATTGTTTCCTGACTTCTTAATGATTGCCATTCTAACTGGTAGAAAAAAACATTCTTAAAGAAGAAAACAAAACCTTTGCCTTGGACTTCTCAAGTAAGTACATATAGGTAGTACTAAAATTAAGTTGGAAACAATTTGTATTCTAATAAGTGGGAAAAATAACAAAAACTTGAACGTATTTGAGGACAGATCATATCCCAATGTTTCTGACATCAGAAAAGTTTAGATAATTATGAATGTATGGAAATTAGTTCTAAACAGTAGAAAACACAGAAGAAATTGAGATTATACGAGGTATCTAATAGATGCAAGCATTTAGCCAACAATCAATTTACAGAATTTGCTTGTTTTTTAATAAGCACTTAATTTTAGTTGACTATTTTGCATCATACCCACATAAAAATGTTATAAAGTATATTTTATTTGTCTGAGCCTGTAGTCCTCTTTTGAAAACCAAATGAGAATCAGCAATTAAAACTAAATAGTTGAAGAAACAAGCAAACTTGGCAAATTTGGTTATTTGCAGGGTTGCCTGGTTTATTGACTTTTGAAGAACTGGCTTTTGGCAAAATAATCTAGACACAAATCTAATCGGTAAATTTTTACGAGGGACTTGCTAGGGAGCTATTCTTTACGTTCCCAAATAAGTAGATCTTATAAACAAAAAATGGGCTTGAAGGAAAGAAGGACACATTTTAATTGGACATAAAGTCAAATGTGCTAATTTTAAGGATGAAAAAACATTGAAATGGGTTGAGTTTCCATATGGTGAGACACTCATCTGCCTGCGGTTATTTCTAAAGTTCCCTTCCAGACTCACAAAAATAATGTCTCACCCAAACCAAACCAAAGAGAAAGAAAAAGTCAAGAAAAAGAAACCAAAAAGAAAAACCAGAGACAGACAAAAGCTCACAAAGCATGGTCTGGGTGGTACAAACCAGAGATTTTAAGCATTTCACAAAATTAGTGGTAGATCAGGTGTAGGGACAGACATAAATATGATGCTTATACCTGGTTGTCTAGAAGCAGAGCCTGCTTGGCCATTCTGGTGCAAGTTATTTATTGAGAGAGCCCTCTTGGGAGAAAAGGAGTGATGGAAGTGTGTTGTGGCTTCCGTTTTTTTTTTTTTTTTTTTGAGACGGAGTCTCGCTCTGTGGCCCAGGCTGGAGTGCAGTGGCCGGATCTCAGCTCACTGCAAGCTCCGCCCCCCGGGTTTACGTCATTCTCCTGCCTCAGCCTCCGGAGTAGGTAAGACTACAGGCGCCCGCCTTGTCGCCCGGCTAGTTTTTTGTATTTTTTTTGGTAGAGACGGGGTTTCACCGTGTTCGCCAGAATGGTCTCTATCTCCTGACCTTGTGAACCGCCCGTCTCGGCCTCCCAAAGTGCTGTGTGGCTTCCATTTTTATGTGAAAAAAGTTAAGCATGGATTTGGTCTTAGTTGCAGTCTAGCTTCAACCTTTAGCTTTGGGCCTGACCCAGAGACAGTCCTGGAATCTGAAAGTCCTTTCTTATCAGTCAACCATTGTCTGGGGGCTGCTGCAACATTCCAAGTTAAGATGGCTTTCATTGCCTGAAAGCAATTCTCCACTATAGAGGGCAGCTGTGAACTATTAGCAGCCAATACTTACAGGAGCTGGGCAGGATGCTGACTGCCTAAGTAAAGGACAGCCCGGTGGGGGCAGTGACAGCTTCAAATGTATAATGGAAATGTAGAATACTAGATGCATTATTCTCTGGTCTCTCTGATTAGTTTTAAAAGTATTTACTAATTACTTTCATAATGGTGACTTTTAAAATCCTGTATTAATGTTTCTCAAATATTTTCATTAATATATTTCTCATGTCATAAGGAAAGGAGAGAATATTGTGAAACAGGGAAACTGCTCTCTGAATGTCTAGCATTTCTCTGGCATTTTTTAAATTTGTAAAATTCAAATAAATTTCATCTTCTACTCCACATATACCTATGGTGATTTTGATGAGAAAATATTTGATGTTACAGAAAAGTTAACATATAGTAACTTGTTATGAAATATTTCATTAAAATTGATCCACCAGGAGGATGCTTCTGATTTGTTTTGTGGTTTACTTTGGCACCTTGAGGATATAGGTACCTTGTTTGTGAACACAAAATAGTGGCATCAGCCATCCCTACCTCCTAGGCAGTAGGTGGTTGGTAATCTGGGGGAGCTAACTTTTCTATTTATATTTTCATGCTTGCTAAATTACGGGGATATATTTGAGACAATGGTGACCTTATTTCTTTTGTTGTACATCAATTCATGTTGTTGATGTTAGGGCTACAGAATTGTTTTTCACTAGTAGATGGATCTAGCATACTGAAGACTTCTTAGACATATATCTTCTTTTATCTATATATCTTATACTTGTGTCATTTGTCTCATCAAAATAGACTTAGACTTGTATAGTCATTACCCTTAATGTAGCCTGTGATTGTTTATTTGAATTTCACTCTGACACATGCAGTGGGAGTACAAAAAGATTTTAACCAATCTTACTTCGTGGAATAGCAAATGAGCTGAGTTAGACCACAAAATGCTGGACTGGATTTGAAGACTGGGAAGAATGTTAATTCTGACTGGCATCCGTGGTGTTTCATTTCAGTTTACCACCCAAATAGCCAACAAGTAGTGCAAAGGTCACAAGAATTGAGAATAAAATAATAGACTGGAAACAACTCTGCAAAGACACCCTATGTTTCTCAGAGACACTCCCACAATTCAGGAGTCAAAGTATCCGGTAGGTATTGAGAATCCTCTTCAGTGATAGCAGCCAAGAATTGGGGCTGTTTCATACAGTAGGCTTGGGCAGAGGCCACTTTGGCACTCAGCTGTGTTCCCACCAATATGGAAGACAACACTTTCTATGCTGCAGACATCTATTTCTTACTGCTGCATCAGGCCTACCATGGGCTTGTTACACAGAGACAGCTTAACTGTTGAAGATCCTTGCGTGAGCAGGCTTCTATGGGGCCAAAATACAAGACATAAATCAACTAAACCCATTTCTAGACCAAAAACAACAAAAAAATCCACTATATAGGAATATTCTAAATTGCATGTTGAAACACTGACTCCAACTGACCAGAAGACTGTTTTACCAATTTGTTGATTTCACAAAATTGGCCAAAGGCTAAATAATCAGTATGAATCAGTCAATATGCATAGATTCAGTATGTCCCACTAAATAGGGAAAAAAACTCCCAAGATACCAGTAACATATTTTATATGACATATAGTAAGCAATTTCTACATGTGCTTGGATACATTATTATATCTTCTGTGCATCTTTACTTCCGGAAACAAGGATTCCATTTTTTTTTTCTGGTTTTTGTTTTTTAAGAAAATAATATGTTTACTCCAAATTGCAGTTTATTCTGCCTACAAAAAACTAAAGGTTGTTTTTTTTTTTTTTTGTACTTTTATCTTACCAGCTATTGTCAGATAGTTATTGTCAGGAATTCCCTGCTACCAACAAGAAGCCTTGTACTTTTCACACCATAGCGCACAGGGTGAAAATCTTCTCAAAATACTTCTATTTTTCTTCTCTCTTCCTCTAACTCTCCCTCTCTCTGTCTCTGTTTCTCTCTCAAACACTCACATAAGTATCGTCTTTTGAAAATAGATTTGGATCTCCAGTTTATCCAGATATTTATGGACAACAATCCCATTTTAAAGAATTTCCGACTGTTCGCAGTAGCTCCCTCTTATAATCTCAGCACTTTGGGAGGCCAAGGCAGGAGGATCACTTGAGGTCAGGAGTTTGAGAGAAGCCCAGCCAACGTAGTGAAACCCCATCTCTACTAAAAATACAAAAATTACCTGGGCATGGTGGCAGTGCCTGTAATCCCAGCTACTCGGGAGGATGAGGAAGGAGAATTGCTTGAAACTGGGAGGCAGAGGTTGAAGTGAGTTAAGATTGTGCCACCACACTCCAGCCTGGGCAACAGAGCAAGACACTCTCTCTCAAAAAAAAAAAAAAAAAAAAAAAAGGAAGAAAAACCTCAAAGCAACAAAACAACAGCAACAACAAAGAATTTCCATAGGTCACTAAAATTTTAACATCTACAGATCTGCCTTTGTTGTTTGTGTATCTGCATGTATCTAAGAATTTATTCATTTATCAGTAAGTATCTATTTTTGATATCATTTAGAGTTAGGTCAGTAATTGTGTATCATGTGCATTTTTATTTGTTAAGTAAGATAATTCATTCACCTCTTGCATTTTACTTGTTCTTTATTTGTTTACAGGTAGGAAGCTGTTTTATACCTATATATTAATCTTTCATTTATTACTGAAAGGTTAATCAGACTAATTTAAGACATTTAAATTTTCTTTAGAGGCCAGAGGTATACAATTCAGTCCAATTATTTTATTCTTTAAAATTAACTGTACCTATGTAGCATAAAAACAAATTATTCTGTAAGTAAATAATTTAGTTTCACTCCCCAAACACATTTTAATAGATACTGAAAGATGAATAATGAATTTGATAACCATGGCCCTGTAAGTAAGTATATTGCTGGAGGAGATGCAGTGTAAATTCTGGCACTATTTCTTTAGGCTGATTTTATTAGTAGTAAAATTATCTGAAAAAAATTAAAATTGTACTAATTTGAATTATTTAGTAAAGAAAGGAATACTCAGTAGAAAATAAATGTTTGTTTCTCAAAAAGCTGAATATAAGCCATGTTTATATATGGAAGAAAAAAAACCTGTTTGGACTATTTTATTCTGTGGTCTAGAAAATAATTCAGTAGCATTACTATAAAAGCTTGTTCACTGCATTAAAACACAGAGATTAGTCAAGCACAGGTTGCTCATAACAACCAGGCTTGATAATTCACAGTAATATTCTTCCTGAACATTTTGAGCTTTGATACTATCAAGATTTTTTTCTCTAGTTTCAGAATCATTATATTAAGGATTTGAGCTTAAATTATCCATTAATAACTTTCTGGCCAATGCTATTGAAATACAACACTCTGGTATCTTCACTTTCACTCATCACTATAAAATATACTCCTATTTTTAGTGTTATATTAGTTTAAGCCATTTTGAGTGCTGTTTTTCTTTAAATACAGGTATTAGTCCAGATTTTCACTTGCAAATGACAGAAATCCAACCCAATGGCTTAAGTGGAAAAAGGGAGACTTTATTGGCAGTAATAACTAAACCACAAAAAAGAATGCAACCCAGTCTAAGTCTCAGGTTCCCTCTCTGTGTCCCATTCTGTGTCTAGCTGTATGTACTCTTCAGCCTTTCAGGGTATAGTGGACTCTTGTTTGTAACTTCACCAGTGTGCATGCCACCTTCTTCCAGATTTGCTTGAAAATCTGTATGGTTCTGGAGATGCTAACTCTATCCCTGACATCAGAAATCAAAGTCATACATTTGACAACAAAGGGAGCCTTAGATTGTGCCAGTAGCCTACTGTGACATTGGCCTTTTCTATATTACTGTTTTTCTTTTTCTATTGAGATATAATCTACATAGCATAAAATTCACCCTCATAAAGTATATACTTCAATGCTTTGTAGTATATTCACAAAATTGTACAACCATTACCTATGATCTAATTTCAGGACGTTTCATCATCCCTCAAAAAAACTTTTTACACATTAGCAGCCATTTTCCATCCCCCTCCCTTTTCTCAACCCCTGAAAATTACTAATCTACTTTCTGTGTCTATAGTTGTACCTACTATGGATTTTCATACAAATGGAATCATCCAATATGTGTTTGTGTGTGTCTGTTTTTTTTTTTTTTTTTTTTGACTTAACATAATGTTTCCATGCTCATTCATGTTGCAGCATGCAGCAATACTTCATTCCTTTTTATGGCTAAGTAATAATTCCTGTGTATGGATGTACCACTTTTGCTTATCCACTATCCATACTTTCATTCATCAGTTTATGAGAGCTTTTTTTGTTGTTATTGTTTCTTTTCATTTGTTTCTACTTTTTGCCAATAGTGAATAACATTGCTATGAAAATTTGTATATATGTGTCTGAGTAGACATACGTTTTCATTTTGAGGGGTATATAAGAAAGAGTCAAATTGCTACATCATATAGTAACTTCTATGTTTAACTTTTTAAAGAATTGTCAGAATATTTTCTAAGCCACTGCACTGTTTTACATTCCCACCAGCAATGTATGAAGTTTCCAATTTCTTTATAATCTCACCAGCATCTGTTCTTTACCATCCATTTTATTCTAGCTATCCTAATGAGTTTGAAGTGATACTTCATTGTGGTTTTGATTGGCGTTTTCTGTGGATACTAATGTTGAGCTTTTTTCATGTGCTTGTTATTTACTGCCTATCTCTTTGGAGAAATATCTGTTCTTGTCCTTTGTCCCCATTTTATTGGGATACATTTTGTTATTGAGTTGTAGGAGTATTTTATGCAGTATGGAGACTAGTCCCTTATCAGAAGGATGGTTTGCAAGTATTTTCCCCCATTCTATATATTATCTTTGACCTTCGTTATAGTGTTCCTTGAAGGACAAAAGCTTTCAATTTTAATAAAACCCAATTTATCTATTTTTTCTTTTATTATTTGTGCTTTTGGTATCATATCTAAGAAATCAAGGCCTAATTAAAGGTTACCAATATTTATAGCTATTTTTTGTAGGTTTTATAGGTTCACCTTTTATATTTATGTTTCTAATCCATTTTGAGTTAATTTTTGTATATGCTGTTTGGTATGGACCCAGTTTTATTCTTTATCTTGTGGATATCCAGTTGTTCCAGCACAATTTGTTGAAAGATAATTCTTTTCCCATTTGATTTCTTTGTACCTTTGTCCAAAATGAATTATCTACAAAGGTAAGAGATTATCTTGAACTCTCACTTCCCTTTAATTTATCTCTATATCTGTCCTTATGCCAGTACTACATAATTTTCATGGCTTTGTGGTAAGTTTGGAAATTGTACTAATTTTGGAAAATGTGATTTCTCAAATTTTGTTCTCTGTTTTTAAGATTGTTTGGGTTATTCTTGCACTTTCATCTAAATTTTAGGATCTGCTCATCAATTTCTGTAAGTTATCTGGGGTTTTGATTGAGATTGCATTGAATCTGTATGGAAATTTTGTTAATATAGCTATCTTAATAATATTAATTATTCTAATTCATAATGATGGAAAGTATTTCCATTTATTTTGGTCTTCTTTAATTTCTTACAATGATTATGGTAGTTTTCAGTGTCCAAGTTTTCTACTCCTTTTGTTAAATTATTCCTAAATATTTTACTATTTTAGATTCTACTATAAATAATTTTTAAAATTTTTATCTTTGGATTATTCATTGTAATGTATAAATAAAATTGATTTTCACTGATTTCATTTAGAAAATCTTCTATTGTCTAAATTCATTTATTGGCTCTAGTAGTTTTTATTATGATGATGATAGATTCCTTAAGATTTTTTTGTATCTCAGATCATCTATAAATAGAGTTAATTTTACATCTTCCTTTCCAATCTTGATACCTTTCATTTCTTCTTTTTTGCCTATTTGTCCTGGATAGAACCTCCAAAAATATTCACTAGAAATAGTGAGAGCAGACATCCTTGTATTGTGCCTGATTTTAGGGAAAAGACTTTCAGTCTTTTACAATTAAGCAGGATGTTAGCTGTGGACTTTTAATAAATATTCTTCATTGAGTTGAGCTTCACATTTCAAGTTTTTTGAGTATTTTCTTTTTATGAAAGGGAGTTGATTATTTTCTAATGCTTTTCTTCTATGTCTATTGTGATAATCATTTGGGTTTTGTGTTTAATTATATTAATATGCTTTATTATATTAATATAGTATACTGCATTAATATATTTTCATATTTTAAGTAATTCTTACATTCCTGGGATAAATCCCACTGGGCTATGGTGGATAATCCTTTATATGTGTTGCTGAATTCAGATTGTTAATATTTTGTCATAGATTTTGCATCTATATTCATAAGCCTGTAGTTTTCTTTCTTGTAATGTTGGTGTTATGAGTTTTTATATCAGAGTAATACTGGCCTCATAGATTGAGTTGGAAAATGTTCCCTTCTCTTCTAGATTTTCGGATGAGTTTGTGAAGGATTTGGTATTGATTTTTCTTTAAATGTTTAATAGAATCGTCATTGAAGCCTTCTGGTCCTGAGTTTCACTCTGTAGTATGGTTTTTGATTAGTGAAAGGATTATCAAGGGAATACTATGAACAATTACATGTGCATGTATTTGATAACCTAGATGAAATGATATCCTGGAAACATGCAAACTACCAAAACTCAAGATAAGATACAAAATTGAAATAGAAATCAAAAAAGTAAAGAGGTGAAAATAGTAATAAAAAAGACATAATAAGAAAATTGGAGACGTATATCCCTTATTAATATAGATGCAAAATCCGTGATAATACCAAAAAACATTCATTTGTTTTTATTTGCAGTTATTTGTTGATATCTCAATTTAGTAAGACATTGTTCTTATATTTTATTTTAGTTCTTAAGACATGATTTTCTTTAATTTGCTAACCATGTTTAAAATAGATGATTTAAAATATTTTTAGTAGGTACAATGTCTTGTACCTACAGTTTCTGTGGACTCTGTTAGTCAACAGTAGTTGACTTCTGTTGTTTTTACTATTTGTTTCCTTGCATGTCACATAATTTTTATTTCAAAACTAGACATTTGAAATAATATAGTGTGGCAACTTTGGAAATTAGATTCTCTCCTATTGGTGTGTTTTGTTGTTGCTACTTATTGTTGTTATGTTTGTTTGTTTAATGGGTTTCCTGCACTAACCATTTGAAGCTGTTACTGGCAGCGAATCTGTATGGGTCTGCAGCAACCTTAGTTCTTGCCTCCTCAGAAGAAAGAATTCAACTTAGGGGCATAAGGCATAAAAAGAGACTGAGGCAAGTTTCAGAGCAGGAGTGGCAGTTTATTTAAAAGGCTTTAGAACAGAAAAGAGAGGAAAGCAAAATACACTTAGAAGAGCCCCAAGTGAGCACTAAGATCAAGGGTGGTGTTTAACCTTGATCTTAGGACTTTATAGGCTGGCCCCTTTCCCATGATTCTTCCTTAGGGTGGGCTGCCTGCATGCACAGTGCCCTCCTTACCCCAGGGAACTGGGCACATGCAGTGTGTTTAGGAAGTTGTATGCATGCCCATCTGAGGCTTTCTTCCCTTTTCCAATGGAGTGCTCCCAGAAGTTCGTACTCCACCATCTTGTCTCTTAATGCTTATGTCCAGGAATTTGCTTCTCCCTGGCATCTGCATTCAGTTAAAACAGTCATGCAGTAGGTGTGGACCATCGGGAAATGGCCTCTCCCTGGTGCCAGCTGCCAAGTTCTCACTTTTTAGAAAGGCAATGTGATAATTGCCAAACTGTCACCTAACATTTCTAGTGGTGAGGGGAGAGCCCTGTCCTTCCCAGCTGATGCATAACTACCTGTAACGAAGCCCTTATTCTTTATTGACTGTGAGCTCTAAAGTCTCTGCATGTTGAGTTTAATGGTCAGTTAATGATTGGACAGAGATTCTTTAAGTCTCCTATTTTCTGAGTGGCCCTGTATGCATGTGGGGGCATGGCATCAGTGCTCTGGCAGGCGGTTTGCAACTCTGCCTTTCCCTTCATTTCCTGCTCATGCAGAGGCTCAAGGTCAGCCAGAGGTGAGTGCTTAGAGCCTTCTTTATAATTTGGGGGTATACACATAGTCCTTGACATGCACATAACCCATTGCAGGCACATAGCCTCCTAGATTCCCAAGAATTTGTTGTAGCTTTTCAAATTTCCCCTTAGATATCTTAATCCCTAGGCTTTTTGTTTAAGTTCTTTAATCACATGTTGTTTTCTCCAGTTTGTTATTGCCATGTCAGGCAACTGCAGTGTTAAACAACTGCTGCTGATTATTTTAAAATGCCCCCAGGAAAAAGATCAGAGCTGAGTGAGCTTTGATTCAGTCCAAAAAACGCAAGCTTCGGAGTTGGATTTTCCAAGGAATTTCTAGATAGGTCAGGGAGTGATGGTTATCTGGGAACAGGACTTTGAAAAAGCTCTAGCCCTGTTCTCTCATCAGTGACTGCTAGGCTGCTGGTTTTACCATGATTGCAGGCTGTTGGTTTTCAAGGCTATTGCAGAACTAAGGAGAGAACTAAGGCTATTGCAGAACTAAGGGATGGGAATGGGACACGTTAAATTGCCACAGGCTCACTGTTGTCAGTGAGATTCAGAAATTTAAATTGCCACAGGCTCACTGTTGTCACTGAGATTCAGAAATTTTTCTTGAATAACACTCCTCAGATTGTGGCAAGTCTTTGGTTAATTCCTACAGTTCTGAAAATGTTGATTTTTAAAAATGGCGGTGGTGTTCTTGTTGCTTTTAATGAGCAGAGGATATTTGAGGTTTTTATTCTGCCATTCCCATTGATGTCACCTTTCATTTGCCACTTACATGTATAAGAATTCGAGTTTAGTTTTTCCTTTGAACTGTAACCAAGAGCGTCTTAACTGATACTCTTCCCTACTCAGGATAATTCATGGCTTCCAGTTCTAACCTCCAGTCTTTTTTTGAAGAACTAGCTTCTAATTAAGAAAGTCCTGGGATAAATTCAATTGGCAAAACCTAGATGATCTATGCATGTTCTATGCAATTACTAGGATGAGAGCATGCAGTCCTTTGATTGTTCCAGCTGAGTGGTCAGATAAAAGTAGGAGTGGAACTGTGTCTGGAAACCTCCACCTGGCCACGTGATTACAGATAGGGAAAAACAGTTTTTCCAAAGTACAATAATATTATTCTGAATAGACAGGATTAAAAAATGCTCACAAAATGCAGTTTGTCATTTTCAAAGAGGAATTCTGATTTGCTGGCAAAAATATGGCAAAATCAGGAGAGAAGCTATACTGTGCCCTCTCCACTTTGGTTTCTTCCTTGTTCCACACTCCATGATTGTTATTATAACAAGCTTCATAACCCCAAACTCGGTGAATTAACTTTATGATTATGACTTATCTGATCTGTGGCAATACTGAAGGGCCTTGATGTAAACACTTCCGGTGGCAGGAAAAGGAAATACTAAAGAAAAAAAGTAAATATGATTTTACTCACCAGGAAATGTATACCATGATTTTTCATGGATAGTAGAAATAATGTGATCAAGCATATGCTGCTAAGTGTCTGGCACCCCACATGAATTCAAAAACATTAGGCAATCAAGCAGGGATTTTTTATTTAGAAATTCTGATAAAACTATATTCATGATTGCATTTTAATCAAGTTACTATATTGCCTTTGAATGTTATCGTAATTTCAAGGTTTAAATAGTGATTGTATTTTTGTGTTTCTTTTGCATTTAGAAAAAGCAATTATTACCCAATGAATGGATTTTGATGAAAATGGCTTTGAGAAGGAATTATCTAAGTTCGATTCTTATACATAATCATAAGCCAGCCTTTTAAAGTTTAATGAAGGTTTTCCCTCAGTCTGCCTTCTTACCTCAAAATGTTACAGACAATGCAGGCAATAGTGCTGTTAATTAAGATACTGCAATATTCTTGATACAAATTATGACTAGGGAAATATACCAGACAAAATAGAGGGGTGGGGTACCTGGAGTCCTTTGTGGGCTGATCCTGTTGAGGCTAAGGGCATAACTTAAATGACCAGATTTCAAATGAGAGTCATTCCAATTCCCCTTTTCCTGTGTAGAAATAAATGTTTCATGACTTTCAGGCTGTCTGAAATTCAGTCTCATTCTGTATCTTGTCTTTTGGAGCCATTGCCAGTACAATCGCAGGAGCAGCAGATAACAAGGGACTGATAATGAAAGTGAGGTATGTGCTATAGCTATTTGCTGTATATTTTACCTGCCTTCCAGCTAAAAGATATCAGTGGGAAGACAAGTGGCTGTTTCTCTGCTAAGCTCTTGATGATTATTTGGTGGAACAAACTTTTTGATTCATAGATTGTCAGAGATAGGCACAGTCTTGTCATCTATTCCACTATTTATTTAATACAAGAATTGCTCTTATATCCTTAAATTTTGTCATTCATCTTCTGAATAGATTCAGTGACTGGAAACCACACTTCCTGGTGACACAATTCATTCCAATTGCACATACCTTTTAGAAACCTCTTCATGGTATAAGCTGCAATTTGACTTCTTAAAAGTTCAAACATTGCACTTGTTTTGTCTGAAGTGGATAGGGAAAACTGAAAAACGTACAGGCTCAGAATACTGAGAAAGTTCATACTAGGTTTCACAGAAAGATTTCAGTTTAGATATTTTTGTTCAGGTAATAATTCATAACATTGGAAAAGTCATATAGATACTGGTTTTGCCCTCCATTGAGATATTTGACAGTTTCTCACTCTTACGAATATGATGTGAAAATGTAGGCTAGGTGGTAAAATTAATCCATACTAGCTGGTTAGAGGCCATCCAAAGAATGCCTATTAATGGATTTCTGTTAACTTGGAGTTTGGATGCAAAGGTTCTTTTCTTGGTCGTGTTCCATTTGACATTTTTGTCAATAGCTTGCATTAGAATTAAGAAAGTATATATTTACCAATATGCAGATGGCATGATGTAGAGAAGAGGCACTTTTATGTATAATGACTAATAAAATCAGATTCAAAACTATCATAGCACATTAGATGTACAGGCTAAATCTAATTATAAAATTTTAATAAGGATAGACATAGTCCATTTCAAGTAAACACTGGAGATCTATAGCTTAGAAACATGATATGAAGAAAGCCTAGAAACTTTAGCTGACGGAAAGAATATGAGTGCTCTTATACAGGAGTTAGCAAATTAAATCCCACTGTCTGTTGATAAATGAAATGGTATTGAAACATAGTTGTACTTCCTCATTTACAGCATGCCTAAGTCTGCTCTCATACTTCAACAGAATTACATATTTCAAGAGGAATTTGAGGACCAAAAAGCAAAAAATATTTAGTATCTGGTCATTTATGAAAAGTTGTGTTGGCCTTGATCTAATGCAAATAGTTTTTGTTAATACATATAGATGGTCCATGTATATGGAGATAACCCCTGACATTTTTGGCACTACTGCTTAGTTTTATCCTTTTTAATAGTTTCAGTTCTGGACTCCACATTTTGCTAGGGACATTACCAACTATCCAGAAGACAGTGATGAGAAACATAAAGGGACAGCACAAAAGGCATGTTACATGAATAACTGTGAAAGAAACTGAAAGTAATTTCCCTAGAGGAGAGAAGATTTCTAGGAAATAAAGTAGCTGTATTTGTGGTTTCATATATGTTAAAAATAATTACATAGAAGTTATGTGCTATGTTATGAAGCTTTAGAGGGCAGACCTAGGAAAAATGGGTTAATGAAATATATGGAGTTAGGGTTTAACATATCAAAGAACAATCTACTGACTAAAATTATCTGAAAATAAATTCTATTGCATTGGGAGGTCATTGTTCCCCTCTGTAGAAAGAATTGAATCAGGAAGGCACATCCACGTTTTTGGATAGGTAGACATGATCTTAGGAACAAGGAGCATCAAACTCTTCAATAACCTTTTTAGTTCCTATAAATGCTGAGACTGTACTATTTTATGTCTGTTACCGACCACAACTCATCCAGACCTCATTTCGTCCTGACTGGTTTCCAGCTTTGATCCCATCTGTTTCTTGTCCTGGGCCTGTCTAGTTTGTCAGGAATCCCCTGAGACACAGGCACCTACCACAAATTCCAATTACCTAGTCCTGATGTCCATCTATAGGACTTTGCTCTTAGATGTAATCCCACTACAATTATTTTATCTGAATGATAATTCTGGCCTCAGGCTGGATAGTGACAGCGTAGTCCTAATCTAAGGCCTAGGATCATGCTCATTCATGAAACAAATATCCGTTTTCACTTTTTGTTTACTTTTTTTTATTAGCACCATTTACTTGCTTTAGAACAACAAACATCCATTGACCACCTAACAGGTATTATTGTAGCACCTGGGGATATAGCAACATTTATTATGCATAAATGATCCTAATCTGGGCACGAACTTATATGAGTCACTTATTTTCTTGTCCACTTGTTGCCTAACAGGGATAATATTTATAACATTCTACCACTTTGTGCTTATAAATATCTGTTACATTTCACAAATACTGAAGTGCTGTATACCACTTGTTAGGTACTGTCCTAAGCACTTGGTAATATTTGATCATCTAATCCTAATAACATGTCTACAAAATAGAACCTATTATTTATTATTCCTATTTTACTAATGAGAAAATAGAGAACAAAAGAAATTAAATAACTTGACTAATGTCATGAAAAAATTCTAGAGCCAGGATTCAAACACAGGTGGTAGCCTTGCTAAAACCTCTGCTTATCATTACAAATGCTAGGTTGAGTGAAAGTTCCAGTAGCTTAGCTGGAAGTGTTTCCCTTTCCCTTTTCTCTTGTGCCTGGTCTTCTTTATAGGGCCCAGAAAGTTCTTTCAAGGAAAGCCATCCCATGGGAGGCTAACACCTGGGAAGTCATTCATCTTTTGAGTTTCAGCAGGTATTTGTCAGATAAGGTACATGATGGAACTCTGCATAACCGTAAAGTGGGAACTCAAAACTCTGCTTAACTTCATCATATTGATCTGTTAGAAAAATGGAGGAGGAGAAAGAAGAAGAAAAGCAGAATGGGAGAGAATACTTAATTGTAAATGCAATCATATAGAAAGAACAACTGTGCATCACCCACCAAAAAAATATTATTCAAATACTGGGGTTACTTTTAGAAAACAGTATCACTCATGCATAAAATTAAAACTATCAAATTGCTTCCATTATAAGATAATGTGGTTTGGTAAGTTTTCATGCTTGCATTATGCCTAATTCCTGGGCCTTTTGCTCTTAAAATTGCAACTGCTTCTATGGTAATCCATGCATTGTACTGGAAGCAGAGCAGAATTAATCTATGCCCAGAGATTTTTAAAAAGGCAGCCTGCATACTTACATATCCCTTTTGAGTTTGTATGTGTTCCCAGAACCATCTCCTTCTAGGTATTGCCTAAACTTTGGCTCCAACCTTGTATATAGATTTCTATATTGCTGGATTTTGATATGATTTCCTAATCTATCAGTTTTCTATTAATCCTTTACATATCATCATCACACTGGACCAGGTAGGAGTTTCAAAGTAGTTCTAGCTGTATTTCTCTTACGTTTTGTATGGTGAAAAAACATTTGTAGTGCATATTTTACCTAATAGCAGTGTATTATAAGGCCCTTCTTCCCTTCCTTTCTCCATTCCTTCTTTCCTTCCTTTAGCATGTATTAAATAACCCAACATGTGTCAGGTCTTGGGCTAGGTTCTAGAACACAAAGATGAAGCATATACCACTTCCTTCTCTATGAGCTCATAACCCAGAAGGGAGTCTCTAATAATAGATAATAATAAATACTGTAATGAAGATGTGCATGAGATACTGTATTGTGCTGTGAACCCTAGAGGAGGGGTGTTATTCATTATTTATTTGATAAATAGTTGACATGTATTCACTAAGGATTAGACATTGGGCTAGATGTTGATGGAAGATGAGGATGTTGTAGACAACATTTTGATGAGTTTTGCTGTGGGAAATTGCATCTTAATAGGCTATAGGGAAGGTTAAGTTGGGTGATAATAAGGAAAGTTTATGTAATGGAAAAGATACAAAAGAGAAAGAAAAAATGCTGATGCAGTATAATGAGAAAATTGAAGGATCAAAGCCCTTAAAAAGGCTAGAGGAGGCTTGATCTAGGTCACAAGTGGTGGTGTTGATTAGCTAGAGGAAGGAACTATTTGTTTGCTCCTAACAGGAGAGAGGATAAATTAGGTCTATTGCCACCGACCTGGGTAGGGAGGGGTTGTTGTTAAAAGATAAAGCAGTTGTCATATGGTTGCCTCTTTTTATGTATGTAATAAGGTCACCACTTGTTAGTGAAGGTGGGAGACATGTTGGATATTTTTAGGTGCACATAGAAAAAAAAATCATTGTTTTGGAGAGTAAAAGAATGAGATTACTAGGTAGGCAACCTGCCTCACAGATTTAAGGGGTTATTTAAGATTTTGGTTTTAAGTTCGAAGGAAGTAGAATTGAAATGCAAAAGTTTCTCTAGCCATGTCCTGCTATTTAATATGTGCAGTTGTAGAATAAGCAAATGATTGGATTGAATTGCTATAGTGTTTTCCGGAGTGAGTCCATAAGAAAGAGGGATTAGCAAGGATGTTTCCATGAAAGTAGTTATGGTGGTGAGTCATGCATATGAGCTATATGAGGAGGACAGTGAAACAGTAGTGAACAATTTAAAAGATACTTGTTCCCTTCAGGCAATTTGGGGCTTTGAAATCTTGCCTGTATTAGGTGGGTAGGATATGCCTTATTCATGGGTGTGTTTAACAACATATGAAGGGCTTCTTAAACTCAGCATTTAAAAAAATAGCAAAATGGGAATAACTAAATAGAAACTCTCTAATAAGACCTATATTTCATTATATGTTACAGACAATGAACAATGAATGTTGGAGAATGTCCTTTCCTGTCTCTTAATCATTTTGAATCTAAACTAATGATAAACTTCAATCAGTGACATTGAGGGGATGGGTAAGGGAAAATATAAAGAGTCCTCTGTGCATGCAAATTTGTTGTTACTTGCAGCCTAAGATGGTGGCGTCTTGCTTTAAAGACCTTACTAATCATTACAGAATATTCATATTCTCTGCTCAATAATTTGGAAATGACTTAGATGCTGTAGCTCTCTGTGTCTCTAATTTCTGATCTCTGTATTCATCCATGCTGTCTTTAGTACAAGCATTTATTTCTGCAGACTTCCCTTGTTCTGTTCTTTATGTTACATGGAGGAAATTCTGAGAATCTTCATCAGTAGCACTATGAAACTCCTTCCATACAGAACAGTCTAGAACAGGCATTGTCAAACTGGGCTAAATCTGTTCTGCCCTCTGGTTTTCTAAAGAAAATGTTATTGGAACACAACCACGTTCATTCATTTCTGTATTGTCTGTGGCAGAGGTAGACCATCATGATAGAGACCATATGAATTGAAAAGCCTAAAACATTTATTACCTGGCTCTGAACAGACAATACTTGCTGACCTCTGGTCTGGGACAGCATTGTGTATATCCCACAGGTCTAATACTGGAAGTTTCCATTAGTCCTTCTTCAGAGGTGACTAGAGTGCACAGTCATAATGGCAGAGCCCTAAGGACTTCGCTAACTAACACTTCCTGTCTAATCACCTTTACTCGAGCAACCATCTTACTGAGGGGTGCTGTCACTGCTCCTGTCCACTTTCTAGCTGTTGGATGCCTCGAGAGTTCTTTCTGCCCTTGATAAGGAATAAACCTGTCAGTAGCATGTGACAGTTTTTCAATTAATTTGGGAGATGATGCAGATTTTGCTGTTTCTTAACTTTTAATTGTTGTATTTTCTGGTTCTCGGTAGGGAGACATGAAGAAAATTGCTAATTCCCTTCGGATAAATAACAGTTTAGATTAAATAAGAAAGAACTTTTACTCTTTAATAAAATGCAAAGTTACCATGCTTTTCTCCAGCTCGATCATTCATGCATCATAATGTGAATGGAGTTCTAGGAGTACGATGTTTATTCTCACAATAGGTTTAATTCTGAGTGAAAGCACTAATTGAAAAATCAGAAGAATTTTGTCTTTAAGAGCTCATGTTAATGCATCTATTCATCCATCTGAATTTTGATGAACTCTGTTTTTTTCTATGTAAATTCTTATCAGAATGGCCTGACTCTAAATTGTGCTCTGCTTGTAACTTTCATTTATGATTTGCTACTTGTTGTTTATCAGCTCTTTTTAAACTACATCGTAGAAAGAAAATGTTTTAAACAATGTCACATCCAAACGGTGATTTCTCAGAGCTTCAAATGTAGGTTTTAATCCTTCTTCCAGGTTATCCAGACTCAGACTGCTGCACAGCACTGGGGCTTTTCAGACACATTAAGGATTCTGGACAGGCTTCACCCCAGACACCCTTGTGCTCCTTGCCATTCTAATGGTTGCATTTTGTCTCTGGGTGGAATCTTCTCACATTTCATTTAGGGGAAGTGATTTGTTTCCAGGCTACAGCTTCCCAAAAGCTATGATCACATGGGTTAACCGACATTAATTTCCACATGCATCCTGTTCTGCAGTCTATGGAGAAGGAAAGCAGATACTGCTTAGGTTTTCTGTCTTGTGTCCTTTTGTGTTTTCATCAACTTTTTATTGTGCAGGAAAAGATTAGGAAAATGGGAATCAGGGTGGCAAGAAAAGGAAAATGAAGGGAAAATAAATTACAGGGCAGAGCTTTTTCCTCGTCTTCTTTCTTTTTTAAAATTTAGCCATTAGGGACATAAAGAAAGCTAACTCAAAATTCACCAGGGCTTTAGGACTGCAGGGTGAGGATTTAGGCAGCATATTCCTTCAGGTTTTGCTATCCCCACACATATCCTGAATTAAACATATAAACCAGGAGGTGAAGTTGTGTGGAATTATACCGACTCATGGAGGTTTCTGCTTCTCTTTTAAGGGAAAATCAATACATTACACCTAGAAAAGTTTTTTTTTTTTTTTTTTTTTTTTGGTATGTTTATTGTAACTTAAATATCCAAAATATTCATGTAGATTTCTGTATCCTTGGCCATAACAAAAACCAGCTTGGCAGCAGGAGTATAGAAAGAAAGATTCACTTTATAAAATCTGAGTCAGAAAATATTGATCAGAATTGTCAGAACTTGATAGTTTAACATTTATTTTAGTGATCATAACTAGTTTAAGATGGTTTTACTTTTTTGATAAGAAGTTTAGGGTTATGTAGTTCATTTTCGTTTTTAAGATCAAAAGCATATATTCCAATTTAAGAATTTTCCCTACTTAAATTAATCATTGTCCTGGCAATAAAAGTGTACATTTGTGGAAAGACTTGCATGACATAAATAGTCATTCACCTTAAATTAGGAAGCCAAAGCCCCAGTGAGACAGGCAGGGAAGGACTCCTGTTTAAACTTATTTCATCCAGTGAAAATGTCGGAAAATGAGATCCAGATTCTAGGTTCCTTAGCACTTCACCGTCCACCCATCCAGTTCACCAGCACTTTGTTTTAGTACCTAGAGATTGTCATCATAGAAAAGAGTAATGTGATTCTAAGTAGACTATCACTAATGCTTTAACCATAATTACAAATTAATATAACTATAGTCTTCTGACATCTATCACTCATTCATATATCCACTCACTCAACAATTATTACATATCTATTCTGTGCCAGATATGGAGCTACATACCAAGGAGAGAAATTGAAACAATTTTTTATCCTCAGTAAGCACAGAGTCTTTTTCTGTGATGCTGGCAAATTAATCAGAAGACCAAAATGGCAATCAAAATATTTCATTCTCAATGTTTCTGATCAGACAATAATTAATAATTCAATAATTCCAGAAATTAGGCAATAACTCTCCTAAAATTAGTTTGGTTTTGCACATGGTATTTTAACAGATCTAGACATGGAGAAACATACAGTTATTAAGTGGAATGGCACTTGAACATTTATTGTGTGCCAAGGAGTTATTGGAATATTAAGTGCAAAAAATAATCAGGTATTATAAATGTGTAAAATAATATTGGTACAGAAGAAAAGTCAATGGACTTATTGAAATTAGGGGTTCATATAATTCTTCTATTACTCTGAGAGCTCAACATTCCCAAGAATAAAGGCTGCGATGAGACAGCGAGGAAACCACTAGACTTGGAAACACGTGTCCGAATCTGAGACCTGACTTTATCATTTACTCAGTAAGAGACGTTGGGTATGCAATGTCACATTATCTTGAATCTGAGTTTTGGATTTTTTAAATGGTCACAATAATAACTACTTTATTAAGTTATAGAGAGAACAAGGTGAGATGCAACAAGGGAAAACACTTTGTGAGCCATAAAATTGAAGAGATTACTGATATTAATAAACAGTAAGTATAAGTATATCTTATGAGCACATCTTTTTTCCTGCACAATCTTCTACAATTCACAAATATTTCTTCTCAATATTTGTTTCGTTTTCCCCTTCCCTCTAATGCTTGGTTAATTGCCTTAATTAAAATCTACTACCTGCCCCTTCTCTTCTCCATTCCTCTTCATTATATTTGTAAGTCAAAATTTGACATTAGTTTTGACTGATATATATAATAACAATGTTAGCCATAAAAATACAATCATAACAATGTGAATTTTGGTGCAGCAGTGGCGATCTCAATCCTAGAATCTCTGAAGATGTTTCTTCCTAATTATCTCGTATTTGGGTCTAATTAAAACTGTATTTCCACATATGTTAGATTTTCACAATAAATGAAAATCCTATTTACCATAATTATTAACTCCTTCCTTAATATACTTGTATTGCAACATCATGGTTTTCCATCAGTTTTTGTTATAAATATAGAATATTTTCTAAATATTTTGGAAGAAGTAGATTATTCATAGGGCTACATCAGCAGTTTGGTTTTTTTAACTAACCTGAGGACCTTCCTCTCTATTCTCTCAGCATTTTTCTTTTATGTCTGTTATAACATTTAGCACACTTGATTTACAAATTGAATGTTTATCTTCTCTTTTTTTCCTTTACCTTAAAAAATTATTCAGGATAGAAATTAAAATCAAGTTTTTACTCATCTTTCTACCCTTAGTGCTTATCCTAATGATGGCAATGATGGCAATGATGTCAAATTATGTTTGTAAAGTAAGTTATTTTCACTGACAATGTAAAATTCATGTACAAGTAGCTTTTCAATGACATTTTTTTAAAGCGGTGGGTTTTTTTGGTAAATAGGGAGGTTTCTATACGGCTTTTTTTAGTATAGGTTGACATATATCATAATCATATTATTTTACTGATAGTTATTGAATTCTTATTGGGTTTTACTAGAGGCAGTAAGGAACTTGCAGTTAAATATTCACAATGTTAAAACTACACAACTTTATTAGCACACATGAGCATTTGTGCAGATTATTTCAGTTCTATGCTAGGTACTCCATATAATAAACTTTGTTGTAAGAGAATATTAAAATGAAACCTACAGAAGTCAAAGACTGCAAACTTTAGTAAACGATATAAAAGTTGACTTGGATAAATGAAAAAGCATTATGTATTATTAGAAATAAAGCCTCTATATTATACTAATATCAATTCTGTTGAAATTATTTCATAATATAATGTAATCCCAATTGACATTTTTATATGGCTTTGGCAGAGGGTATTCGTCACAAAATGATTTAAAAATTTATTTGAAATAGTAAATGAGCAAGAATAACCCCAAACTTTAAGTATATAATAAAGTACTGGGATTTGTACTAATAGATAGTAAAACATGTAATTCTAAAATATTTAGAATAGAGTGGTATTACTATGAAAGAAGCAAAAAATAAAATATATCATAAAGTCTAGAAATAGAACCATGTATGTTGGTATATGATGAATCTATACATTAACATATTATAAAAAATATGCTGCAAATTAATAGGAAAATTATGTATACTTAACAACAAGACCTTTTCTCACAAAAATTCTATACACATAATTAAAAGGTGAATAGTTCCATTATATAGGACTTTTGTCAATAAGAAAAAGATCAGCATTCTAATAGATAAATATAATAGGCAAATAGCACACTGAAATTTGCAAAAGAAGAAATACAAATGTACCATAAACACATGGAAAACGTCAAATTCTGTAATAATCAAATCTATAAAAATTAAATTAATTATGATATTTTTGCATATTAAGATTAATAGCAATGTTTAAAAATAAATTCATTTGGGATTAGTATATATGTAGAAGGTGGGTTTGCTGTGCATCTGCAAAACATGAAGAAATTTAAACTCTTCACCATTTCTTGCTACTCACAAACAAAAGTAATTTTTAAATGTAATATCAATACAAATAATGAAAAAACAGCCAATGAAATGGCCACATTAAGTAGAAACAAAAGTATATGGTCATGCTTTTCTTGAGAAAAAATAAACAGTACTTACTAAGATCTCTAAAAGTAAGCACTCTCACTGGCCTGCCCGAGTCACACTCCTAGGAATCTTCCTTAATTAACTAATTAAAGATGAAGGCAAATATTTATCTAACAAGATGTTCTACAGAGCCTTGTTTATAATGGAGAAAAATAGAATCTAGTTAAGTGGGCCTCCGTAGAGGGATTAAACAAAAGATTGTAAAGCCTGCAAGAGGAACTTCACATCTAATGACATGAAGGGATATCTATGATATGATATGGCATCTGGAAAACAGTATTTGTGATATGATAGGAGTTTTGCAAAAAGTTTCATTAGACTAGGAAAGGGAAATATAATATACAAAATAATGTTTTTGATGATTATTTCTAGGTAGTAGTTAAGACTAGGTAAATATATGTATTTTCAAACATTTTGCAATTAAAATGTGTTATTGTTTCATTAGGAAACAGTCTATTATTTTTAAGTAAAAAATAAGACTATGACTACTATAATTAATTTTTATTTCTTATGAAAATATTTGCTTTTTGCAAAAGTTCAGACAATGTATGTGTTCTGTTTTATGATTCCTGTCCCTAAGTTCTACTTTCCAGGGTTTATGATGACTAATTGCAGTGTATGTGCATTATATATACACATATCAAAGCCATCGTCATCAAAGAAATTTTCTAATTGCTCATGTGTGCAAATAATTTGAGAGGGCATACACAGGTTAGCCAAGTTGTGTACTGATCAAAAAATTTAGAGATGACTGCTTTCAACATTACCCTTGACATGATAGGCAAAGTGTTATTGTGCTTTCCCTTAACTCATATGCTTCTCAGGCATCCCCTCAACCACAGAGCACACTCGGTCACTGTAGATTATGTCCCTAGATGATAAAGTAAGCAGAATTTTTGAGGGGTGTGGGATTCAGTCCTTCCTTTCATGACATCCCTGTGCCTTTCTAGCACCTCTCTAGGAAACCAGTGCCTGTATAAGTTAATTTCTTAAGCATGACCATCAGTCCTCTGCACCTGCTTTGACAACTAAGTCTTTTAAAATGTTCTGGAGAAATTCCTTTTTTCCAGAAATTCCCTGGGAGAAGCAACAAACTAACTACTAGTTTAAACATCAGCTGAAATCTGAGTAAACTGTTGCTCACTATTACTTCACAGACAGCAATGAAGCCCAAATAACACCAGGCATGAAACAAAATGAAGCATTTTGTAGAGATAATAAAGTAAGAAAAATGTAAAAAAAAAAAAAAGGAAAAAATCTTTGCTTTACTTCTATAAAATTGTATCTCAATATCCATGAAATGTGACAAGATATAATTTTGATAAGTTGCCAGTGTAATTGGTCATTTATTAAAAATGAAAACTAGGGTGTTATTTCATGGGTATAATTTAATAAATGAGCATCATTTTTACAAGTCAGCATTTGGCATTGTGTAATGATATTAGTGACTTGGCTGAAAAATGTATTGTATCTGGTAGCTTCAATTTAAAATCACCTAGATTATTTTAGCAGAGCCCAAGCAATTTTTTTCTAGAAATTTATCTCTAGATTTCCCATTTATTTGTTAAGAGTTGTGGGTCTGATACAAAAACACAGTACTGTACTACTTCAATACGGGACGTGCCCCTTCCCCAGATGCACGTCTTTAGATGAGAGTACTTGAAATCTTTCTAAAAAGTCAGCATCCTTAGTTCCCTGAAAATCAGGTCACTTTGTGGAAACGAGATGCCGGAACATCTAATTAATAATCACTATTGACTTTTCTTCATTGGCATTTTTTTTTTTTTTTTTTTTTTTTTGAGACAGGAGTCTGGCTCCAGGCTGGAATGCAGTGGCTCAATCTCAGCTCACTGCAATCTCCGCCTCCCAGATTCACACCATTCTCCTGGCTCAGCCTCCCCAGTAGCTGGGACTACAGGCACCCACCACTGCACCTGGCTAATTTTTTGTATTTTTAGTAGAAACGGGGTTTCACCATGTTGGTCAGGATGGTCTCGATCTCCTGACCTCATGATCAACCCGCCTCGGCTTCTCAAAGTCCTGGGATTACAGGCGTGAGCCACCACACCCGGCCCTTCATTGGCCTTTATATGGAAAACGCACCAGTGAGCTAATCCAATGCCAGGCCTATGATGTAAGATGTTTTTATTATTCTGACTTTATAGTAATATGAGGAGAGAATAGCTACTCGTGAATTCTGAAGGAGACAGTGTGCAAGCTTCCATTAACACCGATGAAGTTCCTGAAGAAAAGGAAATGTACTTAGTCTTATGTCAGGTAACGATGATGTATTGCACTCAGTCACACAGTTATCTCTTTTTAAAAATTGAACTTCTTTCCAAAGGCTGAGAGGTTGTTCATTTATAAAGCATCTACTATGTGCCTGGAACCCTGGGCAAGGAACAGTGCAGAGATGAAGGAGAATAAGATCCCCATTCCCAAGAATGTCACATAAGGCTGGAGAGAGGAAACTAAATAATTGTGGTATAATGAGATTTGTATTCTATTTTAGATATAAGGGCAAGTCTTTCACTAGGAAAGGGTTTAAGACATCTCTGCCAAGGTGCTGAATAAATTGGGAAAAGGAAATGGAAAGAAATGGTGTTTTAGCCTATTGAAATCACATGAGCAAAGCCACTATTGAAAAGTTCTCCTTGGTCGAAAGTAAACACTCTGCAAGACTTACCCACCTGAGTAGCAATGGAGCCTGAGATAATTGCATAGTTGCCAGAGGTATGTGGGAAAGCTCATGTTTATCTTCCCGTGTTGCATATCAGCTGCATTTGCCTGTTTCTTTTTCTGCATTCCCCCTGAGGGTTGAGTGATCTCTCCAGTATGCCGGATTTTTCTCTCCAGGTTTCTCTCGTGCTGCATTTTTGGGGATGGTTACTTGTTGCAATTGGCTTTCCTGCTCAATGGTGGGGTTTTTTTGTTTGTTTTGTTTGTTTGTTTTTTTGGTTTTTTTAACATCTTTGCTGGGGGTTGTGCCAACTACAAGTTCTGCTGTTTCTTAATTAAATTCTTAATCTCCATAGGCTTATAACAGAAAGTCTTTAATTCTTGGCTGCAAGAAAAAAGAATGTAAGAACAGCAAATAATACACAAAATGAAACCATTCATAATTGTTTTAAAAAAAATGGGAAAGCTAGCAGCTGCTCAATTCCATTTATTTCTGTTATCTGCAGAATTTCTCATGGAAGGCAGGAATAATCACTGTACTCAGCAGCTTGGGAAATGCAATTTTATATAATACACAGACTTCATGAAACTGCAAAATAACAGGAAGTTTAGCCATATTTGAATGCAGGGAAAAACTGAGACTGGGGAAAAACAGTGTCTGAATTTGCCTTGAAATAGGAATATGTCCAAAAAGCTTTCAGTATTCACAGACATTCATCCATCGTTGCTTGTCTTACTGAAGATTTTATTAGCCCCCATTCTTAGATGAGGAACTAAAGCATTCAGCATGTTCAAGTTCATATAGCAAATCAGCAACCATAGTCAATAACTGAATTATGATTTTACATTTCCCAAGCCCATGACTTATTCCCCTGTGTCACAGCTCTCCTTTTTTCCCACACTGTGACCTACCAGATGGCAGCCACAGCTGAAGCCGATGTCTGAATACTCTTGTGTGATGTCTTTTTTTTTTTTTTTAACGTAGATGCAATGTGATATTGCTATTGCTTTTATTAATATGAGTGCTGCTTCTATTGGGAACATTTATTCCTATCCACCTTCTAGGAATATTTTTCTAGTAAGATTTAGTGTTTTCTAATCCTGAGCTTCCAGATGATGGAATAACCGTCAAATTTTGTTTTCCATTTTCTATTACAGATATTTTCCATTGCTTTCCTTGTATGGTCTAGTGTCAGTGATTTTCTGTCACAGAGTATTTTTTCTCCATGTTTATCTGTTTTCTTTGTCTTAGCAAATATAAGAGCTTTATAATTAGCTTCTCCCCTCCTCCTCCCCCTCCCTCCTCCTCCTCCTTCTCCTTCTCCTCCTTCTCCTTCTCCTTCTTCTTCTGTCTTCTCTTCCTTCTTCTTCTCTTCCTTCTTTATCCTCTTCTTCTCTTCCTTCTTCTTCCTTCTTATTTTTGTGAGACAGCATCTTACCACCCAGGCTGGAGTGCAGTGGCATGATCATGGCTCACTGCCTGGACCTCCCAAACTCAGGTGATCCTCTCACCTCAACCTTCTGAGTAGCTGGGACTACAAGTGTGTGCCACCATACCTACAGACTTTTTTGTACAGACAGGGTTTAACCACATTGCCCGTACTGGTGTTGAACTCCTGGTCTCAAGTGATCCTCTTCCTTGGCCTCCCAAAGTGCTGGGATTACAGGGGTGAGCCACTGCGCCTGGCTATCTAGCTTTTTCTTTTTTTTTTTTATTTTTTTATTTTTTATTTTTTTTATTATACTTTAAGTTCTAGGGTACATGTGCATGACGTTTATATCATGTATAACTCCCCAAAGCAATCCCTCCTCCTCCCCCCCCCCCATGATAGGCCCCAGTGTGTGATGTTCCCCTTCCCGAGTCCAAGTGATCTCATTGTTCAGTTCCCACCTATGAGTGAGAACATGCGGTGTTTGGTTTTCTCTTCTTGTGATAGTTTGCTAAGATGATGGTTTCCAGGTGCATCCATGTCCCTACAAAGGACGCAAACTCATCCTTTTTGATGGCTGCATAGTATTCCATGGTGTATATGTGCCACATTTTCTTAATCCAGTCTGTCACAGATGGACATTTGGGTTGATTCCAAGTCTTTGCTATTGTGAATAGTGCCGCAATAAACATACGTGTGCATGTGTCTTTGTAGTAGAGTAATTTATAATCCTTTGGGTATATACCCAGTAGTGGGATGGCTGGGTCATATGGTACATCTAGTTCTAGATCCTTGAGGAATCGCCATACTGTTTTCCATATGGTTGAACTAGTTTACAATCCCACCAACAGTGTAAAAGTGTTCCTATTTCTCCACATCCTCTCCAACACCTGTTGTTTCCTGACTTCTTAATGATTGCCATTCTAACTGGTGTGAGATGGTATCTCATTGTGGTTTTGATTTGCATTTCTCTGATGGCGAGTGATGATGAGCATTTTTTCATGTGTCTGTTGGCTGTATGGATGTCTTCTTTTGAGAAATGTCTGTTCATATCCTTTGCCCACTTTTTGATGGGGTTTTTTTTTTTTCTTGTATATTTGTTTGAGTTCTTTGTAGATTCTGGATATTAGCCCTTTGTCAGATGAGTAGGTTGCAAAATTTTCTCCCATTCTGTAGGTTGTCTGTTCACTCTGATGGTTTTCTTTAGCTGTGCAAAAGCTCTTTAGTTTATTAGATCCCATGTGTCAATTTTGCTTTTGCTGCCGTTGCTTTTGGTGTTTTAGACATGAAGTCCTTGCCCATGCCTAAGTCCTGAATGGTACTACCTAGATTTTCTTCTAGGGTTTTTATGGTATTAGGTCTAACATTTAAGTCTCTAATCCATCTTGAATTAATTTTCGTATAAGGGGTAAGGAAAGGATCCAGTTTCAGCTTTCTACTTATGGCTAGCCAATTTTCCCAGCACCATTTATTAAATAGGGAATCCTTTCCCCATTTCTTGTTTCTCTCAGGTTTGTCAAAGATCAGATGGCTGTAGATGTGTGGTATTATTTCTGAGGACTCTGTTCTGTTCCATTGGTCTATATCTCTGTTGTGGTACCAGTACCATGCTGTTTTGGTTACTGTAGCCTTGTAGTATAGTTTGAAGTCAGGTAGCGTGACGCCTCCAGCTTTGTCCTTTTGACTTAGGATTGTCTTGGCAATGCGGGCTCTTTTTTGGTTCCATATGAACTTTAAAGCAGTTTTTTTCCAATTCTGTGAAGAAAGTCATTGGTAGTTTGATGAGGATGGCATTGAATCTATAAATAACCTTGGGCAGTATGGCCATTTTCACGATATTGATTCTTCCTATCCATGAGCATGGTATGTTCTTCCATTTGTTTGTGTCCTCTTTGATTTCACTGAGCAGTGGTTTGTAGTTCTCCTTGAAGAGCTCCTTTACATCCCTTGTAAGCTGGATTCCTAGGTATTTTATTCTCTTTGAAGCAATTGTGAATGGAAGTTCATTCCTGATTTGGCTCTCTGCTTGTCTGTTACTGGTGTATAAGAATGCTTGTGATTTTTGCACATTAATTTTGTATCCTGAGACTTTGCTGAAGTTGCTTATCAGCTTAAGGAGATTTTGGGCTGAGACAATGGGGTTTTCTAATATACAATCATGTCATCTGCAAACAGGGACAATTTGACTTCTTCTTTTCCTAACTGGATACCCTTGATTTCTTTCTCTTGCCTGATTGCCCTAGCCAGAACTTCCAACACTATGTTGAATAGGAGTGGTGAGAGAGGGCATCCCTGTCTTGTGCTAGTTTTCAAAGGAATTTTTTCCAGTTTTTGCCCATTCAGTATGATATTAGCTGTGGGTTTGTCATAAATAGCTCTTATTATTTTGAGGTACATTCCATCAACACCGAATTTATTGAGCGTTTTTAGCATAAAGGGCTGTTGAATTTTGTCAAAAGCTTTTTCTGTATCTATTGAGATAATCATGTGGTTCTTGCCTTTGGTTCTGTTTATATGCTTGATTACGTTTATTGATTTGCGAATGTTGAACCAGCCTTGCATCCCAGGGATGAAGCCCACTTGATCATGGTGGATAAGCTTTTTGATGTGCTGCTGAATCCGGTTTGCCAGTATTTTATTGAGGATTTTTGCATCGATGTTCATCAGGGATATTGGTCTAAAATTCTCTTTTTTGTTGTGTCTCTGCCAGGCTTTGGTATCAGGATGATGTTGGCCTCATAAAATGAGTTAGGGAGGATTCCCTCTTTTTCTATTGATTGGAATAGTTTCAGAAGGAATGGTACCAGCTCCTCCTTGTACCTCTGGTAGAATTCAGCTGTGAATCCATCTGGTCCTGGACTTTTTTTGGTTGGTAGGCTATTAATTGTTGCCTCAATTTCAGAGCCTGTTATTGGTCTATTCAGGGATTCAACTTCTTCCTGGTTTAGTCTTGGGAGAGTGTAAGTGTCCAGGAAATTATCCATTTCTTCTAGATTATCTAGTTGATTTGCATAGAGGCATTTATAGTATTCTCTGATGGTTGTTTGTATTTCTGTGGGGTCAGTGGTGATATCCCCTTTATCATTTTTTATTGCGTCTATTTGATTCCTCTCTCTTTTCTTCTTTATTAGTCTAGCTAGCAGTCTGTCAATTTTGTTGATCTTTTCAAAAAACCAACTTCTGGATTCATTGATTTTTTGGAGGGTTTTTTGTGTCTCTATCTCCTTCAGTTCTGCTCTGATCTTAGTTATTTCTTGCCTTCTGCTAGCTTTTGAATGTGTTTGCTCTTGCCTCTCTAGTTCTTTTAATTGTGATGTTAGAATGTCAATTTTAGATCTTTCCTGCTTTCTCTTGTGGGCATTTAGTGCTATAAATTTCCCTCTACACACTGCTTTAAATGTGTCCCAGAGATTCTGGTATGTTGTATCTTTGTTCTCATTGGTTTCAAAGAACATCTTTATTTCTGCTTTCATTTCGTTATGTACCCAGTAGTCATTCAGGAGCAGGTTGTTCAGTTTCCATGTAGTTGAGCGGTTTTGATTGAGTTTCTTAGTCCTGAGTTCTAGTTTGATTGCACTGTGGTCTGAGAGACAGTTTGTTATAATTTCTGTCTTTTTTACATTTGCTGAGGAGTGCTTTACTTCCAATTATGTGGTCAATTTTGGAATAAGTGCGATGTGGTGCTGAGAAGAATGTATATTCTGTTGATTTGGGGTGGAGAGTTCTATAGATGTCTATTAGGTCCGCTTGGTGCAGAGATGAGTTCAATTCCTGGATATCCTTGTTAACTTTCTGTCTCGTTGATCTGTCTAATGTTGACAGTGGAGTGTTGAAGTCTCCCATTATTATTGTATGGGAGTCTAAGTCTCTTTGTAAGTCTCTAAGGACTTGCTTTATGAATCTGGGTGCTCCTGTATTGGGTGCATATATATTTAGGAGAGTTAGCTCTTCCTGTTGAATTGATCCCTTTACCATTATGTAATGGCCTTCTTTGTCTCTTTTGATCTTTGATGGTTTAAAGTCTGTTTTATCAGAGACTAGGATTGCAACCCCTGCTTTTTTTTGTTCTCCATTGCTTGGTAGATCTTCCTCCATCCCTTTATTTTGAGCCTATGTATGTCTCTGCATGTGAGATGGGTCTCCTGAATACAGCAGACTGATGGGTCTTGACTCTTTATCCAGTTTGCCAGTCTGTGTCTTTTAATTGGAGCATTTAGTCCATTGACATTTAAGGTTAATATTGTTATGTGTGAACTTGATCCTGTCATTATGATATTAACTGGTTATTTTGCTCGTTAGTTGATGCAGTTTCTTCCTAGCCTCGATGGTCTTTACATTTTGGCATGTTTTTGCAATGGCTGGTACCGGTTGTTCCTTTCCATGTTTAGGGCTTCCTTCAGGGTCTCTTGTAAGGCAGGCCTGGTGGTGACAAAATCTCTAAGCATTTGCTTATCTGTAAAGGATTTTTTCTCCTTCACTGATGAAGCTTAGTTTGGCTGGATATGAAATTCTGGGTTGAAAATTCCTTTCTTTAAGAACGTTGAATATTGGTCCCCACTCTCTTCTGGCTTGTAGAGTTTCTGCCGAGAGGTCTGCTGTTATTCTGATGGGCTTCCCTTTGTGGGTAACCCGACCTTTCTCTCTGGCTGCCCTTAAGATTTTTTCCTTCATTTCAACTTTGGTGAATCTGGCAATTATGTGTCTTGGAGTTGCTCTTCTGGAGGAGTATCTTTGTGGCATTCTCTGTATTTCCTGAATTTGAATGTTGGCCTGCCCTACTAGGTTGGGGAAGTTCTCCTGGATGATATCCTGCAGAGTGTTTTCCAAGTTGGTTCCATTTTCCCCTCACTTTCAGGCACCCCAATCAGACGTAGATTTGGTCTTTTTACATAATCCCATACTTCTTGCAGGCTTTGTTCATTTCTTTTTCTTCTCTTTTCTTTTGGTTTCTCTTCTCGCTTCATTTCATTCATTTGATCCTCAATCGCTGATACTCTTTCTTCCAGTTGATCGAGTCGGTTACTGAAGCTTGTGCATTTGTCACGTATTTCTCGTGTCATGGTTTTCATCTCTGTCATTTTGTTTATGATCTTCTCTGCATTAATTAGTCTAGCTGTCAATTCTTCCACTTTTTTTTCAAGATTTTTAGTTTCTTTGCGCTGGGTACGTAATTCCTCCTTTAGCTCTGAGAGGTTTGATGGAGTGAAGCCTTCTTCTCTCATCTCGTCAAAGTCATTCTCTGACCAGCTTTGATCCGTTGCTTGCGATGGGTTGCGCTCCTTTGCAGGGGGAGATGCGCTCTTATTTTTTGAATTTCCAGCTTCTCTGCCCTGCTTCTTCCCCATCTTTGTGGTTTTATCTGTCTCTGGTCTTTGATGATGGTGACGTACTGATGGGGTTTTGGTATAGGTGTCCTTCCTGTTTGATAGTTTTCCGTCTGACAGTCAGAAGGACTGTCTGTTGGTCTGTTGGAGATTGCCTGAGGTCCACTCCAGACCCTGTTTGCCTGGGTATCAGCAGCAGAGTTTGCCGAAGATAGAATATTGCTGAACAGCGAGTGTACCTGTCTGATTCTTTCTTTGGAAGTTTCCTCTCAGGAGTGACTCCACCCTGTGAGGTGTGGGGTGTCAGACTGCCCCTAGTGGGGGATGTCTCCCAGCTAGGCTACTCAGGGGTCAGGGACCCACCTGAGCAGGCAGTCTGTCCGTTCTCAGATCTCAACCTCCACGTTAGGAGATCCACGGCTCTCCCCAAAGCTGTCAGACAGAGTCGTTCACGTCTGCACCGGCCCCCGCTCTTTCCCCTATTGGACTGCAGCTGTGCGCTGTCCGCAGAGGTAGAGTCTACAGAGACAGGCAGGCTTCCTTGAGCTGCTGTGAGCTCCACCCAGTTCGAGCTTCCCAGCGGCTTTGTTTACCTACTTAAGCCTCAGCAATGGCGGGCGCCCCTCCCCCAGCCTCGCTGCTGCCTTGGGATCGATCGCCGCAGACTGCTGTGTTAGCAGTGAGGGAGGCTCCGTGGGCATGGGACCCTCCCGGCCAGGTGGGGATATATTCTCCTGTGTGCCTGTTTCCTTAAAGCGCAGTAATGGGGTGGGAGTTACCCGATTTTCCAGGTGTTTTGTGTCTCAGTTCCCCTGGCTAGGAAAACGGATTTCCTTCCCCCTTGCGCTTCCAGGTGAGGCGATGCCTTGCCCTGCTTCAGCTCTCGCTGGTCAGGCTGCAGCAGCTGACCAGCACTGATTGTCCGGCACTCCCTAGAGAGATGACCCCAGTACCTCAGTTGAAAATGCAGAAATCACCGGTCTTCTCTGTCGCTCGCGCTGGGAGTTGGAGACTGGAGCTGTTCCTATTCGGCCATCTTCAGAAGCATTCTTATACACAATTCTAGCTTTTTCAAATACTATAACCACATCTAAGTATTTGACTCTGTGTCCTGTTACCGCACTCCACACTTCATCTATTTCTATACTTATCTACCTCTTCTTTTACCCAATCATCACTAGATAGTGCTTACACTCAAGGAACTAGTCCAGATGCTATGAAGGAGACAAAGATTCAGACACCAAATTCTTTATTCTGTAAACTTACAGTCTGCTATGTCAACCAGGACATTTAGTTGCCCATTCACTTATTCAATTATTCATTCATTCCACAAATTTTTCTTGAGCAGCCAGTACATATCAGTCCTGTGTTACACGGCAGTGGACTAAATAGGTGCTGCCTCTGTCCATCATGGATTGGATAACAGAGTGAAGAGCTATGGTATTGTTGCCAGGCTGACATGGGAAGTAGAATTCTTAGGGAACTCGTAGGAGTGGCACCTCCTTTGGAGAGAGGGAAGGCTTCTTGAAACAAGATATGTCTGATACATGAAACATGAGTGGGAGTTAGCCAGGTGAAGGCAGAAATAAGTGCTTCAAGAACAACATACATAAAGGCTGTGAAGAGAAAGAAAGCTTACTGTATTTAAGAATCTAAACGAAGTTTAGTATGTCTGTTTCTGGAGTGTGAAGGAGGAGCTGATGAGAAATAGGCTTCAGCAGAAAAGTGGGTTGGAATTAAAGAAGTATTTTATATTTAAACTACTTGAGATATTAGAACTATTTTTTCTCAACTATATATATTTACTGTATTGAGGCATTGTTGCTATACAAAAACTATGCATATTTAACGTATATAATTTAATGAGTTTGAAGATAAGTATATGCCTATGAAATCACCATCACAATCAATGCCATAAACCTATCCATCACCTCTAAAGGTTCCTTCTTGTACTTTTATTATTGTTATTATTATTATTTGTGATAAGAACACTTAAGATCAACTCTCTTAGCAAGTTTTTAGGTGTACAATACAGTATTGTTAACTGTAGGCACTATGCTATGTGGTAAACCTAGTCATCTTGCAAAACCAAGACCTTGTATCTTTTGACAGACACCTTCCATTTTCCCCTCCCCAGCACCTGACAACCACAATCCTACTCTCTACTTGTATGAGTTTGCCATTTCTAAGATTCTTCATATAAGTAAGTGGATTCCACAGTATTTGTCCTGTGTCTGGTGTATCTTAGCATTATATCCTTCAATTTCATTCATGTTGTCACAAATGGCAGGATTTCATTCTTTGTTAAGGTTGACTAGTATTTCAATTGTATATGTATACCAAATTTTTTTTTTTAATTCTTGGGTCTGTATTTTTAAAGCTCTCTCTGTCTCCTGGGTAGAGAAAAAATTAGATCAGTGGTTTTCCAAATGTTTTCAGGACCGACAGAATCAGCATTGCCTGGGATCTTGTTTGAAATGCAAATTTTCGATCCTCTAGATCCTTAGAATCAAAAACTATGGGGATAGGAGCCCACCACTATGTGTTTTAAGAAATCTTTCAGATGATCCCAATGTATGCTCAGGTTTGAGAATAGCTAGATTAAAGAGGAATAAGATTGGGGGAAAAGAGACTGTGTAGGACGCTGGGACAATGACTCATGTAAAATTTACCTACATATAATTTTAATGTGAGCTAGAAGACTCCAGTGTCACGTCAGAGGCACAGATCAGCTGCCATGTTTGTTCAGAGAAAGCAGGTCAGGCTGACGGATAGGCTTTTTAGAGAAGGAACCATTGAACTGAGCCTATAGTTTTAACTCTTAATTTACTGTCCCATGTGTAACCTTTTTTGACTATATTCATAATCATAGTTTTGAAAAATTGTTAACTGTCACACCACTAGCTTGATATAACTAGTGACCACTGAGTTATGCATTATCATAGTGGGAAATGTCCCAACTAAACATTCTATTGTCCTGAAAATTTGTGCAAAATCAATTGACTTTTATATCCTTATGTACATTGTTAATAAAAATTACTAAAATGTAACTCATGAATCGTATCTGAACATTGCACATCTGTTTTGAATGGCCCATGTATATATAACCTAATAATGATGTCCTTGGCATTCACTGGAAACTCACGTTTGCTAGAGAAATTAATTGTAATATTGCTCGTGCAAAGCATTGTACCTGTTTTGTCTCCTTCCGTCCCTTCCTTCCTTCCTTCCCTCCTTCCCTCCCTCTTGTCTATTTGAGTTGTGACCATTATAAACTTTTAAGCAGAAGCTACTCTCTTTTAACTGTGTAGCATAGAATCGGTACAAAAAAACATTATATTAACAATTACATGCTATTTATCTTGTATATAGTAAACTGGAATCTTTGCAAAGTTTGCATTTCTTTCATGCTCACATATTTTCTCTCTGGCTTGCCAAAATAAAATCTACTTTTTGCTTTTTATACCACAGAATTAGCACATATTTTAATAAACTTTTCTGACATTTCTTAATGCCTTATTATACTTGATTTGTTAGCAGCAGCATCTGCAATATTTATTTCTAGAAATGGCGACATTGAGGTTTGGATCATCCAAGTCTTAAAAAAAGAAAAACTCTGGGACTTAATCATTGTATATGCACCATGTGTGTTTAGTTTTCTTTTTCTTTTTTTTTTTTTTTTTTTTGCAATTTAAATCTTCTAGTATAAAGTAAGGCCAATGTAAAATATTCAGAAAAATCCTGTAAGAATTGAGCCTAAGAAAGCTGAACAAAGAGTGAACTTTGCCAAGTCTTTTAAAAAGCCAGCTGTATGCATCTGCTTGTTAACATGTAGCATTATTCTGAGCTGGGAATTGTGTATGCAGTTCACAGTGTACATGGGCCATTTGTCCTGGGAACATATATTGTGATTGCCAAAACTAAATAGAGTTAGCCAGTTCCCATGAGTGGAACATGATGATCCTGAAACAAAGAGAAAAAACTGAAAATAAAAGTGACTGCTCTGATTATTAGGGTGGAAAATGAACTGGAAACAGAAGAAAAATATGAACCAAAAGTGTTTACCAATTTACAAAACTTTTAAATGTAATGATTACTAACAATGACAAAATATTGCAGTGTACCATTTTTCATTTTGGTAAATACTTTGATAAATAACATGTTTAGAATATTAAAAGTAATGTGTGATATTCAGTGATGTAGTATAACAAGCTATGTTATAAATAAAAATATTTATATTTAGTTTAAAATTATAATTAACACTTGTAATTGTTTATGTTAAACATAGAATGAATCTTAGATTTTTTGAATTACAGATTGGTTAGGATTAGGTTCAGAGGCATACAGCAGAAACAAACAACCAACCAAAAAAACCCAAATAGTGCAAGCTTAAATAAATAAAAACCTAGATAAGCAGTCTGAAGTAATTGGCCCAAGGCTGGTGTGGCAACTCCAGAAAGTTTTCAGGGCCTCTAACTTCACACTTCAAGCCTTGACCATCTCTCAGTTCTACTCTCTTCTTCAAGGTTGAAAGAAGCCTATGGAACTCATTATCCAATCTCTATTATTGAAAATAGTATAGAAGAAACAAGAAATAAAGGAACCCCACTCCAACAATTCACACCCTTCTTTCCCCTCATATACAAATATTTGCAAATTACCTTTCCCAGATGCAAATATTTCACATAGCTGCAATCATATTGTATATGTAATGTACTTTCTTCTTAGTTTATAACACAAATTTTTAATTTAATTCATAATTTCATCTATTAGTCAATCCTCATGCTTTCAATAAGTATTAATTGATTATCTTCTTTCTATGTAGTGCTAGGTTTAAGTGGTGAATAAGATGTTGATTCTCTCCTCATAGAATTTACATATTTAGGGGTTAATAATCTATATGGATTACAGTTCACATGTAATGTGACTAAGAGACATGACCTTGGACACAGAATGCCATGATATTGCAATGTGTGCTTGGCATTTATGTGTCAATTTTCCATGGATCCTGTTTGGGAAAATATGACTCCTAGTGAGAAAATGTTGATCATGAGTCTCCACTCAGTGGATGGGGATGGAATGATGCTTCAGGAAGAAATGATAAGCTCTGCTTCACAGGTCACACAGATCACACACAGAATGTTCGCATTCATTTTACTAGTAAACAGGATAGTTTTCTACTGATCAGCCAAGAACTCATTTCTGGGATTACCAGACTACAGTTATGTTTTCTCATCATGTCCGTTAGCAACAATGATGGAGAGTCACTGCAGTACTGATGATTGCCTTGAAGGCCTTCCTTGGTTTTCCCTTCCTGGGATAATTCCTTCAAACCTCTCATGATTTCTTAGAGTTTGTCTGCTTTTGTTATTGCCTGCCCTTCCAATTATGACTGGGAGTTCCTATAAATGGTTCTACAAAGACTATGTGGAAGAAAACTTTGGCTGATTATTAGAGAAAGTAAGGGATGTTGTTGTGCAAGTGAAACAATATTATGTTTAAATAATTTACAAAATTTATTTCAAGCTTAGCTATGAAATAAAATACTTTTGCTTGTTATCTTTTGAGTAGATACTGAACAAATATACCAGTAATGAATTTTTGTTTTCTAAGTTAATTTTTATTTTAGAAATTTTTTTAAAAAATTATAACATTGATAATTACTATAGAAAATCAGAGAATGTTGTTAAATTGAGATGAAAAGTAAGACTGCCTATAACTCAATTATTCAGAGAAAACCAGTCTAAATATTTTAATGGTTTATATAACTACCTCCTTATATACATACAACATTTTTTAACACAAATTGCTTATAATTTGCCACCTGTATTACCTACTGCTATCAATCAAAATAAAACTTAAGCATCCTTCCTTACCAGTAAATATATATATTGTATATTGTTATTTTAATGTCAACATTACTTTCCTATTTGAATGAAACATTACTTATATATAGATAGCCATGTTTATTTTTGTACTATAAATAAAACTTTAATGGAATACTTACAAATAAATGTTTGCATACTTGTTAATATTTCCTTAGGAAATATTTTTAGAGATAAGATTTGTAGATTAAGGACAGCACACATTGTAATACTTTAAAACATAAAACCAAATGGTTCTTTAAGAAAGTTGGGCCAATTATAACAATCACAAATGATCCTCACCAGGGCATTTTGTTTAATCACTGGGGATATTTGAAAAATATTAACTTATTTTTAAATTTTTATTCATTTAATATTAGGATTGAAGACACCTGCCTATTTTGGGCTACTTTTTTTTGCAAATTGTTGTAAGATTTATATAACTATTAATTTTTAAAGTAATTTAGTCTTTTTGTGATAACATCAATATCATGCCTTTGCATAACAGGCAGTCGACACATATTTATTGGAGAAGGAATGAAAACAATTGAGAATCTTGTATAACTCTAAGGGTATCATTATAAAGAAAAACATGACTGAAAAGCTCTAGAACTGCCAATTAGTTTTTGGGCAGCACCCCAAAGGAACATAGCTCCAGATAGTTCCTGCATTGTTTCATGTCATTTAACTAGACAGTGATTAGAGTTATTTGTAATTTAATTCAGCACAATACAACAGTGCTGTAAGTTGGGACAGAAATTAGGACAGAGAAGAGATGAAAAGATGAGAGTTTAGAATTTAAGGTAATGTGAAGAGTAACTATCATTAAATGAAAAAATTATGGCATTGATTAAGTAGCTCCATTTTAGACTCTTGGATGGAAAGCTCATACCCACATTTCTTGGATGTTATTTAATACGTTGGTACTTTCTACTATACAAGAGCTTTATAGGCAATTTAATATCCTGAGACTATTTCTGTGAATTTTATTTGTGACTGTAGTACTTGTTTTTCTATTGCCCAGAGACCAGGAGTTTTCCAAAATTATACAATGATTGATACCCCAGGATAATTGTCTTTCTTTTTATGCAGGTTCACTTAATATGGTACAAAGTAGCTCTTAGACATGACCCTGTGTCCCATAAGCTTTAGAAAAACATAAAACAATCACAGTTTCTCTGAACTAGCATTTTAAAAACCACTTTTGGTTTCTATTAATTTTATTTTCAATAAGATAGATTTTCTTCCTGCTGTACATTTGATGATACATACATTTACTAGCAATGTAACATACTAAGTGATTATGAAATGTAGCAGGTGATTACAAACCACCTGCTAATACATTAGGTACTACTAATACATTAGGTATTAGTACCTAATGTAATTACACTGGTATTAAAAATAATTGGTTTTTGGATTCATTTCCTTCAATAATGACTATATGTTGCATTTAATTCACTGTCAATTTTCTTTAAATGTAGGTAATTGCTAACTCGTTGAATCACTGCCTTTGTATAAAAATATGATGTTGTTAACTTTGGACTAGTAAAAAAAAAGAAACATGACAAACATGACAGAGAAAACCTGTTTCTTGGAAATTCCCATGGGCCAAGTATGTCTGCTATGTATCCAGGTGAGAAGCCCTTGTAATCCCATCAGTGCATATCACAATGTAAATAGGCAGCTGTTTGCCTTCACCTATAAAAGGAGAATGCTTGTTTGGTAGTGAAATGTTATACATTCAAATTAGTTTATCCAATGTTCAATTTCACTTTTGATATTAGTGGAAATATCTAATATTTTGATATTAGTGGAAAGCAATTTTGAGAACATTGAGAGTTATTTTGCTTTTTTTTCATCAGTTCATGTTGATTCAAACTATACTGAACTTTAAAATCCATTTATTTCATTTAATTTGAAAGCTGAAATTTGGTATATAAATTGTTAAGAGTCATAGAACTATCTACTGGCCACTATGTCAAATTTTTCTTTGGGAATCACTCTACTTTTTCTAAAGACTGTAATTGAGATAAGCCAGTAGAGTGTTTTGCTTTTTAAATTCCTTCCTTGTGCTTATATTCTACAAAGTATCTAGATTTGCCTCCTATTACATTTAAAATGCATTGCCATTAACTGTTGAGATAACGTGGATCAGTCTCAATCAGATAAGGGATATGGAATTTTCAAAAAGTTTATAGTATCTGTTTATGGTATTAAAGTACATTTGTGATTTCAAAACTGGATTTGCAACCTAGGTGCTACACCACAGCCCATCTTGTTCATATGCTGTCACCCTTATTGAGCCGTTTGGCTGGGAAATTGCTAATTTATCTCCCTGTGCACAGCTAGGTAACTTTCAGTGCAGAGAGAGCTTGTGTTTATTGGTGATGGAGGTGAAGGAGGGAAAGAGCAGGTTTGGGGAACTCAGATCTGTGCTACTTTTGACACTGTGTGGTATGCAAAATCTAAAGAATTTACTGGCCTGGTAGATTAACTACTTGTACAGAGAAGAGATAATGGAGACCCAGAATGCTTTCCAGGAAACAGGCAGCTGGGAAGAGAGGGAGTGATTACTCCCCAGCCAGCCTTGCTGAGAAGTGCCCTCACAGCTGAGAGCCATGCAAAGAGGATGACAGAGCTGAGTAAGGCAGATGGGATCTGTTAGCCACCGCTGACTCTAACAATAGGCCAAAAAGGAAAACTGCCACTGTGTTCCCAGACAGTGAATGAGAGGGGCTGGCTGGCACTGCAGTCCCTGAATAGAATTTTAAAGGAGGAGTGGGCTGATCCAGGAGGGAGGGATATCATAAGCACAACTCAATTCAGACTTGTGCCATTATCTTGGGCTGGTGGGCTGTTAATTTGGGTAAAGAGTCTGTGTTCACTGGTGATGGGTGTCAAGAAGGGAAATACTATGTTTAGGAAAGTCAGATCTATGCTACTCTTGCTCTGCCTTGTACTCAATACCTACAAAAAATTTTAAAAAGTAGTTTCCATGGACATCTACACCTGTTTATCCATCCATTCTTTCCTGAACATGTATTGAGTGGCCAGCCAATACTATGTCAACTACTAGGCCTGCAGGACAAAAACAATAAGACCCAGCTCTGGTCCAAACCTCTGAAGATCTAGTAAAGAAAATAGACATATTAAAAAACAACAAAATGAATAAATAAAGTCAAAATGCAGTAAGTTATACTAACTTCAAACCAGAAGCACACTAGAAATCCTGACTATACCATTATACCTTATGCTTTTATTTGTAGACGATGATTGAGAGTCAGGTTTTAGTGGCTCCATTGTCTGTTCATCGAAATAGCCCACCTGCCCAAGAAAACAATGACTTAACTAATTTCACTAATAAAGTGCTCTATAAATCTTCTAATACCACATGAGGTAAGAGACATGTATCCATGTTTGGACAGATGAGGACACACAAAAGGTAGATAACTAGCTTAATGTCCCACTGCTTGTTTTATTTATTTTTTGAGATGGAATTTCACTCTTGTTGCCCAGGCTGGAGTACTATGGCTCGATCTCAGCTCACCAGAACCTCTGCCTCCCACATTTAAGCAATTCTCCTGCCTCAGCCTCCCCAGTAACTGGGATTACAGGCATGCACTCCCACGCCTGGCTAATTTTGTATTTTTAGTAGAGACAGGGTTTCTCCATGCTGGTCAGGCTGGTCTCAAACTCCCGACCTCAGGTCATCCACCTGCCTCAGCCTCCCAAAGTGCTGGGATTAGAGGCGTGGGCCACTGCGCCCGGCCCCACTGCTTGTTTTAAAAAGTTAGTAGGAGAGAATTGAAATACATAATAATCGTAAATATAAGTCAACATAAGGTGATGAAGACATTATTTTGCTAATATTAGAAGAGTTGTTTCTTGCAATAAAAGCTTCTGAGTCAGAGAAGGATGATATTTCCCACGAGACGGAATGGTGACGGGTAGATGGAAGTGGATGGAAGAGAACAGCGCTGAGGGGTCATGTACATGAGAACTGAGGGTGGGGGCTAGACACAATCCATAGCAATTAAACTCTGTAGATGGTAAAAACCTCCAGATGATTTTTAAGAAGTCATGCTGAATAAAGTACCCTATAAATCCTCTGAGCTTTCCCTAAAGGAAAACTCACAGTAAAGACATATATTATTGCTCAAAGTTGTTTGACTGATAGTTCGTTATGTGTGAATGAGTACAGAGATCAGGCCACAGGTCCGTTTCACTGTATGCCAGTCACATGAACATTGCTAACAGCACGCTATCTGTAAAAACCAGTTTGGAGGTGAGAACACCCAAGTTACACTCCAGGTTCTGAGCAAAACATTTCCTCTTCCTGGGCTTGTGGTCTCATGAGAAGTTGGATTTTAAAACCTCAACAGAAGATTTCAGTAGCTGTAGACAAGAAAAAAAGATAATTAGGCTAGTGGCTCAGATCAGGGTTCATCTGGTGTGTGTTCTTTAATTTTCGTATTTTAGAATGCTCCCCTAATAAGCACCATATCTGAGCTGGAAAGACCCAAGCAGAGTTGTTGTCCATATGCCTCCAGGGCTAGGCATAGTCATAGGAACATCATTTCTCCATTATAAAGTTCCAGTAGGAAAACACAGTGGAATGAAGGTAAAAGACCACCTCTTCCAGGGATCTGGAAAGAATACAAAACAAGGGAAAGATGTGAGCCAAGTCTGCTTGACTCTGACTTTATAATATTATTCCCATCGAGTACATTTCTATGACACTAACAACAGCATTCTTTGTAGAAATTATACTAAGCCTCCTTGCATTTAACTATGAATACTGAAAGATCTGGGGGCTTAGCAAAAGAGACTGGTGTACACTGAGAGCCCATGCTGTGATGGACACGGTGCTAGTCACTCATGCTGTCAATGTGTTTACTTACCTCTTATTTATTCTTTAATACTACCCACCACATGAGGCAGGAGACATGTATCCATGCTTGGGCAGATGAGGACACAGAAAGGATTAGTAACTAGCTTAATGTCCCACTGCTTATAAGTTCAGAAGTGGTATAAAAACACTACCTTCTAGCCCTCAAGCCTATGTTTGTTTTACATCATCCCATAAGAATGTTTTTCACATAAGGCTACTGTCTTAGTACCTGTAGTGCCCACTGGGATTGTAAACTGAAGGAAAAGTTTATTAGGATACTATAGGATTAAAATTATCATGAACCTGTCAGTCAAATATTATACCCTGCTTGATGAAAAGGTACAGCATTTTTGTTATGGGGCAATATGAATAATTTATCATTATACAGTCAGGTGTAAATATCATTCGTGCTTATTGCATTAAATAAGATTTTCATGTCAGTCACATATAAAATTGTGTAAGAATTATTCTCGAGCTCATTTCAATTTTTGACTTTAGATGAACCTGCACAGTTATTTTAAAAACCATACAATCCAATAAAAAGTATATAGAGAAATTTCTTCCATGACCAGACTTTGAGAAGAAAGAAGGAAAAATCTCTGCACTATTTACATCTCTATATATCTAATACTTAATACAGTGCCTGGAATATTGGTGGTGATAAATATTTTGTTTTCATAAAGGTAGAGGTTTGCTGTTTGCAGTAGTTCATGTCTATACTCCCAGCACTTTGGGAGGCCAAGACCAGTGGATTGCTTCAGCTCAGGAGTTCAAGACCAACCTGGGCAACATAGCAAAACTCCATCTCTACAAAAAAAAAAAAAAATTAAAAATTAGCTGAGCATGGTGGCACATGCCTATAGTCCAAGCTATTTGAGGGGGCTAAGGTGATAATATTGCTTGAACTGGGATGGTGGAGGTTGCAGTGAGCTGTTATTTTACCACTGCACTCCAGCCTGGGTGACAGAGTGAGACCCTACCTTAAAAAAAAAAAGGTAGAGGTGGTGGTAGGGTGTGAGTGCAAGTATTTTCTATCATGTTCTCTTAAATACATTTAAATTAATGTCCAGATGCAAAGAAGAGATGCATTTGGTGAATAGCATCTCAGATTAGGTAATAAGTAGAGCAGTTTTTAAGAGTGAAGGCCCTGAAGTCAGGCTGCCCGGATTTAAATCCCAACTCTATGATTTAAGCAAGTCTGCATGTTCCTTAGCCTGTGATATAGGTTAATAATAGAACCAATGTTCTATCACAGGGTTTTTGTGAGGATGAAATGACTGATGCAAGTAAAATACTTAGTTGAGTAATTAAAACATGGTAGACTTCAATAAATGTTTAATTTTTTAATTAGGTGAAAGAATTAAACTTAGATTCACTATTGGCCAAAGAAATGTCTCACAATGCACTATCATTAAGGATAGAGAGAAAAGTAACTTCTAGTCTGATCCAAAAGATCATATTCTGCCCTTGTTTTCTGAATCCCATTTCTGAAAAAGAGACCATGGCAATGGAATAAAAATAAAATAAAAATAAAAAAAAAGGGATTAAAGCATACTTTTAGGAATTATTACTTTTTCATTATTAGTTCATTCTCCCTGATTTCTAAGTCGAACTAAACCCCACGCCTCCTCCAATCTTTTGATCAACTCAAAGTTTAATCCTTTCCATTTTAGCTGGATTTGTTTTAAGAAAGGATTATTGAATTACGGAAGACAACTCAGTCTTCACTGAACCTGAGTGTATTCGATTTTCTTTCTTTTCTTTTTCTTTAAATTCAGGGGATCCTCATATCAAAGTATCATTTTGGAATTTGTGAAAGAATAAAAAGTAATATTTAAAACAAAAAGTGTCTATCAAAAGTGATATGAGGTTGATACATTAATTCGCTTGATGAAATCGTTCTACAATGTATACATAGATCAAAACATCACATTGTACCCCATAAATATACACAATTAGTATCTGTCAACTGAGAAAAAAAAGTGATGTGGAGGTAAGGTGATAACCCCATGAATAGAAAAAAAGGCTACAATGCTTTTAGCCTGTGATATGGGTTGATAATAGATGTATCAAGATGTAAAACAGCATCATTATCTTTTTATAAGAACCTCATGTTTCATGATGAGGAAATAAAGTACCCAAGAAAACATTTTCCTGCCTAGAGGTTTTTATATAAATAAATATATTGCCCTTTTCCTGTTCTTATGCACCAGAGTTAAACAATGGACACTTAGAAGGGAAATGATGTCAACACCCTATTGATAAAAATCAAGCTATGCTGGAGGAAACACAATAGAAAGAAAAAAAAACAGCTTTCTAGCTTCTGTAGTTTGTTATGGTAACTCCATGAACCTTTATTAAATGTAAAGCATAATTTCATTTTAGCCCCATGCTGACTTAAGTTTACTATGGATGCACAGCTTTCATATTCATATCTTTTCGCAAAGATAACTAGGATATCCAAAGCAAAGATAATTGTCTTTGGCAGCTAGAATTCATAGCTTTGAATGTTTGTAACTCTTTTTTTTTTTTCAGTTTGAAATTTGACTGGCATTCCAATGCATTTCACAGCTATTCATTCTGGGAAAGGCCATTTCAGCAGAGTTTACAGAATGATTATGGAAAATATCTTGAAGACCATTTATCAATTTAGTGATACCAAATAAATGCTTGGCAGAACATCCACACTATAGATAAAAGATAGCATAAAATATGTGAAGATTGCAAATTTGCCAGTGGCAAATTTGTAGCGATAGAGTGGATGTATTGCAAATTAATCTTACTCTCAAGGAAGTGATTTCTTCCATGAATGTTCTAGTTTGTTGAATGAGCATAGAGCTAGATGACCTATTTTGCCAGTTCAGAAAACCAAGGTCAAACCTCCTTTTAAGTTAATGTCTTGACTCCTCTTCTGCTCTTGTGCAAACTATTTTGAGGAATAAACTATTATAATAGTAATAAGCTTAATATATTTTGCCATCAATATTTCTCAGTTATTAACTGGATGTAGTAATTGAAGGAAACCCTCCATTGTATCTGAAATGAACGTTTAAAATCTTTCATATAATCCCCACAATAAAGAAGATTTAATCCTGCTAGTCACTGCTGTTTCTCAGGTAGAACAATGATGTAACCATGTGTTACAAAGGGAGGAGAAGGACATTGTTTAAAATGAATAGTACCATAACATCACCAGAGGTGAGGTACCATACTCACTCACCACAAGTCTGAAGTATCCAACTGGGAGATGTAAAATGCTTTACATACTAGAACTCTTTATTCTTCATTGCGTGTGATATCAGAAGTCTTATTTTAATCAGAGCCCAGGCAGTATGGAGGACTTAGTCTCCACTACAATATAAGAACTCAAGGAAGCAATAAAGGTAAGAAAACTACACTCTGAGGAGCCCCTTGTATTAATTTAACCAGATCTTCCTTCTTTCCAGCAGTCTTAGGTCATACAGAGTCTAAAACACTGGTTCTCACGACAAAAATAAAGTGAAATATTGTCCTTGAGATAACTTTGGAGATTGCTCAGCTGGCTCAATCCTTTCTACTCATGAAGACAACAGGGTACAAAATAATAATAACAGCAATAATGATACACAATAATAACTTGTTCTATACCATAGTCTAAATGGATTTAGTCTATTTATATAATGAATGAATGAACAGATAAAAGGAATAAAGAAGAAAAGTAAGGCTTAATTCATGTCACATTCTGAGACTAAATTCAATACATTGTTTCTTACCCTACCTTGTTTTTGATCTCCTTAAATTTCCATTAAATCAATATATAATTATTTAGTGATAGCCTTATACAAAGAGAGAGAGAATAATAGACTTCACTATTGGGTTTTTGCCTAATTTAATTATGGCTGTTAAGTTTCAAATCAGAAAAACAAAGCCTAAAATATATCTCAACATGATAATAAAATTGATAGAGGAGGAAAAAGAGTTTGTATTAGTCAGAGTTCTCTAGAGGGAGAGAACTAATAGGATAGATAGTTATATAAAGGGGAGTTTATTAAGTATTAACTCACATGATCTCAAGGTCCCACAATAGGCCATCTGCAAGCTAAGGAGCAAGGAAAGTCAGTCTGAGTCCCAAAACTGAACAACTTGGATTATAATGTCCTCCCAGCATGGGAGAAAGATGTAGGCCAGGAGGCTAGATCAGTCCCATTTTTTCACATTTTTCTGCTTTCTTTATATTCACTGGCAGCTGATTAGATTGTGCCCACCAGATTAAAAGTGGGTCTGCCTTCCCCAACCCACTGACCCAAATGTTAACCTCCTTTGGCAACACCCTCACAGACACAAACAGGGACAATACTTTGCATCCTTCAATCCAATCAAATTAACACTCAGTATTAACCATCACAAGGTTACCCCTTGTCAACTTGAACCCATACGCATCTCCTGAGATCATACCTAATCTTCAAATAAAGACAATAATAGGGTCATAATTATGCCTAACGTAATACAACTGTACTTTGTACAACTGGAAACACACCAATCCCTAACCCAAATACTATTACATAAAGTTAACAATACTTAAATGCTGAAATGAAATCAATAAATCTTATGTCACATAATAAAGGAAAAAAGAAAATAATTTTTTTTAGTACAAGTGTATACATGCACAAACATGTTTTTAGCAAAGAAGAATGAAATACTCCTGACAATTACAGTCCTCATTTCTGCAGCTGGTCACATGGTTATAGCTGGTATTGATGACTACCTTCTTCTAGTACCCATTCTGTATTCTCTTTGCCTTCAGCAAACATCTCAGCAGGTTGTGGGTTTTTTTTTTTTTTCTGGTGGAGCGACCCAAACCTTCATTCCTGAAGGGTCTGGGCCATTTGTAGTCCTGCCTGGATTGAGTTGTTGTAGTTTCCCATTTACCTTAATCACAGGGCATAGTAATATACTAGGAGTGATGGTGAGTGGTGCCATGTCCACTTCCACCCCTTGATTCCTGGACCCATGAACCCTGGCTATGGGAGATGCAGTACCATATATTGGATGCTGATTCAGAGAATACAAGGCCTTCCAGAGAACTTTGCCCCAGCCCTGCAAAGCAATGTCAGCTAGTTGGCATTTTCATTGTGACTTCAAAAGGCCATTCCACCATTCTGTGAATCCAGCTGTTTCAGGATGATGGAGGAACATGGTAAGACCAGTGAATTCCATGATCATTAGCCCACTGCCTCACTACTTTAGCTGTAAAGTGAATGCCTTGGTCAGAGGCAATACTGTGTGGAATACCATCATGGTGGATAAGGCATTCCGTGAGTTCACAGATGGCAGTCTTGGCAGAAGGATTGTGTGCAGGATAGGCAAACCCATATCCAGAGTAAGTATCTATTCAGGTGAGGACAAACCTCTGCCTTTTCAATGATGGAAGAGGTCCAACATAATCAACTTGCCACCAGGTAGCTGACTGATCACCCCAAGGAATGGTGCCATAATGAGGACTCAGTGTTGGTTTCTACTACTGAAAACAGGGCACTCAGCAGTGACAATAGCCAGGTCAGCCTTTGTGAGCGGAAGTCCCTGTTTCTGAGCCCATGCATAACCTCCCTCCCTGCCACCATGGCCACTTTGTTCATTAGCCCATTGGGCGATGACAGGGGTGACTGGGGAAAGAGGTTGAGTGGTGTCCACAGAACGAGTCATCCCATCCTATCCACCTGATTATTAAAATCTTCCTCTGCTGAGGTCACCTGTTGGTGATCTCTCACATGGGATACAAATATCTTCACAGTTTTTGACCACTCAGAAAGACCTATCCACATACCTCTTCCACAAGTTTCTTTGTCACCAGTTTATCAATCATGCTTCTTTTAAGTTCCTGACCATCCAGCCAAACCATTGGCTACTGCCCATGAATCAGTATATAATTGCATATCTGGCCATTTCTCTGTCCATGCAAAGTGCACAACCAGGTGCACTGCTTGAAGTTCTGCCCACTGGAAAGATTTTTCCTTCACTGGTGTCCTTCAGAGATGTCCTAGAAAGGGGCTGTAGTGCTGCAGCTGTCCACTTTCTGCATATTGTGGAGAACCACGTGTGAATCAGGCCCTACCTAGTCTTCTCTTCCTCTGTCAACTGATCATAGGGAACTCCTCACGAGGCCATCAGTACAGGCTGGGTGAAAGAAGGCAGGGTGGCAGAAGTAGAGACCATGGACATTTGAGATACTTCCTCATGTAACTTATTCATGCTTTCAGGACCTGCTTGAGTTTATACCACTTCCATTTGATGATGGAATGCTGCTGTGCATAACCCACTTTATGGCTAGGTGGGTCAGAAAGCACCAATTCATGATAGGCAGTTCAGGTAGCATGGTGACTTGATGACCCATGGTCAAACGTTCAGTTTCTACCAAAGCCCAGTAACAGGCCAAGAGCTGTCTCTTAAAAGACTAGTTATCTGTAAAAGATGGCAGAGTCTTGCTCCAAAATCCTAGAGACCTCCACTGTGATTCACCTATGGGAGCCTGCCAAAGGCTCCAAACAACATCCCTATCTGCCATTGACATCTCAAGCACCATTGGATCTGCTGGGTCATATGGTCCAAGTGGCAGAGCAGCTTGCACAGCAGCCTGGACCTGCTGCAGAGCCTTCTCCTGTTCTGGATCCCACTCAAAATTGGTAGCCTTTCAGTTCATTTGATAAACAGGCCAGAGTAACACACCAAAATGAGGAATGTGTTGCCTCCAAAATCCAAATAGGCCCACTAGGTGTTATGCCTCTTTCTTGGTTGTAGGAGGAGCTGAATGGAATAACTTACCATTCACCTTAGAAGGAATATCTCAACAGGCCCTATACCACTGAACCCCTGTAAATTTTATTGCAGTAGAAGTTCCCTGAGTTTTAGTCAGATTTGTTTTCCATCCCCTGGCACACAAATGTCTCACCAATAAGTTCAGTGTGTTTGCTAATTCTTGCTCACTGAATCCAATCAGCATAGTGTCATCAACGTAATGGACCATTGTGATTTGTTGTGGAAGTGAAAAGTGATCAAAGTCTCCCTGAATAAGATTATGACACAAAGTCAGACTTGATATACCCCTGAGGTAAGATAGTAAAGGGATATTGCTAGCCTTGCCAGCTAAAGGCAATTTGCTTCTGATGGGTCTATGGACAGGAATGAAGAAAAAGTCATTTGCCAAGTCAATGGCTGCATATCAGGTACCAGGAGATGTGTTAATTTGCTTAAGAAATGAAACCACACGTGGTACAGCAGCTGCAATTGGAGTCATCACGTGGTAAAGCTTACAATAATCCACAGTCATCCTTCAAGATCCATTTGTCTTCTGCACAGGCCAAATGGGATAATTAAATGGGGATGTGGTGGGAATTACACCCTCTTCATCTTTCAAGTTCTTGATGGTGGCACTAATCTCCACAATCCCTCCAGGGATGTAAAATTGTTTTTGACTTACTATTTATCTAGGCATATACAGCTCCAATGGCTTCCACTTAGCATTTCCCACCATAATAGTCCTCATCCCACCAGTCAGAGAGCCATTTTGGGGGTTCTGCCAACTGCTAAGTATGTTTATGCCAATTATGCATTCTGGCACTGGGAAAATAACCACAGGATGAATCCAGGGACCCACTGGACCCACTGTAAGTCAAACCTGAGCTAAAACTCTATTAATTACCTGACCTCCATAATCTCCTACTTTAACTGGAGGACCACAATGATATTTTGGGTCCCCTGGAATCAACATCAGCTCAGATCCAGTGTCCAGTAATCCCTGAAATGGCTGATCATTTCCCTTTCCCCATTGTACAGTTACCCTGGTAAAAGGCTGAAGGTCTCCTTGGGGAAGGATGGGAGAAATATTAACAGCATAATTTGTCAATAGTTTAGTGGGGTCCTTCCTCAAGGGCGCCCTGCCTCCCTTTCAGAGTATTCTGATTGCTGCTTTGTCTCTGCTGTCCATTATCATAGCTATGCTCACCTTGCCTTTGATGATTGTTTGCCACCACTTGGCCCCTGCCACCTCGGGATCCAAGTATTCCCATTGTATTTAAATTTTATAGTTGAGTGACTGTGGTTCCCACTGTTAGATCTGACATATAGAGAAGATCAATTACAGTACCCTTCAAAGATGCAGGTGCTGCCCTCACAAATCTATTTCATAAGGCATTGGTTAAGGGTATATCTTCCGAACCCTCTTACCTGGTATGAGTGGGTCTAAAATGACTAATCCACTCTACCATCCCAGTCTCCCTAAGTCTTTGGATTCCTTCCTCTACATTAAACCAAGGGAGATCAGGCATTTCCAGCTCACTCACAGTGGGCTATCTTTTAATCCATATTTCAGCTAACCAAGAAAATAAACTCTTAGAACCTTTTTTTAACTCCATGAGCTGCAACATGAAATAAAGAGTCCATATTTATTGAGCCCAAATCAATAAATTCAGCATGATCCAACTCTATGTTCCTTCCACCATTACCCATGCTCTTAATATCCATTCCCATGCCTGTTCTCCAGATTTTTGTTTATATACATTAGAAAACTTTAGCAGTTCTTTTCAAGTGTTGCACACCTCCTCATGGGTCATACTCTCAATCTCACCTTTAAGGGCCTGCCAGGACTTCAATCTAGTTATAAGCCTAGAAGCAAACAGGGATATTGGGGGTGGCTTCTGAGAAGAATCAACATTATCTTGCCTGGCAACTGCCTCAGGCAGTGCAGGGTTTTTCTCCTCAGACAAAGGTGAAAAGGCTGATGGCAGCATGGGTGGGGGAGGGCAAGTTGCCACTACAGGGGATGGGGAAGCTGCTCCTTCTGGCAAAAAAGTTTCATCGGAGTTTACAAGCTCAGTATCCCCAGCTTCATCAGGGTCTTCCCACACACCCCCATTCCAAGTTGCAGGGTCCCATTATTTTCCAATCAGTACCCTCACCTTAATAGCAAACACCTGGAGAGGCTATGCATGCACCTTTCATTGCAGGTCAGTCACTCACATGATAAGAGCTTGTGTCTCTTTTTCCACAATTTCAGCTCTTTCTGTACAGGAGATAAGACTCTCATGGCAATCTTAGCAGATTTGAGACTCAGTATCTGGTTCTGAAGCCAGGAAGTAGAATCCCCAAGTTCATCATTTTCTTTCATCACTTTGTCCACTGAACTTAGGAGCAATCAACCACCTTCATTATGTCCCTTTGTTCTCCACACATGGTCAAAAATGTTGTGTATAGAGTCACTGAACTCCTTGCCTCCCACAAGTGGTGAATCAACATGGCCAAATGCACTTATAAACAGTTCATGTCAAGGACTATCAGTGTTTTCTATACTGTAAGAAGTAGAGTCCTTAGCATTTTTGGGTCTAATTATATTAAGCAGTCAACCCTAGAAACCCCAAAAACAATGAAAACATACATACACACACACACACACACACACACACACATCCTTAATATTCTGTTCCTCTAGAACGATTCCTGGTACCATAATCTGTGTTAGTCAGAGTTCTCTAGAGGAACAGAACTAATAGGAGAGATATAAAGGGGAGTTTATTAAGTATTAATTCACGTGATCACAGGGTCCCACAGTAAGCTATCTACAAGCCAAGGAGCAAGGAAAGCCAGTCCGAATCCCAAAACTGAAGAACTTGGAGTCTGATATTCAAGGGCTGGAAAGGTCAAGCATGGGAGAAAGATATAGGCTGGGAGTCTAAACCAGTCTACTTTTTTTCACATTTTTTCTGCCTGCTTTATATTCTAGCCACACTGGCAGCTAATTAGATGGTGCCCACCCAGATTAAGGGTGGGTCTGCCTTTCCCAGCTCACTGACTCAAATGTTAATCTCCTTTGGCAACACCCTCACAGACACACCCAGGATCAATATTTTGCATTCTTCATTCCAATCAAGTTGATGCTCAGAATTAACCATCACAGAACTCATGAAGGATCCTGGGACCATTCCTCAGGGAGGTAAAAAGCTCAACTGCATTGCATTAGGGAATTTATTTTCTGAGTGTTATTATTGACTCAATCAATGTTTTGTTACTCATAAGGAATTGGCTACCATACTACTATTGTAGCAAGACTACAACCCTGAAACTCTTAGGACAGATTTACTGTATCTGAATTTTCAAGAGACTCTCTTATTCATTTCCAGAGATTCTGAAATTGGAGAGAGAGATATTGAAGATAATTTCATCCAAAACATTTTTTTCCTAAATTATTTAGAAATACCTTTTGAATTATATAAAATTTATTTTTTTAAAAAAAGTACACCATAAACCTGAAAATATATAGAAGTAGCATAACTTGGTGTGGAAGGCAGGAAGGGAGGGAGGGAGGGAGGGAGGGAGGGAGGAAGGAAGGAAGGAAGGAAGGAAGGAAGGAAGGAAGGGAGAGAAGAAATAAAAGAAAAGAAAAAAGAAGGGAGGGAGGGAAGAAAGGAAGAAAGGAAAAGAGAAAGAAAGAGAGAAAGAGAAAGAAAGGAAGGAAGGAAAGAAGGGAAGGAAAGAAAGGAAAGGAAAGAAAGAAAAGAAAGAAAGAAAAGCCAGAAAAAATAGGAGTCATATAATCCCACAATTCAAAATGCTACTTGAAATTAGAGTCTGATAAGCCTGTGGTAAATTGCATTCCAGTTACTAGCCAGTCCTATAATGTTAAACCCCAGTCTACATCTATGTCTGTGGATGAGAGGCAATAACCTCTCTTTGTTGTAGGCATTAACATAATACATAGAGATTGCCTCATATAGTGATACACTGGCTACATCGTAGACTTTCAAAAGATAATTTCATTTTGGTTATTTTTGTCTGCTACAGATATTCTGTTAGAGGGTAAAAATCCTCTAATTGTATATGTGTGAACATAGATAAGGAAGACAAAGCTGTAGAGCATCACTCTGAGAACTCTCTTGTTTTTCAGATCGTATTTGAAGCTTTTAGGGATTTACTGATAATCACATGAACTAAGGTAAAGCAGTATATCTTTCACATCTAGTAAACATCTAATTTAAAAACAGAAAACCATGATCAATTCTTAAAGGAAAGAGAGAAATCAATGTAAGAATACATAGGAAACTGGTAAGGTTGCCTCTAGGAAGGAAGAATAAGGGATAAACATGGAGACAGCAGAGTCAATTTTCACTTTACTCCCTTTTATATTTTGATATAGTGTGTACACATTTTTGACATAATTATTTTAAATGGAATTTTTTTTAAGAAACAGATAGATACTTAAACTGAAGATAAATGACATTTAAGTAAATCAGAACAATGTATTTCAAGCAGTCAGGTCTTCTACAGTTTTGGAAAAACTTCTGTACTTTGCAGGGAATCAGTTGGGAGCAGAAAGTTTTTCAAGCGTATTCTTCACAGACATGCTATTTTATGAATCAAAGTATCTGTTGTGTGTTCAAGTAATACTCTAAACTATCTTTAAAATTTATAGGTAGAAACTATCATCAGAACCTGCTAAGCAATGATTATTTAAGTAAGTAGCAAATATTAAAAACAAACAAACAAACAAAAAAAACACAATATGCAAAGCTCTTGGCTAGTCCTTTGGTGGAGAGGTACTGGAAGGAAGTTGTAAAATATACTATAAATGTGTTTAAGATATAAAATAATCTTATCTGGATTATGATGCAGTGGGGAAGATGAACACATTTTAGAAACCACTATAAGGTATCCTGCAGTACGTTTTATAAATGCATAGCATTAATAAATACTATATGACATGGAGAGAAAATGATATTTTTGTGTGTAGAGAAATTTAAGAAAGTGTCTTTGGAGAAGGTGTTAGAAGAATGGATATGTGAAGGTTGTCTATGGAGTAAAGGGCCTTGCAGACAGTAAGAGCAGTTCAGTTAAGGAGCTGGGGTTGGTAAGCACAGTGAGTGCTTAGACAGGAAAGGATACGAGGGTACCAGAGGAGGGCAAGTATATTAGGAGACAGACCTGGCGCAGTGGTTCATGCCTGTAATCCTAGCACTTTGGGAGGCTGAGGCAGGTGGATCACCTAAGGTCAGGAGTTCAAGATCAGCCTGGCCAACATGGTGAAACCCTGTCTCTACTAAAAATACAGAATTTAGCCGGGCATAGTGCTGGGTGCCTATAATCCCAGCTACTCAGGAGGCTGAGGCAGGAGAATCTCGTGAACCTGGGGGACAGAGGATACAGAGAGCCGAGATTGCATCACTATACTCTAGCCTGGGCAAAACAGTGAAACTCCATCTCAAAAAAAAAAAAAAAAAATAGGAGACAGACTCCAGCCAGGAAAGAGCCAAAGAGCCAAACCGCATCAGGATTTGAACATCAGGTTGAGGACTTAGAACTTTTTCTAGAAAAACTGGGGAACATTTGAAGATTTTTCAGCCAAGTTCACATTTTCAGATGATAACTTTGTGTCAGTATAACAGATGAACTGGCATGAGGAGCATCTCAGGACTGTGAGATTAGAATAGGCTTTTGAGATGTGACCTGAATAGGAGCCTCATTATACATCAATCCTGGCTCTGACTGCTCCTGCCAAAGCAATACAATGTGGAACTACCTAGGGGGACAACTGCAAAACAGGCACATCTCATGCATCTTTAACATTTATTTTTAATCTGGAATTTTTGTTAACATCGTGAAGAGAAACACATGTCTGGCGTCACTCATGATGACCTTAAGTGCAGAGGTGATTCAAAAGCAATTGGCTCTGTTACACGGAGCATGACCACAATTATGCTGGAGGTCATGACTATTTGAATCAATAAAAGAATATGAGTCGAGATGTTGCTCCCTTAGGAGTTTCAGGAGAGTCCATTTTCAATATCTACACTAAGATTTCTTCTAATTAAGGATGATTTTTACTTTGAAACTGGTTTTGTATAACAAAATATTACGCAGTAGCTTCCAGGGATAATTTCCTAAGGTAAGGTTTTAGTTATAGTTTGTGATTTGTTTTGTAAATTAGAGATTTTTTCCCCCAATTCAAGAAGCTAAGAGTTATGTCTGGAATTCTTTGGAAGAGCTACACTGGTTAAGTGCCTGGCTCACATTCTAAAAAATGCTTTTATAGTTTAAGGAAGCTCAAGCAGAAGCCCTCAGTTCTGATTTGCCCATGGTGTCAAACATCAGAAGAATTTTCCAATGGGCCTTTATGAGTTTTATTTTCGCTTCAATTAGGAAGATATCTGGGTGTTTAATGGGGACTTCTCAAGGTACTGGAGCAGAGCTAGAGCAAATGACCTTATTCACTTGGAGAGATAAAGTAACAGTGTCACAGATGCTTCATAAACCTTCACATAATTGCAAATGGGAGGTAAGGGAAATATCAGAGAAATTTGATCAAAGAGCATTATATCCATATATGTAGCTGTGTTTCTCTTACCATGAGCTTTCAAAACAATACACATTTGCCAGCAAAGGCAAAAGGAAAGCTACTTTCATAACAAAACATTCATTAAGAAGATTCATTTTATTTAGCTGGAACTAGGTTACAATGTCAGCAGAATTTAACCAATTTCCAGCAATATGATTTTTCTGGTCATCAAGGGAAACTTTGTATTTGGGTTCTGATTTAGACCATGGGTTCTTTAGTGAAGAGAGGAGATCTTGAGTGTTCTGTTCATGTTGTTTTTAAAATATAGGCTATTAAAAAAGTCTCAAATCCCCTTAAGAATTAAGTTGGTGCCAGAGATTTCCAGAAAAAAAAAATAGAAATAAAACAGTGAAGCTTGAAGAGCTTATAAAAGAAGTAACTTGGGTATAGTTTAGCTTTCATACCAGGTGGTCATTGTAAAGTACAGGAGTCTCCTGGAACGGTGAAGAAATAAGAGAAAACAAAGCCTTTACCGGAAAGAGACCTTCAGAGAGGTTTGCGCAAATCTGGGGAAGTAATGTTGCCTCAGGAAAAGATTTATGCACCCAGGTGGATATATCTCTCCTACCTGAAGCCACATGGAGTAGAAAGCTGTAAAATTAAAAAAATCCAAGCAGAGTGAGCTAAGATAACTCTGAAGGTAGTGAGAAGTCCTAAGGAGGCAACTTAAGGGTCTGGTTTCTGATCAGCTGTGAGTTGTACTTAAAAACTGCTCCCATTCAGAGATCGCTTTCAGTGAGGCTTGATTGTGTCACAGCTGTGATAAAGCACCAACAGACTAGTGCTGTGAGTCCACAGTGTGTCTATGAATGATTTTAAATTTAGGAAGACACCCTAAATGAGTTAGATTTAAATTTGCACTTGTTCATAAGAATGAAACTTATTAAAACTTTTACTTCTTTAAAAGCGTTTTCAATATTAGCACTTATATAAGTAATACGAGTGAATGTTTAAAACGTTAACTGCTAACTGCTGTTTTGTTATTTTAACATAGGTATTGGGTGAATAGGAGAGATAGAAATGACTAAAATTTAAGTCTGTGATCAGTGGTGCATGAAAGTATACTCGCTGCCCACTTTTTTTCAGTGGCAGCCACCTGTTTTTTGCCTGCAGAATTTATGTAAAAAGTTGCTGAGTCTAATAAGCTCCAAATTTTGGAGAGAAGGCTGAAAAACAAGACATTATTTGGGACAAGTGTAAGAAATGGTAGCTGTAGCTATTCTACGTCTCTGAAGTGTGACAAAGTCTGAATTCCGAAGTTGGTCATTTCAAGTATTTCATCAAGCTGTAATTTAATCTCCAGGGTTTATCTCTTTGCTTTTAAAGGATTATTCTTTAAACTAAGCCTACAGCCATTCTGGAATAATCCAATTTGCTCAGGACACATCATGTATAATACTACCTCACTTTTTTCCCAACTCCTTTATATTGGTGTTAGGTTACTGACCCTCTGAACATCCCTGTAAGGCACATATCAAAGGTCCCATATTAGTGTTGAAACAGTTAAACCACAGACAAGTTGGAAGGCTGTGCTACAGTAAAATATATGACATGTATTTTGTATTTTTGGGGGGATAGATACTTTTCTCTTTTTTTTTTTCTTACTTAGCAAGATGCATGACAGACCAGAGAGAAGGAAAAGTAGACAAATTCATTATTTTTAATTAATAGGGGTCATACTAAATCTCCACAAATTTCTAAACTATTTGCTTTGATTTAGGTTTCCAGACTATGAAGAAACATTACAGAATTGCTATATGAACAGCAACTTCGTAGCCACTAATTAAAATAAAGAGGAAAAATTTAACAAACTTTTATTTTTGGCAAATACATTTAATTTGAAATAAATATATAGCCTACTTTATTTTTATAAAACAATCTTCTTAGGAAAATAAATAGAATTATTTTTGTTTTCTATCATGCAGGGTTGAATGCAGGTTTCGTAGGTAGTATGGAGGCTTACACAAGTAGAGATCTTAAAGAAAAGTAAAAGAAAATTACAAATACAATATTAGCTATATGCAAATTTTTACTGAAAATGAGAAAAACATCACAATAAATTTCAAAATTTCCCAAGCTCACAAATACAATAGGCATCGAAAATCCAGAAAAAGCATAATAGTTGTATTAATTTATTGTCTCTTTTTCTGTGTAATTTAACATTACAGTAATATAATATTTTCTATAAAGAGAATAGAAAGAAACATTTGTCTTTGCTTTATCATAGTTGAATGAGAATTTTTGTTCAGTCGTTTGGAAAAGTTTCTCTTAGCTCCATAAATCATATCGATAATGTTATGTAGGATTGCTGTCAAGTATATGGAAAAATCTCTATAAAATGTCTTTTATAGAAGAACTTACAATTGCAGGTTCATTTTCAGGTTTCTTGTGCAGTGACTAATCTTATACGCTCTTTGAATGAGCATGATTGATGACAATCAAAGGACCTCCCTGTGAGTCCAGGAGCATTAGGAGGGTACTTGGAGCTAGTCTTGCATTCCAACAGGTAGCAGTTACTTACCTGTGCATTAAAGTGATAGCGTGCCACATAAATGTATCCCACTAAACCCAAAATAAAAGTATCCCCAACTTAACTTCTCTTTAGCCAGATTCCAAATGTGTGTGTGGTCATTCCAAACCCTATGACACTGCGGGAAGTCAGTATAGAAAGTGACAGCAGAACAACTGTGGTTAAAATGTCTTATGATTGGAAATTTCACAAAAATTATAATGATCTTGTAAACATTGCTAGGGTACCCTTAATGGAGGAGCCTGCACAAGTGAAAGGCTAAAATCATTGTAAATTTACCTCTGTTAAATTTAACAAACTAATAAAGCTACAGATTTGTTCAGAGTAAAATTCAGAGTGCTAACGTGTGTGAGAGTTAAGATATATACTGATGGGCATTCTTTTGTTATGCAATAATGATGTGAGTTGATTCCAGTACCATATTTACTGTAGCAGTATGATATATGAGTGAGTGTTAATAACACTAAGATTTTTATGAAGGGACGGTAATTTTTTTTAAGTTCAGTGAATTCTAATGTTAAGTAAGTCCCTCAAATTTAAGTGTTCTGAAAGGCATTATCTACAGTTGAGGTTGTGGAGTAAATGACCAATTAAATAATAAAATGTTTAAATGTTTGGCTAGAATAATGAGACATTTTGAGCATTTTTCTGAATATAAAGTTAATCCTGAGATGGCAAAAAAAAAATTTAAGAAAGTACAAGTAAACTATCAAAAGACCAAATATATAAGGCAATATTGTTTTGGGACTTCTGTAAAGAAGATCACATAATGCCACTTAGTATATAGTATTGAGGGAAGTCAGGGACCCCGAACGGAGGGACCCTGTGTTGTGCCGCACAGTTAGGCAGCAGCCGCCGCAGAGCAGTAGCCGCCGTGGGAGGAAGCCATGAAGCACTAAGAGATGGAGATTCTGGATGCAAAGACAAGGGAGAAGCTGGTTTCCTGGACAAGGTGGAGCCCCATGCCACCATTGCGGAGATCAAGGACCTCTTCACCAAGACCCATCGGCAGTGGTACCCTGCCCACCAGTCCCTCCACTTGGACCCCAAGGACAAGTCCCTGAAGGATGAGGATGTTCTGAAGAAGCTGCCTATGGGCGCCATGGCCACACTCTACTTCCGGGACCTGGGGGCCCAGATCAGCTGGGTGACGGTCTTCCTAACAGAGTACACGGGGTCCTTTTCATCTATCTGCTCTTCTACTTCCCAGTGCCCTTCATCTGTGCCCATAAATATGACTTCACATCCAGTTGGCACACGGCGGTGCACCTCCCCTGCATCTGTCACTCATTCCACTACGTCAAACACCTGCTGGAGACGCTCTTCCTGCGCCACTTCTCCCATGGCACCATGCCTTTGCCCAACATCTTCAAGAACTGCACCTACTACGGGGGCTTCAACGCGTGCACGGCCTATTACATCAACCACTGCCCCCTACTTACAGAGCTCAGCGGGTAAAACTGGCACTCGCCATCTTTGTGATCTGCCTGTGCTTGGCCGCTTCTCCATCCACATGGCCCTGTGGGACCTGCGGCCCGCTGGGTCCAAGACCCGGAAGATCCTGTACCTAACAAAGAAGCCTTTCACGTGGCTCTTCCTGCTGGTGTCCTGCCCCAACTACACCTCTAGGTGGGGTCCTGGATCAGTTTTGCCATCATGACGTGGTGTCTCCCAGTGGCCCTGTTCTCCCTGGTGAGCTTCACCCAGATACCTATCTGTGCCAAGGGCAAGCACCACCTCTACCTGAAGGAGTTCCAGGACTACCCGCCCCTGCGCATGCCCATCATCCCCTTCCTGCTCTGAGCGCTCACACCTGCCGGGGCTCAGCCCCTCACCAGGTGGCATTCTGGCGGGGAAGTGGGGCCCACAGCTCTCCAGCACCCGGAATAAAGCCCACCGGCCCCAGTCAAAAAAATGTATATCTATCTATCTATCTATCTATCTATGTGTGTGTGTATGTGTGTGTGTGTGTGTGTGTGTGTGTATACACACAAAATTAGCCTGGCACCATGGTGCATGCCTGTAGTCCCAGCTACTCGGGAGGCTGAGGCAGGAGAATCACTTGAACCTGGGAGGCCGAGGTTGCAGTGAGCCAAGATTGCACTATTGCACTCCAGCCTGGGGGACAAGAGCAAGAGTTCATCTCAGTCTCCTGAGTAACTGGGATTACAGGCACCTGCCACCACGCCCAGCTAATGTTTTTGTATTTTTAGTAGAGACAGTGTCTCACCATGTTGGCCATGCAAGGTGGCTCACTCCAGTAATCCCAGCACTTTGGGAGGCCTAGGTGGGCAGATCCCCTGAGGTCAGGAGTTCAAGACTAGCCTGACCAACCAACATGGTGAAACCCTGTCTCTACTAAAAATACAAAAAGAATTAGCTGGGCATGGTGGCAAGCTCCTGTAATCCCAACTACTCGGGAGGCTGTGGTGCATTGGCCAGGGGAACCCTCCCCCAATATTTCAACATAGGTTCTTTCTGTTTTCCCTAAGTGTCTGCCGTTCTGAGAAATAAAGAGAAAGAGTACAAAGAGAGAAATTTTACAGCTGGGCCGCTGGGAGTGACATCACATATTGGTAGGTCTGTGATGCCCACCTGAGCTGCAAAACTAGCAAGTTTTTATTAAGGATTTCAAAAGGGGAGAGGGTGCAAGAACAGGGAGTAGGTAACAAAGATCACATGCTTCAAAGGACGAAAAGGAGAACAAAGATCACATGCTTCTGAGGAAACAGGACCAGGGCAAAATCAGAAACTCCTGATAAGGATCTATGTTCAGCTGTGCACATATTGTCTTGATAAACATCTTAACAGAAAGCGGGGTTCGAGAACAGAGAACCAATCTGACCTCAAATTTACCAGGGTGGGGTCTTTTCTCCACCCTAGTAAGCCTGAGGGCACTGCAGGAGACCAGGGCGTATCTCGGTCCTTATCTCAACCGTGAAGGACAGACACTCCCAGAGTGGCCATTTATAGACCTTCCCCGAGGAATGCAATTCTTTCCCTAAGGTCTTAATATTATATTCCTTGCTAGGAAAAGAATTTAGCGATATCTCTCCTACTTGCATGTCCATTTATAGGCTCTCTGCAAGAAGAAAAATATAGATCTTTTTGCCTGACCCCGCAGGCAGTCAGACTTTATGGTTGTCTTCCCTTATTCCCTAAAATTAGTGTTATTCTGTTCATTTTCAAGGTGCACTGATTTCATATTATTCAAACACACATGTTTTATAATGAATTTGCACAGTTAATGCAATCATCACAGGTACATCCTCAGCTTACAAAGATAACAGGATTAAGAGATTAAAGTAAGACAGGTGTAAGAAATTATAAGAGTATAATTAGGGAAGTGATAAATGTTCATGAAATCTTCACAATTTATGTTCCTCTGCTGCCGCTCCAGCTGTTCCCTCCGTTTGGGGTCCCTGACTTCCCACAACAATATAGGTAAAATCGTTTTGCTTGCCATTTAGTAAATAATGTCTTCCATGAGATGGAAAATATAAAATGTTTAATAATTCAGTAGTCTGAAAATTACTACTCCCAAAGAGTTTTGCTCATTATTTTGTGTGACGTAAATATAAACACAAAAATGAGTCAGATTACTATCTTTGTCTAAATATCCTTTTCATTTTACACTTATATATGTTCTAGAGTCTGAAAGGTCATTGTTAGCCTCCATTCTGTAACTTTTTTGGGGGGGCTTGTTGCTCATTAAAGGACAGTGAACAAGACAGGTAAGTACTAATTGCTCAATTTTCTCAGTGATAATTTTCTTAGTTTGGTTTATTCCTCTCAAAACCCATGTCCTTTCATCTCTGCTCTACCTCTGACACTAGGATCCTCAATATGGAGGGACCTCATAGTGTAGGGATGCCACCAGCTTAGGAATCAAACAGACCAGGTCCTGAATCTACCAGACTGTGGCCAAGGGCAAGTATCCTCTCTTTCCAGTGTTCTGTTTCCATGTTGGTTAAACTCTACTGCAAAGGGGATAAGATAGGAATACACATGTCCAATATAGGGCTTCCTGTGAAGCAAGTGCTGAATGAGTGAATGAATGAATGAACAAATTCACGTGATTTTTTTTTTCTGTTTATATGATAAATAAACATCATCTAGGATACACTGATCTATACAAGTGTGCTATTTATTTTGTGATATGAAAGTGAAACTTATTTATTGTGTCTGTAAGTATTGTATAATTTTTATTCAATGGTTTCTCTTATATGTTCTCAGTGCCATATGGTTTTAGCAGATCAAATCACTGAAGCAAACTCTGTCTCCTACTCCTCTGTCTTTCTGTCTCTTTTTCTCCGTTTCTGAAAGCAAAAGGAGATAAGTGAATGGAGTAAAAAGTAAAACAAAACAGGAATATAAAAACTTTCCACAATTAAGAAAGCAACTAGAAGGTTTCATTTTCTTTTATTTGCCAAATCTGGACTTATCATAAGGAAAAGGAATGCTGTTCTCTCAGTGTATTTTCCACATTAGTTGCCAGGGGTAACATAATGTGAGTAACAAACAGGAAACCGGTGGGGCACAGGCTTGCTGTTGTAGCCTAAATCTTCCTTCCACGCCACATGTTTACAAACATGCTGTGTTCCTCTTGACAAAAGCAGACACAGACACACACTGACTTCAAGGCTTTCTACTGTGTGTGAAATGGTTTCCTTGAAGAGCTCCTGCTGTCAATTTTCAGACAATGCAGAGAGGGAGTGTCAGCTACTGACTACAAACTAGCTTGAGTAGAAGACTTAACTCTTTCAGTTTATAAATATATATATTGTAAAATGAATAGACACTCAAGATTAGGATTTGTTATGGAAAGGGAAACTTGGTTTAAATGGCCATCATCTGGGCCAAAAGATACTGAAATTTAATGTTAGTGTCTTTGTTCCTTGGAGATCCTGCTGTGGTACATTAGGAGGGATTTAGTCCCGGAAGTCAGTATGATAATAAAGGACAGCTTTGTTGAATGTCTTCTAGTCCTGTGACCCTTTACTGCTACTTACACAACAATGGCAAAATTCCTCTACCACCTAAGAGGATCCACACTGTGAGAATTTTTAGTAGTTCCTTTCCTTGGGCTCTTCCAATTCAAGAGTCAAGTGTAAGTGGCACCAAAAAAAAAATCTATATTCTCTGCCTCAATGTTGTCCCTTCACTCTGTAGTCAGTTAATTAAATACTTATTGAAAGACTTGATATAGGTGCTCCTAGAAAGGTGCTCCTAATAACTTGCCTGTCCTTTTTCAGTCCTATGCACCCCACAGAGGTGTCTTCTGCGCTGCTCTAGGGCTGAATCCTCAGCTGTTGTAAAGCTTGGAGGGACTGGGAAGCCCGGAGGATTAGCAATTCAGGCTTCGCTAAAACTCACCTGACATATCACATTTCTAGTACTCCCAGAGGGGTATCTAATCTCTGCATATAGACTCAGAGTCCAGGTGACTCTTCAGTATCAGGGCACGAAGTGGGGAAAGACAATTGGGAGGGAAGAATGCTACAAGGTGGCCTTATATAGAATTGGAAGCAGCCTTGATGGAGGCATTTTAGGGACAAGAAATTAAACATTTTTTTCATGGTGCTAACAATTTTTCAATTTCTTTGGCTGAAAACTTTATCTTTAATGTATGTATTAATTAAACAAAAATTTCTTGCACATATATGCCAGCACTGCGCTAGACACTAAAGACGTAGCAGTAAATAATGCCAACAAGTTGTTTGTTTTAAAGAAGTATAATCCAAATCGAATGACTTGAACAGTAAGTAACCTGGATTTTTCAGGCAATAATATGATATTGAGAGTGAATTTATTGGCTTTTCTTTAGAGAAGGTTTTAGGAGTAGTATAAGAAAGAAAATGAAGAATTAAGTTCTGAAATCATCTCTTGATATTTGAGTGAGCGAGTGTGTGTGTGTGCGTGTGTGTGTTTATGAATAAAGGATATTTGGAGTCTAGAGATAAATCCTTTCTTATTTGTCATTTTTATCAGATACAAACTAAGTACAATAAAAGAGGTTGACTTTGGACTTCAGTGAGACTGATGAAAGCATAACATTGAAGATGGCAAATCTACACCGATATCTACACTTACAGACACTTTTGAAAGAAAATATAGGATTCTTATTGGGAAAAATAGCTATAGACAAATTTGCTTCATTGCTGCCTTTCAAATCAATGCTTAGCATTCCTTATATCAGGAATCCAGTTGGATTTTCTTTCAGTCTTGCTCCTTACAGTGAAAAGTGAAAATCCAGTAGAAAGTCTTAAAACCATAAATTTTGCACATTCAAGAGGAGTTCATTTAACCCTGCCTATGTTTCTCCTTTCACTCTTGTAAATTACATACACATATGAAGTAGAGAAAAAAAATCTTTTTTGTTTTTAAATATAGACTAAAATATTTTTCTTAAATTATTCAACATTAAAATGTTTTTCCTAAAATAGTTATAAGCTAAATATTTATGTAAGGAAGCAATTTTGAGTGAAGATAGCAAGTAGATTATGTAACAAATGTTTTTACTGATGTTTTAGTACATAAAAATGGACTTCAATCACTGAAATTTTAGAACTAAGGAGCACCAGTTCTCCTTTTACACTTATTTTCTGTACCTTGCTTTTTGTCATTTCCTCAAATGAGATTTAGATTTTTTTGTTTCATATTTGTATTTTGTGACTGTTGAAAAATATAGTATCCTTTGCAGATGTTATAAGTATCCTAAGCTGAGACCGTGACTTGTTTCCTTTATATTCCCCATAGCTCCTGGTACTCAGGCCACATTTGTTGAGTGAGTTTAAGTGGATAAATGGAATAACTTTTGTGATGCCCATGTGAAGACAGGACAATCAACTATATCTATAGAACTGGAAGATTCTTCTAAAGTAAGATTTCCTGGGTTACAATTTTTAATCTTAGACATTTGAATCAATTGTAATTACTTGAGCCACATAATTATAGTAAGCTAAACATATCACATGGAGCTTTAAAAAATCCAATTAGTGTTAAAATATGTAATATATAAGTTTTCGGCTGTTCTTTTTCTGGAATTGGAAGTTTAGGTGAGTGGGTGTAAAAGGAAATAAAGCATCATTGCAGAACTTTAGGCTTAGTAGTATGAAGAAATAATTTATGAGAATAAAATAAATAGAATATGAGTTATCCTTTTGTGTTCCAAAGAAAATGCCTTAGAGAGGTTATGAATAAAAAATACTCATCAAAGCAGAAAAATTCAAAAGGATGCAAACTCCACGATTTCATTAACAGTGCACATGTTTTTATATTGGCTGATAATTTCTCTGCAGATGTTACTTTGAAAGTTTGGACTTCTGCTAGATCTTTGCCTCTAATGCACATGACTTCGGTCTAATCACTGAAACTTGGTTAGGAAACACCAGCTGGAAGTTGTTTCTGGAGATGGAGCTTTATGTTTTCCCAAGGTGAGTATAACTTTTTTGTTTTGGTATAGAAAAGGTCTTTTGTAAAGCAACCCAGTATGGTAAAGTTATGGTATAAACCTGCTTGAGCATTCTCCTGGGAAATATTAGAACAAGCAGAATTAAGTTGACATGCTATTTCCTCTACCTGCACCTGACATTTACTGACTTCAGCTCATATCTTGTTGTTTATTGTTGTATGCCAGTAGACCCCAAATCATTAAATAATTGGTTGCTGCACACAAATAAAATGATTTGCGATTTCCCTACATACATATCTCATCCCTTTAGTGGAACTAATTATCACAGAATTATTTCAATTTATTGTAAGGTAATCGAATATTGATTGAGGAAATGTAGTAAGAAGGAAAAAAAATAGGAAACATTTATTTTTAGAAAGAAAACTGATTTCTTCCTACCAATGTGTGGTATATCTTCCCAAGTGGAATTCTCATCAATGGACAATTACACTGACCAAGACAAGAGGGTCTTGGTCATACCCTCTGTTGTTGCTACTATTTAAAATTATATCCAGTACTTCTGGTATTGTGAATAACATAACAACAGCAACAACAAAAATAAAAATGGATGAATAATGAAAGAAATGCTGACAAGATTTTCATTCAAAAGTTAGTTGAATCACAAGGTTTGAATTCTAGCCTTGTGATTTACTAACTATGAAAACATGGGCAAGGTTTTTTCTATCAGTTTCCTCATTTTTATAGAAAGCAAGAAGATGGAATGTTAATAGCTATTCTTTGTACCTCAAAGTAAATTTCATTTATATCACCAATGAGAAGAAAATCTTAAAAAATTGGCACACACCTATAAAATATTATTTAGTATTTGTTACATGTAGTTAGTAAAATAAAATATGAAGTTTATAATTTGAAATATTGGCATCATACTTGCTATTTTTCTAGGAAAACATAATCTCCTGATACTAATTAAATCACTTAATTCTGGCACCCACAATATATTTTTAAAATAGAATACAACAAAAGAGTACATCCTATCATTTCAGAGACATCATTTCTATCATGTTTTTCTAAAGTGTCATTTAAATTATTTTTGGTTAGATTTAAATATGTTCATTTTTGGAGTTTCTTCTCATTCCAAAAATCCCTTTTCATTTGGAGGCTTTTATGAAAAAAACTATTTATAGTCATACACCACATACAATGTTTTGGTCAACAATGGACCACATATATGACAGTAGTTCCATAAGGTTATAATGGAGCTGAAAAATTCCTGTCACCTAGCAACATTGTAACCATCATCATGTCATAGCACAATGCATTACTCACATGTTCATGGTGATGCTGGTATAAACAGATCTACTGTGCTGCCTGGTGTGTAAAAGTATAGCACATACAATAATGTGCAGCACATAACGCTTGAAAATAAACCAGAAACTATGTTACTGGTTTATGTATTACTGTAGTATAAATTTTATCATTATTTTGGAATGTATTCCTTTTTACTTGAAAAGTTAACTGTAAAATAGCCTTAGACAAATCCTTCACGAGGTATTCCAGAGGAAGGCATTGTTATCATAGGAGATGATAGCTCCATACATGTTATTGCCCCTGATGGCCATGTAAAGACAGCAACACCCAGAGAGAATGCCATGTGACAATGAAGGCTGAGACTGGAGTCGTGCCGCTGCAATCCAAGAAACACTGAACACTGCCAGTAAATCACCAGAAACTAAGGAGAAGCAAAGAAGGATTTTTCCTACAGGTTTAAGAGAGAGCATAGCCCAACTGATACCTTTGTTTCAGACTTCTAGTCTCTGCAACTATGACAGGAAAATTTGTTTTTGTAAACTACCCAGTTTGTGGTATGTACTTTGTTATGTCAGCCCTAAGAAACTAGTACCTGCAGCCACGGCAGTAACTAACATCTGCTCAGTGCCAAGGTGTGTATCAGGCACTGAGAATTCTCTAAGTCCATAAGGCATTTCCTAGCATTAATTATATTCTATAGACTAAGACATTGAGACTAATAGAGGTATATTAGTTGGCCCAAATTTTCACATGTAGTATGTGGCAGAATTTCATCACAGTTAGTTGTTTTTGATCCTTGAACCTGAGCACAGGAATCATTAGTCCAACTTTGAAGATGAGGAAATTGAGAGTCAAAGAGATTGATACACCCTTTGCCTTATCTTTTTGAGGCTAAATGTATTCATTTCCTGTGGTCTTTTTCTGGTGGCTATAGACCCAACATTTTTTTCTGTTTTTTTCTTTTCCTAAGTATATGCCCCTCATTTTTGGAACCTCAAACTTAGGGAATAATCTGATATAACCATAATCAGTGAAGAGTTAGGAAGACGATGACTCTGCTGTTCATAGATGTACTTCTTTAAGCATTTCAGCACTTTTATGGGCCAATCTTGAGCAGTGAGTGAGTTTAATGCCTGTTTTTTAAATGACACTAACAGTATGATTATAACAATAACCATCATTTATTGAACACTGCTAATGTGCCAGTTTCTTACATACATTACTTTTTTAAAATCTAGCAAAAGTCCCAGAAGGTCATTCCTATTATTTTATTTTTAATGTAAGAAATAATCGAAACTCAAGTTTCAGTTATTCCCCAAGGTTACATAGTAGCAAGTGACCCAGAAGAGATTCGAATCAAGTTTAGAAGAATTCTAAAGTTCAAGTAACTGTTATTCCAATTCTCCTTCACTAAATAATATTACTATTCTTGTGCTATTAATAAAATGAGACATGCATGGAAATTTTAAATTGGTTGATTTTTAGGTTCTAGATTCAGAGTTATAACCATGTGTCTGATACTGATCTGAGAGTGACATTGTGAGGGTGGTGTCTGTTTACCCGGACTAAGTTTGCAGGTCGAAGTCTACATCAGTTTCTAGAACACAGAGGAAAATGATAAATCTGTATTTTGCCCCAACACTGACCCTTGAGAACTAAAAGTCAAGAGTATGTCTGCAGCCTTTCCCTTAGCATTAGATCTGATGGAGAAGGTTTAACGACCTTGAAATTTAAAATGAAAATTTGTAAAACTCCCAAGAGATGAGCAATGTCCATGTTTAGTGAAAGGAGAGGAGCGTTGTCAAAGAATATAGAAGAAGCTCAACTATGAGGGACTTCTCTAGCATATTAGTGTTAGAAAAGAATAATTAAAAAACTGAGAACTCAAAATTGCGCCTCTTACAACTTTTTATGCCTGCTGATAGAGTTTGTATGGTGTGCCCTCTAAATCTCATGTTGAATTTTAATCCCCAGTGTTGGATATAGGGCCTGGTGGGAAGTATTTGGGTCATGGGGATGGATTTCTCATGACTTGGTGCTGTCCTCATGATAGTGAGTGAATTCTTGCTAGATCTAGCTGTTTAAAGGTGTGTGGCACCCCCCACCCCCGACTAAACTCTCTCTCTTGCTCCCACTCTCGCCATGTGAGACGCCTGCTCCCCCTTCACTTTCCATCATGATTAAAAGCTTCCTGAGACCCTCACCAGAAGCACCTGCCAGCACCATGCTTCTTGTACAGCCCGCAGAGCCAATTAAACCTATTTTCTTATAAATTAACCAGTCTCCAGTATTGCCTTACAGCAACACAAAAATGGCCTAATATACCTGCAAATATCTTGGAAATTACTTGTATATACTAAGAAATATACCTACCTCACTTTGAAGACCACTGTATTAGAGGACTGGACTATCAAATTTATTGTGAGAATTGAGGTGTCACTTAACTTCTTTATTCCTAAATTTCTTCATAAGTAATAATGATAATAATAGTTCACTTATTCTAAAATTTTCATTAGAATTAGATAACAATCATAGAAAACGCCTTTCTTTGCTTGTTTCATAGTGTGTTAGACCATTGTTGCATTGATATAAAGAAATACCTGAGACTGGGTAATTTACAGAGAGGAGAGGTTTAATTGGTTCCTGGTTCTACAGGCAGTACAAGATGTATGGTGGTGGCATCTGCTTCTGGTGAGAGCCTCAGGCAGCTTTTACTCATGGCAGAAGACAAAGTGGGAGTTGAGAGTGGGGAGGTGGTGTCACACACTTTTAAACATCCAGATCTCACAAGAACTCTTTTTTTTTTTTTTTTTTTTTTTTGAGACAAAGTCTTGCTCTGTTACCCAGACTGGAGTGCAGTGGTAAGATCTCAGCTCGTTGCAAGTTCCACCTCCTGGGTTCAAGTGATTCTCCTGCCTCAGCCACCTGAGTAGCTGGGATTACAGGTGTTCACCACTATGTCCACCTAATTTTTGTAATTTTAGCAGGGATAAAGTTTCACCATATTAGCCAGGCTGGTCTCAAACTCCTGGCCTCAAGTGATCCTCCCGCCTCAGCCTCCCAAAGTGCAGGATTATAGGTGTGAGCCACCATGCCCAACCCTCGCAAGAACTTACTGTGGTGAAGACAGCACTGAGGGGATGGCTCTAAACCATTCACCAAAGATCCACCTTCATGATGCAAACACCTCCCACCAGGCCCCACCTCCAACAATGGTGATTACAATCAACCTGAGATTTGATAGGGACAGATACAAACTATATCACACAGCAAATGTTCATTAAAAATAATATTTAATATTATTAGTATCATAAGGTCCACAAGTTTCTTTTTATAAAAAACATAAGAATAGATACATAAATGCAGATGAAACAGTATGCATTACAACTCACACATTAGAGCAGGTAGCTTTTCACATTGATAGATTATTAGCTCACACAGTAGAGATTCATAAGAAAGAATTTAACTTCTTCAATTTCTTTTCATAATTGAAAATATTGGGTTGACACCATTAACTTGTTTTACTCTTCTCATTGAATAATTAGCTATAATTGAAACTCACAATAGAGGTCTTACGACAATGCCTTTCAAGAGGCAGGTAAATACATTAATGATTGTGAGATCCAGTTACTGGTTTATGACAACATTTTTTGAAGTTAAATAAAAGAGAAAACCATATTAGAGTATGTAACTCATGGTAAAGCTGAGCATTTTTTCATAAAACATATGTATTGATTATATGTGACTATAACAAGGTAAATGTATCTCTTGCGATTATTTTCAGTTAGAAAAAATCAAAGGGCTTTGTTTATAATCTTTTATGCCAAGGGGGCCTAAGTAGAGTCACGCAATGTATGATATATATTCTCCTCACCTGAAAGCAAGGGACTTCCTCTGTGATTCTTGCCTGATGCTTAAATAGTTTACACTGGTCACAAGATTAAGACAATGAAGACTGATATATATATGTAAATATATAATATATAATATATATTGTATATAAATATAATATATATATATATAAAATAAATTCTAGAGGGAAGTGAATTACATAGGGCCACTTAATAAATCACTATAGGACCAGAACTAGAAGCCAGACCTTTTTACTTCTACTGTAGAATTCTTTATACTAGTAGCCCTCAAATACTGGTCACCTAAAGAGTTACTTGAAGAGTTTTAAAAAATACAAAATCCTGAGTACTTTTAAGTTTTAAGGAATGCAAGAAGAAGAAGAAAAAAAACCTTGTATTTCTGCCTTACCATGTTTGAAGCATGAATGAAAATGTAAACTAACATTTGTTCACCCATTGATTTTAATTTTTTTTCAAAAATGTATATCAAAACATGGAAACATAAAAGTGATTGAGACATTTGTACCTTAAATTGTGACACATTCATTCTCAGAAGAGTCATGACTCTTATCTTTGCATGTGCCTTGAAACAGTGCATATCGAGAGTGGGTAATAGAAAAGTTAAGTACCGCTCTAGGAATGGACTTATTCAAGGGATTGCATAGGCTACAGAACATGTCCCTTCTACACTCTGTAAGCAGAGCTTATTGCCACAGTCTCTGAGTCTGTCAAACTGAATTTAAGCAGCAGATGCTCTTTGTCTCCCACCCAGCTTTCTTGCTTCCAGGGCTCAACCTTTAATTCTTCATCCCCATGATATTTCATACTTTTAGAAACTGGGCACACATAAAAACCATGCTAGAGTAAGTATTTTTTTAGCAGTATTTTTTCTTTTGATTATACAGTAGGAAGATTTTCACAGATGTTCAGCTCTTCACTCACTTCTGGTTCCTTCTGAAATCTTACTGCTAGTTCAACTGCACATTCATCTATTAAAGTCACTTTAATTTTCTAACAAAGAACATACTTCAACAATTCTCCTCCTCATCATGCCCACACATCACAACCTCTCTGTTGAAGTGCATGTTTACATGAAAACACTAAGCAGGGATTTTTAATCTTGGTTTAGTTACTAATTTGTTGGGTGCTCTTACTCAAACTTCAAACTCATTTTGCCTTAATTTCTATATCTGAAAAATGAGATGTGTACAATAAAGAGTTTTTAAAGGTATCTTTTAGTTTTAAAAATCCCTGATCCTCAGATTAGGAACTAACAATTATATTCTGAAAGCTTACATTTGGCTCATGTGTAGATTTAAGAAAGTATCAAAAACTGTATAACAAGTAAGATAAACCGATGGTTTGACAGAGGGATGGACAGTTGAATGGGTATGTGATAAAGCAAGCATAGTAAAATATTAATGGTAGGTGGAAAGTATATAAGCATTCACTTTAATTTTTCTCTATCTTTGAATATCTTTACAATAAATCATTGAAAAATGCTATTGTTCATATATATATAATTAAATCCTTAATTCTCTCTATATTATATATGTATTTATATAAAATTAAATATTCTAAATGCTACAGCTACTCACAAAGTCATATTTGGGATTCTTTAAAATAATTACACACACATGCTCTCCAAAGCATGTCTTTCCTGATTTGTCCAGCATGGCAGACTACAATATCTATTTCTTAGACTTTGCTCCATAATTCCAAGAGATCCAGAGGATTCCATGGTGATTTCAGAGCATGTCAAATTTGTTGCAGCTGCAAAACACCTGGTTTGGGCAGTTCACAGTGACACTTTGAAATGTAATCTGAATTGATTAAAAACTTGTGATAACTACAAACTTTATTTTAGGGTTTATGATATTTGGAATAATACGGGAAATAATATTATATTATATTGCTTACTGATTCCCAGCATTTAAAAAATTTTCAGCCACCCCATTTGGACGTGATTAATTTATGTTTCTCCAATTTTTTAAATGGCGTATGCATATCATTTAAGTTAAAGTGAACTAAATTAAATGTTATTTTGTGAATTGCAGCATTTTCTTGTCTGAGTAATAAGGCAGAGAGAAAGGAGGGAGGCAAAGAGAGAGAGAGAGAGAGAGAGGCATCCTCTGTGCTATTACATCGAACATGCTATAACTTTATCCCATGGAGTTTCCAGAGAACAGCCTTAGCTTGCTGTCTTGAAAATGAAGCTTTAGATGCAGTGGAAATATTAGGGCTTTCTGGTTTCAAGGCCTCCAAAGAGGAATGGCGGTGACATTACCTGAGAAGACTAAACTGTGGACATGATAATAGCCAGAAAAAGAGGCTAGTCTGCATGGCAGAAGTAAAAATGCAAAGGAGAATTAGTGGGAATACCCAGCACAACTGAAGGCACAGGCTGGGATATGCAGTGTGACCCAGCAGAGCATGGCCACAACTGGAGGGCAGGGAAAATGAGCTAATACTGTGAATCAGCTGAAAACACTTATTTATAGTGCAGTGAAATAATCCTGAAGACATACTTGAAATATCTGGAAGTTGTAGGAATGAAATATGTGGCAATATTAGGTGGGGCTAAGAGCCAGTGATGCAAAGCATATGCACACACACACACACACACACACACACACACACACATCCTGCATGCACATCTGTCTATATTTCTAATATTTAAAACAATTATTATCTAATCTGAAAATCAGCAAAACGCATAGGCCATGACTGGATAGGTCCTTAACTAAGGCCATAACCTGTTCTTCAGTTTTGTTCTGTCGCTCCTACCTGCTTTGTTTCTATGTTCTTCTGAGTCTTCACCTAACACTTGTCCCTGGCAGTCCATGCAAGACTATAATTTCTTGTTTTATAGCTGATTTCTCTTGCGGATAGTTCAGCTTCTTCATATAGCCTCAAAGTTCAGGTGGACAAATATTATGTAAATGTTTTCTCGCTCTCCTTCTTGAATTTCCATTTGCTACTGCTCAGACATGTACATTGCAAAAACTAGAGAAGGTATGATATCTTTGAATATCAAGTTGTCTGCTGCCAAAACATCTCATCTTACTAATGTCCTATATGTCCTATGTTCAGTGGAAAAGGGTTACTACTTGTCTATGGCTTTAGAAGGTGAAAGTAACTTATTTGGAAGAAAGGTTCAAGATGGCAGACTAGAGACAACTGGCACTCTCACCTCCTCCACAAAGAAGAACCAAATTAGATAAATAGTAGATTGTCATACTTTGAATAGCACATCTAACAGAAAACCCTGGAAAGCAGTAGAGACAGGAAATGCCTGAGGCATGGCAGAAGAGCCAAGTAAGGCAGCCTGCCTACCCAGGATTGGCTGGGAGCCTGGAGAGGCTCCCCAGTGCAGGAAAAGAGTAAGTGAGGGATCCCCAGTGGCCCATATTCCCATAATGGGACTCCTGCAATCTTATCCATTGGAGAGCCCCTCAACTCTCATGAGCCTTGAGACTAGTACAGGGAGTTGCCTGGAGTGCTCATGACAGCATTGCTCCAGAGGGGAAGCTCAGTTGGGTTCTACACACCTGCCTGAGACTCAAGCAGCTGCAGTATAATGCCATTTGTCATTTTGAGAGTCCGGCTCCCACTAGAATATATCCTGACCTGGGGCCAAATAGCCCCTGCACCTCCATATCCCTGGAGCCTCAATGACTTACCTTTACAGCCACCCAGAAGACTTCAGCCACACATTACTGAATGAACCCAGCAGTATGGCAGAGTGAGATGGTTTGGCTGTGTCTCAACCAAAATTTCATCTTCAATTGTAGCTACGACAATTCCCATGTCCCACGGGAGGGACCCAGTGAGAGGTAATTGAGTCATGGGGGCAGTTCTCTCCCATGCTGTTCCCATGATAGTGAGTAGGTCTCACATGATCTGATGGTTTTACAAAGGGGAGCTCCCTTGCACATGCTGTCTTGCCTGCTGCCATGTAAGACATGTCTTTGCTCCTCATTTACCTTCAACCATGATTGTGAGGCCTCCCCAGCAATGCAAAACTATGAGTCCATTAAAATTTATTTTCTTTATAAATTACCCAGTTTTGGGCATGTCTTTATTAGCAGCGTGAGTATAGACTGACACAGTAAATTGGTACCAGTAGAGTGGGGTGCTGCTATAAAGATACATGAAAATGTGAAAGCAACTTTGGAACTGAGTAACAGGCAGAGGTTGGAATAATTTGGAGGGCTCAGAAGAAGACAGGAAGATGTGGAAAGTTTGGAACTTCCTAGAGACTTTTTGAATGGTTTTGACCAAAATACTGATAATAATATGGACAAGAAAGTCCAGGCTACGGTGGTCTCCAATGGAGATGAGGAACTTGTTGGGAACTAGAATAAAGGTGACTCTTGTTATGTTTTAGAAAAGAGAATGGTGGCATTTTGCCTCTGCCCTAGAGATTTGTGGAACTTTGAACATGAGAGATGATTTAGGGCATCTGGTGGAAGAAATTTCTAAGCAGCAAAATGTTCAAGAGGTGACTTTGGTGCTGTTCAAAGCATTAAGTTTTATGCATCCACAAAGATATGGTTTGGAATTGGAATTTATGCTTAAAAGAGAAGCAGAGCATAAAAGTTCAGAAAATTTGCAGTTTGGTGATGTTATAGAAAATAAAAACCCATTTTCTGAGGAGAAATTCAAGCTGGCTGCAGAAATTTGCTTAAATAACAAAGAGGCAAATTTTATTCACCAAGACAATGAGAAAAATGTCTCCAGGGCATGTTAGAGACCTTTGCAGCAGCCCCTCCCATCACAGGTCCAGAGGTCTAGAGGGAAAAAATGGTTTCATGGACTGGGCCCAGAGCCCCCCTGCTATGTGTAGCCTAGGGACTTGGCGCTCTGCATTCCACCTGCTCTAGAATTGGCTAGAACAAGCCAAAGTACAGCTCAAGTCATGGCTTCAGAGGGTGCAAGCCCCAAACGTTGGCAGCTGCTGTATGATGTTGGGCCTGCAGATGCACAGAAGTCAAGAATTGAGGTTTGGGAATCTCTGTCTAGATTTCAAAGGATGTATGGAAACACTTGGATGTTCAGGCAGAAGTGTGTTATGGGGCAGAGGCTTTATGGAGAGCTTCTGCTAAAGTAGTGCAGAAGGGAAATGTGGGGTGTGAGTCCCCACACAGAGTCCCCACTGGGGACTGCCTAGTGGAGTTGTGAGAAGAGAGCCACCATCTTCCAGACCTCGGAATGGTAAATCCACTGACAGTTTGCATCATACATCTGGAAAAGCCAGACACTCAATGCCAACCTGTGAAAGCAGCCAGGAGTGGGGGCTGTGCCTTGCAAAGCAGAGCTGCCCAAAACCATGGGAACCAACCTCTTGCATCAGTGTGACTTGGATGTGAGACCTGGAGTCAAAGGAGATCATCTTGGAACTTTAAGATAGACTGCCCCCACTAGATTTCAAGTTTTCGTAGAGCCTGTAGCCCCTTTGTTTTGGCCAATTTATCACATTTGGAATGGCTGTATTTACCCAATGCTTGTATCCCCATTTTATCCAGGAAGTGATTAATTTGCTTTTGATCTTACAGGCTCATATGTGGAAGGGATTTGCCTTGTCTCAAATGAGACTTTGGACTGCAGACTTTTGAGTTAATGCTGAAATGAGTTAAGAGTTTGAGGGACTGTTGGGAAGGCATGATTGTGTTTTCAAATGTGAGGACATGAGATTTGGGAGAGCCCAAGGGCTGAATGATATGCAGAAAATTTGCAGTTTGGTGATGTGATAGAAAAGAAAAACTCATTTTCCGAGGAGAAATTCAAGTTGGCTGCAGAAATTTGCTTAAGTAATAAGGAGGCAAATTTTATTCACCAAGACAATGGGAAAAATGTCTCCAGGGCATGTCAGAGACCTTTGCAGCAGCCCCTTCCATCACAGGTCCAGAGGTCTAGAGGGAAAAAATGGTTTCATGAACTGGGCCATGAATGATATGGTTTGGCTGTGTCCCCACCCAAATCTCATCTTGAATTGTAGCTCCCATAGTTCCCATCTGTTGTGGGAGAAAACTGGTGGAAGGTAATTGAATCATGGGGGCAGGTCTTTCCTGTGCTGTTCTCATGGTAGTACGTAAGTCTCATGATATCTGATGGTTTTATAAAGAGGAGTTCCCCTGCACATGCTCTCTTGCCTGCTGCCATGTAAGACACACCTTTGCTCCTGCTTTGCCTTCCACCATGATTGTAAGGCCTCCCCAGCCATGTGGAACTGTGAGTCAATTAAACCTCTTTCCTTTATAAATTACCCAGTCTCGGGTATGTCTTTATTAGCAGCGTGAGAACAGACTGATACACATGGTCTGCAGCACTCTAACCCACAGAGTCCCACACCCTGGGGAACAGGCAGAAGTGCACCAGGGAGGCCGCCCTCAGGACAAAGGGAGCCAAACCATGTGCTCCCCAGAGTCTGAAAGCCACCTGCCTGGGATCACTGCCACTGACAACAATCCTGCCACTCTCAGAAGCAGGATTGCCATACACTTGCATGTATCCCAAGGATGGTCTTTTCCTGCCCGCCACCACCACTGTCATTGCTGCCACTCAAGCATGCTGCCTGGAGGCCTGGAAATTATTCTGCCCTTGCTAACACAGCCTGATGTCATGCACACCATTAGGTAGATCTGAGGACAGGCCCACTCAACCTAGCACTGCACCTTCCAGTACCTAAGCATGCTTCCTGGGGACCTGAGGACCACCCTGTTGTCAGTTACCCCAGGCACATGTATGTATCACCAGAGGGCCTAACAATAGACCCCAAACACTCCCAGCACCTAAGCACACCATCCAGAGATGTTGAGATTGCCCTACCATGTCCACTATTGCCAGCAACTGTGCAGTCTTCCTAAGGGCCTGAGATAAATCCACTCAATCTGTTGCTGCAACCACCATTGGCACTCACACACATGTACCATCTGGGGAACTAGGGACTGGCCTGCCCAGCCATCTCAGCCATTGCTAAAACCAGCATTACTTTCTGGGGTACAAGGGTTGTCCTGCACTGTCACTGCCTTTGCCCATATCATGTACACTGCCCAGGGGCCTAAGGTTCTACCTGTCCACCTAGGCCACTGCTACCACTTTTGTCACCTGAGCAAGTAGTCTGGAGGCCCAATAATTGTCCCATCTGGACATGCTAACACTTGCATATGCTTCCTGGGGGCCCAAGGACAGGCATAATCAGCCCACTGTTGCCACCACTGGGACCAAGAACAGGCCCATTCAATATCCCCATCCCCAAGAACAACTCAAACCCAAAATTAGTAGGTGGAAAGAACAGAGTAGTATTTCTAAATGAAATAGAAAAGAAAAGAAAGGATCAACAAAAAAGCTTTTTAGAAAAGGCAATCAAAATAAATAAACTGCTAGACTAACCAAGAAAAAAAGAAAAGACTCAAATAAACAGAATCAGAAACAAATAAAGGAAATTATCACTGATTTTTACAGAAATAAAAAAGATTGTCACGGACTATTATGCACAACTATACACCAACAAACTGGAAAATTTAAAGGAAATCTATAAATACCTGAAAACATATGATCTGTAAAGGATGAATCAGGAAGAAATAAATTATCTGAGCAGACAAATAACAAGTAACAATATTGAATCAGTTATAAAACATTTCCCAAAAGAAAAGCACAGGACCGGATACCTGCACTGCTGAATTTTACTGAGGAGGAGCTATCATTAATTCTCCTGAAACTATTGCAGAAAGTTGAGGGGAAGATATTCTCCCCTAACTTATTCTATAAGGCCGGAATTATCCTGAAACCAAATCCAGACGGGGCACAATAGAAGAAGAAAACTACAGATCAATATCCCTGATGAACAATAGATGTCAAAATTCTCAACAAAATATTGGTAAACTTAATCAAACAGCACACATCAAATAGATAAAACACCATAATCAAGTGAGATTTATTCCAGGGACACAAGAATGGTTCAACGTATGCAAATCAATCAGTGTGATACATCATATCAACAGAAAGAAAGACGAAAACCATATTATCCTCTCAAGAGATGCAGAAAAAGCATTTGATAACATTCAAAATCCCTTCATGATAAAAACTCTTAACTATAATTAGGCATAGAAATAATATACCTCAACATAATAAATGCCATATACAACAAATTAACAATTTACATTCTACTGAATGGAAAAAGGCTGAAAGCCTCTCTTCTAAGAACTGGAACAAGGATGCTCACTTTCACTACTTGTATTCAACATAGTACTTGAAGTCTTAGCCAAAGCAATCAGGCAAGAGAAAGAAATAAGAGGCATCTAAATTGGAAAAGAGTACTTCAAATTGTCTTTTTTTTTTTTTTTGCAGATATTATCTTATATTTTTAAAAACCAAAGGAATTCTCCAAGAAACTCTTAGATTTGACAAATAAATTCAGTAAAGTTACAAGATACAAAATCTATATACAAAAATCAGTAGCATTTCTACTGACCAATAATAAACCAACTGGCGGAAAAACAACAAGAAGCCAATACCATTTACTATAACTACACACACACACACACACACAGAGAGAGAGAGAGACAGAGAGAGAGAGAAAGAGAGAGAGAGAGAGAGAGCTAGGAATAGATTTAACCAAAGAGTTGAAAGACCTCTACAAAGGAGACTAACACACTGATGAAAAAATTGAAGAACACCCAAATGAAAAGATATCACACGCTCATGGATAGGAAGAATTACTAATACCCAAAGCAATCTATATATTTAATGCAATGACTATCAAAATACCAATGACATTCTTCACAGAAATAAAAAAAATCATAAAATTTTTATGGAAGCGCGCACACACACACACACACAAACAAAATAACCAATAACCAAAGCAATGGTGAGCAAATACAATAAAGCTGGAGGCATTACAATACCCAACTTCAGTATGTATTACAAGGCTATAGTAACCATAATAGCATGGTATTGGTATAAAATTAGATACACAGACTAATGGAACAGAATATAGAACCCAGAAATAAATCCATGTGTTTACACCCAACTGATTTTAAACAAGGCACCGATAGCTTATACTGGGAAAATGAAACCCTCTTCAATAAATTATGCTGGAACAACTGGATATCCATATGTAGATGAATTAATCTAGATTCTTACCTTTCATTTAAATAAACTCAAAATGGATTAAAGACTTAAACATAAGACCCAGGGGAAATATTCCAGTACATTGGTCTAGACAGGATTTTGTGGCTAAGACCTCAAAAACACAGGCAACAACAACAAAAATAGACAAATGGGGCAAGTGTAAACTAAGATTCTTCTGCAGAGCAAAGGAAACAATTAAAAGAATGAAGAAACAATGTGTTGAATGAGAGAAAATATTTGAGAACTACTTATCCAACAAGGGACTAATATCTAGAAAATTCAAGGAACTCCAACAACTCAACAGGAAAAAAATAATAATCCCATTAAAAAATGGGCAAAGGACATGAATAGATGTTTCTCAAAAGAAGATGTACATGTGCCAAGAGGTATATAAAAATGCTCAACATCACTAATGCAGGGAAATGCAAATAAAAACCACAATGAAATATCATCTTACCCCAGTCAGAATAGCTATTACAGAAAATACAAAAAATAACAGATGCTTGTGAGGATATCAAGAAAATGAAACTCTTAAACATTGTTAGTGGGAATGTAAATTAGTACAACCTCTATTGAAAACAGTATGGAGATTTTTCCAAAAAACTAAAAACAGAACTACCATATGATCCAGCAACCTCACTACTGGGTATATATCCAAAGGCAAGGAAATTAGTATATCAAAACGATAACTCCGCCCTTATGTTTATTGCAGCACCACTCACAATAGCAAAGATATGAACTTAATCTAAGTGTTCATCCATTGATAAATGAATAAAGAAAATGGGCTGTTTTTATGTAGTGGAATACTATTTAGTCATAAGAAAGACTGAAATTCTATTATTGGCAGTAACATGGTTGCAACTGGAGGTCATTATGTTATGTGGAATAAGCCAGGCACAGAAAGAGAAATGTTGCATGTTCCCACTCATATGTAGTAGGTAATAAAGTTGATCACACAGGGGTAGAGAGTGGAATCATAGATACCAGAAACTGGGAAGAGTATGTGGTTCGGAGGAGGGGAATGAAGAGCGGTTAGTTAATGGGTACAAAAAAAATAGTCAGATAGAAAAAATAAGTTCTACTATTCGATAGTAGAATGACTACAGTGAACAAAAATATATTGCATATTTCAAAATAGCTGGAAGAAAGGACTTGAAATGAGCCCAATACATAAAAATGATAAATGTTTGAGGTAATGGACATCCTAAACATCTTGATTTGATAGTTGCAAATTATATGCATGTAACAAAATATCACATGTATCCATAAATATCTATAAATACTATGTATCAGTAAAAAGCAACTTGCTTGGAACTGATTATTGTTTTTCTTAAAACAACTTATATTCTTCCAATCATACCATTTACAGCTGATAAATGTCTACTTGCCAAAAAAAAGTAGTCTCACTATGGTTTTTGTTGTTAAATAGTCATGACTATGCCTATATAGCATTACTGTATATTTTGTCTTATTTGATCCTTACAGTAACCCTGTAACAAAGATAGATCACAGAATGTGTTATTTCCTATTTAGTTGAAGAATAGAGAGTTCTGTGAATTTTCCAGGGTTACCTCAAATTTGCAACTTAGAGGTATTGGACTTTTAAAGATGTGGGCAGCTGGTTCTGACTACTGCCTTTCTGGTGAGACAGGCTACTGTTTATGGCTGAGAATATTGATTGAAGGCTTGATAGGGAAATGAGTTATAACCACTGAGTTTTTTTTTTTTTTTCATTGCTATTTATATGGTGAAAGCTGGAAGCCTGGCTCTTATGGCAAAAATAAAATAAAATAATAAAATGAAATAACTCCATGCTTTGGGAATTCCTCTATTTGTTGACTCAAGGCTTCTCACTAGAAGTCAAGAATGTTTGCCTGTGGTCCTAAGTGAGAACCTAGGCGAAAGTGTGTGGTTATGATATGTGTAATAATCACTTTTAATGTCCCAAACTGAGGGACTGATATTCTCCTAAATAGGACTCTCGTTTTGTTTCCCATCGGAGAAAATGGTAATACTATTCTTGTATTGCTCAGGCTATGATTCTTAGAGATATTCTTCACTCTTCACTTTGTTTTTATACTCAATGACTAATCTATCAGCAAACTCTGACAGCTGTATCCTGAAAAAAATACTCAGAATCTTACCAATTTTACTACCTTCATACGAAAATCTTGATCCAAGCCAATAATTATTTAAATGATCTCTTAAATGATGTCCTTGTTTCACCTTGATCTTCTTCACTGTGTTCCAGGAAGAGTAACCAGAGGGATCATGTTAAAACAATGGTCAGATCCTGTTTTTTCTCTGTATGAAACCAGCAAATGACTTCCTATCTCTCACAGAAGCCTAAATTCTAACAATGGCTGACAGCTTGTAGGTCATCTGCCTCTTCCACTTACCTGTCCAAACTCATCTCCTACAGCTTTTCATCTTATTTACTCTTCACCAGGTGCACTGGCCTTCTCTCTGCCTATAATACGGCAATATACTTCTGCCTTGGAGCTTTGGTATACATTGTTCCTTCTGCTTGTAACCCTGTTGTCCCAGATAGGTGCACGGGTCACTCCCTCACTTTTATCACTCCAGATTTTTACTCAAATATGACCTACTCAGCAAACTTTTCCTAGTCACCCTACATAAACTTGCATCCACAAGCACTCACTCCTGCTCTGCTTTTACTCCTTAACATTTATCATTACCTCACATATAGTTTCTTACTTGTTTAGATTGTTTATGTCTCACCTCGTAAAATAGAAGTATGAAGGCAAAAATTTGGTCTGTATTTTTCACTGTTGTAGGCCCATCACTCAGCACAGTTCTTGTACATAGTTGGTGCTTGATAATTATTTGCTGAATGAATGAACTTGTTGAATGAGGAATTAATCTTCCTCATTTGGTGAATTAGGATCTTTATTTTCTTCAGACTTTCAAAATAACAACAAGCCAGATATAAAATGGACCAAGCCTATCATTCATTGTCTTAGGTGCTGAGTAAAAGTTATGTCAAAGGTAGGCATAAAAGAAACAATAGAAATATGGAAATTGGTCATGAAGATATAATATTATGTTAAATAATATTTTTATTAATTTAGCCCTTAATAATTCGCAAATAAATTTTATATGCATATTAAATTTAAATTTACCACTCTAAGATGTGCAGGAAAAATATATAATTTCCTTTTTGTAAATAAAAAAACAAAAATTTAGAGAAATTAGATAATTTGTCCAGAATCATACTACTAATACATAGCAGAGCTAAAATGAAGTCTTAGGATACACTTATCTTAAGGCTGAATCAGTGTTTCTTTCACTTTTCTTCCACATACATTTGAATTGCACATTTTAACACCAATGTTTTAGTGTCAGGAAAATTAAAACTTTTTAAATCAGGACACAAATATCCTTAAAAAGATAGGTTAGTTCTCACTGAAACCCATCATCCTGACTCTACATAAGACACACCACTGGGACTCACCATTTGCCATGTGTAAATACATTTCAGTCCATGCGGAGCTGGCAGGTGTCCAGATGGGCAATGCTAACCTGTTGGGAGCTCTACTGCCTGGAACATGAGATTCAAACTGATGGGCAGATGTCCAGTGAAAAGACCATTGGTGAAGTGGATAGTCCACTTTCACCAGCTTCTTCTGTGAAATTAGTGCTAGAAAACATGTGTCCTGGCTGTTTTGTGGATCTGGAGCCTATGGCCATTGATGAAATCCGAAATGGCCTATACTGACAATTTTTCCACCCAGAGTAGCTCATCACTGCAAAAGAGGATACTCTCAACAGCAATGTCTGTAGTCACTATACCATTGGCAAAGAGATCAACGACCCAGTGCTGGACTGTATCTGGAAGCCGTCGGACCAGTGCACAGGATTTCAGGACTTCCTGGTGTTCCACAGCTTTGGCAGGGCCACTGGCTCTGGCTTTACCTCACTCCTGATGGAGTGGCTTTCTGGTGACAATGGCAAAATCTAAGCTGTAATTCTCCATCTACCGAGCCCTGCAGGTGTCCACAGCCATGGTCAAGCCCTACAACTTCATCCTAACCACTCATTCACACCACCCTAGAGCACTCAGATTGTGCCTTCATGGTGAACGATGAAGCCATCTATGACAATTGCTGCCACAACCTGGACATTGAGTGCCCAACCTACACCAACCTCAACTGCCTCATTGGCAAAGTAATCTCCTCCAACACAGCTTCTCCGCACTTTGACAAGACCCTCAACATGGACCTGATAGAGTTTCAGATCAACCTGGTGGCCTGCACTCACATCTACATCCCCCTGGTCACCTATGTGCCAGTCATCTCTGCAGAGAAGGTATACCACAGCAGCTGTTTTTGGCAGGGATTGCCAATACATGCTTTGAGCTGGCCAGTCAGATGGCAAAGTGTGATGGTATGACACTTTAGGGTATCTGGCTTACTGGTATGGCAAGTGTATGGCTTACTGCCTGTTGTACCACAGAGATGTACCCAAGGATGTCAACACTGCCATTGCCACCATCAATACCAAGTGCGGCATTCAGTTTGTGGACTGCTGCCCCACAGGCCTCAAGGTTGGTATCAACTAAGCACTACCCACTTTGGTGCCTGGAGGTGACCTGGCCAAGGTACAGTGTGACACATGCATGCTGCGCAACACAACCGCCATTGCCAAGGCCTGGGCCCACCTGGACCACAAGTTCGAACTGACGTATGTCAAGAGGGTGTTTGTACACTGGGAAGCTGGTGAGGGCATGAAGGACGCTGAGTTCTCCAAGGCTCCGGGAGGATATCGCTGCCCTGGAGAAGGATTAGGAGGAAGTAGGCACTGACTCCTATGAAGATGAGAATGAGGGAGAAGAATAGAACAGCTGCCTGGAGCCTATTCATTATGTTTATTGCAAAATCCTTTGGAAATAAACAGTCTCCTTGCATGGTTTAAATAAATAAAATAAAATAAAATAAAATACAAGAATTTAGTATCTTCAGCAAACCATAACTTAACACCCAAAAGGATAGATATACATTTTAAAATATTTTGTAATTTGCATTGTTTTACACAGAGAAAGCACAGGAAAATATGTAGATTTTGCAAAGGGTAATTGATGGGCCTTTTTTTTTCTTTTTTCATGTTGCTTTTAGGAACGTGTGGGAAAACAGCTTTTCTCTGGTGAAAAAAAAAATGCAGACTATTGCTACATTAATTTCCACATCCAGAACATGAAATCTGAAAACAAAATAACTATAAAATTATACCACACAGCAGTTAAATTAAAGAAGCTGAGTATACAGCTCCATATATGCTTACTATAAAGAGAATATTTTTGCAAATTAAAAATATGTGAATAATTGTCATGAAGAAGTAATTGCTTTTAAAGATGAAATCATTGGAGGCTGGTTTTGTTCTCAACTTATTCAGAACCTTGTTTGTGCTTCTAAGGATCAGAGCTTAGCAATGTTTTTGAACCTTTGCTCTTTCCCTATACCTTTAAAATGTTGTTCAGGACTTTCTATTCTAAATGCACTGAGGAAAGTACTGTTGCTCCCCTTAAGGATCAAATACAGAACAAATCTGAGTGACTGGTGACAAACTTCTACATCCCCACAACTATAAAAATTAATATGTGGCAGTAAGTAATACTTTATTACTTATCTTTCTGAATAATTGTTTTAAAATATTTTTAAATGGTGGTCTTTAATTTTATTTAGGAGTTTATTTTTATATCCTTACATGGTAAACAATAGCAAATATAAATCCACACAGAGTTACAGGGCATAGGAGAGAATCAGCATTTATTGTCAACTCATGACTATACACTTGGTATGCATTATTTTATAATTCAAAACAATACTTTCATGTGAGTATTAATATCTGTATTTACAGGAGAGGAACATGATATTCAGAAATTAAGTTTACATAGTTACTAAGGAACAGATACAGGGTTTGAAGTTCATTTTATCTCCAGAGTGATTAATCTTCCAAATATACCTTTTTTGATCCCATAGTGTTTGGAAGATATGATCTTCCAACCAACTTGGGAATGACTGAAACCCCTAAAGACATCTTGGCAAATGACTCCTCGGCAAAACAAGTCTTTTTTTTTTTTTTTTTTTTTTTTTTTTTTTTGAGACGGAGTCTCGCTCTGTCGCCCAGGCTGGAGTACAGTGGCCGGATCTCAGCTCACTGCAAGCTCCGCCTCCCGGGTTTACGCCATTCTCCTGCCTCAGCCTCCCGAGTAGCTGGGACTACAGGGGCCCGCCACCTCGCCCAGCCAGTTTTTTTGTATTTTTTAGTAGAGAGGGGGTTTCACCGTGTTAGCCAGGATGGTCTCGATTTCCTGACCTCGTGATCCGCCCGTCTCGGCCCCCCAAAGTGCTGGGATTACAGGCTTGAGCCACCGCGCCCGGCCCAAAACAAGTCTTATGACAAAGAACTTATTAATTTGAGGGCCAGAATATATTGTTAAAGCTAAAATAATTAACAAGTTCTTATGTATATTTAGTCTAATTTCATCTCTGCCAGTTCCCGTCTATCATTTGAGGTCATACACAACAATAACTCTTTTAGTTAATTGCCTTTCAGCTAATCGAAGAGAGCTGGTTTTCTCTTTTTTAGGTTAAGTATCTACAATTCATTTAAAATATTTCCTTAGCAAATGAACTACCGATCAATTATTATCTATACCTGATAGAAATTCTGATAGGAACTCTGAGAGGAGCTCAGAGACAATTTCAATGTTAAACATTTAATGTCTACTTCATTGATGAAAGAGTTGAAACCCCGATCAACTATGTAAATTTTAAATTAAACTTAGGCTATCTTTTCTCTAAGAATAAGAGCCTATTCTTGATTTATTTGGGTAAGTTACATGGCAAATTGAAAATCAGTGAATTCACATAGTGAAGATTAGTGAATACCTTCTGAATAAAAGTTTTTATTAATAACCATGACAGACACTTTGAAATCAATTATTATAATTCTAGATTGTGTTTTCCCACTATTTCCTAGGAGTGCTGTAACACATTTACACAAATGCGGAGGGCTTAAAACAACAGAAGTTTCTTCTCTCACAGTTCTAGAGTCTCGAGGTCATAAATCAAGGTGTAGGCAGAGTCATACCCCCTGCTAAACTTCTGGGGTAGGATCCTTCCTCGCTTCCTCCACATTCTGGTGGCCCCGGGTGTTCCTGGGCTTGCAGGTACAGCCCTTCAATCTGAGGCTGCATCATCACTGGTGTTCTCCCCTCGTGCGTCTGTCTCTGTGTCTCTTCACTATGACATCAGTCATATTGGATAAGGGCCCACTCTACTTTAGTATGACCTCATCGAACTAATTATATTTGCAGCAACTCTATTTCCAAATAAGGTCACATTCTGAGGTAACAGAGTTATGACTTCAATAGATTTGTAGTGGAGAGGAGGCCACAATTCAACCCTCAGTCAAAAGTTAGTTTAGGATGTGGAATATGTGAGGAGGGAAACTACGTCTGTTTCTCCAAATCATTTCTAGATTTCATAGACCATCATTTTATTTAACTTGTAATGTAGAAAATTCAAACATCATAGAGGGCTCTCTACCTGAAGTACACTGTACCTTCTTCGATCGCTAAGTTTTAGAAAGTCTGGGCACTTCCTGAAACTGAATTAAGCATGTCTGTGTGTCTGCGTGTATGTGTGTGTGTGTGTGTGTGTGTGGGTATGTGTGCATTCTCCTGAGAGAGTATTTTTAGCTTTCTTCAGAGTCAAGTGGTCCACCACTCTCCCAAATAGGAGAATCTAAAATAGACAAATCAAGACAGCTCTAGGTAATATAATGAATGTTGGCAAGGACAGATTCCCATGACTTATCCATTAATTTTCCAATTTTAACTTTCTGTTATAGGGGCCTATGTTCCTTAAAACTTTTAATTTCAGTGCACATCCAGAGCCTATGATTTATTTCATTCTATGCTTTGTAACTTTTTAACCACTTTTCCTTTTTTCATGATATCTGTCTCATTATTCATTTCCTCATAGTCATAAGCTCAACTTTGCAAATAATAGTTAGATTTGTGATAATCAAACCTATAATGGAATTTAATGCTTGACACTGAGCCAGTGTTATGTTTCACTCATCAAATATTTGGTTGAGCTTATTATGCTCCATCTAGACATTGTACCAGGAAATAGAGATACAAATGATTAAAAAAAAAAAAAAAAAAAAAACACTGTTCCTTTGACCTCAGAAGCTCATAATTCATCCAACATTTAAAACTCTTCATGGTACATATGAATCATCTGGGAATCACAGTTAAAATGCAAATTCTGATTCAGTAGGTGAAGAGGGAGAATTCTGAGATTCTAGACATCCAGTTAGTTACCAGATGATGCCTATGCTGTTGGTCTATAGGCTGTATTTTATATAGCAGGGTTTGGTACAATCTTTCTCAACCAGACCTGGAAGAGAAGTAGGTTCTAATGTCCTAATAATACATTTTCTGTAATGAATTAATTTTATTTCAGCGTGCCTAGAATGGTGTGTGATATGTACCATCCTTAAGAGAACTGTGAAAATAGTCGTTAAATCACACTTGTTTTCTTCTGTGTTTGGGTGGAAGCTCATATCAATTAGGATTAAATTCGGGTTTAACCAACCCGAAGTCTGTGCAATGATTTAGATACACAAGAATTATCTATCTTAGCAGAGAGAAGCAGGGGTTAGTAGTCCAGGGCTCCAGAGAACTTTGTTTTTTTTTGTCTTCCGTTGTTCTCAGAGTGTACAGGCCAGGTCTTGTGTATATTGTCTCAGGTTGTAATATGGCTGCTGCTCTGCAAGCTCACATCCACTATCCAGGCTGAAGCCGGAAGAAGTAGGAAGAGAAAAAACAAAGGTCAGTGCCCTCAATAAACCACTTTAAAAATACGTTTCTCAGCAGGTAAGCTACTCAATCTTTTAGCGTAGAGCTGGATCACATGGTCAGGTCACTGATAGCTAGAAGTGTGTGTGGAACCTGAGTCTTTAAGCCCTATCTGCGGAGCTTTCACAGCATAAGATGAGAAAGCAGTTGTAAATGGTTCTGAAATAGGCAGTCCAGTACTGTGAGTTAACCACACTTATGGAATTGGCATGCCAACAGCTAAACGGGAATCACACACGCTAAAATGTACAACAATAATGTAAAACAGAAATTCTTTTAAAATGTTCAAGCTTTTTAGAACTTCAAAGTTATAATTTCAGGAACTGCCTATTCTGATTAGATATAGGCTTGGCTGTGTCTGAGACATCCACCCAATGCAAATAGAAGTGTGTTTCTCCTCTTGGTTTCCCTGGGTAATTTTCTTAGTTCTGCAATTTTTTTGTATGTAGAAATAATACCTTAATGCATACATGAACACATATATTTCACTTTTTACCTATAAAATATCAATATCTTACATAAGAACAGGAAGTTGTAAATAATCTTAACATCGTAAGTTCATTGTAGACAAACCATTTGGAATATATTATTTATTTATTTTTATTATTATTATTTTTTTGAGACGAATTCTTGCTCTGTTGCCCAGGCTGGAGTGCATTGGCGCAATCTGCCTCCCAAATTCAAGCAATTCTCATGCCTCAGTCTCTCAAGTAGCTGGGATTACAGGTGTGTATCACCACACCCAGCTAATTTTTGTATTTTTAGTAGAGGCAGTGTTTCACCATGTTGAGCAGGCTGGTCTCGTACTCTTGACCTCAAATGATCTGCCAGCCTCAACCTCCCAAAGTGCTGGGATTACAGGCATGAGCCACCGTGCTTGGCCTGGAGTAGATTATTTAAATGTAGTTTTTCTTTTTCATTTTAAAGTCAAGTTCTGATATTTATAGCTAGCTGTCTATTTGACTTTAAAAGTCCACAAAAAATATCAATATATAGTCTACCATGTGTTAAAAAATTAATATATTTTAATACCATTTACCCTTCTAACCACCGGTTGAGATCCTTATGTTTTCTATTTTCCTAATGAAAAAACTGAAGTTCAAAGAAGTTAAGTAACTCCTGAATACCACACAGTTACTAAATGTCAGAGCTGGATTTGAAGCCACTTGGGTTTGAAACTTTCCAATGCCCCTCTCTCTTGGAAGGGATGTGTGGAATTTTCTTTAATTCTGCTTACTAATTACCTTCGTGAAATTTATGATTTATGTGTGGAAATGGCAAGGACCCATTATTTGTGTGCATTCACTTTAAAGTTAGACCTGATTTTAACAATTAAAAATATGATCTAGGCTTATTTGTTGGAAATAAGAAATGCATATATTTCTTAACATTGTTATTAGTAATAAAAATTAGAGAAAAAAGGAAAGAGCAGAGGCATCAGGTAAGTAAACAGAGATGTGGTTGACATGAAAAGGAGAAAACTCAAATTATGAATTAATTGCCATCTCTATGATATATAAGTAAAACGACATTTTACTTCAAAAAGTAACCAGGACATTAGTACTAAGTAAAAATGAGCCATCAGCAGTTCAAGCATTTTAGATAGTAAACAAAATGAAATATTTAAATTTACATTTAAAAATTATAATTTGGAGTGGTTTTAGGTACAGACATGGAGGAAATCTAAACAATCTGATTATACAGAAAATCTAAATTTCCAGTTTTTAAAAAGTTTACCTTTATAATATAATTACTCTAATAATTAAAACGAATTTTAAATAAACTTTAAATAAACTAAAAAAACTTTAAATATTTTTCTTTTTCATTCAATTCCATAAAGAATCATCAAGCACATACTATATTCCAGTCCTTGAACCAGATGCTAAGGCTGTACTGAGATATACATGGTCCTAATCCTGCCCTAAGAATTCAGTCTACTGGGTCATGAGATGAGAAAGCAATTCAAGCACAGTGTGATAAATTCATGGGGCCACTAGGGGAGCAAACAGGAAATCACTTATTTAAATCACTTTCAAAAAATTAATAACCTTCAAAATTAGTAATCCGTTTTTTAAAAGTCCATTCCAAATGAATAAAATATAAGGCTTGAAGTCTATAAATGGGTAAAGTCCAATTTTCCTGAAAACTTTCCACTGCAAAATGAATCACGCTGGAGGAATACAGACACTGAGGCCAACTTTAAATGAGTTAAAAGATGTTGCATTAAAAAAAAAAAAAAGAAGAAGAAGAAGAAGAAGAAGAAGGAGAAGGAAGTTTTGGTAGTTAAGAGAAAGGATAAACAGTTTATAATTTCAAAGTTCTTCAACTTTAGGAGAGAGCCATAAGAAGGGACATAAAAATTGTGTGTGTGTGTATATATATATATATATATATATATAGTTATAGTTATAACTATATATATAGTTAAATGTTTGAGCAGGAAGTTGGCAGGCAGAATCTAAGAACTGAGGAGGTGATTGATTGCCCCTGGGAGGTGGCAGGAAGCACACAGGCTGAGGATAGCAATTAGAAGTATTTGATAGCTCAGAGGAAATCATGGCACAGAGAGAGAAACAGTGTAAACACAAGGGTCACAAAATAAAGACAGAGTGCTTGGCTCACTGGTGGATGCAGGCAGGAACAGAGGCCATAATCCAATAACCCAGTGTACAAAGCACCTCCATCACCGAAGCAGTGGCCTTGGCAGGAAGCATAGATCATACCATTATGTCCTGATTTCTCTCCCCTGTCGAGAACAGACTTTATGAGACTAAACTTCAGATAGAAGACATTATAGGAAAAAAAATTGTGGGGCACAGTTCTAGAAAAAGAAGAAAGATTTCCTTGAGCCAGGTTCACCCAATAACCTTTATACTACAGATCAGGTTTTGAAGTTAATGGTATTTATTTTGGCTTTTCATGATTGGAATCTATAATGTGAATTTTGATATCAATATCTAAAGAATAGATTGAGGCTTTTGACTTTTTTTTTTTTAATTAAAATCTGATTATCAGAGATAGTTGTACCCTGAAACTAAAGAAGTTAAAACATCAGGGTCTCTCACTTGAATTTGGTCTTACAAGGCCCTGTGCTCAATTTTGCATTTGTAATTTTGATTCCTTTTCAAATTGTATAAAGAATATCCTTTATAGATAAATTGTGACAAATGCTCTCTTTGGCTCATTTTGTCATTATTGGCAGGTTTTGTGGATGGGAACATTTTTTTACCAGGTCAACAAACCCAAATTTCTACATTCAAAGTGAAAAGGACATGACATTTCAACTACATTTCTAGAGGACTGAAAAGTATCTTTTAATGTATCACATAAAGAAAATTGATGAATCAATTTTGGAATGCTGCAAACTGAAATTCAATAGGAATGTATACTTCAGTTGCTCAAATACATAAGGAGAACTGTGATTGACATTTGTTGGTCTCTGATGTTTTGGCACTATATTACCCGGATAGATTTAACTTTGTGTACAAGCAAATATAATGGGAAAGAAATAATTTTGTAAATCAGGTTAAAAATCCTTACTTTGATTCTTATGCTACCTTTTATTTTAATCTAAATGAATTTGATATCTCATTTGATTAAATATCCTGTCACATAAGATGTTTTGGGCTGCAGGTAATAGAACACACAGGTCAAATGACATAAATTATAAGGAAATTTGTAATTTCATATAATAGGGTGCCAGACAGGGCTAGATGAGTCAGTCACATAACCATGGCTTAGTGATGCGATTGTTATTTTTTCATCTGAATTTCTCCCTATCATCAGCATTGTCACCCCTCATGATCTCAATTCAGCTGCAATAGTTCCACGAGTCACAGGCAGGCACTACCGACCCAGTGAAGGAAAAAGAGGTGATTTCTTTTGAGTGTCTGTTTCTTTTAGTAGGAAAGCATTAGCCCAAAGCCTCCTTCCACTCAGGTCCCATTGGTCAGCATTGGTTGCCTGTCTTGCTATAGCTGCCAGTTTTCCCAGTGGGCTGTGCCTGGCATTTCCAACCTCTAACAGGGCAGGTGGACTTGGCAGGGAGAGTCAGGGGAGTTGGGGAATGCAGGGGATGCAATCAAAGATTGCTACAATTTGCCTTTATTCAGAGGCAAAATTACTTATCCATTTGCTTAATTTTGGTCTGATGGGGTGAGATCTTTATTTTTTCTAGTCTTTTGGGAATATCCTTCAGTTTGCCAACACCTCTGTGTTTTCCCCATCTGAATATTGTATTTCTTTTTTTTTATTTCACCATCTAGCAGCTTCAATAGCCACAAATCTTTTTCCAGATTTGTCTGAAATGTTCAGACTTTTTATATTGATGAAAGTTCCTTTTACCTACAGCCTTTGGCCAAGTTTAACAAATCGACTAAAGTGTGATTTTTATACCCCACTCTAGGCCAAGACAGTACACTGCTGGTTACACAGCACAGGATGCTAACCATTTTACACACAATTGATTGGACACAGGCCAGGACAATTGGCAATGCCTGTCTTTAGTTCAAATGCTAAGCTGCTTCCTAGAAGAGGTCACGCAAAGTCAGAGGATGTTCCCAAAGGACCTTCCTGTTCAGACTTATTGAGGAATATCAGACTAGCTCCAACTCCAGTTTAGGTGTTTAACTGTCATTTCCAAAGTCTCATATATATTCAAAATATCTGGGCACTGCTACTGCACCTACAGGTGAAGGTCCAGCTCCACCCCTTACTTCCTCTAGAAAACTTTCCACCAGCACAGCAGGCCTCACTCAGCTGACTTCTTCTTAGATTACATAATACTCTGTGTCAATATTACTCATTCAGTGCTTAATCCTATACTACTCAGCAACACCTTTTTTCAGTTATTTTATACTCAAGGACTTTTTGTGCCCTTTCCCTAACTACATAATAAAAACTTTCAGATCAAAGACCACATTGTTCCATTTCTCATCACACTTACTATGACTTCATTGTCTAGCATAGCACATACATTTATTGAATGAATGAGTGTAGGTTGCAGTAAAAGATAACATAAGGAAAATGCTCTAAAGGATAACACAGTATCATGTGGCAAAACTACTAAGAAAAACTCAAAAACAACATAGAAACAATAAGTTACCATGTATCTAGTCAGTTACTGTGCTAGGAAGGGATACGATGGTGTGCAAAAGTGAGCAAGATCTCTGCTTCTGAGGAACTTAAAATCCAGTGACAAAGAAATGTAATGAATAATCATGAGTAAAATGTAGAAATTAAAACTGTGATAAGTGCTATGAGGGAAAGGAGTCTGTGCCATATGCTGTACAGTGGGACCTAACCTCACCTGCGGGTAAGGAATGACTTTCCTGAACAAGTACCATCTGACTTGACACCTGCAGTATGAGAAGAAGATAATTAGGTGCAGATAAGGTGTTCACATGCAAATGTAAAGTTGTGGCTGGAATCAAGAGCAAGGCTGAAGATGGTAGAAAGTGAAGCTGGGAAGAAGGTGCGCCAGAGATGACTAACTGTCCATCAGAATCTGTTTCCCCTTTGAGTAACAGCATGCAACTGCCCAGCCAGAGACTACATTTGCCAGTCTCCTTTGCATTCAGTGTGGCCATGTGACTGGTTTCTCTCCAATGAAACATGAGTATAAGTGATGTCACCATAACCTAGACAGGATTTCAAGGCAGTAGGTATGTTTTCTCCACAGGCTCATTCTCCATTCTGTGAGCTCTAATGGTGAGAGCAGTGTGATGCTGGAAACTGTGTGATCAAAGAGGTTTTACCACCTTCAGACTGGGATGCTCAATGACATCTTACACATGATACTCTGCCAACCTGGAGACCTTGTCCAGGATTGTTACATTAGAGAGAGAGATAAACTTTCATCTTTAAATCATTGAATTTTGGAGAGATTTTTGCTAAGTTTGCTTATCCTAAATAATGCTAGGGAGTTTGGTCTTTGTATAAAAAAAATGAGAAATTATTTAAAGATTTTAAACTGAGAGATATGTGATCAAATCAATATTTTGAAAAGATTTCTCCGCAAAGTCGAGGCTATTTTGTGGAGTGGTGGGAAGGAAGGTAAGAGAGAATTAAGGGAAAAAAATCAACATAAAATCTTTGCAAAAGTCCAGGTATGAAAAGTCTGGAGCAGTGGAAACAGAGAAGTGGATGGACTCAGTAGGTGTGAGGTGATATTGATAGAATTAGGTAACATATTGAATGGGAAAAGTCGAGAGGGAGGTATCTACAAAGACTGCTACTTTTTTTTTTTTTTTGGCTCTAAGCACTGGGCAATTGGTGAGGGTATATTCTCAGAAGGGAAACACAGAGGAAGGTCCTGAGTTAAAATTTGAACATATGCACAAATAGATGTTATTATCATGTACAAAGCACACTCCCTCCTTCCACAAAAATGAAAGGAGAGTGGAGTAGCCTTTAGGACGTGTCCCTCTGCAGCAGTGTGCTAGAGTGGTTAAAGTACTGAAGCTGGGTCAAATCAGCTCCTTAACTAACCAGTTGACTCATCTAGGATGGTTGTTTAGGTTCTTCCATTTTTAGCTGCAAAATAGGGAAAATAATAGTACCTGCTGCGTAGGTTTATAATGAAGATAAATGAAAAAATATTTATAAAGCATGTAGAAGGATACATGCATCTTGGTAAGATTGCATTTCTTGGTACATCTTATGCGGCTCAGTCATGTGCTCTTCTATTTTGCCCTGGTTTGTACGTATCATCAGCATATCATATGCTATTTAGGTGACAAATATATAGTCAGTTAAGGTATTGTTAATTTTAGATGCATACTCTATATCAATAACAAGTCTGGCTTGGTCACTGAATTCCAACTGAACACTAATGACCCAATTTCTTGATACTCACACTCAGCAAGTTGGATTTCAGCCCTGATTTTTAGATGAACACAAATTCTTAGCCCTTTCATATAGGACTCCACATTTAAGCCCCGTGATATAGATAATGTTCTTCCATAGTCACTTGAGTCTTGCTTAACCTTCCATCAATTCTAAACCCAATATCCCCTCTACAAATACTTTCCTTATCAAATTTCTTCACTCTTTCAACTTGTTTAACTTTCATAAATCTTTAATTCTTTTAGTTACTTTCTTCTTAAATGAATCCTTAGCTGTTCCAATCTTCTTCTTGCAAGCAGCTTTATACAGAGTATCTCATTCCCTATCATTCATCCCATTATCTTTCTGTCTGGCACAGCATAGAATTAGTCTCACCTTACACTCCTTTCAGCATGATTAAGAGAGAGGAAGAAAGGAAGAAAAAGAGAGCAACTAAGAGGGGAAAGCAATATATGCTATTATAGGAGCAAGCTTTTCATTAAAGTTATTCCCCTAAATCCAAACGTTTCAATGCTTCATGAAGATTGTAATACAATATTTTAGGGCTATTTGTAGGAAACCAGTTTGAATTATCCATGATGTTCCCCACAAAGCAATTCTCCACGTTTTCTTGGGAAAAAAAAAGTTTTTGCCGGAATTATATGTCCTAATGCAGATTTCGCCTTTGTGACATATACCATTTTAGACTGCTGGCTAATTTTGTCCCAAAGTGTCACTTTTTTCACTGCATTCTTATTTTATACCCATATGAACTTTAAAAGGTATATATTCGTGTAAGTAGCATAACACAATTAAACCATAGTAAAATTTCAGAAAGTTTATAAAGAGGGCAGATGGAGCAGAACAGGATCCATGCAGTTCTGAGGGCTATATATCCCTCTAACATCAGAATAATATCACACCTTCATAGCACAGCAATGTATGTACTGATAAATAAATAATTTTATCAGTACATACATTGTACTAAAAAACAATAAAAGAAAATAACTTTTCTTTACAGAAATATTCTACAGGCATCTTTCTTTTTTGAAGGCTATAACTTACAGAATTGAAGTATGCCAAATTCACTCACTCCTTAACTCCTTTTATTCATTTGTGTAATTATTCATCCATTCACCCATTTTACCTTAAGTAAAATACCTTGCAGAGTGGGATTCGAAATATGTGAGATATTTCCCTATTTTGAGGACTTCAAAAGTATGTATAAATATGTATATACATGTATATATATATATATATATATATGTTTTGAGAATCCATGACATGTCAAATCCTGTACACATCGCTCCACTAAGATAAATGTTATTTTCCCCCATTTTCTGGAGGAAGAATCTAAGACTCAGAGAAGTTAAATAATTTATACAACCCCACCCAACTACTTTACTAAGCAGCAGAGCCAGGGTTTAATGAAGCCATCTTGGTCTCGTTCTAGAGTATGTGCTCTTAACCAGTACACATTGGCTTCTACTTAAAATAAATGTTCAAATTTACAAAAAAAAAAAAAAATGTAGAAATGCTCACAGCAGATTCAAAAATCTGAATTCTTTATAAAATTCATGAATTGGTTATTTAATTATGTTTTCTTTCCCCTTTTTCTCTGGATATGTATGGTTAGAGGCATTGTTTTCTGGTAGATGAATCTAATTCATTTAAGACATGTTTTATGATGGGACTTAGAATACCTCTCCTTTGTGCCTTTCACACTCTTACATATCCTTCAGATTCCAGCTCAAAAGTCACTCTCTCTAAAATTGTCCCTGATCCCATTCCCAGAGAGCACAAATCCTTTCCTTCACCATGGAACCTTCACAGCATGAAGTTCAGGTGAGAATTATAGCACTAGATCAGGCTGGGTCGGATTTGTGTGTGCCTGCACGTACATGCTTATCTTTCTAAAGTGCATATGAGCCCAAGAGGGTGAGTCATATTAGAGACTCCTTGTTTCATAGCACTGGAAGCATTGCTTTCTATATAATTCTAAGGAAATGCACTAGTGGACTTTTTGACAAAGGAAGGCTCCTGGGTCCAACTTGAGTGGAATGCCCTGGCTATAGTAATAAACCAAACTAAAATGTTAAACACAGGAAGAAAGATACATTTGTATTATCTGCCTATACTTGCCTTGACATAAAAATGAGCATTGAGAAAAGATTATCTGATGGTTACCTTTACTCCTGAGTATGAGTGTTGAGATAATGACTAGAAGAATGTGTAAGCCTAGGAGAATGCTTTATACACAATTTAATAAAGTAATGTAAGCACAAACAAAGGACATTAGAAAAAGTTGACCGTGGATATGGAAAACTAAAGTAGGTTTATATAGGTATTGTTAAAACTATTTGTTACTTGACACTGAAAAGAAGAATGTCTTTACTTTTAACATGTTAAAGTCTCATAGGTTAAGAATTCATGAGGTGTTTTATGTAATTAGACTGCCTGGGCTGCAATAATGTTTGACACCACTTATTAGCGTAGAAATTTACTTCAATTTTCCATGTTATGCCCACACATAGTGCTGTTGTCAAGGTTTAAATAGAAATAATGTATGTAATATACTTGCTGAGTGCCTGGCATATAGTAAGCTCTGCATAAATGTTAGCTATTATTATTGTAATTTTAAGTTTCAGGTTTAGTTATGTGGGTTACTTAGTATGCTATTTAGAGGGTGAGATTAAAAACAGGACCTTATGAAGTTAATTAAACATCTAAATTACAAAGATGATCAAGTGATTGAAATCTTAGCAAGCAACATTTCACCCTTATTTTGTGCTACTTAGCTTCATGTTCCTTTTAGTTGTGTTTAAATTTGGATACATAAAATGTAAAACTCTCTACATTTGGTAAGAATAGGTTTTGATGCCTCCTTAGGTTAGAAAATAATCAGACTGAATGTTGAGGTGTTGGGAGTAATGTAGTAGAGAGAACAGTGCCTAGAGAAATCTATCAAACTGCCATCCTCAAGCAATAATTTTTTATTCATTCATTCAAACACAAGTTTTACAAGAAACAGACTATTAGAGAGAAAGGATAATAAAAAAGGGATTGTACATGAGAATAAAGTCCAAAGCTTCTGAAATTAACTAAACTCCAAAACTTTCCATGGTGAATCTGTAGCATTAGGGGTTTTTCTTCAAGCCAGGCATCCTTTTATCTGCTCTATTAAGCAAATCTTTGCACCAAATTGCAGAGTTAGAAAGAAAATGCTCTGAGAAATATGTAGATCTTCTGAGAGTTCTATATCCAACCTTTCTACTAGACCAGATATTTGCCGGTCATTAGGTGGTCCTAAAACAAAGCCCCGTAAGTCATAATCAGAATAACCAGAAAACTTTGATGATGGGACCTCTAAGTATATGTGTCAAGAAAATCTAGCAGGAAGCAAAGAATAGTAACAACCATGAGAGAGACAGGAAATAGAGAAAAACAAGAGGAATTTCTTCATAAACTAGATTAAATTTTTGACAGCATATTCTCTGTGAAATGAAACCCTTTTCTGTTTGAAACCAAAACTCAAATAGAAGATATAAACATTCAAAGACAAATGGATGTACAGTACAAGGACATCAAAATTGAATGTCAGACCATAAGGAGCAATAATGATACTCCATGGAGATGGCAAGAGTCACACTCAGGTGGTGACGATGGGGTCCTCCAGTGGAAAGTTACAACAGAAGAAAAAAGAAACAGGAAAGGCTGTGTGGAAGCTGATGGGATGTGTTGGGGAGCATTTGAACCACTCCTGGGCTTTCTCAAAATTAACTGTTCAGATTCTGAATTGGGTTGCATGTCCTGTGTTAGTAGTAAGTGACAAAAACTAGTTAAATAATGTGTACTCAGTAATTCCTGAATAATATAACTGTTTTATTTAAAAGGAATACTCAAAACACTAAAAAAACCAAAACAAACCATAGAATATTATATATTGGTCTTATTCATATGTTAATTTTTGTCTTCCAAACATAGTTCATTAGCTGCTAGATCTAATTCTCCAAATGCAGCATAAATTCTCAGATTCAGATAGGAAGTGTACATCTATATTAGACTCTGAATGAGATTTTGGTGACCACCTTATAGGAGTAAAAATTCACCCTGGGCACACACTTAGGAAAGGGCTGCTTCCTATATGTCAGAAAAAGCTTTAATTAGAAATATTTACTGAAGTTTCTTGCTTCCTAGTCTCCTTGCGGAGGAAACACAACTACCATGCAACATTTGTATTTATTGGAGAAAAAGCAAAGATTAGAAGCTTCTCCTAGTTCAATAGAAAAGGAAATAAGGAGTCAAAGACATTGACTGGCAGAAATTGAAATGAATGGAAAAGTTATGTTAAGAGATACAGCAGGATGATCTTCAACTACAGAGAAATGCTTTTCTGTGTGTTTATTTTTTAACAACTGAGAGTTTTAAAAGAATAAAACATTTCCAGTTATTTAAATGTCCTTGGTGCATAACCTTCTTCTCAATAGAGATTATAGACTCTAGCCCCTTTCCAGTTCAAATGCTTTTCTTCTTGACTTCAATTTTTGATTAATTGTGTCTTTGAGAAACGACTAGAGATTCTGAAGTTTCACAATGATATCTAGGTGGTGTTGCTACACTGATATTTACCCATTTCAGTGACACCTTTCCTCACCCATCATGAGGGTCACGGCCAACACTGCTATAACAAATGGCAGGTTAACGAGAGAAAAGCATACCAAATGTATTTAATTATAATTTTACATGACACAAGAACCTTCAGAACAAAGGCCCAAAGATACAGAGAAAACTGTCCATTTTTATGCTTAGAGTTGATGAAGAGTGAATAGCTGTGTAGAAATCTGATTGGACAAAGAGGGTATGATCTAATAGTAATATACTGAGTGGGAAAACCCAGCAAGGCCTGTCTCTTTGGATTTTTCTTGGCTTCTTTGTGTAACATTCTTTTCTCCTGGATATGGATCAGTAGCTTTTCTGGAATGGGGCTCTCATAACCTACTGTTCAACGTGGTGGTCAGAGGATTTCTTTAAGGCCAGCTCTTAACAGAAAAGGTAGGGGAAGATTACAGTAATGTTTTAGGTTTTATTGCTGGCCTTGAGAAAATGGGGTTCGGTGTCTATTGCCTAGAGAAAGAGGAATTCTAGTTTCTACGGCTTGCCTAGCGGGGGAAATGAGGGGCAAGGGTCAGGAGGGCAGGAGAAAGTCAGAGAGAAATTGTTTCTGAGGTTTTCACTCTGAGGTTTTGTTTTCTGAGCCCCAACATTCCACAGCAGTTGGTTATTAGAAATCAACAGCCCAGTGTCAGGTTTATGGTATTTGTCTATTGAACAAACAAGTTCATACTAAAAGACTTGATAATTGTAACCTTAGATTGTGAAGCTTAAACAAATGCATCTAAAAATCTGAATTTCAAAATTCTGACCTTGGGTTAATAACCTTGAATGTAGGCGAGGATGGTATTTTAAACATGCATGCAGCTTTGCAATCCCAAGTAGTCTTCAACTTCTTTAGTATTCTAGTATTGCAGAATACACTCCATCTGAAAAAAAGCTCCATGACTTTGAATTTCATGTCTCCAAGCCAAATTTTACAAAAGTTCCTCATTAGCTCACTGCCCTATGTGAGACCCATAATCTGTCCCTGTAAACTTGTTACATTTCAGAATACAGCAAGGACCACAGAGTCTGCCTAAAACATTTGAAAGAAAAGAAAATCATTTAAATGGGGTTGATATCTCATATCCATAAGACTTTGATTTAGTCTTATAAAGCCTCTCTTCTCCCAACCAATTACATTATGTTGCTCCTATTTATCACCCAAGTACATCTTATTAATTATTTTTTAAGGAAAATATCCTGAGATGAAATTACTGGGTTGAAGAACTCACACTTTACATTTTGATACATATTCTCAAGCTTACCTCTAGAAAGTTGCTGGTGCAAAGTTAGACCCCAACCAACTTGATATGTGTATGTTTATCTCCTTAAATTCTGTCTACCTGCCAGGTGCTGTAGCTCACGCCTGCAATGCCAACTCTTAGGGAGGCAGAGGTGGGAGGATAGCTTGAGCCCAGGAGTTCGAGACCTGCCTGCAAATATAGTGAGACCCGGTACTCCATTAAAAAAAGGAAAAAAAATTCTGCCTACCCACAGATATTCTGAATAGTATTTCTCCTTCTAATGACTAGTGGTCTCCATCCTTTGCTTATTTTCGTAATAGGGGAGTCCACATTTTTCTTTTTTATTTTTAGAAACTCTTGATATAAGATTAATTAGGTCTCTGTCACATATTGCAAGTGTTTTTCTATTTTGTTGCTTGCATTTCTGTTTTGTTTATAATTATGCTATATAGGTGTTAATATTTATGTAATCAAATCCATCTTTTTTTCTTAAGTATTTTCTCTTTCTGACTTTGATATATATTTAGAAAGTACTTTCTTATTCTCATGAATGTAAAAAAAATCCTTCACCCATATTTCCTTCTACTTATTTTTTTATTTTTATGGGTGTTAGCATAGAATAATTGTTAAAAACATTGACATACACAAATTTGGATTTGAATTCTGCTCTATAAGTTTAAGGTGTGGGAATTTAAGCACCATTACTTTATACCTAAAATGGAGAAAATGATTTCTATGTCTTCTTGTGAGGGCATCAAAGGAATAACATCTATAGAATATTTCACAGCCCAGCATATTATAAGTGCTCTATAGGAAGATAATTTAGTATTGTTATCCCTTATATTTGAACATTTCATTCAGTTGGGATATATTTTCCGGTGAAAAGTCAGAGGCATCATTTCTAAAACAAAATATTCTTTCATCATAATTTTTTTCTGATACCATCCTATGTTCTTCAGAAAAAAATTCTTAGTTCTTACCTTGGCACTAACAATATTCATAATCTCCCTTCTATAGGAATGCCCAGTCCAGGTCTCCTGCAACTCCTTACTCCTATTTTATTCTCTCATTACGCAGAATTATTTACTTCCTCCTAGACAAGACTATAACTTTGACCCTTTTGTCAAACTCTTCACTCTGGGGTTTTGTTTTCTGAGCCCCAACATCCTATAGCAGTTGGTCATTAGAAATCAGGAAACCAGGTGTCAGACTTACGGTGTTTGTCTATTGAACAAACAAATTCATACTAAAATACTTCATTATTGTAACCTTAAATTGTGAAGCTCAATCAAATGCATCTGAAAGTCTGAATTTTAAAATTCTGACCTTGGGTTAATAAGCTTGAATGTAGGCAAGAATGGTATTTTAAACAAGCATGCAGCTTTGCAATCCCAGGTAATCTTCGTATTTTTAATATTCCCGTGGTGCAGAATATACTTCATCTGAAAAGGGGGCTGTGACTTCTCAAAATGATTTCCCTCGAATCCTCTGCTTTATTCCCTGAACATGTTAAAATCATCATATCAGGCCCAAATCAAGAGTCGCCTTCTCTTGATGGAACTTTCCATTGTGCCTCCCCCCAACCGGGATTACCCGCTCCCTCCTCTGGTTTTCATGGAGTGTTTGCCTCTCTCCTAGCTCTTTTAGTACACATTGGGCATCACTATCCCCCACTAGATCATGAATATCTTGTTGGAAGCTTTTCAAACTTTTCTGCTCAGTGTCTGACACACAAGGTTGAAACGAAAAATATTTCTCATCTTCAATATACAATTCCTGCTCTATTTAAATACACCAACCACAATACTCAGCGATAGCTCTCTTATAGGAAACACATTGTATAAATGTGTGTCTAAAATTACGTATGTGCATAATTATTCTATGTAAATATTGGCTTATTACATATGACACCTCGATAGGTTACATTTATCAATTGATTGCATCAATCATGAAAAATGTTTTTGGCAATTTCATTACATCTTTTGGGCTACAGAAAATCAAGAGGTTTAACACTTTTAGAAACAAGTATATTTTGTACAAATTTTAAGTTGGCAAAAGCTTTGAAATATATAGAAAATGAATGCTGAGCCACAGTTTTGGGAATTTAGTCTTGTTGGTCTTGTGTTCAGATTACTGTGCCACTCCCACTATTGTACATTGAGATCTAAGATGAACTACAACTGGTCTGCAGAAAAGTCCAATTAAATTAACATTTAATGAACACCACTCTGTGCCCAACATTATCATATAGATTATCTTTTCTTTTTCTTTCTTTCTTTTCTTTTCTTTTATTTTTTATTATTTATTTATTTATTTATTTTTTTGCCTGTACTTTCTGTGATGCTTGCTTGGGAGACAGTAAAATGTTGTTTTTTGTTTTTTTGTTTTTCTGTTTTTTTTGTTTTTTCCAAATAAAGGGATTCCAGGGCAAAATAAGTTTGGGACGTAACATATCTTAATTTTTCCTCTGCGAGGCTCACTATCTCCTGAACACAATAAGGGTTCTGAGAAGTCTGACAGCTTATAGAACAATAATTTAACCCATTATTCCCCAAATATATTTGAAAGTTGAACTTTTTCTTTCTAGCACATACATATTGGCTATATTGGGAAAGTCTGACAGAGATTATTTTCATTAACCTTTCCAGCAATTTTGTCAACAAGTGTTGAACAGAAACTCCTGCCTTAAAAATAAAGAAATGGAGGGCTTGAAAAATGTCACTTGGCTATGACAGAATAGAATCCAGGTCTCCTCATTCCTATTCTGAGACTTTTTATACTTCAGGTACCTCCTGCAAATCATTAAACCACTGTGGCGATTTTCTCATCTAAGAAAACAAGACGTTGTTCTGGACATTCTCAAATATACTTTTCCAGGCTTTTATCCACCTGGAATAACCCCATCCACATCCCATCACCACCATCACCTTTTTATATTCTCATTTTCCCAACATCATGCTAGAGTCTTGTATTCTCCATGAGGTCTTACTATAACAACTCAATCTTTTCTTGTATCCAAAATCTCACGGAATTCTCTGAGTTCTTCATTCTGGCAGTTATTGGATATTGCCTCATGTAATATAACTAATTCATGTGTGCCTGCCCTATTTCTCTAAAGTCAGACAGTTTTTCTTAATCTTTGTGTTTATCTGCCATCATCATCATATACTCTATATAGTACTTGTTGAAAGAATGAATGAATCTATGCAGAGGGAAATGACTAAGTGAATGATGGAATTGTGGACACATGACATGGTAAAAGTGTCTTGAGTACATATCCGTTTAATATTTCAATTATTAGTATTTTCACAGAGAGGGGAGAGTAGTGTACACCGGTAGGGAGCATGGACATTTTACTAGATCGGTTGGTCTCACACTGTAGTATTTATCAGAATCCCCTATGGGGCTTGTTAAAACACAGATTGCTGTGTTCGTTCTTTAATGCTGAGTTTCTCATTCAGTAGGTCTGGGATGGGCCCTGAGAATTTTATTTCTAACAAATTTCCAGATGATGCCAATGCTGCCAGTCCAAAGCTCATATGTCGAGAACAACTAAGCGAGGATAAATTTGATTACTTTAGCAGCTGAACTTGCTTCTTTCCGCAGTCTGACTGAGAAAGGCTCTTAAATACTTAGCCTTCGTCTCATTATTTTATAAATGAGCTTAATATACTTAAGTTGCAGACTTATGATGATGTCATATATTAGAATGAGCCAGACATAAAAAAGTCACTATTACATATGAGATTGCTTCCTTTCCTCCTTGCTGAGGAAGTGACTGAGAGTGTTTCGTACTGCAGTCCCTCCTTTTTCTTGTCTCCATAAGTTCTCAGAATTTATACTATACTATTCATTTATAAATGTGCCCAAGTCCAGCAGAATTTGCCTTGGAACCAAGCTACTGAATAACAGAAGCAATAACATAGACCTCAGGCACAGAATTCATTACTCACAGCCAGCGGCAGTTCTTAGTTCAGACTGCAGTCAGTTCCAGTTACAAATATTCCTTTCTCAGGCAACAGGCTTCTGCTTCAAAACAACTCAGAGACACGGACTGCTTTCTGTTTTATCTCCTCATATAGCAGCGATAGTGCTTAAAGTTATCCCCAATCTGATGCCATTCTGTCTCACTCCATCAAAAAGCACAAAGGAGCCCTATCTTGGCTTTATTACGGCATCCTTTCAACAGACCCTTTGCTTGGAAAAGAATAGAGCTGAGCTTAAGTGATACTGCCTCACTTAGGAACTTGACCATTAGCAAAATTAATCGTAAAAGAGAAGCTATAGTAGTTTTAAAATTCTCTGATGAGAGATTTCTCTTAATTTTAAGTGGTTGGATTACATGAATATATGCCTCCTTTTAAGCCTATATTATGAAAATGGACTCCTTTAAAGTTTAAAAGAAAAAACCTTCCTGTTTTGTTGGGCTATTTTACTGTCTAAATTATTATATGAATTATATATGTTTGACTCGTTTACTCCTGACAATCAGAGATTATATTCACTCTGTTCCCAGTTGAGTTCTGCGGTTGAGCCTAAGATCTGAGTCATAATCATGCACATTAAAGCTCAATGCCATTATATTTTCTACATTCACAGAAGGCCAAAACTGGAAATGTCCATGAGGATCAAGTAGCCTTACCTGGCATTAAGTCTTTCAGGCTTCCCCAGGAGGAGTTAGAAAAGTGACAGAAAGGACTTGGGGCTCCTGCCACATAATACAGAGTTTCTGAAGGTCAGGTGTGACCTCCCTACTGCTCTTGGAGAGACATTTCACTCCCTGCTTGGGAAAATTAATTATTCCCACTTGGTTTAACTTTCTGAGAACTTTTCTCCTCAGGTTTCTGGCAATTCTATCCCCACTCATCAGCGCAACAACAGGGCTGAATAAGTCTGAAACACTGTCAGTGATAGATGAGTGGGCTTATATTTTGGTGACTTTGCTTTCTACACTTTGGCATACAGCTTCTTTTCATCAAAGAGGTAAAACAAACCATGGAGAACATGAAGAGAAAAACCTTTTGTCTCTCATCTGACACCAGATGGATCACCCCAGTCCCTGCCAGTAACAAGATTGGTAGAATATGAGAAAGGGGAATCAGGATCACTCAGACCTTTTCATCTGCTACTGGGCAGCCAATGCTTGCTGGAGGAAATAATAAAATCATATGTATTGATTCATTCCAGATAAATGCTCTCTAATTTAAACTAAGCCTTCTAGGCTGGTGAGTAATCATTTTATTTATCTCCTGTTGAATCATAATTTTATTTGTCAGCTATTTCAAACCGTCTTTACTCTTAATGTCTCTAAGCCTAGACAAAACCCTTCAAATTGCTGAATAATTTTTCTCTAATTTATCGAGATTATTAAGACTATTTGAAAGATGTCTTTTTAGCTTTCCTTGTTACTATTCCTGTACTTTATAATCACCATCTCTTTCTGCATTGTATTGGTCTATTTGGGCTGTTATTTTAAAAAATCATAAACTGGATGACTTATAAACAACAGACATTTATTTCTCACAGTTTCAGAGGCTGGGAAATCCAAGATCATAGCATATTCACTGTCTGGAGAGCACTTTCTCGTGCATAGATGGTGCCTTCTTGCTATGTCCTCGCATAGTGGAAGGACCAAATCAGCTCTGTGACCTCTTTGAAAAGGCACCAATCCCATTCACGAGGGCTCATCAAACGACCTAACCACTTCATAAATGACCTAACCACTTCATAAAAGCCAATGCCTCCTAATACCTTCACTTTGTAGGTTAGGACTTTAGCATATGAACGTTGGGGGCACACAGACATTCAGGCCATAGCATGCATATCTAACACACTTCTGAGGACAGCATCCCCATTTTCCTTTCCATGGCTCTGTGTGTGCTCTCAATACAGCCTTGTCATACTTTCTCTTTGACTGATTTGTTATTTTCTTACTTTGCGTTGTCCTTCTTTTTCTGCTCTTTACATCCTCATTTTTGCTTGGGAAAGAACCGAGCTGAGCTTAAGTGCTGATGACTTACTTAGGAACTTGATCATTCGTGAAAGTAATTGTGAAAGTGAAGCCGTAGTAGTTTTTACTCATGACCATATCTATCAGTCTTAAAATAACTTTCCTCCTTACTTACCTCTCTCTCAAGCTCTTCTCCAGTCTCTCTGCTTTCTTCCGTGTCTAAAACTGATTTGTGATCTAGCTTCTGCCCCCATTACTGTTTGATAACTGGCATGTTTTTCAGTTTACGTCCTCTTACTCTCTGCTGAATTTAGCCATGTAATCTCCTAGCTTAAAAAAATTCTTTGATATTTTAGTATTTATTATTGCTTACAAATTTTCATCTCTCTTTTTTTCTCATTAATGTATTCTTATTCAACATTTCATTTCCTAAATGCAAGTATTCCCTTAAGATTCTATCCTAATCCCTATTTTTTCTTCTCTTCAGTTCCTCCATTGATGAGCTCATTCATCCTCATTTTTTGTTTGAGCCATTTCTACTGGATAAATAACAGTCAATCTTTCTGGCACTCCTCTCTGTTTAAAGTCATACCTCACCAGCTACTCTAACTCACAACGGTTGTTAAACAAATTACATCTTCTTTTACAAGCAACCTCTTCTTTTGGTTTCTAGTTTTGATCATTCAGTGCTGTTTTTCTGTTTATGTCATTATTATTTCTCTACTAGAAAGTAAGTTACATGAGGACTAGCATTTTCATCCGTCAATCCTAATAACTAAAATAATTCTATTGTGTGGTCATCACGACATAAATATATGCCAAGTTAATGAATGAAAAAAACAAATAAATCCCGATTCTCTAGGCTTGAAAATGTTCAGCCATTTCGATTCTTTTTTCCACTATGCACTAATCAAAACGGCAGCCAAGTTGTTTGAGTTTACTTTTATAGCCTCTCTTGTGTCTGTACTTTGAATGCAGTTATTTTGGTGCTTGAAATGTTTTATTACCTCTTGCATAGCCCCTTGTTTTAGCCTTATAAGTGGTCTTCCCAATAGTCAGAAACAAACTTCTTTCTCTTCTCAAATTCTCTCATGCACTTAAGATATTTATCACTTGTGTTAGATAGCATAGCTATTACATGCACTTTATAATAGTTCTGTAAATTGCACTCATAAATACAGCTTTATCATGATAATCTCTTTATCTCTCAGAACACTTAATGTATGTTTTTTTTTTTATTTTTACAACAAATAGTTGATGAGTAGATGTCAACGAGTAAACACCACTGACAGAGTAAACTTCTTAAAGCACAATCATAATTTAGTAACTTTTTTACAGTTAGGGCCTTTAATGGTTCCTCCTTGCCTCCTGAATTAAGTTTAAACTCCTTAATCAATAATTTAACCTCTCCCCTCGATTCCATAATATAGTCCAAAATGATCTTGCCAAGATTATGCCTCTTTCATCTCTTGTACATCTTGTACTCTAACCATTTTGGGCTACTTCTCCAATTACAATCCTCGTTTTGTTCAGATTGTTCCCTTAAATAACAACCTCATCTTTGCCTCTGCCTGCTAAATCCTGTCTAATTTGTCTTCAAAAATTCAGTACTTTGAAAGTAAAGGTGAAACAGATAAGAGTGAGAAGATAGGAAAATAAAGAAATGGAGGACTTATTTCCTTGGATTTATCTTTTGCCAAATTCCTGCCTAAATCATTTGAAATTCCTATCACTGTCCTACTCTTTGCTGTGGACCCATAGCTAGCTTGTAGGCTACACTGTGTTTAAAATAGTCTAGTCTAGTTAAAATTCTGTAGCCAATATCATTTCATATGGGTCTAGGTTTCTTCAACCTTAAGTCAGTTACAATTTTGTAGGAGAGATTGGCAAGTACAAAATAAAAGGTAGTCTGCATCAGTGAACAAATATATAAATTGAGGTTGGAAGAATAGGATACGCATCTGGAAAACCTTTTTCTCATAAAATTTTATGTCTAATTTTCTTTCATACATAATTTTCCTGATTTTCTTTTCTATGAAAAACAAACAATATCTTTAGTCCCTGGGATGCTGGCAGCAGCATGAATCATTATCTTATCAATGAATTCTATCAATGTTAATATTGTAAATAAATTTTTACATGAATATAGGCAGTATCATCTGCGCCGAAGTTGCTAGAGACATACTCAGGGCATTGTCTATGCATCACAGATATTTTATAGGATATAGTTTTAGAGTCAACTGGAAGCCCCATAATACATTAGTCAATAGTTATTTTCAAGTGACTATCCAAGCATGGCCCTAGGCGGAAAAATGTCAGTTGCAAAAAAGTAGGCTTTTTTATTTAAGTGCTTACAACCTGAAACTTTAATTCACAGTCCTACTCAGGATCTGTTGTGATCAAAGCTCTGGATGCCAGTTCTCTACTAAGAAAACTGCTAATTAACACCTCTTCACAAGTAGAGGTGATTTTGATTTTCTATGAAGGAAAATATAGGTCATTCTGATTTTATTTCTGTTTCATTCATTCTTTTGTCTTATGATCTTCCTGGCGCAAACAGGTAGAATTAAAAGCTGCATCAGTTAGTTAACCTCCATACCACCCTTAAGTCTGCCCAGATATTTATGTCTCCGCCTACCAGACAAGAATTTGCTTTCTACCTCACCCAAGAGTATATTCTATTATGTATTAGAGCTACAAGGATGTAAGCTGACATTCTACGTAGGATGCTAAACAATGTCAGAGAAATACTATAAAGCATCCTATTGAGAAAACCATATGCTTACTAAAGATTAGAATAGCATAGGCAAGCCAAACATGCCCATGTAGGAGAGAGAGTGAGTGACTGAGGAAAGAAATAGAAATCACATGACTTAGAGACAATGAATTACCTGAAGACAATAAAAATAAAACAGCAGACATGAATTTTGGTGATTATGTAAAAGATGCAAAGCTATGCATAAACCTAGAGCTTCTCCCATTCAAGTTTTCTTAAAGTGATCCCATTTATTTTCATGTTTGATTTTGAGCATAGTTGGCTTCTTATCATTCATTTATAGAAGAGACCTTCATAATGAACACTGAACTGTGATGACTAATCTGAGAAAGAAAAAGGGGCCACTGGCTTAGCAATGCCTGTCAGATGGCAACTGGGACACAAACACCTCCAGGGATCACAATGGAATAAAAATAATAGTTTATTGCAGGTAATACCACTTAAAGAATGCAATTTATGACTAACAGATTTGAAAATAATTTAGAGTTCTAGCACAGATGCCTATTTGACATTAACTGAGACCTAAATAAACAAAAATCAATGTTGACTCATCAGGGGAAATAAATTACATTTAAATCCATTATTCTAAAATGAGAGGAAGGCATTCCTAGATTATGGCTAGTGCTTTTGTGCATCAGGAAAATTAGCCTGTAAGCTGCTCTGACGAAGCTCTGAATAACTCAAATGTATAGAGCCTCAGTTCAATTTGAAATTCAAAGACCATTTACAGTTTTGCTTGCATCTGTGCTATGCTGGTCTTTTGACAAGTGTCTATTTATTTATTATAGCCATTAAATGGCTATACCATACAACATATCACACAATCAAATCTTCCTCCACCTCTGCAATGTAGAACTGTTACTGTCTATGTTTATTGTGACATAAAGCTATCCAGGTCTTATTAAGAAAATAGGGCTATTCTAACTCAAAGACTAGTTGAAGTGATGCTTTAAACATATGACCATAATAATTGTTTTTATCTAGTATATATAAAACCAAGAAAGAAAATATTTAAGGGTAAATTACTCAATTTCAGTCTTGCCTTTCTGTTTTATTATCTTCTTTAAAAATAGATTTTCTTTTTCTGCTTTGATTAACTACAAATAAAATAAAAATGAGAATAAAAATATTATGTAACATTAATGTATTCAAACAGATATCAATTTTTCAAGCTTTTTCTAATTCTAATTTTTATGGGAGGGATTTAGGGATAAAATTGTAAAGACATTATTGAAAAATACCAATATCAAATATTAACAAAATTCCTAATCTGTTCTGCAAATGTGTTCACCCTTGGTAAGAAACGATACTGTGTTTATAGTTCAACTTCATCTAAGTATATTACTTCTGACTTCCACCTACTGAGCATGCCAATGTGAGTGATGAAAGTTATTGGTTTAAGAATGCTCATTGCTCAAAAAAAAAAAAAAAAAAATAGAATGCTCACTGGAATGTCTATACTGCCAAAACTAACGGTTCTTGAAGCCTCATCTTTTGTGTATTTCGAGCTGAGGTCGTAAGCAGATCAGAGGGTCTGCAAAGAGGTCAAAATACTCTTCTTATATTGTTTCCAGTTTGCACATTAAGTTTATCTAAATGTCTAAGCAGGCTTTGAGACTCCCAATGAGACTTTTGCTTCTCTCTGTGACTATCCTTATGTCACAGTACAAAAAGACAGTTATACCTCTCAATGAGCATGGCATCTCCTCATTCTCAGGCCTATTTGCCAGTTTCATAGAATGAATTTGTCAAGCTAGTAAACTAATATAGAGAGAAGTAGAACCCTTGAATTATATATTAAAGTTCATTCCTTACTTCATAGAGGAGGAAATTGAGAGCTATGATGGTTCTGTAATTTGCTTACTTTTTGTTTATGTCAAAACCAGAATTGGAGTATATGTTTCTTAATTTTTAGTCCAAATTTATTTTCACCTTCCCTATCTTTCTCATCCTGTTTATGTTATTGTGATTTAATTTATTAGCCAGTTATTTTTTATTAACAGCAGGAACATGTTCATTGAGAAATAATATTTATTAAAAACATGATTTATATTTCAGTTCAATTAGTGAAGCATGTCTGAGTAATTCAAGGTACAAATAATGCAATTACTTATCCAAAGAAACAAAACCAATTGTTTTCTTTCCCTGGGGAAATATTTGTTCTTTTTAAAAATTACCAATTGCATTTAATTCCAGGAAAAAAATTAAAAATATGACAAGCATGTAAGAAGAAAAAAAGCATGCATAATCTACCTTTTAGAAAAAAAAAAAGACAAGTTTGTTAAACTAGTAAACTTTGCTTAGAGGAGAAACACTGCATGGTTTTCTTACTCAGTAAGAGTTTAAAACATATATGGTGCGTTAGCTTCTATGGATGCAATAACAAATGACCATACATTTAGTGGCTAAACAACACAAATTTATGATGTCACAGCTTTGAAGTCTCATAGTCCGGAATGAATTTCGTTGAGCTAAAATCAAGGGCAGGGCTGCCTTCCTGCTGGACTCTATTGGACAGAATTTATTTCCTTGTCCTCCCCAGGTTAGTCTTCAGAACATCTACATTCCTTGGTTTGTGGCCCGCTTCCTCCATCTTTAAAGCAAAGGCCAGTCGAGTTCTTGAATCACATCACTCAGACCTTTTCCATAGTCATATTTTCCTCTCACTTTGACTCCTCTTCTATCTCCCTCTTCTACTCTAAAGACCCTTGTGATTACATTGGCCTTGCCCAAATAATCCAGTATTATCTTACCTAGGTAAGGTGAGCTTAGTTCCATCTGCAACCTTGATTCCTTTTTGATGTTGATATGGTTTGGCTGTGTCCTCACACAAATCTCATCTTGAATTGTAGTTCCCATAATCCCTACATGTTGTGGGAGGGACCCGCTGGGAGGTAATTGAATCATGAGGGAAGTTTCCCCCAACCTGTTCTTGTGACAGTAAGTTCTCATGAGTTCTGATGGTTTCATAAGGGGTATCCCCCTTTGCTCAGTTCTCATTTTTCTCTCTCCTGTCATCATGAGGTATACACTCCTAGAAGGATATATTTGCTACTCTCTCTGCCATGATTGTAAGTTTCCTGAGGTTTCCCCAGCCATACTGAACTGTGAGTCAATTAAACCTCTTTCCTTTGTAAATTACCTAGTTGTGGGTATGTCTTAAGTGGCATGAGAATGGACTAATATAGACATGTAACATAAGATATTCATAGCTTGTGGGGATTAGGACATAGACACCTTTGAGGGAGTCATTATTCTGTCTACCAGAAAATGGGATTCACGAACCAGAGGGGCACAAATAAATATTCTTAAGACTTATGAGTTCTCAAGCCTGAAAAACACCATTTTAGTTCACGGAAATCTGACAAGAATGTATAAATTGGAAAATGTGTTATTTTCCTTGGGCTGTCATAACCTCCACAAATTTTGTAGCTTAAAACAACATAAATTAATTTCATCACAATTCTAGATACCAGAGTGCTGAAATCAGGGTGTTGGCAGGGCTGCACTCTTTCTGAAGATACTAGGGGAGAATCCTTCCTTCTTTCAGTGTCTCCAGGCATTTCCCGACTAGTGGCTATATAATTGCAATTTCTGCCTCTATGTTTATGTGGCCTTCTCTTCTCTGTGTGTCAGTACCTTCTGTGTTTCTTCTAAGGAGACTTAGAATTTAGGGCCCAATTGGATAATCCAGGATGACTTCATCTTGAGATTCTTAACTTAATTATGTTTACAAAGGCTCCTTTTCCAACCAAGGTCACATTCATAGGTTCTGAGACATGACTGTATCTTTTGGGGACCCACTATTCTGTCTACTACAGAAAGTGATATTATATGTTTGAATGCAGGCAGGTCAATCTGACCACAATATGTAGTTGTCTTAACTAAACAGTGAATAGTGACAGAGGTCACCAAGCTATTGCAATGTTTCAGGAAATGATAGCATGAAATAATTCTGTGGTGCAGAAGATAATGAAAAGGAGGGCCTGTATCTAAGATATATTTATGAGGTAAAAAGCTACATGACTTGAGGACCAGTCTGATTCCAGAAGTTTTCATTTCCTTTGGACATTTTTCTTTCTTTCTTTATTCTATGAAAGACATTCACGAGTCCCTCAGCCCACTGCAAATGACAGCAGAGAGAACATAGGTGGACAACCGAACAGAATGTAAAAAGTGTCAGCAAAGACTCAGAGATCCAACACCACTGGAACCGCTCAATTTTATTTAAGTAATAGAAAAAGACTTCTGAGATTGAAGTTCTTTCTCTATTCTACATCATATCGTATTTTCATTAGTAGACATATCTTGTATAGATCCATTACTTTAAAAAAGCATAATATTATCTTTTTTATTGTTATAAAGGCAATATAGGCCGGGCGCGGTGGCTCAAGCCTGTAATCCCAGCACTTTGGGAGGCCGAGACGGGCGGATCACAAGGTCAGGAGATCGAGACCATCCTGGCTAACACGGTGAAACCCCATCTCTACTAAAAATACAAAAACTAGCCGGGCGAGGTGGCGGGCGCCTGTAGTCCCAGCTACTTAGGAGGCTGAGGCAGGAGAATGGCGTAAACCCGGGAGGTGGAGCTTGCAGTGAGCTGAGATCCGGCCACTGCACTCCAGCCTGGGAGACAGAGCCAGACTCCGTCTGAAAAAAAAAAAAAAAAAAAAAATAAAGGCAATATATGAGATTGAGAAAAATTTGGTGAATACCAAAAGATTAAAAAAGTAGAATCACTGATGTTACAACTACCCAGAATAAAACAATATTTTTATCTATAAAAATAAAAAAAGAAATCCCTCTCTATCTGTTTTCCAGTGTATTATCACATCATGCAAAATAGCTGTGGAAATAGCACCAAAAAGAGAGGGAATATTCACAATGATTTGAATTCAACTTCATCAAGATGTATGTGAAATACATGATGGAGCACCTCACGTGGAAAGTCTAAAATAAGTTCATCATCCACATTAGCTAGAACTTAGTTTGAATTTTCACCTTAATGAATAGGTTTCAAATGGTTTTGAGTTCATACTATGGTCAAGTGGGATGTGTAACTTTGACTTGAAATCTCTGTGACACCTTAAAAGCTAACCCATCACCTTCCAGAGGCAGAAACTGATATGTAATGAGTAGGCCACGTATTGTTAATCAGGAAGACACCTACCATTTAAAGCCATGGAGAGAATAAAGGTTTAAAACATTGGTTTAAAATATCTTCTGACCTAATTCCCCTGCTTTTGAATGTGGCTGAAGTGACTCATTCTGATGAACAGGGTGCAGAAAGAGAAAAAAAAGTGACTCTATAATAGGGAAACCAGAGGGTCGCATCTTAACCAAGTGATCAAAGTTAATGTCACTAGTAATAAATCTTGTTGATTTTATGTATCCCTTTATATCACCCAATAAGAAGAGCACTTCTCATGTGTAGTGGACTTCCAAAAAAAATTAACCCCAGTATAATCATATGAAATCATCAGACAAACCTAAGTTGAGAAGGATTCAACAAAATATGAGAACAGTACTCTTCAAAAGTGTCAAGGTTATGAAAAAGAAGAAAACACAGTAAAACTGTCAAAATTGGAGGACACAAGGGAAATATGACGACTAAACGGAATAAGATAATGTGGAAGAGAAAAATGACGTTAGAGGGGAAGCTGATGAATCCAAATAAAATATGTAGCATATATTTTAGTGCTTCACAGTAATTTCTTATTTTCAATGAATACCTCATGGTTATGAAAGATATCAGCATTACAATACGTAAGAACTATTTGCATTATATTTACAACTATTCTGTCAATCTAAAGTTGTACCAAAATAGAAAAATTTTAAGCAGTTTCTCTAAAAGACAACTTAATGTTGTGTTTACATGCATGACAGAGTATAGAATTTATTTATTTAAATTTTTGTTTGTTTGTTTGTTTTCCCAGGAAATTCTAGATAGGGTAGCTCATTTTGATGTGTTTTCTTTCATATGTATACATGGATTTTTATTTTTATTTTTCCACTTAGCATATTGAGAATGTTTTCCATGTTATTAAATGTTCATTAAAATTTCATTTTGATAGCAGGAAAATATTCTACTCTATTAAATTTTAAGTTATTCAGTTCTATTTCCTTTGATGAGTATTCAGGTTATTTCAGTGTTTGCTTGTACATGGAATTAGATAAACTTCATTCTTTGCTATGACTTATTGGGAAGCAACAGCCTAACAGAGAAGGGATGCTGCTATCTCAGGCATATTACCTTCAAGGGTTTATGAAGACTCAGACAAAAAGAGAAACAACCAGCTAAGTCAGATGAAAAGAGGTATGCCACTGTCACAGTCGTGGTCATTTAAATATTATTGAGCAGAGACCTATTTCTTAAAACAAACAAACAAAACAGGTCACAAGGGACAGGAAGGACTGTGTTTCTGCAAAGGATCTTTGGGGTGTGGAGTAAAAGGAAAGAGTGCACTGGTCATGCATGATAGTGTGAAACTGTAAAGCTCGGTTTTGGCAAGTGGCCCTATCTATACCTAATATCTGCTCTTAAAACCAGCTATGATTTATATAGCTCTTCAAAATGTCATACATATAATTAATCTATTTTAAATTGATTAACTTATTTTGAAGCACTTCTATGTTGACAGAAAAATTGAGCAGAAAACACAGAGTTCCCATATACCTTCTTTCCTCCTGTTCAAAGTTTTTGGTACTATTAACACCTTGCTTTAGTATGGTACATTTGTTACAATTCATGAACCAAATATTGGTACATTTATAGTTGGCATTAGGATTCAGTCTTTGTATTGTACAGTTCTATGGGTTTTGAGAAAACTATTATTATTATTATTATTATTATTATTATTATTATTTGCCCCATGAAGGTTTATCAAATGTTTTACCTGTGAAAACTCCAGAAATGTATTTAAATTTACAACAATACTGAAAAACTTCATAGTATTCAATCAATCTGTTAACTGTGGAAGAGACTTTCATTAATTATAAAACTGAACAAGCTGTATTGAGCAGCACAATATTATACAGGCTTTGCTAGGGGAGCAATACCACTGTGGCAGCCAGGAAGTCTGGGTTCATCTTGAAAGAATGACTCCACACTCTAGACAATCCAGACAAATAAGAAAGTAGATAAAACTAAGTCATGTTTGATAAAGAAAACGAGGACTGAGATACTTAAGATTATAATCTATAAATTTAATATTACAAAATAACTTTCCAAATCAATGATATTAAGAATATAATTTAACAAATGCTGCTTCAATTGGTTATCTGTTAATATGAAAAGAAATCTTTTTTATACAAATAATACATTATAGATTAAGTAAAGAAATTGTTTTACAATAGTTGAACTATAAAAAAATAAGAAAACAAATGTTTACAAACTCGAAAGTAGAAGAGGAGAGAACAGTTCTCAACTCATCATATGAAGCCAGTATTGTCCTGACACCAAAGCTAGATAATGGCATCACGAGAAAATTACAAGCCAATATCTTTTCTGAATACAGACACCAAAATACTCCCCAAAATGCTAGTACCTGCAATGTAACATTTTGTGTAAAGGATTATACATATGTACACATGGATGTAGACAGTGGAAAGATAGACATTGGGGACTCAGAAGAGTGGAGGTAGAATGGAGATGGGTGATGAGAAATTATTTAATGGGTACAATTTATATTATTTGAGTGATGGATATACTAAAAGCCAAGACTTCATCACTACACAATATATCCATGTAACAAAATTGCACTTGTATCCCTTACATTTTTACAAATTTTTTAAAAGAAAAAAATAAAGGATTATACACCATGACCAATTTGAGATTTGTTCCAGGAAAGCAAAGTCGGTTTAATATCTGAAAATCAATGAGTGTAATATACCATTTCAACAGAATAAAAGATAATACATATTTAAATCAGAATCCCATTAAGACAGCATTTCATATCCACTGGGATAACTATAATTTAAAAATAATAATAATGCTGCCAAAGATGTGGAGAAATTACAGCCATCTTTCACTGGTTGTATAAATGTAAAACAGTGTGGCTGCTCTGGAAAAAGGTCTAGCAGGTCCCCAAATGATTAAACATGGAGTAACCATATGATCCAGACATTCTACTCCCAGGTATGTACCCTAAAGAACTGAAAACATATATTCCCACAAAACCTTGTACATGAATGTTTATAGCACCATTATTTATAATAGCCCCAAAGTGGAAACAACCCAAGTATTCATCAGCTCATGAATAGATAAATAAAATGTATATCCATATGGTAGAACATTATTCAGCTCTATAAATCAGTAAGTATGATAAGTGCTACAACATAAATTAACCTTCAAAAGCTTATGACAAGTGAAAGAAGCCAATCACAAAAGACCACATAAATGAAAAATTGCTGGGAAATTGAAGGCATGCAAACACATTATAATAGAAATCATACTTTCTACTTTCCACACATAATGTACTAAGTTGTAATTCAGAGGAAGGAGAGGATATTTGCTGTGTAGAGAGGCCTAAGGCAGGGTTCATTGAAGAGTTGCAATCCTATCTGAACAGGACAATAAAAGATGGTTAATATTGGAATGTGTAAAGATAGGATAAAGGACCAACCAAAAAGAGAAACCAACATGATTAAAGGGTAGAATATGTATCATCCCTAAGTTTGGTACATAGGTAATGAAAGCAAATAGTATGAAATGAATTTGTAAATGTAAATTCACACCCAGTTAGGAGATAATCTGGCTTTGAGAGGTAGGTCAAACACCGTCAATATAGATCTGAAATCAATGGATAGCCATGGGCGTTTCAAGATAGGAGCTGGGAGGGTTTACATGATTAGAACTGTAGTTTTGAAAGATAGACAAGGCAACTATGTGCCTGGGAGACAAAGTTGAAAAACTGTGCACAGTAATTGCTATCAACCTTGTTAAATACCCTACTTTGGAAGATCAGGTCAAATTGGACATACATTAACAGTCAGTGCCTGTTCTGTTTCCATGAGGCTTAGAATAAGAATGGAATTTCTTTTTACATCAAGCAGTTTAAACAAATGAAAAGTTGCAGAAAACAACAACAAAAACAAAGTCAGACATTTTATTGAACCCTTAAACATCCACTAAATGGGAAAAGCAATGACCTTAGTTTCTGTTAAGACTTTTCCAAAACTTGCCAAGTGGAAAGCTTCAGAATATTCTAATTATTTGTCAAGAGCTCATAATTTGTTATTCATAAAAAGATCAATATTATTTAATTGCTACAACTGGGACAGGGCCTAATAGTATCAGGTAAATATTTTACAGTGTGGAAAACATCGTTTTTTAGTGCTTTCTAACCTACCTGACACATTTGAATGAAAAAGAGGACCGTTTTATTTCCTTTATTAGTTAATGCATTAGGGGCTTATCCCCTTAAAGTATTTATTCTGTTGTCTTTTCTTCTAAATGATCTTACTTACATCTCTGTTTCTGTAGTTGTCTGCCTAAAATGTACATGGTGATATTGCCTGGAGTGAGGCCTGCTTAAGGTGCTTATGAAGGTGATAACATATTTATTAGAATGTAGAATATAATATTGTACATAAAGCTACCGAATTTTTCCTATTCAGGAGACTCTTCATTCTAAGAATGAAAATATGTGAAGATTTTTTAGTAAATATAAGCTTTTATTGTTACTCCTTTTTAGGAGGGGAAATTTTTAGCTTTCATACATCTTATAAAATAATGCTAATAGGGAAACAAAAAAAGAGTACTTATGCTGCATCATAGATGACTCATAAATAATTAAAGAAATGGCTAAAACTCATCTACATTTTAATACCTTGTTCTTCCAAATGGATATCTAGAAGTAACAAACTAGTGTAGAATAAGTTTACTATAAAATCGTTAATAAGTTGTGCTATTTCTTGAACCACAAGTGATCCAGTGTAATCTAAGATACTGAATGTTGATTATTTTCTGTTCTCAGGAGAAATAATATAAAATTTTTTATATTCATAGTAAATTAGCTCACATTTTTAGGCAATGAGCAAATAAAGGAAAACTGACTTAACAATAATAATCACAAAAAAAATAGACATTAAGGCAAAATAACCTTTTAGGGTTACTCTGGAAATGATCAGAATTTAAACTCACAAAAACCATGGAACAATTTAAGCTCTATTGTCTAACAAATTAGCCTCAAATTATATGAATTAAAAAATGGATAGATTTACTGGCAAGCTTAAATAAATCTACCAACATATAAAAAGAGATTTCAGCAGTTTTCTTTTATTCACTAGTAGTACAAATAGCCAAAAATATATATAATTTGAATAGTAAAAATATCAAGTTTATTGTAATAGAGACACACAGAATTTTGTGCCCCCAATTAGAGTAAATACATTTGTCTTAAATGTTTATAACTCTTTCATAAAATTGATCATTTTCTATGCCCATCAAGCAGGAAATAATAAATTTCAAAGTGCAGGTATCATGCAGATATATGTTTCTCAGGATGATGAAATCCAGCTAAAAATGTGTAAGAACAACAACTAAAAAAGATAAATAAACTCCCTTATATTTGGAAATAAAAAAATGTATAACAATTTATGATTTAAAAAAGTTGACAGATTTCAAAACTAAAAAATATTTAGAAATAACTAAATATGGCTGGGTGCGGTGGCTCAGGCCTGTAATCCCAGCACTTTGGGAGGCCAAGGCAAGTGGATCACCTGACATCAGGGGTTCAAGACCAGCCTGGCCAACATAGTAAAATCCCCATCTCTAGTAAAAATACAAACATTAGCTGGACGTGGTGGTGCATGCCTGTAATCCTAGCTACTCGGGAGGCTGAGGCAAGAGAATCATTTGAACCTGGAAGGTGGATGTTGCAGTGAGCCGAGATCATGCCATTGCACTCCAGCCTAGGTGACAGAGCAAAACTGACAAAATAAAAGGAAGAAAGAAAGAAGAAAGAAAAGAAGAAAGAAAGAAAGAAAGAAAGAAGAAGAAAGAAAGAAAGAAAGAAAGAAAGAAAGAAAGAAGAAAGAAAGAAAGGAAAGGAAAGGAAAGGAAAGGAAAGGAAAGGAAAGGAAAGGAAAGGAAAGGAAAGGAAAGGAAAGGAAGGAAAGGAAAGGAAAGGAAAAGAAAAGAAAAGAAAGAAAGAAAAGAAAGAAAGAAAGAAAGAAAGAAGGAAAGAAAATATAACCACATTGTACATCAAGACTCATGGGAAAATACAAAAACAATGCTTTGAAAGAAACACACAGCCTTATTTCTAGTGCAAATATTTATACTAGAAAAGAGAAATAGCTGAAAAATAATAAACCAAATTGTAAGAGGAACACAAAATTAGAAGGAATGAAAGGAGCGGATCAATGAACTAGAAAGACTTGCATACCAAGGGCAAGATGTTCACATCACTGTCCATAATATCAAATGCTTAAAAAACCACAACCACTAATCAATAGAAAAACATACACATAAATTATGTTATAGTCAGAAATTCAAGTATTAAATAGCAGTAAATATGAATGAAAGAAAGCTACATACAGCGGATTGGATAAATCTTGGTATTCAATCTGTATAGGATCAATTAGGCAGTATGTGAAAGAAAGAAAAGAAAAGCCACACCAAAGAATCTATAGTACCTACTACTACTATAACATTTAAACACAAGCATTACATTTTTAAATTAGAATTATGATTTTGAAATAGTTGTAGATGTACATACAAGTGTAAGAAATGGCACAAAATATCCCACGCACCCTTCATGCCATTTCTTCTGTTGGTAACATCTTGCAAAACTGTAGAAAATCACAACCAGAATATTAAGGTTGTTACAAATCATCAGTTTTATTCAGATTTTACAAGTTAACTTGTACTCATTCATGTGTGTATATTTAGTTTAATAAAATGTTTTTACATGTAGAATTCTGCATCCAGCACTACAGTTAATATATAGAACAACTCTATCCCAAGGATCTCCTGTGTTGCCCTTTTGTAGCCATACCTCCCCAACCTCATCACTAAACCCTAGTAATCACTGCTCTATTCTATACTTCCACAGTTTATTTCAAGAATCTGATATGCATGAGGTCATGCAGTATGCAAGTTTTGGGGATTGGCTTTTTTCACCCTTATTCACCTGTATAACGCTGTAGAAAGGAAGATTCATCCATGTTGCTGCGTGTGTCAATGATTTTTCCATTTTGATAGCTAAGTAGTAGTCCCTGGCAGAAAAAGGGCACAGTTTGTTTCATAATCACCATTAAAGGGCATCTGGACTGTTTCTAGTTTTCATTTATTATGAATAAAGCTGCTATTCTTCATAGATAGGGTTTTATTTTTCATAAACATAAGTTTCCATTTCTCTGGGAAACATATTTCAAGTGTGCAATTGCTGAGTTATATGGTAATTATGTGTTTAGGATTATATAATAGAAAGATGCTGAACTGTTTTCCAGAGTGGCTGTATCATTTTACATTCCTACTGGCAATAGACAAGTCATCCAGTTTTCCACATCCCCATTAGCATTTGGGCTTGTCAGTAGTTTTTATTTTAGCTATTCTCATAGGTGTATAAAGGTATCTCATTGTGACTTAATTTGCATTTTCCTAAAAGCTGATGATGTTGAAAAATCTTTTCATATGGCAAATCTTTTATCCTTTTTTTTGTAAAATTTTATAATTTTATATTTTACATATGAGTCCATTTCCTATTTGAGTTAATTTTTGTATAGGAGTGAGGTTTAAGTCAAGGTTTTTTTTGCTGTTTTTTTGTTTGTTTGTTTGTTTGTTTTTTGCTTATGGATATACAATAACTTCTGTATTATTTTTTGAAAAAAGAACAGGAATCATGTCAAAGACTGGATTCCCTAGGAAACAAAGTATGTGAAGGAGATGTCTGTATAGAAAGTGAAAGAATAAAGAGCGATTGGAGTGAGATATAGTCTCAGAAATAGCCTTAGTAGCCCCCAGAAAGAACTCTGGAGTTGGGATGTCGCTGTAGACTGGTACTACACTGGAACACTAGAGCCAGACCTATATAACTCCCAGTGCCTCCCCGTCCTCACACACTCGTTCTATGCATGCTGCCTCTGAAAAAGGAAGTGACCTTGGATGAGGAGACCCTAAGAGGCAGGCCTAGATGATCCAGGCAGCTAATTTCAGCATTCACTGCAAATAATAAACGCAAAACTTAGAATAGGTTTCCCTCTGGAAGTGGGCATGATAGAGGAATGATTTGGTAGAGGAGCCCTCAGAAGTGTTATTTATAAGGCTCTAGTGTTTGATTTGGTCAGTGGACTAACATTAATAGGAATTCATTATATTATTAAGTGAGTAACTGAAAATGTTACTAAACCAAAGATTAATAACAGAAGTTTACATTTAGACCAATGATAATAGTTTGTCATGTACCAAAAATCAACACATCAAATGAAATATAATTTAGATAAATAAACTTGTTTGTGATTCTCCTTAAAGATAAATTTTAACTTTAGAAGACAAAGAATTCTTTTAGTCAATTGAACTGCTTCCCCAACATTTCTGGTGCTGAGGAAAGTTTCCTATGCCTCATGTTTCCTCTCACCTTAATACCAGATGAAAGGGCCTTAACTCATTCCAAAGATTTATGCACAATATTTGCTATTTTCTAATTTGTTTATCTATCCTTTGAGATGCAATACAGAAACTTATATGTAATCAGATCTGTAGATGTTGAGAATTAATAAAGCAATGTATAATTTCAAAGATTTATATTTTAGTATTTTCTTGCCTTTTTAAAAGCAAAATCATGGTTTGACTTTCCTGTTTATTAAACATGAATTCAGCAAAAATACATATGGGAAAATCACTGAAACTTTGTTTTTTTTTTTTTTTTTTGTGATTGTTTTTTTTTTAATCTTTTTTTTTTTTTTTTTTTTTAATTATACTTTAAGTTCTAGGGTACATGTGCATGACGTTTATATCATGTATAACTCCCCAATGCAATCCCTCCCTCCTCCCCCTCCCCATGATAGGCCCCAGTGTGTGATGTTCCCCTTCCCGAGTCCAAGTGATCTCATTGTTCAGTTCCCACCTATGAGTGAGAACATGCGGTGTTTGGTTTTCTCTTCTTGTGATAGTTTGCTAAGAATGATGGATTCCAGCTGCATCCATGTCCCTACAAAGGACGCAAACTCATCCTTTTTGATGGCTGCATAGTATTCCATGGTGTATATGTGCCACATTTTCTTAATCCAGTCTGTCACAGATGGACATTTGGGTTGATTCCAAGTCTTTGCTATTGTGAATAGTGCCGCAATAAACATACGTGTGCATGTGTCTTTGTAGTAGAGTAATTTATAATCCTTTGGGTATATACCCAGTAGTGGGATGGCTGGGTCATATGGTACATCTAGTTCTAGATCCTTGAGGAATCGCCATACTGTTTTCCATAATGGTTGAATTAGTTTACAATCCCACCAACAGTGTAAAAGTGTTCCTATTTCTCCACATCCTCTCCAACACCTGTTGTTTCCTGACTTCTTAATGATTGCCATTCTAACTGGTGTGAGATGGTATCTCATTGTGGTTTTGATTTGCATTTCTCTGATGGCGAGTGATGATGAGCATTTTTTCATGTGTCTGTTGGCTGTATGAATGTCTTCTTTTGAGAAATGTCTGTTCATATCCTTCCCCACTTTTTGATGGGGTTGTTGTTTTTTTCTTGTATATTTGTTTGAGTTCTTTGTAGATTCTGGATATTAGCCTTTGTCAGATGAGTAGGTTGCAAAAATTTTCTCCCATTCTGTAGGTTGCCTGTTCACTCTGATGGTAGTTTCTTTAGCTGTGCAAAAGCTCTTTATTTAATTAGATCCCATGTGTCAATTTTTGCTTTTGCTGCCGTTGCTTTTGGTGTTTTAGACATGAAGTCCTTGCCCATGCCTATGTCCTGAATGGTACTACCTAGATTTTCTTCTAGGGTTTTTATGGTATTAGGTCTAACATTTAAGTCTCTGATCCATCTTGAATTAATTTTCGTATAAGGGGTAAGGAAAGGATCCAGTTTCAGCTTTCTACTTATGGCTAGCCAATTTTCCCAGCACCATTTATTAAATAGGGAATCCTTTCCCCATTTCTTGTTTCTCTCAGGTTTGTCAAAGATCAGATGGCTGTAGATGTGTGGTATTATTTCTGAGGACTCTGTTCTGTTCCATTGGTCTATATCTCTGTTGTGGTACCAGTACCATGCTGTTTTGGTTACTGTAGCCTTGTAGTATAGTTTGAAGTCAGGTAGCGTGACGCCTCCAGCTTTGTCCTTTTGACTTAGGATTGTCTTGGCAATGCGGGCTCTTTTTTGGTTCCATATGAACTTTAAAGCCGTTTTTTCCAATTCTGTGAAGAAACTCATTGGTAGCTTGATGGGGATGGCATTGAATCTATAAATAACCTTGGGCAGTATGGCCATTTTCACGATATTGATTCTTCCTATCCATGAGCATGGTATGTTCTTCCATTTGTTTGTGTCCTCTTTGATTTCACTGAGCAGTGGTTTGTAGTTCTCCTTGAAGAGGTCCTTTACATCCCTTGTGAGCTGGATTCCTAGGTATTTTATTCTCTTTGAAGCAATTGTGAATGGAAGTTCATTCCTGATTTGGCTCTCTGCTTGTCTGTTACTGGTGTATAAGAATGCTTGTGATTTTTGCACATTAATTTTGTATCCTGAGACTTTGCTGAAGTTGCTTATCAGCTTAAGGAGATTTTGGGCTGAGACAATGGGGTTTTCTAAATATACAATCATGTCATCTGCAAACAGGGACAATTTGACTTCTTCTTTTCCTAACTGGATACCCTTGATTTCTTTCTCTTGCCTGATTGCCCTAGCCAGAACTTCCAACACGATGTTGAATAGGAGTGGTGAGAGAGGGCATCCCTGTCTTGTGCCAGTTTTCAAAGGGAATTTTTCCAGTTTTTGCCCATTCAGTATGATATTAGCTGTGGGTTTGTCATAAATAGCTCTTATTATTTTGAGGTACGTTCCATCAATACCGAATTTATTGAGCGTTTTTAGCATAAAGGGCTGTTGAATTTTGTCAAAAGCCTTTTCTGCATCTATTGAGATAATCATGTGGTTCTTGTCTTTGGTTCTGTTTATATGCTGGATTACGTTTATTGATTTGCGAATGTTGAACCAGCCTTGCATCCCAGGGATGAAGCCCACTTGATCATGGTGGATAAGCTTTTTGATGTGCTGCTGAATCCGGTTTGCCAGTATTTTATTGAGAATTTTTGCATCGATGTTCATCAGGGATATTGGTCTAAAATTCTCTTTTTTTGTTGTGTCTCTGCCAGGCTTTGGTATCAGGATGATGTTGGCCTCATAAAAAGAGTTGGGGAGGATTCCCTCTTTTTCTATTGATTGAAATAGTTTCAGAAGGAATGGTACCAGCTCCTCCTTGTACCTCTGGTAGAATTCAGCTGTGAATCCATCTGGTCCTGGACTTTTTTTGGTGGGTAGGCTATTAATTGTTGCCTCAATTTCAGAGCCTGCTATTGGTCTATTCAGGGATTCAACTTCTTCCTGGTTTAGTCTTGGGAGACTGTAAGTGTCCAGGAAATTATCCATTTCTTCTAGATTTTCTAGTTGATTTGCGTAGAGGCATTTATAGTATTCTCTGATGGTTGTTTGTATTTCTGTGGGGTCGGTGGTGATATCCCCTTTATCATTTTTTATTGCGACTATTTGATTCCTCTCTCTTTTCTTCTTTATTAGTCTTGCTAGCGGTCTGTCAATTTTGTTGATCTTTTCAAAAAACCAACTCCTGGATTCATTGATTTTTTGGAGGGTTTTTTGTGTCTCTATCTCCTTCAGCTCTGCTCTGAGCTTAGTTGTGACAAATGCACAAGCTTCAGTAACCGACTCGATCAACTGGAAGAAAGAGTATCAGCGATTGAGGATCAAATGAATGAAATGAAGCGAGAAGAGAAACCAAAAGAAAAAAGAAGAAAAAGAAATGAACAAAGCCTGCAAGAAGTATGGGATTATGTAAAAAGACCAAATCTACGTCTGATTGGGGTGCCTGAAAATGAGGGGGAAAATGGAACCAAGTTGGAAAACACTCTTCAGGATATTTTCCAGGAGAACTTCCCCAACCTAGTAGGGCAGGCCAACATTCAAATTCAGGAAATACAGAGAACGCCACAAAGATACTCCTCCAGAAGAGCAACTCCAAGACACATAATTGCCAGATTCACCAAAGTTGAAATGAAGGAAAAAATCTTAAGGGCAGCCAGAGAGAAAGGTCGGGTTACCCACAAAGGGAAGCCCATCAGAATAACAGCAGACCTCTCGGCAGAAACTCTACAAGCCAGAAGAGAGTGGGGGCCAATATTCAACGTTCTTAAAGAAAAGAATTTTCAACCCAGAATTTCATATCCAGCCAAACTAAGCTTCATCAGTGAAGGAGAAATAAAATCCTTTACAGATAAGCAAATGCTTAGAGATTTTGTCACCACCAGGCCTGCCTTACAAGAGACCCTGAAGGAAGCCCTAAACATGGAAAGGAACAACCGGTACCAGCCATTGCAAAAACATGCCAAAATGTAAAGAACATCGAGGCTAGGAAGAAATTGCATCAACTAACGAGCAAAATAACCAGTTAATATCATAATGACAGGATCAAGTTCACACATAACAATATTAACCTTAAATGTCAATGGACTAAATGCTCCAATTAAAAGACACAGACTGGCAAACTGGATAAAGAGTCAAGACCCATCAGTCTGCTGTATTCAGGAGACCCATCTCACATGCAGAGACATACATAGGCTCAAAATAAAGGGATGGAGGAAGATCTACCAAGCAAATGGAGAACAAAAAAAAGCAGGGGTTGCAATCCTAGTCTCTGATAAAACAGACTTTAAACCATCAAAGATCAAAAGAGACAAAGAAGGCCATTACATAATGGTAAAGGGATCAATTCAACAGGAAGAGCTAACTCTCCTAAATATCTATGCACCCAATACAGGAGCACCCAGATTCATAAAGCAAGTCCTTAGAGACCTACAAAGAGACTTAGACTCCCATACAATAATAATGGGAGACTTCAACACTCCACTGTCAATATTAGACAGATCAACGAGACAGAAAGTTAACAAGGATATCCAGGAATTGAACTCATCTCTGCACCAAGCGGACCTAATAGACATCTATAGAACTCTCCACCCCAAATCAACAGAATATACATTCTTCTCAGCACCACATCGCACTTATTCCAAAATTGACCACATAATTGGAAGTAAAGCACTCCTCAGCAAATGTACAAGAACAGAAATTATAACAAACTCTCTCTCAGACCACAGTGCAATCAAACTAGAACTCAGGACCAAGAAACTCAATCAAAACCGCTCAACTACATGGAAACTGAACAACCTGCTCCTGAATGACTACTGGGTACATAACGAAATGAAAGCAGAAATAAAGATGTTCTTCGAAACCAATGAGAACAAAGATACAACATACCAGAATCTCTGGGACACATTTAAAGCAGTGTGTAGAGGGAAATTTATAGCACTAAATGCCCACAAGAGAAAGCAGGAGAGATCTAAAATGGACACTCTAACATCACAATTAAAAGAACTAGAGAGGCAAGAGCAAACACATTCCAAAGCTAGCAGAAGGCAATCACTGAAACTTTGAATAACCAAGACTCTTGCAGATAATTTCCATTACAGTCGAATTCAGAAGCTTCGGTCTGCAAGTTTCAGTCTGATTTTTTGCTTCTGATTGACTACAGTGAAAGCCCATGAACTGTCATATATTAGCTAACAGCAGTTCTCTCAGGAAAAAAGTCATCTGCTCTCTGAAGTATAACTCCTTAGACAGAGGCTGTTGTGAGTGTTTACTCTGTGCTGTTATAGTTTTCCTGTTAGCTTGAATTTTTCTTTACTGAAACAAGTGTTTGATATTGGGCTCCGGGGGAGGTGGGGAGAAAGGAGACAGGATAAAGGTCAGATTCCTGTGCAAACACAATTTTGACAAGGAAGTCAAATTTAGTCATTTTCAATTCCACGTCTAGAATTGTCTAGAAACCCATATGCTATGAGCTCCAATTTCCGACTTTTCATTCTTTGAAGCCTATTTATGATTTGCAGACATACTGAAAGTGATCTGAATGTAAAAAAGCTTTCAGAGTAATTGTTTCTGCCTTTGTTTTGTTCCTCTGTAAAGTGCATTCCCCTGTACTTCGATTGTAGTGTCAATCAGGTGCTCCTCTAGTAGAGCACAGGCATGGTAATGCTTGCCATTCAGCTATATGACATTCAATGGCAACAGCCAGAATTTGTACAGAACACTCACGTTTGAAGTTCCCCTAGTGCAAAGAACATTGCAGTTTAAGGCATTGCACAAATGTTACAGTAATAATAAAAGTATGTGATATTTCCCCTTTGAAGAAATATTAACAAATCTGCTAACTATTTTTATATAAATAATTTGTTGTAATTTTTATTCTATGGTTTGGAGCATAGAAGAGAAATGAGATTTTGAGTAGGAAATCTGGTATATAACCCCCAATTAATTCTCACTATACTACTGTGTAATAGGTGTGATTATTGTCATTTTAAGAATGATGATTGAGGCTA